>NC_138054.1:6856865-9256865 GCF_964194185.1 Rhinolophus hipposideros | reverse complement strand
CCTGGGTGCTGCCCCAGCCTCACTGTGTTAGAATGAACAAGACAGGGATTTAGGTGTCTGTATGTTTTTCACAAGATCTCTGAGTATTAGAATCATATAAGTTTAAGCAGTGCTGTCTCAGAGAACAGCAGTAACCACACACCTAAGGCCCTTTTGAACAATGACAGACCACATATACGATGGTAGTCCCATAAGATTATAAAGGAACCGAAAAATCCCTATCACCAAGTGATGTCATAGCCATTGTAACATCGTAGTACAATGCATTGCTCACCTGTTTGTGGTGATGCTGGTGTAAACACCCCCACTCAGCTACTAGTCATATAAAACAATATCACGTACGTACAATTATGTACAGTACATAGTACTTAATAATGATAATAATTGACTATGTTACTGGTTTATGTATTTAGTAGAGTATACCTTTTATTGTTATTTTATAGTGTACTCTTTCTACGTCTACAAAAAGAAGTTTGCTGTAAAACAGTATACCGTGTTGCACTAGCAGCCAGGCTCCTACATCTGGCATTTACCCAATCTCGTGACGGCATCATTTTCTCTTGCACTTGATTTAACCTTGTATTGTTTTGTACAGTCCCGTGCTGTACAGGCGTGGAGCCTAAGAGAAGTAGGCTACAAGATGTGTCACAGTCTGTACCATCTGAGGTTCGCACGATGACAAAATGGCTTCCTATCACATTTCTTAGAACATAATCATTGTTAAGCGGCACATGACTATACTAGAACAACACTAAATCAGAAGTCAAGGCCCAAGTGTTGACACGTGTCATTTATTAGGTGTGTAACATCATGCAGTCCCTTACTGAGTTTATTTCCTTATCTATGAAGTAAGGAAAATAATGCCCGTCCTGCCAACTTGCAGGGTTGTTATTAGGATCAAATGTGCTGCTATAAGAAACTGAGAAGGTGCTGAAAAAGTGCCATTAGTATAATGAACGCTGACCCATAATTATCTGACTTCTTCCTAAATGCTCATTCTGCTGGCTCCAAGATAGCCGTTTCTCAAAGATGAGAATAAATGGACATTCAGCACTTAGCAATATAATTAGGAGATCCCCCAAAACCTTGCAAACGAAGTGGTTTCCCAGTGGAATGAGTGACAACATAAAAGCAAAACTATCAATGTGCAGGGTTCTAAATCTCATTAACACAAGACAAGGACAGCATAAGCAGGCAGCTGAGAGGGCCCACCCTTCTAGAACCTTCCACAGGAACTGCCAAGCTAAGAGGTAAAGGACCAACTATGCAGTGTTGGTGGAAAATGAAACATCTGTTCACCTACAGACATGGGGAGGAAGGGAAGGATCCTGTCACCTGTTTTCACAAATAGGTCATCTTTGACAGTTCTAACATGAATCACCCAATTAATTTATTTTACTTAGCCTAATTGGGGAAAATGAAGAGCAAGTGCTCATATTCCTCTCTTTTGGTTTTATTGCACCCTGTATAAATTGTTGACATTGTAAAGTTAAGCTGTCAATCATTACTTTCTTCATGTAGCTCTCCAAAGGATGTTTCAATTGTTCCTAAATTCGCCTACAAATGTCTGACACCTTATTAACTTAAGTGGGCATTTTGTAATGACACTAGGTGTTCCAGTTCTGAGAATGTTATTTAATGGAACATAGCTGCACAGGCAGCTAGAGGGACGAAGAGAAATCAACACTGCAAGGGCAGCATTGCACAGGACCAGGAAGTCATGGGGAAGGATAAATATCATTTGGAGACAGTGATTCAAACAAGGTTAGCATGTGAGGAATAACTTGTAGTAACTAGAGTTGCCATGTTCAGCAAATAAAATAGAGGATACCCAGCTAAATTTGAACTCCAGATAAACATGGAATTATTTAGCGTAAGTATGCTCCATGCAATATTTGGGACAGACTTACACTAAAAAATTATTTGTTGGCTAACTGAAATTCAGACTTAACTGGAGTCCTGTACTTTATCTGGCTACCATGATAGTAACACGGTGCTCTCACTATTTCTTTTCTGGGTGATTCTCAACCTTGGCTATCCATTACAATCATTTGGAAACTTTTGAAAAATCTTGATGCCCAGACTACATCCCAGGCCAATTAAATAGAATCCTTGAGGCAGGACCCAGGCTTCCGTATTTTTAAAACTTCCCATGTGACCCCACGCCACACCCAAAGTTGAGAACCACTGTCAGACTTTTGATTCTGAGCTAAAGAAACCATAAAAGGGATACTCATAAACAGATCATTGGCAGTAGTTTTTTCCAAGTTTTCTTTAATTGGGATAAAGTTTGAGCTTCTCATTTAACTGTCTTACCATGAAAATGTGAGTTACAAACCCTTCAATAAATAAGCATTTGCTGAGCACTGGAGAAGCAGAAATGGACAAAACACATTTCTGCTCTCAAGGAGCATATGTTCTAGTGTACTTTAATTGAAAAATATTTCCAGGTAAAGCTCTTTCTTTCTAAAGAAGAGCCCAGTGAGCAAGTTTAAAACGGAATCTGAAAAATGATACCTCATGTATTTATGATAGAGATTACATTGAAGAGCAGGGAGGAAAGGGAGAAAGAGTGAGAGAAAAAGAGAGAGAGAGAGAGAGAGAGAGAGAGAGACAGACAGAGACAGAGAGAGAGAGAGGAAAAAGGAAAGGAGGAAGGGAAAGAAGGGAGAGAAGGAGGAAGGAGGGGGAGGGAAAAAAGAAAAGGAACTGTCACTGCTTCATAAAATACACACTCCAGGAGAACTGTAGATTAAATATAAAAGGCAAAATATAGAATAATCAGGAGGTAGGAAAATATTTTTTTAAGGACTAAAAAGCACAAAACTATCAATATGACCACATTAAAATTAAGAACATCTAATCTTCAAAAGAGACCAATAAGAGAATGAAAACGTAAGCCAGATAGTGAGACTAAATATTGGCAATTTATAACCTTATTTTTAATATACTTTTAAAAATCCTACAAATCACTGAGAAAAGACAGACCATCTAATAAGAAAATGAGCAGGAGACTTGAACAAACTTCACAAGAGGGTTTACATACAAACAGTCAATAAACATAGGAAAAAGTGCTCGGTTCACTTGTAACAAAGGAAATGCATATTAAAATCACTTTGAGATGTCATTATATAGCCACAAAAATAGGTAAAGTTAAAAAGGGCAACATGACCAAGTATAGCCAAGAAGATGGACCAACAGTAATTCCCATGCCCAGCTGGAAAGATAGAAATTGATACAATCATTCTGAAAGATGGATTGACATCATCTACTACAGAAGGACATACAGACACCTTATAGCCTGCGGTTCTAGTCCTATGTATATGCCCGAAAGATACGTCTGTACATGAACACCAGGACATCTGCACAGGGATATTCATAGCAGGGAACAACCCAAATACCCATCAACAACAGAGTGGGTACAAAACTGAGAGATAGTCATACATGGAATATATAACATTGTAAGCAAACAACAGCCTGGGGGAATCGCACAAACACAATGTTGAGGGAAAGAAGCCAGACAGCAAATAAAATACATAAAAATATAGTTCACTGGTACCCACACATAGATGGTGAAAGAATAAATTAAGCCCGGAAGTGATCACCGTGAAAGTCTGGAGAGGGGTTACCTGCGGGGAATAGAGGGTGAGTTGTGATTGGAAAGAAACACATACAAGGCTCTAGGGTTGTGATAATGTTCAGTTCCTTGACCAGAAGCGTAGTTATACACGTATTTGCTTTATTATAATTCACTAAACACTAATTTTATGACTTGTGCACTTTCTTGTGTAAGGGTACTGCATTTCAAAGTTACGAAGTTTTTTTCAATGATGTTCATGACAAATTTCTATCTCTTGCATGAAGACTTTTTGAACCCCATCCTCAGAGTATGTCTTATATAAACCCAAAGGTCGACAGAGCTGTGTGTCCCTGCCAGGCCCCTGCATAACCACCTTTCTTCCCGAAAGGTTTTTCAGGTAAACTCTAGTTAAAATGAATAACAGTAAGAGCAGTTCTTTAAAATGCAAGTTGGGTCATGTCACTCCTTTTCTCCAAAGCTTCCCAGGACCCCCCAAGTCCTCCTAAAGCTTTAAATGATCTGTGAGCCAGCCTCAGCTAACTCCATGACCCCTCTGCTGACCCCTCTCCAGACACACAGGCTATGGCTGTGCTTAGACGCATACTTACGGAAGAGTTCCATGTCCTGCACAACATATCCATTTTTACTCAGACAGTTTACGCGGTATTTTCCAGGGAGCTATCCTCCATAAGTGTGTACATTCCAAATCAGTTTATGATAGGCAATCCTAGGCAACGAGCTACATCCTGCTAAAAACATTCCACAGATAAGAACTCTTCTCCTAGAAAATACCATTAGGTTGCTTGCCAGAAGGCCTGGCATTACCAGGTATACAAGACAATTAGACTGAGTTATCTGCCTTTTCTTTTTCCTGGGGACATTCCCTTATACCTTCCTCATACCCCCCATAGTAAAGGGGAATGGATTGGAGACCTGCTACCTAATCCTTTTCTTCCCAGATATAAAAGGAACACAGGATCAGAGTTGCTACGAAGTCACCCCCAGATTATTTGAAGCAAGGAAAATGGTAGAAAAAAGGGCACCTAGGACAGCCTAATTATGCCACATGAGCTTCTGGTTTATTCTGGATCCAGCTAAATGTACTATCTCCTATCCCTCATCCTTACTCGTTGCCCCCCATGGCCTCACTGTAGAGTATGAGGGGTCAAAGGTCATTGCTCCAAGTAGCTATGCAAAGGATGGCTCTGAATTTCTGATCTAGGCCTTAGGCTCCAGAACCACTTTGAATCCTAGGATGCAAGCTTAAGGTAGACCAGCTGTACCACATGCATTCACACTACAATACAGAGATCCTCAAATGCTCATGTGAAGCGCCTTGCTCTTTTTTGGAAGGGCCCCTCTAACAGGCCCAAATAGGAAGTTTGGCTAGTAGGTCAAATAGTCAAGAGTACAGGCCAAAGCAGGTGACAGTCTCACGTGAGCACATTCCCCATGCAAACCTCTAGATGCACCCACCCAAGGATAAAAGCTTTTTTTCTTCCCTTTAAAACTTTGTGGAATCTGGGCAAGGTTTCCCAGCATTTCTCTTCTCAATTTGGTTTAGAATGGCCTCAAAGGAAAAGGGAAGCTGGGATATGGTAAGGAAAAAGGAAGAGAGAGAAAAAAATGCCTTTTTCTGCCTGTGTATTCAAAGGGGCACAGGCAGCTAGTCCCTTGAGTATGTCAAGGAGGACTAAACAGAAACACTCCTGGCGTAGGTCGTTCCTTAGCCATGAAGCAGCCATTGCTGGAAACAGCCCCAGCTCTTTCAGACACTGGAGTAGCTCTTCATGAATGATTGCTTCTTTGTGCAATGTTGTCCTAGTGGCCTGGAAAAATGCAGCTTCCAAAAAGTTCTCACTTAACCAGGGGTTCTTATGTGAAGTAAGCCCAACTCAAGTTAAAGAGACAGACATGTAAAGCCAGTCTTAAGTTTTTGTGTAGCAGCCACTCACATGGTATGATCTCAGAAATTCTGATCAAACGCAGACCCCCAAATCCTTCCCTGTGTCCCAGCAGACGCTCCAAATTAGACTTCATTTTTATGGCATAAGCAGTTCTGCTCAAGTTTAATTGCCATATCCGAGGATAACATTTTTGCCACCATGTTAGCCTACAATTAGCCTACTGTTTAGCCTGTCTTTTTCACTTCCGTCATGGAGATCACATCTAGAAATCACACTCCCTAGTTCAACCCTTTTATTGTATAAATGTGGATGTTGGAGCCCAAAGAGGTGACGTGGTTTACCTGATATCTATGCCAGGACAAATTGTAACAAGCTGGCAGCAGGCTTGTAGCTCCTTATTCCCTCTCTAAGGTTCTTTCTACTGTGAATGTCTTGGCTTCAGTGTAAATAAATTTAATGAGGTATTTCCTAAGAGCAGAGTGAGGGCAATGGCAAGTAAGTGGGTATTGGATTCCTAACGTAGGCAGAGAAGCACAGAGAGAAAATGAGTAGACCCAATTCACAAATTTTGCCTAGGGCTAGACCTTTATACATTTAATATATGATAATAATAATAATAGATCCACTCAGTCGTTCTTTTCTTCTGAGAGACTAAATTTGCCAGTTCCTTTTGATGGTCAGATAGGAATGATATTCGAGGGCAATGACATTCCATATATATTATGCCCTTGACGTCCCACAGTGTATCTTCCTTGAGGGTTATAATTCTTTAGCTGACTTCTAGTCTACTCCTAGTTCTCACACCAATGACTTACACCCAAGAGTGTATATCTATTATAATTGCTACCTAAAGAGAATAAGAATTACAGATAAGTAATTTTCTTTTTCTAATCTAACCCCCTGGAGGCATTTAAGCAGCTAATACGGGTGATGACAGGCATTTCTGCTATAATTTATACAATTTCATTTTTCTTAATCATGGGTTTTAGTTCTCTTACGTCACCTGCTTGAAATGGAAGCAAATTTTTTTTGTCACTCCTTTTACATTTGTACTATGTCTTACAAAATGCTTAAGATGTCCACACAATTATGAAAAAGTAAGATTAGTATCTTCTCTGAAGTAGCTTTCCTCTAATTGCTTGCAAATCCTCTGAAAAGAATTTATAAAGCATGAATTGAGGTGCTTCAGTGGAACACTTATATTTTGAGTATTTAAAAACACATGTGAAAAGTGGACCTTTAGGTCCACTTACCAATAGCTATTTGCCTTGGCAGAGAAACTGGTGATTAAGAATGTATATTTAAAATAATCCATACGATATGACATAGAAGGGAATTTAGGGAATGCCTGAGAGTGGGTTTGCATATTTCATTTTTGTGGTTCTCATAAGTAGCAAAGTGCCTGATACATGAAAAGATATCAATAAATATTGATAATGTCGATAAATATTTGCATTTAATATAATTAAGAGGTCATCAAATAATAGTGTATTCTGATCACACCCTTAACCTCCCCATCAACTCCTTCAAAGCCAGTTCAGTTGAGCCACCCCTGAGAAATCTAAGACAAGCTAGTGTTCTCCAATTAAGAGAGTCTAGACATTCTGATACAAGATCACCTGAAATCTAGAACTGTGGTGGCAACACCATTAATGGGTCATGAGATCAATTTAGGAGATCAGCAAACAGGACTATGTTGGAATAAAATGCAATGGTATAGAATGGAATGCAAAAGAGTGAATTCTCACATAGTTGGAGAAAGTATTGCTTTGTAAAACTCTTTATTTCCCTATATACAATGGGACTAGGTTATACTCTAAAATACATTTCTTCAAACAAGTTTGAAAGCCATGGTAATAGGTTGAATGGTGTCTCCCCAAAAAAGACATGTCCATGTCCTACTCCCTAGAACCTATGAATTTTACTTTATTTGGAACAAGAGTATTTGCCAATATAATTAAAGTAAGGATCTCAAGATGATGAGATCGTTCTGAATTATACAGGTGGACCCCAAATCCAATGACATGTGTGTTCCTAAGAGAAAAGTAAGAGGAAATTTGAGACAGAATGAAGAGGCGGAGTCAATGTGACCATGGCGGCACAGATGGGAGTGATGTGGTCACAAGTCAATGGACGGGTACCTGGAGCCACCAGAAAAGGAAGGAATGGATTCTCTCCGGAGCCTCTGGAGGGTACTTGGCCCTGACCACACACTGATTTCAGACTTCTGGCTCCCAGAACGATGAGAGAATAAATTCCTGTTGTTTTACGCTGTCCAGTTAATGGTAATTTGTTATAGCAGCCACCGGAAATGAATACAGCCATTTATCTAAAAGATCCCAAATCCTGGATATTTTCAACAACGTCAGAACCAGCCTTTTCCCACCACAGTCTGCACTGAAACCCCAAAGTTACCCAAAGAATTAAGTTGGTTCTTTGGTTACTCAAACCTCACCTATATTTTTTAAATGCCTTTTATGGGAAACATAAGTATTCGAGGCCCCACAATCTGATACAGCCCTGAGGGCAGTGGGGGAGAAAGAAACGGAAACAATTACAGTCACCAAAACAAAATAAAGACAATCTTCAACCTGTTCCTTTCTAACAAGAAAAATTTTTTAAGCTTAGTTTTCTCTGCAATAGGTATTTCGTTTAATTTTCCTAACATAAATTTATAATAATAGCTATGATTTTTCAAATTTAGAGAAGAAATTAGAGAATCACTGTTTTAGACTGCTCCCTAGTCACTAGAGCCAGCCAAAAAAAAGGAACTTGGCAAGAATGAGGAACGATGGCTCATTTAATAGCAATATAATTCTCAGTTCTCCCTATAATGCTCTCCAAGACTGGCCAAAAGAAATGTCTCTAGAAATAGTCACCATAGGAATGCTACCCATTGCTTGTCTCATCCATAGCAATTGTGAGATATTCAAGCTGTATGGCATACACTTTAATTGGGACATGATAAAATGGAAATATAAAGATTTAAAACTAATCCACCCAACTATTTGAATCAACAATAATGCTATGAATTGCCAAGTACCTATCATAGCTTTAAGCTATTAGCTTTCTTTGGCTCTTCTCCAGCTTTACCTAAGGACTGCAGTGCCTGTCATTTCAAGTAATCAACACCTATGTGAAAAACACAAGAGGCAAGACAGCCCAAATCTCATTCATTTATTTAGCCATCATCATTTTCCATCTTAATGTTAATGACTCTTTGCACTCGTCGTAGAACACCTAGTATAATGCTTTATACATAGTAGTCCCTCAATGAACACATCAAACCTAGTTGAACTATATATTTTTATAAGGTTGTAAAAACTAGGTGTTAGGGATGATTATCAAGTTGGGAGGAAAATAAAAGGGGATGTAAGATTAATTATGTATTAATCTCATTGCATTTCTGATCAGCATGCCCTTTTCCCCTTACATCTAAATAAATAAATAAATAAGAGAAACAAGATTTTCAAACTGACAATAGACCTGCCTAACAATACACTGGTTGAAGTTCAAAGCCTCTCACCAACCATAATCCCTCCAATCCCCAGCAAGCCACGGCAAACGGAGATTCACTAGAGACTCTCAGGCCTTGCAAAGAGAAACCATGCTTCATCAAGGAAAGGTTGGCACTGATGAATTGCTCTCTTCATACTCACAAAACTGTCTGGAAAGGTGATTTGTGTATATTAGAATGGCAATAAAAGATGACATGAGGAGCCTTAGGAGTGAACTAAGACAAATAAGAGTGATGGCTGGAAAACAGTCAAGGAGCTGGCAGAGCTGGTGAGGGACACAAGTGTACACTGTGGTCCACGAGGAGGCCATCGTCCCAAGCGGCAGAAGTGAGTGGAGCCATTTTTAACATCATTATTCTTTTGGCTTTTTAGGCAAACAGCAAGAGTTTGCTTTTTAGGCATAACAGTGAAGTTATGGAAACAGACAGCCCTGGATTTGAAGATTGCCTGCCCCTCGTTCACTTTAAACTTGACCGAGTGAATTAACTCCTCTAAGCCTCAGTTACCCTTTTTGTGAATTTAAGAGAACCCTAAACTTCGGGTTGTTATAATTATTCATTGACATAATATCTGAAATGTGCTGAGCACAGTAATTAACCCTGTATTCAATAAAGTTTTACAATTTTTTAAATGCAATCCTGTTCATAGCTACCCTGGGTTCACTGTAGCCTTGTACCATCTGGGTGAAGGTGTATTAGGAAATTTTCATCAGACACAAATTAGCACATTTTTTTCAGTGAGTATAAAACTGATAACCATATTTTCTCTAGCACAAATTACATACTGCCACCAGCTTCCTGAGCAAAGAACTCTAATGCTGCCTCTTTTCTGCTCAAAACATCCTCAGAAGCTCCATTTCATTAAAATTTCAGTCAAGACAGCATGGCAACATGGAAACAAATGTGCCCTTAAGAGTCCATAGTACCTGAGCTTAAATTTTAGTGTTGTCACTTAGGAAGAGGTTACCTCTAACAAGTTCCTTAATTTCTCTATGCCTCAGTTTCCCCAACTATAGAAAAAGAGCAATAACATTTTACAAGAGAGAATAAAACTTATCTGGGAACAGTTGTTGTAGAGATTAAAAATTATGATATCCTCAAAAGGAATTGTCAATGCCTGGCACAAAGTAGGCACTACATAAATTTTAATATTTTCATTCTTTTCCAGCTTTATTCCACGTCTCCTATCTTTCCGTCACATAGTCCATTAAACTGAGTCTCTTTTTCAGTGTCCTAGTCACTTTTCCCTGGCTCTGCCTGCAAAATGCGTTCTGCCTGGAGTGCCATTCCCCATCCCAAAATATTCACATTCTGCCTATTCTTCAAAACTCAAGTTAAATACCTTCTTTTCCACAAAGGCTCACCTCTGTGCAACCGAAATAATCACCTCCTCTCTGAGTTTCTGGGGCCATTGTTTTTGGCCTACTTGTAACCGTTCATATGTGTTTATAGTAGTCATTGCCGTAGGGTCTATCACCCAAAAAAAGTAAACTCCCTGAAGGCACTGTCTCCATCTGCACCTTCTTCCTTACAGACCCAGCACACCTCAAGTGCTTGGAAAATATTTATTGAATGAATGAGTCAATAACAAATTATGTGCACTTAAAGAAAAATGTGTATGAAAGATCGATGCTCAATTAACAAGTAATACGTTTAGATGAATTATCTGCACTAAAGCAAAGATTCTGCCTTCCATTTTACTTTATATGTGTAAATAAAGGAGTCTGCGTGTGTTTGTAAGCAAATTTAAGAAGGTTCCCACTGCCTGTCTCCAATATTCCAAACATATTTATGGCCTCTCATTTCCGTACAAAGCAAATTAATTTAATTGTGATAGTTTCTAGCACTTGACAGCTTTGAGGCTTTGTGTAAGAGAAATAAAAGCAATCAGTTTTTTCATTAATTCAATAGTGCAAAATGTCAAAATTTCACCTATCTTTGTATAAACTAGTGAACTGACTGAATTTTTCTTTTAGTTTGTTTTGAGGTCATATAAACAACACTTCAAACACAACTAAAATATCCAGTTTCCTTAAAATTCATATTTATGAATTCTTTAAATGTTGTCTTATTTAAAATTTTAAAAATCTTTAGCACTTAAAAATTACCAATATGTGTGATTCTTTTTTTTAAGCTGCAAATGGAAAAACAATACTTTTCCTATAGGACACCCAAAGATCAAGAAACTGAGACCATCAGCTAATTTCACCTACTAACAACAGAAAGACATATCCAACCACCTTGTGTAATTGGAACCAAACTCTCCCTCCATCCCATTGCATTGTCGTAAGTAAGAAAATTAACCTCCCCACTCAGGACAAGGCAAAGAATAAGTCTAGGTATATGTAAGGTCAATATTGCTTCACACTTGCAAAGTACAAAAATCAGTCATTTCTATACACTAACAATAAAGAATCCCAAAAGGCTGTGAAGAAAACAATTTTATTCCCAATAATACTGAAAAGAATAAACCGTTTAGGGATAAACTTAACCAAGGAGACCAAAGACTTATACAATGAAAACTGCAAAACATTGCTAAAAAAAATTAAAGACACAAATAAATGGAAAAGCAATCTGTGTTCATGGACAAAAATCTTAATATTGTTAAGATGTTTATACTACTATCGAAAGTGATATACAGATTCAATGCAATTCCTATCAAGACCCCAATGACTTTTTTTGCAGAAATACAAAATTACTTCTTAAAATTCATATAGAGTTTCAAGGTAACCCAAATAACCAAAACAATCTTGAAAAAAAAGAACATAGTTAGAGGTCTTACACTTCCTGATTTCAAAACTTACTACAAAATTACACTAACCAAAACAGTGTGGTATCAGTATAAAGACAGGTATGTAGACTAATGGAATAAAATAGAGCACAGAAATACTTATTTATGTGGTTAAATAATTTTCAACAAGGAAGCCAAGATCATTCAATGAGAAAAGGACAGTTTGGGTGTTTTGTTTTGTTTTTTCAACAAATGATGCTGAGAAAAATATATATCCACATGCAAAAGAAAGTAGTTGAACTGTTACCCTACACAATATACAAAAATTAACTCAAAATGGATCAAAGACCTAAACATAAGAGCTAAAACTGTATAACTCTTAAAAGGAAACGGGAAAACCTACATGACATTGGCTATGGCAATGATTTCTTGGATATGACACAAAAGAATTTTACTTTTTTTTATTAAAAGTAAAAACAGATAAATTGGGTTTTGTCAAAATTTAAAATTTTTGTATATCAATCGATATAATCAACAGAATAAAAAGGCAATCTATGGACGGGAGAAAATATTTGCAAATCATATATCTGATAAGGGGTTAATATCCAGAATACAAAACAAACTCCCACAACTCAACAACAACAACAAGCCAATGAAAAAATGGGCAAAGAGTTTGAATGGACATTTCTCTGAGGAAGATATACAATTAGCCATGAAGACATGAAAAGATGCTCAATATCACTAATTACTAGGGAAATGAAAATCAAAACCACAAAGAGATACCACTTAACATCCATTAGGATGATTATTATAAAAAATAACTTAATATGTTTTGGTATGGATGTGGGAGAAAATGGAACCCTTGCACATCGTTGGTGGGAACATAAAATGGTGCAGCTGATGTGGAAAATAGTATGGTGGTTCCTCAAAAAATTAAACATAGAATTACCATATGATCCAGCAATTCCACATCTCGGTATATGCCCAAAATATAAATTTTTACTCCATAAGACATTTGCACAATTATGTTCATAGCAGCATTATTCACAGTAGCCAAAAGTTTGACACAATCCAAGTGCCTATTAACAGATGAATGGATATACCAAATGTAATATATAGATACAATGGAATATTATTCAGTTCTAAAAAGGAAGGAAATTCTGGCATATGCTACAACATAGATGAATGTCGAAGACATTATGCTAAGTGAAACAAGCCAGTCACAAAATGGCAAATACTGTATGATTCCACTTATTTGAGGAGCCAAGAGTAGTCAACCTCATACCTAGAGACAGAAAGTAGAAGGGTTTTTGTTGTAGGCTGGGAGGGAGGGGAAAGGGGAGTTATTGTGCAATAAATGTAGAGTTTCAGTTTGGGAAGATGAAAATGTTCCGTGGATGGATCGTGGTGATGGTTGTAACAGTGTGAATGTACTTGAGGCCACTGAACTGTACACTTCAAAATGGTTAAAGTGAAAAAATTATGAAAGAAAAATAAAAAAAAAAATCTGAATCCTTTTCACATTATCCAAAATATTGAATGTAAAATAGTACTGATGAAACAAATTTTGTGTTAGAAACAAAAACTCCTTAAAAGATGAATGAATGTACCATCTCTTACACACAATGTTCCTGGGAGACTGTGATTCTGCATCTCATTCTATTTAAACAATGATCATACCTCCATTTTTCTATATCCATACTTTCCTCCTTTTCTCAAACATCTTTTATGAAACCATTATTCTGGAATAAAGACTCTAAAGCTTAAGAGCTGGATAGCTTTGAGTTATTAAAATCAGAATAAATTTGCAGAATTTTTATTAAGTGGAATCATGGGTATTAAGGAAAGCAAACCCTAAAAGAATAAAAATTAACAGACCATTCTGCAGAGAAATCACAAAATCGGTTTAAAGAACATCACTGTAAAGGGGTAGCATGTGGGAATTTAAATGGTTATGAAAATGTTTTTCATGTGATTGTGGTGGTGGTTACATAAACCTATGCATGTGTTTAAATTCATAGAACTATACACCAAAAAAGAATCGGCAAGAATAATTTTGCAGCTGCACAGATCCCCATGTTTCATTTAATTATTTTTGTCTTAGTTCATTTTCTTTTTGGGGGTTGAGGGAGGGGAACAGGACTTTATTGGGGAACAGTGTGTACTTCTGAGACTTTTTCACAAGTCAAGTTGTTGTCTTTTCAATCTTAGTTGTGGAGGGCACAGCTCAGCTCCAGGTCCAGTTGCCAGTTGTTAGTTGTTGGGGTGCGTTAGACCACCCGGATTCCTTGTGGGAGTCAAGGAGTCCAACCTGCAACCCTGTGGTTGAGAGCCTGCGCTCCAACCATCTGAGCCATCTGGCCACCTGGGAGCTGAGTGACAGCTCATTGACTTCATTCTAGTTGCGGAGGGCGCAGCACGCTGGCCCATGTGGGAATTGAACCAGCAGCCCCATTGCCTAGAGCTCGCGCTCTAACCAGCTGAGCCACCCGTCCGCTCGTCGTTCATTTTCTTTGTCATAGAACCCACATCCTAGGCTTCTCCGTTAGCCATTAGAGTGTTATTTTTACTTTTAGAGGATGAAAGAGAACAACTAATAACCATCTTCAACTGTTAAACAAACACTCAACAATGTACCGGGGATGACAAAAAATGTATCCACATGACTTGTATTCATCCTTTGTTATTAGTATATATTGAGTATTATAATTTTAATACAATTTTTTCCTTTCTTAAAATGTGTATACATTTTTTGGCAGCCCCTGTATTTAAGCAATGAAAGAAAGTTAATCTACATTAAGCATGTTTTATGACATTCCACTCTCGGTCTCTCCTAATTCCACTGGTAATCTCTGCCTAGCTGTAGGAGAAGTGTGCATCCAATAAATATTTACCAGCAGACATAAGCCAGCATCTCCCTGTTCCAGAATATGCCTCTTGTCAGTTCTCCCTAGCATATAATCATACCTACATTTAATACACTTGTAACAATAGCAAAGTGCCTCCAGGATATGATGTGAAAAGCATAAGTCAGAAATCATTTTTCCTTTATTTATTATGCTGTCATTTGCTGTCATTTACTGTCATGTGGTAAAGGCCAAAGAATCTAATTCCTTTCACTACTGGGATTATAGCAGCTGTCTTCTTTTATGCAGATTTCATATTTGAAAGATGCTTAACTGGGCTTTCATTGTTACTGGAAGCCGTTGATCTGGTCTTCCCACTATCTGAGTTCTCACATGGAGAAAAGGGAATTCAACTCAAGTCATCTTGCTGTTACTCTCTCATGTCTATTGGCGTCTGCCTAAAATAAAACTAAAATACACTGCTTTTTATGTGAATATGTTTACATCTATGTCCTTCACTATATGCATTTTTAAACTTGTGTTGTGTGGCCGTGGATAGCAGTGCCTCCCCAGACTACTGAGGCAAAAGGAAAAACCGATAATACCGAGCCTGTATTTAAACTTTTGATATTTTGTTATTCATGGTGTTTTGCATTAATTTTTTAATATCGCTTTAGATTGTTATTTAACTCCACTACTGAGTTTTTTGGCAGCTCCTTAAATTTTGCAACTGAGAAGAATGTCTCATTCACCACATCCTGGTCCCAAATGACAGCACAAAAGTATTAAATGAAAAGTAATGAAATTTCCTTAAGAAAAAATTCAAAAGACAGAAATATAACATTGACTCTGCCACTCAGAATTGTGTTTTACCAACTGTATTCATTTCCTAGAGCTGCCATTAGAAAGTACCACAACCTGAGTGGCTTAAAACAATAGAAATGTATTGCCTTACAGTTTTGGAGGTTGGAAGTCTAAAACAAGGTGTCAGTAGGGCTGTGCTCCCTCTGGAAGCTTTATGGGAAGAATGCTTCCTTGTCTCTTCTTAGCTTCTAGTGGGGGCTGACAATCTTTGCCATTTCTTGACTTGCAGCCATACCACTCCACTTTCTGTCTCCATCATCACATGGCTTCTCCCTGTGTCTCTTCACATCATCTTCTTATAAGGACACCAGATGTATTAGATTAAGGTCCTACCCTACTCCGGTACGACCCCTTCTTAACTAATTCCATCTACAACAAACTTATCTCCAAATAAGGTCACATTCTGAGGTTCTGAGGGTAGGACTTCAATATGTCATTTTGGAGGAACAATTCACCCCATAACACCATCCAAAATAGTTGACAATTCTTAGTGTAATTCTTGACCTGTCCGCACATCAAATTGCTTGTATGGGAGTTGTGTGGGGTGTGGCAGTGTGTTGGAAACAAATGAGGTCTCACTGGTCACATAATGGCCCCACTCTGCTGTCTCAATCGCCCAATAACCTCCCATCATGCCTACTCTTACTCATTTATTTCTCTTCTCTCTACTCCTACTTGCTGTCTGCTGCCACCTGTCCTCTTTCACTCTGTTCTTAGCATAGATGCCTTATCTCCTATCTTCTCCCAGGTCCACTCCATATCCAAATGCCTCACGGGTGAAGGCCTGCAGCCTAAATAGTACATTATTCTTTGACCAGCTCCTCCCTGTTCTCTTTCAATTGATCTGAGTCTCCTACTCAACTCATCTGCCTAAACATTGCTAAAACTGGTGGTGAAGACCTCATATGAGGTCTTCTCTCATGTATCGTGCCCATTTTTCTAATTTTTTTCCCCTCGTTGCATGAGGCATGTCTCTAAACCTCCTAATGTGAGTTATCATCACACTCAAGATTCCATGGGGTTTGGGGGAAGCAGGAAAAGAGAGAGAACTAAGACTTAGAAATACAGCATTTTTCTATCAATCCCACACACTGGGTTTTCATTCTCCTTGGGCAGCCACCACCTTAGAGCAGTAAACCATTTGTTTAATCACTTTGCTTTTCCCTGACTGCTAGTAATGAAATGCTGCACTCTCTAAAATAATTTCCTGACTATTTGCTAAGATTCATCTCTGACATTTCATTAAATATGATCATTTAACTGTACAAGTACAAATGCATTTTTAATTTAGCTTACTGCAGATATTACAGATGTGGCGAAATGAATTCGTATCGCTCTAGGACAAATATATCATTCACATATGCATGTGACAAAAGAACAAATTATTAAAAATTACTGAAACTTCCATGAAGATTTATATTTAACTTTTCCATTTTCAATCTCCATGTCATTGTGAAAACATATAGCATGTCATTTTGTCAGTCATGATTCTATGAAGTATGTGTGGGTGATTCCAGAAGGATCTTGATCAATAGCCTTCATCTCTGTCATTGACACACTGTGGCACTAAAAAAGATGAAGACCAAGTTTCAAGTGTGAAGTTATGAGGTTAGCAGTCTTTTCATTAATGCAGTAGGTTATTTGCCTGCTCTTCAAAACAAAATAGCAATAGTAAATGTGTATTCTGTCCTGTGTACTGTAAATTCAACCATAATACTCATTAGAGTTTTGTTTAATAGGAAAATACTCAAAATGTAAATTGACATTTCTTGGTATCAGTTGTCATCAGATTCAAAACTGACCAGTGAGAGAACAAACTTTGTTTTTGCCCCCATGAGCTATGAAATCTTGAACTTACAAGTCACGAGCTACCAATTATTCTCATAGGGTGTCAAGTGTTTCCACAGAATGTACTTTAATTATTGTGGAGAGAAATAAGCTTATTTTTTAAAATCTTTATGGAATAATTTAGACAGAGGACAAAAGCAAACTAAGAGAGGTTTGAGGCAGTTATGTAGAAGAAAATTCATTCCAAAAGTGGAAGTTAGAAGCTTGTCATTTCCAATATCAAAAATGCATATAATGAAGTACATAGATGTAAACACATTTACTAGGTGATATCTAAGAGATTCTCATTTTATGTACCTGTGGACTTCCATTTGCACAGTACTTTATATCTTCAACATATTTTCATTCATTCATTCAACATATATTATCTTATCCCTAGCTTGAAAACAGTCTATGGGGTAAATTGGGAAGATATTACTACCTCCATGTTAGAAACGGGAACACTAAGGCTCAGTGAGATGAGTTACTCCCATCAGATCATATCTGTCTGAAAAGGCTTAATATGTGGTTAGATAGAGTTCAAGAAGGAAAGGGAAGGGGAAAGGCAAGGGGAAGGGAAAAGAGAAGGAGAAGGAGAAGAAGGAGAAGAGAAAGAAGGAGGAGGAGGAGAAAAGGCAATATCTGCTTTCTAAGGCAGTAAATACTATGCGAATTCAGAAGGATCATTCCACACTCCCAACCCCCAAATTTCACTTGGGACAACTCTAGTTGATAAAAATACCTCCCATTGGAGGAACAACTTGGGCCAGACCAGAATGAAAAAGCAGGTTTCAGTAAATGATGGTGATCCAAAAAGGTGTGTGTGGCAAGGAAAAGAGCATGAGCAAAGGTCTGGCCAGTAATTATCATTTTCCTAGATCTATACTTAGTATAGGATCTTCCTTTTAGTTCTCCTGGAAAATAAGTTGATTCTGGAAAGGTAAGAAGTAGCTGCTAAATGCTATTTCTGAATCATAAATAAGAGAACTGCCCACTGAGTTCTAGAGTGAGGGAGTATTTATGATAAATAGAAATCAGGGGAAGACATGTTCACTGACCCAGATCAAGTCAAATACCTTGTCATGTATCAAAGGCTATTCTTGATTACCAAGGAAATGACCATCCCAATCTTATCTTCATTGTTGTCCAGGACCGGCCAAAGAAAATAATCCTATTTTCATTAAAATCACAAAACTTATTTTAATAATAGTACACCTGAAATATTCTATCAAGCAAGACATCTGTTTCCCTTTTCTTAAAAAATTCTTAAAATAATGTCTCACACTTTCCCTAATTCTCTGTCTGACAAATTAGAAGAGGGGTAAAAACATTCTCCAGATTCTGCTCTAGATGAAGTACACAGACAGTTTTCTTTTACAGCTCATACTTTTTCTAAAAAGGAAGAAAATTATATGTAAAGGCAACATTTCCATTATTTTTGCAATCTCACTCTTGTTTATTCTTTACTCAAAGATTAATGTTTTATTGTTAATGTATGTTTGAACCTTAGTTGCCTTAAATTGCATGACTTAGAGAGGCAGGACTGTGTATATCTATTTCTATTTGTATGGCATTCGAGTGCTACTTCACATACACACAAGTACCTGATGGGAGTCCAAACAAGGATAATGCAGCTGAACATGATGCTCATTAAGATCCTGTGCTGCTGCTGACGAGGATGATGATGGTGATGGCGATGACAAGGACCATGGAGATTCATGGTAATTTCTTCCTCTTCAATAACTTCCACATCAGATATAAGCCATTTTTCTACAGGTTTCAAATTTCTTTCCTCCTCAGTGACACCAACTTTCACTGAAAGGCTTTCACCTGCTCTTCTGGTTGATTTGGTGGGATGAAAGAAAACGAGAAGTTTTCCATAACTCAGAACTCTTGCTGTATCACAAAGGGACTCAGCAATAAAAAATGTCAAGTGGGATAAAGGAGAAGTCACAGAAAAAAACCATAACAAACTTCAGATGACCTACTCTGAGTAGGAGGACTATTAAAATAGAACAGAAAAATACATGCTAGAAAGTTAAGTTTTGCCAATAACTGTTTAAAACTTGAGCACATATCTAAGGAGATGCTGGAGGCTGGATGCTGATGTTATCAGATATCATCTGATAACAATGGTTGGCCTGAGACAGCAGGGGTAGGCCACCTCTTTCCATCAGGCTAGCCAGAGCTGATTACCCATGACAGGTAACTCTGAATAATTGCTCTAATCACTTCAGTGAGCCTTCTACCTTGTCCCAGCAAAGGAATAATGCCTTAGCCTGTTTCTGAGGCCAGGCCTCCCTAAACCTGACATCTCTAAGAAAGATGCATTGATTTTCATGGAAGCATTATTTCCATTGTTGTTCATTGGAAGAAGAGATGAGAGAGAGTTCAATAGAGACCTCAAAGTTGGCCGTAGATAAGGACCTCATTAAATGGCTCAGGAGTTTGCATGTGCAGGTTAACTTGATGTGATGACCAGTTAGTGGAGGCTGATAATAGCAAGAAGGGCAAAAATATGTCACACAGAATTGGGTTGTAGATTCAGCTCTTCCAAACAGTGGGGGATAATTAGAGCAGTGTGTCATCAAAACTATGCGTGTCGACTATGGAACACACTCTCTCTAAATAAGAGACTGTCACATCTGCTTAAAGCTCTGAGCCACAGGGCCTTCTTTCCAGCCCATACCTATTCAGTGGAGATGCAAACTTACTTTAGAGGGCTAAGTGGTGAGATGCTTTATGTGAGTCTTGTCTCTTGTGCATTTGTTTGTTTTGCTACAAAATAAAGCACAAACGATGAAACTTCTTAACCCTTGAGGAAATTGACTTTCTATGGCTTTCCCTAATGCTCAAGCATTTTTGTCTCATGACTCAGAATTTTTACAGAAGCCTAAATAACTCACTCTGTGAGCAACCAATTATCTTAACTGTCCATCCAATTGCAAGGAATTTTCATGGGGGAAAAGCATTGCATAAAAATCTCTGTAACGTGCTAGAGACCATCAGAGCTCATATAGCTTAATTTAACTAATCCTTTTAGTGTACCAACATCACCCATCCATTCACCAATGTGCAGACTTTTCTTTATTACAGAACTTAGCATATCTTATTAGAGATAATTAATTTTGTGTCTGATTCCCCACACGAACCTGAGCTTCCATTATAAAAAGCCAGAACCAGTCTGCTCACTTTTTAATTTCTAGTGCCTATCTCAGTACTTGGCAATTAGTAGGTGCTGAATAAATATTGCACAACCAATTTTTCTTTAAAGCCTAAATAATTATTTAGGTTAGTATAATAAAACATAATCATTTTAACTAAGGTTGTGCTTCTGAACTAATTTTCATGTTATGTTGATAACATTACTTTATGCTTTATTTCTTTCTCTTTTTTACTCTCTTTCTCCCTTCCTTTTTCCTTCCTTAATTCATTTTATATCATTCACTGTGAGGCTAATGTAAGATTTTCTTTAAGGAGAGGGCATATCACAGAAGAAAGTGAAAGGGAATGGATATTTACTGAATGATCGCTATATGTTTGACTGGATGTTAAGTTTTTATACATTATCTCATTAAACCATCACAAACATACAGAGAGGCAGCTAATATCTCAATTGAGGAACTGGAGCTCAGAAAGGTAGAGAATTTGCCCCATGATTATTCTAACTCCAAATTGCAGACGTTTCCCTGTACCAAGCTGCAGGGAAAAAAATAGGAAAGTTGCTACCTGAAGTAAAACAGAACATATTCTTAAAAATACTCAAAGACAGAACATATTAATAACAATACTAAAAGACTCAAAGTCTTTTATTATTCAAGTAATAGAACCAGCTAAATTTTCTGTACCACTCTTCTAAGGCAACTAAATTTTGGACCAACCAAAGCTCTTCACATCTGCCCTAAGCCTTACTGACTATGTAAATGTGAAAGCTGGCAGAGACTGCTACGTAAAAGAATGCTTTGGAAAATAGACACATACCTACACAGCACCTCTGCCCTTCATGCCAGGAAACATACAAAGTCTGTTTCCTTTTATAGAGGAAAGAAGGGGAAAATAAAGGAAGGAGTGCAAATTAGTTAACATAGCACTTTTAATTGTAGGAATTACTTACGTTAGAGCATAACTCTAAAATTTTGTTAAAGCTGCTCTTACAAATGTAACATACAGTAGAAAAAAAGATAGTTTCAGTAATGAAGAAAAACAAGTCATTTTCCAAAGGAAATATGATGGTACATTTGGAGCTTCAGTCCAAGACTTAGATGGGCTCTAATGCCACATGAGCTTGCACAAAAAACTATGCACTCACTGAGGCATGACAAAACTGCTTCCCAGTTAAATACAGCCCCACTTCATAGCCCACTGGAGTATTTGTTTAACAATCTAACAGTTATTTCAGGAAAAGGACATTAAAGAACATAAACTTCAGTGAAGTAACTGCATTTTCTCTTCAGCACAGAAAGACTGCCTGGAGGTCCCCTACAGCCAGAAAACACAAAAGAAACACAACTCCGAGCTCACACAAACCAAAACCTTTTCATGGGGATTTTACTCCAATAGTGTCCAGCTCTCCAACTTTGATAGTGTCACAAAGAGAAGGCACAAAGTTGGAAACTACTTCAACAAGAATTCTGATGAACTGATTGCAAGATATTCCGCCTTTTGAAGGTAGCAATTGACTTTAATCATCTGTAGGTGGTAACCCTAGACAAAATCCACTAATACTTTAAAAGATAGTGATGTAATTTCTGTACATACATTGAGTGGCCAAAGCTAGGCTGGTTAGGCAAGAATCTGGAAAGTTAGAACCTTCACTTATAATTCTCATGCCATGACTATGTAGGTTTTTTCTTAATCTGTAAGACAAATATTCCTGAACTGTTTCAAATAGTTTGGGGATGATGAATAATAAATAAAAGTTCTAAAAATTTGGAAAATGAAAAGCAAGCTCTCTAGGAGAAAAAAATGCTTCTCTGTAATGTGGGAAAGATGATTCATTGCTGGCCATGTTTCCATTTCATAAACTTACTGTAAACTTCCCTTTAAAGAACTTCAGGAGAAGATCAAAGATGGTGAAGTATTAATATATAAACACTGTTCTTCCTTTATCCCACGAGCACATCAAATTTATAACTAAATTATAGAACAACCAACCTGGAGAATCATCTGAAGTCTAGCTGAACAGAAGTTTCATAATTAAGGATACAAAGGAAAAACCACTTAGAGATTGGTAGGAGAGGCAGCGACACGAAACGAGCTGGACCCACACTAATATGTGAAAGTTATATAATGGGAGAGATATCTCAGCCACTGAAGTTCCCTTTGGAGGAACAAGGGACCCCAGCCTCACAACAGGCTCCCCAGCTGAGAGTACTAATGCCAGGAAAAGGAGCCCCCACTACTCCTGGCTATGAAAAACAGTAGGGACTCCGACCGACCCAGTGGGATGGAAGGCTGCGGGAAACTCAAACATCCTCTTAAAGGGCCCAAAAAGGCACTCAACCTAGGCTCCGGCAGAGGGACGGTCACTCTGGAGGCATCTGAGACATATGGGGAGAGACTGAGTTGTGTGACTTAGGGGCAAGGACTGAAGGGACAGTTCCTATTTTCTTTGTGTGGAACCCTCGATTTGTGCAGCTGGGAGGTGGGTGCCATCATTCCTGTGTTGAACCCGTCTCCACACATCAACTCTGAATCTGATTGGCCCGGTGAGAACTGCTGCTCCACCCTGCTGACTCATTGAGACCCTGCTTCAATTTGCATACTGCAGGAGGCTTTATCAGCAGCTGAACATTAAGGCAGCTGGCCGGTGGCAGTGGGCCTTAAAGTGTCCTGGCCTTTCGTGGAGCTACCCCAGACCTGGTACAGGTGGGCTCCATCCTCGGTTTGCAGCGTGGCCTCTCCCACACACCGTCAGGTACAGCACAAGCAGTGACAAACCATAGATCACTTTGTAGCTCCTACAAGATACTCCCCAGCCAGTCACAGGCAGTGGCTGACCTCGGCCCGCACCAGAGCCCCTCTCAAGATGCCTCAAAACCAACATAACTGAAGGTAGCCTTCAAACCACAGCAGAGCACCACACAAGTAGCCCCACAAGCAGCAAATACAAAGGACAGTCTCAGCAGGTAACAGAGCCCACTGGGGCTTATCCTGCTCTCTGGAGTAAGTCCCCTGCACAGTAGTCCATAAGCTATGGACGTAGCCAAACGCCACAGCCAGTCAGTCTGAGCGTCAGTACCATCACTGACATGCTAATAGCTATCAAGACTCAATTATAACAGAAGGGCACACATAACCCACACAAAGGACACTCCTGGACCACCTGGCTCAGGTGACCAGGGAGACTGTACCACTGGGCCCTACAGGAACCCTACTATGTAAGGCCACCTGCAAGACTGAAAGACATAGCAATCCTACCTAATATCTAGAAACAAACATAGGGAGGCAGCTAAAATGAGGAAAGAAAGAAATGCATCCCAAATGAAAAAACAAGAGAACACTCCAGAAAAAAGAACCAAACAAAATGGAGGTAAGGAACCTACCAGACACAGAGTTCAAAACAATAGTATAAAGATGCTCAAGGAACTTAGTGAGAATTTCAACAAAGAGATAGCAAGCAACCAAAAAAAAAAAAAAAAAAACCATGGAAACCATAAAAAAGAAACAGTCAGAAGTGAAGAATACAATAACTGAAATGAAGAATGAACTAGAAGGAATCACCAGCAGACTAGATGAAACAGAGGATCGAATCAGTGACTTGGAAGACAAGGTATCAGAAAACACCCAATCAAAACAGCATAAAGGAAGGCGAATCCAAAAAAAAAAAAAAAAAAAAAAAAAAACGAGGAGAGTTTAACAGACCTCTGGGACAACATCAAATGTAACAATATTTGCATCATAGGCGTACCAGAAGGAGAAGAAAGAAAGCAAGGGATTCAGAATCTACTTCAAGAAATAATGACTGAAAAATTTCCAAACCTGGAAAAGGACATGCACATACAAGCCCAGGAAGTACACAAAATCCCAAACAAGATGAAACCAAACAGACCAAGACACATTATAATTAAAATACAAAGATTAAAGACAAAGAGAGAATCCTAAAAGAAGAGAAAGGCAACTAGTAACTTATAAGGGAGCTCCCACAAGATTGTCAGCTGATTTCTCAACAGAAACTTTGCAGGCCAGAAAGGATTGGCAGGAAATTTTCAAAGTCATGAAAAGCAAGGACCTACAGCCAAGACTACTCTACTCAGCAAAGTTATTATTTAGAATTGAAGGACAGATAAAGAGCTTCCCAGACAAGAAAAAGCTAAAGGAGTTCATCAACACCAAACCATTACAAGGAATGGTTAAAGCAGTCCTTAAAGAAGGACTTATTTAAGATGGAAACAATATATATATATATATAATATGAATAATAAAATGGCAATAACTACGTGTCTATCAACAAATGCTTTCAATGTAAGTCGATTAAATGCTCCAATCAAAAACATGGGATGGCTCCATGCCATCCTTCTTCCTGTGGATGGTGGTTGAAAAAGAAAGTACCAGAGGGTACAGGGGGTCAAATATATGGTAATGGAACGAGAAGTGACTCTGCGTGGTGAGCACACAGTGTGATATATAGATGATGTGTTATAGAATTGTACACCTGAAACCTACATAATCTTGTAATGCTAACCATTGTCACCCCAATAAATTTCATTTAAAAAATGGGGTGGCTGAATGGATAAGAAAACAAAACCCTTACATATGCTGCCTACAAAAGACTAACTTCAGATTGAAAGACACAGACTGAAAGTAAAGGGATGGAAAAAGTGATTTCATGAAAATTGGGGGGGAGGGGAAGCTGGGGTAGCAATACTTATACCAGACAAAATAGACTTTAAAACAAAGGCTACAACAAGAAACAAAGAAGGACCCAGTAATTCCACTTTCTAGTAATTATCCAAAAAACCCAAAACACTACTTTGAGGGGACATGTATATCCATATATTCATTGCAGTATTGTTTACAATGGCCATGATGTGGAGGCAGCCTGGGTGTCTATTGATAGAAGAATGTATAATAAGGAGGTGGTACATATATACATTGAACTATTGCTCATCCAGGAAAGGGAATGGGTTCTTGACATATTTGGTGGCATGTACGGACCTGGAGGGTGTTATGCTCAGTGGAGTATGTCAGACAGTGGAAAACAGGTGCAATATGATTTCATTTATATGTGGAATCTAAAGAACAAAATAAACAAACAAAACAGACTCATAGATAAAGAGAACATTTTGATGGTTGTCAGATGGGAGGAGAGTTGGGGTGGTAGGTGAGAAAGAGGACGGAAATAAGAAGTACAAATTGGTTGTTACAAAGTAGTCATGTGGATGTAGGGTATAGCATAAGGAATACAGTAATAACTATGTATGCTGTCAGATGGGTACTGGATTACTGGCGTGATAGATGGGACGGGTGTTGGGGAGCAGGGTGAAAACGTGACAGGATTAAGAAGTGCAAATTGGTAGTTACAAAATAGTCATGGGGATGTAAAGTAAAACATAGGGAATATAGTCAATAATATGGTAATATGATGAATAAGTCAATAACACGATGTATAGTGCCAGGTGGGTACTAGACTAGTCAGGGGATCACTTCTTAAATTATGTAAATGTATGGTTAATATGCTGTACACATAAAATTAATATAAAATAATATTGAATGTCAACTATAACTAAAAATTTTAAAAGGGGAGAAGGTGAAAAGCAATAAGTGGTCCAAATTTTCAGGTATCAAACAAGTCATGAGAATGCAATGTACAGCATGGGAAATACAGTCAATAATATTGTGATAGCAGAGTACGGTGTCAGATGGTTGCTGGACTTATCGTGGTGATCACTTCTTTAGGTATAGAAAGGTGAACAACTCTTGCGTACACCTGAAACTAATATAATATTGTATGCTAACTATATTTTTAATAAAAATCTTTGAAAAACAGCTTAAGGAAATAATCCAATCTCCCTTATAAATCGATGTAATTACATGTAATATGTAGCAATGAACTTCATTCCTCTAATTTTTACTTTAACATTTGCTGAGAAGATAGCTAAACCTTCCTCCTTAGCTTAAAGATTTATGATCCTAAATCTTTTTCTGATTCTTTCAGCAACAAATGTTTTGCCCTTGTTTATACCTGCCTTTACTATTTTTCTGATCGAAATGCCAGTTGTGCAGACCTTGTTTTATACACTTATAATTGCTGCTGTCACAAGACCTAGACCTGTGATCCTGACCACAGGATCAGAGCCCATTTCTCTAGTTGCTGCTGCCTTCGATAACTATCCCATTAGCCTTGCAGAGATAAAGCAACGCAGCACATAGATGCATGGGGAGAAATTAAAAAGCACAAAATTTAGGACAAAGCATTTTATAATCGCTACTAAGGACCAACTCACATAAAATAGTAATAAAAGACATGCAGGGGATTTTACCAAATAGGCATCCAAAGCACACGATACAATGAAATACCAGAAAATAAATGTTACAACTCCTTAAACAGGACAAAAAAATATTGAAACAATTACTATACAAAATGAGTTTTGCAGACTTTCACTGAACTTTCTCTTCACCATTGTGTCACCCTATAAACTGGCTTCAGATCTTCCCCCACATATTGCACAGAACTTGCAAACAGATCAGCTCAAGCTGACAAACATCTTACAGCAAACTGAAATTCAGGTGCTAAATTCAAGTCAATCCATTTATTGAAAAGTAACAAATTAATGCATATTCATGAGGAATTCTTCCAACATGTCTCCCAACGTGAGCTTAATGAGGATTGAGATAGGAAGCTGGAAAGGGAGATGGATGGGGCAACAGGAGCCAATTACAAGAAGAGATATGAAGGGGAATGTCCATGGGCTGGATCTATGGCTAGAGAAAGACTTTGCTCCTTTCTCTCCTTGCTGCCTCACCATCCTCAGTTTTCTTATCATGGTGTCCCTAAAAGCCTGGGAAGCATCAATTTTCACCCAGAAGTTACTTGGGTGCCAACAAAACCAAATTCATTACTGTTTTCAGATTTTCTATTTCCAAAGAAAACTGAGATACTTTAAAATCCCATGTCTGTTGTAATATTATTCTATGACGTGATGGATTACATTTGTCAGACCATGTTATGCTGGGGTAACAAACTATCCCTCAAATCTCAGTGTCTTAAAGTATCACATGTCACTTCTGATCATTTTAATAGTCCAAAATATGTCACATGAACATGGGGAGATTACGATTCCACCCCCAGAAGGGCCGTGGATATTTGTGAAGAATAATAAGACCCACTACACCGATAAACAAGTTAACAAGATTTTAAATGTATGTGTTTTACTCTTTGAGCCATTACTCGTTCAAGTTTTTTGTATTATAATTTGTTTTTCAATGGAGTGTGGATAGGAAAGAAGCCATGGAATATATAGAATTCCTGTCAGTTAAAATACTTTTCTGATAAAATCTTAATATAGGTTAGTGATTTCTATTAAAAAAAAAAAGCAATTCTTTATAACCATCTTGGATGGCAACCCACGGCATAAGAGGGGTATTTTGCTGAGCTTATCATACCTTTCTTCTAACAAATACGTAGGCTACTGAAATGGACATCTCTGATCCATCTTCTATGCTTCAGCCCAGCCATCTTCCCACCAAGGCAATCTAACCATGTCATTCCTCTGCTTACAAACCTTCAGTGGCTTCCCATTGCTCTTAGCAGTGACAGGCTATGATTACCGTGGTTACTATGGTCACTATAGCCCTTCTGATGTGGCCTTAGCCTCCTTCTCCAACCTCATCTTCTGCTGCTCCCAGCTCCACCTAAGCACAACTTACCCCTACTTTTCTGATTCTCAAATAAGCCTGACATTGGGACCCTCACATACTACTACTCTCTCTGCCTAGAACATGTGCCCCTCCTTTCCATCCCCAGCTCTCAAAAAACTCTCTGCCCTGGGCCTGGAAAACTTCTTCTTACATATCGTTCAGGTTGCAGTTTAAGAGCAATGTTTCACGGGAAGCTTTTCCTCACAACCGTAAACTGGGTTCAGCACCTCTGATTTACACACCTCCCAATACTCAGCACTTCCTCTATCATAACACTTATTATGCTTTGTGTTACTTGCGTGTTTAATTGTTTGGCTCCTTCAACAGACTCTTAAGAGTGAAAGTACAGAAAGAACCAATAGCCATGGAAGTCTGGGTCAGTTTAAAGAGATCTCTGAGTTCAGGGACCATGGAACTCCCCATGGATGATGGCAAGGCCCATGTAGGACCTATCAGCAGATTCCTGTCGAGTTACAAAGTGACCAGAAGAAGTGGACACATCAGCTCCAAGAGGGTTCATAAGCTTCTCCCTTCATTCAGTTGCCATTTTGGAACAAGTGAGTAGAAGGAAAGAAAAAGCCTGATAGGCAATTTGAAATTTTTGAATTGAACCAATTTATCTGAAAGGACTATTTTAAAGAGAAAGTGATCATTATCTTTAGTTGTCAAATTTAAGGATTTTCTGGCATCAATGAGAATGGGGGCTCAAGAGTAATACATGTTCAAGTTTAAAACAATAAGGAACACAATTGTTTTGTTTTATATATCCACATTATAGTGTATTGAATTTAATCCTGCTTTATCAATGGATAAATTATCAACACAACACCTATGACCAAATTATTGTGTGTGAACTTTATAGATCTGTGATGATCAATTAAATAACACTTTTAAGAAGTACTCATCGTCCTTTACAGATAATTCCTTCATTGTGATCAATTCATGTACTATATTTAGAATTATACAAAAGATAGCATTTACCTAGTGCCCACTGTTTCTCAGTATAAGCGCTTTCATGTTACAAATGGAGAGCTGGAGATGGGGGGTGGGAGAAGTACATCACACAGAGTCACACAGTAGCATGTGGACTTGCAGCCCAGTTATATTCAACTACAAAGCCTATGCAAACTCTGCTCTTTTCAAAAGTTTGTAACTTCTGAAAAGACTTTCTGTCTTTAAGGTATGTAGTAAAAAAGTATTTTAAACTTTTAATACAAAATTTAAAGTTATATAAATATGGAGTGTCATCTATATAAATAAATAGCATGTTTTAAAAAAAATAATAAGTAAAAGTTTTGATTCTAGAAACCAAAAGCTTAGCTCTTGTATTGATTTGTATGCAATGTTGGGAACAAGTGATTTAACCATTTTGAGTTCAGTGTTTCCTCAGTGGTAAGGGGAGAAGAATAATACCGACATCAAAGGAAGTGCTTGAGGTGTAATAAACATTAAGTAAAGTTTCCATTTAACTCTTTCTTTGTGTATGGAAGTCAAGAAGACAGACATATTTCTTTAAAGAGTTGGGTCACGGTCTGTTCATGGCTTCTTCCATCCAATTGCATTACCTTGCTCAGGTTGTTGAAATTGGTTGGTGTTTCCACAGGAAGGGCAATTCTTCATGCCCTTCTCCCTCATCCCTCTCCAGCTGCAGGATCAACAAAGATGGGCTATTTCTCCCCACCACTGGTCTTCACTGAAGCCCATCAAGAAAGCCCATGCAGAACTTGGCTGCATTTCCCTGGAATTAGAACAACAAAAGAAGCCCTTGTACCTCTGCTTCGAAGCCTTCCAGATCAGCAACTGCTGCTGTTTACAGCAGATTTCCATTCCATGAGCAACAGACAATGGCATGGCCACACAGGAGAGTGCACTCAATTTAACACTGGTGTCTTGATTGGTTAAACTTTGGTTAACAGTAAAGTGATTTTATTTGGTCATTGTTCACGGTGGAGAACATAGTTTTCCAAAACTTCACATTACATGAGGGCGACTTGGTGGTAAATACGTGGTTGCCCAGACGATATTAACCAAGCCTGGGAGATAACAAATATACATGGTGGTTCTTCAGGATGGCAGGCACTGCCTGTTGGCTGGAATCCTTTCTTTGTTAATAGCAAAGAAAGAGAGAGAAATTCTTTTCAACTTAAAAAAGAAAAGCCACTCACGTTTAAATCAAGAAATCACAATTTTTTCTTTAAATTAAATGAATCACCAGACATGAGAATAGGGAGTAGAAGTGAAATATGTTATTTGGTATATGCTATTTTCAGGGATTTTTCAATTCAGGTCATAGTACAATACATAGATATGGCCTTGCTGTCTAATACATGTTTTAAAATGAAAATTAGAATCAGTTCAAAAATTAAGTATAATTCTCTGGAGTTAGAATCAGAGCCTTTGTTGTTAAGAATCATGGAGCAGATTTTCCTTGAAAATGTATTTGAGTTTGAGGGATGTTTGATAAATTTATTTATTTATTTATTTATTTATTTATTTCTTTATTTATTTATAATAGGAAATAAATAGAATAACAGCAACAATGAGAAAATTTCCTCATATGTAGAACAACCTCCCTGGAAAGCAAAATAAGTGATTGTGACTGTGCTGATTTAAATTTTCCTACATGGCCTCTGAGTGGGAAGGTGGGGAGGAGTGTTGGAAACAAAGTTCTTTATTTAATAATTATGACCTAAAATCCATTGTAAAAAAAAAGTCACTTATTTAACTCAAAACATTTATCACACTTAAAACACAAATCATTCAAGAAAAGTTATAAAGTTTTCATCAGTCATGTACCACTTAGTACAAATTATGTCCTAAAAGCAAGTTTTTTTTGTTTGTTTTTTTATTAGTTTCAGGTGCACAAGACAAAGTAATACTTAGACGTTTATCATTTATATCCCTCACACTGTGTGGACCCCCCCGCCCCCCATCCACTATCCCTCTGACATTGCACCAAGCCATTACATTTCCACTGTCTCTATTCCTAACGCTGTACTCCGCTTCTTGTAAGTACATACATACACACATATACATATATATGTAAAATTATAGTTGGCATTCATTATTGTTCAGCTTCAGGTGTACAGTGCAGTAATCAGGCATCTACATCATCCCTGAGGTGGTCTCCCAAATGGCACACATGTCCATCGGATACCCTACAAAATCTTTACAACATTATTGATTACGTTCCCAAATTAATTTTCAAAACCCCGTGGCCATCTTGTGGTTACCGACTGTTTTCTAATCCCCTCACCTTCCCCTTTAGCCCCACCCCCCCTTCCCATCTAACAACCCTCAGTTTTTCCTCTTTGTCTCCAAAACTGTTTCTAATTAGTTCATTCACTTATTCTTTTCTTTAGATTCTGCATATAAGTGAGATCATATAGTACTTGTCTTTCTCTTTCTGACTTATTTCACTTAACATAATGTTCTCTAGATCCATCCATGTTGTTGCAAATGGTAAGATTTCTTTCTTCTTTATGGTTGCGTAATACTCCATTGTATAAATGTACCACGGTTTCTTAATCCAGTCATCTACCGATGGGCATTTCGGTTGTTTCCATGTCTTGGCTATTGTGTATAGTGCTGCAATAAACATAGGAGTGCATAAAGATTTTTGAATTGGAGTTTTGGATTTCTCCTAGGATAGATACCTAGGAGTGGAATTGCTGGATCATAAGGTAGTTCCATTTTCAGATTTTTGAGATACCTCCATACTGTTTTCCATAGTGGCTGCACCAATCTGCAATCCCACCAACAGTGCAAAGCGTTCCCTTTTCTCCACATCCGCGCCAGCACTTGTTTGTTGATTTATTGGTGATAGCCATTTTGACTGTGGTGAGGTGGTATCTCATTGTAGTTTTTATTTGCATTTCTCTGACGGTTAGTGAGGTTGAGCATTTCTTCATATGTCTGTTTGCCATCTGTAGGTCCTTTTTAGAAAAATGTCTCTTCAAGTCCTCTGCCCATTTTTTAATTGGGATGTGTTTTTTTTTGGAATTGAGTTGAGTGAGTTTTTTATAGATTTGTGATATTAAACCTTTATCAGATATATCATTGGCAAATATCTTTTCCCTTCAGTAGGATCCCTTTTTGTTTTATTGATGGTTTCCTTGCCATTTGCATGAAATATCTTACTCCAACCCTTTACTTTCAGCCTGTGTGTGTCTTTTGATCTGAGGTGAGTCTCTTGTATACAGCGTATACAAGGGTCTTGCTTTCTTATCCACTCAGCCACCCTATGTCCCTTGATTGGAGCATTTAATCCATTTACATTTAAAGTGATGATTGATATGTACATAGTTATTGCCATTTTTAAATTTGTAGTTAGGTTGTTTTCATCTTTCTTTTATTTACAGAAGTCCTTTTAGCATTTCTTGCAATGCTGGCTTGGTGGTAATAAATTCCTTTAACTTATTCTTTTCTGGGAAGCTCTTTATCTCTCCATCAACTTTAAATGATAGGCTTTCTGGATAAAGCAATCTAAGTTGTAAGCCTTTGTTTTCCATCACTTTGAGTATCTCCTGCCACTCCCTCCTGGCCTTCAACGTTTCTGTAGAAAAGTCATTTGATAGTCTTATAGGAGTTCCCTTGTATGTAAACCTCTGTCTTTCTCTTGCTGCTTTTAGGATTCTCTCTTTGTCTTTAAGCTTTGCCATTTTAACTATAATGTGTCTTGGTGTGGACCTGTTTGGGTTTATCCTGGTTGGAACTCTCTGCACTTCCTGGGCTTGTATGTTGGTTTCCTTCATCAGGTTAGGGAAGTTTTCGGACACTATTACTTCAAATATGTTCTCAATCCCTTGCTTCCTCTCTTCACCTTCTGGTATTCCCAGAGGTCTCTTAAACCATCTTCATTGTTTTTTATTCTTTTTTCTTTCTGTTGTTCAGTTTGGGTGATCTCTGCTAACTTGTCTTCTAAGTCACTGATTCGATCCTCTGCTTCATCTAACCTGCTGGTAATTCCTTCAAGTGAGTTCTTAATTTCAGTAATTGTGTTCTTTAATTCTAACTGGTTGTTCTTTATGATGTCTACATCCTTCTTTATGTCATCTCTAAGCTCCTGACACATTCTTATCACCAGTGTTCTGAACTCGGTCTCTGATAGGTTGGTTACCTCTGTTTCATTTGGTTCCACTTCTGGAGGTTTCTTCTGTTCTTTTATTTGGGACATGATTCTTTGTTTCCCCATTCTGGTTGACTCTCTGTGTTTGCTTTGATGTATTAGGTAGATCCCCTAGAGTTCTTAGTTCTTGCTGGGTCATCTTATGTAGTATGTGTCCTTTATATTGGACTTGCACTACTTTGTTCTTCTCCTCTGTGTATGCTCCAAAGGTGACTCTTGTGTTGTGTATAGTGTCCTGTTAAAGAAGATCTTTAATTGCTTTTTGCTTCTGAGTAGGTGGGGTTAACTCCTAGGCTGACTAGTTGTGAGACTTGGGTCTGCCCACCGCAGGGTGTTCTGCTGCGTGAGGGTTGACCGCTTAAATGTGGTTTGGCCTCTATGGGCTCTTGTGCCTGCAGAGAATTCCCTCTAGGTGTGTGACTTGTAGGTCAAACCCAGTAGTACTCTGGTTTGGTCTGGAGTTGGCCTCTGGACATGTTGAATCTTGTGCCTCTTAAGCTGGGCCCTGGTAGGGCAATTTCAGAACAAAGCAAATCACCAAGCACAACAACAACAACATAGAAAAAATCAAATACATTCACATGCAAAAAAACTGACAACCCCCACTCAACACAGGCAAAGATATCAAAGATACAAAGACAAAACAAAACAAAACAAAGCAAAACAAAAAGCAGCACCAGTCTTGGCTTAAACCCACCAAATAATCTCCAGGTTGTCCTCTGCTGTACCAAAAAGTCCCCTGCCTATTGTGCAGGCAGAGCCGGTCACCTGGTGCCCAGAGTGACTTTGGGACTGTAGATTTAGATGCGTGGGGCGGAGGGGTCTGGATGTAGTTTTTACAAAGTCAGTGCAGTTTCTGTCCTTGCCTGCACATATAGGCACACTGAGAGTAGCACCACCAGCTCTGTGTCCAGTTCTCCTGAGTCTTAGGGCACTTCTTCTGTGTGTGTGTGTGTGTGTGTGTGTGTGTGTGTGTGTGTGGCAGGCGGGAGATTTCTGAGCTGCTGAAAGCCAGGAGCTGCACCTGCCGCTTACTGCTGATCCCTGGGAGTGCCTCCGCGTTGCACTTGCCCCGCCCTAGGCAGGCCGGAAAAGGTGGGGGCTGGGGATGGAGGGGTCTTTTGTCTCCCAGCCCAGCAGTGTCACACTCTTCCTGCAGGACAGAAAAGGTGGTGGCTGGGGTGCAGGAGTCTCTTCTCTCCAAGCCCAGCAAAAATCACACTCTTCCCAGCCTCTTCCCTGGGTCAGAGCTGCCTGCCAGTCTTCCCAGAGCCTGAGCACTAGGGCTCCTCTGTAATCTGACACTTCTCCTCAGTTCAGGGGCCATTTTAAGTCTCTGGAAGGACAGAGGTAGGATTGGAAGAGTGGGGGGGAGGGGCCCAGGTGTGGTGTTTGTGTCCTTTGTCCCACCTAGCGCCCACCTAGCTGCCCCCTGGGCGGGAGAGATCAGCTGTGGGATGCAGCGAAAGAGCCCATCTCCTGGCTTTTGTGTTCTCTGTTCCGTCCTGGGATCCCCTGCGTCTCTGCAGCTGCGGGTGCCGGCCTTGTTTCCACCGCTGCAGACACGCACCGAGTTTCCACCGCCCTGGATGCGGGCCGCATCCCCACAGCCGAAGGTGTGGGCCACGTTTCCACAGTTGCAGATGCGGGCCGCGTCTCCACTCCGCTCCCTTCCCTCTTCCCCTGCTCGCCCAATTTGCGCACCTTCAAGTAATCCTTCCATGAGTCTCTTAGCTGTTCTGCGTGATGAGCAAAGAGTTCTTTGACGGGTTACATGTCCCATTTGTGATAATATCCCGAGGAGAACTCAAAAAGTGCGCCCCGCTATGACGTCACTCCCCGGTACCTTGTAAGTGCATTATCGGAGAGCAGGTCAGTCATCACAGGAAGGTATTCCAGGATGTAGGAACAACTCCTCATGAACAAAGGCAAGCAGGCCGAGAGTTTATTAAAAGAAAGAAAATATATTCCCAAAATGCTGGAGTGCACAGTCCCAGGAGGAGAGCGACTGTCCTAAAAGCAAGTTTTGAAAGCACAAATGTGTAGGAGAAACAGGGCAGGCAGAAAGATGGAGTGGGGACTCAGAGGCAATGAGTTCTTAGAAGACAATGTCTAGAACAATAACGAAAAATGAAATTTACCCACAATGATGTCTGACCTCCTGAAGGCCAACTTCTTTTGTTTCACATTTTTGCCAAGGCCCAATCCAAATGTTGAAAGAACTAAATGATTACCAAGTAACTTTAGTAAAAAGGCATGTAAAATCCATTTAATAGTGTCCATTTTTTTCTTTCAAATATGACTTAAACAAATGATGAAAAATGGTCACAATTTTTCTGACACATTGCACGTTACTTTTTATTAGTCGGGCAGAGGAAACAGAAAGAACCGGGAAAGGTGAGGAAACCGGGATCAGTACTCCATCAAACATTATCCTGAGAAGGAGGGTACCATCGCTGCCTTCTTCAGTGCTATACTCCTAGCACCAAGCCCAGACCTTGGCATGGTTCTCAGTTACATAATTGACTATATGAATAAATATCATATGACCATCATTAAACTCCTATGAAATATGCAGAGCACGTATCATTTGGCCAATGAAGAAACTGTGACTGAGAGAAGTGAAGGCATTTCCCCAAAGTTACACAGGACAAAAATACAGATGTTCGTGTTTACTCCTGAAAATCAGTTCTGTTCAACCACATGCCTCTCCTAAGGGACTGAATGTTTGTATCCTCCCAAAATTCCTGTTGAAGCTCTAACCCCAATGTGATAGTATTAGGAAGTGGGGTCTGTGGGTGATGATAATTAAATTTAGATGAGGTCATGAGAGTGGGGCTCCCATAATGAAATTAATAACCAGATTTCTCTCTCTCTCTCTCTCTCTCTCTCTCTCTCTCTCTCTCTCAGATACAGCAAGTAGGCTACCTTTTGCAAGCCAGGAATAGGGTTCTTCTTACCAGGAACAAAATCCGCAGGCATCTTTATCTGGACTTCCCAGTTTCCAGAACTGTGAGAAATAAATGTCTGTTGTGTATTTTGTTATAGCAGCCTGAGCTGACTAATACAGCCTCCAAGTTTACCTTGAATTTATTTTGAATAGTAGTTATCACCACTAGCTATAGCACCATATTTCATAGAATCTAAAATATTATCTAATGTGACACACACTAGTATTTTATGGATACCACTAAGAGAAAACTAATGTCCAGTTCCAATAGGACATAATTTTTCTTTATCACATAGCATATCATTTTATACTCATTAAGAGAGCTTCTTTAGATCTAATTATCATGTATCCTGTGCACACACTTTAAAAAAAATGAAATAAGTCAATTAAAATACTTCTAAAATTTTTTCATGGAGTCCAAATTTTTTTAATAACTTTTTAACCCAGAGCTATGTTATGCTCATGTTTTGCCACACAATGTCATCTTCTGTGCCTTAAGATCACTGATCATGTAGCGTTTCTTAAAATAAATCCGTGAGAGACCTTAAACCTGCTAGGGCTGGGCTCCTGCCCAGCTTTGTATCGTGTGGTGTGGACTCCGTCCTCCAGGAAGCAGCCATATTCTTCTGATTCATCACTGCCCCACCTCCCATCCCATGCCCATTTATTTGTTCATAGAAGTTAAAAGAGTAATACACATTGTCTCTAGAATGTTTTTTCAAGCTCTTGTGTCACATGTTTCAAGCAGTGACCACTACAGACTAATGACTGTAAGGTGCATTTCAATATTAGAGATGTTCAAAAAATTATATGCATTTGGAATCAATGAAATGTAGCTTTGTGGTGGATTTGCTATTTGCTCCACTAGAATGTGAGTTCGGGGATTGTGCCTATTTGTTTACAGCTATGTCTCCAGCTCTAGAACAGTCCTGGGTGCTCAGTGCTCAATAAACATTTATTGAACATATGATTGAATTAATTCATTCATAAATTCCATTAAGTTACCAATTTAGAGAGGTTTCTTCTTTCAGTTAAAATTCATTCTCTTTGTTGAAAAACAGTATTTACAGTACAATCTTTTCAGAGAGAAATAAAGATAAATAACCTATGTTAAGAGTTATCACTGAGTTTTCTTTCATTTATTTATCTATAGTTTCTAAATTTTCTAACACGACATTATTATGTTTTTAATTTGATAATAAAAGTGTAATATCTGCATGTTATTTTAATCATCTTGCTTTATTTTTATGTAGTAAAAAGCTAAAGCTATTCCTACTGCATAGCAAAAGCACAATCTCAGCTCAGTTACTTTTGCATTAATGCCATTTTCAATAATTTAACTTTTAGAACATCTTGGAAGAGGGTTTCTTTAAAATGGATATCTATAGCCTGAGGATAAATGGAAGGCTACAAAGCTAAGGTACTTTGGGATCAATCAAAATCTCTTGATGAAGCCCAGGCGTGGGCCTGGCTCTTGTGCGCTTAAGCAGATCCCTCTGTCCTCCCAGGTTCTGTGGTCTGCAGGAAGGCTCTCTATGATCTCATGGTTCTAAAGAGAATTGCAGGCTATTGGTGAGTCTATGCCATGCTACTCAAGAGGCTTGAAGAAGCTAAGGAAACTGCAGAACAATTTCAGTCAAATAATCAGCACCCGAGACTGGTCAACTTCCATCTGGATCAGTGAGGGAAGTGGAAGGGGTGGATGGGCTGAATTGTGGTCACCCCATCCCAAAATCAGATGTTGAAGCCCTAACCCCCAGTACCTTAGAATGTGACTGCACTTGGAGGCCAGGCCTTTAAAGAGGTAATTAAATGAAAATGAGCCGCTCCGCCTCACCCCTGCCCAACCAGGTTGAGTCCTAATCCAATCTGACCAGTGTCCTCATAAGAAGAGGAAACCCGGACACACACAAGAGGCACCAGGAATGCACATTTGCACAAAGGGATGACCACGTGAGGACACAGGGAGAGGTGGCCACCTACAAGTTGAGGAGAGAAACCTCAGAAGGAACCAATACTCCCAGCCTCCAGGACTGTGAGAAAATAAATTTTTGTTGCTTAAGCCACCTAGTCTGTGGTATTTTGTTAGGGCAACCCTAGCAAATTAATGCAGGGGATATGCAGTGAGTAACCCTGAGTCAGCAGGACTCTTCTTTTAACACAATTTTAAACGCATAAAGGTTTGTCTGACACCCTGTGGCTTCTGAGACCCTGTACGTGATTTGCAATGGTAAGAAGAAATGGTGGTATAAATACCTTCTACCTCTAGATAATTCCCAAACTCTTATCAGCTCTTATTCTCAATCTTCCTCCCTCATACCAGACTTCCATGACTTGATAAAACTTAGTGACCAAGAAACTGATTTGAAATCCATGTCCAGCTGGGACTCTGCGACTGCCCAAACGGATCAAGGGTTGGCACAGAAAAGGTACTGGGTTTAAGCCTAGAAAATACATCACCCAGTTAATCAGCCCTTGTATGGATAGTTCTAAGTTAGTTGTACCTAAAAAGATGGCAGTGAGAGTTTACAGCATAGGAAGAAGAAACTGATGGATTATTAGCCTGATACTCTCCATTTGCTAAACACAGATAATAGATTCATTATCTCCCCCCACCCACCCTCGTCCTTAGCAGTATGGGTTTGATTGCCCTCTTGCCTACAGGTAATTCTCCATCAAAATTAAATCCATTAGCTAGTTCTCAATTTTATAAACTATGCAGGCAGGGGAGAGAGGAGATCGGGTGGATACTGTGCTGGGTGGGAGGGAGGCACCTTTCCCAAGGCTGCTAGGATGCCAATCCAAACTTTCTCTGAGAGGGACCTTGAAATATGCCTGTATTCACGGTGCCATAGTGACATCAGCTGGTCAGTTACCAAACAACAGCCTAGCTAGGGAGGAAACAGATCAGGAAAATGTTTAAAAGTCAACCATAGCCAAGAATCACTGGGAAAATGTATTTTTCAGCACTTGAACGTAAGCTAGAATTTCAAAGTGTCTTTTATAATGATTCTTCCAAATGTGTAATATTAATATCTGGTGGTCAGTACAAACTTAGAAGTAAGCATTTAGAAATGGGAATTTAAAAGCTTCCAGTGTCAGCAGTGTGGTAAACCCAAATAAAATGCATTCACTTTATAGATCATGAATGGATTTTAATTTTAAGATATAGAGTAGAAACTAAGCATAGTGTGAGATTGCTTCTCAGATAATCTTAAAATACTGAGCGACTTCTCTCAGTGAGTTACACAGCTATGCGAATTAGCCCAGACTCAACATGCTATAGAGGAAAATTAATGATTCAGAGGTGTGAGCAAAAATATATATATATATAGTTGAGTCTATCTTAGTGAGACCTCTTTTATTGGGTTACCAGATGAAGGCCTTTTGGTAGGAATTTTGACACAATGCTGATAGTTTCTGGGGGTTTGTGTGTGTGTGGTTTTTTAAAAAAAAAAAAAAAAAAATCTCTTAATCCTGTAGTTTGCACATTTTTCCCTTAACAGTGTAGGAGATTCTGTGGTTGAAGCAGAACAAGAATGCAGGAGTAGAGGGTTGAGAGGCAGGTAGAAGAAGAATCTAGCACACCATGTTTGTAATTCACGGTGGGGAACAAAAAGGAGATAAAGAAATATTTGGGGAATTCTCAGATGACCAAGTATTAATGAAATATTTTAATCACTCCAAAAATTATTTGTTTCTAATTAATGGTAAACTCATTTTAAAGGTAAAGGAAATATATTGGTAAAGAAAGAATAAAGAAAAAATACAAAAATACCAAATTAAAAAAACAAGGAAAAAGAATCAAGAGATTGATTAAAGCTGAAAAAGCCTTAAAAGTTTAGATATTGAAATGCTACATTATCATAAAACACAACCGATTATTCAATAATTTGAGTTGATTTTCTCATGTACGGAGTAGCTACGCTCTTGTTTGTAACTATCGCCCATAATAACAAAGACTTGTCATTTCACTATCCCTGTCAGCCACAGGTCAGCAGTTGTTCTGTTCTGTGTGCCTTCTTCATTCAGATTCAGGCTAAAGAAGTACACCTGTCTGGGGACAGTCATCTTGTGGCAGAGAAAGCACTAAGGGCAAACCACTCCGTGGTTCTTTAAGCTTCTGCTCACATTTCAAGACCAAAATAAGTCAAACATGGGGTAAGGAAGCATAATTCTCACATAGGGAGACAATGCAAACCACATGGCTACAGACAAGAATGTATAATGTTTTTACAGAGAAGGAAGAAAACAATTAGGAACAATAATACAATTTACCATCCCAGTAAAGGCCCAATGTTTAGCACAATATCTTATACAAAGTAGATGCTCAATAAATGCTTTGAATTAGAATGTGAATGACTTAATGTTGATATGAACTCACACTACATGCAGATTGATTCATCTCTTCTGGTGCAGAGTTTTCTCCCATGGAGCGTTACATTGTAACTTCCCATTTCCTATCACAAATGTGCTGCTAGGAATGAATCTTACAAACACCATGTTGAGCAGAAGTCAGATGCCAAAAAGTATTACTAAGAGGTGAATGGACAAGGAAATTGTGGTGTGTCCACACAATGGAGTTTTACTTGGCAGTAAAAAAGAATGGCCTATTGATACACACAACAGCATGGATGAGTCTCAAAATAATTATAGGGAATGAAGACAAAAAAGAATACATTTTGCATAATTCCATTTATATAAAATTCTAGAAAGTGCAAACAAATATGAGGTGACAGAAAGTGGTGGCCTGGGGAGAGGGGAGGAAGAAGTGGGAGATAGGGTAGACAATGGATCTTTGGGGGTGATGGATATGTTCATTATCTCGATTGTGGTGATGGTTGCATGGGTGTATTCACATGTCAAAGCCATTCAAATTCCACACTCCAGATACATGCAATTTATTGTATGTCAGTAATGCCTCAATAAAGGTTTAAAATGCTTTTAAAAGAGTACTTACTATATGATCATACTTAGATAATGTTCAACAACAGACTAAACTAATCTGTGGTGGTTGCTTGGGATAGGTCTTGACTGGAAGGATTATACAAGGGCACAGGAAATGTTGCTTCTTGACCTGGATGCAGGTTACAAGGGTGTTCTATTGGTCACATTTCACTGTGCTACATGTTTATGATCGCAGCACTTTTCTGCGGGCAAGTTATGCTGCAATAAAAAGTTTTTAAATGTACTGCTATTTTTAAAACCAATACCACCTATCTTAAAAATATCAAAGAAAGCCATCCTCATAAAGAATTTATTTATGACAGAAAATAATAGTTATGTGATTGCATTCATTTATCACCTACTTTTGAAAATCTAGGACTGTGAGTGGATTTTTTTCCTGCGAGTCTCCATGGCTAACGACAGATCACAGAGCGGCATAGGCTGTGGACCCTGGGGGTGAGGAGTCACGGGACTGGAGAAGGAATGCATCAATATGCTGGCATGCTGCCAAGGAGCAGTCCCCCAAAATGTGCAAATGCTCATGCTTCTGCTCTCTTTTGTGTCTCTAGTTTGTATGACTGTTACCTGCATCCTCTTCTTATGCAGGGACACAGGGGGAACCCCCACAAAAACAGGGGGAAGCACATGCACCCAAAACAACTCAAAAAGCAAGTCAGCTATGTCAAAATTCCACAGCTGGGACAATACTACCGCAAATAGCTGAGCCAAGATAAGAAATGAATGTTCCTAGACATGTTTCTGAAGCCATCATTTTTACCATTTAATATATCTTTTAAAAACTTATTCCCACTGATTTATTATTTTAACGAATAAATATAATGCACAGTCCATGGTTTGGTGGTCGAAGCACATTAAATTTCCCTTGCTGGTAAGAATCATCTTAAAATAAATTGAAGGTTTATCATTTTCATCAATCCCCACCCCCCAAAAAAAGTCTGAATTTCAAATCAGTTTTTAAAAATCAGTCTGAATTTCAAATAACTTTGATCTATGTGGGTGTTTTTTTTTACAAACTATTACCTGATCCCTGTTAATGCCACTATAGAGTACATGTAAATACAGTGTCAAATTGTGTGCTTAAGTAATTTTAAAAGAAAACTTGTCAAAATGCCATTGATCTGTTGTAGAAACTGCTACTCTCTTCTCATGTGTAAAACTTTAAGATTCTCCTCTAGTCCCCATCTAATAAAAGAAAAATGCAAATAGCCATAACCACTCATGATCATCATGTAAAATGTCAAAAAGACAAAAATGAAGAACTAAAAATCCATTTCCACATCAAATCTCCTCTATTTACCAGGTGATGTGCTACAGATTAAACAGAGTTTGGTACCTGGAAGTGGGGTGCTGCTGTAACAAAATTCTAGGACATGTGCCAGTTTTCAGGACCAAGTGGCTGGTAGAAGCCCCAAGGGCCTTCAAAAGACTGGTAGCAGGGTGTGGATGATGGCCCCAAAGAGGTTGTTGGTGACAGCCCAAAGGAAAATGAAGAAAATGTCATGGAAAGCTGCAGGAAAGAGGATTCTTCTGAGGTGGTAGAAGAAAATTTAGTAACACTGTTGCTGTGGGAACATGAAAAGAAAATGCACTTCTGCAAGGGATAGTCGAGCTAAGGAGATTTCCAAACCATGTACTGAAAGGGCTGTCTATCTCTGTTTGCTGCTTATAGGAAAATGTGAGTAGAGAAAGAAACTAAAGAAGTGCTACATACTACAAAGGAACCAGGACTCGCTAGGTTCACAAACAAAACTCTTTCTCATCCCCAGCCTTTCCGATAGCAAACAACGCTAACATTAAGAAATACCTTCCGGGCAAAAATCAAATCCAAGGCATGGTCAGGAAAACTTATCTAAAGAGGAAAATAAGGATGGGACTGTAAAATCTTTTAAGATCTCAGAAGGCAGCACCCCTTCCAAATAGAAAAATAAATAAATTCTAAGGATCTTAAAGTCGTTGTCCTTCAGCTGCCTTACAGGGAACCTAAGCTTCGGAAGGGTTTACTCAAGAGACTTCAGGTGTTGCTTTTGTCTAATGGAATGGGTTACAAAGCAATTTCACAATAAAACCTGTGAATTTTTAAAAGGAATTATATTAATTTGAACTGAGAGGGTTAGACAGTACGAAATGAAACAAAGCCTTTGAGTGCTAACATTTTTATGGTTAGGAAGCAGACTGAGAAATGACTCAGCTGCAAAGCAGGGCCACATTTTATGGAAAAGGAAGGCTATTTCAGAGGATAGAGCCCAGAGCCATGGTGAATCATTCGCAGGTATCAGGACTGAGCCCTAAGCATACAACTGGCAACAAACCCAGCTGGATTTCAGAATTGTTATGAATCCTAACTGCTGTGTGCCTTCATCCTCTTTGAAGAGGCATGTCTGTAATGGTTATCCCCATCTAATAAAAGAAGATGAAAAATATCTACCCCATCATTGTATACTGGGTCAGTGGCGCCCGTATAACTTATCGCTAATTTAGTTCACGGGTCTTTCAGTCAAAAGGAACAGTTTTCAAGGAGTTGTTACAGAGAAATGAATAGTATTCAAAAAGCTTCATCCTCGCCTGAACCAGATTTAAATGATGGGATACAAGACATTGAGTTGGAGCCTGGGGTCATAATAGGATGAGGCTTTGGGGCAAGTATAGTTTCCATATAGAAGGGACTTATATTATTTTGGCCGGAAGGGAGACTTCAGCAGATTGCATTTTCCAAAATGGCTGCAAAAATGGCATTAGTCCCACATACTCTTCCAGAACCTTAAAACTACTCTTCAAGAGGTAGAATCTATTTCCCTGCCCTTTTCACTGATCTGTATGAAAGCTGCAACTCTCTTCTCATGCATAAAGTTTTAAGATTCCCTACTAATCCCCACCAGAACAGAGAAAAAAATCAAAACACACATAATAACACAAGATCATCAGCTGATATGTGAAAAAAGACAAAAATAAGGAACTAAAAGTCTAATTCAGAATGGGATATCCACCACTTATCTGGCACTGTGACAAGACAGACTTGATACCCACCATTTATATGGCACTATGATAAGACTGGGTGTGCACACATAACTAGGAAGCAATTTCTATCCTCATGTAGTCCACTAACAGAAGGGACAGAATGTAAGCCATTAATATAACACAATTTAAGAAGTGCTATAAAAGATGGCTGCATACAATGCTTTAGATATGAAATAGTACAGCAAATAATTATTTTGTGGAGAGGACAAAAAAATAGTTTCTGACAGATTACATACAAATTAAGTGTTGAAGGATAAATAGGAATTTTCCAGGTAGACAAAAATCATTCAAATAAAGACCTTGAGATCATTAGAACTAGGTTTTGCTATGTGTATGACAGAAAAACACAAACAAAAATCAATGGCTTGGGCGGCCCAATGGCTCAGTTGGTTAGAGTGCCAGCTCTGAACAACAGGATTGCCGGTTCGATTCCCACATAGGATGGTGGGCAGCGCCCCCTGTAACTAAAGATTGAAAAAACGGCAACTGGACTTGGAGCTGAGCTGCGCCCTCCACAACTAGATTAGAGGACAACGACTTGGAGCTGATGGGCCCTGGAGAAACACACTGTTCCCAAATATTCCCCAATAAATCTTTGGGGGGAAAAATAAGTGGCTTAACAAACATTTTCTCCATCACATAGAGACATGTGAAGCTGGTACAACAATTCTATAATCATCAGTGAGTCAATTTCTTCGATCTGATTTATCTGCCATGTTCAATATGTGGCTACCTCCCCATGGTCCAAGATGGTTGTTCCTACACAGACCATCATTTCTGCATTTCAGCCAGCAGACGGAACAAAGTCAGAGAAGGGAGAGCTCCTTCTTATGACACTTTAGCTTAGATCCTACCAACCAGAACTTGGCCTTACCTGGATGCATGAGAGACTGGGAAATGTAGTCTTTATTCTGGACAGTCATGATCCATGTGAGAATCAAAGGATTAATGAAGAAGAGAAGAACAAATATTAGAAGATACTAGGAGGCTCTGCCACATTTGTAGAGAAATGAAATGTGTGGTCCATGGAATGAACTGGGAGAAATTCAGCATCTTAATAACATAGAGAGTATAGTGGTGAGAAAGTGAAAAGGGAAGCTGGAAGTTAGGTGAGAACCACTCATTGCTGAGCCACTGGCCACTCTACAATTTTAGAATGGTTCTCTAAACATTGAGGAGTTATGTGGAGATAATTAGGCAGATAAATTACATCATTAGAGCATTGTTTTAAGAAGATGACTGGCAGCAGTGTGTTGCTGGCTTTTAAAGTGAAAGACAGAGAATATAGGTAGTCCAGCTATAGGAGATAATCATCACGTATGGCCAAATAGTATCTCTGATCACCCTCTGCACATTTTTGTAATTTCCCCAATGATGAGTTCTACCTTATCAAGGTAGAAGCTGGAAACTCTCAAACCCAGACTCCCATGGAGTTACATGACCTGGATTTCCCTTATCAGCTACATAACAATTGGGTTCAGAAACAAGCAACATGAGATGACAGCTGTCCTGGGCACTCAGTCTTCTAACAAATGCAGTGGAAGAGGGTCTGGATCTTCCAGGAGCAGAGGTGATGGAGTTTCAGCACCTGATCCTGAGTATCAGAGAGGCCAAAGTGGCATGCAGTGGAATTGCTAAAGTTAATTCTGCTTTTGACAAATAACCTGACCAATATAATAGTTTCCTGATAAAAGGGACAGACTCAGATGGCAAGTGCCTTTTTCTTCTGCCCTTCTTCCTACCTGGAATGTAGATATAGAGATACAGCAGCCATCTTTCAACCATGAAGAGCAACATGCTGGAATGACAAAGCAGAGAAACAGAAAGAGGCTGCACTTTTGAAGCAACCTCTATTCAATCAGGATCTGTTGTACTTTAGATGTTGCACTTGCTGTGCCCTAGAAGCGTTCTCAGAACTGCCTCTTTCATACCATTCAGGTCACATTTTGAATGTCACCTCCTTAGAGACACCTCTCCTGAGCCCACTTCCTAACATAAATTTCTGTTTTATTTTCTTAACAGTACTTATCACTATTGAAATCATTTAAATTATTTATTGTTTGTTTGTTTCTGCCTCTATCCAGCAGATACCCCATAGGGACAAACTCATTCTTTCAAAAGTGAATTAAATGAGTTTGCTTGATTTCAGAGACCCAATTCATGAAGAGAAGTAATATAATGGAAAATCAAGGTATGAGGTCATATGTTGCTAAAGAATGAAATCACTTCTTTTTCACTACACCTTTCTCCCCAGATTGCAGGGCTGAGAATATATCTTAGCTAAGAAACACAAGTCATGGCTTAAGGTTCAAAATGGTAGATTAGATAAATGCTATGCCTACTGCCTCCCAGAATCACACCAAAATTACAAATATTATAGCACAATCAACCTCAAGAATTATCTGAACACTGGCTGAACAGAACCCCTATAACTAGGGATATAAAGAAGAGGCCACATCAAGACTGGTGGGAGGGGCAGAGGCACAAAACAAGCTGACTCCAAACCCACAGATAATGGTTGAACTCCAGGAGGTGGAGGTGCCCCCAGAAGATGAAGGAGTCCAACCCCACACTGGGCTCCCCAGCCCAAGAGTCCTGTGCTGGGAAGAGGAGTTCCTGCAACATCTAGCAATGAAAATCAGCGAGGACTCTGTCCATCCTGGTGAGATGGAAGACTGCTAGAAATGCAGACACCCTCTTAATGAGGCTGCACACAGACTCACTGACTTACAAACTCTCACCTGGTCTCTGGTGGAGAGGAGGCAACTTGAGTGGTACCAGACATACGGGAAAGACTGAGTTGTGAGGCTTCAGGACAAGGGCTGGAGGAACAGCCAACATTGTCACTGTGTGGAGCCTGCCTCATGTGTAGGCTACAGGAAGGCACCATCTTTTTTATGTTCACCTCTGCCCCAAAGGGCCAAATCTGAGACTGCCTTGGTCTGGTAAGATGCATGAGTGCACACCACCTTGGTGATGCCCTGGGTTCTCAGCCCACATAGCTAGCACTTTATCACCAGGGGCACTCTCAGCTCCTGGGCAACCGGCCCTGCCCTACAAGCTATGGAAGATTTTTGCAGAAGCAGGTGGCCCACTATAGCCCTGTGAAATTTGGTGGTGGGTAGTGAGTCACAACCTGTGGTACAGCGTCTCTTGGGTGGCTCTTGGGGAACTAATGGTCCAAGTTGCGTGGTGGCTGGCTACAGTGTTCTCAGGGCACCTCACAAAGTGGTTACAGGCCAGGCACTCTCTCGAGTTAAGCAGTGGCTCGCTGCAGTGTTCTCAGGGCATTTTGCGAAGTGGTCACAGGCCAAGCACTGACACAAGAACTACATCTGCATTAACCTTGTAAAATCCACCAGCCATGCTTCATAACTCCCTGGGACTTTGTCCTGCCAAGCTGGTACTATATCACCAGAGGCACTCTCAACTCTAGGTCAACCAGCCTGGCCTGTGCACTAAGGAGGCTTTTTCAGCAGCTGATCCTTACTGGCAGATGGCAGAAGGCAACAGGCCTAGGGGACCCAGGGTCTTTTGCTAAGCTGCCTCAGACCCAATATTGTTGGCAGCTAACCTCAGTTCACAGAAGGGACATTCTCACATGCCTCCAGGTCCAACCACATATAGCTTTGTAATTCCTACAATGTACTCATAGAATAATAAGACATTGAAGAGAGAAATTAAAGAAGATACAAATAAATGGAAACATATACCATGCTCATGAATAGGAAAAATTACTACAGTTAAAATGTCCATACTACCTGAAGCAATATATAGATTCAATGCAATCCCTATCATATTACCAGTGGCATTTTTCACAGAACTAGAACAAATAATCCTAAAATTTGTATGGAACCATAAAAGACCCCGGTCAGCCACAGCAATTCTGAGAAATAAGAATAAAGCTGGAGATATCACACTATCTGATGTCAAATTATACTACAAGGCCATAGTAATCAAAACAGCATGGTACTGGCATAAAAACAGGCACATAGATCAATGGAACAGAATGAAGAGCCCAGAAATAAATCCATGCCTATATGGTCATTTAATCTGTGACAAAGGAAGCAAGAATTTACTTTGGGGCAAGGACAGTCTATTCACTAAATGGTGCTGGGAAAACTGGACAGATACATGCAAAAAAAAAAGATGAAACTAGACCACTTTCTTACACCATATACAAGAATAAACTCAAAATGGATGAAAGATGTAAATGAAAGATCCAAACCATAAAACTCCTAGAAGAAAATATAGAAAGTAAACTCTCAGACATTACCATTAGCAATATTTTTACTGATATCTCTCCTTGGTCAAGGGAAACAAAAGAAAAAATAAACAAGGGAAACAAAGACTCCATCAAACTGAAAAGATTTTCACAGCAAAAGAAACTATTAACAAAACAAAAAGACATCCTACTATATGAGAGAAGATATTTGCCAATGATACATTTGATAAGGGGTTAATATTCAAAATTTATGTTTTAAAAAACTCATGTAATTCAACACCAAAAAAATAAAGTTCAATTTAAAAATGAGCAGAGGGCCTGAATAGACATTTCTCCGAAGAGGACATACACATGGCCAATAGACATATGAAAAGATGCTCAACATCACTAATCATCAGAGAAATGCAAATAAAAACACAATGAGATATCATCTCACTCCTGTCAGAATGGCTATCATCAATAAATCAACAAACAGGCGCCGGTCCTGTGGCTCAGGTTAGAGCTCTGTGCTCCTAACTCCTAAGGCTGCCGGTTCGATTCCCACATGGGCCACTGGGCTCTCAACCACAAGGTTGCCAGTTCAATTCCTTGAGTCCCGCAGGAGATGGTGGGCTCTGGCCCCTGCAACTAAGATTGAACATGGCACCTTGAGCTGAGCTGCCACTGAGCTCCCGAATGGCTCAGTTGGTTGGAGCACATCCTCTCAACCACAAGGTTGCCGTTTGGACTCCTGCAAGGGATGGTGGGCTGCGCTCCCTACAACTAGTAATGGCAACTGGACCTGGAGCTGAGCTGCGCCTCCACAACTAAGACTGAAAGGACAACATCTTGACTTGGAAAAAAAAGTCCTGGAAGTACACACTGTTCCCCAATAAAGTCCTGTACCCATTCCCCAATAAAAAAATCTTAAAAAAAAATAAATCAACAAATAACAAGTTTTGCAAGGATGTGGAGCAAAGGGAACCCATGTGCACTGTTGGTGAGATTGCAAATTGGTATATCCACTGTGGAAAACAGTATGGAAGTTCCTCAAAAAACTGAAAATAGAACTACCTTATAACCGTCAATTCCATTCCTGGCTATTTATCCAAAGACATCCAAAACACTAACAAAAAAATATGTGCACCCCTATGTTCACTGCATCACTGTTCACAATAGCCAACATATGGAAACAACCAAAATGCCCATCAATAGACGATTGAATAAAGAGACTGTGGTACATTTATTCAATGGAGTATTACTCTGCCATAAAAAAACTTAAATTGTACCGTTTGCAACATGGATTGACCCAGAGTGAAATAAGTCAGACTGAGAAAGACAAATACCATATGATTGCACTTACATGTGAAACCTAAAGAACAAAATAAATGAACAAACAAAGCAGAAATAGACTCATAGATACAGAGAACAGATTGATGGTTGCTAGAGGGGAGGGGTGTTGGGGGGATGGGTGAAAAAGGTGAAGGAATTAGGAAGTACAAATTGGTAGTCACAAAATTTTCAAGGGGATGTGAAATACAGTATGGGGAATATAATAAATAATGTTGTAAAATCTATGTATGGTGTCAGATACTATACTTGTGGGGGGAATCACTTCATTAATTATATGAATGCCTAGCCACTGCTCTGTATACCTTAAACTAATATAAAATAATATTGAATGTCAATTATAATTTAAAATACATATATACAGTCACGGGATGTAATTACAGCACAGAGAGTATAGTCAATGATACTGTAATAATAGCTATGTACAGTGTCGCATGGGTGGTAGACTTGGGGTGATCACTTTGTGAGGTGTGCAAATGTCTAATCATTATGTTGTTTTGTACACCTGAAACTAATAATTTTTTTTTTTAAAGAAACAAGGCATTTCAAAGCTTGTTGTTAGTTTGAGGATGTATAGAAATGGGTCATAAAGAGACGTTTGCTCTGTAGTGAGCCTTTTGAAAACAACTTCTGCAGGACTGGGAAAGACACAATTTGGATATATGGGGAGGGGTGTAAGAAATGGATCAACACTTCCGTGCATAATAAACAGAGAAATACATTGAGGTGTTAACAGGGCAATCGGGAAAATGTTGCTCTTCTCTATGGGTTTAAATCGGGGGTCTCAAATTCAATTGCCAGGTAAAAAAGAGAAATGGGCTGGGTGCAAGATTATAAATAATAGCTACTTCACTGCCTTAGTTTTAGCGGATACTCAAGAGAGGATAAGGTCTATATCGAACCAGAGACAAAGTGCCCTTCCTTCAAAGAGACCAAGAGCTTCTCAACTCCATACACTTGTCCTTAAGCAAGAAAGAATGCTGTGTTGCCAGGTTTTCCTAGTCTTCCAAGAAAACCAGAAATCTGGGTTTTTACATAAAAGCTCCTGATTTTTAGTGTTGACAACTAATTCAAATTTTTAAAACTATATAGGTCAACATCATAATCATACTGGATGAACAAAACATCTGTAGACTGAGGCAGATTCACTGGTCGCAAGTTTGTGACCCTTTAGTGTCAACTATACAGTTTAAACTATGAATTCAAGTTTTACCTTAAGAAATGCATAAGTGTATTTGCCTTTACAATGATTCACTGAACAAAATGGAGAATAAAAAGACACAGTGGCAGCACTGGTGAGTATTGGACTTGAAATGCTCATATCTTTCTTACTCCGTGGAATTAGCAATGGCCAGGATTCACTGTCCTCCTGGAGCTCTTCCCTCTGGAAAGGTGTTCTAGACTGAGTAACTCAGACCTCAGGAAATGTAATGGTTAAAAGAGAGGTACCAATACCAATGAGTATAGAATTGGGTTTTCTGGAAGATAAATGGACAGCCACATCATGGAGGTTATATTAAAAGGAACATCATTCTGGAATTGTGTAAATCTGTGGATGGAAGAAATGTGATTAGGATCTGGGAATATTCGGGAGGGTACCCTGGGTATCCTCCTTAGAAGGGTGTAACCAGTTCTTGAATTAAAGGGGCAATCAAATTGGGAACACAATTTTAGGCTTCTTTTTGTTGTAATTCCCTGTAGTTGCCTTGACCCTTCAGTAAAATCAGGTACTACTATGTAAGAAAACAAAGAAAAAGAGCAAAAATGGATGTGAAACCTGCCCATCTTCACCCCTCCACAGACACGTAGAGAGGGAACAGTATTTATCAAGGAATTGTATCCAGCAGAGAAATGAGCAGTTGTCCACAGCAGAGCTGAGAGCAGAGGTGAAGAGAACCAGAGGCCAAGAGAACAGCTCAAGAGGGGCACAAATCAAAATGCTCTTTCAATTTGTACCAAGAAAATGGCCCTTCAAGGCAGGAAAGCTTAGGTTTCCCATAAAATGGAATCAAGGGACTTAGGCATCAGCCAATTGAGTAGTTTCTAATTTAATTTTTAGCAGTTGCACCTATCTTCAAAAGAAATTTTATAATTGTTGAAACTGGGTGATCAGTAATAGGAATTCATTATATTTTTCTCTTTAGTTGTGATTATGTTTGAAATTTTCCAAAATAAACATTCTAAAAGAAATATGCATTGCATATTTCCGTGTTTCCCCAAAAACAAGACCTAGCCAGACAATCATCTCTAATGCGCCTTTTCGAGCAAAGATTAACATAAGACCCAGTTTTGTTTTACTATAAGACTGGGTATAATGTAATATAATATAATATAATACCTGGTCTTATATTAATTTTTGCTCCAAAAGACACATTATAGCTGATTGTCCAGCTAGGTCTTATTTTCGGGGAAACAGGGTACGAAACAGATCAAATGCAGTTTAAACAAATTATTCTTCCAATATTCTGCATACTTGCTAAGAATCCTTTCCAAGGAATTCATGGCAGATAATCTGCCATTGCTTAAATACTTGTAACAAAAGTATTGTAACAAAAATACTTGTAACAAAAAAGAACACACTAATTTTGAGGCACAGTTCAATGGCTCTGCTTTCAAGAAAATAATGCATTCATGCCAAGTGTGACCCCTTCTAACTTCAAGTGAGAATCAGACAATTCCTCCACCAAGAAAGTATATTTATCTTCTTTATTTTATTCAGTACATTTTCAAATAATCCCAGAGTTTGGTGTTCTGTATCACACTAATATATCCTACAAAGTCTGCTAGAGAGATGCTAAGGGCTATGTTTCCATCCTCTGAGTTAGAAAGATGTGAGCAAAATATTTAAGTTAAATTAAGATACCTACAGGCAAAACCTGACAAAGTGTTGCACATTGTGCTACATAACAGATTCAGATTTTTTTTAATATCATGATGTTCTCCATTTTCACCTACCTGTCAGCTCCACATCATTTGTTATTAATTTAACACGAGAGAGCCTGAAAAGAGCTGCAAGCTAGTGAGAGCACACAAATCAGGAGCAAAGACAGCAAAACCTCCTTGGAGATTCTTGTCCACAAACTTTCTGGGAATTTGAAAAATGCCCTTCAATTCAGAGGATGCTAGATACGAAATCAAACAAAGTATAGAAACTCCAGTTTCAGTTGCCTGATTTCAATACAGAAACTAAGAATTAGTTATGGACAGCCAGGTCATCTGTGGAATTCTAAGCAGCATTTTCTTTAACTACACAGAGCCATTCCTGGCATCAGCTGATTCTAAGACTGCAACGTTTATGGGTACCTCAGGAAAATGAATTTGAAAAATATGTGTTTCCTTTGCAGACTAATTTTTACAATAGTGCTCCCTCACTAAGAATCACACTTAGCTTTATGCTGAAGAATGATATAAAACACACTTGTCCCATGTTAGTCAAAGTCCGATGTCAGGTGAGTGTTCTCCATCCCAGCATATGACCAAATGCTATCCTACTCTCAAAACTACTTCAAAGCAAAATGACATGTTAGTGTCAACTACATGAAAAAGACTCTCCTCTATTAAATTTCCTAATCAAATCCCATATATGTAGGTCGGTATGCATATATATCCATATCTACTGAAAGCCAAGGATAAATCTAAAGGTTGGCATTAGCCATAATTATGACAGCAACTGACTAAATGCTCACCAAACCTGTTTCCTCCTCTTCTGGTATCAATCAAAAGTCTTGAAGAAAATAGAATCCAACGCTCATTATTCAAGAAACTTTAATGAAAGGATTATTTTCAGGGGTATGGAAAGGATTAAGAAAACCATAAGGGATACTGAGGCATGCAGAGAAAGCCATTACCACCCCTAGGCTTCCAGCTACTCTCAGATAACACTGCCTGTCCCCTGGTCATCCCAAGCATACGAGATGGACTCCTCTCAATTAATAGCCTGGCTGTCTCAACTTGTGACATTTCTTCATGCATCAAGAGAATTTGAAAGGAAGTCTACTATTTACACATAAGGAACTTCGGGGGAGAAAAGGGTAGGTGCAAGGCTGTCTGGAATGGCAAGAGCACAGAGCAGAGAATGGGTTTGGCCTTCATCATGCCTGAGGGGTCAGAAAGAAGAAGGGATTTCATGCCCAGGCTAAGGCTGCAAGGTTCAAACTTCCTGTTAGTGTCAAGAACTTGGAAATTGTGTTGGATTTCCTTGTGTAAATTAGCAGCTGTGGTGTCGTTGGGAAGGGTATGGTGGAAGCCTAACTGCTATCAACCATCACATATCAAAAACAGAGTCAGACTTCCACCTAAAAATGCAGGAAGGGATATAAAATCCCCAAACTCTAACCCTCCAATCTCCCGGCTGTGCCTCCCAGCACACTGAACCTATTTGGAAGTAAGAGATCTCAGGCACTATCACCCACGGAGTGATGGAGCCCAGCGCAGGGCCAAAGAGAGTGGAGAACTAAACTGGAGGGACAAATGCAGAATAATCAGCAGACAGACAGATTCCATGACTCAGTCTCCATGACTTCTTCAGTCAGGTGTGGCTTCATAACTGAGTTCTAGTTAATGGCATGTGGACAGCAGTACAACATTTTTAGGCCTATCCCATAACACTTGGTATGGCCCTCCATGCTTCATCTCAGTTCAGATCAAAAGCAGAAGACTTTGAGGCCGTAGAGGGTGATGGAGCCACTGAACTATACAGCCTGGGCTCCTAAATGACTGTTAATCACAGACCCCCACTGAACAGTGACATGAGTGAGAAATCAATGTTTCTGTGCTAAACTTCTGAGGTTGTAGAATTACTAGGTATGTAAACAACTGCAACCAACTTAACTTACATATGAGTATTGTTGGGAGAGAAAAAGTCTCAAATGAGCTGAAGTTATCAAAAGATTCTAAAACTAATTTTTGAAAAGCCAGTAAAAAAAAAAATTATTCGCCGAGAAGGACCATGAAATAATAGGTTACCTACTTGGGACCAAAGTCATCAAGTCTTTGTTTCTCATGGTTTGCTCCTGTATTTTCTAGCTGCATAATGGAAGGTGTGCTCTGCTGTGTGGAAGAAAGGGGAGGAAAATAGCTTTTGGGTAGGAATCCAACAGGATCTGCAATAGTTGGGGACAGGTACAGCCGTTCAGCAGCAGGTAGGATTTGCCAGTCCCCGTGTGCATATAGTTTGTACCGCTATAAAGCCCATCCTCTTCCTTCAATGCTATTCTGTCTCCCTAACATTATATTTCTATAATTACTGTTCACTTAATCTTCATTCACTCATTCTAGAAGCACTTCTTGAATGGCTACTCCATGCCAGTCACCTCTCAAGGGACTCAGAGTCCCAAATGTGAAGAAATAAGTGCAATGAAGTGTGGAAAGTACTTTGTAAGAAGTCTGTGTGGGATTCAGTGGGACCCAAAAAAGGAGCGTGGCCGGCTTTCCTGGATTTGGAAAGTCTTCAGACAGAAAGGGTCTGAAAGGAAGCATCTATATGGGCATATGTCATTCCAATAGCCTGTACTCCTCTCGAACAGAAAGAAATAACCTGTTTGGAGGGATGGACCCATAAGTTCCTGCTAGCCCCAGGCTGCTCTTCACTTTAGGAGCACAGAGGATGCTCTTTGCTTTCGGACTTCCTCCCCAGAGGTTGAGAAGGTAGCCTGCTGTGGAAGTCCTGTGATTATCTGTCTTCATTGTCCCCAGGGCGGCGGTTAAAGCAGACAGCTCTTCCCAAATGCATCCTCAGCTCAGCAGCAACCTTGGGTCAGCAGGGGCTGCTGGTGAGCGAGCCACCACAATGCAGCCGTGACCCCTAGATGGCTCTCAAGCCAAGCTCTACCTAAGCTCTGATGAACTGGTGTCCCCAAGAGGAGCCTGCAGCTTCCCACGGAGTTGGCACTGAGTCTGGGAGTTATGAGGCAGAGAACACATCAGACAGGGGCAGGCCTCAACACGTGGGGGAAATTGGATTATTTCCTTCTTCTAAGGGACTTCACTCTCTGAAATGCTCTGAAAATTCATTTTCTTATCCTTCTTCACAACTCAGTTTCCTCATCTTTAAAAGGGGAATAATAATAGTATTTGCTTCAAAGATTGTGAGGATCCCTGAGTTAATACAAGTTAAGAGCTTACAACAGAATCTGGCACACAGCAATGATCAATAAATGTTTGATAGTCCAGTGATGAGGATAAGGATGAGGATGAGGATGGTGATGAGATGAGATGATAAATAGCCACTTCTGAGCCCAAAGAATGTGGTTCAATGAATGAGTGACTGGTAACAGGAAATGATTCTTCTTTAATAAACTGGTGGTCAACTCTGAGTCATTTTCATTTGCATCGACCTACCCAGCCGATCTGGGTTTTCTGCGATTGATTGATTGATTGATTGATTGATTGATTGATTGATTGATTTTATTTAAAAGCAGAACTCTACAATATCCTCACAATTTTCCTGTTAGTTGTTTTGACCCACTGGCCTAGCTTTCAACCTCAGCCTGTATCTTTGCATGTGCTGCATCTGTTCTGACCCTTGTACCAGGTGCTGGTAATTCAATAATAAATAGGAAGTTATCTGTGTCCTTAGTAAGCCTGCCAGTGAGGCGCAGAGAGACAAGAAGACATTTGCAATACATTGGGGTACTTCTTGTGCAGGGAGCATACATGGCAATACATGGCTGCCTGAGAATCTTAGGGCCAGATTCTCAGCCCTAAGAGAGGGCTGGGGTGCAAGGATGGAGGCATTCCTGATGGAGAGAACCACAGATGCAAAGGCCTCAAAGTCAGGAAGCACGTGGGGCTTTCAGGAGCTTTGAGGAGACACGCAGGGGTGGAGCACAGAACACCAGGCAGGAAGTGTCAAAGGTGAGTCTGAAGAAATCAGGTTGTAAAGGACCTTAGTTGCATGGCAAAGGAGTATGGACTAAATTCTAAGTCTATGAGAAACCACAGGTATGCTTTCAGCAAGGGAGTGACAAAATGGATTGGCAGTTCAGAGGGCTCTCTAGAGCTTCAGGATAGAGGACAGATGGGAAGGAGGCAAACTAGATACTGAAACCCCAGCTGGGAGACAGCTAAACATTTTCAGATGGCTGATGATGGCGCTTGTGCTCAGACATGAGCAATGAGGGTGGGGAGAAGTGCACGGAAAGGGCAGCTTTCAAGGGAAAAATGTGTGGGTCCAAATACAAATGTAGTATAAGAACCTTTACCAGGTTTTCTGGTAATGGCATGGCAGGAGAGGGAAGACTGCTTTGTCACAAGACTTGAATCCACTTTCTGTTGCCTGCATATGGGACGTGAAAAAGAGGGAAGAGTCAAGGATGGCACCGAGACTCATGACTTGGGTAAATGTTTGAACATCATTCAGTGAAATGGAGATTAGGAGACAAAGGGCAGATCTGGAAAGAGGGCCTAGGAGGAAAATATAGTGAGTTCAGCTCAGACAGGTTGAGTTTGAGGTGCTAAGAGACTGTGGAGTAAAGACTTCTTAATACAGCTTACAAGGCTCCTTCTGATCCAGCATCCTCACCTCTCACCTACTCATCCTGAGCAGCTCCTGCCAAGAAGCGTGCTTTCCTCATTTTATAGCCTTTGTACATGCAATTCCCACAACTGGAACACTCCTACCCCCCACACCACCACACCATTTTACCTCTCACCTAACCTACTCCTTTTCATCCTTCAAGTTTCAGCTTGGACACCAGGGCCTCCCGGCAACCTTCCCTGACCTCCCCAGTTCCAGACTAAGTGCCCCTCTGTCTGCTCTGGTCATTCTTTCTACTTCCTGGTCATTGCCCATCACACAAAGCTAATTGTCTGTTTTTAAGTCTCTTCCCTCAAGACGCTGGAAGTTGGAGTTGTTCATCGGTGGTCTCTAGTGTTCAGGTCAGTGCCTGATACGTAGTAACAGCTTCATGAACACATGGCCTAACTGCAGAACACACATAGATGTGAGAGGTATCTGTGACAAAGAAAGAAAAGTACGCGTAGCACCTTCATCACCTTATTTACCACACTGTTAATGTCACTTAAACATGGGCTTGAAGCCCCAGCGTATTGAAGTAGAAAATTAAGCTCTCCTAAAACTGAAAATCTTCAGATAGGCCCTGCTAAGAGCTATCTGATACAATAACAGTTTCTGGCATGTGCAGCTCATTTTAGCAGTTGCCCATATGATATACAGAAAGCTGTCAGGCCTGCTCCAAAAGGTAAAGTCAGCCAGTTCATGTTCCTCTTGCAAAATTAATTTCATTTCACATTTAATTTGTATCCTAAGGTACTGTGGATTTAAAATTTGACTATGATAACAGCAGATTAGAGAAGTGTTCCATTTCAAAAAATCAAATCAAGTTATTTTTATTATGAGTAAGGCTATCTTGATAAGGGTATCTCCAAATCGAATATCCAGGTCATCTAAAAATACATGTAGTGATTATTTTAAATAAAATACCTTTCCTCTCTTTCATATGCCTGATGTTGAGTGAAAAAGAGTATGCATCAGTTCACCATATATAATAGAGAAAAAGTGAGAGTCGAAAGATAGAACTTTCTATCTTTGGGCTTGAGAACCAGAAAGCTGAGTTAAAATTTCAGATCCTCCATCTATTAAAGGGAGTCTCAACCCTGGCTGCACTTTAGAATCACGTGGTGTGTTTTTTTAAATATATATACCAATATCTGGTCTCACCCCAGACAAAATAAATTAGAATGGCATGACATCGGCATTTTTCAAAACCCTCAGGTGATTCATGCATATATCTATTAGCTACGTAAATTTGGGCAAGTAATTTAATATCCCTGATATGCAGAATGGAGTGTAGTAGACATCTGCCACTGTCATGGCTGACCATCAACCTTTTAAATTTTAAATTAACAGCTTTTTGTTAGAATTAGGCTTGAAAAAAGATCCACACATTGCATTTGGTTGATATGTCCTTATAGCTCTTTAAATTGATAGGTTCCACATTTCCTGTCTTTTCTTTTTTCTTTGCAATTTATTTATTGAAACAGGTCATTTGTTCTACAGAGTTTACTGTGCTCTAGAATTTGCTGATTGCCTTTCCACAGTGTCACTTAACATATTCCTCTTTCCCGCTATTATTCCCTCTAAATTCGTCGTTAGCTAAAAAGGCTGGATCAGATTCAGATTCAATTAGCAAGACTACTTCAGAGGTGATGATGTTACCTCTCCTGGAAACACATTATGTCCATTACTCCTGATTTTTGTGATGTGAACAATAATTAATAATTATTGCCAAGACGATTATTTCATTGGGGAATGCAAAATCATCGTATTTTATTGTTTTACCTTCATTTTATCAGCTGGAGCACTTCTATAAAGAGAAACTCTCCCTTCATCAGTATTTGGTGTCCCTGAGATACAGTACCTATAGGATAATCAAAAAAAAAAAGTTTCCTTATTTGTTTCTCTTATTTATCATTTTTCAAATAATGAATTGTATCTCTAGAATCCTCCAAAGGTAACCCACGAGGGTTATTTTGATTTTTTTCTTGTTTTTGTCTTTTACTATCTTTATGAACTCATAGATTGAAACATATTTAAAGGGTTTTAATCCATTGCAATTAATCTTACTGACCCTCAAATGATTCTATCCTATCCTTTGACATCCCCTCATTACTCTTAGATAACTTCTTTGCTTTCTACTATGAGAAGCTGATCCAGCTCACCTTATACATGTCCTGTACCACATCTGGAATCAGCCAATTCTCCAAAGAACACATTCCTTTTTGTGGCAAATAGTATCTGAAACCAGAATCTGGGTGCTAGGGGCTTTCAGTGTCATGGAGTTGTCCTTGCTTCTAAAACTTTATTAAATAAACAGAACTAGATAGAAAAATACTTTTTATTTTCTTTAAGATAAAATCATCATGAGCTTATACTGGTATTTAATTCAAATTCAGAACTGAGGAATTTTTATGTAACTTCTTCTGTCCTCCATCTGCTTCTCCTTTCTGCCACACCCAAACCCCCAGTTTCCAGCAAAGCCATGTAATTACCCCTTTGTTTTGTGCCACAGTACATATGCTGTAGTACACAGTACAAGTTTTCTGTTTTTCTTAGAACAAGAAAGACAATACCAACACTAACACTGCTAATATGCAAACTGAACCAAAAAAAGACATTTTTCATAAATTTTTGTCCTTTGACTATATCTCCCTTAGCATGTATAATTAAATTATTGTGTGATAAAGTCACTTAAAAGAGTTTCATTCTCTGTGATCACATCACCAACTTGACATATAGTTTGTTTCATTTTGCTTTCTGTTCTTTAGGGATGTCTTCTTTTAATTTAATGCACTTATAATTATGTAAAAATATACCTGGTTCCAAAGTAAAATCTATAAGAAAAGGTAGTCACAAAAGTCTAGTTTCTATTTCCGTCCCCTGCATACTTTCTTCTCCATCATAGGGAATCATGTCTTTAAGGTTTTTGGTTTATAATTCCAGTTTTTACATAAAAGCAAAAAAATGTGTACATATTTGTATCATTGCCAACTTTTATTAGCTAAATGGTAGCACACCATAAACACTTTCTCCACCTTGCTTTTTTCACTTAACAATATACCCTGGAGATCATTCTATACCATCAAATAGATACGTTCCTCATTCCGTTTTGAGCTGCGTAGTACTTCACTGTGGATGTACCAGGATGTCTTCAACCTGTCTCCTACTTAAGGACATTTGGGTGTTTACAGTTTTTGCTATTATAAACAAGATAGCATTCAATAGCATTACACACACATTTTATTTTTGGTTTTTGGCCAATAGGCTCCATGGAACACTGGATTTCTGGGCCAAAGGGAAAATGTAATTGTTTAATTGTGATGGGCACCACCCATTTCCCCTCGGAGGGATTGTAACATTGTGCTGTCACCTGAAATGCATGAGAGTCCCTATTTCTTCACAGTAGCCTTACACAGAGTGTGTTGTCACACTTGGATTGTTGCCAATCTGTGAGACTAGAAATGGTATCAATGTGGTTATAATTTGCATTTCTCTTATTATGAGTACATTTGAGCATGTTTTTATAGTTTTAGTGGTCATTTGTATAATAGTTTTAGTGGACATTTGTATAACATTTGATTTTGTGAGATGTCTACCCACAGTTCTACCCATTTTTCTATATAGTTAGTCTGGTCTTTTTCTTCTCTCTTTTCAGGAGTTCTTTTATATGGGTATTAAACTTTTACAATCATATAAGCTGCAAATGTTTCCCGGTTTTTCATATGTTCTTTTCATTTTGCATATGACTGTTTTTTGTGTTGTTTTTTTTTCCATTCAAAAGTTTCTTCCTTGTAATGTAGTCAAATGTATGGATCATCTCCCTTACTGAATTTGGATTTGGAGTAATGATTAGGAATGTTTTTCCCATTTCCAAGGTATAGAGGAATTTACCAATGTTTTCTTCTGGTAAACTTTTAATTTTTACATTTAATCTCTAATATCTTTGGAAATTATTGGTGTGTATGGTGGAGGCTATTGAACACCATTTTTTAAAAAGTCCATTTTTCCCCCATTGATTTGAGATGCTGACTTTATTGCACATAGACAAATACAACTGGGTCTATATCTGAATTGTCTATTCTGTTCCATTGATCCGGCTAGCCATGTCTCAATACCACCCTGCTTTAATTCTAGGTGATTTATAATAATGTTTTAATATCTTAAAATGCTCTCCCAGACCCCAACTTCCACTGGTAGTTTTTAACCCACGTAATTTTTATGGATTTTCTTGTCTATTCTTCCACATGAACTTTTTTTGTCTCCAGTTCCAGATTAACACACACACACACACACACACACACACACACACACACACACACAATCTGTTGCTTTTTATTCTAATTTGATAATTTATAAATTAATTTAGAGAGGATTAACATCCATATGGCATGCCTGTCCATTGGTTCAAATATACTTTTGTAGCACAAAACACATTGTGTTTTTATATTGTTATTCATATAACTAAGACTTCTTATTATGTTTATGTCTAGATTTTTTAAATATTTAATATAAATGGGGTCTTCTCTCTAATTATATCTTCTAACTTTTGATTTTTGAATGTTGAAATTATAACATGCTACTTTGATCAATTCTCTTATTGTTTATTGTTTTTCCATTGATTCTTTTGGGTTTTCAAGATACAAAATCATAACAGAGATAATAGACTTCTTATTTCCATTCAGATGCCTCTAATTACTTTCTCTTATCTAAGTGCATTGGCTAAAACCCTCACACAATGTTAGAAAACAGTGGAGATGGTGAGCATTCTTACCTTGCTCCTGACTTTAACAGGATAGCCTCTAATGTTTTCCCATTAAATTAAATTACCTTTGAGACTTTGCAACGCACCCACACACATACACCCCCCCCCCACACACATATTAATTGCTATTTTATTGAGTGTTCTTAATATAAATGAGTATTAAACAATGTCAAATGACTTTTCTGAGCACATAGAGATGATTACATAATTTTTCTCCCAGCTGTATTAATATGATGGATTATATTAATAGATTTTCTAATGTTGAACCACCCTAGCATTCTTGGAATAAATTCTACTTATTCATGATGTATTATTTTTTAATGTACTATTGGATTCCATTTGCTAATATTTGTTTATGATTTTTACATTTATATTTATAGCTGACATTGTTCTGTAGTTTCTTGTTTGGAGAAATCTTTGACAGGTTTAAAGATCAATGTTTTACTGTCCGTATAAGATAAATTGTCAAGTTTTTCTTCTACGCTCTGGGATATTATAGTTTTACCAGCATTGAGATGATTTGATCTTTAAGTTTGATGAACTCCCTCTGTGAACACATCGGGAGTTGGTACTTTTTTGTGGGGAAGCTCTTTTATTACTTCCTCCATTTTTTCCAGGGGAGTTATTAGTCTATATAAGAATGTCCCACTGCTGTCAATTTTATTGTCATCCTTAAAAATGAAATAGCCAATTGTTTACCACCAAAAAATGAGTTTACTTGGGAATAGCAGAGGAATTGCAAGTCGGGACTTGCACACTATGACAAAACTATAAGCAAGTCTGGAGAACAAAGGAGACAGACTTGGTTTTATAGAGGAAAGGAAGGAGGTGTGAGGAGTGGTTTTGAATGAAAGTCCATTAGAAGAGAGGGAGAGTTTGGGGTTGATATGGTTTCACATTGATTAGATTGTTGTTGGGCAAAGAGGAAAAATCCCCTTCCTCCTGCTGGCATAGTAAAGCGAGCTTCTTCCTGTTGGGAGTCTGTGAACAGAGAGGAGGAGGAGTGCATGAGAGCTCCCCATTCCAGTCTTCCCAACTCCATTTTAAATGAGGTTTCCTGTATTCATTTTCACATTATTTCACAAGTTGCATTTTTCTAGAAAATAATTTGGAAATATTTTTCTGGAAAACTCCATGTAAGTTTACACATTTATTTGCAGAGACTTGTACAAATGATAGATCTCTTATGAATTTTTAAATTCTCTCTGTTATGATGGTTTTTTCCCACTGTCACTTCTAATTTTGTGTATTTATGCTTTCTTCCTTTTTTAGGAAGAAAAACTACAGTGGCTAGTGGTTTGTTAATTTTGCTAGTTATTCAACTTTTGTAATTTGCATTTATATATAGTACTACTCTTTTGTTGTTATTGCTGTTTCCTTACACATTTCACTTATCTTTATTACTTCTTTCCTGTGCTCTCCTTTGGCTTATTTTTAAATTCTTTATCTAGATTTCAGTTTTAAGTTACTTTTCATTTTTGCTAATATAAATATTTCATACTATAAATTCCTTCTCGTAACTGTCTCTCATGGATTCAAATTATTCTGCAATTTCACCATGTTTCCTCTTTGACTCAAGAGTTGTTTATTTGAATGATTTTGTTTCTATAAAAAAGTCTTTTCAAATTTTTACTTTATTACTGTTTTCTGATTTTATTCCATTGTTGTCAAAGAATCATGTTTTTGTTATTTTTATTCTGTAGAATGTGTTTCTTTTAAAATGTATTTTCTGAAATTTAATATCTATATTAACATGATCTGTGCATAGACGAAATTCTTTCATATTGATTCATGCTACAAAAATTATATACACTCAGACAAACATACAGTCATCCACTTATGTGTTCTCTTTTATTTGCTTGCATTCTCTCTTTTGGCATTTAAGAAAGTTCATGTTTTTGTTCTAAGGTTACTTTTAGAATAATGCTTTTATATAGTAACCTTATTCCCCTCTTTCCTTTTGGATATTGCCTACTCGTAACCTATTATAAACAATACAGGCATTAGCTGGTAATCTCTCTCCTTCCCTCCTGCTCCTTCACATCTAATTTGAAATAATAGTTTTTTTCTTCTAATTAATACAAATAGGGTCATCAACAAGCTGTTTTCCTTTCCATGTGCTCTTCATCTTATCTCCACATTTTCTGATAGTCATACAAATACTTATAGTTTTTGATAGTCATACATCTCTTATAGTTAAATCTTTTCTACAATGCAGAGCAGATAAGCATTGCATAATGTGCACCTCCTTTATTGCAATCATTTAGTCATGGTACAACAGATAAATATATAATTAAGGACTCTCAAATTTGGAAGTTAGAACTCAATTTCCTGGGTTACCTTAACAGTGAAGACAGAAGTAAGTGACTAAAACTTTGGTCAATCACACATTTTGATTCAGAAGTGAGCAATATTAGGAAGCACGCTGTGCACTGAACTACCATTTGTGCTGGAATAGCTAGGAGCCCAGAGCATCCAGTTTCCAAAGGCAACGGTGAGAGAAGCGATTTCCCAATGATTTTACGGTCATGTTCCTGATTAAGAAGTGGTATTGGTGCTGGTAGCAGTAGTAGCTGCAGTAAAATCTAATTTCTGGTGTTTGTACTTTGTAGCCATGACATCAGTGGTAGGAGTTTCCTAATCAAGCCAATTCTCCAACTGAGTTTTGGAACCCTAGCTTTGAGATTATTTCTGCAGCCTTCCTAACATTATTGTGAATTTACTAATATTTTGCAATCTATTCCTAAATCTGCTTAAATTAATCAGAGTAGATACTCTGAGTGTATCCAAAAGCCCGCCCTGAATGATACCTGGAGTTTATACATCTCCCCTTTTTGTTGTGAGGACTGAATGATATACTTCTGCTAAAGTACTTAACACACAGTAGTGCTCACCAACTCTTAGTTTCCTTCTTGGTTCCCTGAGGAGGCAAATAATGGGTACAGATCATGCTGAAGTTTTCTGAAATACATCTGCATTTATTAAAGATATATTCATTTTCATTAGTCACTGAATGTCAAAACCCCAAATGCTTCTTTTCAGTCTACTAGACTCAGAAAGCAAAAGGAATAAGCTTTACATGCAAGATTGACTATATAAGTGGCCTAGGGCAAAACGAAAATGTAGGACCACTTGTTTAAAAAAATTGTGAAGGGTTGTAAGTTGGCAACAGCAGAGCATTAAACCAACTATAGGGTCCTTCTGAGCATTTCTAGATGAAGCACTTCTGATCCTCTTTCTCCTCAGTTGGTATTCACAGTAGAGAGTATGACAGGGACCTCTAGACCCCTCTCTTTATGTTCAAAACAAGCAAACCATTATATTTATACACAACAGTTGGCCACAACAAAAGGCCCTTCCAGCCAACAATATGAAAACTGCATTAGCAGTGCAGCTACATTGCAAAATTACAATTACAAAATTACATCAGTAATACCAAAACACAGGGGATGCCAAAAAAATGTATACACATGACTTATATTCATCTTTTATCATCGGTATATATTGAGTATTGCAATTTTAATAGTTTTTTTCCTTTCTAAAAACCTGTACACATTTTTGGCACCCTCTGTATATGTCCACTTTAAGGCAAAAGTATACAAAAAGCATGTTCACTTTAACACAAAAGGTGAAATTCATGTTGTTAGATACTGAAAGACAGACTGTCAGTGCCAAAAGAGAATATCTAATCCAAACCTATTGCATTATACTTGGGGAAACTGAGTCCCAATAGGGTTAATTGCAGTGACACAACTAGTTTCAGCTGAATAGATACTAGAACCTCTGGCTCCTGGAATCCAGTTTAAATTTGCCTCTTTTTTATGTGATACCACCTCTTTTCCTTGTCATCTCAGAAGTGCTGCAGTGGCCAAATTTCTTTCCCAGTCATGAACATAAACAACAAAAGTAAGAATACAAGAGAAGAAAAAGAAATCCAGGGTTAAAAACCTTAAGGACTTGAAGGAAAAAAGTTTAAAACTACATTAAAACAAACAAACTTTATTTTTTAATTATAAAATCTATCTGTAATCATTCAAATCAAAGAGGATAAATTAAAAAGTGATATTGATATTCCACCTATTTATTCAATCTCCCTTCCCAACAGTTATCACTTTTTTCATTTGGGTGACTATCCACTCAGATATTTTATACTGAAACTCAAATCCCAATTCAGGTCATTTAAATCAAGCCTTAATTTCAAATATAGTACCCACTGGAATTAGTTAACTGTGAAATTTTTTTTAAATGTCTTATTACAAGCAAATAGTGTGCCTACACACTGAAAATAGACATGTGAATTCTCTCAGAGGACTGAACTTTTTAGAAGTAATGAAACAGTTATTCAATTCTCTGTATATGGAAAGCAAACAAATAATTAATGCACCATCCACTTTTACTAGAATTTCTAGGAAATTCTAGGAAACTAGAATTTCCTTTGTATTTTGTTTATGTTGATTTGGCCAAATTCTCTTTTCCTTGCCTTTACTTCTGCTGCCAGTGTGAATTCATTAAGTATTTTGGGAGAGGGAAGGTGTCACACAGTGAAAGCATTGCCCACTAAACTTCCATATTTCTGATTTAATGATGAATTACTTTGTAGTATTTCTTTTCCATTTCTCAGACTAATACACATTTGGTTTGTTCATTCCTTAATGTGGAAATTCTTTTTCAGAAATCTTTTGGAAATATTCAAGGCTTCAACACATACTACCCATTTTCTACTTTGAAGATATAAAAATACAGCAACTTAGGGGGGAAATGTTATGTACACTGCTTATTTCTATAGCAAAAGATACATAAATCATACCACTACTTTATCTTTCTTCTATTGCTAATAGAGATCCTGAAAACTATTAATGGCTACTTTTCTTGGACTATAAGAATTACTTAATACTAATCAACATACCCAGTGGTCTTTCAGTAATCTTTAAATTTATATTCTACTGCTACTATTGAGCTGTAGATTTATAGAAGAAAAATTGGTTTTCCCATTTTACCGTTAATACAGTTAAAATCTCCATGAATAACGCTATATGTTGAAAACTCCCAATACCGTGTTTCTCCAAAAATAAGACCTAGTCGGACTATCAGCTGTAATGTGTTTTTTTGAGCAAAAATTAATATAACACCCGATCTATAACGTAACATAACAATATAATACCAGGTCTTATATTAATTTTTGCTCCAAAAGATGCATTAGAACTGATGGCCCAGCGAGGTCTTATTTTCAGGGAAACACTGTAGATTGTGAACTCTTTGCTATTCAATTCAATCATTCAAATTCCTGAGCCAAACTAAGGTAAATTTCAGTTCCAAATATATATAAAAAGTCTCAGCATGTCAGTTAACTCTGGCAGCCAGGCCAGCACCTTGCGGTTTAGAAGTTGGCAGATTCGGCCTACTGCAGCAACCAAAGCCTGACTCTGCCAGGAAGTCCTCCAGAGCTCCAGGAGGGATGACGTGCCCCATCACCTTTCCACCTGCCTCACATTACGCCCCTTCCCCTCCCTTCCTTTGGCCCCGCCTCCTGCGCGCGGCGCGCATTCCACGCCCCTCTCCGTTCAGCCAATAGGCAGAGGCGTTTGTGGGCGTGGTTACATCCCTCTCCTCCAATGCAGGAGATCTTTGCTGTCTCGGTTCCGCCCCTGCGGGGAGGTGAGGCCGCAAGATGGCGGCAGTCGCAGAGTTGACGTTGCTGGAGAAGTCCCTGGGGCTGAATAAAGGGAACAAATACAACACTCAGGGCGAGCGCCAGGTAAGGAGCGGAGGTGGCGTGGAGGGAAAAAGGGGAGTGGGGCCTGCTGAGCCCAGGTAGGACGGACCGACCGGCAGGGGCAGACGGAGTGAGAATGCGGCCCTTCATCTCCCCACGTGTCTGCGCCGCGCGGCGGGCTGGTGCCCCTGGGTCTCTTCATGCAGCCCTAGCTCTGGGGAAGAGGAGGGCGAACCTGCTCCCGACGGGCTCGGCCTTCTGGTAAATTCTCGTCATTCTATTCGGGAAAGCGAGGATGTTCTCAGAGCCCAGAGATGACCAACCTGGAAGCCCCGCGTTTGAATTCAATGACAGCAGTTAGTTATAAACATTACCTTTCGTTCGGTGCTAGCCAGCTACCCCAGAGAGCTGACAGAATGCCGGTAGTGCAGGGTGGGCCTGCGGAATGCAGCGGGCATAGTTTCAAAGGCTGGCGCGCGCCCTCCCCTCTGGAATCTTGCTTTTTTAGCTGGGTGGACAGACGTTGCAGCTATTTTCATTACCATGCTGCAAAGTGCTACATTGAAGCAGACGGTTTAGAGTACACAGTGGATCTTAGCCCCATCTGGAAGATTCAGGGAAGACTTTTCTGGGGCCTTGTGATACCAATTCCGTGTGCAACGTGCGGAGGTCAAGTTAAATTGTGTGGGATTGACCGGTATAAGGACCCAGATTTCTCAAAGACTTTTGTGTTTTATAAAGATCCCTGTTTGTGGTGGAGGAAATATATTAGAGGGAGAGAATGACTGTAGGAAGACAACTGCGGCTGTACAGTGATGTGTTGCCTAGTGATGTGGGTACCTTCTGGAAAATGCATGGTGAGGCAGTTTTGTCTTTGTGAGAACAGAGTGCACTTGCATAAACCTCGATGGCGTAGCCGACACACACCTAGGCTACATGGTACAGACACCCTGTTGCTCCTAGGCTACAAGTCTATACAGTATTGTTACTGTACTGAATACTGTAGGCAATTGTAGCACAATGGTATTTGTCTCTAAAGATAGAAAAGGCCCAGTAAAAATGTGGTATAAAAGGCAAAAAATGGCACACCTGTGCAGGGCGCTTACCGTGAATGGAGCCTGCAGGACTGGAAGTTGCTCTGGGTGAGTCAGAGTGAGTGGGGAGTGAGTGTGAAGGCTGGGACGTGACAGCGCACTGCGGTAGACCTTATAAACACTGCACACTTAGGCCACACTACATTTATTTAAATTTTTTTTCTTCAATACTAAATTAACCATAGCATACTGTAAACTTTTACAACTTTAAACTTTTAAAAAACGTTTTGACTTTTATTAAAAACACACATTGTGTAGCTGTACAAAAATATTTTTCCCTTATTCTATTTTTTCAATTTTTAAAAGTTTTTATATTTTTTACTTTTTAAACTTTTTTGTTAAAAACTAAGACACACACGAGCCCAGGCCTACACAGGGTCAAGATCATCAATAGCACACTGTCTCCACGTCCACACCTTGTCCCACTGGAAGGTCTTCAGGGACAATGACACACAGGGAGCTGTCTCCTATGATGACACTGACTTCTGGAACACCTCCTGAAGGACCTGCCTGAGGCTCTCCTTGAGGAGGTGTCACTCTTTTCGGAAAAGTGTCCATGGTGGTTTGCTTGGTTTCATTCTTTCATAAACGATTTACTTGTAAGCAGATAATGTACCATAAACATCCCTCTATTAATGACAGCTATAATTGCACTAGGGAGAAGAATTATTAGGTTGGTGCAAAAGTAATTGTGGTTTTTGCAGTTGTTTTTAACCTTTTAAACCGCAATTACTTTTGCACCAACCAAACAGTTACTTTAACTTGCAGGAGGTAACCTTGGACTCAAGCCATAAAATGTTAATCTCCCCATATACTTCAGAGTCCTGTTGACCTAGATGTAAGTATGAAAGTACCCTGAAACCTGTAAATCACTAGACAAGTATACGATACTCTTTCATGGCTAAAAAGAACAGCAGTCTTCCCAAGGATATATTCTTTTTTGTTTGGCATAGGTCATTTAGATTGTATAGCTGTTATTTATAACGATCAGTCTCCCTGTTAGATGGTGGTTTCCATTTTCTTTTAAATTTCTCAATGTTTCATTTAGTTACACATCAAGAACATTTAAATTAATTAGCAATTTATTCTGATCTGGCCTTTGTATTGCCATTACAATAGGGGAAACATAAAAAGTAGGATTATTTTTCAGGTGATTACCTGAAGCCCAGACTTTATTATCAGTAGCCCTACTTATATTTTGGAATATTTTTAAAAATACAAAATATTGGCTGAAATGACTGCAAAGTTGATGACTATGCAGTCCGTGGCAACAAGTCCCCATCACTATCTGCACCTCGTTAACGAGATAGCTAATAGTATTAGGTCACATGCCACTAAAACCAGCCTAGGTTCCATTTAGTGGTCCCAACTAGATCATCATGAAATCTGTTAACTGTAACTTTCTTACTTTTGTTATTACAGAAGTTGGGTTTATTTAAGCACGTTCTCCTTGCTAATGTAGGGTATGGGTAAACGACTGCATTATTATTAGGATTTTAATTTTCTCTTTTTATAAATTATATAGAAACATTATTCTGATTTCTACAATGTTATTACCATTTTCATCATCAAGCATCTATTATCAAATGTAAATTATATAACTGGTAGTTTCCTGACTTTCATTTATGTAATTTAGTATGTGATTTAGTAATTTAGATTAAAATCTTAGAGATTGGAAAAAACAGTTCAGGGATTTAGCAATTACTTAGAACTTAGAGTCGCGATGGTATTTGTCTTTATAATTTACTCAGAAAAAAAATCTTACTTTTTTCCTTCTCAAGATTCCAGTTCTTCAAACAAACAATGGTCCAAATCTAATAGGATTGACGACTATCGCAGCTCATCTAGTCAAGCAAGCCAACAAAGAATATTTGCTTGGAAGCACTGCAGAAGAAAAAGCAATAGTTCAACAGTGGTTAGAATACAGAGTAACTCGAGTAGATGGACACACCAATAAAGATGATATCCGCATTCTGTTGAAGGTACGGTGACTTCTCTTTATAGGCTGAAATGCATGAACTATTGATACAGGGCTCTCTCTTCTCTGAGAGATTCAATAGCTGAAATTATTGGCCTTGTTTCTTTTTGCCTCAGGTTACTTTGTACCTGTTGTTACCTTTGCCTGGAGCAGACTCTGCCAACCCTCCCCCTGCAGATCTCATCTCTGATACTCCTTCCTCAGATTTGTCCTTGACTACTCTCTCAAACAGATGCGGTTCCTAGTTCTGTATGCTTTTCCTTCATAACACAGCACCCTGTGCTTTTCCTTCATAATACTCATCATAGTCAATAATTACAACTGTGTATGACATTTTTTTTAAGTGATAGCTTAATATTTATTCTCCCACTCGGCAGTCCTGATTCCCTGAGCAATAAAGTACTTTCTCAGAGATATTAATAAGAGGTAATCAGAATCTGTGTAGATTGTAATTTGAAAAAAACTGTCAGATTGATCTGAGAAAGCCCACATTTCCCTCCCTTTAGACTTACTGCTTTAGGATTTGTATTTTCTTTCCAAAGAAATAAAATTGGATTAAAAGAATCTATTGTTATAAAATACAAACTTAATATGGCTTCAGAGTCACCAAGAATGAAAAACATCCCAAATAAAATTATTTTTAATTATTTTTATAAAAATAAAGCAAAAATCTTTTTAAATTTTATAAAAGCTTAAAATTTAAAGGAACCTTAGAGATCATCTAGACAATCATATATCATTACAGGAACCCCTTCTGTTTCCTAATTTTATTCCCATTATCATATAAATTGGTAATATAAGTTGTGTAAGAAGATCTTATAATAGTGAAAGTTTTTCATTTATCACTCTGGGGGAAATGGTTTAAACTATATTCTTGATAGATTTCATCAAGAGAACTGGTAGAAAATAAATCTCAGGGCTTGTTCCTTTATAGGTCTGTCATGCTGACCATTCTTAATATTCTTACTGACCCTCCCTTCTGCCCCCTCCTATTTTCAGCAGCATTTCCAGAGGGAAGCAAGCATGTCTTCTCTCTAAGTGAATGTGAGATTTCAGGCAAGTAAAAATAAATATAACTGTCTCATACAGTTTTCCGAAAGAAAGGATAGTAATAAAGTACTTAATTCTGAAAGATAGGAACAAGATTTCATTTAATTGGGTTTCTAAGTTCAAAAGTTACATTCATAGATACGGTATTAGGGAGCATAGAAGTAATTGCACCAAAAGGTTGTATCTGGAATAGGTAAATATCTGAAATTTCAATAAGGACAGTCTGACTGGAACTATTACCATTTTTGAAATGTATGAGGAGCTGGGTGATTTGGGCTGTGGCCCTTGCTCTGTCATTCGCTCATCTATACCTACAACAATGTGTCAGATACAGTTCTAGGAGCTAGTGATACAGTGACCCATCAGACGTAGTCGCTGCCTTTATAGAACTCTTACCATTCGGGTAGACAATGTATGGATAATGGACTGCAGTGTGATTTTTGGCCATCTGAGCACTGATGAGAAAGGGTTGTTTTCTGTTTCACTTTAATTTTTGCTGTTTTATGATAGCATTTTTATTTTAAAGGCAATAAATATTTATCAGACAAATTTAGGAAATATAAATAAGCAAATAAAAGAAATTTCAAACATTTGTAGTTCCACCATCAAGAGACCTGTTAATAATACTTATGTTCAGTCATCAAATATTTATTGAACCCCTTTTGTGTTCTTTCCATGCTTTTTCTTTTCAGATATAGGTGTGTGTGTTTAATTTTTAAAATGGGCAGTTACTGAACACTGTTTTATTTTGTTCACTGACAATGTCTTGTGAACATCTTTTCATGGCCATAAATATTCACTTATACTGTCTTTTTTTAATTAAAATTTATTGGGTTTATTGGGGTGACAATGGTCAACAAAACTACATAGGTTTCTGTAATACATCATCTATATATTGCATTTTGTGTTCATCACCCAGAGTCAGTTCTCCTTCCATCACTGTATATTTGACCCCCTTTACCTTCTTCCACCATCTTCCCTCCCCCTTACCCTCTGTTAACCACTAAACTGTTGTCTGTGTCTATGAGTTTTTGTTTCTTTAGTTGTTTATCTTGTTCCTTTGTTATATTATCTTTTTGATAACTTATTAGTATTTCATCATATAGTTGTACAAGAACATAGTCTATCTCCACGTAGTTACTCTTAGATTGTTGCTAAATATTTTATCACATTCCCTGTTGTTTCCTTAGGCTAAATGCCTACAGGGGAAATTGCTGGGCCAAAATTATGTACATTTTTGAGGCTATGTTGCTCTTATGCCCTCCAGAAAAGTGTATTATTATAGTTTGGTGGTGTATAGAGTGGCCTCTAACACAAAACCCTTGCTGACATGGGTGTTACCCTTTTGTTCCTTCACCTCCCCAATTTCATTCCCAAAACAAATGAACCAAAAAGTGATTTGTTTACTTTGTGTTTTTCTTCTGAAAATTATTAACGCTATGGCATTTTTCCCATAATTCTTAGGACCATTTTCATTGTTTAAAAAATTTGCTTATACACATTCTTGGCCCATTCAGACTGGGCTACTTAACATTTTATTACTTATTTTTAAAACTCTTGCTATTAGGATTTTGTGAAAGGGTTTAATTCTTTATCCTACAAAGGGTTTAATTCTTTATCCTACAAAGTTCCATTTCAGTGCTAAAACTATGATTCTAAGTTTAAATGGCTCTTAAGTAAAGTAATACGTACTTTTAAAAAGCAGGCATTGCAAAATGCTAACATTTGTTGAATCTAGATGGAGGAATGTAGTTGTTTGTTATATTGCGTTTCCAAATTGTTAGTTAGGAAGAAAAACAAAAATCAGGTGGAACTCTAGGGGGAAATATTTGTTAAAGTTTGGCAATCGCATCAGAAAGACTTGTTTAAAAAAAAGGAAATGACCATCAGAAATTAGTATTACTAATGAGAAAAACTATTACCTAATCATAGTTTTTTGTTTGGTTATAAGACTGTAACCTTCAGAGTCTGTATAACTAAAATATAGATTCTACTTTAAGAATATATACACTATGCAAAGCAGTGATAAATTGTTATTTTAGAACTTTAAAATGGTTCTTAAAATTAAATGAACTTTATTTTTATTCTTATACTTTATCAAATTTGTTTCATTTGAAAACATTTGAAGAGAAACCATCTTCATTCAACAAATTACTGCAGAAATTTAAGTGATAACTCCTAGTACACCAATATACATATTTTACCCTTCCTACCCAAATTTTATTTTGGTTCTTCTGAATTTGTCTCACTTATGCCACATTCTTTTATGCCCTCATCTATACCAGTACTAGTAGTCCGCATTCGTATTTATATACCATTTTGAAAATTACTGTCTTAAATGTGGGCAAATTAAGAGAGATTAAATTCAATTCAGTGAACATTTACTGGTTACTGAATTCCTGTGTACGAGGCATTAGGAGAGTAATTTGAGAAAACAAAAAGTTCTCTTTCTAGTTTAAGGAATTTTTCCAGAATAAATGCTATTGACTACTGGGCAGTGTTTTATAACTAGTCTTTAGAGGGGCCTGTGAGAATATCTGTTAATACTTCCTATAACCTATTTATAAATCTTTCTCTAAAAGTTATATGAATCTTTTGTCTTACTTAATTTGAATGTAATTCAACAGAAATTCCTGTGCTGTTAAATTATATGTTGATTTTGAGAGGAATCAAAAGTATTCATATATTTTTAATCTAGATTTCTTTTTTCCTTTTCTCAGGAAACTGATTTATTCATTCTGGTCTGTCAGACAATACTTCAAATTTATATTAGGACCTTTTAATATTTTTATGTCATTTTTTAACGTGTACTTTTTTTCCTTCAAAAGTGCCTACTGGCTGTTTAGGGAGCTCAGTGCTTATTAGTTTTTTTTTAATGATTTCAAATGAATTCTTTTTCGTATATACTTAAATTAACATTTAAGTATATTTAAAAATTGATGGTAATTGTCTGGAGAACAAATGACAGAGAGCTTTTTGTAGATTTAGATGGTGTTTAAAACTGGAGTTTTTAGCGTATGGAAAAACTAGATATCCAATTGCAGAAGAATGAAGTTGGACTCTTAGCTTACGTGATATATAAAAATTAACTCTAACTCACCCAATTCATACTAACAGGATTCTGACTTAAAAAAAAATAATAACTCAAAAGTCCTAAACATAAGTACCTAAAACTATAAAACTCTTAGAAGAAAACATAGGGAAAAATATACATCATTTGCTTTGACAGCGATTTCTTGGGTATGATATCAAAAGCATAGATAACAAAAGTAAAAATAGAAATTTTGGACTACATAAAAATTTAAAACTGCTGTTCATCAACAGACTCAAGCAGCAGAGTGAAGAGGCAGCCCATGGAATGGGAGAAAACATTTGCAAATCATCTAACCTGTGATAAAAGGTTAATCTCCAGAATATATAAAGAACTCCTAAAATTCAACGACAGAAACACTAAGAACCCAATTTAAAAAATGAACAAAAGGCTTGAGTAGACATTCCTCTAGAGAAGACATACAAAACTAACAAGCATATGAAAACATTCTCAACATTACTAATCATTACGGAAATGTAAATCAAAACCACAATGAGCTATATCACCTCACATCCATCAGGATGGCTATACCAAAAAAACAGAAAATAACAAAAGTTGGGGAGGGTTTTCAGAAATTAGAAATCTTGTGCATTGTTGGTGAGAATGTAAAATAGTATAGCTGCTATGAAAAACAGTATGATGATTCCTCAAAAGTTTAAAGAGAGAATTACCAGAAGATCCAATAATTCCACTTTTGATATATATCCGAAAGTATTCAGACTGGGCCTCAAACAGATATTAGTACAGCCATATTCATAGCAATATTGTTCACAAGAACTGGGAGATGGAAACAACTCAAGTGTCCATTGACGGATGAATGGATAGAATGTGGTCTGTACATATGTACAATGGAATATTATTCAGCCTTAAAAAGGAAGAAAATTCTGACACATACTACAACATGGATAAACCTTGAGAATATTGTGCTAAGTGAAATAAGCTAGTTACAAAAAGACAAATACTCTATGAGTCCACTTACATGCAGTATCTAAAGTAGTCAGATTCATAGAAATAGCAGAATGGCAGTTGCCGGGGCCTGGAGTGGGGGAAATGGGGAGTTGTTTAGTAGGTATAGAGTTTTAATTTTGCAGGATGAAAAATCTGAAGATTGGTTGTACAATAGTGTGAATGCCTTTAACAGTTACAGAATTATACACTTAAAATGGTTTAAGATGGTAAATTTTATGTTACACATATTTTACTGCAATTAAAATATTTAAGTATACATATATAAAAAATGAAACACCCCACTAAGTTATAATTCTCTTAAGAGATAGAAATTGTTGAGGAGCTGTCTATATTTTAATGGAAAAAGTATAGGAGGTCTGACAATTAAGTTCGCGAACTCATCCTAGAAAAAGTGCTACATACCTCATCACTGAATATCACTATGGATACCTTTGAAGTACTCCCCTTGGGAAGCTATGCACCAACGCCAGCGCCTAGTCCACCCTTCAAAGCAATTTTGGAACTCTTTTTCTGGAATGACCGTCAGAGCTATCGCATTACCCTTGATGTCCTGAATGTCATCAAAATGTCTTCCTTTTAATATTTCCTTTCTCTTCGGGTAAAGAAATAAGTCATTGGGCGCCAGATCAGGTGAGTAGGGAAGGTGTTCCAATACAGTTATTTGTTTCCTGGCTAAAAACGCCCTCGCAGACAGTGCCATGAATTATTGATGAAAAGTTCAGGTCGTTTTCGTCTAACTTTTTCACGCAGCCTTTTCAGCACTTCCAAATAATAAACTTGGTTAACTATTTGTCCAGTTGGTACAAATTCATAATGAATAATCCTTCTGATACCAAAAACAGGTTAGCAACATCATTGCAACAAGTTCACAAACTTAATTGTCAGACCTCCTATCTACCATCATGGTTTTACAAAATGTTCCTCCAAAGATAAAAGTTGAAAGTCTGAAATGATCACTTTGAATAGCATTTCTAATGTTTTGTTATTTCTTTAAAATAAGACTAACAATATTTACCTTATTTAAAAATGAGATGATTAATATGATTTGTGATTTTGAATGAATCTGAATCTATTTAATGTCAAAGATTAAATTTGTTAAATGTCAGTACTCTAAATATTTTAAGTCAAATGATACGGTAATTAACTTTATTATTACTGTTTTTTAAATATTTTATTTGTTTTTTTCTAGGATCTTAATTCATATCTTGAAGATAAAGTCTACCTTACAGGATATAACTTCACCTTAGCAGATATCTTATTATACTATGGACTTCATCGTTTTATAGTGAGTATTTGAGTAGTTATTGGCATTTTTTCTGTAATGTTCAGGTGATGATTTTTTTGTATTGATTTCAATTTAAGTCAATTTTCAGTTTAGCAAATAAAAATGAAAGCAATAATTTTTATACAAGGTACCTTATGTAAATATTCTTTCTATGTACCCATGAAGCATAGTAGCTTCTTGTTCCTTGATTTGCTTGATTCCTGTTCTTGCTTCTGCTCTTCTTTGCAGCTACTTCTCTTGCCACCCTTTGGACTTAATGGTTGTCATCACCTGTCACCCCGCGGTCACCATTTCACTCCACCTCTACATGTACCCCATCTTCTGTGTGACCTCTTACCCTTAGAGCTTAATCTCTTACTCCCTAATGCCATCCTTATCTGAGGTAACTGGATTCCTTCCCTTTCTCCTTACCTGTATACTTTCTTCCCCCATCCATCCCTTTTTGTGTAACTCTGACTACATCCTCTTATGATAGCATTTTCAGCTTCTTTGTTCTACTGTACATTCACCACCCTTTCCCTATAAATCCCCAACTGTTGTTCAGTCCAAATAAATGCCTTCAATCTTATATCCAGGCTGAGAGCTCGGTTGGAGTAATTAGAAAACTACTGATTAGTACCACTGTGAATTTATACTGTCCAATTTCAGACTACCACTGTGAATTTATACTGTCCAATTTCAGACAGTTAGGACATTCCTCAAGCCCCACCCTTCTACCACCACCTTTATCTTCAGTCCTTATTAAAGAGTCTTCCTCCCTTATTCAACTTAAAAATGGAGGCCATAGTTTAAATACGCTCATCTTCTACGTCTTCCTACATGCGCGTCCTTATCCATCTTGTCTCCTGCTTCTGGCTTCAGAAAACATCACCTTGTTTTTCTCCTAGGCTAATCTGTTCATCTGGCCTCTTACCTCAACTCCTCCTCCACTTCCTGCCCCCTTTCTGGATCTTGTCCCACATTTCATATCCTTTCTCATATCTTAAAAATATTTCCCTCTGTCTGGTCATCCTCTCTACTTTAAATAGTTTCCCATCTTAAATTTGTTTACAATTGTATGGCACTCACTATGTTCCATAGGCACTGTTCTATACACTTTATAAATGTTACCTCATTTAATGTTTATAACAGCCTTGTGAGATGGGTACAATTATCCCCATTTTACAGATGAAATAACCGAAGCGTAGAGGTCAAATGTCCTCTTTGAGACCACCCAAATAAGTGGCAAAAGCAGGTCTGGAAACTCTAACCCAAGTTGGGTTAGAGTTTGTACTGTCTTAGGTATCTACCTAAAACTTCCTGCCAATGAAACCGGAGGCCAGACGAGTTCGGGGCTCATGCTGCCTGCGCTGCTCAGCCAATAGACCGACACAGTAGCTGGGTCATAGAATAAGGGTTTGTTGCTAGAGCACCGGTGGTCAGAGGAGGCAGGAGGGATACACCTCCAAAACCTGCCTGAACGTTCTCAGACCGGCTTGGGGTTTTTAAGGGAAAATCTGGGCCTTCCTCCAGAGGCTATATGATGGCTTCAGGGATCTGCATGGAGCCTTCTCTCTGACAACGTTTTGTGGTGGAGTCAGCAACCCAGGAACAATGGGAGTAGCCTGGAAAGAATGCTAGACCTTTGAGATTGTGGTCAGTAAGCCTAAGGGTATTAATCTTAAATTTCAAGGTAATTTTCTAAAACTGGGAACTGGGAGGGATAGGGGACATTCCCAGCTCAAGCCGCAGAGGGATGATCGATTGTTAAGCTCTAGGTAGGTCTAGGAAAGGCGCGCGCCTCTACTATGGGGGTGCCAACTGGGCCCTGTTTCACCAACACCTGTGTTCTCCCTGTGGAAAAAAAGAACTCATACATTTTTCTGTATTCTTCACCTAATGCATCCAGTCAGTCACGTCTTGCCATTTCCACCTCATGGATCCTCACACATGTGTCTCTTCCTGGGGTCCTCGATGAAACTGCGTACTTCCAGAATTCATTATCTTTTGTCTGCTATTACAATGGCCTCCTCCCATCAGTCTCATCTCTTTCAGTCCATCTTTATTGCCACTGAGCGGTTTTTCTCCTGAATGTGTCTGTTTATTTCTCAAAATAATTAAGTAGCTCCTCAGTCCCTGGGGTGGAAGACCCTTCTTCATGTGCCCCTGCCTCATCTCCATCATTCTCCCGCATGCCTCTCTCTCATCCATGACACGCCCTGGAGTCTCCTCAGCCTTTGCTTTTTCTGCTCAGTGTCCTTGCACTGTTCTCCTCTTTGCTTCTTGGCCCAGCCCTTATCTTCCCCTCCAAATTAATTTGTATTTCTTCAAGTGTCACTCAGTTCCGCCACCAATTTCTGGGTGAAGCCTTCTCAGGCTCCTAAAGCATATTCATATGCTCTTTACTCCATTTTTTCTTGTACCTCAATACACCACCTCAGTTGTGGCTTGTTTCATTTTGCACTGTAATTCTTCTTGAAAATTTTCTCTTTTAAATTATAAACTGTTTGAGTCAGAGATTGTAACACCCTTCTGTCTGACATAATTCCTGACACATAAATATACTCTGCCCTCCTGTCCATGCACGCTGAACAATATAGTTCACATATTTCTTATGTTTTTCAGAGTTTTATGTGTACTTTCTCATTGTACTTCATAACTCTGGAGAAGGTTAAGACTAGTGGTATTGTCCTCCTATTACAGAGAAGGAAACTAATGCTTAAGAACATCAAATACTTTAAGCAAAGACACAGAGCTCAGGTTTTGGAGGGGCTGAGACAAACTCCGTCTTCTGACTCGTGTCATAATGTGGGGAACCCTTCATAATCAAAAATGCCGTCGTAATGTATGATACTTGTTCTTCGTTCCCCACTCCATCTCTTAATTCCTCAATTTGGATTTCTATCCCTTATTAAGCATTATTTCTCTAAGATCCCTAAGTGATTGTGTTAAATTCTATAACATTATAGTAATGGCCTAGGATGAGCCATAATTCAGCATGGTACTATTATTACAAGTTTACTTAGAGTTTACTATATTTGCCCATTATACTGTACTTGGGGGACATAAAAGATGTATAAAACTCTATTTTCAAGTAACTTTTGATTTCATTGAAGGGATAAGTCTGTTTTACATGAAAACAATTAGTGAATAAGAAAAAATGACATCTAGTGCTAATTTCTGGTCAAAATATTATGGGATCAATTAAAGAGGCATATGGAGTAAAGTAGAATGTAGAATCGTGAAATTGTCAGAAAAATACCTGTTGAATTTGAATGGTGTCATGCAGGGTGTCATGCAGGGTCTCTGCTCCCGCTCCCCACATAAGAACGCAGGATATGGTGAGGCCAAAAGGAACACCCACGGAGCCATAGATAGAGAAGTCATATCCCTATATTCTCGCTGGCGGCTGGGCGAGACACATGAAGTAGGAGCCACACGTTCCGCAATCCGCCGTCCACTTCCCTGCCTGCCAACCCGCCAACCAACCAGTGCAGTCACGGCAGTTATATCGGTAGCCAGTTGGCCAACCAGCTACAGCCAATGGCCAACCACCACCTGGAAACTGCTCTTTGGGACTCTGTCCCCACAAATGGCTTTGGCTAGCGAAGGGAATTTTTATTGTTTTAGAAAGCTATGATAAGTTAAACTATAAATATTGCTTGTAAGTAGGATGACCATGACATCATCCAAAACAACAGTTTTGTCAGTGAAAGAAAGGATATTAATAATTACACTGGTACATCAGGAATAAAGTGGGACGAATGTTCCCCGTACTTAAAAGGAATAAGACTCAATTTTTAGCAAAATAAGGAGATTTAGGAAAGGATCATATCAATCCCTTTCTCTTTATACGTCAATATAATTAAATCTAAAGTAATCTTGTTTAAATGTGAAGACGGTTTAAGTAGAGCTGAAATACTTTGATCATACCAGTCTCTTTTTATTCTATTCTATATTCAAAATATTTTCATAGCTTTTTGAGCTTAGAATGGTAGCGTAGCACAACTTACCTCATTTAGAAATGCAGAAAGCCTCCAAGGTAAAGAATGTTTGCTACTAAGGCATCTAACTTTCTCCTGGTGGCGCACCCACCCAGGAGTCTTTCAGCTGGGGGAGTGTGTAACTTGATTTGAATGAGAATGTGGTGCTGAGAACATGGCTACCTATAGAGGGGAACAAAAATGATACTTACCTAAAAACCTCAACACACTTGGTGACATTTAAAAAATATATTTAAATGCGGCATTACTTGATGTTAGAGACGTGTCCTCTGGAATCCTGTGTGATGCCTGTCAGCAGACTCATGAAGGCCCGTCAGGACCTGCGCGAGGCCTGGCTTCGTCTAGTGTCAAGCTGCCATTAAGAAGGAAAGCATTTCTCCCACCTAATTTTTTTTTTTAAGATGATAATGAAGTGCAACTCTTGCAAACCAAGTGTGCATTTACATTTTTCTCTCTTCTGGCTTATGCGTGTCATGCAGTAAGGACAGGAAATACTCTGAGAAGGAGGGCGCTTGTGTGGAATTTCTTTGCCAGCTGAGTGAACAAGGTCATAATTCCATAATGCAAAATATTCATAGCACCAGCTACAAAGATGTTTAATTATGAGTGTAGGTGCCTTCCAGGGTATTTAGTTTTCAGGCAGGTTAAGAATATTTCATTCAACGCTGCATGTTAAAACTAGGGTTACGTGACAATATTTAATGATCTGTACCTATTTATAGTTCCTATTTTGGAATCTATATCTTGATATGTAGTGACTAGGATATTATGATTAGGGTTTAAGCTTATCTTTTTCAAAATATAATTGAGTGGAAAATACGTAAGTCACTCTGTTAACCATCCTTTGGGGTTCATAAAATGAGTTCATAACCAAGGCACGTCTCCCACCCTGGTCCAAGAGCAGGCAGAGTACATTGGAGAAATAAACACCTTCTCAAGGAACAGGCCTCGGACTAAAACCTTACTGTGACAGAATTGCACTGTGGTGTTAAATGACATCCCTGTTGAGTTAGGTGTAAATATATCCAGATGAGAAAAAAATGATTACTGGGTATGAAATTCAGGCAGAGGAGGTAATGAAGTTCAGACTTGCTACCTGCTCATATTCATCAGACGGTTTCTTGTGCTTTGTTTGCTTTGGCGGTATATTTATTTTTGCTCTCATTCCTTCATTTATTTGTTCATGTTATTAAATACTTAGTATGTGATCAGTACAGTGTACAAAACAGCAGTCAGGGAACCCTCAAGTCATCAAATAATCCCACTGTATTTTGTTTCAGTGTGAGCCCAGTTTTAGTTGTGGCTGAGTTACTCTAATTATAAGACCTGGTCTGTCTTAATTCCCTTTGAGGAATATTACGTTGTTCTTCCTTTGTTAAACTGCCAGTTAGTGTGGCTGTTTATTATCACACTGGTGACTCATTGCTTTCTTAGAGTGATTTCACTAGTCGATAGCATTGCCTATGAACAGACTGTTACTCAAGATTATTAAAATCCTTTGTGACGTTATGTGCTGCTTGAGCATAAGATTGTTATCAACTGAAATCCCCTTGTTTTGAAGTTCAGAGCGCCAGTGGAGGCATGACGTTCTTTTAGAAAGAAAGGAAAAGAAATAGCTTCAGAGCAGCCCAGGTCGCTGGCCATAAAGCATCCCAAGGGCAGCATGGTGCCAGTTGGAAAGGTGGCAGACCAGCATTGTACCCTGATCTGGAATGGGTCCCTTCAAGTGTTTCTCATATGTCTTCATGGAAAATTAGTGACTAAGAATATTATCTGTTTGGCTTTAAAGTTCAAACTAGTTATAGAGTGCCAGTAGAAATAGAAAGGAATGATGAAGTGGAAGGAGCCAAGCATGACTGTAGACACTCTGGCTTATAGACCAATATGAAGCAGGAAGTGGCAGCCAGAACAATTGCATTGTGTTTCCTGTTGTAAAAAAGGGGCGGGGGGTGTGGGGGAGGAGCAAACTAATGGCCTAGAAAGGGATGATGGAAAACCAATGTTATAAGTGAAATAGTCGATGGGGATCCCATCCAAAAAGTTCTCAAATAAGTTTGGTGGGGAGAAAATCTGTTGTTTGTTTGTTTACAGTAAGTTCAGAAATACAATGTCTACCAAAAAAGTAGTAGGGGTAATAAATCAAGGTCAGCCATAGTTTTCTCAGACTCAAGGGGCAAGTTCCAAAGTTTAAACTAAAAGGAGGTTAAGTGGTAACTTGATAGTTTTGGAAAAGCTCTGTGTATTTCTAGCAACGGTTTCTGAGGGGAAATGAAATTTATATTCTCAACAGATCTAGTTAAAAATTATTAGAATAAATTGGGAACTATTAGACAAATCTTTAGAAGGTCTTGGAACAAAAATTATTTTGTACTGCGAGTCTGTCATAATTTTACGCTAGAGACTCTAAACGTGAAATTTTTAAGTTGGAGAATATTAATTTTTCTATGTGTTGTATTTTGTCATTATTTTAAATAATAGGCCTGGTAGCAGCTTATGCTATTCCTCTGTAATAGCAAACTGTTCTAAAATGTAATTAGTAAACATTAATTGCCATTTTTACCCTGTTTCAAACTCTGAGTGAGCAACTTGAACATAGATCAGATAAGCATTAGCACTTTATTGTTTGGAAATGCTTTCTTCTCAGTGCATTTTAATTCATTCTGAAAAATGAAAAACAACATCTCACAAAATGGCTGAGTGGAGACTTTTTGAAAGCAGGAGTTCTGGAAGAGACTAAATTGCAGTAAAGTGGTCGGATTTGAATGATCATGTATTTCAGCCGCTGACATGAAATCAAGTTGTAGTAAAAGTTGTTTTTCTGTTTGCTTTACTATCAGTAAAGCTGTTTGCCTTAGTTGATTTTGAATTTCATATATTTATTTAAGAGAACTCACCTCCATTTCCTGTTAGATTTGCAATGTTTACTGCTGATTGAACTTTTAAAAAAATCTTATATTTTCTTTTGAAATCAGTGATGAAGTTCACATATGGTAAAGATTTAGAAAAAGAACCAAAAGAGAGCTCTTTTACAAAATGTGTTTTACCTTTTGAAATACAGACTGTTACTTAGTTTATTCCACAGTGGTTGCTGTGGGTCAGCATACCAGACAGAAATAATGTAATTCTTTACCTGGGAAACCATGAAAAAGACATTCTTGAGGACTTTTTTATAACAAATGTGTTAATTTTTTATCTCCATGCCAGGGACTAACTGTATTGTAGGTAAAACGTAAATAGTAACATATGTCTGATAAGTAGACACAACTTTACACCCCATTAAATAAAATAGGTATATTTTTATAATATGCTGTAGCAGCTCGTACTCCTATGTGGGACTTAAACCTGAAACTTAAATTTCTATGTTAACAGAAGCAGTGAGACTCACTGCCAATAAATTAAGTAAACTGGGCCAACAGAGGTAGACATTTGAGACCACCAAAGACGATTTTAAAAGGTCAGATATTAATAAAATAGTATCCTAATACAATAAAGGCAAAGAGGAGGCAGGATAACTTATATCAGTTCTTCTTTTTAAATTGCCTCCTAGTAAATGGAAAATGGAAATGTGAGTTCACGTAGACATTTATTGAGAAAATACTACCGTGTTTCTCTGAAAATAAGACCTAGCCAGACCATGAGTTTTAATGCGTCTTTTGGAGCAAAAATTAATATAAGACCCTGTCTTATTTTACTATAATATAAGATCGGGTCTTATATAATATAATATACTATATATAGGTATAATGTACCCAGGTATAGTATAATATAATATAATATAATATAATATAGGATCTTCTATTAATTTTTGCTCCAAAAGACACATTAGGGCTGACTGTCTGGCTAGGTGTTATTTTCGGGGAAACATGGCATGTGTCTACCTTTTCATTTCATTAATATTATTTTGTATTCTGTAATAATCACTGCATGTAGAGTGATTTGTCCTTCAGCTTTGTTGACCCAGTAACTTAGCAGAGTATTTATTTGCGTGCAGCCACCAGGATAGATGTGCTAAATTCTGAGCAGTCGCAGGCCATCCCACTGTAAGTGCCTTCCAACCTGCAAATTGCTAATGGGTTTCTGCTAATGGGTTGGAATGCAGGAAGGTGACTGAGGTGTTTCTCTTTGTGTAAACATTCCTGTCAGTTTTATGGAGAGTTACAATATCTGTTAAATAAATGTTGAATTAACACCAGGAGAAGGAACTACACTGTTCTTACATGGGTCACAGCTGTGAGTTACTGCTCCGCTGGCTTTCTCTTTACTTGACAGCTCTCCATGATTCCAGTCCAAGATTCATCTTAGAGAAAAGTCTGTAAGTCTCCTACTTTGGATTTTGAGCCCAGTGAAATGATTGGCACCAACTGTTTTTATTGCATCGTTCTCTAACCAAATTTCTGGGTATTCTTGTAACTTGTTAGTAAATTCTGTGAACTGCTACCTCCACTGAAGACAGAGTTCAGCTTTGTTGCAAACAGAATTTAGAAGGTCTGTTGTTCATCTGAGGCATCTGCCACTGGAAATAGCCCTTCCTTCTTACATTAAGAACAATCACTTAAAATTAAACGGGTCATTGTCTTCTTGAGTAAAGTCTTTCCCCAGAATTTCATAGAAAGGAAGCAGTAGTCCACACACCAGCTATCTACCTATCTCTCTATGGATGTACATATATATGTTTATATAGTATTCCCTAGTTCAGTATGTTAGATGTCAGTAAACCTTTCGTTTTTTAGGTTTGCTAAAAAATATTGGAGAAAGAACCATGTCTTAGTCTTTTGGAAGCTATTCTCTTCCTTTCTCCTATTTTCCTTTCCAGTAGGGTAAAAACAAACTCTTTGGGCCTCCAGATCCGGGGTTAATGTAAAATTGGCATTTTTTTTTTAAACTTGAGATTTCCCTAGATAGGACATCTGGTTTTGAACTGAACATAAAAGCATTAAACAAATGGATAGCTCTTCGAAGTGGCTGAGATTTTTCGCTCATATCTGAATATGTTGGCTTTGGGAAGTATTATTTTCCCCATTTCTGTCTCCTACTCAGATGATATTGATAGTTGTGCTTATGTAATGTCTGTGTTGTATGTGTTTTTAATCTCTACTTAGGTTGACCTGACAGTTCAAGAAAAGGAGAAATATCTTAATGTCTCTCGCTGGTTTTGTCACATTCAGCATCACCCAGGCGTCAGGCAGCACCTGGCTAGTGTTGTCTTCCTCAAGAACAGACTCTATCCTAATTCCCACTAGAAGTACCCATGCCGCACGGAAGAGCAATTTAAAATATTTTAACTGGAAAGTATACTCTGGACCAGAGGACTAACGTAAATTGATAAGCAGCCATTCTCTATTTGCTGAAATTGATAGAAGTTTTTAAGTATAAGCTTGTGTCTGAATGTTTTGTTCTTTAGTTGAAATTTTGCAATTTTTAATGTAAAAATTCAACTGCTGTCAAAACTTGAGATAAGATCATCCAGTTATAAATTACCTTGTTTTGTAGATGAAAGTTATTTTAATAAAAGTTGCAAATCAATGGCCTAACTTAAAATAAAATAAAAATAGTCCTTTTCATGGTTAACTCATTTGGCTATGTATTGACCGTTCTTTCATAGTTTAAAATTCATTTCCCCATTACAGATATTTATAGTAATTTATTAAGATCATAATGTGCCAAGGATACCGAAAGGGAAGACAGATGGATTTGTTTTCAAATATTTATGTAAACCAGTAAATGTGGTTGAAAAAATCTTTTTCGTTTGTTTCTTTCTTTCCTGTAGTCAGTATTCATTGAGGTGAAACTAACTGTTGAACTGCCCTAAAGTGAACTAGAATAAGATACATTCTCTTGAGTTAGTGGTTTTTTTTGTTGTTGTTGGGTTAATTGGAATATGCAGTAGCTGAAAAAAAGATGGGGAATTCCTGCTAGCCCACTAATTTTAGACTTGATAAGGACTAGATTTTTCTAAATTAAAAGCCAACTCTCATAGAAAGACTGCTGTTGAAGCACTATGTAAAGAACAAAGACATTTGATTAACAATTCTCTACAATTTATAACTCTTACTGTCTAAGTAAATAAGCAATCAACTACTGAGAGCTAAAGAGCTTCTATTTCCAAATAATAAGAAAAATATGTGTTGGACTCCTGGACTGCAGGAGGAGTTTTCAAGAGCTTTACGGTTTAACTCTGTTTAATTTTTTGGTGCTGATGCTTAAATCTAATTACTAGTATATGATTCAGAGGTCAAGTGGAAAGAGCAGAGACTTGGGAAATAGACAGCCCTTTGGTTGAGTCCTGCTTTTATCACTTACTAGCTGTATGACAGTAAGCAAATCAGTTGTATTTTCTTAATCTATAAAAATAAAATGTAAAAATAAAGATAGCTCTAAGTCGTGAGGATTAGAGAGAATGTACGTGAAAAAACCTAACATATAGCCGACAGCTATCAGTAGTTTTCTCTAAAGGAGTCCCTCATTTTTGTCCTTCATGTTACTAAGTCAAGAGATTTACTAGGCCAGATGTGTAAGTATATTGTATATCAAGACAGTTTTTACGGGATTGGATTTCATAATTCAGTGCCATTGGGAGCATTTTTAATTTTATAAATTGGCCTTTAAATTAGAAACTAAACTTGTATTTGCATGTTCAGAGACTAAAGGGTTCAAGTTACTCTTGGTTAGTATGTTTGCCCTAGAGTCAGGCCCAGTCTATGACTTTTTGTGCCCTTGTGGGTCTGCTATAAGCACCCCACATTGTATTTCACAGCTGCAAATTACCCCTTGCCTCATACTAGTCTCTTCTCCCCCTGGACTGCAGGAGGAGGCAAGTAGGACATACGGGGTACTACCTAAGAGATGGGCTCCCCAGCTTTCCCATCCCAACCATTTCATTCTTTTTTTTCGGGTTAGGTCAGCTGTGAGAGAAGGGTGGGAGGACACCTCTTTACTTTTTTGCCAAGTGTCACTCTTCCCACTCCTATCTTCTGAGTAAAGACCTCTGATTCCTTCCATCTGCTAGTCAGTTCTTTTACCAAGTGCACAACGTTGCTTCAACAGATACTACCTGGTGCTACCGACTTCCCACCACCATCTTAGATCTTACAGGGTGAGGGGACGGCAGACATACAGAGACCTGGCTGCTTCAGGCAACGGTTAGATCCTGTGCTCAGTATCTAATCAAAACAGTTCACTTCCACGTAGAAATGCAGCTGTGCACCAGGGATCATGTCCATCATGTACTTCTCCACCTGAAATGCCCTTTCCACTTGATGACCTCTTCAGTATTCAACTTCGTCATGTTCTCCTGAAAGTCAAGTCTGTCCTGGCCAGCCCATCTCCCCCTACCCCTGTTTCTGGCTCTGATGGCATTGTACTATTTTGTACAATGTACTATTGTACTATGGTAGAAGAGACAGTTTGGTCTCTTCTACCAAACTGTTAATTCTGTGAGAGCAGAGAGTATCTTTTCCTTTTCATATCCAGCCCTCAAAACAATGACTGGCACACAGCAGCAGATGTTAAATATGTGTTTGTTGAAAGAATGTTGTACTCTTTTAAGCCCATTTTAAGCTGGCCAAGAAAAGTGTAAGTGTGAATTGCAGTTAGGTACTGCTGTATAGAGCACCAACCCCAAGTAACATTACAGTAGGTTGTTTTTCTGTCGTGTAAAAGAAGATAGTCCGCAGTGGGTACTGCGCGTCCAGCTCCCGCCTTTCTGCTTTTCCATAATGAACAAGGAGTTTTCTTTCTCAAGTTCAGTTTATGGGCCACGATGGCTATCAGAGCTACAGACATCAAGTCCATGCTCAAGACCAGAGCAAGAGGAAGGGCAAAAAGACTAAGTCAGTCCACGTGCAGGCCCTTTCCTGATTCCCGTTCAGTAATATGTGTTTACGTCCCTTAGGCCTCCCAGCTGGGGTGAAGGCCAGAAACAGCCCTCTACCCTGCACACTGCCATCCAGAATAAAACCTGTGCTCTGTCAATGAGGAAGGAGGCAGAGAGGGATACTACGCAGGGAGGCAGCTAGCTGGCTCATTCGCAGCAAGGAGTATTTAAATGGGGAAAATACCTTCTGGCCGCTAAAAAAGTCAGTTTATAAACTAATTTTATTAGTAAACTGTTGACATTCCCTGGCTCACCAATTTGCAGAGCATTAAAGAAACACTTCACTGACCACAATTTTCATGATTCATGAAGCTTTTCAGGATCCTGCAATATTCAGACTTAGCAAGAGGATCTGTAAGTGCACCTTCAATAACAGTCGTAGCTAACAGTTATTGAGCCTGTATATGTGTCAGCATTCTACATGCATTCACTGCTTTAATTATTACCCTGTTAGCAGGTAATGAAAGTGAAGCACAGAGAGCTCAGGGGACTTGCCCCAGCTCACACAACCAGTATCAAGAAGCTGGGACTCTGTCTGGCTCAGACTTCACCTGTAAGGCTCTTTATTGGTGTGTCAGTCAAGTTCTGCTTAATCAGTTTATGAAATTCATATTCACCCTGCCTTAGAAAACATCTGCTCTAGACATTGAATAAAACAAATGTGTATAGAACTTTAAGAATAAAAGAGATGGTTACCAACTCTGTATATATTAAAACCCACTGACTTCTACAAATTAAATGGGTAAATTTCATGTTATGTGAATTACAACACAAAAGCAGTCTTTCAAAAAAGGAATGGAGTAAAATGCATCAGCCTTACGATGTATTAATTATGAGACCTTGGGTCTGTCGCTGCACGTGAAATTTCTCTTATGAAATAGAGTTAAAGACTACTAGTCTCATTGTTTTTTAATTTGCAGTAAGAATGTATAAACATTACTAGCTCAGTGCCTAGCACACAGAAAGTGATCAGTAAAGGGTCAGTTCTTAAAGTCAAATTCTTAAACTAATTCTTAAGTTTTTTCCCACCTGCCATCCCTGAGGCATCTGCTCAGTGTGAGCCCATCTGAGATAAGATACTTGGCAGAGCATCTGGTGATTTTTGGTAAAACATGAATCCATCAAATTACCAGTTTAAAAATCTCTGGTCCTCATATCTTTAAAGATTTTGAAAAAACGGAACATACTATTTTTATTTTTTTCTAAAAGATCAATGAGACTCCTTTAAAAAAAACAACAAAAAAAACTGGGCCCATCTTGGTCCATGCTATTCCTTCTAAAAAGTGAATTTCCTTTCCAACTATATTTTTGTAATTTCCAGAAGCACTGATCATTCATCCTTCAAATATTTATTTAGCACCTACTATGTATCAGACACTGCTAGGCCCTGAGGATAACACAATTACGTCCTTAGAATTTATGACAATCCAATGGTGTGAACAAATTTCTGAAGTGGCATACAAAGCATTCTTTGGCAGACTGCCAGTCACTCAACATTCTTTGAAAGTAAATAAAAATTATCAGGTGCCATTCACTGAGTGCCGTCTATGTTTGGGCTGTATACCAGACACTTGACAACACCTTAGCTCGTAGTAATTTAGGAGCTAAGGCGGAGCAGAGACTAACCCACACGCTAACCAATGTCTCAATTAGACCATGGCTGGAGTGAATGGGAACGGCACAATTTTGGAGTTAGAGGACCCAATCTTCATCATATTATGCACTGGGATTGATTAGACTGCCCTGACTAGGTACTTGGCTCTATCTCCCTGTTACACATGCAACTTTCAAGAACAGATAAAAAATTTCAAATAAGGATCCATGAATTTTTCATTAAATACTGGTTTTAAAACAAAAATAATACTAGAGCAGGTAGTAGCAAAAGGCCATTGGTCTTCAGGCACAGTTACACCCAAAGCTTGCAAGATGTCATGAAGTATTCTGTGGAATTCTGTGGTGGTAAATCTCTTTCTATTAGCTGCTATCACAGTACGGTAGAAAAAGTGACATGACGTCAAGAATGACATAGTCATCCATCCATGACCTGACTTCCCAGAGAAGCTCTACCCCATCTCCTTGCAGATTCAGCAATAAGATTATTGCACCGAGGTTTATAACAGATCAGTGAGCATTCTTACTTCTACTCCGTTAAACACAGGTCCTCCATTGGCTCCACCCAGTCATACCTGAGGCCATAGTGAACCAGTCAGTACAGGCATGTTAGGTTTCCTACAGCAGAAGGAAGAACGGAATGAGTGGGAAGGTCACCCACAGCCAGTACATCATGCAAGAGCCTGGCTGAAAGTCCTTTCAGCAGGGCTTCAAGATGGGTTCTTAAAAATTTAAGCAAATACTGTGAGGAAAGAATAAAACTAGTATAGTCATATACTTACGTACATCACACCAAAAGATTAACACAACTAATTTGTTTATTGAGTAGTCAATTTAGAATTGTAAATTGTGTTAAAATTGTAATTATATAATTGATAAGTAGCCAAATTAGAATTATTGTGAAATACAGCTTTTTCATTTATGTATTTTTTTAACATTGGATTTCATTCCTTTTTTAAAAGTTAGATGTTACACGAACTTTAATATTAATCTGGCTTTGGCAGAGATGCGGTGGTTTAATGGATTAGAGCATTTAGCTTTTTACCCCAGAAAGCAATATTTCTTCTTTCTCTCCATAATTGGATAATCCACTCCTACCCATTACCAGGGCACTAAATTTCAAATTCTCCATTCACCTGAGCAGGCTGCTACATATCTGGCCATCTTAATTTTAGTGTTTGATTTATTGAAGCTGAATTACATGCCTAACTCTTCCTGGAGCTCTGGGTGAATTTTATTGCAAAAGCAGTGGGGAGAAAGTTACCATCATATATCTCCCTTGCTGGGCAGAGATTTTAGATACACAAGGGGGTCTCTATTCCACTGCTCCATGCCCTATATGCTGGATTTACAATACTGTGAAGCCCAGCTCTAGGGTTCCATACAGGCATATCAAGACGAGATGGGGAATTTGATTTTGCAATAATGATTACTTGCTGCAGGAGCCCACATTCCTGCAGGCTCTGCCTTTATTCCCCATACTACTGGTGAATAAAATTAATTCCAACTGCTACCTGATCTAGCAAAACTCATCTTTCACTTATGAGAGAGGCCAAAGAAAGGTAGACCAGAAGTCAGGAGAAATTGAGATGTTAGCCATTTTTACTATAATATCTCAAGGATTTCCACAGTTCTTTGGGGAATATTTTCTTCTTTAAAACTTCCTTTGTGGGGAAAATGAAAGCTTTCCATCCTTTCCAGCCTGGTGAGTTGATCTGATGGCTCATTCTTGCTGTCTATCCCACTTCAAAGAGGCTGGGCCCCGAGGGCTTGCCAACTGTATTATGGATCCTGCAGATTTGCCTTGTCAGTTCTGCTGGGTGTCATCTGTTCTCACAGTCTAGCAGTGGATAATTTTTGTCCTCCCTAACATCATCTGCTTGAGAAATTTGTGCCTGTCTGTCCAAGTTAAGCCTGAAATACAGTAGCCACACAACTAATTTGACAAGGCATAGCTCCAAACAATAAGGCTATAGGCTTGCTTTGACCAAGACTGCAGATGTCCAGCCATTTGATTACAAATTCCAAAGTTTCTTTGGTGCAGTCCATGAATTAGCCTCTTAATGTAACAATAGGTTATCCTTCCTCCATTGTCCCATTTCTCCTGACTTTCTGCCTCTCTCTCTCTCTCTCTCTCTCTCTCTCTCTCTCTCTCTCTCTCTCACACACACACACACACACACACACACACACACACACACACACACACCTCTCCTTATCTTAAAGGACCTTTTAACCCTTTGGTTGGCCTTTGTGGGAGCTTTGCAGTTCTTGACTTTTCAGCACTTGACTCAAGCCCTATCACTTGAATGAAAGAACTCTAGAGTTAAGTATCATTGTCAGAAGTTTGAGGAACGGGTAACAGACTTTGGGTACTAGACTTTAGCCCACACAGTAATCCCTGGGCTTCTCCAAACTCAGGTTGCTGGCCACAATTTGAGGTTCTGATTCAAGAGGTCTGTCTGGTGCAGACACCCCAGAGAAGCGCTGTACTACACCTGTCTGAAGTTTAGGGGACAGGCTTAGAGCAGCTACATTTATCCAAAAACTTGTGTTTGGTGTTTTGCACAACTGAGTCAAATTTTCTGAAGTTATGACCGGAGTGGTGGCCAACTCTGCACTCTCACTGGTTGGCCCTGTCACAGGAGCAGTTTCTCTCCATAGTAGCTCTCGCTGTAAAGCCCTCCGTGTTCTCCAAGTGGTGTGGCCACACCAGAAGACCCTCTGGGGGAACAGCAGCATTCAGTACAGGAAGGTTTAGTACAGGAAGGTTTAGTACAGGACTGTAACATTGGAAGGTCGCTGATGCCAGTACGCACCCTGCCACTGCACACCACGCGTCCGCTCAGGCCCAGGGTGCCAGTTGCATTTCCAAAACTTCATGAGGTTCATGTGCAGTGATATTGACTATCTTACTCCACAGCCCTGCTAATCTCTTCCCCTCGTTTGCTTTCATATTTTCGTCCATTTTTAATTTTTTAACTCACTTCAAAAATAGGTTCAACAAAAAGAGATAAACAATAATGCCAATAGAAAGTGTTGTGGAGGAAATGTCATGAAATGAATTTGATTTAAAACACAAAATGAATTTCAGAGTCCCCTCTCTCAGTTATGCTTCTCCTGGATGGGCTTATACTAAGGAATGAATTTCAGATTTTGTTCTCAACATGCATGTAATTAAATATTCATTTTCTAATTTTCATGATTCAATATGGAATTAGCAAATAATTTACCCTAAAATCAGAATTTCTACTAAATTAACATTATTTCATTTTTAGATGTCTTAACACTCACAAAGCACAATAATGGGAAAACTCCTCAAATCCATGGTTTTAAAGTGTCTGACATTGAAGAGTTTCTGAAAATGACCTTGTATAGAGCACTATGAAAGTGAGAACAGCTGATCGTAAACCACAGAAGTACTTAGTGTGTGATTCCATTTATGTAATATTTTTGAAATGACATTTTGGAAATGACGGATACAATTGTGTTGGGACAAGGGCAGAGAGGAAGGTAGGTATAGTTACAAAAAGCTACCATGGGGTATCTTTATGGTTTTTGAAATTGTTCAATATCTTGACTCTGATGATGAACACATAAACCTACATGTGATGAAATTGTATAGAACTAAATGCACACACACACACACACACACACAATGAATACAAGTAAAACTGGAGAAATCTGAATAAGATTGGTGGATTTTATCAGTGTCAATATCCTGATTGTGATATTTGATATTGACATTTACAAAATGTTACCATTGGAGGGAAACTGGGCAAAGTATACGAGGAATCTCTCTGTATTCTGTTTTACAACTGTGTGAGAATATACAATTATCTCAAAATTTCATGTACAAAAATACAGAAAAGTCTTATCAATCCAGAAACGAGACAATATAAGAACTTTTAGCCTCAAAACTCTGAGATTCCAAGGAAAAACTCAGAGCAGCCCCAACCCCAGCTGAAGGTACAGGCACAACAGCACTACCAATTACCCCTTCTTTCACTCTCTCCTCACTGTCTGAGCTGCAGTGTAAAGATTTCTGGAAAAGTAGAGAAAGAAACAGAGGCATATGTTGGATCTGACCATCCCAGCAAACAACACAGCTCAGTAGTGTACAGAGCAGTACAATTAAAGGGCTAAAACATGTATCTATCTACAGGCTATGAACAACAGAGTTGCAGAAAAGTAATTGTATATTGATTTAATATTTTTTTCTGGTGACTGTATGCTCCACAAGGGAAGGAAAGGCTGAGCAGTCTTGCTCCCTGCTATATGGTCAGCTCCCCAGCTATGCATTTGGCATATAGAAAGTGTTCAATACATATTTGTTCAATGTGTTTGGATAAAAAAATGGAAAGCCCATATGGGCTGATAGAGTTAATATGGCTTCTCTTTTCCTTCCCTCCAAACCTCCCTTCCTCACTTTCTCCTCACCCACCACCTACACTTAAACACATATCCAGGGACCAAGGTTGTTTCTGCCATATACAAATTGGGCAGTCATTTAACATCTTTGTGCCTCAGCCTTCCTCATCTGTGAAATGAAGGTCACAGTAATACCTACTTCAGAAGGTTGCCATGAGGATTAAATGAATTAATGTGTGTAGAGGACTTAACATTATCTGGCATGTGGTTAAGTGTCATGTAGGTGTATGTTCAATTGCAACACAATTCTGACACTGATTCCCAGAGTTAGCTCAGATGGCCCTCACTTCAGACACCAGCCGAATGCCCCATGGTTCCCAGACCACCTGTGCTACTGACCAGCTGTCTACAAATTTGGGGGGTTCTCACTTTACCTTCTCAGGTTTAATGATTCACTAGATTGACTCACAGAGCTCAGGAAAGTGCTGTACTTATGATGACAGTTTTATTGTAAAGAATACAAATCAGGGCCAGACAAATGAATAGATGCAGAGGGTGAGGTCTGTGAGCGTCCCAAATGTGAAACTTTTCTGTCCTCAGTGCTCCTCAGCGTCTCGGCACATCAGTGTATGATGACCAAGCAGGGTCTCACTGGAGCTTCAGTGTCCAGGAGATTTGTAGTGGGGTTTCCTTACATGATATGGGTGATTAAATCATTGGGCACATGAGGTTATGTCCCAGGAACCAAGGACAAAAATCAGCCAGATTCTGTATTATACCACATAAATAAAGTTTACTGAACTGAAAAGGAAGGGGGGGGGAAAGCATTCCAGGAAGGGGGTGTCTAAAACTAAAGACGCAGAAATAAGTCTGGCACAGTCATGGCACAATAGAAAGACCCCTCCCTGACAGGGCTTTGCTATATTGGAATGCACCAGCCTTCAAGTTGAAAGGCCAGGACTTTGACCATGATTCCGCTATTCGATAACTATGGTGCTATCTTGCAGGAGTATAGGCATCTTTGTAAGCCATCTTAAATCCTTTCTGAGAAGTGATCATAATTAAAAACGTACACATACAACTTAGTGGGTTAAAACAACAAAAAATTATTATTTCTCATGACACTGTGGGTTGATTAGGCAGTTTTCTGGTTCCATTGCAATTCATGTGACTGCATTCAGCTAGCTGATGGCTGGGCTGAAAGCTCCAAGAAGGCCTCCTATGCCCATGGGGGGCCTTTGGTGCTAGCAGCTAGAGTGCTTCAGTTCTCACCTACACTGTGTCTCTCTACATGGGATGTCGCATCTTGCAGTGCTTCTCTACTCAATGGCTTCTCTAAAACAGGATAGCCTGGACTCCCTGACAAGAGAGAAAAAGCAGAAACTGCCAGTTGTCTTAGGGCCCAGAACTGGCACAGCACTTTTCCCACCATGTTCTGTTGGTCAAAGTAAGTCACAAGGCCAGTACAGATTCAAGGGTAGAGGAAACAAACTCCATCTTTTGATGGAAGGAGCACCTGCTGCATGTGTGTAGAGAGGGGAGGAATCATTGCAGCATCTTCAGAGACTCTACATATCCTTTGACCTCAGTTTACTCATCTGAAAATGGATATCTTATTATCTACTTCAACTGGATTAATGAGAAGATTAAGAGACATATATGATATGTGATAGCATTTTTTAAGTTGTAAAATGCTAAGCAAGTACAAAATACTATAGTGGGGGGTGATAAAGGTAGACTGGAAGAATGAGAGCAGATTATATTGAGCTACAAAAGGAGATTGAGGAGGTTATTGTAATAATAACATTTAGTGAGCATTTGCTATATGCCAGGCACGTACCAAGTGCTTCACAGGTATTAACTTCTTTAAATCATCACAACAACCTTATAAGATGGATATTTTATTGCCATTTTACAGAAAAGGAACTGCAGACAAGTGGCAGAGCCAGAATTTGAACCCAATTCTGTTTGGTTCCAAAGTCTTAACCTGCACCCAGGGCTCTTTTATCACTTGTATCCTAATCAATCAGCAATTGGGTAAGGGGAGGTAACAGCTACCTCAGAACTACTGAAACAGAATTTTTGGATGTGGAACCCAGAATCTGCCTTTTTGACAGCCACGTTAATGTGCGAGAAGCATTCAACCTTGTTCTGTACAGTGAGCCTTCTTAGGTTTTTCAGTAGTTCTACGACCCTAAGACAAGCTCAGAAGAAATCTAGGATTGCAGGTGCAGAAGAAAACTTGAATAAGAAGTGCCCAGCAGTGGAGAGAATATTAAAGGGCTTTAAAAATAATTACATTTTCTAGAGATCGATACTAAAGCTAAGGAAATGAAAGTATAACTAGAAAGCTTAGAAGTCTGACCCAACAACTTGCAATTAACTAAGTTTACATTTTATTAATTCATCTATTTTTTGCCTCTTTGCATTTGGGCTTGTTATTTCCTCTACTAGAAAACCCCAAATCACATCTTCACCCCACCCAACTTGGCTAACATCTCTTCATTTCAGGTCTCAGGACAAATGCGTGTCTCCTCTGGGAAGTCTTTCCTGGCCACCTCCCACCCCCAGGGGTCCCACGTGTGTGCTGCACCTTCCTCCATCCTATCATTAATAGGCCCTATATTGTAAATGTTGGTTTATGGTCCTTCTTCAGCACTAGACTGGGAGGCCCTTGAGGGTAAGGACTGCAGGAAGAGAGGAAGGAGAAAGGGAGAGATACGTCTTAGAAAGAACCACTAAACGAACCTAGGAGGTGAAGGAGGAGCCACTGCAAAGTTGCAGTGTTTGTACTTTGCACGGGCATGAAGGCTCCTTGAGAATACAAGATGAACTTTATAGCGCTTACCAAACGATAGCAGTTTGATATATGGTAGCCGCATAGTTGTCTCTTCATGACAAGAACAAATTAAAAGCTGCCTAGCAAACGGGTCCCTTCAGTGATTACATGCATTTTACCTTAACCCATATAAAAACTGGTTGAGCTATTGTAAAGACAAAAGACAAGAACTGATTTTTTCATTGTCTTCACATGACACGAATAAGTCTGATAAGGGATTTGGGCAAGTTACTTAACCTCTAACCGTTTCTTCACTTGTTATAAAGAAATGATGAAACTGTTCCTCCGGGTTGCAATGGTGACCAAATGTGGCAATGCTCGTCAAAATACCTCATAAAGTATTGGCAGATAATATATTACTATTACTAACATTATTCGGAGACTGTCTCCCTTCTCTCTAAAGCACAATAAATCCCAGCAGATTTAGGGGGAATAATCGTTTAGCTCTAACTTGCACGCATCTTCCTGTTCCCGCAGCATCTGCCCGAATCCAGCATGGCGACATCGGCTTCTTCACGGTCACATCCCTTAGCTACACTACCGGGACCTTAAAGGAACCGCCGGGTGCTAGACTCAGCTTTTTCCGACGCCCGTTGATGACGCAAAAAGCCGCGCCAGAAAGGCGGGCACAGCAAGTTTACGCAGGCGCACCGCGGCGGCGGGTGGGCGGAGCTGGTCGGGATGAGTGGCGGAGGGACGGAGACCTCGGTGGGTGGCGAGGCCGCCGCGGGCGGCGGCGGCAAGAAGAGGGACTCCCTAGGGACTGCGGGCTCGCCAGCGCACCTCATTATCAAGGGTACGGAGTGGCAGGGCTATCGCCCTGGGGACCCCAGCGCAGCCCCAGCTCCCAGGCGGCGCCTCTGACCCGGGGCCGCGCCCCCGGCCGCCCCCCCCCCCCGGCGGCCTCGTGCTTGTGGGGGTGGGGGTTTCGTGCCCGGTGCTGGTCCCGGTGCCTCCTAGTACTAACTACAGCCGAAGCCGGTCCCTCTTCCTCAGAACAGAACAAAACCCCGCAGACGAGAGTCTCCGGCCGCCTCCTGTCCCCCCCCACACACACCCGGGGCCCCCGCCGCGGACCCCCGTGGATGTGGCCTCGCGACCGCCGCGTGACGCCGAGAGCCCAGGTTGGGGGTGGGAGGCCTGCGCCCCCAGGCAGGTCGCTTAGCCGCTGTGTGACCTTAGGCCGTTGGCGTTCCCCGCGTTCTGACCGTGAGTCTGCCCTTGGGTCGTGCGAGGAGTGCACGGGGTGACACAGGGACGCCCGCGGGCCTGCTGCTTCGCGCCGCCCGGGGCTCTGACCTCCCGGCCCGGACTCGGTCCGAGCCCTCGCGCGCACGGCGGCCGTGCTGCCTGCGGCCGCGTCTCCCTCAGGCACCGCACCTGCTGGGCTCCAGCCTCCTGACCCCATCCCCCCCCCGCCAGCCCCACCTCCGCGGGGGCGCAGCCCGCGGAGCCACCTCTTTTGTCTCTCACTTGGGCTACTTAGGTACTTTACGTAAATGTTGCCATTTAGTGTGTATCCTTGTGATTGGCTTTTTCACTTAACATAATGTGCTCAGGGTTCATGGATGTTGTAGGCATCAGAATTTCTTTTTTAAAGCTAAATGACACTCCACTGTGTGTGTATACACACCACGTATTGTGTATCCATTCATCTGTGGATGAACACTTGTGTTGCTCCCACTTTTCGGTTATTGTAAGTAATGCTGCTGTGAACATGGGGCTGCAAATATCTGAGTCGCTGCTTCAGTTTTGGGGGCTGTCTACTCAGAAATGGAATTGCTGGATCAAAGATAATTCTGTTTTTCAATTTTTGAGTAATCATGCTGTTTTCCATAGAGGCTGCACCATTTTACATTCTTACTAACGGCACAAACAAGGGTTCCAGTTTTTCCACGTCCTTACCAATACTTGTTATTTTCCATTTCTTTGGTAATGGCTCTCCCAATCGGTATGAGGTATCTTGTAGTTTTGGTTTGCATTTCCCTACTGAACAGTGATGTTCAGCATGTTTTTATGTGCTTCTTGGCCACTTGTATAGCTTCTTTGAAGAAATGTCTATTCAAGTTCATTTTTAAATTAGATAGCTTGTTGTTGTTGAATTGTAGGAGTTCTTTATATATTCTGGATATTAACTCCTTTTCAGATACATGATTTGCATATATTTTCTCCCATTCCATGGCTTGTCTTTTCACCCTGTTGATCATATCTTCTGATGTACAAAAGTTTTTTATTTTTATCAAAAACTTTAAAAAAAAAGATAATTCAGGGTAAGTTTGTCTAGAATGTCCTTGGCTTTTTTAATGGAATCATTCATTTTCTTTCAGAAAAATCGATTTTTAGTTCATCTTATTTGAAGACTGTCAGTTGTGAACAGATACTTAATTGGTTTTTATTGCCAGAGTCCAATGAAAGAGAGACATAAATAAATGATTTCAATATTGATGCCCTGGGTCTTTGAGGGTTTCTGGCCCATGGGTAGGTGTTAGAAGGCGGAGACTGGGAAATCCGGCGGCTCCCTGGAGGATGGTGTATTTGATCTGAGTCTTGAGGAATAAAGTATTAGCAGTTAAGAAAAGAGGGCAAGGGTGTTTTGGATTTATGTTGGAACAGCATGAGCAAAGGCATGGGGGGGCTGAAACAGCATGGTATTTTTGGAAAGTACACATATTGCTAACGTGTAACTCAGAGAGAGGTCAAGTTTGGTGGAAATCAGACCATAGAAGATCTTGCCTTTTTGAGGAGATTGGACTTTTTCTTTAATGGTAGGAAACTAGCCAACAATAATAAGCTCAAGAATCGTGTAGTTAGATTCGTATCTTAAGTAGAGCACTCAGGCAGATTGTAGTTGGTCCTCATCATGCAGATTGCTTATTTGTGAATTTGCCTGCTTGCTAAGATAAATTTATAATTCCAAAATCAGTATTGGCGGTTCTTTCACAGTCATTCCCACATATGCAGAGCAGAGAAAAATTTGAGTTGCCCTATGCTCACATTCGTACCTGAGATTGAACAAGGCAACACTCTGCTGTTTATTTCAGCTCTCATACTGTGAACAAGTGTCCCTTTTGCTTTCTATTTAGGGCCACATTTTCCAGATTTTTGTGCTTTTTATTGCTGACTTTGCTGTTTAAAATGGTCCCCAGGTGTAGTGCTGAAGTATTCCTAAGCACAAGAAGGCTGTGATGTGCCTTACAGAGAAAATATCCCTGTCAGAGAAGTTTTGGGGGGCATGAGTTTGATGTTAATCAACAGTCCAGAAAAAAGAAGGAAATTCACCAATCTGTTTGTGAGGCCACTCTGGAAAGTGCCAACGTAACATTTAGTGTGATGGAGCAATGAAAAAGCAGCTAAATTTGTGGATGTATGAGATGATGACCGATGGAGAACAAGTAGTGGATAGCACTGTTGTAAAGGTAAAAGCCAAATAAATTTATGGTCAGTTACCAAGGGTCAGGAAAATGTTCAACCCTTCTGGGCTAGTGCTGGCTGGCACTTTCAGAGGTGGGACAGTGTGAAAACTGTTAGACTAGCAGGTAAAGTAGGTTCTACAGAACTTTAAAAATTCCTGCTAAGGGTTGTACAGGAAAAAGTGATATTGGAAAAGCAGATTTTCAACACTAACACTGGTATGCTTTACAAGCATCTTGGTTAAATAAACCTAAATGACACAAATAGCATCTTGGTTGACAAAAAATGTGACCAGAAGTTTGCAGGAACCTAACCTTATATTTGCTTTAGGAGCAGTACAATATTCATTAGTTCAATGTTCAAGGCAACTTTATAAACATAACTACTGCAAGTGATGAGAATTGACTCTATGCAGAGTGGGTTAGAGAGAGGTATGGCTGTAGCTGAAGGCGGAGTGACAAGCCAGGATGGGAAAGGGGCGGGTCTGAGAAGTGGTGAGGAAGAATGACATCTGTATGGCAACACTGGGCTTATCTTAGGGAATAATTGCTATGCAGTAAATTGTTCCTTAGGATATGCAAAAATCCATGTATTGTATTAAAGGCCTCCAAATTCAGGGCCAGGGGAAAATGCTTTTATTAGGCAGTGAGCGATCTGCAGTTTGCTGTGTTCCTCTTTGTTCTGGAGCCACACAGCATATTGACCTTCCAATAAAGGGCTTATCTCTATTTGTGTGATGGGATATTTGTCTAACTCAGTAGAGCATGAACTTTTAGAGAACAAAAGGTTATATGCATATATATCTTTTGTATGTCATACAACAAAAGAATGATTTGCATGTAGCAAAGCCAGGGTTGGATTTATGGGAAAATCTGTAGCTTACGTTCCCATTATTTGTAGAGAATTTATTTGTAATCCTTGGGACGCCTACAAACTCTGAATTATTATAATGTACTTGTTTTGTTGGTATAATGTTATAACAAAACTAGTTAGTGGCTTAACTTCTATGGTAATGTGCATTTCAGACTCTTTCCCTCACCCCACCCCCAAATTTTTCCTGTCTTAAACTCTGGAGCACATGCAAGGCTGTAGAAGTGATCATTATCCACATCTAAACAGAATCGAATTCTCTCCAAAGGCTAAATAAATTCCCTTTAAATCAAGCCACAGAAACAGATCTCCCAAAATCAACAAAGCTTAATGGCTTCTTATATGGAAAAATACCTGTTAACTCATATACCCACTGTGGATATTATAAATAATTTGGTCTCTGTGATACTAGAGAAGAGAGATAATTTCAGGGCAATATAGTAAGTGGTATGATGGAACTACGCGTATGTGCCCTGGGTGCTTTGGGAGCATAAAGTAGGGATAGAATGAATGACACTTTGGAGGAAGTGTGACATCTGAACAGTTTCGGAGGAAGAGCCGGGATTAGGGAGTTGGGGAATGTTCCCGGTGGTGGCAATAGTTGGAACTGTGGTAAGGATGCATGAGGCAGTGTGGTGTGTTTGGAAAGCTGCAGGTTGTTCAGAGTGCTGTCACGTGGGGACATGAGGCTGGAGCCAGACTCTGGAGGACCTTGTGTGCTTTCTAAGGAGCCCTGGACTTGAGCCTCTTAGGCCGTTGTGTTTCAGAGACACTGGTGTTCACTGAGATGTGAATAAATAACTTTTTGCAAATAAGGTCCATAAATTCCTGCATAATATAGCCCTCACGTGGGCATTCATTCATAAATCCTGTCAGTATACTATAGGGTCCCAAAAGACCAGAGGTTAAGGAATCCATCTAACTTGATTTTATCTAATGTTTCCCAAACTTAACTAGGCATAATTTTTTAAAAAACGAACTCTTTTATCTTCTTAGAGAACTGTTCTGGGTAATGAACCATTGAAAGATTTACGCAAAAATAGTACCTTTATTTATGGTTTTTTCCTTGCGTACTTCCCAACGTGTATCCTAATAAAACTCATTAAAATAGAGAATTGAAATTTGCCCCATTGCATGTCTGCAAACCAGAAATATGAGGAACAGATACCAATGAGTGAACATGAATGGCACATGTTCTTATTTGGAGATTTAATTCTTCTAGAAATTTTGAGGTTTACCTCTTAAACTATAGTTGTTACTAAATAGAATGAATAGAATGACTCACCAAAAACAGTTGAAATTCACACTTTTTATGACTTTTTTAGACCTATCAAAAAGTATGGAGATTTACAATGAACACTCATCGTTCATTTTAATAAATAAACATTGAAATACTGCTGTGTGTATCTTGCTCTAATTGTATCACTCTCCCTCCTCTAAAGGTAACCACTGTCTTGAATTTGGTATTTATTGTTCTCATACATTTCTTTATAGTTTCATTGCTTCTGTATATCTCAAAAGAAAGTATCATTTTGCATATTTTTAGTCTATGTAAATAGCTTTATCCTTCTGAAACTTTTTTTTGTTCAACATTATATTTGTGGGATTTTTTCATGTTAACATAACTCTAGTGTATTCATTTTACTACTGATTTATGGTATTCCATCCTATGAGTATATTTAGGTGGTACCCTTTTTTTTCTCTTGACATGGTACTACTGCTGTAGTAAACATTTATAAGTATCTCTCATTTGCACGAGAGGTTTTTCTAGAGCACATACATAGGCACGAAATTGCTAGGTATGCATGTCTTCAGCTTTATGAGCTATTACCAAATTGCTCTCAAAAGTACTTGTATGGTTTACTGGCAGCGGATGAGATTTCCTCTTAAGCTATAGTCTAAACTAGATTTTAACCTTCATATTCATGGGAAATGGGACAGATAAAACAAGCTTGAGGTCGTGCCTCTTAGCGTGGATTAACCTTGAATTTCATTTTGTTGTTATAGATCTTGGAGAAATTCATTCAAGGCTTTTAGATCACAGGCCAGTTGTTCAAGGCGAAACCCGTTATTTTGTGAAAGAATTTGAAGTGAGTATTTAAAATTCATTTTGTAAAAATACTGCCCTAACTGTTAATGTGTTAATATACAGAAGGGAAATGCTCTAGTTTTAAATTTTCTGATTTCTATTCATGTGTTCATACAATCTACACAGTAAAACTTATTAAGAGTCATTACCATTAATGGGAGGAGCATAAGACTAGGCAACAGGTGACTTGGGCTCAAGTGCTGGTGCCTCCTTGGGGGATTTAATGCCTGTCATTCTCTGTTTTTTCCATCTACAATGAGATACCGTGAGGGAGGGAAAAGAAGATTTTAAAGTTGGATGAGTCTAGGTTTTCCAGAGCCATTTTCTATATTCTTTTCTCAGTTGGGGCATGAGCACCCCCCCACCCAGAGCACTCAAGCTAAAACATGAGAGTCTTGGCTATTCTCACCCCTCTGGGCCCGATCCACTGCCCACGTCTTCTAGATGTCACCTCACACATCACTACCCCTGCTGACTGGTGTGCCTGCTTTATCAACCCAGTTGCATCCAGTCTTTACCCCACTGCCAGAGTGCTCTGACATTTCACTTCTGAAAACCCTTTGATAATCTTAGCCATCTGCAGACTAAAGTCCAGGCATCCTTCTGTGACCTGGCCCCTACCTTTCTAGCTGAACTGTCTGCTACCACACCTTGTATGCTATGTTCCAGCAATACTGACACCACCCTGCCGTCCTGTTTCCTGTTACTGTTGTTTCGCACATGTATAATTGGTTCATGTGTGTTAAACAATAATATCCCAAGCCACTTTTGGACAGATAGTAAATGGTGTTACACAGACAATTTTGTGATTGTGCATAAGTGGGAGTTCTGTTTTCAAATGAGACTCCGATCAGTCAGGAAGTCTAAACCTGCTGGACGGAGACACCCTTTTCATAAAGTGTTTAAAACTACAGAAAGCCTGTGATACAGAGCTCTAAAGGTTAAAAGACAGAGCTGTAGCACTAGATACTATTTCTGGGTTCAACAGGCTCTGTTACTCCAAATCTGCATAATATCTACTTCCCAGGGTAGTTGTGAAGATTAAAGATGTGTGTATGTGTGCACGCACACATGTCCGTATGTGTGTCTTAGAATATTACGTGGTGCCTAGGAATAGCTGTTAGCTGTCTCCATCAGTATTGTTGTTGTGGGATAACAGTAATGTGGGACACTCAAAGTTATTCAGAGACTATTCCCTTACCATACTGGATAAAGATTAGCACCAATTCCTTAGTGAGACTAATGTAGAAAAAGCGAGACTAAAATCTCGTTGTGTTCTCCGCTCAGTCTCCGAAAGCTAAGGTCAAGGTGTTGGTCAAACTTGGTTCTTATTAGAGGCCTGTGTTCTCTTCCAAAGTCACGTAGTGGTGGCAGGCCCCCAGTCTTTGCTATGGTAGGACGAAGTTCCTGTTTCCTTGCTTGCTGTCAGCCAGGGGCCCCTCACAGCCCTTGCCACATGGCTCCTTCCATCTGCAAAGCCGTAAATGGAGTCTCTGTCCCGTGGAACCCTCTCGTGCTTGACGAGAAGTGCCCAGTCCCTATTAAGAACTCATCTGATTAAGTCAGGCCTACTGAGGATCATCTCCTTTTCTTAAAGTCAGCTGATTTGGGACCTTAAGTATATCTGCAGAGTATCTTCACGGCAGCACCTAGGTTAGGGTTTGATTGAATAACAGAGAAGGTACGTGTGCAATAGGGGTGGGGATTTGGGGGGCCATCTTAGAATTCTACCTACCATACGCTCTTAGAATTAGTTGATAGTTTTCTTGTTATTTACTTGTTTATTACCTATCTTCCTTCATTAGAGTACATGCACCACGCGAATGAGGACTTACCTTTTTTATTTTCCCTTGTGTCCAAAATGCCTAAGGCAATGTCTTGTGCACTGTAGGTGCTTAATATGATTCAGAAGAAGGAATAGCAAAACTTGGACTAAAGTTGGGTTTTCTGACATTCGGTGATGTCATAAAGCAATCTTTTTCATAAGTTGTCTTTTTTGCCAGTCTCGTTAATTTGAAATACTGAATAGTTACTATTTTAAAAATTTTGTGGGCCAGCCTGGTGGCTCAGGTGGTTGGAGCTCCATGCTCCTAACTCCGAAGGCTGTCGGTTCGATTCCCACATGGGCCAGTGGGCTCTCAACCACAAGGTTGCCAGTTCAACTCCTCGAGTTCCGCAAGTGGGCTCCGCCCCCTGCAACTAAGATTGAACAGGGCACCTTGAGCTGAGCTGCCTCCTGGATGGCTCAGTTGGTTGGAGTGTGGGCTCTCAACCACAAGGCTGCCAGTTCGATTCCTCGAGTCCCTCAAGGGATGGTGGGCTCCGCCCCCTGCAACTAAAGATTGAACATGGCACCTTGAGCTGAGCTGCCGCTGAGCTCCCAGATGGCTGGGTTGGAGCGGGTCCTCTCAACCACAAGGTTGCTGGTTCGACTCCCGCAAGGGATGGTGGGCTGTGCCCCCTGCAACTAGCAACGGCAACTGGACCTGGAGCTGAGCTGCGCCCTCCACAACTAAGACTAAAAGAACAACAACTTGACTTGGAAAAGAGTCCTGGAAGGACACACTGTTCCCCAACAAAGTCCTGTTCCCCTTCCCCAATAAAATCTTTAAAAAAAAAAAAATTGTAAATATACCTTTAAATATCTACTCTATATTAAAAGAAGCGTAGGATTTTGAAATTAAGGTAGCTTCCCTAATCCAGCTCCTTCACTTCATAAAAACTGAGCCCAGAGATGGAAAGCAATGTGTGAAATGGCATTCAGCTAATTAGAGGTTGAGTTACCTTAGAATACAGGTGTCATGATACTTATATCAGTGTTCTTTCAATAATGTAGATGGTTTCTGTCAAAGGGTTATACAAGTGAAACTGAGTCGTGAATGGAAGATGAAAGAAGTATTACATTTATGCTTTTGAATATGTTATATTCAAGAGCTCACTTCCTGTTGAAGCTAATACTTTTAATTAGGATGGAAGATAGTTGTCAAGAGTATGTATCTGAGAGGAGAGGAATGACAGTCAACCCTTCTTGAGGGTTCTGCATCCATGGATTGAAAATATTCAGGAAAAAAGTTACCGTTGTTGCTGACGTGTTATGTAGTTAGGCCTAGGATGGCTGTGTCTGTTCTGAACACATACAGGCTTTGTTTTCTTGTCATCATTCCCTACACAATACAGTATAGCTATTTATAAAGCATTTACATTGTATTAGGTATTATAGGTAATCTAGAGATGATATAAAGTATACGTGAGGATGTATTTAGGTTATATGCGAATACCGTGCCATTTTATTCAAGGGACTGGAGCTTCCTAGGCTTTTGGTATCTGTGGGGGAGTCCTGGGACCAGTCTTCCACGTATGCCAAGGGACAGCTCTAGTATCTGCACTCCGCATTGTTCAGCCGTCCAAGATCTTTTTGGAGAAGAGGCTGTGTTAATGCATAGAAAGAACATTGGCCCTGGATTTTGCCATATCTGAGTTCAAATTCTGGTACCTTTCTTACTAGTTATGATTACTTGATTTAACTAGGTTTAGTTTCCTTATTTTTAAAATGGGAATAATATATACTGTAGAGGTTTTGTGAGGATTAAATGACATATCATTTTTTAAAATCCCTGGCATATAGGTATTAGAAAGATGTTGATAATTTAGAAAGACGGTAGCAAGAACAGTCACTTAAAAATATTAATTCAGAGTTTACAATAATTTTCATGAATTTGGGTTCAGTTTTTAATATCTTGGGGAAAGGGATTTGCTAAGCACATGGCGTAAGCAGCATTATCTGAGGAATATGTTTACTAAAGAATAAAATTTTCACACTGAGTATGATAGAAGCTTCTATAAATGTGTTAAGCACTTGTTTTGTGTGAGACACCATCAGGAACCAATGCTGTATTGGTGAATAAGATGGACACAGACCCATCCTTCACAAGGCATTCTTGTCATTGAAGAATGGTCTCTGAAGGGCTTAAAAGTATTTTGTCAGTTAAGTTGGAGCCCTTATCTTCAACTAAAAGTAATAAAATTTCTTTTCTTGAAATGTACCTGATCCAGCCGTTTTACAATGATCTCCCCAGTTAGTCTTCCTGAGGGTTTAGTGAGGCATTGAATCTTTCCTACATATCAGGCTCAACTATCTTTCCTGTAGATTCTAACATTTCCCCTCAAATTAGAAGACAAAAGCTGAACACATTTTAAAAACTTTATAGAGTTAAAAGGGTATCTGCATTACTTACAATTCTTCTCCATCTTGGTCCAAACTGTTACGTCCCCTAATTACCCAGGATCTTTACCCAGGATCACATGGTTAGACAGAGGAATGGTGAAGCAGAGCGATAAGCCTTCTGGAAGTTTCCTCTTCTCTATACCATTTACGTGTAGTTCACTTTAACAAAAACTGACTAGTATTTAAAACTAAAATTTTTTATAGTTCCTGTATTTTAAAAAGTTAACACTCGTGGCAACAATCATCGCTTTAAACTTTTATTTCTAAGAGAAAGGAATATGTGCCACATGGTGGCAGCGTTACTTAAATTATTGAAATTCTAGTTTAATATTTTAAGCTCTCTTTTTGTGTTTGCTAGTATTTCTAGACTGTTGACTCTCTTTCTCCTGACTTTATACAAATCTTTTATTCCCTTGATTCCAGAGAACATTCTGAACAGAGAGCATCGGTCTGGTAGTGTCAGTGGGTGGAGGCCTTGTCTTCTGTACCATTTTCCTTCTCGCCATGGAGGAGATGTCACAGCCCCTCAGGTGAAACAGGAAAGACCCACATTAGTGGGCACTTATGACGTGCTTGCTTATGGGGTCTCTGGTCCTGCACAATACCTCGTTCCATTTTTGTCAAACTTTGTTCTTTGAATGCTTTATTAAACAGTTATTGAGTACTAAGGTATGTGAGTAAGGAATGTGTTTAGTTAATAGTAACAGATACCTGAAAAATAGTGGCTTTAACGAGTGTTTATTTTTCTCTCACAATCCCCGGGCCTGGGGCTGGTGTGGTACTCTGCAGTGTCAGCTCTTTTTGTGACTTTTCCTTCTACCTCCCTGGGGTATTGCTCTTATCCTTGTCATTATAAGATAGCTTCGGGAGCTCCATCCATGACTTCTGCATTTCATGTAGCAGAAAGGAAGGCACGTGGGAAACAGCTAGCAGTCTGTGCTGCAGGCATATTTATTCCACCAAATAATATTTGGATGTTGCTAGGGAAGAGAGGAGACTAGATCCCAAGCTGTCTGTCACACTAGACATGTAAAAATTAATAAGAAACAGTCTCTACCTCCAGGAAGTTTACAATCAAGGGAGAAGAAACACATATAAACAAAGAGTTTTAATGGTGGAGTTAGGATAAAATAACCATAAAGTACTTGAGATCTCAGAGGAGGAAACAATTCCAGAAAGAAATCCCAGCATAGCTGGGAGGAAAATTTTCATAAAGGGGATGATGTTTGAGCCGAGAAGGAAAAACACTTGTTAGCCAGATAGGGAAAAAATGCATGATTTGTTTTTTTGCCTCTAAAATTAGAGGCAAAAAAAAAAGTGTTCAAATAAGTATAGTAATTACAGGAGTTGGGAGGAATTATTTTAATGAGTTTGAATGTGGGTTGAATTGATCAAAGGAAAATCCCTTAAAAGGCAAGATAAACTAGAATTTCACTTGACATCCTGACTTTAATTTATTAAAGTCCTGTCAGATTATTAAATATCAAGATAAAGTCTGTCTCCTATGGCATGTAATAAATATATGTATATACACAATATGGTTTTAACTCTTGTGGACTGACAAGTTTTGTAATTGAAAGAAAACTTTAAATTATTATATCGGTCTTTCATTTCCTCTCTAGTACTCTCAAATTTTTAATGTAAATATTACAGTAACTATACTAATATAATTAATAATTGTTAACATTTTTAAGTGCTTAGTGTCAAGCACAGTTTTAAGCACATGAGCACTTGTTATTAATTTCAACCTAAGAAAAATTAACTGCGTGTGTAATTTTTGGAAGTGTTACACATCAGAAACCAAGTTTCATTAATGCTGAGCTTTGTTTTGAGAATTTTCACCCCAGAAATAATACGCATATACAAATAAACAGATGTTGGTTTGTGGTCTTTCTTTTGTAATAGGTGTCAATGGTATGCCTTAGTCAAAAATAATCAGCATAAAAATAAGCACATAACAGACAGTAGGTAAGTTTAAGGACAGAGACCATTTCTAATATCCTATCTTATGGAACGCTATCATTGGGTCTATTTGTTTAAATTATCATCACTAATGGGCTATTAAGAGAGGTGAGGCTACAAATTCACTTACTACCATGTATGTCTACCAATTTGCCTGCTGTAGCAGGCAGAAATAATTTTGAGTAAGTGATTCTTAACTTTAGGAGGTCATGTGCTCCCTGGAGAATTTTTTTCCTCCAGAAAAATGTATAGACATACATATATTTTTCGGTGCAATTTCAAAGGGATTCTAGAACCCCAAAGCCATTGACGGATCTCAAAGTAAGACCTGTACTCTGAATGGAACTGTAGAACTCCCCTCTCAATTCTTTGTTGTCTTTATATTTGAATTGAGATACCATTCTCTTGCATCCTAAAAAAGAAATTAATTTACTATAAGGGATGAAACAATCTCCCCTAGTCTTGATTCTTTCAAATTCCAGTGTCATCTGGAGAAGATGGCAGCAGCTATGGCATAGGTAGGTTTTTTTTTTTTCCCCTTCTTTGAATCTGTCTATAAAAATAGACAGAACAACTAGGATAGCAAAACCAGGCAACATCTTTAAAACCAGGGGCAAAGTTATCTTCAAAATACAAAATGACTAAATCATCAACAGGTGAAACGCTTTTATGGCAGGAGGATGTAGAGGGGAGGTACCGTGTTTCCCCAAAAATAAGACATACCCCGAAAATAAGCCCCAGTTAATTAAGATTGTCAGCCAGATGGATGCATTTACTATGTTATGACAATGTTCCAGAAGAAGATGACATGACTGTATTTGAATAAATGTAGATTGTTGTACGTGAAAAAATAAGACATCCCTGAAAATACTCCCTAATGCATCTTTTGGAGCAAAAATTAATATAAGACCCGGTCTTATTTTCGGGAAAATACGGTAGAGGAACTTGTGAAGCCTCGAGTGCTAGACAACCTCAAAATTACCATCAGGTATCTCTGGAAAGCTTGATGGGCCATTCTGAGAAGAGCAGCAGAAACTGGGAAGGGTTTTCACATGCTCCAATTTATGAGTGAGTGCTAGCAACCTGCAGGAAAGTTTTGTGGAGCTGAAGCAGTCTGTGAGTTTGTAACTCACAAATCAAAACCCCTTTTCAGAACAAGGCCCAGCACTGGAGAAACTATAGGAATTTGAACACTTTGTAAAACAGCAAAAAGGGAGTTCTAAAACTTCTCCCTTCTAAAGCTAGAGGAAAACTAATTGCAATTTTTAAGCAGGCGTCAAATATATAAATTTATTAGAGGATGAAGAGCAGAATAATGTCCTTAAGGAAATGAAAGCAAGAAAGATATGACCACAGAAAAAGATAAAAACTGTTACCTAATATCTTTAAATGAGCTTAGGAAATGTAAGAAAATTACAGAAGTGAGAAAAAATGATACAAGTCAGAATTAGAAAAATTCATAAATGATTGAATAAAATAGAGAATATTAAATTAAAGTGAAAAATATCAGGAAAAAAATTTTGAAAAGTATTGTAGTAATGAAAACTAAACTAGAAGTAACACAAAGGTGAACAAACCCAATGGATTAAGTGAAATTGAAAATAGAAAGTTGTAAAATTTAAGACATGACTAAAGATATAAAAACAACGTAAGAGAAGAGTATTTATGATGATAAATACAGAATATCCAATATATTCATGATCATGAGCCCCTAGAGAAGAAACTCGAGGCAATGTAATAGAACAAATGTAAAAACTAGAATTCAAGAAAAGTTTCCTGAAATAAAAACATTAATGACATTTTATTGAAGGGGGCACTGCATTCAGGGAAAATTAACGTAGAACAGCCAACACTGAAACATTCTTTAATAAATCTACTGGGCTTTATAGAAAAAAATGTGTTTGGGCAACCAGACAAAATGGCCGTGTCCTTTATTAGAGGAAGAAAATCTGATTATTAACAGATTTACCATTCTTATGCAGAAGACAGTGGAGTAACAACCAGGGGTTTTATATCTAGCAAAACAGACCCCCAGGTCTAGGGAGCACAGATCCACTGTTAGGGCTGTGCCTTTCCTGAGGAATCTGTTATATAATCAACAGAATGACTTTCCGACAACCAAAATAATTGGAGAGACTTTACTTAATGACATTTGGTAAGCATTAAATATTAGGTTTGTGCAAAAGTAATTGCGGTTTAAAAGGTTAAAAATAATTGTAGAAACCGTAACTACTTTTGCACCAACCTAATATATATCTACTTATAGAACTAAGACTAAATGATGGTTATAAAGTGGGCAGTATAACATGGCTCTGTGTTCTGGTTAGCATCTCTACTTAGATATCTAAAAAGGGACTCAAACTTTAGTGTTTAAACAGAACTAAATGTCATTTTTTTAAATTATTTTTTAATTACAGTTGACATACAATATTATATTAGTTTCAGATATACAACATAGTGATTCGACATTTATATAACTTACAAAGTGATTATCTGGATAAATCTAGTACCCATCTGAAACCATATATAGTTATTACAATATGAATCACTGTATTTCCTATGCTGTACTTTACATCCCCATACCATTTTTAAATATTAGTGGTGTTTGGAAATCTACTGGTTCTAAGTCTGGGCCAGGAAATATGCAAGATGAGCCTGGAGCATCAGGTCATAACAGAAAGCACAGAAGCTGTAATACTAAGGAACACCAGCGTTTTGTCTAGTGTTCCAGACCATTCCAAAATAGCCTGCCACTGGACAAAGACAGGATAATTTAAGCACCAATAGGAGAGGTACTATAATGGATGAAAAAGTTCAAATGTTTTTAAATCTGTGAGGCACAGGAACATGTAAAATAATCAAAAACCTTTAGAGAATACGAGAGAACCAAATCATTGTTTTTAAAACTGGTAAATGAAGGGAAATGATCAAGTGTTTGTTTTGCCTCTCATATATGAGCATTCCTCAGAGTAACCAAATAGTTGATGAGAGGAAATTTCTCTTTATGGAGGTATTCCTGCTAATAAATGAAGACAGAATGCTAGCAACATCCTGTTGAAAGTACACAACTCACCTCAGAAATATTCTTTATAAACAAAAAATAAAACCCTGAATCTGATCGTCGCTAGTTCTAACTACTAATTACAGGAAAGAGAAGAGACAAAGGAACATGTTAAATTACACCATGGGGAGTCATTGAACAAAAAACAGACTGTCGAAACTGCAGAACAAATGACTCACTTTTTTTCAACAAATTGCAAGGGAAAAAAAGTGATGTAAGGCAAATCTATAAATTAAAAAAAATTTAGGAAACCTCAACCAATTGCATTATAAGAATCTTATTTGGATTCTGTTTTAAATAAACAGGGATAAAAAGAGAACATTTATGTGACATTTGAGGGAATGCTACCTTGATTTTTAATGTTATTAAAGATTTGTTGAGTGTGTGTATGAGAGAAAGAGGAGGGAGAAGAGGTGGTCTTACATCTTTTTTAAAAGAGTATTTCTTGTCTTTTATAGGTAGATGTTAAAATGTTTACAGTCAAAATAATACACTGTCTGGGATCTTCTTCAAAAGAATCTAGGATTATGGGTTATGGGGGTGTATGGAGTGTTATAAAGGGAACAAAATCAGCCATGAGTTGAGAATTTTTGAAGTTTGGTGATAGGTACATGAGGATTCATGATTTTATTCTTTTTCAACTTTTGTGTAAGTTTTAAATTTTTTATTATGGAAAAATTAGGAAGAGTAAAATTCTGGCCACAGGTACTCCATAAGAATGTCTGAAAACAAAATTAAAACCCGGTACCATAACTCTTTTTTATTTCCTTACAATCAAATTTACCACTCTTCTTTTTTTAAAATAAGTGTTTTGTTTTATATTAATTTTAGAATTACAGTAAAATTGCTAAGACAGTACAAAGAGTTCTTAGATACCTCTCACCCATTTTCTCCCATTATTCATGTCCTGTGTTACCATGCTACACTGGTGAAAACTAAGAAACCGACATTGGTGCATTACTATTAGTGAAACAGTAGATTTGATATGGATGGGACTAGTTTTTCCATTACAGTCCTCTCTCTGTTCCAGGATCTAATCCTGGGTACCTACCACATTGCATTTAATTGTCATGCCTGTCATTCTTTGGTCTGTGACAGTTTCATAGTCTTTCCTTGGTTTTCATAATCTTGACAGTCTTGAGCACTGGCCAGTATCCTGTAGAATGTCCCCTAATCTGGGTTTATCTGATTTTTTTTAAAGCTTGGAGTGGGGTTATGAGTGTTGTGGAAGAGTACCACAAAGGTAAATTGCCCTTCTCATCACATTACGTCAGGGGGTGCTATCACCGTGACATCTCTGATGATGTCAACTTTCATTGTTTCCACTGTCAAAATGTTTCCACTGTCAAATTTTCCAACTATATTCTTTGGAAGCAAGTCACTAAGACTAGTCTACCCTCAAGTGGGGTGGGGGGCTATTAGGACCACCCCCAGGTTCAGTGATTCACTAGAAGAACTCAAGGACTCAGCATATGATCGTACCGGTGGCTAAGTGCTATTATGGCAAAAGAATATAGAGCAGAACCATCATAGGGAACGGTGCGTGGTGGGGGAGTTTAAAGGAAACTAAGCAGAAGCTTCTAAGGGTCCTCTCCCAGTGGAGTCACACAGATGTGCTTCATTGTCCCAGCAATGAGCCAGGATAACAAGCGTGAAATGTTGTCTACCAGGGAAGCTTGCCTTGGCCTGGGAGCCAGGGTTTTTCTTAGCACTGGGCAAGTAGGCAGTGTCTGCCCAGCATGTATCCAAGTTCCAGGCTCCCAGAAGGGAAGAGGTGCCTTACATTTACAGATAGTGTGAAAGGAGTGTAAGAAACTGCTTCCTGGTCAGGTTCCCAGCTCACAGCCAAAGGCCAACCTTGCAAGCAGGCCTTTCTGAGGATGGTAGTCTTAGTCTTTTCTGCACGGGGAAGTAGATATTACTACTTCATATTTTTACTGGAGGAAAATGGAATCAGGTTAAAAAATATGGAGTATACTATGGAAAGAACAAAAAATAAAATTGAAAATCAAACAAGGGTATCTAATTTCTTTCTTTGCTGTACAGAATGAAATATGTGGCAATCTAGGCCTCTTTTCTTGTTCTTTTAGTATTTCTCATGCCCTTTTTAAAATAGTACTATAAAAATATTACTCATATTGCAACTTTTGAAGCCTTTCATAATAAAAAAATGCCTCCAGGTTGTGACCTCATTTATTTCCAAATAATTAGAAGAAGGCTGTGTAAATTTCAGTAATAACATAACAACCAAAACCTGGGTGGAAATCCCAGAAAGTAATTACTAAGATTTAAGACACAATAAGTACTAGTCACTTATTTTCTTTTAATAGGAAAAACGTGGTCTTCGAGAAATGCGAGTTCTTGAAAATTTGAGGAATATGATCCATGAAACAAATGAACATACTCTTCCCAAATGTAGAGAAACAATGCAAGACAACTTAAACCAAGTTCTCCAGAGATGTAAGCCAGCAATTTTTTTATATTGCTTTACTTCAAATGAGTGCTATGCCAAAATGTATTTTGGTGGGATGTAGAGAGAGAATTCTTAACCAGAACATAGAAGAAAGTGTTTACCTAGTGATTAATGTGTATTGTCATTGATGTAAGAACATTAATCTCCAAAGTGAGACGTGTGCCTCTGGAGGCATAAGATTATCCTTTTAGGATGTGAGAAAATGGAAACATTTTTAGCTTAAATAATAAATCTTATAAGAAAAAGTTGATAACCAGGAATTAGGTATGAAATAAAACTTTTCCAAAAAGCAATTAGGGTTTTTTCCAAAAACACTAGTTTTGTTTTTTTGTGTAACTTTTTTCAAAAATAATCCTGTCATAAATATTAGTATTTTATCGCTTCTTTTCATTAAGCAAAATATTTTAATTTGAAGAGGTAATCAAAAAGAATATTTATTAAACATGTCAAACCATAATATAAAAGTTTTATTAGTAACTTTTTAAAATTAGAAGTATATCAGAAATGTAAGGCTTCTTCTTGGATTTCTATTGACAATATTCAGCTTGTCCAAGGATAATGCTGGGAAATAATGATGGATCACTGAAGTGCAGATAAAACAATGTCTTTCTGGGGGGAAGAAAGAAAACAAAACTGGCCAGTGCCATACACACACATAAATGATCTGTGAAGGAAAGCAGCAGAGCGACCCTGGCTAATTATCGGGTTAATTAAGTCTGTGTGTGCACATCCAAGTTAGTCTTGTGAACTCTAGTGCTGAAAGGAGATAGTGCTGGACACCATCACACTTGGTTTCCGAGTAGAACAGCAAAAAGTCTAAAGTTAACTTTAGGCGTTTGCATTTTACTACGGACTTACCCTTGTTTGCTCATGCTGTCACATCCTTAACCTTGACACACATTCTAGATATACTGCAAGTAAAATTCAAATTATTATTAATAAGAATGCTTATGTATGTATTCAAGATGTGCCTGTAACTTTCCTCTTCCACACTTAGAGTATATAAAAATAAATTGGGTAAAACCTGTTAAAAAATCAATGAACAGTTATTTTGACTTGTTTCATTCCTGGGCTGAAGTTATTTCTGATATGAGTACTAGCCTTTTAAAAGTAGGGCCTTCACAATGAAGTATAAAAGTACTACTGGTAATATGGAATCCAGACTGCAAATGTATTCTGAAAGGAAGGATTAAAACACATAAAATGCAAAGTTAATAATTAAGGTTTTAACATCCGTGGGCCACTTTAGAAACCAAGCAGGAAAGCTGGGAGCAGGAAAGGCTCCGTCAGTGGGCTCCCACATAAGTATTTTCTTGCAGTGATTATCCCGAACAGCACAGGTATAATGGAGATAATTACCTGCTTGTGAAACTCATGTAGTTTTAAAAATTGGCCTGGTCCCCAGCTATTGTTCCTAGGGAATTTCATGTTTAAAAACTTGACTTTTTAAGTCATGGTGCTGGCTTGTTTTCACTGCTGATCGATCAGGAGTTGTGCAAAATCATGCAAGCGAATGTATTAGGTTGGTGCAAAAGTAATTGCGTTTTTAATTACAAAAACTGCAGTTACTATTGCACCAACCTAATATATATGGAATATATTCTGATCTATCCTGTTTCCCGGAAAATAAGACCTAGCTGGACAATCAGCTCTAATGTCCATCAAAAATTAACATAAGACCCTGTGTTATATCATATCATATCATATCATTATATTTTATTTTATATTATAGTATATAAGAGCCGATCTTATAGTAAAATAAGACCGGATCTTATATTAATTTTTGCTCCCGAAGACTCATTAGAGCTGATTGTCCAGCTAGGTCTTATTTTCGGGGAAACACGGTAAGTAATACTTGACAAGACTAGTGGTGAGTTGAGTTTTGTTCTGTGCCTGATGGTAGAACTGCCACGTTTCTCTCTTCTGTGCATGTTTGAGAGCTGTGTAAGGAGCACCATCAGCTGCTTCTCCGAACTCTGCCGCTGTGGGTCTTGGTCTAACATGGCACTGAAAACTAAGTCACTGGAACAGAAAATTGGGGACATCTCAGATTATTTGAATGGAGACCTTACAGAGTCCTCAGCTCGGAACTGTTTCTTCTTTTGGCCGTGTAGCACCACCTGCGTGCAGTGTCTTTGGGTGAGCAGAGGCTTTAGAATTAAAACTGTCCTATGGTTCCTTCATCACAAAAAGTAGGTGAGCTCTAGGAAAGTACATAAGGCCACCCATATCATCAAGATGCAGCCTTTCCTTTTTTCTCATCCTCGCCACACTGGTAGTGTCTCTGTTCTACTTGGTAATCACTTAATACACTTACAGATTCACCAGGTTTGTTTTCTAGAGATCTTGCCTTGGTATCAGGACCCAGTCGTTGATTTTAGAGAGTAAGAAGAACAGAAAGCCTCAGGTTATTCCTCATTCAATTTCCCTAACACAGACATAGTAAAAGAATTTCTCTCTCTTCCTGCCCCCTTCTCCCATTTTAAGAACAGTGACTTTTTTTTATTGTTTAAGCAAAGGATAAATGTTTAACAAGAAAAAGAAATGCAGAAAAGAAGAAAGAAAAAGAAGAAAGCAATAAATCACCTTAATAACTCCTTAGAAGATAATCATTGCTTTTTAACTTTGGAGAACATCATTCAGACATCTTTGTGTATATCCAAATGGAAGGATGGATAGAGGGATGATAGCTGAATGAGTAGATGGGAAAGTATGAGGAGGACAGAGAATTCCTGATAAGAAAGGTTCATACAATTTTTGAGTTAAAGTATTAATTTTATAGTTTATTTTAATTTAACAGAACAAAAACTTAAGTAAAGCTGAAAGAAATGCGTTGTGTTTCTTTACCATAAAAGATAGTAGTAGAGCCTTGCTTTTGCTCAGGGGCTACTCCAAACCCTTTGGAGTGTACTTTTTCTTCTAATAAACTGCTTTTTCACTATTAAAAAAAAAAAAAGATAGTAGTAAAAGATCATTCAAAGAAAAGTGATAAAAATACTCTAAAGTTAGAATCATGTTTCTGTTTCTGCATCAATTAATGCCATGAGAGATGAGGGGTTAAGACTTTATGTACCTTTTCTCTTGCATATATATCTTCCCGGCCTCTCACTTGTGAATCTTAACTTTGGCAGAGTTTATAGTGTTTGCTTTCTGTTTTATAGTTACAGTGCTGCCAGTTGTTTATTTAGTCTTACACTGTTCAGTTCCTTTCTGTTTCTGATTTATTAGATCTGTAATGATGTTGTCATAGTTCTCAGTTTGTTTCCTTAGCTTTGCAGTCTCATTTTTCATTTCATGCTGTATGTTTCATCTCTTTTAATACATTCAGATTGTTTTTTTGTATTACAAAGTACCAGTGGAGAACTTCATTAGGTTTCTTTTCGAATGGATGCTTTGTCTGTCTTATCTGCCTCTCACATGTTATGTTCCTTCCCCCTTCCCATATCTGTTTCTCTACAAATGAAACATATTAAGAGTTCTGAGAATTTCGTGAACTCATTCTCTTTTTCTACTTTTGGGAGTGGAGTAGTTATGGTGCGCTGAGGAGCTCACAGTTCTTCATTAGAATCTGTGTTCCCATTCATGGCCACCACTTTTCAAAGTTTATAGTATATGATTATAATTCTTCCTTGCTAAGTAAAGGATGGCATTTTTTCCCCTCTTTTTTAGCTTATTTATTTTGTGAGGTACGTACGGGACTAAGTTAATCTGATTTTGCTACACTCTACCTCTTTACCTAGAAATCTTTTAAGAACTCCTGATTTAAAATAACTAATTTTTGTGTCACTTTACTAGTTAGAATTTTCACCTGTATTTTCATGATTGACTATCATAACTCGGTGAAATAAATATTTGTCATCCTTCTCACTTTATAGTTGAGGAAACTGAAATTTATAGTAGTGGTTTCACCTCCATGGTTCTCCAATAATAATTAGAGGAACTACATGCAAACCTAATTCTCCTGCTCCAGAGCTCAAGGTCTTTCACCTTTAGGATATTATTGCTTCTGTGCATCTTTGAGAAGGTAATGAGCAAAGTCCACCTTTTCTTCTGAGACCTAAACTTTCTCTTGGATTTTCTCCTACCATGCAGACTCCTCCTTCTCAGCCTCCTTGGTTGGTGCCTGCTTCTCTCCTTGACTTGGAGCCTCGGGTGCCCTGCCGCTTAGTTCTGGGCTGTCTTTTCTGTCTGTACGCACTTGATGGTGATCTCATCTAGAATCACAGCTTTAAATATCATCTGTATGCCAGTCATTAATTCCACATTTGTGTTTTCACTCTGGACCCCTCCCCGGAATTTTAAACTTTTACATCCAACTGCCTAGTCCACTTAGATTTCTAATAAGCATTTCAGTATAACATGTCCAGAACCAAACTTGAATTCTTTCCTCGAGTCTGCTTTTACCTCATTCTGTCCTATTTCAGTAATGGCATCACCATTCACCTAGCTGCTCAGGCTGAGAAACCTGAACCCCTGTCTCTCTCCCCTCCCCCACCCCCATCTCTTCTTTGTCTCTGGAATGCTCTGTCTCCCCCTCTTCTCTGTCAACTCCACCTCCCTCCTTCCCTCCTCTCTACCCTTCTCTTCCCCTTCCTTCCCCTCCCTCTTGCTTCTCTTCCTCTCTTCCTCTGTGGCATTCTCTGGCCTCCCTTCCTTGCTTTGTTTTTCTCCATAGCTTCCATCACCACCTGACATGCTAAATACTTACCTATATGCTATCGGTCTCCTCAAGTAAAATAAAAGTTCCATGAGCTCAGGGATTCTGCTCTCTGCATTTGCCCTGGCACCTAGAACAGTGGCTGGTACATTGTAGGCACTAAGTAATTGTTTATTGAAAATAATGAATGAGAGTTCAGCCAACATCTGCTTCTAATACCAAACCAAATTATTTTCTTATGTATGTGTTTGAGGTTTACACATACACACTATGACAGAACGAATTTGTTTCTTTTACATGAAGACAGTAGGGACGTTAACTGTTGTATGTGGCACAGTTACTGTGTTTGTGGTACTAATCTCGAATAATCTTTTGGTTGAGAGAAAATAATTTGATAAATTCTTGACTTTTTAAAGTCAGGGTTAGTCTCCTAAAATAGAACAGGGCAACTGCTTCCCATGGAATTAGGTATAACTAGTAAGTCCTGTCGAAGTGATAGGAAAGTTTGGATAAATGGGCCTTTTCCTCTTAGTCTAATTGTGAAGAAAGGGAATGTTTGATGGAGTCAGGTGATTTTCTTAGACTTTAGAAAAGCAGATTTCATTAAATTCAGAAAGTAAACCCTTTTTTATTTTGTGGCTAAAGAATTAAAAAGTAAGTTACTGCAAAGGGACTTCATTTTCTAAAAATGGATGTTTTGTCTAAGCACAAAGACAATCCCGATAAGGAACGAAAGTGTGGTTTTTGTCAGATGTGTTCTAATTAGATTTTTAAAGGATGTAACAAATGACAAAATAAATGTCATAGTCCTGTAACTCTTGTTAGATTAAACCCAGAAAGACCTGAAAATAATTGAAGCACCCGAAGACCACAAAATGGACTTTTTTTAAAAGTTATATTCAGAGCCCAGAAAAAAAAGAAAAAGAAAACCAACCAGGAAATGATAAAACCATTGCTCAGGAAAGATGATGTAATATTAATATGCCACAGAAAAAAGGCAGATCTAATCAACTCCTTTTTGTTTTGTTTTCATCTTTTTGTTAGAACAATGATTAGGAACCTAATTTTCAGTACTAAAATATTATCTTTGATAGAACTAAAGTGAACGGTTCCCGATAACAAATGGCTTTGTAAAAGCAGAATCTTCCTCTTTACCATATTCTCACAGGATAAGGCCTAACATATTTTGAAAGAGAAATCTCAGTCCCAGCCCTGTTATGCAACTTGTGACCTAGTTGGGACCAGATTGAGGTAGACATAACTGTAAAACCAGTAGGTAAACCTCTGTTGAAGCAAATGCAAGATGAAGCGGAGGGATATCACATACTGAATGAGAGAAAATATTTATAGGGAAAGGGTTAATGTGGAAGAGTTTTATGAAAGCCATAAACCTTCAACTGGGCTTTTGAAACAAGTAAAACATTTTAATTAGGGGAAAGGAATGAGGGAAGGACTTTCAGTAAATAGAATAGTGGTAACGATAATATTTCTTGACTGCTTACATCTGTCAGTAATACACATGCCATTAATTTTACATATGCTTTACACAGATGAAAAAGTATTTTGGTAAGAGGTGTCAGAATAACAGCTGTCAGTAATGCTTTTAAATAGAATATTATACACTGATCTATTACTGATTTGCTTACTCTGAGTGAAGAACTACTCTAAATGGCATTTATTTATTAAGGAGGGCGCAGCTCACAGTGGCCCATGTGGGGATGGAACTGACAACCTCGGCACTGCCAGCACCACGCTCTGACCAACAGAGCTAACCGGACACCCACTAAGTGGCTTTTAATGTTAATATTTAAATTATTTTAAGCATAATATCTACTGTGTTGTCTAATTTAATTCTCGTGTCAATTCTGAAGTCCTCTTATTAGTTATGTTCATTTTACAAATGAGTAAGGTGCTGAGAGATGAGTAGCAGTAACAGTGACAGCATCTGGTACACAGCAGATGCTTAATAAATAGTTGACGCATCAATGAATGAGCATGCACGGATGCCCGGATCAGTGGTACATCCATAATGCTCAGCTCCTGATTTGACTACGTCTGACTCTTAGCTTGCGTGTTACACAGGGAGGTAAGTGAAAACATTTGTCTACGGAAATAGAGTAGCTCCAGGAAATGAAAAGGTTTGAATAACTGATGGATTAAAACCGGTTTCATTGATGAAATCATGAAGAATAGTGTTGAGGATAAGAATCAAATCTTTAGAGTGTGAGATCTGATTTTAAATCCTGCTTTCTGTACTGTTAGTCATTATTACCTTTTTGAGTGACACTCACCTCTTGACACCTCAGTTTTTTTGTTGTTGTTTTTAATTTTTTGGTGGGGAACAGTGTCTTTTTCCAGGACCCATCAGCTCCAAGTCAAGTCGTTGTCCTTCCATCTAGTTGTGGAGGGCTCAGCTCAGCTCCAAGTCCAGTCACCGTTTTCAGTCTTTAGTTGCAGGGGCCACAGCCCACCATCCCATGCGGGAATTGAACCGGCAACTTTGTTGTTAAGAGCTCACGCTCTGACCAACTGAGCCCTCCGGCCACCCTGGTTACAGATGCCAAAACTGTAATATGGGGTAGTGATCCTCTCCTAAAGGAAAATCCTCTCCTAAAAAGGAAAGTGGGATTAAGAGGAGTAATACTCCTCATGGAAGGTACTTAGCACAGGTGTTGGTGCATAGTACTACTCAATAAATAACTAATAATTATTACTAGCAGTTTTGGTCCTTTAGAAAGGGAAATGACTCTGAAAACAATCCAGAGAAATGTGAATCTGGCAGTGGCAGCCAGGATGAATTAGAAGACGAGAGCAGTGGTCCTAATGAGACAGAAGCGGGTGCTGGTGAATTGGAGAGGCGTGGTAAAGGCATAATCAATCAAAGTGTAATGGTACATTTATCTGGTGTTTTATCTTTTAAAGAACTCTGAGGTCATTGCTGAGAACTTGTCATTGGAATTTGTATTGAAATGCCTTTGGCTTGCAGCTCAAAGCTCAAGAATCATGGTGTACAACATCCTGAATATGTGGGCAAAACATCTTTTTTTTCTTCTGGCCACCCTGTGACAACCAAAGTAATACCAGTTTTTTGCATAGTTTTTTGAGATCTAAAACAATCCAAGTATTTTTTTTCCCCAGGTACTTCCCTCCTTCAACAAGAGATGCTGAATGAAAACCTATTCTGTGTTTTATTTCAGTGCAAGTAGCTACTGACTCAGTCTGTCGACTCCAAGAGAGGGAGCAGGAACGGAAAAAGGTAAAAGTAGATTACTTGGATAATGGAGCCTGTAACTTCAGGGCTTTTATCATATTAGCAGTTGCTTTTGATTTAAAAAAATATATATATCTGAATTTGTTTTCTTTTTTGCAGTGATTTTTAAAGATTTAAAAATGACTAATTGACTGAAGATGTGTTGAGGAGGTATGGGCACGTGGTTTTATAATGCAGATGGCAGACCTCTTTTTTCACCTTTTCAACATTTCCTTCTTTTCCTTGAAGGTGGTATTTGTCTCAGGGAGGAGAGAGAATAGGAATTTTACATGGAACAAAAAATACTCACCAGATTAGAAATATAAATCTTTCCTTTATGCCTGAAACATTGAGTATATTATGTATATTTCTCCTAGAAAAGGAAGCATTCATGTCTGTGGATGGGTTATTTAATGAATAGTCATAAGAGTATGAATCACTTGCTGGGTAGTGCTTTGCTTATTTGAATTATATCTTAACTAAATTCAGATGTGGAAAAATAGCACAAAAATTTAAGTTCCTGTGATAATTTGGTGTTTTCACTTTTAAGTTTTATTGAAGTATTTTATAACTTTTTCATTGCACTAAACTAACAAAGATACACTTATAAAGAAATCTTAAAAATACTAAGTCACTTTAAAATACACACTTTTTTGCATGTGTGTGTATCAATGAGTATTACTATCACCATCTCTCTGGAATGTGTTGTGGTTAATCCACAATAACGGCTCAGATCTGGCACTATATAAACATAGAATGGAATGAACCTTGCCAGAGTTTAAATTTCTGCACTCTTTGCTCAACTTTAAATATTGATATAAAATTTAAACATTCAACAATTTGATGAATCAAGCCTCCTGAAAGGACTTGGCATGTAAGCCAGGTGGAAAGACTGCCTGCAAGGAGTAGGATTGATCCCATCAAGCAGGTCAGCAGCAGGGCCATTGCTGAGCACGGTGACAACAGTCAGGGTAGAGCCGCAGGCAGGAACATGTCTCTTTGCAGTGTCCAGAGAGCACTGTAAAGGCAGGCCCAGGGCTTAAATCAGCCATGCCTGGCTAGACAGCTCATCTTTTTCTCCACTTTGCTAGGTGACCCTGGGGGTGAAAGATTTTAGTTTAAGGCAATTCATACACTCAGGAGATAAAAGTCTAGGGGTCCCAAACCACTAGCGCTACTATCATGTAGGATAAGAGCTGTGGTTACATTACAAAGAACTTTGTAGGATCTCGGCAAAAGGAGTAATTTATTAGGAAGATGGTGGCATTCGAGCCCAACCTTGATCAGTGAGTGGGGATTCAATTGTTAGAAGACGGGAAGACAGATGCAGGGTGAGGGGTATCATGTAAGCAAAGGCAGGAGGCATGGGAAGCCAGCAGTCTCACGGAGCTGGTGTGTAGAGTAGTGAAATGGCATTTCCGAAGAAGGACGGCTGTGCAGAACCTTGATTGCTACCGTGTTTCTCTGAAAATAAGCCCTAGTTAAGATCGTCAGCCAGACAGACACATTTCGTATGTTATTACGATGTTCCAGAAAAAGATGACATGATGGTATTTGAATAAATGTAGATTGTTGTACATGAAAAACTAAGACATCCCCTGAAAATACACTTGAATGGGTCTTTTGGAACAAAAATTAATATAAGACTCGGTCTTATTTTCGGGGAAACACGGTATATTAAACAGTGTGTTCTTGAAGGCACCAGGAGTGTTTCTGTGTTTGCAAAGCAGAGAGACTTTTTCTGTAAGAACACTGGCTTTTACTGGCTGTAACACATGTAACTCTTTTGGCTTTCAAAATAAACATAAGAAGGGGTGTTGCGTGCGGCATATTGCCTCTCTATCTAACATGTTGCTGTATGATTTAAGCAGATCTGCATGAAGATGCACTCATGAGATTGGTCTCCCTGTCTAAGACACTGTCAGAGCAGTTAGGATTCTGATAAAATGACAGTTCTTTTCATTCTTGTGTAGAACTAACCTAAAATTAAACTATAATTGCAGTGGTTCCTCTTATCACTTTAAACTTTTTCACATTTGCTGTATTAACCATATAAGTAGGAAAATGACCGGATTAGGTAAAAAGGCCCGGTGTCTTCTATTTCTGGTTGTTGCCTTTGTTAGCTAGCTGTATGTCCTTGGAAAAACCCGGAGCTTCAGGGTCCTAATCTGCAAAATAGATACCTGTTCTACTTACCTGATGGACTGATATTCTACTTACATGATATGTTATGTCATTTATGTGAAACTGCTCTGCAGATTGTACATCACTTCAAATGTAAGGTGGTGTTTTGTCCATGCCAGCTCAATCATTTGTTTAAGCTGCAGGTAGTCGCTCTATGGGTAAGAGACCTGCTGTGGCCATTAGAGTTGGCGAAACCCTTGAGAATCCTGCCCATTCATGACTTTCTAAATTAAAAGATTGTCTCATTGTTTTTTGTTTTTGTGTTTTAAAAAAGGGCCTCAAGGAATAATAAAGCCCTTAGAATATTTTAGTCTGAAATATATTTCTTACTGTTATGTCAGAATATTACTGAACTATTTTTTTATGGAATACATATTAAAATTACTATTTTAGAATATACTGAAACGTTGAATTTCACTAAGAACTAGTACAGAATCTGTGAAACCTACATGCATAAGCAGCCACCCTGGTTATTTCCTTTTTTTGAGATAATAAAATTAACCAGGTGAAAGTCACACAAAGATGCATTTTTCAGACAGAACTCAGAGAAAAATAAAAGTTCTTTATATTCTTTAAAGGCAACAAACCTTTTAGTCTTTATTTCACTTTCAGTGCTTAACTAGTTAGCAAAACATTTGAAATATGGCTCTTTAAGTACTTTTTTTTTGTTTTTACTGCCATATCTGGCTTTTGCCAAGGCTTTGAAGTGGCAGAGGTTTTAGACTATAGGTATATGTGTGTGTGTGTGTATATATACATATACATATATATATATATATATATATATATATATATATATATATATAAAAGACACAGAGATAAAGTTTAATTTGTCATCTAGAAAATGTGTGCAAAGCAAAATTGACCTTTAACTACATTTTTCAATCTAATGTTAACTGTTGCCCGTGGTTATACTGTTGGCTACATTTTGTGTATTTGAATGGCTCTCAGAACAAAGAAAGATGGGAGTAGTAATGGAATAAAATAGACTATCGTCATTAATCATTAATTCTTTTATGTCAAGACAATTTGTGGAATTCTGTGGGAAGTACATTAGATAAACGTCATTCATCCCAGTCACATTTCCCACAATTGATATCTGAAAGTACATTCAGAAGAACAATAAATGCACATTCCCCAGATATTTGACATATGTCTTCAAAACTACTCATTAATACAAAGTTGCATTTTGGGCGCTAGCAGTAATTAAGAGTAGTGAAATGAAAATACAACTACCTTATAAAATTCACTGACTCTTAAAAATATGCCATCAAGGGAGATGAGCTCATTAGTATCTGTGACTAGTTTAAACTTGGGTTCCATACACAAGCATCAACTCTGAAGCCATATGCACCAAACTAGAGATGATGGTAATAATGTAAACACGAATCCTTTGATTCATCTTGTTCACAAATATTTATTAGATTCAGTTATACTCCTATATGATTTTTTTTCATGAGATCAGTGAGATAGCATTATTATGCATTGTTCTTGATAGAGTTTGAAAATGCGGAGTAATAAATAGATCACTATGAAATATTCTATTTAAAATCATTACTGACAGTTGTTATTCTGACACTTCTTACCAAAGTAAACACTTTTTCATTTGTATGTGTGAGGCATATGGGAAATTAATGGCATGTGTATTCCTGACGGATTCCAAAGGGCCTTTTAGACCTTACGTGGCTTATTCAGAGTTTTCCCTCAGACCAGCGTTTCTCACCCTCTGCACATTGACATTTTGGACCAGATAATCATTTGTTGTGGAGGCTGCCTGTGCTTTGTAGGATGCTGAGCAGCATCCTTGGCCCCTACCTACTATATGCCAGGAGCACCTCCCCCTAACCTGTGCTTTAGGATGACCAGGAATCGGGGGTACGGGAGTGTCAAAATCACCCCCCAGTTGACAATCACTAACTTAGACTCATGCGTGCAGAAATGTATTCCAGAATTCATGTGTAGACCTGGTTCTAGACAGGGTTTGGCTTCAGGGTTGCCTTTTCTTTATATTTATTTCTAATGGGATAGATGTAACCTGTTTATTACTATTTTTTTCTCTGTTGTAGAAAGAGACAAAACCGTTACAGCTAATTACTTTTGGTACACAGTTATAGCTCATTAATAAACTTTTTTCTTTTAAAGTTGACATTTTCTAATTTTATCTTAAGAAAAACATGTACCCACTTCTTTAAGAATGCGATTGATTTCATTTAGGAAGAATCCTCTGAAAACTAATTTGACTCTTTTTTTTTTTATTGTGGTAAAATACACCTAGCATAAAATTTACCATTTTAACCATTTTTAATTGTATGAGAGTTCTGTGGCGTTAAGTGCATTCACACTGTTGTGCAACCATCACTTCCATTCATTTCCAGAACTTTTTCATCTTCCCAAACTGAAACTGTCTTCATTAAACATTAACTCCCCATCTCTTCCTCCCCACAACTTTCTACTTGCTGTCTCTATAATTTGACTACTTCTAGGTACCTCTTCTAAGTATAATCAATTTTTATCTTTTCATGACTGACTTGTTTCTTTAATATAGTGTCTTCAAGGTTCATCTGTGCTGTACCATATATCAGAATTTCATTCCTTTTTAAGGGTGGATACATTTTGTGTATCCATTCATCTATCCTTGGATACTTGGTTTGCTTTTACCTTTTAGCTATTGTGAATAACACCACTATTAAGTTGTGTGTACAAATATTTGTTCAGACTCCTGCTTTGCATTCTTTTGTATATATACCCAGAAGCGGACTTACTGGATCATACGGAATTCTATTTTTAATTTTTTTTGAGGAACCACCGTACTGTTTTCCACAGCAGTTATACCATTTTATCTTCCCACCAGCAATACACAAGGGTTCCATTTTCTCCACATCCTTGCTAACACTTGTTACTTTCTGTTTCTTTGGTAATAGCCAATCTAATGGTTATCTCGTTGTGGTTTTGATTTGCATTTCCTCAATGATTCGTGATATTGAGCATTTTTTTCTTGTGCTTATTGGCCATTTGTATATCTTCTTTGGAGAAATGTTCATTCAAACCCTTTGCCCATTTTTAAATCAAGTTGTTTTATTGTTATTGTTGAATTGTGGGTGATTTTATATATATATATTTTTTGGGTATTAGTCCCTTATCAGATACATGATTTGCAAATATTTTCAACCATTCTGTGGATTATTTTTTTATTCTTTTGATAGTGTCCTTTGATGCAAAAAAGTTTTTAATTTTGAAGTCTGATTTATCTACTTCTGTTGCCTGTGCCTTTGGTGCAGGATTTCTCATAATCCAAGAAATCAATTCTTGGATTTCTCATATCCAAGAAATTGCCAAATCCAATATCACAAAACTTTCCCCCTGTTTTCTTCTAAGAATTTTATAGTTTTAGGTTTAACGTTTAGGTCTTTGATCCAATATTTGCATATGATACAAGGTAAGGGTCTGTTTTTTTCCTTTTATTTTATTTTATTTTTTGCATGTGGATATGTCATTTTCCGAACACCAACTGTTGAAAAGATTGTCCTTTCCCTATTGAATGGTCTTGGCACTCTTATGAAAAATCATTGCCCATATATGTGAAGGTTTATTTCTGAACTTTCTGTTTGGTCTATATGTCTGTCTTTATGCCAGTACCACACACTGTTTTGATTATAGTATTTTTGTGCTATGTTTTGAAATCAGGAAATGTGGTTTTTTTTAATATAGGTTTTATTATTACTTAGATATGGTGAGGCCAACAGATTGGGGATGATTGCCAAGGAAAGATAATTTTACTCACAGTTCCCAAGAGGAGGTATACCATGCCACCCAGGATCATGTGAGAAATCATTAGGGTTTGTCAGGAGGTAGAGTGAAAGAGGGCAAAACATGCGCAAGAGCTTTTATTGTGATTTCTGCAGGAAGTAACATGTGAAGCAGGGTAATCAAGTTTACAATTGGCTAGTTTGAATAATTTTGTCGGGCTCTGGGGCATAAGGGCTGTCCTTAGTTGTACGGTACCTGGCCCTGAGTGATTAGGGCCGGTACATAGTGGCCCAGAGTGTGAGAGCCCAAAAAAAAAGGTGGTTGGGGTGTGGGCTTTGGATTGGTTGGCTTGCATATAAAAGGTCCGCTCACAGGGGAGTTGTTTGCTATCTCTAGGAATAGGCTAGCCCTGGGAGGGACAGGCAGTCTCTCCACGGTCAGTGAGTCCCCAGATGTAAAAGCATCATGAACACATGAGTAAGACAGTGTGAGACCTCCAACTTTGTTTTCTTTTTCAAGATTGTTTTTGGCTATTTGGTGTGACTTGAAACTTCATATATTTGGTGTCACTCGAGTTTTTCATATGTGGCCTTTATTTTCTTGAGATACTTTCCTACTATTACCAGTTGTGGAATGTTTTTATCATGTAAGTGTATGAAGAGTGTAAGTTTCATCAAGAGTGCTTTCTGCATCAATTGAGATGATTATATGTTTTTTTCCTTCATTCTGTTGATTTGGTGTGTTTTGATTGATTTTCATATGTTGAACCATACTTGCATTCCAGGAATAAATCCCACTTGATTATGGCATATGATCCCTTTTAATATGCTGTTGAATTCAGTTTGTTAGTTTTGTTGAGGGTTTTTGTATCAGTAGTCATCAGGGATATTGATCTGCCGTTATCTTGTGTCTTTGTCTGCCTTTAGTATTAGCACGATCCTGGCCTCATAGAATTAGTTAAGTCTTTTGCCCTCCACAAATTTTTTGGAATAGTTTGAGAAAGATTCGTATTATTTCTTCTTTAAGCGTTTGGTAGAATTTACCAGTAAAGTCTTGTAGTCCTTGTATGACTTGATTTTTATACCACATGCTGCTATATGATCTCTTGCTAGAAAAAACAAAGAAAACTAGACCAAAGTTAGTTGCACTTTGTTTTTAAAGTTAGCGTGTGTCCCACATATAAATCCCTAAGTGGCTCACAGTGTGTGCTTCTAGATTTTTTCCTGCCTATTCAGGCATGGTCAGTTTTTTCAAAGCTCTTAAGTACTTTTGAAATTGGAATGTGAAATACTTATTAGTTTTTGCCATTTTAAAAAACATTGCCAATCCTACAAGACTAATAATGTGTTTGGTTTAAACAACGTCATATAGCAAAAAACAACAGCCCAAAACTGGATTTTTATTCTTGATTCTACCTCTTCCTCACTGTGTTACCTCCTTGCTATGTGACCTTGGAAAGATGTCCATGGGGCAGTGTACCTGTCATATTTTACATCTAAAATAGATCATTTTTAATACCCACCCAGACAAAATTACTTTTAATAATAATCTGATATTAGAGAATAATGATGAGAAGAAATGCAGATAGTGTTTTTTTTAACTTCATGTACATAATCATACCTGTAAAAAAATTAAAAAGTACTGTAATACCAAGGGGAAAAAATAAGAGATTGATAATTTTAAGTACCTTAATACAGTTTTTGAAAAAAGGAAAAAGATATCTATGTACACATTGGTCTGTCACAGTAATAATAAATAATAATATAGTTTGCTTTTGATTCTTGACTTGTGCAGATTCATTAATGACTTTATCAAATTTAATCTTTGCATATACAACTCAAATAAATAGTATAGACAGATTTAACAACCTGTCTTGACTCATGGTTGATTGAAAATGCTTTTTATTATAAATTTGAAAAATGTCTTCAATGATACATAGTTTGGAAAAGTTTTAAACATAAGAATAAGTCTGGGAGAGATTCATAAACATTACATTTTACATTAAATTCCAGAAATGGCAATACTGTCTTTATTTCTTTTGAAACTAGTGGCTCCCAATGTCTTCCATGGTAAAAAATGTTAAATAAAATAAAAACATACACAAATTTAAGAAAAAAAAAAGGTAATGTAGAAGGATAGATTTGAACTAATTCAAGTTTTATTTCTGCAGTTGCTCTATTGTTTAAATGTAAGAATATTTAATTACCCAGAGGTTAGAGGGGCTAAGCATCCAAAGAAAGTTGAAATGATTCTGAGCTACAAGGAATTTACTTTTGAAATGAACATGTGTCGTTGACTTCATCTTTGTCCGGGACTGGCTGTGTAACTGGGATACAAAATTTATTAAAGGTTAAACAATAAAAATTTGTTAATTTGCAATATGTTATTAAAATTCAACAATAACGTCAACAATTGTTTAGAACTTAGATGAAAGAAAGATTTTTCGGTATAGGAATATTTTATCACTGACATTATTCAGTATTGCCAGTGCCTGGTGGTAATAAAAAACAGTCTTTCAGTTGTTTGTGTCATTGATATAAATTCCGAACAGACAATACACCCCTTATTGCTTGCACCGGGGCAGAGCTCTCCCACCCTCGTGCTGTTGGTATGCCACTGGTACCTATTATATCATTATTGGAAAAAGAAAGCTGCAGACGGTCATGTGTAATGTGACTTCATTTTGTTGTTATTAAAGAAATATATTTGTATCAGCATAGGAAAAAAATCTGTGGGTGCCCATCAAACTATTAATAATACTAGGAAAAGGGATACTAGGGAAAAGATTTGGTGTGTGTGGGGGATGGGCAACTATCACTTTCTGTTACATTTGTATGCGTCTGATTGAATATGATTGGTGAGATACGATCATTGTTTCTCAAACGTGTTTTAATTAGAGGAACCCTAATATCAGACTAAATCTTACAAGAACCCCATTTATTAAACACAAAATCAGAATTACTGTGTTTGAAGTAATGATGTGCGCAGGCGATACTGATCTACAGTGAGCTCGGTGTTCATAAAAGATTCTTCCTTGTTTCTGAGAGTTTGTTGTAGTTGTAAAAAGATTCGTTGACATGTCAGGCTAAATCTGTGGATGTTATAACTTCCTCAGGTGTGAACTGGGATGCATGCCAACGTTAGAATGGTTTCAGTTGGATTGGAGAATATTGTGGTATTCTCTTGGGGGGTGGAGTATTCACTGCTGTCTTTCCATTCAACTTATGCTGTCCAGGCTGCATTTCTTTACATTTTGAATAGGTATACCCTAAGACAATCTGCACTCCTGTTGGCTTAGAATTCCTTTTAACTTTCTTGTAGGTGATAGTACGTAAGACATAGCTAATTAGCGAGTTTTCTGTTATATGCAGTAAAACCTCTTGGTTCTAGAATTCTTAGAAAATGAATTGTTGCAGATAGCCAGGTTTACCACGAAGCTGAGATTTGTATCTTCTTTAAGTACAGTACTTTTATAACTAATTACTTGCGGTGGAAATCTTTTAAAATATTCCATACTTTTCTGGGTTTTACAAAAAAAATAAATGTTATAGGTTAATTTTCTTTGTGAATTGGGAATTATTGAGAATATACAGTTTGATGTTACAGTGATGTCCTCGGGGAATTAGGGGAAAGAAAGAGTGTTTCTCTATTCCAAATGCCTTCAGATACCCTGTGTTTTAGGTTTTTGTATCTATTTTCCCCTTCACTGTGAAGCTGATGCCTATCATTTCTTCTTCCTATCTCATCTGTCAGCATTTTCTTTTTCTAATTTGTGACTTTTAATATGGTAGAGTTTTGTAAGCCAGCTAACTAACCTGGTTAGAATTATGTGTAAAGTAGGGCAATTAGACTCAGAATCAGAAGAGCTTTTCATGAGTACTGCAGTATTTTTAAATGGACTTTGTGGTCTCTCTCTCTCTCTCTCTCTCTCTCTCTCTCTCTCTCTCTCTCTCTCTCTCTCTCTCTTTTCAGTCACTTAAAGGTCTTACCACGTAGTTCTCAACTATGTAACTACATTTCAAGTAGATGTTATTTCCAGGTAGCTGAGATTTATTTATATGTGAAGACCACAGTATTGTCAGTACACGTTTTTTTCTTTATTAAATGTTGGGAAGAATGCAATCTTGAATAGCAGTTGTTGTTATTAAAAGTGGGAGACTAAGGAAAGATAGAGTGATTTCAAGAACTTCTTGATAAGAGAGCAAGACTAGATTTTCAGCTGGGTTAGGGACTAGTCAGCATTCGACTTCTTCCCACCTGGACTGGGAGGCCAAGGAGGGATCGTCTTATGTGAAAAAGCTGCTTTGGATGTATATGTATCTTTCGTCATAATGTTCTGAAACTGTAAAATAGAGATGTTACTATTTGGCAACATTTTAATTAAAGTCTTTTAGCAGAATAGTAAATAGTGGAATCATTAAGAAGGATTGAATTGAATATGGGAATGGGAGAGGGAAACTATTACTTTTATTTGAGTTGCCTCTATTGTTTGAATTATTACAAGAATCTATTTCTAAAATTAAAGAACAAAAAACTTAAATTGGGGAGGATAAAAAGTGGTTTGATTTGCCTTCCAGATGCTTTACTTATGATTTGTATAATAATAATAATAATAATAATAATTGCCTTTTATTAAACACCACAGGCACTGAGCTAGGAACTTGACATGTGTTATTACCTCTGGTCTTCATAAATGTTATTTATGAATATAAAGTATTATTTTCCTCATTTTAAAGTTAAAGAAACTTTTAACTTGCTCAGGGTCATGCAACTGGTCACAAGTGAACCGGAATTTGAACTGAGGTTTATATGCCTCCTGAGTCTTCCTTTTTCTCCACTGAGCTGCACTGAATAAAGTACTGCCTGGTGGGAAGTGGAAGCCCGGCTTTGCCTGTGGTCCCTATAGTGGGTCAGCTGGGCCCATTATGGAGTTTCGATTAAAAAACAAAGAATAATCTATTAAACAACATCTGCGCATGGGTGTTAGTATTCTCTGTATTTATTAAAAATTAATTTACAGCTAAAGCAAGATATGATTTTGAGGAAGTTTATTTTCATTTTTCGTTTTAGTCTGATGGCTTTTCTCTTAGAATATAATAGTTTTTGCAAAGGGTTCCATGAAGAGTTTCATGAACTGTTCGTGTTTCATTTATCTTTTGGAGATTTACAGTCCAGGAAGCTGAAAAGTTAAAAAGTAATGTTTCGAATTTTGCTTCGCCTGCTTCCCAAATTTATTGGGTCAGCAAACCCCTCCCTAACGCTCTCTCCTTCCCACTGTAATGTCTGTTTAGATCCCAAGGGTCTGTGGGACAGTATTTGAGGGGAAAACTAGACTATAACTCAAACTTCAGACTCACTTCAGCCTCTTTTCACTTGACAAGCCTTCATGCTGAGGAACTTCACATCAGATTGGCAGAAACAGTTCTTGTAGTAGCCTTTTAAAATTTTTTTGTGTAGGGAAAGAGACTTAGTGACCTACAGAAAACATCCTCTGGAAAGATCTGATTTGCACTTTGTAATAGTAAAGGCTTAGATGATAGAAAGACCTAAGTTTGAGTCTGTAACTTAATCACTGAATGACCATAGAGAAGCGAATTTCATGTCCTTAAGCCTTCATTTGTAAAATGAGAATAATGTAATCTTAAAAGGGATTTTTAGAACTAGGTAAGATATACGAAAGAACTCGCAGAAAACACATTTCGTAGATATTTAATGCACGCTGGCTTATCCAGCACTTCTCCCTGCTTCTCATCATGGCCCGGGTGAGAGAGGATACAGACCAGCAAGTACATCATGGGCAGCGTGAAGGTCTCGAAGGCCTCTTTCTACCTTTTTCCTATTAGCTGTCGTTCTGGTGGCCTGCATCTGAGTTACCAGTACAGGAAACACACCAGATGTCCTATTTCCATTAGAGCACTGGAATTAGTAATGACTTTGGGTGCTTTGTAGGTTTGTATGCTTTGTATCCATCAAAGGTTTGCTTGTTTGTTTAATAGGACTTAGCTTTTATCAAAACTTAACTTCTAAAGACACATATGTAGAATATTTGAGGCAGGGATATAAAGTTATTTTTCATACTTTATTTAGCTCATTGTTATACATATTCAAAGATAATACTTGAAACTACTAAATTGATACCTTTTTTACTTATACATTGTTTCATCTTTATTGTTGTGGTACTCAAAAATTTTTTCATCCTCATATGGAAACATTATGAAACATCTCAAGAGGAACTTAGATATTTGACAACAGATGCTTTTGGTGTTTATTTGCTTTAAGGAAGAGAATTAAACCAGAAAAGATTTCCTGTGTTCCCTTCCAGTGATTAATAATGTATGATTCTTTTTATGCACCTAAAAAGTATTTTATATAAGACAAGCATTTTAATTTCTTATAATAATTCTTTTGGCGTATATTCTTTAAACTTGATTTAAGAATTATGTACAGTTAAATGGAATTTGAGGAGAAATAGAGGTATGAAAATTTTCTTGAATTGTGTTCGATTTTGTTGTTTAAAGATGCTAGACATTTTGAAATTTCAGAAATGTGAATACCAATGTTCAATCATAGTAAGAAGAACCTTAGCCTTCCAATGTGTCATGCTCTTGTTAGACATGAAAACCACAGCGCAGTTTTATCATTGTGACTTTCCAGCTGATCGCTACAATTATAATATTAAGAGGTAAAGTTATGTTGTCTCCTACATAGAAAAATAATTGTCTGGAGAATTTCACGTGACTTTCAAATTTTCTTTTCTCAGATTTATAATGACCATTTACTAGCTAACGAAAAACAGCGTATAATCCAGTGGGAGGAATTCTTGAAAGAACAACACAACAAACAGGCTGAAATGGATGAAGAGCACAGAAAAGCGATGGAGAGACTTAAAGAACAATATGCTGAGATGGAGAAGGACCTAGCAAAATTTTCAACCTTTTAAGAATTTGAACCACAACAATTAAAATCTGATGAAAAAACATTGCCTTCCCCCAAAAAACGATTCCCACCAAGCCATTTAGCCTCTGCTTCAAGCTTAGCAATATATCAGTGGCACTCATATCAGAAGAAAGGAACTTCTACTGGAATCTTAATTAAATGTTTAATAGCAGAAGAGTGCCATATTTTTTTTCAGTTTTAAGTGCCTACGTATGATTATTTGAATGGGGGGATGTAGGAGGAAAAATCAGATAAATATACTCTTTGTTAATCAGAATTGGTCTTCTTTTCCAATGATTATCTCAGAGAATTGTAAGTTCTTAGAGAGAAAAAGAATTCATTCATTCTTATACAGGACTAATACTAGTTTATTATTGTGGCTTAGAAGGCAGAGGAAATAGCTGTCTATTATAGCCTCCCTTGGTATTGGAAGAATGTCTAAAGTGTTATTCCATGAGTAATGTAGACAAAAACAACTGTCCTCAGAGCAGAGATCACATCTGAGAGGGTTGAGAGTCAGAACCTTGTCTCTGTTACAGCAAAGACAGCCTTGTTGGTCTTTGAACTGCCTGTTGGGAAGGTTATAGATTTCACAGTGTCGCAGAATGCCGTGTATTTCACTGGATGGCAACACAGACTTCGGAAGTTTTGTGGCCTTCAGCACTTAACATTTTCAGCTTTTAAAACATAGCTTAGAAGGAACAGTGTACCAAAAATATAGTTGACTTAGCCTTTCCAAGAACCATAATCTTGCCCATAGCATTTACCTCATCTTTGTATCTGTTTTGCTGTGGGTAAGCTTTGTAAGATAAATAACATCTATACATGTTTCAACTGTTTAGTGAGTAATTAGCAAAGTCTGCCGAGGAGTCCCTCTGGAACCACGCAAAGATTCTGGTTCTGAATATACCCGAAGTATTTGTCCACATGGCAAATGATCCATGTTAAATATAAATCATTTTTAGTGTTTAACGTCTATTCTCATAAGCAGGTATATTATGATGACACAGGTACCAATTCTGTCATCACTGTGATCTTTAAAAATCTGCACTTAACCGTCTAATTGAGGAAATAAGTTGGTTTTTTATTTGCCACAAATGAAGCAAAATTAAATGCAATAATTTCAAGAGATTTATAGCAAATGAATTGGATGTATGGATAAATCTTTCAAATATTTTTTATTGCTCTTCAGTAAAGAAAGGCACAAGAAAGAAAATACCCAACTCCCTCATGTTATCTCAGTGTTGCTAGTGCAGAAAACGGACAATGCTTGCTTGTGTGAATTTATGGCTTACTGTCAAAGCTTCATTCTTGGCTGCATGTTGAAAATGTGATTAAAGTTAATAGAGGAGATGAAATAAGTATTTGAGATTTCTTTCAATAACACTGAACTTCTGCCAACTTTCTCTGTCCGCTACTGTAGGCTTGACAGGTTCATCAATCATCCGCTGGTACCTGGACCAAAAAGAGCACTTGCTGACACTAAGGCATGTTGGAATTTTCTTAATTCTCTTTCAGTGAATGGGGGGAAAAAACATACTTCCAAAAATATCCCACACATGAAAAGAGAGGGGAATGTTAAATGAAAATTCCCTTTGTACTGCAGGCAATATTTGGAATGCTATTAATTGCCAGTGCACCACTGAACAGACGCTGTAACCAAGAAATCAGGACTGTGTGTGAGCAAGGATGTTCTCCTAACTGGTTACTCGACCTGTGCAGCACGGATTTCTGATAGTGTTTGTTCATCTCATATGAGCAATAAATACTTTACCATATGAGTTTGTATATATTATAGAAGGATCTAAGGGACTTTTTAAACCAAAAGGAATTAATGGGCTTTTTGACCTTTAAACATTAACATACTACTTTCTTTGTAACTTTGTCAGCTAGTCAATGTGAACTTCTAAAAAGACTGTTGGTTTGCCTTCCTTTTAATATTTTTAGTAGTGAACACTTTCATTTATTTTCCCAGTTTCCAAATCACTTCTGATAGGTATTACATATATAAACTTTTTATATAGTAATTACATAATTTACAAAATTTCTGTTGTTTATGCTGTTGAGCAGAGAGAATATAGGTTTGATATAGCTCACAGGATTCTTTTGTGATGAAATAATGTTTTCTCATGTTAAAGTGCTATAGAAATACTTGTTTTTAAGTTCTAAGTATTTTTAGTTTTTCATTATGATTTTGTTTCATTTCCTAACGTAGATTTTTAAATTCTGTTATTGATTTCAGTTTTAATTGGCTTGTGGTCACAGAATAGGTCCATATAAAATTAATATGTTGAAATTGAAATTTGCTTTGTGACCTAAAATATGGTCAGTTTTGTAAATGTTTCATTAGTGCTTGAAAATATGCATATTTTCTAGTTGTTGGGTGTCCATTACACGAAATGTTCCAATTGTCTCTGTTTTACTGTTGTTTTTCCTTCTACTTGATCTCTTTCTGAGATATGTTGAAATTTCCTACTCTAGTGGATTTTTTAGTATCTCCCTGTAACTCTGTCAAGTTTTGTTTTGTGTATTTTGAAGATTTGTTACTGTGCATGCAATTTTAGAATTATCTTCCAAGTTTAGAATTGAATCATACTTATAGTCATAGCCTGTATTTCTAATGATTTTTTGTTTCATTTCATTTTGTTTTAAAAACTATGCTGAAAAAATATTTATATAGGCTACACCAGCTGGTTAGTATTTTTGTGGTATATATTTATCCGTCTGTTGGATCTTTCTGTTATGTTTTAGATGTGCCTCTTACAAACTGTAACTAGACTTTTTTTCTTTCTATCTGATTATCTTTTTACCTGGAGAGTTTAATCCATCTACATTTATTGAACTTATTAATATATTAAGGTTTATTTATGCTATCTTATTGTGCTTTTTGTCCCACTTTTTCTGTTTCCTCACTGTTTGTGTGGTTTTTGTTTTGTTTTTGCCTTTTTTCAAAATGATGAAGTTTGTTTTGTTTTTCCATTTACTTTTCTTCTACTAGTTTAAAAGATAAAAACTCAATTTTTATCTTTTAGTGCTTACTAAGAAATTTAATTTGCATAGTTAACTTAAAATCTAAAATTAATATTTTTACTTTCCTTCTAAACATAAGAACTTTCTAAACAAAGTCTGATTTTTCTCCCCTCAACTTACAAATTAGTGTCTGGAATTTTAGTTTTATCTCAGTTTAACTTCAAAAATAGTTATCCAGTCAAAATTTGTTTAGATTTACCTACAATTTCCCATTTTTATTATCCTTGAAAGTTAGCTAGGTATACAATTCTAGATTGACAGTTATTTTCTCTCATTAATTCATGGTATTATTCTACTGTCTTCTTGCTACCATTGTTGCTTCTGAAAGGCCAATTGTCAGTGTGATCAGTACTTCTTTGTAGCTAATCTGTCTTTTCTCTCAAGTTGTATTTAAGGTCTTTATAATTGGTGTTCTATAATCAAATGTCATTATACTGCAGTGTGTCCAGCTGTGGATTTTTCATTATCCTGTTCAGATTCATTGAGCTTCTTGAATCTGAGAATTAGTGTCTTTCATAAATTAAAAAATATTCTCAGCATTTATCTTTTTCAATATAGTACTTCCCCCATTTGTTCTCTTCTCTTCTCTTTCTCTTCTCTTCTCTACTTTTAGGAAATCAAATTACTTCTGTTTCACTGTCTCACTCTATTCTCCATATCGATTCATATTTTCTATCTCTTTGTCTCTATGTGTTGAATTCTGGATAATTTCTTTAAATCTGTTGTCTAGTTCACTAGCTCTGTCTTCTCACTGTCTCTAACCTATTTAACCTATATATCAAATTTTTCATCACAGTTATATATTGTTTTATTTCCAGACGTGTTATTTGGTTCTTAAAGTTTCTTGGTTATTTGGGGTAGTACCCATTCTTCCCGCTTTTTCTTTTCTTTAGAACATATTAACTGTTCTTTTTGTGTGGATCTGACTCTGCAGTTTGTTGTTCATTGTTTTGTCTGAAACAAGTTTGTGGTGACTTGTTTTCTAATGTGATCAGTGATTTTTGATTGTGAGTTCATATTCTTCTGAACTTTATTTTGGGGGACTTTTTTGTTTAAATTATGTTCCGACAGAAGAGGTTTCTTTTTCTAGCACCACCAGTTTGTTTCTCGTGGAACTTCAAAGTCAGTTTTTGACTTGTTTCTTGCCTCCACTTCCCCTTTTCTTCAGCACATGCACATTCACACACACAAGTAATATGAATTTCATCCTTAAACATGTGAGTATTGGGCTGTGATAAGACGTTCCTAGAGGAAACTTTTTCCCCCATCAAGGTTTGATTTCAAGTAAAGAAGAAAAACTTTACATGATTTCCTTGTTCACTCACTGAAAGTGGTACCTGTGGGGATTCATTAAGCAGCTCCACTGCTTACCCTGCTCACCGTTATGAACTGAATTGTGTCCCTCAAAATTCATATGTTGAAGCCCTAACCCCCAATGTGACTTCATTTGGAGATAATGGCCTTTAAGAGGGTAATTAAGGTTAAAGGAGGTCATATGGGTGGGGCCCTAATCTATTAGCACTGATGTCCATAAAAGAAGAGGAGGAGACAACAGAGTACTCTCTCCCCACGTACACTCAGAGAAAAGGTCGAAAAACGTTGGCCATCTGCAAACCCGGAAGAGAGGCCTCACCTAAAATGGAATTTTCTAGCATGTTGATCTTGGATTTCTTCCCTCCAGAACAAAATTTCTTTGGTTTATGTTCTGTCCCCCTTGGTATTTTACTATGGCAGCCAGAGCAGACTGACACAGTACTAGACCATGATTCTTATCCCCCATGAACTCACGTAACTCAATAGCAAAAAAAGTCTGATTAAAAATGGGCAGAGGAACTGAATAGACATTTTTTCCAAAGAAGACATACAAAATGCCCAACATTACTAATCATTAGATATCACCTTATACACCTGTTAGAATGATTGTCATCAAAAAGACGAGATAAGTGTTGGCAAGGATGTGGAGAAAAGGGAACCCTTGTGCAGTATTGGTGGAATGTAAATTTGTGCAGCTACTATGGAAACAGTATGGAGGGTTCTCAAAAAGTTGAAAATAGAACTGCCATATGATCTAGTAATTCCACTCCTGGGTATTTATCCAAAGGAAAGAAAATCACTATCTGGAAGAGTTATCTACCCCATGTTTATTGCAACATTATTTACAATACTCAATACATGGAAATAACTTACTTAAATGTCCATGGACAGGTGAATGGATAAAGAAAATGTGATATATAAGAATAAACTTAACAAAAGATGTGGAGGACCTATACACTGAAAACTACAAGACTTTGTTAAAAAAAATTGAAGAAGACATAAAGAAATGGAAAGGTACTCCATGTTCATGGATTGGAAGAATAAGCACAGTTAAAATGGCCATATTACCTAAAGCAATATACAGATTTAATGCAATCTCATCAAAATCCCAATGGCGTTTTCCAAAGAAAAAGAACAAAAAAATCATCATATTTGTATGGAACCACAAAAGACCCCTGAATAGCCAAAGCAATCCTGAGGAAAAACAAAGCTAGAGGTATCACACTCCCTAACTTCAAATTATACTACAAAGCTACAATAATAAAAACATTATGGTATTAGCAGAAAAAAAGACACACAGACCAATGGAACAGAATTGAGAATCCAGAAGTAAACCCACATGTATATGGACAACTAATTTTTGACAAAAGGGCCAAAAACATACAATGGAGAAAAGAAAGTCACTTTAATAAATGTTGGGAACGTTGGAAAGCTATATGCAAAAGAATGAAACTAGACTGCTATTTGATACCATACATAAAAATAAAAGTGGATTAAAGACTTAAATATAAGACCTGAAACAATCAAATAAATAGAAGAAAACACTAAACTTATGGACCATGGTCTCAGAGAGGGTTGTATGAACTTCACCCCAAAGGCGATGGCAGTAAAAGCAAAAAATAAATGAATGGGACTGTATCAAACTAAAAAGCTTCTGCACAGCAAAAGAAACCCTCAACAAAACAAAAAGGCAACCAACCAAATGGGAGGATATTCAGAGGGTGCCAAAAAAATGTATGCACATATTAAGAAAGGAAAACTGTTAAAATTGTAATACTCAATATATACTAATAACAAAAGATGAATACAAGTCATGTTTGACTTCTGCAATTACAAGAGGTGCTCAAAGTGGTTACCATCAGCGTCCAGACACTTCTGATTACAGCGAACTACTGCTTGAGCAACGTTGACTAAAGTGTCCACTTGTATACATTTTTTGGCACCCCCAGCATTTGCAAACAATACCTCTGATATGGGGCTAATATCCAAACTATATAAAGAACTTACAACAATAACAAAGCAATCCAATTAAAAATGGGCAGAGGATCTGAACAGATACTTTTCCTAAGAAGACATACAAATGACCAACACATGTGTGAAAAAATGCTCAGCTTCACTAGCTCTTAGGGAAATGCAAATTCAAACCACAGTGAGATATCACCTCACACCTGTTAGAATGACTGTTATCAACAAGGCAAGTGATAACAAGTGTTGGAGAGGCTGTGGAAAAAAAGGAACCCTCATACACTACTGGTGGGAATGTAAATTGGTGCAGCCACCATGGAAAACAGTGTGGAGGTTCCTCAACAAATTAAGAATAGGGGTGGCCGGTTCCATCAGTGGTTACAGTGCTCATAACACCAAGGTCGCAGGTTTGATTCCCACGTGGGCCAGTGAGCTGCGTCCTCCACTAGATTGAAAACAATGACTTAATTTGGAGCTGAACTGCGCCTCCCACAATTACCGTGTTTCCCCGAAAATAAGACCTAGCTGGACAATCAGCTTACTGCATCTTTTGAAGCAAAAATTAATATAAGACCCAGTCTTATTTTATTATAGCATTTATATAATATAATACTGGGTCTTATATTAATTTTTGCTCCAAAAGACACATTAAAGCTGATTGTCCGGCTAGGTCTTATTTTCGGGGAAACATGGTAGATTGAAAACAACAGCTTGACATGGAGGTGATGGGTCCTGGAAAAAAACACTGTTCCCCACTATTCCCCAATAAAAAAAGAAATAAGAGTAGAGCTACTATAATATGACCCAGTAATCTCTCTTCTGGAGATCTACCTGAAAAAATTGAAAACATTTATTTGTAAAGATATATGTACCTATATGTTTATCGCAGCATTATACACGATAGCCAAGACATGGAAACAACCTAAGTGTCCTTCATTGGATGACTGGATAAAAGAAGAGGTGGTACATGTATACAATGGACTGCTTCTCAGCAGTCCAGGTGGTACATGTACAGGTGGTACATGTATACAATGGACTGCTTGCCATCTGTGACAAGGATGGATCTTGAGAATATCTTGCTGAGCAAAATAAGTCAGATGGAAAAGGACAGGAACCATACGATTTCACTCATGTAGGATATAGAACAGAAAGCAACAAACGAACAAACTAAAACCTCATAGACACAATAGAAGGGCGGTTACCAGAAGGGAAGGGGAGTGAGGGGGAAGATAAAGAGCGTAAAGGGGATCAAATATGTGGTGTCGGAGGCATACTAAACTTTGAGTGGTGAACACACAATGAATATATAGATGATGTATTATAGAATTGTACACTTGAAACCTATGTAATTTTATTAATGAATGTCACCCCAATAAATGTTTAAAGAAGAAAATGAAGTATATATATAATTGAACATTCAGCCATAAAAAAAGAAGGAAATCCTGCCATGTGACAACATGGATGGACATTATGCTAAATGAAGTAAGTCAGACAGAGAAATACTGCACAGTCTCATTTATATGTAGAATCTTACCCAAAAAAAACACATAAAAACAGCAAATAGATTGGTGGTTACCGGAGATGGGCGGGTGGGCAAAAGGAGTGTAGGGGGTCAGAAAGGTACAGACTTACAGATATAAGATTAATAAGATCTAGGGATGTAATGTACAGCATGGTGACTATAGTTAATACCGTATTGTATATTTGAAAGTTGCTAGGACAGTCGATCATAAAAGTTCATCACAAGAAAAGAATTCTGAGGTGATGGATGCTAACTTACTGTGATCCTTTCACAATATATACATAAATCATGCTGTACACCTTTAATACAAGGTTTATGTCAATTATAGCGTAAAACTGGCAGGAAAAATTATATGAGGCTAGCTAGATTATGTTTAAAATTTTCTTTTACTACATAGATCGAATTGACTTCTATGAAATTGCCCATATTGCTAAAATTAAATTCTTCAAAGAAATAATTCTGTAAATGTTTTTAAGATTTCATATAATGCATTCCCTTAAAATAGGATTTGTAGAGAATTTGAAAAGAAAGCCACAGGTTAAATCATTTTTTTTTTAACTTCATGTACTCTGAAATGCTTAAGCAACTTTTTTGGAAATGTATCTTTTTTAAGAAAATAGTTTATAAAATTACAGTGAAATCGTCAGAAAAAAAAATTATGTGGTCAGTTGTGTATTAAATTTCTTTTAAAAATTATGTATCAAATAAACTTAAAGTGGAAAGTATTAATATATTTAATTTTACTAAGAAGTATTTTGACACTAGAGAATATTCTTGGAATCTAAAATTTATAGCTAAAAACCAGCAGGGGTCACTGTGATAACAGATTTTTTTTTTTCTTCCTCTAAACAGTTCTGTGTAGATGGGTGCATACTATCTATAAACAAAGATGTGAAAGAGAGAATTTAAGTTATATCACTGAACAAAAATACCAAGATGTTGGAAAGTATGTACAGTATCCCTGGAAGGTTAAGAGTACTTTTGAGAATTATATTTTTTTCCTAACTTTCTTCGTGTCTCAAATATACGGATTCTTTTAATTGACGGGAGGGTTTTATTGACAGTAAAAGTACAGTAAACCTTCCCTGGTGATGTTTTGGACTTTATATTGAAGTAGAGAATACCGTGTAGTTCATTGGGATACAACTTGTGTAACCCAAACTAAATCATGAAACAGCATTCCCAGTAAAGTTTTAAAAGGGATTTTGAAAAACTTTTCGTCCTTTCCTCCAAATTAAGGTAGAGTTATAATTCCCAAGTTAATTTTTAGAGACAGTAATGGTAATTGGTAGGAAAGAATTAAAGAGTTAGTTGTCAGGGTATTTTTTTCCCATCGAGTATGGATGGGCTAAAGTAGAAGTTAGTAAATGTTATTCATTGAAACATGATGCTGTGTCTGGATTCTATTCTGAGAGAAACATACAGTGTTTCAACCCCTAAAATAAGACCTAGCGGGATGTGCCTAGCTCCAAAGACACATTAGAGCTGATGGTCCCACTAGGTCTTGTTTTCAGGGACATGGCAGTCCATAATTACACTCCATCTTAAAGGAGTTTATAATCGAGTTGTGCACATTTAATAATAAAATAGAAAAACAAAGACCATAATATTACATAATACATGAAAAACTATGATATACAAAGCGATCAGTTTATGATTGAAATAAGTGAATTCCAAGTAGGAACTATCTTTGTGAATTATAATCAGACAACTATTCATAATAAAGATAAAACTTGAATTCAGTAGGATTTAGAGAATGAAAAGGATGACAGTTTAGTTCAATAAGCATGTATGGAGCACCTGGGTTCCACCCACTTTGTATATTTAGACAGTAAAATGAGGGATAAAAAAGTAAATAAAGCTTGGTTTCTTCCCTTGTTTATCAGTAATACAGATGGAAATACTGTCAAAGTCAAAGGATAATTAATAGACTTTGATGTTGAAAACAGTGGTAGATGAGATTGGAAATTGGAAAGTACACTGGTTTGAGGGTCAAGACATACATGTTAGTCATTTTAGTCACCTAGGCTTCTGTCACTAAATTTATACAGGGACTGAAACACATCACTTAGACAATTTTCACACCATTTCCAACTTTAATAATCTGTGCTTCTTCTATAGATAATGAAACTTTAGAGTAAGTGGCATGATGAAAATGTTACAAGAAGGTTACTCTAAGGACTCAGATGTGTGATTGATAGAGGAAATTACTTAGCTGCACATGGATTTTTGAGAATGTAGCTGAAAATAGTAATTCCTAGTCTAAACAGGGCAGTATAGAGATGAAGCTCTTGGTTTGGAATTTAAGATAGTGGGAATTTTTAACATCCATATAGAGACATGTCCATGTGTTTATATTGCTTATGACACTATCACAGCTACAGATTTAGGAAATCGGCCCTATTGCCTTTTCACAGATATTCATAATTGTTAACCCAAGTGACTGAATTTTTGCTTTTGAGAACATTAATCACTATAAATTAGGAAAATCAAGATTAAGATATCAAATATATCTTTGTCTTTTAGATAAATATTTTGCTTTTATATAATTAGTGAAAAACATTACGGGGTTTTATTAAGCAGCTACCCCTATTTAAGGATTTCCCATTTCCTGCCTCAGAAGACTAACTTGTTCAAGAACAAAGAATGTGGTTTTATATCTGGTTTGTATATCTGGTTTTATATGCTGTTTTATATCCCATGCTTCGAACATGTGCTATATATTTAAAAAGGGAAATTCCATATTAGAGAGCTAGTCATGAGTTTGATTAAGGGAGATTTGAATTATATGTGCTGTTTACCTTACGTTTGTGTTTTGCAGTGATTGAATATGAAGGTAAATACTAGATGAATGTGTTTCATTATGTTTAGTCTACACCATCAGGTTTCTAGTCTATCATCACCTAATTTATAATATTTGCTATTTCTCTCAGGAAAGCTTTTAAGGTTAACTATATATGGCAAAAGTAGAACTTTGAAATCTTATCTCTTTGAAAAAGATTGCTTCCAATTAAATATATATTTTTCTAAAAATTTAGGTCATCTGTTTAGAACTTGTGATGAATCTTCAGATGCAAACAATGATATATACATAGTGATTAGGCTCTTGTTTTTTTGTTTGTTGTTGTTGGTTGTTGTTGTTGTTGTTGTTTGAGAAATGTATCCAGAGATTTCAAACTTGTAGATTTCCCTTGCTGTAGCTCTGAAAATCTTGTTTTCAAGTAGGAACAGGGAAACAGAATCCCTTAGTTCCTGAAGGGAGGTTTCTACAGTTTAAGCCAGGACAAATCCTTCTTTTCCCCCAGTCCTGGCCTTCCAACAGTCTACTTCCCTTTCTGTTGTTACACTTTCTGTCTCAAAACAAAGTTCTCCATGTCACTTCCAAATGAAGTCTGACGGTTTCTCTCTTATCTGGTGCTGCAGAGATTTTGAAGTTTTGAATATGATTTGTTGAAAATAAGAAGTAGATGAGAGAAGAGAAGCACACAGACACATTTTTAAATGTACTGAGGTGACAGTGATAGTTCTTTAACTCATGACTGGATAAAGGTATCCCGATTTGCAGGTGCACTGAGAGCCGATTTGCAGGTGCACTGAGAGTCCGTAGCATTTGGCCCTTGATTCTCAGTGTGGCATGTTCTGTGAGGTGACTTGAGTTGGCTGTGGGGTTGCTGCCTACAGGATTCCACTGGGACTGGAGAAATGACAAGTGAGGGTGGAAAGCGTCCCCCGTCGGTTCTTTCCATTTCTTTTTTCCCCTTTCTTGCTCAGTCTCGTCCTGCCATCACAGACCTGGTTACCATGCAGTGAGCCGGTGGTGTTGGTGACCCCAGTCCCAGTGATGTCTGCAGTCATGAGTACAGCAGAGCACCTTCTCCTCCCGGATCTGACGTATACATGCCCCTCGCATACTCATCTTGTTCATTGTCTTACGTTCTCGTGTGGGTGTTTTATTAAGGACATGAAGTAGACTGTACTTGAGTCCTGAAATGCTTGTTTCAAATGTGTGTTTTTTCCCCAGAAGATGAAAAACATGTGTTTTTTCCCCAGAAGATCAAAAGATAAAAACTTGGAGATCATGCCAAACCATTAACTTCCTTGTATATTACAAATGTGTCAGAACTGCCACCTAAACCCCAGATGCCCTCCCTCAGCCCCACATTTACCCCTCCATTCATCTGCTCACATTACAGTAAATGTCTGGAAAGAGCTGTGAGTATTGGCTGCTGTGTCCACTTACCTTGTATTCTCTCTGAGCCCTTGTCTGCCTGCCTTTCAATATCACTCCTCCACTGAAACCCCTCTTGTCAAGGTCACCAGCAACCATGCAGGCCAATCTTTTTTTGTTTTATTTTTATCTTTTTCCCCTTTTTTCCACCCCCGCCCCCCACTCTAGTTCAAGCCGTTGTTTCTCAGTCTAGTTGTGTAGGACACAGCTCCTTGGCCCATGCTGGTGTTATGAGCCTTGTGCTCCCCCCTGCTGAGGCAGTCGGTCGCCAGTTGTCGGTGGGCCGCTCACGGCAGCTCTCGCCGGCTGCCCGCCCCTCAATGGCTGCCGGTAGCACACAGCAGCAACACATAGCAGCCTGCAGCCCCTCATGCCAACCTCCACTGCTCACGGCAGCCCAGCTCCAGGGAGAGCTGTTGTTCAATCTTAGCTGTAGAGGGCGCAGCTCACTGGCCCATGTGGGAATCAAACCGGCGACCTCAGCGTTAGGAGCACAGCACTCCAGCCACCTGGGCCATCGGGCTGGCCCCACGCAGCCCAATCTAATGCTTGATCCTGAGTCCCTATTATTCTGTCTCAGCATTTGACACAGTTGATTACTCCCTCCTTCTAGAAATACTTGCTTCACATGACTTTCTGATTGCCATGTAGTCCTGGTTTGCCTTCTACCTGTCTGGGTATCCCTCTTCTTTCCAGCTTCTAATTACTGATCTGTTTCAGGGTCAGACCTCCAACCTACTCTCTTACCTATAGCCAGTCCTATGACGTTAACTATCAACTCCCCAGTTTATATCTCTAGCGCTGACTTTCCCCCACACACATTCACCTGCCTGGTTAGCATCTCTACTTAGACATCTAAAAGGTATCTCAAACTTTAGTGTTTAAACAGAACTCTTGATGCTCCTTCTTCCCAGGCCTGCTTCTTCCTCAGTCCTCCCCATGTCAGTATACAGCACCACTATTTATCCAGTTGCTTGGATCAAAATCTAGGTACATGCTCCATCTTCCCGCACAGCCCACATCCAATCCATCAGCCAAGTTGGCTGTGCCTTCATCATATATCCCAAATCTAACCCCTAATCCTTATCAAGTCCTCTGCTACAATTTTAGTCGAAGCCCTGCCGCTTCTTGCTTTCACTCTTGACATGCCCCTCATCCATTTTCCACACAGCAGCCTCATATCTTAGAAAGCATAAACCAGATCATGTCCTTTACCTGCTTAAAGCTTTCTAATCACGTCCTCTCCCACTCAGTAAAATCCACATTCCTTGGCAAGCCTGTGAGGCCTTGTCTGTCACGTTTCATCTTCCCCGCTGTGCATCTTGCTTAGTTTCATGTAGCCACACTGACTCTCTTTGCTGTTCTTCAAACACACCCAAGCCCATTGCTACTTGGGAGCCCCTGCCTGACATGCTCTTCCCCCAGATCCTTTCAAGATGCCCACCCTCACTTTCTTTAGGTCTGTTCAAATGTCACCTCACAGAGGCCTTCCCTGACCCTTCAGTCTAAAATAGCACGCTCCCCGACTAGAATATAAGCTCCACTAGGGCATGAAACTGTCTTAATCCATTCTATATTCCTAGTGCCAGACATGGGAGTTACTGATTGATTAGATGGATGGAGGGATAGGTGGATGGATGGGTGGATATGCTGTAGTCTAGCACTCTTTTCACCTGGATTTCCTCACACTGGATTTTTTAAAACGGTAGCATGAAAGAACTGAGATAATTCTAAATAGCTTAATTCTACATTTGGTAATAGATTTTTAAAAGCACTTAAAGAGAATACATCCTTAAACTTTTGAATGACAGGGCTGGGCATAAATATTCCATAGAAATGGTTTCCTATTTATTGAAGTATCATAGCATCATAACATACTCTTAAGGGAAAAATATAACCTCTCGACAGCAACTATAGGAAACTAATGTTAAATCGTAACAGAGACTCTTAACTAGAAAATTTTCAGTACATTTCATTTCATTGGCAAACTATCCAAATAATAACCTCTATTAAGAGAAGATATGACCATTGTATCAAAACTGATTCAGAAGTATCTGAGAACCATAAGAGATGGGATAGCTAATGGGGGAAGAGTGTCCACTATGAGTTCAAATTCTACGTTTTCTATTCATTAACTAGATGACCATGGATAAGTTATTTAACCTCTCTGCCTCAGTTTCCTCATCTGTCAAATGGGGGTGGTAAAAGTACCGAAATTTACTCTATAAGTTTGTTTTGAGAATTAAATGAGTTGACTTATGTAATACATTAATACGTAGCCTGACATAAGTGCTATATTTAATGTTGCTTTATGACAATTTAATCATCATCATCAGCTCTAGGTGTCCATTTGGGAATGTACTCTTTGTAAGCCATCCATAACGAGGTTGATAGGCCATGATCATAAGTAGTTAAAACTTTTTAAAATGAAGTCCGTAGCAGTTCCCCTTGGAGCAGTTAGCTGGATTATACTGCTTTCTATGATCTTAAAATACATATTAAAGCCAAAGAAATACTAGTTTTGTAAATCCTTAGATGGCACACCCATACAGCTGGTACCACAAATGATGTCACGTTTCAGGAAGATCAGCTAATATATTCCATGGAATCAAAGGTACTTCTCAGGATAAAATGTGTTTTACTTCTAGTTCCCAGGCTGGTCTTTGATTCAGACCCAAATTAGAGAAAAATCTAGCCTTTCAAATAGGTCTCTGCTGAACCCATTTTGATAATTTACTGAAGTTATTCATTACCACATTTAGTAATTTAGGTGAAATTTCTCATTTCTCAAAACAAGTTTTGCTTACACCCTTTCAAAAGAATGTTATTGGTATGTGGGTAGGTTGTCTGGAGCCAGCCTCTTATCTGGCGACCAGATTCAAAAAGTCTGAGCTCAGCGAAGTGACTTAGCCCACATGCTTTTGTTTTGTTTTGTTTAATAAGCATGTATGAGCCTTGCTAAAACACAGTGCTACCCCCATCTAGGAACAATGCTGCACATATCATTTCCTGAAATAATGGAGTTGGAAGGCAATTATCTACTCACAAAACAGGCTGAAACAACAGTTCCTGATATTCTTCTCAAATACTTTAACTTCCCAAGGAATCCGGAAAAAATAATTCCATGAGACAGTGTTGTGAATGAAGGTATGCTGTTTCAGTTTCCTTCACTGGAATCCAGTAACCAGCAGTAATGAATTACCACCCACGCGCCGTTTCCAAGGGACTCTGGCTGGGTGAGCTGTCTGTCTGCTTTGGGAACACCGCACAGCCTATAGCCCCTGTGACAGCATGGCCTTGAGCTCCCTTTTGTTCACTTTTGGGAACCATCTCAGAGATTACCTGCAGCTTCTGGAACTATACTTAATTATGGCATTGTTTTCCTTTTACTCCTAAAGAGAATTTGGGACTTTGGTTTCACATTCCCAAACAAGAAGTGTATACTTTCTAGAAAGACTGAATGTCTATTTCATCAAAACATGTTTTCAAGTAGTGTGAGAGAGCGCTTTATGAACCCGTGGCTCCTTCATCTTGAATGTGGGTTGGTCGGGATTTATTAAAAGGGCTGTCTCCTCTGTGACATTGCCAAAGTAGCCCAATGATGTTCATGGCAAAAAATAGAAGTTAAGAAGACTTCTAATATTTAGACATTACCTTCTTGAATTCTCATTTGAAAGAAAACTAGCACAATATTTTATTTCAGGGATGCACATACAGATTTTCGTCATGTGCTACAAAAAAATTGGGGTTAGTCATCTGGACGTTGAGCCTATATGATGCCAATTATAAAGCTATTTGGAAACTTCCAGAAGATTGCCTGTCTCAAATTTCATCTGAATATTTGACTTTGTGTTGGCATATCCTCTCCACTAAATAGAAGGTATGATATATTGTGTGTAAGTGTCACAGGAGTGACATTTAGTGGAATGAGGAGAAACTTGAGACACTGTAACATTACTTAAGGAGGTTGTATAAGCTGTCTCCGGAAGTTTTGGGTAGACAGATAGACTATTTTCAGTCTGGCTTATTTGGGTATTCATAAATCTTCTCTCTGTCTGGAAGCTTAGGTATTGATTTAGTGGCTTTTCATTCTGATACATCACAATTAAATTGATTGACATTTTCTCTAATGAAATGTATAACTTTTAGAAGTGTAGTTGAAATTTGCATCTAAAATTGATTATTTCTGATTGTATCAGCAATTGACCAATTCTTTGGAAATAGTAGAAATAGCTATATTGAAGTCTTCTTCCTTTAAGACATCTCTCCATTGAGCCTGGCCCTTACTTAGCTGGTTGACATTCTTTATCTGGCTCCTAATGGTCACTTGTCCACATTAGAGATTTCCTTACCACTTTGTCGCGTCCAGCATGACAAGAGCAGTGGGAAGCAAGGAGGGCGGCACACGGTTAATAAAATAAAATAAAATAAAATAAAATACCAAAAAAAAAAAAAAAAAAAAAAAAGACAGTAGACAAGAATAGAGTGCAAGCAGGGCCAAGGACTGCAGCCTCAAGGACTGAGCCCCGAATTGGGCCAATGCATGGCTTTTATTAGTTAGTTGTGGAAGTGAAAAGTAAAGCTTGTCAATCTCAAGATCTGTGAATCCCATACATTAAAATAGGAAACTGATTTAAGCCAATTACCCTTGCCTCCAGGCAGCCGAATTAAGTCTCAGGATAAGTAAGGCCCCAAGGGACAAAATCTTTATGCATATAAATAGATGGAGAGCACATCATTGAGTCACCTCCCCTGCAGGTTGTGGGAAGGAATGCAGCCACAGAGGCAGAGGCTCTCCTTAGCCAGGGGAAGGTGGGGGGCTGTGCCCACCTCTAAAGACCCCGTGAGTTCCCCAGATGGTCCCCATGTGGCTGTGTCTGGCTTGAGCCCCCCCTTCCCCCCCCTGCTGTGGGGAGTCATACCCGTCTTTGACTAGCCAGCCATATTTTGGGGCCAAACAGGGACACATAAGGTATAAGCACAAAGGTGAAGCAAAGTCCCTGAAAGGATCTGTCTCACAGACTCTCCTTTCTTTAGGGGCAGGTATGAGGGGACAGACAGGTAGGCTGCTGCCTGGCAACACCACTTGACATTGTCTCCTTTGGACTCCTACTGACTCTTTTCAAGCCGACATTCAGATTGAGAAACTGTGGATGGAAGTGGGTTAATTTGTTTCATTGAAAAGATAACAGATAAAATTAAGAACATTTAAAGAAGAGCCCATGACAAAAGCTCAAATGAAATTAGGGCTGTGCCACTGCGAGGTAATGGACAGAAAGCGCCGCGTGTGGTTCTGCGGGTTGTGGTGAAAGTCGTCTTTCTGGATGAAAGAGGTCCAGACCTGAGGCCTTTTGTGGAGTACGCTAGGGCCAAGCTTCAGAGATCTTAGGCCTAGTGTAAGAACTTAGAAAGTGAGCTGTGTCTGCAGCCTTAAATCAGTTGTCTTCGTTGTTTGGGCTATAGTTTGTATCAGTGGAATCGTTTTTGGCTTCTTATCGTGGGTCAATCCCAGGATTGGCTTAACAATAGTTAGCCAAATCCATAAATTCAGTTCCCTCAGAAAGAAATCACCAGCTATGAATAATCAACACATCTACAAAGCACTTAAATCCTAATGACTGCCATATGTACTGGGGGTGCCAAAACAATGTACTCATTTTAAGAGATGTTATCTATGTGTTACTTTTCAAAGTTGAATTACGTAGCAATGTGTAGTATGACGTTCACTCAAAAGAAGGCATTAATCATAATGAATGCTAGCGTCATTCATTGTATTACAATTTTAATACAGTTTTTTCCTTTCTGAAAATGTGTATACATTTTTTGGGCACCCTCTGTATTTAAGGATGCGTATTATTAATGTTTTCTAGTATCATCCTTATTTCCTTGATAATATAGCAGTTCAGTAAAATATATTATACCTTTTTAAATGCCAAGAGTTTGTTAGCCTTCAACAACTGTGTACATTGCAGGTACTAGGTACCTAAATGCACTAAGCACATAAAGTAGGAAAGTTAAGAGTTCGTTCCTCATTTTCAATTCATTGTTACCCATGCTGGATAAATGATAGATTGTGAATCTGTATTTATCTTAATAGATTTTATAAGTGTTTTAAAATAGAGAATGAATTTTTTTCTAAAGCAAGATCTCTTAGACTGTATCCAGGGGCTTGCATCCCTAATCCAGTCAACATTTATCCGGTTTTTCCGATGTACTTTGCAAAGTACAGGGTATGTAAACAAAGTATAATGTGTGGATACTGCCTGTAACGAGCTTTAGGTGAAGAAGCAAAGGCTAATTTAAATGACATCGTTGGAAAACAATTTAAAACTAAATTTTAGAATGCTTGGATTGTACAGGAAGAAATTGTGCAGGAAGAAATCACTGTAGACTGAAACACTTTATCTCCCAAGGAGGCTTCATTGAAGAGGCAGGGGTAAGAGATGAGTAGAATATAACTGGACAGAAAAGAAAAGAGACAGAAACATTTATGGAACCTCTTCTGAATGCCAGATTGATAAGTAGTGGCTTCCCGGGCACAACCTCATTAGTTGTGCAGTGTAGACATATATAGCCCTGTTTATGCATGAGAACGTGAAGGATTCAGGAGATTGAATAGCTTGCTCAAGCTTATGCAACTCATGAGTTGCTACTAAGTAGTGATTAAGATTATCAGTTCTGAATTCCAGGCACTTTGGGATTTGAATCTCATCTCCTCTACTGACTGGCTATGCTTAATTTCTTTGTGCTTCAGTTCTTCAACCTGTAAACTATGGAAAATAATAATATCTACCTTATAGGTTTAGTTTGATGAGTAAACTACAGGTAACCCCCATGTAACACAGCCTTCTATAACACGGTTTCACTCTAACACGGTTCAAGAATTGCGGGGAACCTTCATACAACATAGCATCCTAGAACATCGTTTCACTCTAACACGGTTTGAGAATTAGAGAAATCCCCGAACAACACGGAGCGTATAGGCGCTTTTAAGAGCAAAAGATATCTCATTTGAAATGTTTCATTCAAGCGTGGATGTTGTATCAGATGTGACTACAGAATCTTAAAATTTATTATAATTTTAAATCTATTTTGTTTGTGGAGTATTAAGTTCAGAGGATGTACATATCTTGTCAAAAAGAAAATGCCCTCGGTTCATGGTGCTTAGCAGTGATGATGAAGAAAACATTATTTAATACATATTAATATATTATACTTTGGCTGAAAATTGCTTTAATAAAGATATTTCTCTTAATCATAAAAATATAATAGTATGTTTTTAAAATTTTTGGAACCTAACCCCCTTGTTTGTACTAGTTCTTTGTTTCGTATAGCACGGATTCAAATAACACGGCATTTTTAGGGACCTAACAACCGTGTTATACGGGGGTTGCTGTACTTAATGAGACAAAGAACTTAGCACACTTTCTGACACTGTAGCAACTCAATAGATGTTGAATGGATATAGATAGAGAGAATCTGAGGGAGATTCATGTTTACATCTTGTCTGACTGACTCCAAAGTCTGTACTTCTTTGTATTATATTACTACCCTGCAGAGAGAGCAGGTAGAAAATTCCAGACAGAAGAATAAGAACAAACATTTTGTCTGCTAAAGAAAGGTGAAGTCTTCTTGCCTGAATAGGGTTGGATTAGGGAACTCATGAAAAAGTGATGGGATGAAAAAGAAGGAAATTAATTATATGGGGCTTACAAGCTAGGCAGAGGGAGACTCGATGCCATGTGGACCTGGAAAGCCTGTTCGTCCATGGTCCGAAGAATGGCAAGATGCAAGTGTTTCTCTAAGCTTGTATGGGGTAAGGGTGGGGGCTCTGGGAGTCAGTGTGGGAAGCTGCCAAGCAAAGCGTGAGGTAATGTGGTCCTGCCCTGGGGGAAATACGGAAAGCCAACAGAAAGGACACACGTGGGAGGACACTGGTACTGGCGACACCACCTGACTCAGCCGACAGAACAGCTGCTGGGAGCTCGGGGCTGCCCCAGCACTACTAGACTCCGCACCATTACTGATGCTCCTTGAAACTACCAAAGCTTCAGTCAACTTTAAATTAACTAAAAATGATTCTGTCATGATTAAAGGAAAAAATCAATAAAGTTTTATTCCAGATAATCACCAAATTAAATGAATGAGAAAAATGTAATAGTATACCACAGAGTTTCTTGACATCATTTTTCTGCTTCAGCAAGCCACACATACTGTTTTAATGCCTACTTATAATTTACTAACGATTTAGTAAATTGACAATACTTCTCAAAAGACTTGACATTTCTGATTTTATATCCCGTTTTCCCCATTGTTTACATCTTCACCTGATAACATATGTCCAATTTGAATACAATGATACCCAAGCTTCTTTCTTAGCAATATAGACTAGTGATTATACCCAATAGATCTTATCATTAAGTACAAAGGTTAATATCTGAAGATAAAAAAGAGCAAGTGGCATGTATTAGCTGAATGGTTCCTGAGCTAATCCTTTGGTTATTAATCTAAAAGTATCTATAGGTCTTGCTAGCCTGAATCTGACAAATTATTAGTAATTATTATTATATTCATCCAGTCACTGGAATGAAAACATAAAGGAATTGCAGTAATAATAGTAATAATTATAACGGGTTAGGAAAAAATATGTCATAATGATTAAGGATACGAAATTGGAATCAGAGTCATGGAGTCATGACCTTACACCTCACTAGCTGAATAAACTTAACACGTAACTTTGTGTTCTGTAACCCTCAGCTTCCTCATTGGCTTGCTCTGAGAGCTGGGATATTTGTGTCAGACAGTATCTGGCACTTTAAAAATGCTCACTTTTTTTTTTTTTTTAATACTTAAAGTTGTATCATACATTATAGTTTCCAAAAATAAATTGCTCACATATTTATTTTATTTGAACCTGTCAGTCCTGCTGTGAAGTAGGCAGGGAAGGTGCTGTTATTCTCATCTGACAGTAAAAACTGAAGTTCAAAGAGGTGTTAAGTAGCTTAGCTTACTTAATTAGTTAATTAGTTAACGGCAAATCCAGGACTCAAACTCTGGTGCTCTTCCCTCTAGATTTTTCAGCTGCATGTATCAAAAACAATACAGTGGCAAGGAACCCTGACTTCCATGAACTTAAGAGCAGGTCAGTGATAGCAGTAATTTCCAAGTGCCAGTCCAGTCAGTGATAATATATGACAGAGTATTCCTGTCTGCGTCATTCAGATTCTCAGGCTAAATGGTGAAATGAGAAAATGGGGGTCAGTATAGTGAGTTTTAAATAGAGTTAAATTTATTCAAATTGAAGGACTGCCTTTTACTTTAAGGTTATATCTTTCCTATTTTTTGATGTTAAAATATTCTTATGAAATGCTGACAGAACATAGTTATTTTTTGTTGACATCGTTAGTTGATGTAATAGTACTTTCAGAAAACCCCATTAGGCCACAAATTTTGTATTACAAATTTTCTAGTCCAAAATTTGAGAATCCCGGCTCTAGTGTGATTTCATTAATTCAGGTAGTTTAAGTTTACAGTGTTATTTAGTTTATCTACATAAAGGCATAAAATCAGGCACTTGGATTTTTATACAATTTTGATTTTTTTTTAAAGATTTTATTGGGGAATGAGAACAGGACTTTATTGGGGAACAGTGTGTACTTCCAGGACTTTTTTCCAAGTCAAGTTGTTGTCCTGTCAATCTTAGTTGTGGGGGGTGCCGTTCAGCTTCAAGTTGTTGTCCTTTCAGTCTTAGTTGTGGAGGGCGCAGCTCAGCTCCAGGTCCAGTTGCTGTTGTTAGTTGCAGGGGGCACAACCATCCCTTGTGGGAGTCGAACTGGCAACCTTGTGGTTGAGAGGACGCGCTCCAACCAACTGAGCCATCCGGGAGCTCAGCGGCAGCTCAGCTCAAGGTGCCGTGTTCAATCTTTAGTTGCAGGGGGCGCTTCCCACCATCCCTTACAGGACTCGAGGAATTGAACTGGCAATCTTGTGGTTGAGAGCCCACTGGCCCCTGTGGAAATCGAACCGGCAGCTTTCAGAGTTAGGAGCATGGAGCGCCAACCGCCTGAGCCACGAAGCCGGCCCTACAATTTTGATTTTATCTCTATTTTGTGTTACCTAGGTCACTGATTCTTAGCTCTTTTTGGCAGAAATCACAGACCATTTTGAGAACCTGATAACTATAGATTCCTCTCACCACCTCCAAACCCCCCAAAAGCACATACACAAACAAGTGTTAGTACAAATTGAGTAGTTCACAAACTTGGTGGTACCCAGGAACCTCTAGGTAGTTTTAGTTGGTTTGTTCATGTAACCTATTTTGTTTGTTGGTTTTTTTCATCTTGTTTGTTTTGCTCTGTTAGGTGTTAGGGTTTATACAGGTGAGACTGGTTTTACAAGAGACTGTGTGGAAGGCCCAGTGCCAGAGCCCAGTGTTTATTTGGAGGTCCCTACACGTTGTGTGGTTTCTCAGGCAGAACTGGCATTTGATGGAAAACTGTGAAATATTATTAGAATATACTGTGTTGGCAAGGAAGTGGGGAAGAAGGACTTATATACAGTTGGTGAGAGTTTAAATGAATGTAATATCTTTGGAGGACAATCTGGAAATATCTATCAACATTTAAAATGCACATACTTTTTTTTTTTTTTTAACCTCTGGATAACAGGTCTATTGTCATTTTTGTAAATTATCAACACAAAACCATTGCTCAAGGTTCCCAGCCCACAAGACATTGCAGTTGGAGACGCAGTGCCGTCCTGTCACACAGCAGGGAGAGTGGTCAATGCTGCTCAGGGTGACTCATTTCTCCTCTTTTCCTTTTGTCATAAAGACCACAGACGAAAATGCACATACTTGTATTTGTATATGAAGACATGTATACAAAGATCTTTGTTGGAGTCTGTTCATATATGAGCAAACTACTGGAAATGCATAAATATCCATCAATAGGGAACTGATTAAATAAATGATGGTATATTCAAGCTAGAATACTGTGAAGCCATGAAAAAGGATGAAGTAGCACTATTTATGACCAAGATATACTGTTAGGTGAAAATGCTTTTTTCAAGGAGGAAATGCACACATACGTGGGTTTGGGTATTCTGGAAGCATATGCCAGCAGCTAGTAATAATGACGAGCTTGGAGGTGGAGAGAAAAGGGTCTACAGTAGGTGAGATACTTATTTTCCTATTTATCGTAGTGCTTAACTAATTTTAATCAGATCCTTGTATTATTGCTTATTCATTTTTTTAAAAAAGCTAGTTTGAAAAAAAAGGAATTAATTTTTAAAATTACTGTGCAATATGAGAAAAAGAGATTAGAGGATATTTAGATTAAACTGCCTAAATGAAAGGGGATGGTACAAAATGAACAGACTTTTCTTTTTGCCTGTTTTCTAATGGGAGAAGAAGGGGGCACTTGATGGAGTTAAGAACTAGTCAATGAATAAATCAAAGGAAATAGCTTTTCACACAGTATGTGGCCAGTCGAAGGAATTTGCCGCCACAGGCAGCCATAGAGTCAAATACTATGGCTGGGTTTTTTTTCTTTTTCCTTTTTGGAAGTCTGGTCACTTATGTCCAGTCATAACATTTGCAGTTATGCAAGAGAAGATAAGGATAATCAAATCTGATGGTGCAGGATGTAAGCTGATCATTACAAAGGAAGGAATTTCTCCCCAATCTCCCTTCTTTTTTGGCTTTTCCAAAGCCTCAGAATAACATTACACAATTAGCTAGGTCCGCTTTGAAGAACTGACAGTACTTCCTCTGAATCATTAGGTATTATTCATGGCCCAGGGAAGAATTCCAGAGCTGCCAGGGCAGCAAAGCTCATAACTCTCTTTTTGCACCCAGAGTGATGGCCCCTTCAGTTTCGAGTTAAGCATTTTGGCAGGGCAGTCGTCCTGCTGCGGCACGACTCCTGCCATTCCCAGGAAAGAACACGTTCAAAGGGAAATAATCGGTTTCAGTTCTTCTCCTGTGGAGCTGGCCATCTTGTATAATATAAGCGACAAACCCTAGATTATTAAGGGAGGGCCTGATTGGATATTCAGGAAATAATTCATGCTTTTTTTCCTCTTTCTCTTTCCTTCCTTGGCTCCAGCTAGTAATGAATCCCTCCAGCAGGGGATAGGCAGAAGACATAAACCAGCACTTACCAATCTCATTTAGCCCCAGTTACAGGTTTGACATTGTTATTAGTCTCGTTTATCCACATGACTTAAGAAATACTGCACCCGTGTACCTCTTGTGTTTCAAGATCAAGAGTAGAATGTATCAAATTGACTTGCATTTGAGCAAGTAAGTGGAGTGTAGAATGGTATACTATGTCAGCGTGAGCAAGATAAGTTGCACTTAACAAAATCCACTGCAGATTGACTCCATTCTTTCCCTCCCATGTGATCCGGTCAAGGGCAAACCTTCAAGTGTCTAACCACAGGAATGAAAGGACTCTGTCATTAAAAGGGATTTCTCCCATATTGTGGAATCCAGTAGCTGGCAGACTGGGTATTTGTTAAATGTGCAGGATAAATGTGCTTCCCTTCCTCAGTGTTGTGCTTTGCAGAGCCTTTTCTGTCAGCCAGCAGTTGGATGACATATAGACAACACAATTCGTGATCTCAGGCCCATCTGGTACTGGACGCAGCAGTATCTTGTGTGTCCCACATATAGGGTTCAAAACAGTTGGTCATCCAAACACCCAAAGGCAGGAGAAAATTTGTTTCCATTATTATTACTTATCTTAATTACATGCTAGAAAGTTCCAATTGAACTTTAAAACAAAAATCTCTCATTACATTTAATTACACAGTCATGCACCAATTAACAACCAGGATACGTTCTGAAAAATTCATCATTAGTTGATTACATCATTATGTGTGAACATGATAGAGTGCAAACCTAGATGGTACAGCCTACTACATACCTAGGTTATATGGTAAAGCCTATTGCTCTGTAGGGGCTGCCCTTTTGGGTTCTTGGCTGAGACATCCCTCAAATAAATGACAGATTAACAGCAGAAAAATAAGCAAAAGTTTAATAACATGTATATCTCCATGTTAAATGCATTTCTTAGGGAGAGACCTAAGAAAACTGAGCAACTGGTCAAAATGGTGGAAGTCACCACCTTAAATACCATCTTCAGCTGAAGACGAAAGATGTGGGGGAGTGGGGAGAGTCAGTTATGAGAGGTGACCAGGAAGAGCACAGTAAACAAGGGTAAGGTTATTATGCAGACTTAAATCCTTGTCTTCTGCTTTGATAAGAGTTTCTAGTTTCAACCCTCTCTTCCAGGTACTGTGAGGAAGACACCCTTACAAATGGAGATTTCCTTTACAAATCTAAATGTATTTTACAAAGAGTAACTTCTGTTTGGTTTTCAGAGCTTCTCCCACGTCTACTTTTTCTTAAAATTAGCCAGCCTAAAGTAATCCTTATGGCAAATAGACATATTTGGAGGCAGCAAATTCTGTTTCCATACAGCTCCTACGCTACAGACCTATACAACATGTCACTGTACTGAATACTGTAGGTAATTGTAACATAGTGGTAAGTATTTGTGTGATGTGTTGCACTACAATGTCATGAAGGCTATGACATCACTAGGCAATAATGTTACCATGCTGAGGGTCTGGCTGCTCACCACACAAAAGCCAAAACTCCAGAGGCGAGGTTGGTGGAAAGAAAAGCAGGTTTATTCCCAATGCCAGCATTAAGGGAAGACAGTGGACTCCTTGTCACAAAGACTGCCTTCCCACTCTTAATCACCACCAAAAGTTTTATAGGCATGTAAGGAGAGGCAGAACAAAGGAAAAGAAGTTGTCCGCCAATTCCTGAAAAAGGCACTTCCCAGAGGCTGGATTGTTTCAAGGATAGGAGTGGATCTTAAACAGATGTAAAAACTTCTTTCAAATTATTGAGCCAGGTATGCATACAGTTTGAAGTAAACAACCATTGAAACTGGTGGGTGTGCACAGTAAATATATAGTAAACAGAGTCATCAAAGTTTGGAGGGAGGGAAGAAAAACAAAGCAAAGAAAAGCTTTCAGAAAGTCCCAAGCTAAACTATACTGTTAAACCAAATTACACTAGAGCAGGGGTTTCCAAACTGCGGCCCGCAATCCATTTTTAATTGGCCCGCAGCAAATTCCAAAAATATGTTTAGTTTACTTAAATAAACCAGGTGAAGCAATATGTACTTCACCTCGAGTGAGTGGCCCAGCTGTTTGTGTATTTTACCACATATGGCCCTTGGTAAAAAACGTTAAAGAAAGTTTCGACACCCCTGCATTAGAGGTTTAAATCTCAAAATAGAAGATTCGGTGTCACTGTTACAATAGTTTTTTTAGCTCCATTATAATTTTATGAGACCACCATTTTATTATTATTTTTTCTAAATTTTCACAACAGGTTGACATCATTTTATTCATCGGCATGTGTGTACCCTGTTATTGCATGGTTTGGTCTCTAAGTAGTTGGCCATTTCTCACTGGCTAGACCTTGGAGATTTTGCAGATAGCTCTGAGGTTCCTGGACTCCCTCTGAAGTTCTGGCTGCCCAGGTGGCCACATGAAGTGGTGGGTTTCTCCACACTTTCTTGGTCCTCCTGTGGCTCATTTCCATTTTGATTCAGTGCCTCATTCAGCCTGTGATAATGGCCAAACAGTGTTGGCCTTCTAGCTTTCTTAGACTTAACAGAAGGCCTGGGAGTTTTAGGAGAGGCTTTTTTTCTTGAACTCCTTTGAAGGGGTCTTTTTACCCCCATGGTTGTCTCGGGTACCTCATCTCTGCCTCTGGATTTGAATGGACAGGTGGCCTTCCTCTTCTTCCTCCCTTTGGTGCTTGGGGTTGGATTTTCCCTAATGCTAGTTACTTGCAGTTTCCTGGTCACCCTTACCACATCAATGCCTCCCAGTGGTCTTGAGAGACCACCATTTTATATGTGGTCCTTCCATGACTGAAGTCATTCAAGGATGCCTGACTGTAATTCCTTCATTTGCTATCCATTCCCATTGCACCATGTGCAATCCCAACTTTCAACCATTGTAGGAGACCATTCCATTTCCAGTGCTGTCCAGTGCTTTCTGTAGTGATGGACAAGTTCTGTGTCTGTGCTGTCCAACACGGTAGCCACATGTGGCTACTGAGCACTTAGAATGTGGCTAATGTGACTGAGGAAATCAATATTTAACATAATTTGATTTTCACTAACTTGTAAACAACAATGCCATCTGAACGTTAGCATTCCTTGTGTCCCCAGTCCATTTTGACATTAGCATCTAGGCTGAAGTGACATACAGAAGTGACTACTTCTGTGACATACAGAAGTGACATACACAAGTGACATAGCCATTTTCTTCTTTCCTGGAAAGAGCATTGGCTCTCTTTTGTCATTAAATTTAAAAGCAATGCTAAGATATCACTTTGCTGTTTTCACACAGTTTTACGAAAAGTGAAACAGTATTGTCACTATGCAAAGGCTGCAGTTGTCACTCAGATCCTGTCATGAGGCCTGTGCTCGTCCGTCCGTAATACCTGAATGGCAACCTCAACAAACAACAGTAATGAGGCCTCTTTTTCTAAATGGAATAAGTTTGAATAAAAATCTAAAAATCTAATGTTTGCATAGCCAAGAGCAACATAAGGTACTGGGAAATTCCATCAGTATGCCAAGCAACTTCTTGGCAGCAAGGCACATCCATGTCTTTTATCTGCTTCCTTAATTCCTAGCATAAATGTTAATAAGTGCTTCTCAAATGAGTGAATTAGTATGTGAATGGACAAATTAGTATCACTCAGAAGTGATGCTAGTAACGTAAGGAAGAAGTCTCTCATTAAAGCACCTTAGCACGTATCTTTATTAGCAGATATATTGTGGAAACACACAATACAAGTAATAATGTTTTGGATTTCACATAATAATGTTTTGGATTTATAATATAAAAACACTGCATTCAGGACTAGTTTGAGTACTTTGTGAAAGAAATGGTATCCTACATTTGTAAAATCTTAGTCCAGAAAAAAAATTTCCATTTTCTACAAAATTTGTACTTACATTTGACTGTGTTTTTTGCAATGGGCTTCATTCCTTCCTGGCCATTCCTTTTCACCTTGACCTGCTTTTTACCACTGCTCTGATAGACGGCATAGTCTGCTGCCTCCCTCTCATTCCTCCTGCCCAGCTTTACCATTACTGTGGTCAGATGTATGAAATTACTTTGTCAACTTAAGCACAAAGTCATTTATTTTGCAGATAACAAAACAAGATCCTCACTTTTCTGCTTTAAGATGTTTTCATAGGATAACCTCAACTTTTCGTAGTCCCCTGTCTGCTTTCTTCATTGGTCTCATCAAAACAATTTGTCAGGTTCTTCACCTGATCAACCCATACCTACCATTAAGCCTTTTGCTTTCAAGTTGTAGCTAATGGCTTGAATGCCCAACCTCTCCAGTACTCTAGCCTCTTTTCTTTCTTAGTATCAAAACATACTTGAAATGCCAATTCACATAGAAGCTTTCTCAATCAGCAAAACCAGTGTGTTACGAAAGCAAGAACTCAGAGCTCTAGGAAGTGTGATAATGATTTAAAAATTTACTTGTGCCACTAGCTGGTTGTATGATCTTGGGTAAATTCCTCAACCTCTGTCAAATGGGTAGGGAGGAGTCTATGTGACCAAGGTGATTCCTCCACACTCTAAAATCTGTGGGATTGAGGTACATCATTTGCTTCCTACCACACTGTCAAAACCCACAACAATCATATGTTCTCTGACTATCAGTGAATGCTGCAAATATATTCTGTGATGAATTAGAAATAATTGTACACTTAATTTATATGAAATGTAGCATGTGCACCGCTATGCTCTCAGCCTACTACAATGAATGTATGAGTATTTAATATATGATGGTAATAAAACATTTATGGAATAGATTTGCTTCTGTTAATGGAAGACTAGTCAATTCATATCAACCCTCCTCAGAGGACATTTTTTTCAAAATTGGTTGAATACATGGAGTGCTAACAAGTTAGTGAATAATTATAGCGTGCCAAGATCTGGGAAAAAGAAGAATTACAGAGAAGTGAGCATTTGGGCCCACTTTTTCCTTCGGGACTCTGCCTGAGAGACTGAAAAGCTGAGCAGAGTTTTTGACAAATTCCTAGAACTAGGGGACCAAACACTGAGTTTGGGGTCAGTCATGGCAGCAGTCTGGTAGACTTCAACAACTTGGATTGGAAAGGCTACACCGTAGGAGGAAGTGCCGACAGAAATAGGCCATCCCTCACAGACACTGCAATTCATCTGTGAATTATCTCAGCCTCTGCTTAGATTAAGGTGATTGAGATTGCTAGTGTCCCTACATATCTGTAAGGAACAAACTTATATTTCTCTTTGGAAGACTATAACATCATCCTACGCCTTCAATTCTCTCTAATTGTTCATATACAATGTCCATAACTCAATCAAATATAATGGTGTGCAGGGGAGTTAAGACAATGTGATTAATTCCCAAGAGGAACAATAAACAATAGAAAGGACTCACAGGGATCTATATAATGGCATTATCTTACACAGACTTTAAAACAACTCATTAATATATCTAAGAAAATAAGATAGGATTTATAGCAGATTTGACACAATTAAAGCAAGAACTAATAGAGAAAAAGAAAATTCTTAAGAAAATATCCAGAATGAAGAATGGAAAAATAAAAGTTTAGAAAATACAGAAGAGAGCAGGGGGTATAATGAAAAATATAATATGTGCGTTTGGAGTCCTGGAAGGAAACGAGAGAGAAAAGTAGACAGATGCAATACTTGAAGAGATTATGGCTGAGAATTTTCAAAATTGATAAAAGGCATAAAGCCATAGATTCCAAATCATTAGAAACCTCAAGCAAGATAAACAAAGAAAAAAAGTTATAGGAAAATTTTGCTGAAAAGCAAAGAGAAAGAGAAAAATCTTTAAAGCAACCAAAAGAAGGGGGAGCAGATTATCCTCAAAGGATCAACAGTAAGACTGACAATTACCTTCTTTACAGAAATAAAAGACAGAAGAATAAAATCTTAAAGTTTGGATTTCTAAGCCCAACAAAAACAACCTTCGAAAATGACAAGGAAATAAAAGACATTTTCAGATGAACAACTTAGAGAATTCACAAACAGACCTAAAGTAAAGGAAACCCCTAAGAGTGTACTTTAGGCAAAAGAAAAATGATTCTAATTTCTTGGAGTCAGAGGAAGAAATGAAGAGCAAAGAAATGGGGTAAATAAATGAGCTAATAAATATTGTCCAAACAAATGTTGTTCTTCATAAAGTAATATTAATGCTATATTTGGGGAGTTAAAAATACATGGAAGGATTTTTTTTTTTTAATCTCAACAACAACCAAGAGAAGTATAGATGAAAATATTCCAAGGTCTCTTGCATTTAGAAGTAAAAGTAATAATGATGTTAGCTTTTGATAATCAGCAAAACACGTTGTAATGTCTGCTGCTTAAAGATAGTAACACACTGAAACGGCCACGTTAGTGGGAGAAAAGAATTTTAAAATATTGAGTCAATTCTAAAGGAGGCAAAAGAGAAGGAAAAAAGGACTTAAAACAGACAAGACGAGTATAAAGCTGTTAAGAAGATGATAGATTCTAAAACAAATATATATCAAGAAATACATTCAATGTATAGTGACAAATGCTTTCATTAAAATAAAAATATTGATTGCTGAGTTTAATTTAAAAAGAACGTGATGCTTTTATAAGAGATACATTAAATTATGAGAACACAGAAAGAATGAAAGCAAACGAATGGAAATGATATACTATGGAAACACTATCCAAAAAGAAAAAAAAAGGTAGCGAAGTTACTATTAGAGAAAGGACACTGAGCAAGAAATATTCCAAGAAATAACAAGAGCTAATTCATAAAATAAAATATTTAATTTACCTATAAAACATAAGAATTCTAAATTTGCAGCAAATAACTTAGTTTCCTCAATAAGTGACAGAAAAAGGACTTAAAAATCAGTAAAATTTGAACAAGACAATTAACAAGCTTGCTCAAATTGGTCCAGATAGAACAGGGCTCTTATTTTTATACAATATGCAGAATACACACTATTCTTATGGACACAGGAATATTAATGAAAAGTGACCACATGCGGGTCATAAAGCAAGTCTCAACAAATTTCAGAATATTAAGATCATACAGACTGCTCTGACAACTCAGAATTAAGCTACAAATTAATAACAAAAAAATTACTAGAACTAATTCAAATATATCTCTAAATAAGTTCTGGGTCAAAGGAGAAATCAGAATGGAAGTTAGAAAATACTATAAACTGAAAGAGAATTTAAGCATGACATTGAAACTTTGGGGCTGCAACTATAGCCATGCTTAAGGGAAAATTTACAGTTTTGAACTGTAAATCTATAAAAAACGTAATTTACAGAAAAAATCACATAAACATAGAAAGGAAATGCTAAAGTTTCCTAAGCACTCCTCTAGAAGTTAGAGAAAAAAATAGCAAATGAAACCAAAAGGAAGTAGAAGGGAGGAATAAATAGATGAGAGTAACTAATAACTTAGTAAACAAATATAGAGAGGACCCACAGAGCCAAGAGTTGTTTATTTGAAAAGACTAATAAAACTGATAAATAAAATTGATAAACCTCTGGTGAGACTGATCAGGAAAAACGTGACGGCACAAATAACCAATATCAGGAATGTGAAAGGGAACATCACTTCAGAGCCCACAGACATCAAAACTAGGCGCTTATAGACAACTGGATGCCAATAAATGTGAAAATGTAGAGAACTGGAGAAATTCCGAAGAAAATACAACCTCAAACCAGCCTAAGAAGTCATAAAAAATCTAAATAGTTCCATAACTATTAAAAAATTTGAATCCATCATTAAAGGTCATCTATAAAGTCCAGGGTTAAATGCTTTACCAGTGAATTCTTTCAGACATTGATTATCTCGCAGTTTATGTGGGTTATAAACGTAAGGTGTGGCTTACCCAGGTGCCTCTGGTTCAAGGTCTCCACACAGCTGCACACTTGGCTGCGTCTGCAGTCTCACTGGAAGGTTTCTTTGATTGGTGGGTTATTCACTTCCAAGCTCACTCCTGTGGTTGTTGACAGACCTCAGTTTCTCACAGGCTATTGACTGAGGACCTTGGTTCCTCCTTGGCTATTGGCCAGAGGCCACACTTAGCTCCTTACCATGTGGACTCTCCACAGGGCTGGTCACACCATGGCAGCTGGCTTTCCTCGGAGCAAGTGAGTGAGCACCCAAGACTGAAACCACAGCCTTTTTGTTACCGAATCTTGGAAGTGACATCTCATCACGTCTGCTGTACTCTATTCTTAGAAGTGAGTCACTAAATTTGGCCCACACTAAGGGGAGGGGATTGCACAGGGGCATAAATACCAAAGTGAAGGGCCTTTGGGGACCATCCTAGACACTGCCGACCACAGTAATCTTACACAAACTTTTTCAGAGATTAATAAAAGATGGAACACAGTGCAGTATGTTTTAGGGACCAGCATAAGTTTCACAAGGATGTTACTAGAATGGTAAATTATAGGCAAAGCCATCATGAACATAGATGTAAAAACTAAATAAAATATTAAAGAATTGAATGTAGCAATATATTAACAGAATCCATCACAAACAAATTGGGTTTATCCCATGAATTCCAGGTTGGGTTAACATTTGAAAATCAATTAGATCACTGTAACAGAATAGAGAGTCCAGAAATAGAACCATGTTTATATGGACAATTGATTGACAGGGTGGTATCACAGAGCAGTGGGAAAAATACAGTCTTTACAATTATTGGTTCAGGATAAGTTGAATATCCATGTGGAAAAATAAAAGTTGGCCCTTACCTCCATACCATGCAAAAAATTAATTCCAGGTAGACTGCAGATTTAAACATGAAAGGTAAAAGTATAAAGCTTCTAGAAGATAATTTAGGAGCATATCTTCATGAGCTTGGAAAGGGGAAGATTTCTTACACAGGACATTAAAAGCTTTAACCACAAATGACAAGACTGTAATCTTGGTCCTCCTCAAAACTGGGAACTGTTTGTTATCAAACAATAATGTTAAGAAAGTGGAAAGGCAAGCCACGGAATGAGAGAATGCATTTATAACATCTATAAGAAAAGATTTGTAGCCAAACAAATTACTAAGAAAACATCATAAAGCTCAACAGAATAGATGGGCAATGAATTTGAACAGTCAACTCATAAAAGAGACTATCCAAAAGACCAGTAGGCATATGGAACGGTGGCCAATTGCGTTAGTAACAGGGAAATGCAGTTTAAACCACAATGCAAATACTATTATTACACACACCCAAAATGGCTACAATTTTAAAGTTTGACAATACCAAGTATTGGTCAGATGTGAAGCCATGGAAATTTATACAGTGCAGGTGGGAATATAAACTGACACATTTTGGAAAAAGTTGGGCATTATCTACGAAAGATGAACATAGGTCTGTTCAAAGACCTAGAGAGTCCACTCCCAACTGATGTGTGCCCGTTTCCCAGAAGACACATACAAGACTGTTTATAAAAGCGTGATTTGTAAGAGCCCCAAATTGCAAAGAACCCAAATATCCATCAGCAGCAGGATGGATAAATAATTTGTGGTATGTTCATATAAAGGAATATTATGCACTCCCCAATGAACTAATTCAGTTACATCTAATAATATGGGTGAATCTCACAAACACAATGTTGAGTAAAACAAGCCAGATATAAATAAAATTACATATATTATGTGACGCTGTTTATGTAACGTTCAACAGGAACACTAATATCTGGTGGAAATAGAAGTCAAAATAGTGGTTATCCTGGGGGGATGGGAGAATGCAGTGATTGGGAGGGGGCTCAAGGTGGAGCTTCTGGGGCTGCTGGTTATTTTCTACTTCTTGACCCAGGTGATAGTTACACAGTAGTATTCTTTCTGGATGATTCATTGGGTTGTATACTGTTTTTAAAAAAGATAAAAATCCTATGAGTATGTGTATTCAACCTAGGATTTATCATTTACTGAAGTCTAAGCTAAGTGCTAGAATTGGAAAGGTGAATCAGAGACAGTGTCTGCCTGGCTTCCGGGAATGCAGAGTCTAGCTGTGGACTATGGCTTGTAGACAAATTGCTGTGACATAATAATGTACGAAGTGCCATCAAGGATCAATACACAGAATAAGATTAGTCCCAGTCTTGCCTCATAAAATCAGGATTGGTTTCTCTCAAGGAGTGGCCATGTGAATTAGGTCTTGAAGAATGATTGGCCATTCAACAAATGAGGGTAAGATGGCTGGGGATGTTCTGGGTAGAAAATACACGAAGAACGTGAGCAAAGTTTTAAAGTGCAGGCGTGTTCACTCAGCCACTAAACAGCTAATGAGAAAAATCAATACTCAATTTGGCATCCGTGCCGAAGACTGACAAGACTACTGGGAGAATGGTCTGCTGCTAGCAGGCATTAGTAAAAGTAGAATCGAGGGGGAAGTTTTTCTTGTGAATCTTAAACTCTGTGTCGTGATCTTAGATATGCTTTAACATGCCTTATTTTATTAGTTTGGTGCAAAAGTAATTGCAATTTAAAAGGCTGAAAATAATTGCAAAATCCACAATTACCTTTGCACCAACCTAATATTTGGTAGTCACCAAGCACTTAGAGAAGTAAATATTGGAATTAAAAATTGTGAACCAGAAAAAGCATGGCCACCGCCACCATCACCTCTTCAGCCGCAGCACGAGTTCTCTGTCGACGTGACCTGGGAAGCCTGCTCTAACGCGGTCACTCGGGTCCTCAGCAAGCTGGGAGGAGTTCAGTTTGAGATGGACCTGCCCAACGAGAGGCTTTACGTAGACTGTTAGCACAGCGTGGACACTGCTGGAGACCCTGAGGAAAACGGGAGACCGTTACCTATGTGGGCCTCAGCTAGCGAGGGCCTGGGCCCCCAGCCTGCAGGGTGGACCTGAGTGGGCAGGGCACCCATCCTTTCCTGCCTTCCAGGCAGACCTGGAACCTGACAATCCTGCTGACGGTGGGAGTTCCTGCGGAGATACTCACTTGCCCTGCTCCTCTAGTTTCCCTGCAATAAAGCCGAGCTGTTTTTGTTGGAAAAAAAGAAAAATTGTGAACATCTTTAGGGGGAATGTGAGTGCTTCTGTGCTCCTCCTCACACAACACTCTCCAGATGCTATCGCTCCCGAAGCACAGCAAGAAACACACATCCGACCCATAGTTTTATGGTTTTCTGCCTGTGCACACTGCCCCTGCCACCACTGCTGTCCCCACTAGCCAGCCAGCACGTACACTAGATGATTTTCCAAGCGTGCAGGCAGGTCTTTACCACACTGACATTTCAAAGGAGCACCGAGGTCCTGCTGCGTGCCCACCTCTGCCATGCACTGGACACGGGGCTTGTATCACCTACTGATGAGTCGGTCTCGCTTATGCACGTCGTCGTCCCCTTTGCTTCACACAGTGGCTGGCACCCAGTGAGCGCTGAATAAATGTTTGTTGAAAGCAGATTAAATAAAAGCCCAGGTGGTGAGCGGCCCTAAGAGTGCAGCTGTGGCATCGGCGGACTTTACCTTTAGCCCCGTAGGGTGTGGACTGACAAGGAGACCATTTGTCATCCACATGAAGATTCTTGAGCATAAAAAAGGTGGTATTAATACATTTGCCAGGGTAAACTCAGGATTTTCTGGAGAAAACTGAGAGAGATTGTCATTCTCATAAGTCTGTCGCCACAGGATTTATAAGATGTCCCTAAGTCACTCGAGGGAGTCCTATCTTTCCTGTGACCCCAAAGGCATGTTGCCTTAGCATGTCTGGTATATACTCATGTCTTTTCTAGATCTCTGAGAGGAAGGTGGTCCTGGGACTGGAGCAGGCTTCCTCCCCCTGCATTTCCTCAAGAATCCCAGCTGAGACTCACCACGTTTTCAAGGTGGAGGTCTTATGTGGGCCCTCTGGGTTCCTGCTAAGTTGCCCAAGCCCTGTCTTCGGACCTCCTGTGACCATGCAGCTGCCGGGAGGTACTTGGTTCCTGTGGCCAGTGTTTAGTTTCCAGCACGCTGCTGCGTTTGCAGGAAACACACGACCTACGAGGTACAGTTTGCTCTTCCTCTGCCTGTGCTTCTATTTCAGCCAGAACCTTCCCCAGAGCAAGGTGTCTGCACTGCTTCTCTGCCTGCTGAGGAGAAAGCTCACCGTTTTTATCTCACTGAAGGCACTTCCGAGGCTACAGTCAGGATGGTTTCCCTGATGGCACGGGGATAAGTTCAGGAGATAATAAATGTCTTGGTCAACTGGGGACTTCCTAGAATATGGAGTCTGACAAAAGGGGAGATGAATGACGAAGATATAAATTTGCAGTTAAAGAAAACAGTACCCCTAGCACCAAAAAATACTTTCCAGGCTATGTAAGTAATACATAAACATTACAGCTGATTAACATTTGATAAACTATTAACTTCCCCATTTCGTTGATAGGAAGGCTGTGAAGTGAGATAAAGCAGGGGCGCACTGTGGAGGACAAACATCTCGGCATCCAATAAACCTCAAAATGTTTCTTTTCTTGTTTTCAAGACTGGTTGCTATTTCCTCCGTGACTCTTGTTTATTAACGCGTTGACTCATCTAGAGTCAAGCTCCGTTTCCACACCACAGAGATAGACTTGCACATCTGCCAAGTGGCGTCGGAGGGAGAGATAACAGCCAGCGACAACAATAGTCTTCCTCAGTCCGTCGGCCAAAAGACTTTTGGCAGAGTGGGCTGAGAATAACTTATCATCAGGGCCCTGAAAGATCTGAAGTTCTGGAAGCATAGAGTGGTTGTTTGCCAGACAGAGATAACAGGCAGGATACGACAGAGAGCCAGACGCACTCTGAAAGTCAGGGCTACACCTGGCAGACGCTGAAAAGGAAAACGGGATGAAGTAGCCAATTAGCACATGGTTTCCTGGTTTCCCAGTCCTTGCTGTCAACACAAGCAAATGTTCTTAAATTAGCCGAAAGGACTGAGTGTATTCCTCGGTTGTGAGAAGAATGCTTAATGGCTTATGCCACAGGCAAGAATTTCCATAGCTGTGATTATTTTCAAAAAATGTTTTAAGTGATAGTTGAAGTACAAATATATTAGTTGCATAGTGATTAGACATTTAGATCCCTTAAGTGATGACCCCAAGAAGTCTTGCACCCGCCTGGCACCATACTTTGTTATTACATTATTGATTAGATTCCTTTTTCTGTACTTTACATCCCCATTACTATTTCTATAACGGGCAGCGTCTACCTTGTAATCTCTTCACTTTTTCTGCCTGTCCCACCACCCCTCTCCCATCTGCTGACCATCAGTTTGTTCTCTGTATCTGTGAGTTTCTCTTTTATCTGTTCTTTCTGTTTCTTAGATTCCACATGTGAGTGAAATTATTTGGTACTTGTCTTTCTCTGTCTGACTTATTTCACTTAGCATACCTTCTAGGTCCATCCATGTTGTAGCAAATTGTAAGATTTCATTATTTTTTTTCATGGCTGAGTAGAATTCCATTGTCTATATGTACTACATCTTCTTTCTCCATTTGTCTATTGATGGGCACTTAGGTTATTTCCATGCCTTGGCTATTGTAAATAATACTGCAATGAATATGGGGGGGGGCATATATCTTTTTGAATTAGTGTTTGGATTTCTTTGGATAAATACCAGTAGAAATGGAATTGCTGGGTCATATGGTAGTTCTGTTTTTAATATTTTGAGGCATCTTCATAGGTGTGGTTTAAAAAAAGTAATACAAGCAGCTCATCTTGATGAGAGAATCTGTTCATTTTCCGTTGCTCTTGTTTAAAAAGACATGATTGTGTGACAAGGTGAGGGTTAGGTAGTCTTATAATTCATCTTCTTGATGGTTGACATATTCTTCATTCTCCGAGGATAGCCTTGATAACCTACAGAGCAGGTGAAGGCATCTCAGAGATTGGACTTGCTTGTTCTGAGCCACCTAAAGAGCATCTGAAACGAGTACTAACTGTTCTACTCACCACACTTGCCTCTAGATGCATGGAGGACACACACTGCTGTGAGGACTTTGTCAACTGCAGTCATTTGTTCCACTAGGTAGGCATCACCCTTGACACTTTCTGTTGTAAATTTGTGATGAAAATCTCCTTCATTGTCTCAAAGAACTTTGTAGAGTAATGTCTAACACAGTGATAAAGGACTGATTGTTTTATTAGGTTAGTGCAAAAGTATTTGGGGTTTTGGCAATTGTTTTTTAACTTTTTAAACCGCAATTACTTTTGTACCAACCTAAAAGTACTAAGTTTGGTACTGTGGTATAAATCACGTATACTAAAAAAATGTTCCTCAAGTCCTGTACAGCATGTTCGTGTTAATAATCGTTATTAATTGGAAGGCAATGGAGGGCGAGCGAGGAATCTGAGTTCCGTTTCATCAGTTTTCAGAGTCACAGAACTTGTTCTTCAACAGTGACTCAAAGCAAATGTCACAGCATCCTGCGTTATTGGAATATTGACCCATAATTGAATTTTACATCGTGATTTAAGATTCCAACAAGAATGTTTTAATGTCAGTGCTAGGTAACTTAATTACACTGTGTGTAAACACAGTATATTTTTCCCCTCACCTAACACCTACCTACTCCCATTCTGATAGCTCTTATAAACTAATCATTATCATCTCTGAAAGGATTTATCAGGCGTGTATCATGCTATAGTGCTAGGTCACCTAAAAAAAAAAAATTTCCTCCAGATTTTATTTTTCTTAATATGTGGATGGGTTTGTTTTTATATGTTGGTCATTTAAATCCCCCGAAGAGAGGGATCTCATCAGAGTGTGAACCTTACCTCAATAAAAGCCAGATTTGCTGCCTATCATACAACGTATTTTCAGTAAAATTTTGGCAAGTGAAGGTAGTGCTTAGCTGTAGATTGCTAAGGCTTAGGTAAGGACCACCCCCTTAGTCGTAGCATTTTTCTCATTAGTCTCTTGTGATTAGCCATCTGATCTCAATAGTGCCAGTTTCTTGCACTGAACAGTTCACTAATTTAATACAGATAATTCAAAAAAATTTCAAGGTCAGAAAGGCATAAATTTTACTTGTTAATGAGGGGATTTTAATGCACAGAACCCTAAACATAGAATTCTGAATTTTGTGGCCCTGCCTCCCATGGGCCGGCCATCTGGAGGCCGGCAGGAAGCAGTACAGTGATCCAGAAGCCTGAGGGTTGTCTTCTGAGTCATCTTGTCCATATAGCCAAGCAGGGCTGCGTGGAGAACAATACCTGCCCGTTCTGCGGAAGGCTTGTAGTTTGTATGTATATATGAGACAAAGCTGGTTTCTGTCAGCGCAGAATGTATTAGTGTGTGATTAGTGAAGAATTATTTCCCAAAATTCATTCACTGTGGGAAACTAAGTATTTTTGATATTCAGAATGCTTTTTATGGAATGAAACTGGTCCTTGTCTTATCTCAGTCACTTACCCCCAATCTAGACATTTTCATATAAATAGTTATGTTTTGAGACAGTAATATTTTAGAACAGAAAATTGATTCAAGAAAAAGTGATCATATCAAACACACTCAGGGAAAATCATATGAAAGTTAAAGAGCAGGAAAGACAATTTAATTACTACTATATTACCATATTTTCTCAAATTTAAGGTCCACTTTATTATTTTTTTTACACAATACCATTTCTGAAATAGATAGTATTTTACACTGGACACCTCGTATATTTCACGTGGTAGTGTTGCTTTCCTTCCCCATCTCCCCCAAACCTATTATTAACTCATCATCATAAAAATCAGTGGCATTTTAGAATTATAGAAATGAAGAGGCCAAAAGTGAAGCAGAGATAAATTTCCCTACATTTTCTTTCTGTAATTTTACATATTAAAGTTTACAGATTAAGTTTTCTCCTCTTTGATCAAGTAGTTCTCCTTAAAGAGGCGTCCCATAGAAGAGTGAGTATCCTACTCTGTAGTTCTTGGGTAAAATTGTAAGCAAAGTCATTACCCATTATGCTATTTAGAATTCCTTGATTATCGACTCAGAATGACCATTATTTACCATCAGTGACTCAGAATGGTAAGAAACAAAATAAAATATAAAATGTAATACTGTTTCCACTTGGCGCTAGACCTCTAAAAATCCCTGTATACCTTAGCAACTCTGTGTAATACGTGTATTCATGTTATAGGTGATATGTCGGTGCTGCGTTTCCAACCCAAGTGGGTGTCCTGCACCACAATTCTGCCGCCAGCTTCCTGGAGTTAACCTCACAGTCCCCAGGGTTAAGACTCCCCAGGGTCAGTCTTACAAGACTGCTCGCGCTTCAGACACCAGCCAAAAGCCTCGGGGCCACTCACATTTCTGACTGACGGACTATAAATTTAAGGATTCCCATGATCCTCTCAGGTTTGGTAACTTGCTCCAGTAACTCATAGAACTCAGGAAAGCACTGTATTTATGATTACAACTTTATTATGATGGATGCAAATCATGACTAACCAAATAGGAGGGACACACAAGGCAAGGTCTGGGAAGGTTCTGGACACAGAGCTTCCGTGTCTAACTTTGTGGGTTCTGGCTGTGGACTCCCCTAGCACATCAATGTGTTCACCAACCAGGAAGCTTCATTGGTCCTCAGTGTCCAGAGTTTTTACTGTGGGTTCATGGCTACTTATGATTGATTAAGTCATTGACCCCATGATTCAACTCGGTCTCCAGTCACACTCCCTGGAGCTGGGTCTGGTCCAAAATTCCAACCCTCTAATCACGTGGTTGGTCTTTCTGGTGACCAGCCCCATTCTGAAGATATCTGGGGGCCCACCATGAGTCATCTCATTAGTATAACAAAGACACACCTGTCACTCTAGAAGTCCCAAGGGTTTTTGAAGCTCTGTGTCAAGAAGTGGAGACAAAGACCAAATGTACATTGTCCATTATATCGCAGGATACAATCCAGATTTTGTGTAAGGTTTTTATTTGTGTCTAGTGCTTACCTTTCTGCTGGCTTACTTACAGGATGCTGCAGTCTCTGCAAAATGTCTTGCTGCCATCTGCAGTTCAGCAAATTCAAAATTACACTTAGCTTCATTCCCCCAAATTAGCTTGTCCTAAATTGTCCATAATGGTTCATAGAAACCACTATCCTCCTGGACATTAAAGCTCTGAACTTCAGCTGCATCCTTGATTTTTTCCTGTTATTAAGATTTGCTATAAATCTTGTCTGATCACATTATTTAGATCACTTTCCAGCCTTTTTGAACCTAGGCCCCTGGATAATAAATGTTGAAAATCCACAAGCAAACAAAGCAGTTAAAATCTAGTTCATGTTAAACTCACACATCTTCATTCTGTCCTTCCTCCCAGAGATTCCCTGGGTATTCCCTCTGGTCGAGAATGTCTGGGCTCAATCCTAGTTGAATCATAAATACTATTTGCCTCATCCTCAGCCCTTCTGAATCAACAGATCATCAGTATTTCAAGGGAAGCTGCTCCCTGTGCCCTTGAACTCACTGTTACAAGATATCTTTCAAAGCAGGTTTAGGGATTTAAACCCGGGGTTGGACTGGATCGCCTGGGCGTGGCAGGAGAACTGGCAGACAATAGCTGATTTCAGGTTGCAGACAAGCTAATCTCTTTTTTCCTTCTCTTTGCTTTTCCTTGATAGTCTATTCTGTACATCCCACAAATCAAAATTCTCTAACCCACTTTTTTAGTGTATCCATTCACTCACTTCACCCTTCATTTATTCATTCAATATCCTCGAGCACCTCCCCTAGGCCAGACACTGTTCCAACACCACCATAGAGCAGTGTTTAATGAAACACGATCCCTGCCCCCTGGGAGATCCCAGTCTAGTGGTGGGAAAACAGATATACAGGAAAACTTCAGATTGTGATAAGTGCTATGAAAATAGGCTAAGGTGACAGAGAGTGATGGGGTTAGTGTGTAGCTTAGGTTGGGTGGTGAGGGAAGGCCTTTCCTCAGAAACAGCATTTGAGCCAAAACCTTAACGATCAGAGTCTTGTCTCTCTCCTGTTTCCCAGAGGCAGCCAGAGGTTTCACCTCCATCCCCATGTTAAAGGGAAGCAGAAGAGACAATTCTAAGACCACCCTGCATGGAAGGTAGGGATATGTCGTAGCTGAGAGCATGGAATTTGGAGACAAATAGACCTGACTGAGGACCACAAAGGACTATTTGAACTTAATTCTGAAATTGGAGAAATTGGGCCAAAGTTTGTTCAGCTTCAGTTTGTTCTTAGTTCACATCAGGGAAACCCTCTGCTCTGAGAGAGCCCTAGCACCTTTTCTGGAAGTTCAGTGTGATAAAGCCACGTGATCACATTGCTGTGTCCTTCTGCATTGCTTCCATTACTATCCCAAAAAGAGCCTCAGGGGTCCAGATTGGTTTCCTGCTAAAGTGAGAGCTCAGGAATGAACCTCTCTGCTTCTGCTCTTTTAGATTCCACAGTTCCCTCTCTCTCCCTGTTTTTCCTCTTCTCTGTCCATAAATAAACCTTCCTTCTGTTTAGTTAGGGTAATGAGTGAGTCTCTATTTTCAGGGTCACAGTAAGCCAGTAAAGCTAACCTGGCTTCCAATCTTTCCGATTTTGAGTGTTCTTCTGAACAGCGTTAAGCAAACAAAGTGTTCTTGAAGTCAATTCCCTGGGTAAAGATCCAAGGATTTTGGCCCTCCTTCAGTGTCCTGCATTCAGGAGCGTGTGGCGGGGAGTGTACCCATAGGGATTAACGCAAACAGGCAGGGCAGTGACAGTGAAATGTGTAGCATGTTTGGGGGTTGGGGGCACTCAGCAGGCATGTGTTTCCTTTTCATAGGCAAGCCACCCTTAGGTGACTGAATGCCTTAAGTCATGCAGGGAGAAAAAAAAATCACTTTTGGACTGAAACCAAATATGGGAACTTTCAGCACCAAAGACACCTTTCTCAGAATATTTCATAAGGAGCTCTTTTTTAAGTTGCAAGTCAATATAATGTTGGGTATAAAGATACACTTTTGTTGTAGTTCTTAATTGTAACTCATTTGAAATACAGGTACACCAGTTTCCAGGCATCTGCTTTGATTCATCAGAGCAATGAAACGTTTAATCCAAATTAATGTCATAGATTATAAAATACTTTTTGTACATATTTCTGTCTAGAAGGCCTGGAAATTCATTCTGGGTTCCTATTCTTTCCCCTCTACCCAACTCACGCTCACTCTGCTCTCACACCACACTGGGCCATCAGCCCGTATGACCTGGTAAGAATATCCCTCCCTTCTCCCATCTGACTCTCTTCTTTGAGGAATTGAAGTGTGTGTGTGGGGGGAAACAGAAAGGAAAGGAGCTTTCTCTCTGGTGTTGCCTACAGAGCGCGGGTTCTTTTCAGAAGTTTTACCTGCTAGCTGCTGCTTACCTAAGGGCTCCACCCAGTGTGAATCCACTGAGAAATATAGAAAGTCAGCAGCACGCTGCCCGAACTGTACTGCAACACTTTGTAAAGACATCATTAAATATCAGGAATAGCCTGCTCATGGATAATTAAATTAAAGTGGCCCGCAGAGGGCATACTGCATTCAAGAGACTAGTCAGTATCAGTATAATAAGTGGAAGCAAAAAAGCCAGCAATTCCCAAGGCCTCTCCATCAACAAACAGCACCTGAAGCCTCCGAGACCGAGAACCGGGAGGCCCCTGGGGTTCGTTAGCTCCGGAAGCGCTGATCCGGTGGTGCACAGCTACTATGAGCCAGTCTTTCTTTCATTGAGCTGAAATCTCCCTTTACCCCCTGGGAATAGCTCTGCGTCGAGTAGGGGGCATACAGAGTCAGCCCAATTTTTCTTCTGATTGAAAAGCATCCTGTCTTAGCTCTGGGTTAAACCTATTGCTTTAAGTGAATAATTTTCATAGGAAGCTTTTTCAGTCCCCTCACCAACCTGCTTTCTCTCCTCCTGAATTCTTTCTTATTAGTCTCTGTCTCTCTTGCACTGTTGTGGTTCCTTTAGTGCCTCTTACTTCTTGCTTTCATCTCCCTCTTCCCAATTCTTTTGGCCCCCTTTCCTCTGATGAAACACTGGGATGATATCCACTAGGTGCTACCCCACCTGTTAAGTTTGGTTTTATGGCTCTACTCCTTTTAAAAATAACTACTTATATTCCTAAAAACACTGATGTATATAGTGTGAATTCGAGTAGATATTCTTGGTGTAATTGGTAATTCCTATGCATTACTCTCTGTTAGTATCCCCAGGAAAGGCAGACTACAGGATAGTCTGTCCTTCCAGACAGAACTCATCGAGGTGTCTTTGGTTCTCACAATAGCATTATGTATTTCTGTTGCATGCACTTGATAACAGCCACTGCTCTGAAAGCGGCTCATGGATATTCTCATCTAAACTAACCCTCACAAATTTACAAGGTAGAGAAGCTCAGAAGGAACCGCTTGCCCAAGGCTCCCCAGCTAGTGTGGCAGAGCCGGGATTAGAAACCCACCTTCACAGTCACTGTGATATCCTACAGCCACCTCTGTGCCCTTTGACATGGTGTCTAATACAAATACTTGTTGATTTCCTAATAATAAGATTAATCAAAAGCTAACCTGGCTTCCAATCTTTCCGATTTTGAGTGTTCTTCTGAACAGCGTTAAGCAAACAGTGTTCTTGAAATCAATTCCCTGGGTAAAGATTCAAGGATTTGGCTCCATGAGGACATGTCTTTATTTCTTCGTGCTTGTTGTCTTAACAAGGTTTGCCGTGTAATTATCACAAAAATATCAAAAGTGTGGAAATGTCTTTCCTACTAGATGAACTGTAACAGAGTGACCGCTTTTTGTGGTGTGTTTTTTTAAAATAAAGTTTATTGAAGTATAATTAGCATACAATAAAATGTGTACACTTAACCGTTTGAAGAGTATTGACAACTATTCATGTTATCACCACCCCAGTTAAGGTACATAATATTTCCTTTAAACCGTAAAGGCAAACAACAATTTAATATTATCACTAGGTCTGATTTCTGTCACTAGAGTCATATAGACACAAATGGGATCTTTTATAACTGCCTTCTTTCACTCAACCTACTGTTTTTGAGAGCCATTTATATTGGTCTGTGTGACGGTAGTTCATTTTTTTTATCATTGAGTAGCAATTTATGTATGAACATACTACGTTGTTTATCCGTTCACTCATTGATAGACATTTGAGTTGTTTCTGCTTTTTGGCTAATATTAATAAAGTTGTATAGATATTAATAGGCAAGTCTTTTTTGGGCATATAATTTTATTTTCCTTTTGTAAAAACCTAGGTTACATATGAAGTGTATGTTTAATTGCCAAACTTTTCAAAAGTGGTTGTATTATTTTCTAATCACACCAGCAGTATATGAAAATTTCAATTTCTCCACATCTTTGTCAACACTTGGTATTGGTAGATGTTTTATTTTGGGCCTTTCTAGGGGGTGGGTAATGGTATCTCTGGTTTTAGGTTGCGTTTCCCAGATGACTACAGATGCTGAATATCTTTTCATGTTATTTTTGGCCATTTTGGGAGGAAGTAGCTGTGCTTCAATTTTAGCCCCCCCCCACCCTTTTTTGGTATTGTTTGTCTCATTAGTGAGTAGTAAGAGTTCTATATTTATTCTAGATATAAGTCCTTTGTCTGATTAATTTGTTACAAATGTTTTTTTCCTGGTTTGTGGTTTGCCTTTTTATTTTCTCAACAATGTGTCTTTATTTTATTTTATTTTTGTATTAACATGTTTTTATTTGAATTGAAAAAATCATACTTTTCAAAGCAAAGTAAGTCTTATTTGACATTTATGTTATTTTATTTTGTTATTTTATTTTTTGATGAATAGGACTGACTCTGCTAATTAAATCACGTGGTGGGCATTTTCCGTAAATTGAGTAAACTTGAATCAGCAGCTGAAAAAGTCTTTTTCCAGCTTATTGAGATTTAACTGGCACATAACATGGTGTAAGTTTAAGGTGTACAAAGTGTTAATTTGATACATTTATAAATTGGGAAATGACCATCACTGTAGTATTAGGTACCACCTCCATCCCGTCACATAGTAACCATTTACTTTTTTATGATGAGAACATTTAAGATCTCTTCTTTTAACAACATTGAGAAGTATATGATACAGTATTATTAGCTATAATCACTATTCTGTACATTAGATTCCCAAACTTTTTAATCTTATAACTAGAAATTTGTACCCTTTTGACCAATGTCTCCCCATCTCTCCCAACACCTAACCCTTGGTAACCACTACTCTGACTTTGTGTCTCTGACTTTGTCTTTTTTAGATTCCACATATAAGTGATATCATAGAGTATTTGTCTTTCTTTGTGTGACTTATTTAATTTAGCATAACGCCTTCAAGGTCTGTTCAAGTTGTCGCAAATGGCAGGATTTCCTTCATTCTTGTGGCTGAATAAGATTCCATTGTATATCCAGTCATCCATACCTTGACTATTGCGAATAATGGTGCAATGAACATGGGAGTACAGATGTCTCTACGAGATCCTTATTTCAAATTCTTTGGCTCTATACCCAGACGTTAAATTACTGGATCATAAAGTAGTTCTATTTTTAACTTTCTGAGGAACCTTCATTCTGTTTTCAATAGTGGCTGTACCAATTTGCATTCCCACCAACAGTCTTAGGGTTCCCTTTTTTTCACATTCTTGCCAACACTCGTTATTTCATGTCTTGTTGATGATAGCCATTCTAACAGGTGTGAAATGATCGCTCACTGTGGTTTTGATTTGCATTTCCCTAATGATTAGTGATGTTGAGCTCTTGTTCGTGTACCTGTTGGCCATCTGTGTACCTTCTTTGGAAAACTCTGTTCAGTTCCTCTGCCCATTATTTAATTGAGTGGTTAGTATTTTTGCTGTTGAACTGTATGAGTGCTTTATATATTTTAGATATTCCCCTCTTATCAGATATATAATTTGCAATTATTTTCTCCCATTCCATAGGCTGTCTTTTCATTTTGTTGATTATTTTTTGTTCTATGCAGAAGTGTTTTAGTTTGATGTAGTCCCACTTACTGATTTTTGCTTTTGCTGTCATATCCGGGAAATTGCTGCCAAAACCAATGTGAAGGAGCTTTTTCTCTGTGTTTTCTTATAGGAATTGTACGGCTTCAGGTCTTAAATTTAAGTCTTTAATCCATTTTTGAGTTTATTTTTGTGAGGGATGTAAGCTAGGGGCTGAAGTATAATTGACATTAAATAAACTGCATGTGTTTAAAGTATACAATTTGATGAATTTTGACATATATACACCACTGAAACCATCAGCACAATTAAGATAATAAACATTTCCATAAGCTCCCCCAAAAGAATAGTTACTTTTGAAGAACAATATTTTTTTAATTTTAAAGTTCAATTTATCAAATTTTTCTCTTCTGATAAGTGATTTTTATGGTTTTTTTTTGTTTTTGTGTTTTATAAATCTGTGAAAATTTTTGCCAAAGAGAACAAAACTTTTCTCCTGCTTTCTTATAAATATTTTGTATTTTCAGCCTGTACACTTAGTTCAAAGAACCATCTTAAATTAATTTTTGTGACTAGAGAAGTAGGATTCAGGTACTTTTTTTTTTTTTTACCTACATGGATATCTAGTTCAAACATCAGTTGTTGAAAATGCTGTCTTTCCCCACATTTGAAGTGCCTTTGCAACTTTGTCAAACATTGATCATATATATATATATATATATATATATATATATATATATATATATATATATATGAATCTATTTCTGGACTCTCTATTTTATTCCATTGATCTACTTGTCTATCCTTATAGCAAATACCACACTGTCTTAATTACTGTAGTGTTAAACTAAGTCTCAAAATCAGATAGTATAAGGTCTCCAATTTTTTCAAAATTATCTTAGCTCTTCTTTGTTTTTTTATTTCTATATAAATTTTACAATTGGTTCATCAATTTTGCAGAAAAAAAAGTCTTCTAGAATTTTGGGGGGGATTGTGCTGACCCCATAGATCCATTTGGAAAGGATCTACATATAACAATATTCTATGAGCATCGTATATTTCTTTTACTTCAACCTTCTCATTTATTTATTTAAATCTTTTATTTCTCCTAGTAGTAGTTTTTTGTGGATCTTAGTGCAGAGATCTTGCATATCTTTTGTTAACTTTATTCCTATTTTATGGGTTTTATGCTATTTTAAATGGTATTGTTTAAAAATTCACTTTCTAACTATTTGTAGCTAGGGAGAGAATTCATTTAGTTCTTCAGAATTGTTAGGATTTTAAAATTTTCATCAGCTGCAAATACAGATAGTTTTACTTCTTCCTTTCCAATTAGTTTTACTTCTTCCTTTCCAATCTGCTTTTTATTTCTACTTTTTTGCCTTATTCTATTGGCTAGAACCTCCTTTACAATATTGGAAAGTAGTGAAAGCGGGCATGCTTACTTAGTTACTGATCTATGGAGAAATGTATTCCATATACCATTATTAAATATGATGATTGCTCTAGGTTTTTCATTGATGTCTTTTATAACAATGAGGCAGTTTCTTCAGCTTCTCATTTGCTTAGTGTGTGTTGTTTTAATCATTAATGGATGTTGATTTTTGTAAATGCCTTTTCTGCATCTCTTGAGATCATATGATTTTTCTCCTTTATTCCATACTATGTTGAATTGCACTGACTGTGTTTTGAATGTAAAATCTTGTCTCTGAGAAAACCCTCACTTAGTCAATGCACTACCTTTTTTATTTTATTATTTTTATATTTTTTAAAGATTTTATTGGGGAAAGGAACAGGACTTTATTGAGGAACAGTATGTACTTCCAGGTCTTTTTCCAGGTCAAGTTGTTGTCCTTTCAATCTTAGTTGTGGAGGGCGTAGCTCAGCTCCAGGTCCAGTTGCCGTTGTTAGTTGCAGGGGCCAAGGCCCACCATCCCTTGGAGTCGAACTGGCAACCTTGTGGTTGAGAGCCCACGCTCCAACCAACTGAGCCATTCAGGAGCTCAGCAGCAGCTCAGCTCAAGGTGCCATGTTCAATCTAGTTGCAGTGGGCCGAGCCCACCATCCCTTGCGGGAGTCGAGGAACTGAACCGGCAACATTGTGGTTGAGAGCCCACTGGCCCATGTGGGAATCGAACCAGCAGCCTTCAGCTTTAAGAGCACGGAGCTTCAACCACCTGAGCCACCAGGGCTGCCCTGCATTATCCTTTTCATATACTTCTGGATTTGATTTGTTAATGTTTTGTTAAGAATTTTTGCATCTATGTTTATGAGTGATATTTTGTTCTATAGTCCTTTTGTATTCTCCTTGTTTGAGTTAGGAAACTTTTCTTCTTATATTTTCTGAAAAAAGTTTGTTGAAGTATATTATTATTTCTCCCTTAAATGTTTGCCAGAATCCACCAGAAACATGTAGGCCTGGTATTGTCTTTATGGGAAGATGATGATGATGATGATGACTCCATTTCTTTACAGATATAAGACTATTTAGAGTTTCTACTTTTCCTTGAGTCAGTTTTAGTAAGTTTGTGTTGTTCAACTATATAACAGCTATTCTCCAGTAAGTCTTGTGTAGTATGACCCAGTACATGTACAGGCTAGTCTTTAGCATAGTACTTGCAGGGAACTCTCACTCAGATTTTTACCCACATACTTTCCCCAACTCCTGAGCAGCTTGCTCTTCTCTTGTGCCCTTCCCCCCATAGATTCCAACAACTTTGACAGCTCTAAACTCTAAACTCTGCCTCCTCAGCTCAGGGGAACTACCATGCAATGTTTGGGCCCCAGCTGTCTGCACCATGATCAGGAAATTGTCCCTGAAAAACAGCCAGAGCAATCAAAAGACAACCCATGTGTTTCCCTTCTTTCAGGGATTACAGTTTGTACTACCTTGTGTCCAAAGCCAGAAAACATTTGTTTCTTATATTTTTCCCAGTTTTACAATTGTCTACAGTGGAAAGGCTAGTCTGATCCTAGGTACTCTATTATGGCCAGAGGTAGAAATCACTGTTTGTGTTTATAAAAATGAAAATTATTAGTGAGGATGTCCAAACTTCTATACATAGAATATGTGGCCTCTCATGACCCGGCTTGTCTACTCTGTCTGTTCCTCTAATCGTTTCTCTTGCCACACTGCCAAGCACTTTATGCTTCAGAAAAACTACACTACTTAGTGTTACTTTCTTTGTAAAACACACCCACAGATGAGGCTTCTCCTCTGGGTTCTTGGGTATTTGGTATATTCTGTCATTATTTTATTCTAATTTTTTTGCCTCGAATGTTCACTTCCCCTCTCCTAGTTATCTCACGGTTTTCCTTCAGAACTTGTGGTGACCCCTATGGCTGGATCACGTGGCCCTCTTCTTTTTCTTCTCTATGCTTACTCCCATCATAGTACTCAGCATAACAAATTAGATTTGTCTATTCATTCTTGTTTTTGCTTCTTCCACTTGTGGGTAGCAACTATTACTAATTTATCTCTAAACAAATAAACACATAAGTCCTTAATGAATACTTACAGAATGACTAATGTAATACCAATAACAGGTACTTTAACTTAAGACATATTTTTTAGTGTTTTACTGTTTAAAATAATTAGCTTTATTAATCTATTTCAGTGTGCCAGACTTTAGAAGTAAACTAGAGTCCTTCAAGCCCCGCTCCTGCCCTTCATCCTCAGGGAGGCAGCATCTTGAAGGAGTCGGGGAACAGGAGTAATGGTGATGTCCCATAGACCAGACTCCATAGCAGCCTAGAGTGAGACATTTCATGACCTTTTACTTTTATGCTCTTGATTCATTGGACATTTTGACTCATGATCTTGGGGCAAGTTTTTCTTTGCTCTGACGGGTCACCTGAGAATGTGACCACAATGATACTTCTGCAGGACTGCTGGTGCCCCATGTCACAAGGAAGCCAGAGACTGCATCCTCCATTGCTTTAAGCTTTCTGCAGTGGCTGGTTTTCCTTGCTAGAGAGCAGGCATCTGGAATCTGAACATTGGGGTGTAATAGTCTAGGCACATTAGGTTTTCAGGGTCTAGGAACGCCTTCTGTTTGCATTTCATTTTAGTGTCCCTAATTTTTCCTTGCTCTTCCATCTAAGAGGAGATGAATTCTTCCTTGGGTGAATTACTTTCTCATTTACATGAGCATTCTATAAAGGACATTTGTATGACATTCTGAAATATAGACTATGATACCAAGACTAAAACTTTCTTAGGATTGGGACATCTCCCTGGAAAGAATGACATATTGGTCCAAGCCTCTGCTTGCTGAGAGATCTTGACTCTCCTGAGCCTTAAAGTTGGGTACTATTACTTATCACCAACTTTAACAGCTGCTGCCTTTCTCCTAAGGACCATGATGCCTCCTTTTGTACCTTAAAACCACCAGCATTTATATGGGTGAACACAGCTCTCTGGGGAAGAAGCCACAGATTCAACTAATACTTAAGACTAAACTTCATGGAAATTGAAGTTAATTCCATTAACAATATCTAGATAAGTCTGTTTCTTTACTCTCTATTTTACAATGATAAAATAATTTTATATTTGCTTTATAGACATGAATAAAAGCTTTCTATCTTCCTCTATATTCAGGAACTTTCTATACTAAAGAATTTTTTTTTCTTTATGAGTTGGATAAAATTCACCAGTAGAAATATCAGAGCCTATTGGGAATATTCTTTGATGACTTTCTGAATTTCTTTCTTGATATTTAGCTTGTTTAAATTTTATTGATTTAGATCACCATTTCTTCCAGAAATGTTTTCCATTTCAAATTTATTCAACATGTAAGCATGCAGTTATATAGACACTCCTCTTACAATTTTGGTGAAATTTCTGATTATTTTTAGAAATTGAGAAAAGATCAGGGAGTTAGTTTTTATGATTGCTTTAATATATTATTTGGATAGGAAACCTAGAAATCTCCAGCCAGTCCGCTTTTCTGAAGGAAGAACGCCAAGGGAAATTTAAGAACAGGGAACAATAGCAAAGTAAAATAATGGAAAGCAAAGTTTTATTGCAGCTGGGACTTTACCTTGGCACTGCAGGGTCGAATGGCAACAGGCTGGGCTGGGTCTGGATTGCACAGCCATCTTCTGGAAAATGGAGAATGGGTAGAACCAGAGCAAGTGTCTCATCGGCCCACTCTCGTGATCCAGAAGGAAAGGAGATAGAAGACAGAGCAATTTGCCCCAGTGAATACCACTGAGCTGGCCGAGGCTGTCTGCCAGGGACACTTCTGACAGGCCAGTAGTTTCTTGCCCAGTTGCCACAGTGGAGAAAAGATAGAGGGAAAAAAGAGAGGACCAGTACTTCCTGACACAGCTACAAAAAGTAGGGACTGGCATATTGGGGGAGGGGGAGAGGACATTGAAAGAGTGCACAAATAATAAATTGGGGGAAATGAGACTCCCTGAATTGTACATTTTGTTTCAGTATTTTCAATTAGTACAGCTTTTTTATTATTATATATTTTAGTGTTGACAAATTTTAATGATAACATTATAGTGGAAGCATAATCACTACTCAGCCCTGTCAGCTGCTGGTTTGCTCCTGTCATGCATATTTGTGTTACAAAATGGGCACTCACTGTCAAATGAGGCCAGAAAAGGGATGGAGATTAGGGGGTTACATCATTTTGCTCTAACACATTCTTCTTTTCTTCATTTTTTCATATTCTTTATTATGTCTAGTTCAAATATAATTTATCCATGGAGGGTATTATACATGATTTAGGTGTCTTTCCACCTAGTGCAATTTTGAGGTAACAAAGTGGACATTCTGCTTTTCATTCTTCATAAGATGAGAAGAATTGCCAAATAAGATTTTTCTCTTGACTTATGGCCTAAATGGAATTTAAATGAATGAATAATTTTATTTTTTTTTTAAGATTTTATTGGGGAAGGGGAACAGGACTTTATTGGGGAACAGTGTGTACTTCCAGGTCTTTTTCCAAGTCAAGTTGTTGTCCTTTCAATCTTAGTTGTGGAGGGCGCAGGTCAGCTACAGATCCAGTTGCCGTTGTTAGCTGCAGGGGGCACAGCCCACCGTCCCTTGTGGGAGTCGAACTGGCAACCTTGTGGTTGAGAGCCCACTGGCCCATGTGGGAACTGAACCGGCAGCCTTCGGAGTTAGGAACACGGAGTTCCAACCTCCTGAGCCACCAGGCCTGCCCCAATAAATTTTAAATATTATAAATACTAGTACAACAAACAATGCTACAAAAAAATAGGCTTGTGATCTAATCTCCATTATTCTGCCTTATACTATTATTAAAAATTTTATAAAATGGGTTGGCTGAAAAAAGGATCAGTGTTTTTCCTAAAGTTATGTCCCTACTACACTTTCTTACACAATTGTTTCAATTGCCAGGCTTGTTCTTATTTAACTATTTGAGAGTTCTTTTATCCTTGTACATAAATTGATAGTTTTCAGATATCATTCTTTATAGCATTTGACTCTTGCTATACTTGCTCTTGGATAGCAAGTATACATTTATACTTTAACTGACTGATAGAATTTCAACCTAGAAAGTATATGAAAAGTTTCATTAAGCGAGTATTCAGATATTAACAATACATTAGACTGGCGTGTCTTATTGTAAATTAGTGTCATGCTAATTAGAAATTGGGTCACATGGCCATTGATCATTCTCAAATTAAGGAAGACTAAAAACGAGTAGAATTCAGCTATCTGGACTTCCCTACGCCCATAGGCAAAGCTGAAGCAGAACAGCAGATCTGTGCCACAGTGAAAGCTATAGCTGAAATTTGGTGCATCGTAATATTTACTTACATTTTTTCTTATTTCTTTCTAAATAATTATAATTATGGTGTTATATTCCATTTTACCATTTTATTTACAAGATTGTTCTTTGGAATTTCTAAATAGTGTTTTTTTAACCAAAATTTTCTTATTACTTTTTTTTTTACTAGTTTCAGGTGTACAAAACAATGCAATAGTTAGACATTTCACCCCCCACAAAGTGATAACGCCTTTTCCCCAATCTATTGCCCCTCCGACATCGTACATATCTATTACAATTCCATTGACTCTATTCCCTATGCTGTACTCCACATCCCATGACTATATGTATATTAAATCATAGTTGACATACAGTATTATTCAGCTTCAGTTTCAGGTGTACAGTGCTTTAATTTTATCACATTATGATCAAATAATGCATACTTTTACCTACATGATTAATTTTTATAGTTTGTGTATTTCTTAGGACTTGATCTGTTTTTGTTTTATAAATTGAGCTGTCAAGGCTAATATAAGTATGTTAAAATGTCTTATAGAGATAGGTTTTGTCAGATTTTCCGCGTATTTTTTAAAACAATTTTCCTATGCATTTTTCGATACTGTGTTATTCATGTATAAAAAGTTTATCCCACTGTTTTCTATACCATGGCAAGTTGCTTGAATTCTCTGAGCTTCAGCTCCCTCTTTTATAACCCAGGGTGGTAAGACTCACTTTTCTGTAGTATGTATTGGATGATTAATTGAAATAATTTATGTTAAAAAAGTGCAGTTAGTGGTAATTACATCTTCTTTGTATATTATGCATTTTGTCAATGGAATTTTTTGTTTGATGAATTTTGAATTTTACCTGCTGTCAAATTAGTATCATTGTCCCTGCTTTATTTTGGTTTAAAAGCATCTGAAGTATCATTCCCTATTGTTTTTTTTTTCTCATTCTGGTAAGATATGTATAACATAAAAGTTACCATTTTAACATTTTTAAGTGTATAAATCATTGGTATTAATACATTCACATTGTTATGCAACCATCACCACCATCCATTTCCAGAACTTTTCCATAATCCTAAACTGAAACTCTGTACCTCTTAAACACTTAACTCCCCATTCTCCTCTCCATCCAGCCCCTGAGAACCTTTATTCTATCTACTTTCTGTATCTATGAATTTGCCTTTTCTGGGTATCTCTTACAAGTGGAATCGTACGATATTTGTCTTTTTGTGTCTATTTCATTTTGCATAATGTTTTCAGGGGTCATTCATGATGTAGCATGTATCAAAATTTCATTCCTTTTTATGGACGAATTATATACCATTGTATGTATATTTATACTTTGTTTATCCATTCATCTGTCAATGTACACTTAGGTTGCTTGTACTTTGGGTCAATTGTGAATTATGCTATGAACATGGGTGTACAAGTATCTGTTTGAGTCCCTGCTTTCAATTTTTGGGTTATATACCTAGAATTGGAATTGCTGGATCATCTGGAATATATAAAGTTTTATGTTTAACTTTGTGGGGACCTGCCAAACTATTTTCCGCAGCAGCTGCTCCATCCTTTACTTTCTAACAGTTCTGTGTGGATCTGTTTTGCTTGTAAGTCTTGTAAGTAGTATATAGTTGGCTTTTATTTTTTTAACCCAAAACTTTCTTTGACCTTAATTATACCAGTAATTTGGCTGCTATATACTCTTTTTATTTTATTAGGACTTGCTTTTAATGTTTTTTAAAAAATATTGTCCGATCTCTATTTTCTGACTCTAAAGTTAAAACATTTGACCTACCCTCCTGCCTACAACTTCTCTGTAAGATCTGAAGTGTAAATTATTTTTGCTTCTTCACCATTAGTCTGTGTACTTTCACCTCAAATCCCTTTAATATAATCAGGAGTTTTGAACTGAGATTGTTGTTATTTTGTAGTTTTTATAGGTATATTTACATGTTAATTTTCAAATGCTGTGTTTCACATTTGCCTTGAGTTTGGCAACCATATTTACGAGTGTGACTATTTTCTACAACTCTAACTGCCGTTAGTGCTTACAACTAATGTTTTTAGTCTCTAGTTTTCATCTTATTGTTTGTTTATTTCATCTCTTAGCCAACTAAATAGATTATAATTCCAAGTAATTTTTTTAAGAAGGCGTGAGTGCAATGCATCAAATCAGAGGTAGATTTACCAGGACGCTCCAAAGTTTAAACTTTATGTCTTTTCATTGTAATGCCCCTGCCAATACCCCGTCCCTAAAGTTGAATTTTTAATGCTACATATATAAAGAAGTTCCTCAAATTCTTTTAGTTTTAGACTTCACAAAGCCTGGATCTGTCCCTGATTCTTATTCATTAATCTCTGAGAATATGCATCTGTTGCTTTCACATGGGAAAGACTTATAGAGTGAAAGTCAAAAACCAATCATATTTTTAAATCTTTCTAGGAAACATCTTTTCCCTTATGTGGAATTCATGTGAGATTTTTATTTTTTTTAATTCTTGTAATTCATAAATGTTGCTAAACTATGTCACCTCCACCCACCACCAATCCCTGCCCTGGGTTTTTCTTCCAGTTGTTATTGTCTCTCAATGATGGTGGAAAGAGAGCAGTGGGATGCGAATGGGAGATTTTATTCTGGTGTCTGAAGTAGAATAACCAAAGAGTATTTGGCCAGTTTTTAGAGTCCAGATTTCTGTTCCAGGTTTCAGAGAGTGGAATAGGGATGACATTTTGGCCTATCTTCTTCCAAATTTGGTAGACCTGCCATCATTTATAAGAAGCATGAACAGTGTTTCTCAGTCCCATTCCACTAGGTTTATAATTTGTGGCAGGATCAGCCAGACTATTTTCTAAGTAACAGTTTTATTGACATATAATTCATATACCACATGACTCATCCTTTTAGAGTGTAAAATTCAGTGTTTTTTTGTGTATTCACAGATATGTGCAACCATCACCACAATCAATTTTAGATCATTTTCGTTGCCTAAAAAGAAAAACTGTACCCACTAGCTATCACTCCCCCATCCATTCATACCTCCCATTTCTAAGCAACCATTTAGCTACTTTCTGTATCTATAGATTTGCCTATTTTGAACATTTTATATAAATGATATCATATAACATGCACTCTTTTTTGACTAACTCCTTTCCTGTAGCGTAATGTTTTCAAGAGTCACCCATGTTGTAGCTTATATCAGTACTTCATTCCTTTTTTGGTCAAATAACATTCTATTATATGAATATTACCACATTTTGTTTATTGATTCTTCAGTTGATGGACATTTGTGTTGTTTACACCTTTGGGCTATTATAAATAATGCTGATATATGCATTTATGTAATGCTTTTGTGGACATATGTTTTCATTTCTCTTGGGTAGACACCTAGGAATGGGATTTCTGAGTTTTATTCTAAATCTATTTTTAATCATTTGAGGTCCTACCACACTGTTTTCCAAAGTAACTGAACCATTTACATTTATACCATCAGTTTAGAAATTTTCTGATTTCTCTACATCCTTGTCAACACTTGTTATTATCTGACTTTTTATTTATGTAGATTCTTGTGAGTGTAAAGTGGTATCTCATTGTGCTTTTGGTTTACATTTCCCTGATGATTAGTGATGTTCAGCATCTTTATTTGTGTTTAGTAGCCATTAGTACATCTTTGGAGAAATGTCTATTCACATACTTTGCCCATTCTTAAACGGGATTATTTGTCTTTTTATTATTGAGTTGTAAGTGTTCTTTACATATGCCAGATACTAGTCCCTTCCCAAATATGTGATTGGAAAATATTTTCTCCCACTCTGTGTGTCAGATTTATACTCTCTTGATATTGTCCTTTGAAGTCTTTTTTATTTTGATGAAGTCCTATTTATCTGTTTTTTTCTTTAGTTGCTTGTGCTCTTGGTGTCATATCTAAGAACTGTTACCTAATTTAAGGTCATGAAGATTTATGCCTATGCTTTCTTCTAAGAATTTTATAGTTTTACCTCATATATTTAGGTCTGATCCATTTTGCATTTGCATTTTTATATGATGTGAAGTAAGGATCCAACCTTTTTCTTTTGCATGTGGAAATACAGCTGTCCTGGTACCATTTGTTGAAAACACTAGTCTTTTCCTACTGAATTATCTTGGAACCCTTGTCAAAAATCAATTGACCTTAAATATAAGGGTTATTTCTAAATGCTCTATTCTGTTTAATTGATTCATATATATGATATTATGCCAGTACCACACAGTCTTAATTTCTGTAGCTTTGTAATATTTTTGGAATCATGAAGTGTTAGTCTTCTAATTTTATTCTTCTTTTTCAAGATCGTCTGTATATTTGGGATCCCTTGCAATTCCATATGAACTTAAGGATTAACTTGTCTATTTCTGCAGAAAAGTCAGCTGCAATTTTAATAGGGATTGCATTCAATCTATAGATAATTTGAGGAGTATTGCCATTTTACCAATATTAAGATTTCTAATCCATGAAAATAGATGTCTTTCTGTGCATTTAGGTCTTTTTAAATTTCTTTCAGCAATATTTTGTAGTTCTCAGTGTACAGGTCTTGTACTTCTCTTGTTAAGTTTATTACTAAGTATTTTATTCTTATTTTTTTTGCTATTGTAAATGTAATTGTTTTCTTAATTTTATTTGCAGATTGGTCTTTGCCAGTATGGAAATACGATTGATTTTTGTATATTGATTGTGTATTCTGCAACCTTGTTAAACTTGTTAACAGAATCTTTTTAAAGATTCTTTAGCATTTGCTATATGCAAGATCATATAATATGCAAATAGAGTTAATTTTACTTCTTGTTTTCTCTCTGGATACCTATTATTTCTTTTCTTTGTCTAATTACCATGGCTATAACGTTCAGTTCAATATTGAATACAAGTGGTGAGAGCAGACATCCTTGTCTTGTTCCTGATCTTAGGGAGGTTTTCAGTCTTTCACCATTAAGTGTGATGATTGCTGTGGGTTTTTCATAGATGCCCTTTATTGGATTTTTAGAAATTCCCATCTATTCTTAGTTTGTTGAGTGTTATTATCATGAAAAGGTGTTGGAATTTGTCAAATGATTTTTCTGGATCTATTGAGATGATTATGTGATTTTGTTCTATTAATATTTTGTTCTGTTAATATGGTGCATTATATTGATTTTCTATGTTGAATCAATCTTTCATTACTGGGATAAAGCTCACTTTGTCATGGTATATAATATAATTTATATGTTGCTGGATTTGGTATGCTAGTATTTTCTTGAGTATTGTTGCATCCATATTCATAAAAGATATTAGACTATTGTTTTCTTTTCTTGTGGGATGTTTACCTGGTTTTACAATCAGTGTAATACTGGCCTTTGAGAATCAACTGAGAAGTGTTCGCCCATCTTCTGTTATTTTTTGTTTTTGTTTTTGTTTTCTACAGGACTTTATAAGGGAACAGTTTGTATCTCCAGGCCTTTTTTCCAAGTCAAGCTGTTGTCCTTTCAATCTTAGTTGTGGAGGGTGCCGTTGTGGAGGGCGCAGCTTAGCTCCAGGTCCAGTTGCCGTTTCTAGTTGCAGGGGGCACAGCCATCATCCCTTGCGGGAGTCGAACCGGCAACCTTGTGGTTGAGAGCCCAGCCCCGAGCTCCAACCAGCTGAGCCATCCAGGAGCTCAGCTGCAGCTCAGCTCAATGTGCTGTGTTCAATCTTAGTTGCAGGGGGTGGAGCCCACCATCCCTTGCAGGACTTGAGGAGTTGAACTGGCAACCTTGTGGTTGAGAGCCCACTGGCCCATGTGGGAATTGAACCGGCAGCTTTCGGAGTTAGGAGCATGGAGCTCTAACCACCTGAGTCACAGGGCCGGCCCCTCATCTTCTGTTTTTTAAAAGTGTCTGTGAAGGATTGATGTTAATTCTTTAGGGATTTGGCTGAATGCATCTGTGAAGACATATCATCCTGAGCTTTTCTTTGTGGGTTGTTTTTGATTACTAATTCAATCTTTTTATTTGTTATAAGCCTATTCAAATTTTCTATTTTTTTGAGTCAGTTTCAATAGTTTGTCTTTCTAGGAATTTATGCATTTCACCTAGGCATACAATTGTTTATAGCATTCCATTATAATCCTTTTTATTTCTGTAAGGCCAGTACTAATGTCTCCTCTTTCATGTCTGATTTAATAATTTCAATCTTCTTACACTTTTTTTCTTGGTCAGTCTTTCTACAGAAAGACTGGATTTGGTAAAGACTTTCTAAAGAAAGACTATTCTCTATTTCATCAATCTCTGCTTGCATTTTTATTATTTCCTTCCTACTGCTTGTCTTAAATTTAATTGACTCTTCTTTTGCTAGTAGCTTAAGGTTAAGTTATTTATTTGAGATCTTTGTTCTTTTTAATATACTTTGATTTCATCCTTTTAAATTTATTGAGACTTATCTTATTATGAATGTATTCTTTATCATCAATAATGTTTCATGTGCACTTAAGAAGAATGTGTATTCTACTGTTATTATGTAGAGTATTCCACAGATATCTGTCAGGTTATTTGGTTTATATTGTTGTTCAAATCTTCTGTTTCCTTGTTGATCTTCTGTCTTGTTGTTTTATTTATTATTTAAAAGGTATTGAAGTCTTCAACTATTAATTGCTGGAATGTCTATTTCTTTCTTCAGTTTTGTCAGGTTTTTTTCATGTATTTGGGTCTCTGTTATAAGGTACATACATGTTGATAATTATTATATCTTTTGGACATCTTGACCCATTTATCTTTATTGAATATCCTTCTTTGTCTCTGGTCTTACATCTATTTTGTGTGAATAGAATACCCACACTAGTTCTTTTGTGTTTACTACTTGCATAATGTATCTTTTTCCACCCTTTGGCTTTCAACAGATTTGTATCTTTTAGTCTAAAGGGTGTCTCTGTTAGATAGCATATATTTGAGTCATTTTTGAAAAATTTCTTATCTATTCTGCCAGTCTTTACATTTTGATTGAAGTGTTTAATCTATTTACATTTAATATTATTACCTGTTAGTTAAAACTTAGATATGCCATTTTCTATTTGTTTTTATATATTTTACATCATTTTTTGTTTGTCTATTCCTCCATTACTACTTCCTTTTGTGTTAAATAGGTATTTTCTAGTTTACCATTTTCACTCTTTTAGCTTGTCTGTTAATATATATATATATATATATATATATATATATATATATATATATGTTTTAGTCATTTCCTTAGTGGTTGCTCTGGCTACAAGTTACATCTTAATTTGTAACAACCTTATTCAAATTAATACCAATTGAATTTTAATAGTATTTCTTGTGGTATTATTTTTGGTTTTACAAAACTTTTCTCCTTCATAACTTCATTACTTCCCTCCTCCTTTGTGCTATTATTTTCATATACATTACATCTTTATACATTGTAAGCCTATCCACACAGAGATATAATTACTACTTTATTCAGTTATCTTTTAAATTAGTTAGGAGAAAGAAGTGTTACAAAAATACATTTATACTGTCTTTTATATTTACCTATGTAGTTACCTTTACCAATACTCTTTATTTCTCCATATGCAACCAAGTTACTGTCTATTGTCCTTTCAGCCTGAAAGACTGATGTATTTATCTAATGTATTTCTTGTAGAGCAATTCTGCTAGTGACAATTGTCTCAGTTTTTGTTTATCTGGAAGTGTCTTAACTTCTCCTTCATTTTGAATGATAGTTTTGCTAGATATAGAATTCATTGTTGACAGTCTGTTTTTCTTCAGTACATTGAAATGGCATCCCACTGCCTTCTGGTCTCCATAATTTCTGAAGAAAAATCAGCACTTCATCTTATTGAGGATCACTTGTACATAATGACTCATTTCTTTCTTGGTACTTTCAAAAGTCTTTCTTTGGCTTTGATTTCAACAGTTTGATTATGCTGTGTGTAGGTGTTTATCCTACTTGCTGTTTGTTAAACTCCTTAGTTGTGTATATTAATGTTTTTTTCATCAAATTTGGGAAGTTTGGGGATAATATTTCTTTAATTATTCTTTCTGCCACTCTCTATCTCCTTTTCTTCTAGGAATCCCATTATGTATATATTGATGAATTTATGGTGTCTTAGAGGTCTCTGAGGTCTGTTTTTTTCATTCTTTTTCCTTCTGTTGCTCAGACTGGAAAATCTCAATTGATCTAACTTCAAGTTCACTAATTCTTTTTTCTGCTAGCTCAAATCTCCTTCTGAACACTTTAAACATTTTAAAATTTTAGTTAATGTACTATTCAGCTCCAGAGTTTCTATTTGGTTCTTTTTATAATTTCTATATTTTTATTGGTACTCTCCATTTGATGAGACAGTGAGACATAATTGTCATACTTTTGTACAGTTTTTAGACATGAGTTTCTTCTTTGAACATATTTAAAAGAACTGACTTACAGTCTTTGTCAGGTAAGTCCAAATCTAGGCTTCTTTAAAGACAGGTTCTACGGTTTGTTTGTTTTTCTGCCTGTGTATGGGCCACTTTCTTGCTTCTTTTTATGTCTTATAATTTTTGTTTTAAAATGTGGCTTTTTAAATAGTATAATATTGCAACTTTGGAAAACCAGTTTTCTTCCTTCCCTTTAAAGACAGGTTCTATTGTTTGTTTGTTGTTGTTTATTTAGTGACTTTTCTGAACTAATTCTATAAAATCTATATCTTTTGTTATGTGTGGTCACTAAGTCTCTTTTCAGTTAGCTTAGTGGTCAACTAATAATTGGTCAGATATTTTCTTAAACATCTGAAACCAATAAGTCTCTCATTCTTTGCTGAGAGTCTGTGTGAATATTGGGCATGCCTTCAACATTCAGCCTGGTAGTTGACAGTTCTGCCTTAGCCTTCACTTTTTTGCTTCAGAAGTCTTCAGAGTTATCCAGAGTGAGAGCTCAGTTCTTTTCTGAGCATGCACATAGTCTTCTAGAGTCCCAGGAACTTGTTGGAGATTTTTAAAACCTGCTGTGGACTTCTTATTCTCCAGCTTTTCATTCTTAAGTGTTTATGTCAACCTGTTTTTTCCCCCAACTGTTATCACCACCTGAAGCAGCTGGGATATTAAACAACAGCCATTGATTTTTCTTTTTTCAACAAATGCCCTCAGGGGAGAAAGCTGTTTCTACTTGGTGAGCTCTGAGTCAGAGTAATGAAGGCAAGTTCTCTGAGTGAGGTTTTCCAAGGAACTTCCAGGTAGGTCAAATAATGACCATTCTCTAGGAATGAGGCTTTGGAGGAGCTCCAACCCCATCTGTTTCCTCCAGTGACTGCAGGCTTCTGAGTTTCACTGTGATTGTGGGGTTGTTCGCTTACAGAGCTACTGCAGAGGCTGGTAGAGAGGGATGGGTATGTGGCAAGTTCAAGTGCCTCAAAATGTGCTATTATAGCAAAGAATTGAGTTTAGTTTTTTTCGGTCTTTTTCTTTAATAAATGTTGCCCAGATTGATGCAAACCTTTAGTTAACTTCCAGAGTTTGGTAAAAATAGATTTGGACAAATTTGGGTGTTCTCATTGATTTTATGGAGGAAAATGGTTTTCACTCCACCACTTCCACCCATGTCACCCCCTTTGAAATCTTTAATCAGATTATAACACAACTTCCTTAAAAATCCTTCTAGAGGCTTCTCTTACAGTTAAAATGCCAATCCCTTAGCAGGGCCTATCAGGTTCTGCATGATTTTGCCTCTGATACTCCTCTCATCTCACAGCCTGTTGCTCTTACTTCTCTCACAATACAGACTCTCTGTCCATTTTTCCATTCCTTGCATACACCCATCTGGTTCCTCTAGTCATTCGTGTCTCAGCTTATTGTCATTTTTTCACCGAGCTTATGCCTTCCCCACCCCACTTTCACTCTATTACATTACCCTGCTTTATTTTATTTATAACACTTACTACTATCTGAAAAGACCTTGTACTTTATTTTTTAATTATATATTAATTCTCTCCCTCACTAGACTATAAGCCCTAAGACAGCCAAAGTTCTTGTCTTTCTTCTTCTCTGCTACACCCCACTGCTTAGAAAACTTTTTAGCAGTATGTATTCATTGTTGAATGAATTAAAAGCTAAGTTCACAGTGTACATACAACAAAAAGAGACCCACTGCACTTCTTGAAGAGGAGTATAATTTTGTTGGTTTTTTTCCCTAAAATTTCTCAAATCTGTGTTCTGGCTGTTAAAATGAAGTTAATAAATTTTTTCTTTAAAGAACTTTTTTGCGATTATTTTATGAACTAGTTATAGTCTACGTTAATTATGCCCAATATACATCAACATACATTCTTAATTCCTTTATACCTGCCCTCATATCTTAAGACCTCTGCTTATGTTAGAATTCAACTCTGTATGTTATATAACCCCAAACATCATTTTCCTTTCCTTAACACTAGAAGAAGAAAAAAAGTCACAGGAAATTCTGAAGAATTTCAGTCCCTAAAGTGGGAGACCATAAGATATGAAAGGAAATTGAATATATAATAAGTTATAAGACCTGTGGAAGTTTTGGTTGTAAATTAGGCTCTCCAGCATATGAATTTATTCTTCATGTAATGACTTAATAAACTTAATGCTAAATTATTCCCACAGAGTAACAGAACCAAATCGGTATTTAATATAAGAAAACTTTCCAACTTTCCCTGCCATTCTTATGTTTAAGAACCATTTTTCCTCGTATGGAACTCCTTGCAGAGATGAAATCTGTGAAATTATTGTGAGTCCTTTATTAGTGTCCTAGTAGTGAGTACACCGAGGTGTGGCCTGATGACTCATTCTGTGTAACTAACTCCGCTGTACCCAGGAACTGAGCTGTATCCATAAATGTGAGAGATCCAACACCAGATGTCAAAAAGTTAATGTTTATTTAGGAAAAGAAACATGTCATTGAGTAATTAACTCCTAGAAGCAATAATTAAACTTTTGAATCATCTGAATTTATTTTAAAGTGCTACTTTTCTTCTTTGTAGTTGGGATTATTTACCAGAGTTTTCAATAACCAAACAACATGGACACCTGTTAATATCAAGAGTTTTAGTCTGTTAAATTAGCTTGGGAAGTTCAGCAGTTAATAGTTTCCTGCTCCGAGAGGAGCTTTTGAACCTTACCAGGATTGTACCTGGTGATTCCACTCAGGTATGTATGCGGTCTGACAATTAAGTTCACGAACTCATCCTAAAACAAGTGCTACATACCTCATTGCTGACTATCACTATAGTCACCTTCAAAGTACTCCCCTTGGGAAGCTATGCACCAATGCCAGTGCCTAGTCCACACTTCAAAGCAATTTTGGAACTCTTTTTCTGGAATGGCCATCAGAGCTGTCGTCATATTACCCTTTATGTTTTGAATGTCATCAAAATGTGTCTTCTTTTCAATATTTCCTTTATCTTCAAATAAAGAAAGAAGTCATTGGGGGCCAGATCGGGTGAGTAGGGACGGTGTTCCAATACAGTTATTTGTTTACTGGCTAAAAACTCCCTCACAGACAGTGCCGTGTGAGCTGGTGCATTGTCATGATGCAAGAGCCATGAATTGTAGGTGAAAAGTTCAGGTCGTCTAACTTTTTCACACAGACTTTTCAGCACTTCCCAATAGTAAACTTGATTAAATGTTTGTCCAATTGGTGCAAATTCATAATGAATAATCCTTCTGATTTCAAAAAAATGTTAGCAACATTGTTGCAACAAGCCCGCACACTTAATTGTCAGACCTCATACTCCTGGAAGCAGGAAGGAGCCTGCCCACATGGAAGGGTATTGGAAACCAGAACCTCATGACAGTGAATGGCATAGGCAGGTTATAAGAGAACTTCCGTTGAAGGAACATGTGCCCCCGCCCCCAATTCTTTATGATTTACAAAGGAGAGCAAAAGGTAGCCCTATCCTTCCATTGTAGATGAATTGCAGGATGTGTCATTGACTTTGCGCACACCGAGCTGAGAGGTCCTGATAGACTTGCTTAGTTGGTTATAGCATGAGGCTAATAAACCTAAACCATTTAAAATTCTGTTACACAATTATGTTCTTGATTCCATAGAAGGAGATAATAGTAAATAGCACATAGAAGTCACTTTCTAAATGCTGTCCTCTTCGGTTGACTACAGGAGCCAGTAAGAAATAATTCCTACCATCAAAAAACTTGCAATGTAATTAATACCCAGTTTTTTTCATTTGAATATACAAACTTTTCGGGAGGAAAACAATAATATGAGATCACATGAAAGCCATTTTGACACAGTTCTACAAATAAGATTTTTATTTTGTTCTTCTTATCAAAAATATCAAACCTACTTCTCTTGATGTTGCAAAATAAAGAGTAAATATTTTTAAAACTTTATTTCTGATAAACATAATCTATACACATATATTATACAGACCGCCATGCACTGCGTAACATTTCAGCCAATGATGGAGCACATCTAAGATGGTGGTCCCATAAGATTATAATGAAACTGAAAAATTCCTCTCATCTTGTGACATAGCCATCCTAACATCATCGTGCAATGCATTACTCACACGTTTGTCATGCTGCTGGTGTGAACACCCCTACCGCACTGCCCGTCCGATAAAAGTGTAGCACATCCAATTATGTACAGTACATGATACTTGATGACGATAATAAATGACTGTGTTACTGGTTTACTATGCTATACTTTTACTATGCTATACATAGTATTTACTATGCTATACTTTCAATCGTTATTTTGGAGTGTAGTCTTTCTACTTCTAAAAGGAAAACTTTGCTGTTAGTATGCCGTGTTACAATGGCAGTGGCTTACACATGTGTGTGTACTGCGCGTCTTGATTGCATCACTTTCCTTGTGCTTGATTTAATCTCATGTTGTTTTATATAGTGTGGCCTAAGTGTGGCCTAAGTGTGCAGTGTTTATAAGGTCTACCGCAGTGTGCAGTCATGTCCCAGCCTTCACACTCACTCCCCCCTCACTCACTGACTCACCCAGAGCAATTTCCAGTCCTGCAGGCTCCATTCATGGTAAGCGCCCTGCACGGGAGTGCCGTTTGTTCTCTTTCATTCCATATTCTTACTGCACATTTTCTGTGTAGATATGTTTGAATACACAAATACACACTGTGTTACAATTGCCTACAGTATTCGGTGCATTCAGTGCTGCACAGGCTTGCAGCCCAGGAGCAGCAGGCTACCCCATACGCCTGGGTGTGGAGTGGGCTGTTCCATCTAGCTTTGTGTAAGGGCCTCTGTGATACATTCGCACAATGAGGAAATCACCTAAGGGTGCATTTCTCAAAAAAGTATCCCTATCATTAAGTGGCACATGGAGTTTGTACAAATTAGTTCCAAGTACTTTTAAAAAGGAATTTAAATCGAGTGTCCTATTTAAGAATACAGTTGTAAGGAGCAGTAATTTTCATTAGTTTTTCATTCTTACATATTCATTGTAGGAAATTTAGACTATAGAAACAGAAAGAAGAAAATAAGATTATCTATAATCCTATCACACAGATACCAGATACCACTCAGATACATGTCTCAGAATATGTATTTCAGTCTTTTATTATATAGATAATAACATTTATTGTACATATAACAATAATTAAAATCTTAACATGCTGCTAAGCCTATCACGTGCAATACCTCATTGAATAAAGGGGCTCGGTTTTTTGTGGCAGTTTTTTTTTTTTTTTTTTTTTTTTTTTTAATTAATTTTATTGGGGTGACAATTGTTAGTAAATTTACATAGATTTCAGGTGTACAATTCTGTATTACATCGTCTATAAATCCCATTGTGTGTTCACCACCCAGAGTCAGTTCTCCTTCCATCACCATATATTTGATCCCCCTTACCCTCATCACCCTCCCCCCACCCCCTTACCCTCTGGTAACCACTAAATTATTGTCTGTGTCTATGAGTTTTTGTTTCTCATTTGTTGTCTTGTTCTTTTTGGTTTATATACCACATATCAGTGAAATCATAGGGTTCTCTGCTTTTTCTGTCTGACTTATTTCACTTAGCATTATTCTCTCGAGATCCATCCATGTTGTCACAAATGCTCCTATATCATCTTTCCTTAACGCCGAATAGTATTCCATTGTGTATATGTACCACAACTTCTTTATCCATTCATCTATCGAAGGACATTTTGGTTGTTTCCATGTCTTGGCCACCGTAAACAAAGCTGCAATGAACATTGGCGTACACGTGTCTCTATAGAGAAATGCTTTTATATTTTTTGGGTAGATACCCAGGAGAGCGATTGCTGGGTCATATGGTAATTCTATTCGTAATTTCTTGAGGAACCTCCACACTGCCTTCCATAGCGGCTGCACCAGTCTGCATTCCCACCAACAGTGTATGAGAGTTCCTTTTTCTCCACAGCCTCTCCAACACTTGTTACTATTTGTTTTGTTGATGAAAGCCATTCTGACTGGGGTGAGGTGATATCTCATTGTGGTTTTCATTTGCATTTCTCTGATGATTAGCGATGTTGAGCATTTTTTCATATGTCTATTTGCCATTTGTATATCCTCTTTGGAGAAATGTCTCCTCAGGTCCTCTGTCCATTTTTCAATTGGGTTGTTTGTTTTTTTGTTGTTGAGTTTCATGAGTTCCTTGTATATTTTGGATATTAGCCCCTTATCAGAGGAACTGTTTGTGAAAATCTTCTCCCATTCAGTTGGTTGCCTCATTATTTTGTCAATAGTTTCTTTTGCTGTGCAGAAGCTTTTCAGTTTCATATAATCCCATTTGTTTATTTTAGTTTTTACTTCCATTGCCTTTGGAGTCAAATTCATAAAATGCTCTTTGAACCCAAGGTCCATAAGTTTAGTACCTATGTTTTCTTCAATGCAGTTTATTGTGTCAGGTCTTATGCTTAAGTCTTTGATCCATTTTGAATTAATTTTGGTACATGGTGACAGATAGCAGTCCAGTTTCATTCTTTTGCACGTAGCTATCCAATTCTGCCAGCACCATTTATTGAAGAGGCTGTCTTTCGTCCATTGTATGTTTTTAGCTTCTTTGTCAAAAATTATCTGTCCATATTTATGTGGTTTTATTTCTGGGTTCTCAATTCTATTCCATTGGTCTATGTGTCTGTTTTTCCGCCAATACCAAGCTGTTTTGATTATTGTAGCCCTGTAGTACAAGGAAAAATCAGGGAGTGTGATACCTCCAGTATTGTTCTTTTTTTTTAATATTGCTTTGGCTATTCGGGGTCTTTTGTGGCTCCAAACAAATCTGATGATTTTTTGTTCTATTTATTTAAAAAATGCCATTGGGATTTTAATGGGGATTGCATTAAATCTGTATATGGCTTTGGGTAATATGGCCATTTTAACTATGTTGATTCTTCCAATCCATGAGCACGGAATGTCTTTCCATTTCTTTGTGTCTTCTTCAATTTCTTTCAAAAATGTCTTATAGTTTTCAGCATATAAATCATTCACATCCTTGGTTAAGTTTATTCCTAGGTATTTTATTCTTTTTGCTGCAATTGCAAAAGGAATTGTTTTTTCTATCTCTTTTTCTGAGATTTCATTGTTGGTATATAGGAAAGCAATGGACTTTTGTACGTTGATTTTGTAGCCAGCAACTTTACTGTATTCATTGATTGTTTCTAATAGCTTTTTGGTGGAGTCTTTAGGGTTTTCTATATATAGCATCATGTCATCTGCAAAGAGTGACAATTTAACTTCTTCATTCCCAATTTGGATGCCTTTTATTTCTTTCTCTTGCCTGATAGCTCTGGCGAGGACTTCCAACACTATGTTGAAAAGCAGAGGTGATAGGGGACAACCTTGTCGTGTTCCTGAACATAGAGCAAAGGGCTTCAGCTTTTCACCATTAATTATGAGATTAGCTGAGGGCTTGTCGTATATGGCCTTTATTATGTTGAGGTATTTTCCTTCTATACCAATTTTAGTAAGTGTTTTAATCATAAATGGATGTTGTATCTTATCAAATGCTTTTTCTGCATCAATTGATAGAATCATATGATTTTTGTCCTTTATTTTGTTTATGTGATGTATCACATTGATGGATTTGCGAATGTTGAACCATCCTTGTGCCCCGGGGATGAACCCCACTTGGTCGTGATGAATAATCTTTTTAATGCATTGTTGTATTCGATTTGCTAGAATTTTGTTTAGGATTTTAGCATCTGTATTCATCAGAGATATAGGTCTGTAGTTTTCTTTTTTTGTGTTGTCCTTACCAGGTTTTGGTATCAGGGTAATGTTGGCCTCATAAAATGAGTTAGGGAGTACTGACTGTTCTTCAATTTTTTGGAAGAGTTTGAGCAGGATTGGTATTAGATCCTCTTTGAAGGTTTGGTAGAATTCACTGGTGAAGCCATCTGGTCCAGGACTTTTGCTTTTGGGAAGGTTTTTGATGACTGATTCAATTTCGTTACTGGTGATCGGCCTGTTAAGATTTTCCAGTTCTTCATGATTCAGCCTTGGAAGGCTATATGTTTCTAAGAACTTGTCCATTTCTTCTAAGTTATTAAATTTGGTGGCATATAGTCCTTCATAGTATTCTTGGATAATCTTTTGTATTTCTGTGGTGTCCGTGATAACTTCCCCTTTTTCATTTCTGATTTTGTTAATTAGTGTCTTCTCTCTTTTTATCTTAGTGAGTCTAGCCAAGGGTTTGTCGATTTTGTTAATCTTTTCAAAGAACCAGCTTTTTGTCACATTAATTTTTTCTATTGTCTTTTTGTTCTCTATTTCATTTAGTTCTGCTCTGATTTTTGTTATTTCCTTTCTTCTGCTGACCTTGGGTTTCGCTTGTTCTTCTTTTTCTAGTTTTTTAAGGTGTAATATGAGGTTATTTATTTGGGATTTTTCTTGTTTCTTGAGATAGGCCTGTAATGATATAAATTTCCCTCTTAAAACTGCTTTCGCAGCATCCCAAAAATTTTGGTAGGATGTATTTTCATTGTCATTTGTTTCTATGTATCTTTTGAGCTCTCCTCTAATTTCTTCTTTGACCCAGTCGTTCTTTAAAAGTATGTTGTTTAATCTCCATGTATTTGTGTTTTTTCCTGCTTTCTTTTTGTAGTTGATATCCAATTTCAAAGCTTTGTGATCAGAGAATATGCTTGGTATGATTTCAATCTTCTTAAATTTGCTGAGGCTGATTTTGTGTCCCAATATATGGTCTATCCTTGAGAATGTTCCATGTACACTAGAAAAGAATGTATAGTCTGATGTTTTAGGATGAAGTGCTCTATATATGTCAATTATGTCCAATTCATCTAATGTGTCATTTAGGGCTGCGATTTCATTATTTATCTTCTGTTTGGATGATCTATCCATAGCTGTCAATGATGTATTTAAGTCCCCTAGTATAATTGTGTTTTGGTCAATTTCTCCCTTTAGTTCTGTTAGTAGTTGCTTGGTATATTTCGGTGCTCCCTGATTGGGGGCATAAATATTGATGACTGTTATGTCTTCTTGTTGTATAGTCCCCTTTACCATTATGAAATGTCCATCTTTGTCTCTTGTTATCTTTTTCACCCTGAAGTCTGTTTCATCGGAAATCATTATGGCAACACCTGATTTTCTCTGGGTACCATTTGCTTGGAGTGTCAATTTCCACCCTTTCACTTTGAGTCTATGCTTGTCCTTGTAGCTGAGATGTGTCTCTTGTAGGCAGCATATGGTTGGGTTTAGTTTTTTGATCCAATCTGCTACTCTGTGTCTCTTTATTGGTGAGTTCAGTCCATTTACATTTAGGGTGATTATTGATATGTGAGGATTTCCTGTCATTCTGTCTTTAGTTTTCTGGTAAGGCTGTGTCTCCATTGTTTCTTTGCCTTTTTGTTGTTGTCTGTTATTTCTGTGTGGTGGTATTCTATGATGTTTCCCTCTGTTTCTTCTTTTATTACAGTATATATTTCAGATTTGGATGTTTTTTGAGTGGTTACCCTTGAGTTTATGTAAAAGAAAGATTGATATTTAGAGTATTCCAGTTTCTTCAGTACGCTTACTTTCTCTATTCCCATATTCCAGTTCAGGCCTTTATGCTCCCCCTTTTTATGTTTCGGTTGCCACAAGTTGTCCCTGTTGATGGTGGTCTAATAGCCTCCTTTAGTATTTCTTGTAGTGCAGGTCGTGTATTAGAAAATTCCCTCAGCTTCTGGATGTCTGGAAAGGTCTTTATTCCTCCTTCATATCTAAAGGAGATCTTTGCTGGATATATTATTCTTGGCTCATGATTTCTCTCTTTCAATAGTTTGAATATTTGGTTCCATTCCCTCCTAGCTTGTAGAGTTTCTGCTGAAAAATCTGATGATAATCTAATGGCCTTTCCTTTGTAAGTTACCGTCTTCTTTTCCCTGGCTGCCTTGAGGATTCTTTCTTTGTCATTGATTTTAGACAGCTTCAATACAATGTGCCTTGGTGAAGGCCTGTTGGGATTGAGGTAATTAGGTGTTCTATTTGCTTCTTGGATTCGAGGATCCAGTTCTGTCCACAAGTTTGGGAAGTTCTCATCGACGATTTGTTTGAATATATTCTCTGTTCCCTTCCCTCTTTCTTCTCCTTCTGGTATGCCCATTATTCTTATATTGCTCTTTCTGATGGAGTCAGAAAGTTCTTGTAGAGTTCTTTCATTTCTTTTAAGTCTCAAGTCTCTTTCTTCTTCCCTCTGTGTAAATTCCAGGTTCCTATCTTCGATGTCACTGATTCTTTCCTCCATCTGGTCGACTCTACTACCTAAGCTGGATATTTTATTGTTAATTTCTTCTATTGAGTTCTTAATCTCCAGAAATTCTATTTGGTTCTTTTTCAAGATTTCAATCTCTTTTGTAAAATGCTCATGGTGTTCTTTGATTGTGTTTCTGAGTTCATTAAACTGCCTTTCTGTGTTTTCTTGCATCTCGTTCAGTTTTTTCAGAATTGCGATCTTGAATTCTCTGTCATTTAAATCACAAAGGTCCATATCTCTAAGTTCCTTTTCTGGAGACTTTTCACTTTCTTTCTGAGCTATCTTGTTGCCTTGGTTATTCATGGCAATCACTGATTTACTATTTCTCTTCCTAGACATCTACAGGAGTGTCTTCTGCAACAGGTTGATAGGTATGCGAAGAGCTTTTGGAGTTCCAAAGCTCTTTCTGCATCAGATTCAGAGACCATATGTTTCAGTAGTTCTGTTTACTCCTGCAGGGATCCGCCCAGATAGGTGGGGCCAGGGGCGGGGTGAGTTGTGAGAGGTGGCCCAGAGCAATGGCGGCGACCACCACCACAGCCAGTCCTGCTTCCACAGCTCCCTCCCCTTTGCCGGAACTAGTTGAGCTGCGAATCTGTGTCTGCGGTCCACAGTTCTCAGAGCAGCAAATATTCTGTCCTTTGATCCGACACTGCTACTTTATCGCTTCTAGCACCGGGCAGGTGGGGGCGGGGCGAGCTCTGGGAGGGTAGGGAGGGGGCGGCTAGTCTCTGTGCCTAAGGCTTCCGTTCTCCGCTCGGCAGTGAGGGCTTAAACCACCGATTTCAGCCCTCTTCCCTCAGTCTTTGCTCCGAGGTCTGCCGTGAGCGAGCGTTGGGTTCAGCGGTTTTGTATGCTGCCCCCTCAGCCCTGTGGGCCGTAAGCGGAGCCCTAGCAGTCCGAGTCCTTCCCTCTCCCGCAGCGGCGGTAGTTCCCGGGAGCAGCGGGCTCCGAGCAGAGCACTGAGCTAGGTCTGTGTCCTGCGCCCGCGCGGCTCCGTCTCCGCACTTCTCCTCTCCCTCCTCCCCCGCTCGCGCGATTCACCCACCTGGAGGTGAATTCAGTAGTCGGCCTCTTCGTCTTCCCTGTCTGCTGTGCAAGGAGTCCTTTGTGGAGTTATTGTTGTCCCATTCGTTGTAACTTCCAGGGGAGCGTTACAGAGGCTCACCTCACGCCGCCATTTTTCTCCGATTTTCTCTGTGGCAGTTTTTAATTTAATATATTATGTGATACTTTCCTTTTCACTAAATATTCTATTAAGGTATTTTAAGTGGCTGCATGGTGTTTTAACCATAGATGTATTTAATCCAAAAGTTTAACTTTTTTGCTATTGTAATAAATACTAGTGATGAACATGTATTATTTATAACAGCAAACAAAACCCACAAGCAAGAAAATATTTTGTAACCTCCAAGATTATTTCCTTAGGATGAATTCTTAAAAATGGTTCTGAAAATTAGTGCCTGAACAATTTTTAATTGATATTGCAAAGAGAATATTCTTTTTGCATTCAATATTTATATTTCCAGAACATTATGGACTTAGTGATGATCTGATATTTTTCCATAGTGTAAACAATCATTCATCTAAGACATGGAGAGAACTGTGTTACTCCTCTTGGGCTGTCCCTTCAACAGCTGTAGGTTTGACTTACAAAATCTTGGGACACTTTATTGGGCTCAGGGTACCTACTTACAACACTGAGAGAGGCGATGCAATTGCCTTTCAGCTGAAAGAAATGAATTCAAGTAAGTTTGTGTAAGTTTAAATGCCCAAATGAGGTTTTTATAGATTAAAACTTACACTGCAGCTACTTTTTATAGCCCCCTCCTATCACTATAATGTCCAAGTTCTAGGACATGTGGCTGAGGAAACAGCAAAAAAGATTAGAAGGAGAGGTAAGTCTAGCTTAGCAATGTGGACATATTTGAACCTGGAAATTCTGTCTGAGGATCTTACACCCTTCTAGTCTCTGCAGATTTGGGGATGTACAGCATCTACCATCAGCACTGGAAAATTCCCCAGAAGGATCTAAAAGCTCTTAGCATTGCCACCAAAGAGATTGCTTAGGGTCTCTATATGTCTTTGACAGTGTCCTGCAACAATTGATAAAATACAAAGATCACAGGTATGTGCATGTCAAAAAGGGGACATTAGGAGGTCAACTCTAATATACCCTTAACGCAAAAGGAGAGTCTATTCATCATTTAAGACCAAAGAAAATACTAGTCTTGGGTGAATTTTGGAGAACTGTGACAATTCCTTCTAGGGAGACAAAAAAAAAAAAAAAAAAAATAGTGGTCAAGGCAAATTTGACCCCAAACCTCTCCCCAACCTCACATGCTTTCCAGTACCCTCATTGGTTTGAATTTTATGCTGAAACTTTTTCTCTGGTATCATTTGGTACTGTATCTGTGACTTCATTTTGTCCCTTAGAGGAAATGGTGTAATGTAATTGGAAACTTTAAAAAAATATTTTTTTGCATATAAGTTAAAACAACAAAACAAAACCCTAATTATGTGTGTTTACCCCACACCCCACCCCTACACACCAAATAAACAATTAGACTCGTGTGTGAGTTCTACAAAAAGGAATTAACTGGTAAATGACTGGTAACAGTAGTTTCTTCTTTGCAAAATCCAACTTTAAAAAAATAGTTAAACATCACCGACATACCAGTGGGCATATCACCACTTTGAAATATTCAAACATATTTCCTTTGTTAGTTTAGAAGGTGGGGAAATAGTCACATATTTACTTTGGTCTGCTGTGGGTGCTAGTTGAGAGTTCTATTTTGTTCCACATTATATTACTTACAAGTCATTTATAATGGGTTTCCTGAGTTCATACTCTACCTACACATTTCAAAGAAGCAGAGTCAGTCCAGAGTAGTTTCTTAGGTAAAAGCATTTATAAGGCTAAAAAAAAACTTCTTGTGCCATCAATGGTACCTTCAATAAATGTCATTTGACAAGTGTGTGGTTTAAAAAAATGAATTTTTCACCTTGAGGTAGAAATAAAATCACGAATTTAATTTAAAGAAAGACACGTTTGTGGTTTCTGTAGAGTTAGTGAGGCCCAGGGGAATATAATTCCCAGTATAATATTTTAAGTCTCAGTATTATAAATTGAGTTATAAATATTGATGTTGCTTTTCAAGTAAGTTTTCCATTAAAAGTAAGACTTTTTCAAATTTGCCTACTCCTTCATTATGATTTTTATTGCTTGCATTGTATCATGTGTTAAAATATACCTTCAATTTTACAAGTAAAGTTAATGATGGTAAAATAAGCATAAACTAATTTTCTCACTAACTTTCAAAAAAAGAGCTGTGTTCCACAAAATGAGATATGACTTGGTTAATATGAAACCTATCAAAATGTAATATAGGTTAAATGACTGTATTTAGTATTTAGCAATATCTTTTACTGGATTCAATGGTCTTAAACTTGTCATTTATGACATATATGTACATACACGTATGCGTGTGTAATACACACATATATATGTACATATACATATATAAAATTATTCTTAAAATTGGGAACTTTTTAAAAAAACCTGACTCTTATATATTCTACAAGAACATTTATTGCTCATGTATCAAACACTTATTATTTGCCACCTTCTTACAAATAATTGTAATCTGTTAGAAATGATTATAACTTTAAAAAAAAGTCTTCATTATGCCCTTTTCAAGGGCTATTAGCATTGAACTATAAAATGGCACTTAAAAAGTGGCTTTCGTTATTTATGGATGCTTTCATTCTTTAAAACATCTTACTAACAGTTTTCATGATACATGGAAATGCTTAATATAGAATTTCCAAATTCTTAATGATGCCCTCTGATTATTTTGGCTCTGTGTGTGTGTGTGTGTGTGTGTGTGTGTGTGTGTGTCTTGCCTTTCCTTCAGTTCTTTCATTTCCCCCACAAGTTCCCATTGTGTGGCTGGATTGTGAGAAATTATATGCCTTTGAATATACCCAGTGGTGTTGCAAAATGCTTCTTCATGACAGTTCTTCCTTCTCTGATGGATTTTCCTTTCAGAGTCACTCCGTAAAAGATGCCCAAACTTGGCTATATTACAACTAGGACTTCCCAGAAACATTTGGGTAATTGAAAGATAAGAACTTAAAAATGGAGGCGGGTGACCAGTTTCCTGGAATCTGGTTCTCCCTTAAGTGTATCTCTTGTTTGTAGCACTTTCATGTGAAAGCTGCTCGTTCTCCCATGAGACATTCCACAGGCACAGGAGGTGGGGTGGGTGTCCTGCCTGCCCCTCAGTGCTGCTTCTCACAAGGAAAAGGAGAAGTAAACTAGACATAGCGTTTCCACCAAGCAAAAGCCCTTTTCTCCTTTGAAAGGGAAGAAATGCCACCTTTGTCATTAATTCACAAATCTCTATGAAGGGTGCCAGAATTGTGAAATGAAGAAAATACAAACTATGACATCTCTGTGTAGGGAGGGAGATAGACAATCAACAGCTAACAATTGGTGAACACTCTCTGAGAAGTGTGAGAGGTAGAATGAGAGAACAGAGACATTTCTGCTTGACTAGGAAGGGCAGAAAATCAAGGAATGTGCGTGGAGGGAGTCAACCTCTGAGTCTCACTGAAGGAGCTAGCCATGCAAAAAGAGGGATTGTAGCCACAGCACCCAGGCTGGGCAGAGACTGGAGAGAGAGAGAGCATCTGCCAGCACTTCGGTTTCTTGGGAGTAAGGGTGTGAGGCTGGGAGTGATAAGAGATGACTAAAGCGGAGGCTGGAGATTAGGAATTGGGATTTTATCCTGGCAAAGTGCCAGGAAGCCTTGTTCAGGTTTTAGCAAGACTGATGCAACACAGTTTGTATTTAAATTGGAAGGATTGGCAGTGAGCAAGACTCAATGGTGGGAGTTTGGTTAGAGGAAGCATGCAACCAGGAAAATCAAGCCAAAGAGGCTGAAGGGCCCAAGTAAGGTAATGGGTCCATAACCTGGAGAAAAAAGAAGCAGCGATGAGCAGTAGTGAGGAGGTTGGATGGGTGAGCCGGAGCTCACTGGGTAAGAGGGTTCACAGAGCTCTCTGCTGTGGAGTACTGGTGACTCCCCGAGTCACAGAGCCCTCTCTCCCTCTCTCAGTCAGGCCTCACAGACAGCTTCTCTTTCCTCTTGCTCTTTTTCCTTCTCTCTGTTTCCCACATCCCAGAGTAAAGCCAAGTGTTCTCTCAAAGTGGTTTCCAATCTAAAAACTTCAGAATCCTGCTTAACTTCTCCCTCTCCCTCAGCCCCACTCCCTCCTAGTGACGAACTGTGTTGATGATACTGACAGTTTCCCAAATGTGGCGCCTCTCTCTCAAGCCCCTGCCAGTGCTCTGACTCAGGCCTTCATTTACTTCTTTAGACCTCCATTCTTCCTACCCTCCACCATTGAAATCTTTGTTTGCACTGATTAGCACTAAGAATGATTAGAGATGAGAGAAAGTAAAACTCATTCCACCTAGCTAATTTCAATTATTTGAAGATATGATTTAAGCAAAGGACTAATGACATTTGAGGAGACTTTTTAAATTCATTTTTAAATTATAGTTGAAAGGGGGAGATATTTTTTAAATAACAATTCAATGTGCCATTTTCATTTTAATAATAGATCAAATAACATAATTATAACATTTTTTTCTAAAACGCACTGAATTAGATAAACAGAAGGTCTTCCTCTAAAATTACAAATGAAGAAACTAAACTACCTGTCCCCCTTTTCCCCAAGAAAAAGTTAACATATTTCAATGAGGAACTAAAGATTTTTAAAAATTTATTCCTGTTGTATAGCAAAGTGATTATACATTCTGGGGAGAAAAAAAACAATGGCAAGTGATTACTCTTATTTATGGCAAATATCTAATTCAAATGCTCTATACCATTTCATTTATTCTAAAATGTGAAATAATTTCTTATGAGCACTATGACTAACTCTACTCTCCGTTGTTTTCCTGTTGTTAGGACAAGTTCCTTAAGAACTCATGCCAAATAATGTGGCCTATTTAGAGCAGCCACTGATAGTTGATCTAGTTAATAAGCACTAATAGCCATTTAACAGACTGCATTTGATACCAGATTAGGAAAATAAACTCTCATCTCTCATTGGTAACCCTTTGTCCATGAGAACCTTCTCTACTTGCCTCCAGGATGTTATGCTTAAAAATTTTTATTCAGAATCTCTCTGGAAATCTCCTTTGAATGAGAAAGGCTTTCTCCATTGCTGAACAGATGTGTTTCTAGAATGGGAAGGCACAGACTAAGCTATAGAAGCCGTCCATGAAGGAGAAGAAGAAAATCCATTCCTTCTTCTTACAGACAAACAAATAGACAATACATGAAGTTATTTGTACTCTTTGTTGAAAATTATGATACAAATATGATCATGGGAAACGTGATTTTAGAGGACTAAAAATGGTGAATTGCACACATTTATTTAAAAAAGCAGTAATTTTAGAGCAAATGAAATGGTAAGTTAAGGAAATGCTGTAGAGATAGGAGGGACATTTCTGCAATCTGGTAAGTCTATGTTGTGATGCGCCACACAATTCCCAGGAATTTGTGAAGCTCCCAGGCTAAACGGATCGGTGTGGGGGAATGGAGGGTGGTCCTCAACAACCTGGGAGATAGCCTACCTCGTTCCAAGGAGACCCACTTTTAGATAAAGGCACATCTACCCACCCATGACCCCTGACCCCGGACACGGTGTTAGGAATCCACACAGTGATGGAAACTGTGGTGATGGCAGAAAACACAAAGAACGTTGATGGTCAGAACATTTGGTTTTCATTCTCATCTTTTCCACTTGTTGGCTCTCTATCACAAGCAACAAAAATCTTAATGTTCTTAAATTAACTCTGATGTTTCTCATCTCTACACATGGGATACGGTATAATTTTCCTTATATACCTCTAAGGGTGTGGTAAGGAAGGGTCAAAGGAGAAGATGGAGGTGAGGACACCTTGCCAGAGGACTTTAAAGATACGGTGTTGCTCTGTACTCTGCTGTGTACCTGTGGAGTTTCCAGAAGGCCAGGGAGTCCTGTGAAAGGAAAACCGACATGAGAAGGGAAGACATTTAAGAGGGCTTTTGCTTTATCTCTATTGTTGGAATTTTAAGTAATGAGCTTGCATTAATAGGTTACTTGTAACATTTTAAAACTGAAAGAGTACAGAAATAAACTAGTGTTTATGAAAGGAGTATTTTATTAGTTATAGAAATATAATGTAAAAGAAGTATTTTTCCTTTTGAACATTGTCCGGAATCCTTCATTGTTCTAAAATTTAAAGAACTGAAAACAAAGAGTGTTTTACATAAGTGTTCACCAAATTTATTTGATGGTAAACCATGACCTGAACTAGTGTTAGGCTAGTCCTTATTGATTCCCTTTACTTTTGTGTCAATATACACACTGATAATGTGCAACATGATGCAAGAACCATTTTTAGTTTTGAAAATCTGAAAAATTCTGATATATCTTAACCCCAGAGGTTTCATATAGGAATGGTGTACTGAATTTGCATATTAAATTCATGAATAAAACAAATACTCGGGGCAGCCAGTTGGCTCAGTGGTTAGAGAGCTGTGCTCCTAACACCAAGGTCGCAGGTTTGATTCCCACATAGGCCAGGGAGCTGCGCCCTCCAAAACTAGATTGAAAACAATGACTTGACATGGAGCTGATGGGTCCTGGAAAAACACACTGTTCCCCAATAAAAATTTTTAAAAAATACTCTAGTGGCTTTTTCTAGAGATTTTTGTCAGTATAACCCCAAGTGCCTCAGATCTGGTAACTTTTTTGAGGGCATAATTCAATACAACAAATGTTTACTGAATCGGTACATTGAAGGGACTATCAAGATTAACAAGAGGTGATTGCTGCCTCTAAGGAATTGGCATTATAGTGGGAAATGCACTTTCACTTAAATTTAACACAAATTTCATTGAAATCAATGCTGTAACAGGATTAGAATCAGAGAACAGAGATGAATAAGAGCCCAGGATCCCTGTGGGAGGTTATTTGGGGGAGGGTGAGAAAGAAGACTGACTAAAGTGCTGATATTTTCATTCCTTTTTCTGTCCAAGTAATACTTTGTGTTGTTGACATCCTTTCTGTGAGACCTAAAGGGCCCTATGGAATCAGCTTTCCCAAAATGTTCCCCAGGGTTATGAGACACACTGAAAGGATAAACACTGGGAAATGGCAACCCAGTCCTTTAAAATTATTATGAAAAGTATAGTCAAGAGTCTTCCTAACCAGAGGTGGCACTGTTGCAGAGCGCTGTCTCACCCAGATCTGGACTTAAGGAATTACAGTTGTCCTGAAAGAGCGATGTTAAAGCCTCACTTTTTGGTGGTTGGTATTGAAACACATTGATTGTAAAGCCCTCCAACGAGTAGTGGATAGTGAAGAAAATGATGGTTAAAACATGACCAAAACAAAATTTAAACCAGCTTTTCCACTAAATCCTCAATGTACAAGACCAAGCCCTGAGAGTGAGTAAATGAGAGACAGGGATTTTTTTCCCCCCCAAAGCCTCATTTATGTCAAGGGTACCTTATGGTTTTGGTGCCATTTATTCCTTTGAAATTGCCCCCTTTTCTTTCCACTTTGATGATTACCAGCGTATATAGTTCCCTAATATGAATATAATAGCATATCCAAAATGACAGTGACACTAGAGCTGCAGATAGAAGCAGCTCTAGGTCGTGTAATGAAGGTGTGTCCTTTAATGGAAGAGAATTTAATCAAAGACTAATGCCCAGCATTCCATCAAACACATCAGAGTAGCTGCAGGATGAGCAAGGAGGAAACACTCTCTTTTTGACCTGTGACCACTTCAGCACCTCTGTGGCATGTACGAGCTCTGGTGGACGGACCAGAAAGTCTCAGTGATGAGCATCATAGCAGGGAAAGTTGCAGAAGGACTAATAGCATATGTAGTCATTGAAATCTCAGCCTCCAGAGCCCCAAGCTGTGAAAGCTCTAATGGGAAAGGGCTCTAAAATGTACACATTTCTACGCAGAGGGAGCTGTTGATCATGGCTCTTGGGAAAGGTAATGGCTTGTTGTTATGGTCATAATTTCATTGTAGTGGCAGTTGCCAAACCAAAAATGAAAATGGAGAATAGTTTTTATGAAAATATTTTCTCTCAAACACACAAAACTTTTCTACTTACTTGGCGTTGTATTCCTCCCAGCGTATGCCATCTTCTGGGCTGTCAAACTCATAAGATTTGTGGGTGGCAAGATGATGTCATCTGTATTCAGCAGCTTGTAGTAATTTCCACTCCCAGCCCTGCTCAAAGGTGGAGATTATTGCAGTAAATGGGATCTGAGCTTACAGATGAAAGCCTCACTTTTCTTTTCCATTGAGATCACAATACTCTTTTTTTCAGCAGGATGACAATTGTGCTGTCACCAACATGACATCATGCTATCTCCCTTGAAATGGCATCATCTGAGCGTGTGAGCACAGCTGTGAAAACAAAACATATTTTACTGTGAGCTTTGTAAATCCTCAAGGCACACATTAATTAGTTTGCCTTTTTTAAATATCACAAATGTAAGAGGAGTGGGAGCAGTGAGTGAGTCACGAGCAAGATTCAGGAGCTTAGAAGGCGCCGAGAGCTCAGGCCTGGGCACAGTGACTGAGACCATTACATGGAGGCCCTGACACGGGCCTTGCTCATGCGTGGAAGCCTGGGTTCCACTGCAAGTTTGGGAAACATGCTCCTGAACAGCCCAGCGGGAAACCACCTATCTGCCCTGCTAATTCACCCCTAGACCACAAGATGGGGAGCCACTTATATCACCAGATGATAACCAATGGGACCATGTGATTATTTCATATTTTGGAGACATCTACCATCCAGCTATTGAGATCCGAAAGGTTGAGTACCTTTATCAACTAGTGATCCCAAATCTGGAGAAACATCAACACATAAATGGAGCAAATATACAATGATGGGATATTGTCAGCCAGCAGTGCAAAGTGAAAAGGGTTCCTGGGGTTGGAAATAAACTTCCGCGGACAAAATGTTATGTTGATGGATGGAAGAGGATTATAAATGACTGGATGTGAATTGAAATGTGAACCAAAGAAAGGTTCACTTCCTTTATTCCACAAATGGCCAAAACTGCCTAACTCACAGAAAATGCCTACCTCGTGCTTCCCAGCAATGCCTTGAGCCATACTTTCTGTAAGAAGTGCCCCTCCTGAGAACCCCAGACACACACCCGTGCAGCCACAGATGGCATGGGTTGTGAGCAGTGTGGGGCTGCATGGTGTCCCCTGGAGCTTTCTCGGTAACTTTACTTGGTGTCTTGCTCATCGGTCTGGTCATCTTTTGCTATGTTAAAAAGTACAGAGAGGAAAATAAGAAAAGGAAGTGCAGCATGATGGCAGAGCAGAGATCCTCCTTCAATGAGCTGTGTAAGGACCGCAGAGCTCTCTCATCAGCAGTCATCTATTTCTGGGACGCACACCTCCTTCCCAAATGGAAGGATATTCTGAGGCTCAGTCTCGCCAAGTGAGTGGAAGACTTGGATTGTGTGTTACTTTGCTAGAGCTACCACAGGCTGGAGGGCTCACACAACAGAAATGTATATTCTGACAGTTCTGATGTTTGAAGTCCTAAATCAAGGTGCTGACAGGATTGGTTCCTTCTGAGGCCTCTCTCCGGGGCTTGCAGGCAGCCGCCTTCTCCCTATGTTTTTACATGGTCTTTCCTCTATGTGTGTCTGTGTCCTAATCTCATCTTCTTATAAGGGCACCAGTCTTGTTTGATTAGACCTCATTTTAACCTAATTACCAATTTAAAGTTCTTATTAACTTAGTCACATTCTGAGGTACTGGGGGTTAGGACTACAACATATGAGTTTTGGGGAGACACAGTTCAGCTCATAGATAACAGATAGCACCCTCTGAGTCTGCCTCTCCCACCAGCTAACCCCAGGCGTGCTTGCTGTCCTGATTGGATGGGATTGGAGTGGTGTAACTAGGAAGGACCTCTCAAGAACCTCAAAGATGGGACCCTTTGGACTTGGCTTTAGATCTCTAGTGGAAAATTCCATCCCTAGCTCATTTTTGCATTTGAAAAAGAGTTCTTATTGTCTTATACAAGGGACAAAGTTAGGTCTGCTGTGGGCACCTTTTTTTCTAGGAAAAGTGGATTTCTTTCTTCACTTCTTCCAGAAGAAGTTTCCAGGGTGTAGGGCATTTCTTAAAATCTATTTGCGGTCCTCATTATTGTGTCTGTTTTGCAGACAAAACACTTTGCCAGGAAGTCTTTGGCACAGACAGCCACATAACTCAGAAATTCCAGACTCCTTAAGCCTCAGTGACACAGATGTAAGCAGTTACCACTGCCTGACTGCACGTAGCAACACTACACAGCTAAGAATGCCCCAGGTTTCTTCCTTTGATAGGAAAGGGAGGGTGCCACTGCGTTTCTTGGGACGTGGCTAGAACAACAGGAATAACACTGCTATGATTATGAAAAATGCAGAGATTTTTAATGGAGCAGAAAAGTTAGTTACATCACTGGGGTTTGCCCATCATTAAATGCATTTGGTTTATTTTATATTTTGTCTGACCCACATGTGTGAGACCGTTGATTCCTCCATGTTTAGTAAAACACTGAGCAAGAAGGCATAATTGGCTAAATACTAGACATTCAAGACCTAATTTTTAATGTTGGTCAAAAAGTACATGCCTTCACAGTTCTTCCATTATTTGAAAGCATGAAGGCTGAAGGCCTGATTTTGTTGCCTTAATGCAATCAGTTATTAAAGTGTTTTAAACTTTGATCTTCTTTACACACATAGATTTCAAAAAGAGGAAAAAATAGAAGATAATAACATCTCCAGAAGAAATTAAATTTGGACTAAAATTTTTTAAAATGACATATTTATTTCTATGGAGATATAATTTACTAAAAATTTAAAAAGAGAGTAGGTGAAATGTACATGTGTGCTTTTTAAAAAACATTTCTCAAAGTTTTCCATAAGAGTCTCTGTTTATAAACAACTTTAAAATTAATTTTATTGCCTTAGATACCAGAAAATTTGACTCAAACATAGGAAATTTTAATATGCTCATTAAAATAGATATGTTAAGTGAAGAATCATTTTTTGGAAATTAGGAGGACTAAACTGATGTTTCTTTAGACACAAATATACCAGTGCTGAGTTTTGTTGTGTTTTTTTTTTCACAGATGGCTGCTAATCCACTCTGAATTGGTGTGCACGTAATAAGTGTTACAATATTACTAAATCAGCTGCTTATAAAGTAAAATAGGGGCTCAAGAGTCTTTCATTGGAAGGTCAGAGCATTAACTTTCACTTTTCAAGTCAAAGCAAATTCATAACTAGATTCTCTTTCATTATGAAGGCAATGTTTAATTTAAAGTCTATTTAATCTACAATGCAAAGAGAGAATGCCAGTTCTAATTTTTCAAGTTTAAAATATACTATGTAAGAAAGGCCACGTTGTTTAAAAGCAAAGGAAGAGGGAGAAAATCCTGCTTTAATCACTACACCTAAGATAATTATAATTTCATTTTAAAAAGTGTTCTGGAACTACTACAGACTAAATATTCGTATCCTCCAAAATTTCATTTGTTGAAATTCTACCCCCCAATGTGATTGTATTAGGAGATGTGCCTATGGAAGACGATTGTGTCATGAGGGTGGTTCCCTCACGAATGGGATTAGTGCCCTTATCCAAGAGACGCGAGACAGCTTCTTAGCCCCTTCTGCCATGTGAGGACACAGTGAGAAGACTGCCGTCTGGGAACCGGGAAGCAGGCGCTCACCGGAAACTGGATATGCCAGCACCTTGATCTTGGAGTTCCTAGCATCCAGAACTGTGAGAAATAAATTTTTGTTGTTTAAGCCACTCGGTCTATGGTATTCTGTCACAGTAGCCTGGATGGACTGAGACAGGGACTTTCAGACAAAGAGGCTTGGCTTTTGCATGCAGTTTATTTCTAAACACTAATCCCCAACCAATTCCTAAATAAATAATCTAAGAAATATAAAATTGAGAAAAGCATCCATTTACACAGAACGCTAAGAAAGCAAATCATCAAAATGGCAGAAATAAACCCATCCCCGAAGGCATGGTCTCCTGGGAAGTAAATAGGTGAAATCTTAGCCCTCATGGAGTCTCTGGGCTTGAGGGGCTGCTGACTTCAGGAGAAAAGGGTGGGCTCTGAGGTTAACTAGAAAGTGTCCTGTGAAGTCTGGCTCGATGTGTGGGCTGTCGGCATCCCCCATTAACAGTGTCAGCACAAGCCTCAGAGATCTAGGCTGCTGGAATAAGTGAAGAACTGTGGTTTCATTTCTGGAGGGGAAGTTTCCCAAAGTGTAAAGGTGGTTGTACTTGAGATAAGCAGCCTGGTGAAATTGGGCTGGAGGCCCCAGAGAAAGGACCAGTTCCGGGAACAAAAGGCTGCTGGTGGTGGTGGGAGCAGCATCCCTGGATGGTGGCCAGTCTTTCTTGACGCAATAACAACTGTGTAGGAAAGCTGGGCTGAAGAGGCAGATATTCATGTGCCAGGTCAGAGGCCGAGCCAGAAGCCTGGTGCCAGCAGAGTGGCTGGATCAAGGAGAAATTACAGACACCAAATCCCCTAGTCAGCATAGCCTGTGGCTCTCTGCTACCTACCCTCAGACTGAATCACTGCATGATCAACAATCACTACGAAAGAATCCAACTAATACAAAAAAATTCTTTATTGTGAAATTCTACCAGTAAGAGTCAGAGAAAGTGTATATATATATATATATATATATATATATATATATATATATATATATTAGTTTCAGGTGTACAGAACAATGTAATAGTTAGACATTTATCATTTATACCCCTCACACAGTGATAAGCTCCCTCGCCCATCTACTACCCCTCTGACATCGCATACAGCTAATACATTTTCATTGTCTCTATTCCTAATGCTAATGCTGTACTCCACTTCTTGTAACTATATGTGTGTGTGTGTGTGTGTGTGTGTGTGTATACATATATATATATATATATACAAATCTGTAGTTGGCATTTGTTCAGCTTCAGGTGTACAGTGCAATGATCAGGCATCTACATCATCCCTGAGGTGGTCTCCCAAATGGGACAAGTGTCCATTGGATACTCTACAAAATCTTTACAACATTATTGATTACATTCCCCAAATTGACTTTCGTATCCCTGTGGAAATCTTGTGTATATTTTTTTAAAGTATTTGCAGCAAAATCAATGAATTTCCAACAACATCTGCTCTTGATTCTCAATAACATTCAAGAAAATATGCTCTCTGTAACATTAAATGAACTGTAAGATGAGACGACATTGAGATGGAAGCAGAACCAGAGTTTCAAAATTCATTAGAAGCAGTAAAGAGCAAAATCAACATTACCAAAAATTATTTCAGTAATACAGAAGACAGGCTAGGAAAAGGGAAAATATATATATTATATATTTATAAATATATATAAATTTATAAATATATATAAATGTAAAAAATAATGCAAAAAGAAAAAAACGGGTATGTGGGATGTCATAGTCAGACAATGGAGATCCAATGTGTGGATAGCTGGTATTTCTGAAGAAGACCCCAGAAAAGCAATATTCAAATACATAAAAAACTCCCCAAAGATTGAAATCTCCCAATTAAAATAAGCACTGGGTACTAGGCAAAATAAACATTTAACATACCCTGGTGAAATTTCTGAAATTTATGTAAAAATGAAGAACTCTATTAATACCCTGAAAGAAGGTTATATACAAAAGAAAAGGAAAGGGGAGGAAATTAAAAACCGGTCTCAGAATTGCTTTTTTAAATAATATAGATGCTAAAATCAATGATGCCATCAATGTCTGTAGAGTTTGGAGGCGAGGATTTGTGGCTCAAAGTTCCTTATGTAGGCAGGCTGTCTTTCACCTGTGAAGAACAGAAAAACGTTTTCAGAGATTCAAGGATTCGTAAATATACAATCCACATACTCTTCATGGGGTGGGGGGGGCAGGCAGGGGGTGAGGCGGGGGTGAATTCTCAGAGAAGTAGTCCCTTGCTACTCAAAGTGTGGTCCAGAGTCCAGCAGCAGCACGTCAGCTGGGACCTTGTGGAGAATGCAGAATCTCACCTCAGGCCCTTCTTCAGAACTACTGCATCAGTAACTGCATTTTAACAAGATCTGCATGTAATTTATATGCACATTAAAGTTTGAGAAGTACTGCTCTAGTAAATCAAGTAATTAATCAAAATATAGATGCCTCCAAACAGTGAAGTAACACTTGAGGACTGCAATGAACATTTAAATGAAGTACCATAGAATAAAATCTGAATAAAAGTATATTAAAAGTCAGCATATCCATTTATATAACATAAAACAATAACTTGAAAATAAATGTCTAAACTCTAACATAAGTACTGAAGAAGGTGGCAGGAAATAAAATAAACCAATTGTGTCATTAGGTTCAGATACATTAAATAGAATCCTTAATTTTGTGATGTTTTATTCTTGGAATTGATAGACAAATATGTATACGTCTATATAAGTTCTTGAAACTTTTAAAGACAAATGCCGCCCAAACTGTAAATTAGTTATATAACAAACGATTTGAGATGGAAAAAATTCACATAATGTTAAAGAAAAGAAAAACAAAATAAAAACTGAAGAATGAATCAGAACACATTCTTTGTGAAAATAAATGTAAATGGAATAAACTTTCCAACTCAAAGAAGTAGGCAGATTTTTGTCAATGAAAATAGCTTTTTTGCTTATCTTCAATTCAAAGAAAATAGAAGTACAAAGTGGAAACAAAACTCTCCTGAGCTCCTTTTATACAAAAATAATTATTATAAATGTTCTGATGATTATTTTTCCAGAGAAAAAAATCAAAACTCTTTTTTACAAATGGAAACATACTACGCATATAGTTATTAAACCTACCCATTAAACATGATGTGTCTAGATGTGTTTGTTGTTGTTTCTTTGGTTGGTATTTTCATGCTTGGGGTTTTCTGAGCTTCTTGGATCTGTGATTTGATGTATTTCATTAATTTTGAAAGCTTCGTTTTAGAAATTTTCTTTGTACATAGTTATCTCTCTTTTCTCTTTCTGGGATGCTAATTACCCATTGTTGTTTCACAGTTTTCGAATGATCTGTTGTTTTATTTCTTTCTCTATTTTTTTTTCTCATTGTTTTTCAGTTTAGGTAATTTCCATTTACCTATCTTCAAGATTATTGATTGTTTTCTCAGCTCTTTCATAGCTCCTGAAGAGCCTTATTGAAGGCATTTTTTTTCTAAATTAACATGGTTTTCTTTTCCCTGGTATTTCCATTTGACTTTCTCTAATAGTTCCCATCTCTCTGCTGAAGTTCCCCATCTCTTTATGCATGTTGTACACTTTTTCCTGCTTGAGCATCTAATATACAAATTATAGTTATTTTCTTTTTTTAGGTATTTATTAAAATATAGCTAACATACAATATTATATTAGTTTCAGGTATACACCATAGTTATTCAACATTTATACACCTAAAGAAGTGACCACCATGGTAAGTGCAGCAACCATCTGACACTGAACTACACTATAGTCACAATATTATTGACTATATTCCTTATGCTGTACATTACATCCCCGTGACTTATTTGTTTTATACGTGGAAATTTGGACCTCTTATTCTCCTTCACCTTTCATCCCCCCTCCTTTTTAAATTTTTCAATTATAGTTGACATTCAGTATTATTTTATATTAATTTCAGGTGTACAGCATAGTGGTTAGACATTTGTATCACTTAAGAAGTGATCCTCCTGACTACTCTAATACCCACATAGCACTATACATAGTAATTGCCATATTATTGTCTATATTCTCTATGCTTTGCTTTAAATCCCTTACTTACTTCTGTAACTACCAATTTATATTTCTTAATCCCTTCATCTTTTTCATCCTGACCTCAACCCCCTTCCATCTATCACCCTGATAAATCTAGACGCCATCTGACACCATACCTAATTAGTAAAATATTATTGACTATATTCCTTATGCTATACCCTACATCCTCATGACTACTGGGTAACAACAAATTTGTGCTTCTGAATCCTATCACCTTTTTCAACCACCTCTAACTCCCCTTCCACCTGGCAACCATCAAAATGCTCTCTGTATCTATGAGTTTGTTCTTGTTTTGTTTGCTTGTTTATTTTGTTCTTTAGATTCCACATATAAGTGAAATCACATTACATCTATCTTTCTTTGTCTGATATACTCCACTCAGCACAATACCCTCCAGGTCCATCCATGCTGCCGCAGAACCCATTCCCTTCCCTGGCTGAGCAATATTTATTTCATTGTATATATGCACCAACTCCTCTTTATCCATTCTTCCATTGACAAACACCCAGGCTGCCCCCACATCGTGGCCATTGTAAACAATGCTTCAATGGACATATGGATGCAGATGTCTCCTCAAAGTAGAGTTTTGGGTTTCTTTGGATAAATACTCGGACATGGGTCCTTCTTTGTATTTTCTTATAGCCTTTGTTTTAAAGTTTATTTTGTCTGGTATAAGTATTGCTACCCCATTTTTTTTTCCATTTTCATGAAATATCTTTTTTTCATCTCTTTATTTTCAGTCTGTGTGTGTCTTTCAATCTGAAGTGAGTCCCTTGTAGGTAGCACGTGTAAGAGTTTTGTTTTCTGATCCATTCAGCCACCCTGTGTCTTTCAATTGGAGCATTTAATCCATTTACATTGAAAGTAATTGTTCAGAGATATGTAGTTATTGTCATTTTATTATTCATACTTTTTATCTTTTCTTTATTTATTGTTTTTCTTTTCTTAAAGAAGTCCCTCTAAGATTCCTTGTATTACTGGTTTGGTGGTGATGAACTCCTTTAGCTCTTTCCTGTCTAAGCTCTTTATCTGTCCTTTGGGTAACAACAAATTTGGATACCCAAATTTGGGTACTCCCTTGATTTTAAATGATAGCCTTGGTAGATAGAGTACTCTTGGTTGTAGGTTTTTACTTTCATCACTTTGAATATTTTGTGCCAGTTTCTTCTTGCCTGCAAAGTTTCTGTTGAGAAATCGGCTGACAATCTTATGGGAACTCCCTTATAAATAACTAGTTGCTGTTCTCTTTCTGTTTTTAGGATTCTCTCTTTATCTTTAACCTTTACCATTTTAATTATAATGTGTCTTTGTGTGGGCCTGTTTGGGTTCATCTTGGTTGGAACTCTGCTCTTCCTGAGCTTGTATGTCTACTTCCTTCGCCAGGTTACAAAAATTTTCAGTCATTATTTCTTCAAATACGTTCTCAATCCTTTGCTTTCTCTCTTCTCCTTCTGGTACTCCTATGACGAGAATGTTCTTACACTTGATGTTGTCCCAGAGGTCTCTTAAACTAGCCTCATTTTGGAGGGGGATTCTTTTTTCTTTTTGCTGTTCCAGTTGGGTGTTTACTTTGTCTTCCAAATTGCTGCTTCAGTTCTCTGCTTCTAGTCTGCTGGTGATTCCTTCTAGTGCATTCTTCATCTCAGTTATTGTATTCTCCACTTCTGACTCGTTCTTTTTTTTATGGTTGTGATGTCCTTTTTTATGCTTGCTATCTCTTTGTTGAAGTTCTCACTAAGTCCCTTGAGCATCCTTATAACCATTGTTTTGAACTCTGTGTCTGGTAGGATGCTTGCCTCCATTTTGTTTAGTTCTTTTTCTGGATTTTTCTCCTGTTCTTTCATTTGCGATGTATTTCTTTGTTTCATCATTTTGGCCACCTCTCTGTGTTTGTTTCTATGTATTAGGTAGATCTGCTATATCTCCAGTCTCGGCCAGGTCCTTATGCAGTAGGTGCCCTGTGGGGCCCAGTGGCATATTCTCCCTGGTCACCGGTGCTGGGTGCTCCAGGAGTGTCCCTTGTGTGGGTTGTGTGTGCCCTCCTGTTATAGTTGAGCCTTGATTGCTATTGGCACATCGGTGGGTGGCATTGACCCTCAGGCTGACTGGCTGTGGTGTTTGGCCACGCTCACAGCTTAGGGGCTTCTGTGCAAGGGGTCTTACCCCACTGAGCGAGATTTACCCAGTGGTCTCTGGTGCCTGTTCAGACCACTCTTTGGGTATGCCATTTGTGGGGCTAATTGGGTGCTTTGCTGTGGCCTAAAGCCAACCTTCAAGTTTGTTTGTTCTGGAGCCTCCTGCAAGGGGCTCCTGTGCAGGCCCAGGTCACCCACTGCCTGTGAACAGCTGGAGACTACCTGGTAGGAGCTACAAAGAGATCCATGGTTAGTCACTTCCTTTGCTAAACCTGGAGACATATGGGAGAGGCCATGCTGCAAACTGAGGATGGCTGCCACCAGTACTGGTCCTGGGGTAGCTTTGCAAAAAGCCAGGACACCCAAAGGCCTGCTGCCACCTGCCAGCTTCCATAAGGTTCAGCCACTGATACAGCATCATGCGGTACCCAAGTTGGGTCAGGCAGTGTCTCAGGGAGTCACCAGAGTGGAGTGACTTGTGGTCACCAGGTTAATGTAGATTCTGGTTTCCTGCCAGTGCTGATCCTGGAGCTACTCTACAAAAGTTTCAGAGCACACCAAGGCCAGTTGCCACCTGCCTGGGGCTCTTGGACCCCCCCAAGAATTGTACAAGAAAGAATGCACTACGGGTGGGACTGGCTGCTTGTGGAGAAAGTACCTTGGGCAGTGGGTGAGTTGGGTAGGGGAAGAATCTCAGGGAGTAACCAGGATGGAGTGAGCAGTTCACCAGGCCAGTTCAGATTCAGATTTGGCCATGGGCATCGGGGGAGGGCTTAACACAGGAAAGATGATGTCCACCTGCCAGCTGTGTTGGAGAAGGACCCCACATAGGGAAAATGGCAACTATCCCTCTGGTCCTTGCTCTAAAGACACACAACTGAATCTCTCCCCGTATGTCTCTGACATCCCCTGTGTCACTCTTTCTCCACTGGAGCCCAGGGTGAGTGCCTTTGAGTGAGTCTGTGCACAGGCCCTTTAAGAGAACATCTGGGTTTCCTAACAGCCTTCTATCTCACCCTGATAGTCGGAATCCCAACTGTTTTTCACAGCCGATATTGTGGGGGCTCCTCTTCACAGCACCAGAACTCCAGGCCGGGGAGCCCAATATGGGGCTGGGGTCCCTTGCTCCTCCAGGGGGAACCTCCATGGCTGAGATATCCCTCCTGATTCTCAACTGCAACACAGAGGTTTGGAGCCAGACCATTCTGCGTATATGCCCCTGTTACCGGTCTGGACAGAGCTTCTTTTTATCTTTAGTTATAAAACTTTTGTTCAGATAGACTTCAAATTGTTCTCCAGGTTGGTTGTTCTAAATTTAGTTTTAATTTTAATGTGTTCAGAGGAAGAAGCAAGCACAGTGTTTATCTTCTCTGCCGTCTCGGATCTCTATTTAGTTTTTATACCCAAATTATAGGTATTTTAAAATCCTTGCTGATAGCTTCCAATATATGTGTTAAATCTGAATCAGGTTCTTTCGATTGATTTGTCTTTTGCCTTTGGTTGTTTTTATCTTGTTTTGTGTGTTTTGTAATTTTTTTATTGAATGTTTAAAGTCATGTATAGAACAATCAACACCGAGGTAAATAGTATTTATACCTGTAGATGAACATGCCTCGTCTGTTAGGCCATTAGTGTTGGAGGTAGAGTAGATCTACTCAAAAGTTCGGGTGGATTGGAGTTTTGTTGTTGTTATGGTTACCTTCACTACACCACTGGCTTCTATTCTTCCAACACTACTTAGTGTTTAGGTTGGAGGCTGGGATTCCAGAGGATTTTCCTCAATGTTCCTTCTCCACCCACAACTTTCAGTCTTCCTTGTGTGCCAAAGAGAAGGAGGTCTCTATCCATTCTCTTGCCTCCTCCCCAGAAGTAAACTGTTCTTGCTTGTTATTTGGTACTTGCTAGTTTGGTGATGGGAAGAGGGAATGGGTGGTTCTCTGTTGTCCTGGTCCAGCTTCAGTCTTAGGCAGATTCACTTCAATTTCATTCGTCTCCTCACAGCTTAGTATGTATAGCAGGTTGAGTTTTAAAAAGCAGGAAAGTATGGCATAAGCAAAGGAGGAAAAGAGTTGGAAATGGATATAACATCTGGCAAGGGCAATAAGGAAACAAACGTGTCAAGCAGAATTAAACAATGTAAGAGACAAGTTTACAAATGTAGAGGGAAAGACAAAAGCCAGGTAGAGGATTTGTGATGGGATAGGAAATATAGAGCTAGTTTTATCTGGGGGCAAGACAGTGACATGATACACCTGTTGTCTCAAGATGATTTTGGCCACAATAATTGCAGGTTATCTAAATGGGAACACATGGAGCCAGGAGTAATAGCCAAGATGCTGTGGAAATAATCCTGGCAGGAAGTGGTGAAGGCCTGAGCTAAACAAGTTATTAGAACTAGAGAGGAAGCCATAGAACATGACTTCTCAAAAAACTGATTGACAGATGACTCACTGGAAATTATTAACATACTAAACTGTGATGAACTTGTGTGTTGTATGTATATATGGCTGAGTAGTCTTACAACTTCTTAAGACAATCATTTTATTAATTTACCCTGCTTAAATTTCTGGGTCAACTACAATCATTTCCCACCTACATATAAGTACACGCTCACTCTGTTGCCTCTCTCTGCCTTTGCTATTTCACTTGGCTAAATCACAACCCTGGCTAAATCTAATTCTTTGTCTATTTTGTGGCTGCACCACACAGTGGAACATACCAGGAGAAAATCCAGTGACTTCAAGTGGGCCCTCAAAGCCACCAGGCAATCATACCAACCTGCCCCGATGCATTCACGCTCTCCTTCTTTGCTAGACCACTATTTCAGACCTTTTCTTAACTCCCCAAACCTCCAGTATTTCTTCCCCCATCTTCATTCTTAGGGAAGCAATATCATGAGCTTCGTTCTTAGCTGATGAGATTGCTTTCCATTACTGTGAAAAAATGGAAGCAACCAAGAGAAAAGCACTGCAACCTCCCACCACCAACCACACCTACCCACTTCTCTAGATCTATGCTTACCCACTGTGCCCGCCCTTCTCTTATTACAGACACCTGTCCGTGCTCCAGCCCCTCCTCCTATGCACTTAGTGACGTCCCCCGACACTCACTCAGGGACATCGCCCCAGAAATCCTCTTTTCTCTCTCCTGCTACATCTGTTTCCTTCTTTTCTGGATCAGTCTCATCAGCCTAGAAATGTGCTGATTTTTTTTTTATATTAAAAAAACAAAACCCTCTTGGCCACCCTCTCCCCTCTCATTACTGTTGCATTCCTTTATGAGAGAGTTCTGGAACATGTTGTTTATACTCATTGTTTCCAATTCCTCTCTTCCTGCCTCTCTTGAAGCCACTTTAATCAGATTTTTGCTGCCACCTCTCCACCCAAACTACCATGACTAAGGTCATCGGTGACCTATACATTGTTAAATCCAGAGGTAAGTGGTAATGCTCATCACACCTGACCTATCACTAGGATGACTTGTCCATGTATTGTCCACACTAGGACACATTTGAGAGTGAATGGGGCGCTAGTAACGATTAAACCAAGTCCATAGGTGTAAACTGGGATGGTCCAGGCCAAACCAAGACATATCAGCAGATTTGAAGGAGTTGCTCACTCTCTCCTCTTTGAAACATGGTGTCACGCGGGGGACCCTGCTCGCTGCGCCATTTGTCCTGCAGGGTCTCAGCTCCCACTCCCCGCCCAAGAACGCAGGACACGGTAAGGCCAAAAAGGAACACCCATGGAGCCATAAGTAGGGGAGTCAAACCAATATATTCTCGCTGGCGGCTGGGCTGGAGACACAGGAAGCAGGATCTACATAATCTGCCTAACAGCAGTCCGCGCTTGCCAGCCACCATCCTCTTGCTAGCCCCCATTCCTCTCCTTGCTAGCATAGCCACAGCCGTTATATTAGTGGCCAATGGCTTACGGGTTACAGCTGACGGCCAACTAGCCACAGCTGCTGGCATCTGATCACAGTTGATGGCCATTTACTACCCGAGCCAGCACCTTTCTATGTGAGGCCGAGAGCCTGGAAACTGTTTTTCGGGGTTTTGTCCCCACACATGGCTACTCTAGGCCTTCAGGGCAACAGTTAGCAGGTTGTCCTCCTCCCTTCCTGACTGCTCCTCAGTCTCTTTTCCCTGTTCCTTCTCATCTGCAGGTATTCTAAATAGTGAGGCTCAGCCCTCAAACCTCTTCTCTTTACACTCACTCCCACAGTGATCTCATTCTGTCTACATGCTAATGACTCTCAAATTCATATCTGGATCAAATCTCTGCCCAGAACTCAAATATCCAACCGCCTCCTCTATGTATCTGCAGCCATCTCCAAGTTAATATGTTCAGCATTACAAGACTATTTCCTCCCAAAACCTGTTTCCCGTCAAAGTTAATGACATCTCAATCCGTGGCTCTCGCTAAAAAACCTAAGCCATTCTTAACTCCTGTCTTTCTCTCACCACCCTCATCTGCACAACCAGCAAATCCTGTTGGTATTTACACCAAAACAGATCTGGAATCTGACGACTTCTCATCACCCTACTGCCTCCAACTTGATGAGAGTCACCAGCTTCTCCAGCTGGGGTATGGTAATTGCTCCCTAACTGGTCTGTGGAATTGTTCCCCTGCCCCCTCTGTGTTCCTCAATACAGCTTTCAGAGCAACGCTGTAGAAATGGAAGTCAGAGCATGTCATGTTTCTGTTGAAAACCCTTCATTAATTTCTCTTCTCATTCTCAAAAACCAATGTTCTCACCTTGAACTGGCCTCCCTCTATGCCCGTTACCTCTTTGACCACATTTTCTAATTCGTACCCCTTCCCTCACCCATTGCTCTGAGTCCTTTGCAGTTGCTGTCCCTTCAGTTGGGATCCTCTTCCTCCAAATATTATGTGTTGCTCCCTCACTTCCCTTCCGTCTTTACTCAAAAACTACCTCCCAATGAGCCCTTCCTAAAATTTCAGTCTCATCTAAACCCTGACACTAAATATCCCCTTCCCTGCCTTGTTTTCTCCTTAGCATTTACCAACGACTAATTGTGGGGACAGAGCCAGGAGTGCAGTTTCCAGGCTCTCGGCCTCACATAGAAAGGTGCTGGCTCGGGTAGTAAATAGCCATCAACTGTGATTGGATGGCCATCAGCTGTGGCTAGTTGGCCGTCAGCTGTAACCAGTGAGCCATTGGCCACTAATATAACGGCTGTGGCTACGCTAGCAGAAAATGGGGGCTAGCAAGAAGGTGGGGGCTGAGCTAGCAAGCGGTGCAGTGAGGGCTGCAAACAGTGTGGCTCCTTCTTCCTGTGTCTCCAACCCAGCCGCCAGTGAGAATATAGTGGTATGACTCCCCCATTTGAGTGAATTTCTTTGCAGCTAAGTACGTGAACTAGAGAAGGAGCTGTTGTCGCTGTAGAAAGTGAAACCAGACATTTATCTCTGCACGTGAAATATTACCTAACCTTAATAAAGCCTTACACAGAGAGGTCTTCAAAGCATGAATGACACAAGATATACCTCAAACAAAAAGGAGTCCATAATCAGATAAGTTTGGAAAACACCACATATGATACTTTTAGAGATTCCTAGGGTACAGTCACATAGTAAAATCCGTGAGACATCCTTTGGTAAATAAAGGTATCTTTTTCTTTCTCCCCCCATTCCTACCGTATTGGACCATTCTTTTAGGCTGCCATTCGCACACGGTGCCAGTTCGGTCTGCCTATTTGTAGGGCTTCCCACCTCACATCCTCAAGTTCGAACTAGGGTGCAGACCATTCAGTCTTAATTCAGTGAGATTTTCATTGAAAGCTAGTTTTTGAAGAGGCAGGTGTCCTATAAAATCCACTCTTGCAAGGGTGGTGGCAGGGCAGAGGTTGTTGAGATCATATCCAGTGTCCTATAGCATAGGTGAGATGGGCCAAGCTTGCACCCAAAGGTGGTAGCAGTGGCGCCTCCATCTGCGCAGTATTGTGGTATAATTTGGGCAGTGTTTGTCTCAGTTTAAACCCAGTGTTCTGAAAGTGTGTCTGAATCTTAAGAGTGTTTTGTTAAGAAAACACCTGCTAACTCCCAGGGACGCCAGAATTCCTTTGGTAGTTTGCTCCATTTGTGTGCTCTACGGGCCCACTAATACCCCTCTCCAGGTTGTCAGGAGCAGAGATCCTGACTGTGCACCATCTAATCCCAGCGCTTCTCAATTCTGGGATCCAGGCCAGGGCAGCAATACTGTCTTCAAGCCCCAGCTGAATATAGCATGCAGTTAAAGTTGACAGCCACTCATCAGGGAAACCATTTTCCTGGATTCCGTATTTGCAAGTGTTCTGGGATTCAGACAGTCATTATAAGATGGCCTCTACACACCATGAGAGAAGTATGTCCCCACGCTCATAGGAACAACACAAACCATGGCCAGGGCCAACAGCGCCAGTTAGCACGGCCAAGAGAAGACTGGAACTGCTTAGTGAGCGGCCATCCTACTCCAGGGAGGAGACTGCTCTCCTGTTCACAGACTTGGGTGCTGATGGGCAAGCTTCTGCATCCTCATCCCGGCTCCATCCCCAGGGGGCCTGCGAGAGGACAGAAGAAGAGCTGCTATACCAGCAAGCGAGGCACCTGGAGAAGGACAGGGGTGCCAAGGAGCAGAAGAGCCAACAAGGCCAAGGACTAAATGAGCCACACGAGAACGCTAGGGCCAGACATTCATGGGCTTTGAGAAACAGCACAGTTCCTTCATCTTAGTGGCCACAATCCATTCAACAGAGGAAATTAGTACAACTCTCATTTTTTCCCTGGCATGGATCCCACATGGATTTTGAAGATTTGTTTCCCCAAACTGAATCTGGTACGTTGTCATGTGCCTTCCTGTGCTTATTAATTGTTTAGCAGGAGGTGGGCCGTGTTGCCCAAGAGGTTCTGTGGGTAATGAGGAAATAGCAAATTTCCATAAACCATTTTAAAATACTGGGAATAGTTCTACTGTCCTGGGTGACTCCAAGATGGGAAATTGCTTCAGTCTTTTTTTTAGGCTTTCCCTGATGAAAGCAATCTTCTAGCTTTGCCCTCTTTCTCAACCATCATATTTGAACCATTACAAAAACTCATTGAGAAAAACATGGTGTCTCTTTTTTAGATACACTTTCCAGAATATTCTGGTCAACAGAACAACAGGATGTAAATATTTTCAATACCTGCCTAAAAGTAGCATTTTTAGCCCCATAATAACTCAGGATATACCTGTTAAAGTGGTTCAAATGGTGGCATTTTGTTTTCTGTATTAACAATGTTCTGTGGGGTCCTCTTGCCAAAGTGACAACACATTGGGGGTTCATTGTACCTTCAGGAGGTGGAAAACAAAAGCTGTAGTTTTTCTCAGTCAGTCGCAGGTCCTCCTGTTTCAGTTATCATTGGTTCCCTGGGATGAGGACAACTTTACAAACAAGAGGCTTTGCCACACACCTCTCAGGATGCTGTCAGGGATGAGGGTACAGTTCTTTGAAGGTGACAGGTTTACAATGAGGGGGCAGTGCAGCTACACTCTTTGGTAGTAGTCGTTATGCTGATCTCCATGCCTGTTGCCTTATTTGCTTGGAACCAGGCTGTGACGATCAGGCTTCTTTCTCAGGGAAGCCAGTATCTGAAGGTAAACAAATGGGACTTTTCATTCCTTCCTTCATTCAACAAGCGTATATGCAGTGCCCATAGCAGACGTCACGTTCAGACCCCTCACCCCATGGAGTCTAAAGGGGAAGCTTGACACAAAACAGAAATTTACACAAATACCATATTTTGCCGTGTGTAATGTGCATTTTCTTGCCCAAATTTGTGAGGGAAAAATAAGGATGTACATTATACATGGGTGGTACTAATTCCGTATCTACATAAATGTTTTAAATTGTTTTATTTATGCTTATGAGTTAAAAGTGTAACTCTAGAAATCAATAATGATATCCGTATGCAAAATAATACCCTGGAATATGATCATCGGTTTTGTAGAACTTACGATGAACTTGCAACGAGGAAGAGTTCTTGGCCTTCTATGATGTGTAAATATCATAAATTTGTTACCGGTACATAAAATTTCTTGTACCTTGTATCTGTTCTTGTGTTTTGTAATTATTTGTTACATAACATTTCTTGTACCATAATATGTTTAAAAATAGATGTTACGATTCCTTTATTATACAAAAAACAAGTACCCTTGAATGCCAACTATAATTTTATATATATAATGTGATGGCTCGGTGCGATGTCGGAGGGATAGTGGAAGGGGGGATGGGGGCGAGGGGATCACAGTGTGAGGGATATAAATGATGATCGTCGAAGTAAAAAAAAATAACAAGTACCTAAATGTAAACAAATAAAAATTTGATTTAAGAAATTTAAAGATTTTTTCCCCTGAAAGTTTGGATGTACATTATACATGGGAGCACATTATACATGGTAAAGTACAGTAATTATTGTTCTGTTCAGGTATGGTGAGAAAGGACAGGTACAACAGCATAGTGGGGTCAGGGAGATAATCTCTGCTGAGGGTCAGAAAAGTCTTTCCTGAGAAAGTTGTATTTACTTCATCGTTGTAAAAATTATATATTGCTGTTTTCAGGCTTTGTTGAGCTGCAAGTCAGGCTGCTCAGAGGTGGGAATCTAAGCAGAGGCACTCATAGCTGCTGCCATAGAAAGCTGCAAGTACATCACTTGTGAGGGCTGGGGTTCAGAGGAAAGGTGAGCACCACCAGCTGGTAATGCTGAGTGGCTTTGGGTCTGGGGTGTTGATGGGTCACCCAGGAAACACAAGACTGTGATTGTCCCAGAAGAGGGCAAAAGCATTTCCAGCAAAGGGAACAGCTTAAAGTATGTTTGGCAAAGACTAAGTCACTTAGTCTTAGTAGAATCTGGGAAAGAGATTTGGGTGAGATGCGCTTCTTCACCCAACATTTGTTGAGCACTTACTATGTGCCAGGTATTTGAGCTCCAGGGAAAGAGTGGTGAACATGATAGGTATATCTGGCTTTTGTGGGGTCTTACTGATGGAGAAGGCCAATTAGCTAACTTAACATGTAAATCTGCAACAAAATGGCATCAAATTGTGGAAAGGGCCATCCAGTAACTAAACCATGCCATGATGGAGAACACGCAGTAGGCAGAGGGAGGCTGTTGCAGAGAGGTGCTTGGGGAAGGTGTCCCTGAGGAGGTGACGTAGGGGCAGGAGATCTGCTGGCAAAACAAGGCCAGTCACGGGAAGGCTGGAGAGGGAACAAGCGAGGGGCTCTGTACAGGTGCGAAGGAGGGAAACACTTGGAGGGTACTAGGAATCACCCCCAATGGCTAAAACCTAGGGGAGCGGAGGCATAGTGGCATGGAATGAGACTGCGTCTCCCTTGAAGACCCTTGAAAGCCAAGGCAAAGAGTTTGAATTTTATTCTGTGAAAAGGAAGGCACTGAAGGAAGTTAAGTGAAAGAGGGAGATGATTCAATTCTAGCTGTGGTAAGAAGAACAGATTGGAGGGACTCAAGGCTGGTAACATAACCAGGAGACAATTCTGGGTGACAAGATGAGAAAGGATATGGCAGTAGTGGAAAAGAGTAAGCAGGTTGGAGTTGGATTTCAGAAATGGAAATGCTTGAGCTTGCTGATGTGAGGTGGGGACTGAGACATAACAATAAGGAAAGAGGGGAAAGGAGGGTGTAGCCTGGGTTTCTGGTTTGTCCAAACAGCAGGGCAGTGCCATTTACGGAGGTGGGGAAACTGAAGGACAGGCAGATTGCTACGGGGAATCACAAGTTTGGTTTTAGCTATATCTGTTAAGATAAAGAAGTGCTGATATGAAGTAGATAAGAGGGCTCGGAGAAAGGTCTCAGCTGGCAATATAAATTTTGGAGTCATCAGCATATAGACAGTGTCTAAAGTCATGGCTCTGAATGAGATCAGCTAGGGAGTAAGTATAGAGAGAGGAAAAGTCAGTTGGAGACTAAGCGCTGAGAAACTAACATCTAGAGATTGGGTTGAGGAGTGAGGAGTAAGGTAGGAGGCAAATCAGAGAAGCTGAGGCCAGTGTTGATCCAAATGCAGGTCCATAGCTGGCCAGTGCCGACTGCCAGAGAGCCCAATGAAAGGAGGAGAGCAAAGCGTTCCTCTGACTTGCCCATATGGACATCTTCGTTATGGTGTCAAGGGGAGCCAGTGTGGCATGGGCTAAAGAATTAACGGAAAGTTGAATGCAGATAATTCTTGAAAGATTTTGCTATGAAGGGAAACTAAAGGATGGGGATAGTATCTGGAGGGTTATGAGGTTAAGGGGCTTTACAATTTTTTTCTAAGTTAGGACATACTAAAGTGTGCTTGTACGTGGACAGAAATGATCCAACAGAGAGGGAGCGGTTGATGATTGATGGAGAGAGAGAGAGAGACCACGCTGAAGGAGCAAACTCCTTGAGCAGGTGAGCTGGGATGGTGTATTCATGTCCGTGCCCACTCTTAACAAACTACCACAAAGTTGGGGGCCTGAAACAACAGACGCTTATTCTCTTACAGTTCTGGAGGTCAGAAGTTCAAATTCAGTTTCACTGGACTAAAATGAAATTGTCAGTAGGGCCAGAGTTCCTTCTGGAAGCTCTAGGGGACAATCTGTTTCCTTGCTTTTCCCAGCTTCTAAGAGTTGCAGTCCTTGGTTCATTGTCCGTTCCTCCATCTTCAAAGCAAGCAATGGAGTGTTGTCACATGTTTCCTTGCTCTGGTCACATTGTCTACTCATCTTACAGTCAAATTTCCCTCTGCTGTCTCTTCTAAGGCCACTTATGATTACATTTAGGGCCTACCCAGATATTCCAGCATAATCTCCCAACATCAAGATCTTTAATTCAATCACAGCTGCAAAGTCTGCTTAGTCCTGTAAGGTCACACTCAGAGGTTCCAGGGATTAGGACCCGGAAGGCCTTATTCAGCCAGCCGTGGATGAGCTCTAGAGCACCTGTGGAGGACTGGCCTGTGCCAGGAGGGGCAATGCTTTGATACTTTCTACCCCCTGGTTACCAGAGGAAGAAGAGGGAAGGGCTCATCCAGGGCTGTCAAGATTTGGTGGTGAAAAGATGAAGGAGTTTGTGCTTTGTGGCTTCAATTTTCTGAGAGAAGTATGACGTCCAGTTGACAGAAGGGATGGTGGCTGAAGAAGGGTAGAGAAGGGATTGCATTCAGTGCGGAAACAAACTGCCTTTTAGGCCTTGGAGCATCACGGTGGGAGAGCATGGCAAGGCAGTAAGAATAAGGATGAGAACCCATGGGATATAATTTGGTCGGGAGGCAAGGGAAAACATAGCAGCAGCCTGGTGGATTGTGAGAAGACTGAGTGATGGCATCGGGAGCTCAGAGGTCATGATGAGGTGATACTGAGGCAAGTGAACTGTAAGTACGTGAGGTGTTGAACAGAAGGGGATGCCTTTGATTCACGTTTTGGAAACAGTGCAGTTTCTAGGGTTTCCCTTTGGGAGGGAGTCCCTGAAGGACAGATGGATGATCAACCACCTGGGTGCTGAAAACACCAGGAATGAAGACAGGTGAGGGGTGGCCAGGCAGCAAAGTCTTCAGTGAATAATGTTGGGTAGGGGGCAGGACTTGGAAGAAGTAGGATGATGAAGTGAGTGGATGACAGGAACTGGAAGAGCAGTGGATGCCATACCCAACTATCAGTTAAATGAGAGCTGGGGTTTGGCCAGAGAAAGGAAGGGGGAGAAATGATCTGGAAGGAGCAGTGGGGAGCAAGAAAGCCGCTGCTTTACTTCCTGGCTCTAAGGGACTCACGGTGTGAAAGAATAATTAATACTTAAGAGGCCTCCTATGTTTCTGTGTTTGTACAAAGATAAGGAAAGACGTTGATGCAATAAGTACGTATGCTAATCCTTTGTTGGGATTTCCCAACACCACAGTGGAAGGGGTTGGGAGATCTGAGGTTTTGGGGGGACTTCTAGTGATCAGTGAGCTTCACAAGGTCACAAAGCACATGGGACCACATCACAGAGGGCCTTGAGTGGCACACTAAGGAATCTGTGTTTCACTCTAAGGTTGGGGGAGGGGAGGATGTCGAGCAGCAGACTATCATGGTCAGAAGCAAGCTTTAGGAACATTAATTTTCCAGCCATTGAACAAAAGAGATAGAAAGCTACTGCAATAGGCCAGGATTAAGGTCTGATCAGCGTATGAATACTGAGAATGGTGGAAAGAAATGATAGTTCCAAGAAATGTGCTTGGTTTCACAGAAATGTGAATGACAGGAAATGAGGAAGCGAGTGGGGAATGATTCCCACGTTTCAAGCATAAGTGTTTGGGAGATTAGGTTTTGAATGGAAATTGGTGGTTTGGGCATTTGGCAAACCATGGTTAAAGGTTCAGTAGTGGCTGAACCTAAGGCTGGAGCCCTGTAATGACAGGTGAATCACTGGACGCTTCCTCTGTTGCCAAGCTAGGATTCTGCCAAGCCTTCGGTTTCCCAGATTGAGGATAATCAAGGACCAGTCAAGATCCCAGGAAGCAGCCAGGGATCGTCCCTCATTTAGCTTCAGATCCCCAGGGCAGGATCTGAACCTTCAGTCACCATATGCAGTAAGACCTGTGTGCAGGTGTGAATTGTGAGGTGCCGAAGCCCAGGGAATACCTTTCAGCCCTTCCACAAGGGGCAAGTTCCGCCAGAGTAGGGGTGTTGTCACTCATCTTTATAACTCTAATGCAACATGACAGGGCACAGTAGGACACACCAGCCAGCCTTGCAAGGAGCCCTCGCAAGAACTTGTCTAAAAGAGGCGGCTTTGACCTTTTCTCCTCGGCACTCCCAAGTTAAGGCAGGGCAAGGATAATAGGCATGGGTTTCATTTGGAACTGCGTGTTTCACACCCCTCTGAGCTCAGGCCCAGAATCACAGTTGAGGTCTGGCCAAGAGTTTGACTCATTCAGGTGCAAGCCCCACCCACTTTTGCTCCATTTCCTACGTTCTGCTGACAGCAGCTCTTTTCTTCCTTTTGCCTGAAAGGCCGGGGTCTCTGTGTATGTTAAGATGAACTACGGCTAACATTCCCTTCTGTGGCTTTCCTGGCTGGCCTTTCGGATCCTCTAATAGTCACCCTGGCTCTGAGCTGAGCGGGCACCGCCAGAGTTTGGGGAGGCGCACGGGCCCTGTGGGATTAACCGGAACGGCCCGGGTGAGTGCTGGAGGACAGGCACGCGAGGCTCTCCGGGGCCGGGACCCACTCCCTCCTTCCCCGCCCGCCCGGCGCTCCGGGAGCGCGCGCTCTCAGCCTCCGCCGGGAGCGGGCGCGCGCCGGGCGGGGCGGGGCGAGGAAGGGGCGCGGCTTGTGCGGGGCGGGGCGCAGGGCAGGGGGCGGGGCGCAGGGCGAGGGGCAGGGGGCGGGGCGCAGGGCGGGGGCGGGGCGCAGGGCGGGGGCGGGGCGCAGGGCGGGGGCGGGGCGCAGGGCGGGGGCAGGGGGCGGGCGGCAGCGGCCGGCGCAGCCGAGAGGTCCGGCCGCCGCGGCGAGAGCGCGCCAGCCTCGCTGCGATGCCCGCGCGCCCCGGACGCCTCCTCCCAGCGGCGCGCCGGCCGCTGGACCCGGCCGCGCTGCTACTGCTGCTGCTGCTGGGCCATGGCGGCGGCGGGCGCTGGGGCGCCCTGGCCCAGGAGCCGGGGGCGACGGAGGGGCCCCCTGCGGCCGACGGCGGGGACGGTCAGGATCCGCACGCCAAGCACCTGTACACGGCCGAGATGTTCACGCACGGGATCCAGAGCGCCGCGCACTTCATCATGTTCTTCGCGCCCTGGTAACTGGCCCCGGCCGGCACAGCTCGGGCCCCCCACCTCCGCATCGGAGCGCCGGGAGCGGCCCTGGGCCGGGGAACCGCGGTGGGCCGGGGGCTGCCGGCCGGACGCTGCAGCGGCGCGGGCTCCGGGCCCGAGGTGGGGGCGGCGGGCTGGGGCCCTGGCGGCTGACGTGGCGGGAGGCGGCCGGGCGGTGCAGGAGGGGGCGGTCCCCAGGAGAGAGCCGGGAGTAGGCCGCCCCTCCCCCTCCCTGGTGCTCCCTCCGCGAATCCCAGGACTGGGGGAGGGGGAGGGGGTCGTTGCCCTTTTGGGCTGCTGGGATCCTGGGTCCCCTGTCCCTCGCCTCAAACTTAATGCGCCAGCTGGAGGCAGCGGCCTGCGGGAGCGCCCGGGACCCGGTGGGCCGCGCGTGGCGGCCGCTGGCAACCCGGGCCCCAGCCGCGGACACTTCGACGTAGGATTCCGTTCACTCCCCGCAGGGCAAATCCTCAGCATGAGGGTTTAATTGAAAAATAGGCACTCACGAAGGTGTGATATCTCACTTTGTGTGTTCATGACTTAAGGATGACCCAGGCAGAAGAAGGTACCTGTGCTACCTCGAGAAACTAGTGCGAATAATGGGGACCTCTCCGCAGCTTGAAGTGTGTGGTGAGCTGTGCTTTCGGTGGCAGGATCCCACAGGCCCTCACCTCAAGGCTGACTTTTGGCACTTCCTGCCCTCCAATCAGTTGAGACTTGCTCATCTGGAAAGTGAGATGCAGAAATCACTACGTACCTCCTGCCATGGTTCTGGGGTAGGGGCTTTGGTATGGGCCTCCGGTCCAACCCCGGAGACCCCTACCCTGAGAGTTGTCCTAGTGAAGGACTTCCTGCCGTTCACTGGAGCACAGGTAGTGCTTTCCTTCCAGGCCTAGATGCCCCAGTGAAGGGAAGTTCTCATGGGACAGCAGAAAGCTAGTATTAGGGCACCAGGCAGTTTGCAGGCTTATTGCAGAATTTGGCGTCCTTCCCTAGTGCCGGGGAGAGGCTCACTGAGATGTGGGGAAAGGCATGTAGGAAGGAATGGAGAGAAGATGCCTAAGAAAATGGCCTATTCAGAAAACATGCTGGCGGACGTTGGAGGAAAGTTTTTTTCTTTCTCCCCATTTTCAGACTATTACTGTATTTCAGTTCATTTGGAGTTACAGCAACTTTTTGAGCCTCTTCTGGGTCATAGCTATCATGTAATAACAATGTATGGGATACATTGTGTTTCCAGTTCCCAAGAACCAACTAACTTGAATTTTTGGAACTACCAGTGGTATAGAAAATACTTTGTAGCATAAAATAATTATTCAATATTAATTGTTACCCAGGGAAGGAGTATTCTCAGAGTAACTATTCAATAGTGATTAAATACACTCTTTAATTGGAGCCTATTCCAGTGGAATAAATTTGTGGATTTTCTTTTTTCTTTTTCTTTTTTAAAGAAAGACTGACACGTAGATGTAGTAAGTCCATGCAGTGCCAGTGGAGTTTTAATTTTGGAGTCTCCTTACTACGTACCAGCTGGTCCTAGATTGAGTGAGGGAGAAGACTGGCAAACTCGAGCCCTTGACATTAAGTTAATTCCTTTTTCATTGTATGTGACTTATGGACTTGTAGGTGGATGCTCCCAGGAAAAGTAACTTTTAAAGTTTTTATTTGTTTGCATCTGAATAGTCTACTACAAAATATTTAAGTGGAGACATGTGGGTTTCTATGATGGCATTTAAAAGTTAGACTTTAACAGCAGAATGGAACTCCGAATGTGCTATGGGCTGCCCCCTCCCCCATCTCTTTCCAGTCTCTTGGGAATTTTGGAAACCCCACATGTGATTTGGATGCAGGGCTATCATGTAACTAAAACATTGATCTATGTATTTTGGGGTTGTCCTACTTCTGTAGATTTCGTGCCAACATCTTCTCCATGGACAGTTTGCAGGTTCCACTGAACTTGGTGGTGACAGTGAGGTCAAGGTTGGGGCTTCCTCCTTGGGGGGGACCAGGTATTTGCTCAGTAGAGCAAGAGCTCCGCAAGGCCACAGGCTGCCTTCTGAATGCGGCTGCTCTCTCAGAGGTTTGTGCTGTAGCCATAAGCGTCCCAAAGCTGAAGTGCCCGCAACATGGAACCTATGGGTCCATCACTGAGAAATTGCCAAACACTCAGTACATGCCAAGCATGTGCTAGATACTGGGGACACAGTTGTGAAAAGGACAGTGCTGTCTTCTTGGCCCTTGTGCCACGTGGACTGAAATATTACCCTGGTGTTCCCTTACAGTTATCTTCCAGAAAAGACGGAATCATACTACATTTGACTGAGTCTTTTAGGAAACAGGGATTCTCTTAGCTGGCCAAGAAAGCACTGCTGAGGGAAGGCATATTCGATTGAGGCAGACTTTTTCAGTGCTACCATTAGATGCTTTTTATTGATGTCATCTGTCAGGAAAGAAAGGGTAATGAGATTTCATTGAGAAAGTATTTTGAAGATGAACTCACACTTATAAGTGTGGGGTGTTCTTATAAGCAAGCGTGTTAAAGGTCACTTTAAAAAGTAATACAGCAAGTAGTTACATTGTACACATTATGGATACACACCTAGCAGGTGAATGGGGAAAAAAATAAAACAGAAACAAAACCCCTATGCCATGATATGTGACTGTACTTGAAGCTTGAGATAAAGTTTCTAGGGTTGGCTCATACAGAATTCAAATATGGCACTGCAGACAGCTGAAATCAGCTATATGAATCAGAAAGTAGATTTAGTTGATGGGAAACATACTGATGCTGTCAAGAAATGTGAGATGTGAGGAGTAGCAAGAAGCAGTAATTCTAATTTAACACACTATTTTTAATAATAGGTGAGTTAAAAATATCTGTGTGTAGTTAAATTCATACAATGGATATTATACGTATACATTTGATTATCTCAAATTTAGAAGTTTGAGTGGCCACAAACTTTTTAAGCTTCTCAATGGAGAAAATGCAGAATTAATTTAATTTTGAGGTTGGCTTGCATATGCAGATACTTGTTTATATGTATATTGCAAGAGACCTGACTAAATAATAAAGGGACAGTGATAGCAAGAAGTGCTAAGCTGCTGCAGTAGAGGGGGAGCCGGATTGCTTTTCAGAAGAGAAAAGAATGGGTACCAAACAGCTTGGGGAGTCACTGCTGACTCCTTGGAGGAAGTGACACCCAAACTAAACCTGAAGGACAAATAGGAATTAGCCATTTGGGCTTAGGGAAGAAGCATCAGAGAGAGTATGTACTGATTCCCAGGGCAAGCCAAGCCATGGATGGCCCTTTCAGAAAACTGCAAATATTGCAGTGTGGCTCACAGGAAGCCTGCAAGGGAAGGAGGGCAGCTGGGGAGGGCAGAGGTCAAGTGAGAGGTCACCTGGGGCCAGATCAGGGAGGATCTGGCACAATACCTTGCTTGCTAATAAGTTTGGATTTCATGCTGAGAACAATGCAGGGGCTTTCTGGAGGTTGTAAGCAGGGCAGTGAGGTTCTGTAGTAATTGTGAGCTAATCCATCTCTGCTATGGTGTAAAGAAAGAATCAGAGAGCCCTACTGCCCTATGGAAATGGCTGAAGAGGTGGATCAGGCACTCACTATAGTTATTCCTCTCACCTTGTTACAGGTGTGGGCACTGCCAGCGGCTGCAGCCTACTTGGAACAACCTGGGAGACAAGTACAACAGCATGGAAGATGCCAAGGTCTACGTGGCTAAAGTGGACTGCACGGCCGACTCCGGAGTGTGCTCTGCCCAGGGGGTGCGAGGATATCCCACGTAAGTGGGAAGGACACATGTCTCCCATGTCCTCCAGGTTTCCCACGAGTTTTTCCAAACAAAGTCCAAGTTACACTTTTGGTAACTTCCTTTGTAGTCTGAGGAGTGAGGAGATGCTAAATGTAAGCAGCAGTCCCAGTTGTTAGAGAAAGGTTACATTGAACACTGTTAGATGTCTTTTTCTACCTTGTATAGAGAAACCCTTTAATTAATCAGTATGGGGTTTTCTTGTTTATAAGAGCATGTGTTTGCAGGACAAAAATGGCGGTCTTCATGAGGTCCTGTCACGTGTGACTTTCACAAGTACGTGTGCACAGTCAGCACAGACTTTGTCATCAATTTTAGTACGAATAATTTTTGGTCACTGTTATTCCCAAGCATCCTTCCTCGAGTAATTTCCAGGTGACTAGCACACGGCTGTGTCTGTTGGACAGAAAGGTATCAAAATAAGAGTACAGCAGTTCTGACAAGTGCTACTACTTACTCCCTTGACAGTTAAAAGAGTTTTGCTTCTAAGAAATTGAAACTGGCTTAATAAACAAAAGAGAGGACTAATTAGTAGGCTGTGGGAAAAGCTCTGAGACTCAGCTCCAATGGTTTGGGGGCCCGTTTGTACTGAGTCTCCCCTAAGAGGACTTCACTTCCTGGCTCTGTGTCTCTCCGTTGCCATGGTAGATTGGGCCCCCCCCCACTCCTCAGCTGGCCCAGCTTGGATGGGCGGTCGTTCCAGGAATAGTCCTTGCGGTCAGAGACGCAGGGTATTGTAGGAAGACAGCAGCCCCATTCAGACCACATGGCAAGTGCTGGAGTGAAGAGCCCTTCTCCTGAAAAGGGAAGATGCTGTTTCCAAAGGGTGGGGGACGGGTTAGTCACTGCACTGCTTGAAATATTTGTCAGATTGATGAACTAAGTAAATTCTATATAAAACCTGAGCTTATCTTCAAGCTTGAGAGTCAGCATGGAAAAGTGGAAGGAACTCTGGGCTGGAACCTGGAAGCCAGAATGTGCACCCCAGTTCTAACATCTACTTACCACATAGCTCTGGCCACATTATTTAAGCTCTAAGTCTAAAGTAGGATACTGATAGCTACCCCACCTCCCAGAACATTGTTATATGAAATAACGGTGCAAACACTGATTTGAGCATGCGCAGTAAACGTTAGGTTTCCCCTAACATTTGGAAATTTGGTATTTCCATAAAGGACTCTGGAACTCTTGGTCTTTGGTGAATGCTTGCCAATCTAAGTGCCATAATTGAAGTCTACATCGGGTCAATGTTATCAGGTCAATAGAGATAATATTTCCCACTCTAGGTACCTGCCTAAAAGGCATTGCCGTCCTATGCTTCGTAGCATTGTCTTCAAAGTGAACTCTGCTTAGATGGAGACTGTCCCAAAGAAGCGGCCAGTGATTGGGGGCAGGGGGGAGATGGATGCTTACTTGTTGAGAGCTTGTTACTTGAAGGCACAGGGGCAACAAAGAGGGTTGGGTGGTTGGCTGTGGTGTTTACTCTGGAACAGCTGGCCACCTGTGGTTATGTGGCTGCATACAACACCAACCACGCCACAGAGAAGGTGAAACAATAGACGTAGTAGAGCTGAGAAGGCAGATGTTGGGGCAACAGAGAGGGGAGTCAAGGGTTCTACCTGGAGCTGACCAGACGAGCTATCTGGCTGCAACTCCATAGATACTAACAGATGTTAAAAGATCCATGTTGGATCACGTGTCCTGATTTTTATTTAGAAGATATGGTCTCCCAAGAAAACCATGCACTGGTTTTATGTTGTAAAAACAACCACACTGCATGTGTGGAGAGGAGCCTCCATCACCATGACGGCCCTGCACATGCCCAACAAGAGGTTCTTTTCATTGATTTCAGGAAGCAGAATGTGCTGCATGAAATAGTCACGTTAGGGCATTCATAGAGTTCCCTGTGTGAGCTTTTACTCTAAAACAGTACCCGTCTTACAGAGACGTTGCAAGGCCTGAATCAGATAATGAATATAAAATGCCTGAGCACAGGGTGTGTGTCAGTATGTCCACTTTTATGTCATTCTTCCCCAGGCGCCTTTACCTGGAGGAAAGGAGTGGGGAGGGAGAGCATTGGGGTTCCCATGCCCCTAGAGATGGTTGACTGCTCAGGAAAATGTTTTGAGGTCTTCCCATTGAGCCAGAAAATCATCTTTATCATCTAGGAATGCGTGAGCAGGGGCAGGGCCGAAGGAGCTTTCCTAGGGCTGCCGTAACAAAGTGCCACAGACCAGCTGACTGAAAAGAACAGAGATTTATTCTTACAGTTACAGCGGCCAGAAGCCCGAAATCAAGGCGCCAGGAGGCCATGCTCCCTCTGAAACCCGCGAGCCCTCCTTCTTTGTCTCTTCCCAGCTTTCTGTGGTCTGCTGGCAGGCTTTGGTGTTCCTTGACTTGTAGGTCTTCACGGGGCCTACTGTGTGCGTGTCTGTCCCTGTGTCTGGATTTCCTCTTTCTATAAGGACACCAGTCATACTGACTGAGGGTCTACCCTGTGAACCTCATTTTAACTTGCTTCTCTCTGTAAAGATCCTGTTGCTAAGCAAGGTCACAGTCATGGGTGCTGTGGGTTAGGACTTCAACAGAGCTGTTTTCAGGACACAGCTCAACCCATAACATCAGCTCATCTGTTGTAGTAGAACTTTCATCACACTGCATTCCAGAGTGACCCATAAGGGGGGGTGTTCTCCCCTGCAGTCTCCTTGAGAAAGAAATAGATCACTTAGAAAACCCAAATGCCCACCAATGTGGAGGTTTGGTAATAGCAGGAACGTTTGGAGCTGTACTTTGGCCTTCCTCACCTTCATTTCCATCTATAGTGAGAATTGAAGTCAGACGGAAAAGTCTGTGAAGGAAGCTCTGATTCCATCCCTAGGCTCCATGAACTTAAGGAAGAATCTCAGACTTGGGCAGATAGAAAGATTTTCAAGCCAATGAGAAGAGATTTTTAAAACTTATTTTTGTTTTGCTCAAAGCACACCAAATTAGAAAAAAAAAAGTCTCATGTTAGATTTTACTGATTTTTAAAGCTAGCAAAGGAATGGGGAATGAGTCTGACAATGCCTGGTCTTTTCTGATATTTTGAGGATCCGCCTATTTTTCATCCTGAAGCTCTTTGTGAAGGGGAAATGCTTGAGAGAGCGAAGGGAAGTACAAAAGTATGCTAAGCACCTTCTAGTTCTCTGAGCAAAGCACACATTTCCAGAGCTTTGCAGGTCCCAGGGGTGGGTGCGGGTATTCATAACTGAGATCACACTTAGGAGTTGCTTAAAATGTTAAACTTCATGAAGTCACAGGCATAATGGCCAAATCCAGTTAGAGTTTGGCTTTTTGTTGCGGTTATAAAAGTACAAGCTACTGAGGAAGTGTGACATCTGCGTATATGCTCTGTTGAAGGCACATAAGGACAGCACTTAAGCCCATCAGAGGATCTTAGCTTCTGGGTGAGGCCAGTAAGCCCATTTTAATTTAAGCGCCTGCTCCAGCTAATGTGCTGGTTTTCTCGTATAGCCATGAAACTTCATTTTAAGGCATTGGGGGAGTTAGCTTTTCAAACCCCCAGTTCTGGTTTCTGCATATCTTGACTGCATATTGGGTCTCTCTACTAAGAAACTCCAGGAACATGCTATAGAAGTATTAGAGGTGTTTTGGATAAGTAGGCTTGCCAAAGAAACGCTCGTCTGTGTCTTTTTCCTTCTGTCAGTAGCCGCATTTCCCCCATCCATCCTTGATACCTTCTATCAAGTTTTATCACGAGCATGTTTTTCCATCACCAATGGAATGATACAGGATCTGGAAGCATTACTTTCAGCCTCTGGCTATGTCGTTTGCTCACCTTTAAAGGATGCTCTGTATTCTATCTGTAGATATCGTCAGAGGCTGATACATGTAGAAAAAAGAAGATTCCTTCTCCGTGAGGAAGTGAATAGACTGTATCAACCAACGTCAAGGTCGTTATTAGAGTTGAAGACTTGAATTCTTACACTACCTAGATATTCACGCTTTGTAAGAGTGCAATAGCTGACATGGTAGACTGAAAACACATTTATTGCAAAACAATGTTATTTCTACTAGCGTTCCAATTAAAAAAAAAAGAACATAAAAACTACTGAAGCCGGGGAAGGATGCTAGCAGGGAAAAGCTTGAGAGTTCTACAGAGCTAAACGCTTGGAGCTTGGGGTGTGTAAGTCACAGCGTTAGGCTTGATGTGTTCACCTCAGCTTTATTTTTCTTGAATAAAATACGAAATTTTTAAGTTTAGGATTAAGTGAATATGTTATGTCCTAGAATATTATTTTTCTTTTTTTTTCGAGTTTTATCAGAGAACCGCAGATAGGTGCCTAGCTGGAGCCCAACTGATAACTCATTTTCTGATTGCTGCACTAAATGAGTTTGCTCCCTGATAAGACAGTGCTCTTTACTCAGAGCGTTTGAAGGGCTTTAAAAATACGCTCTGTCTAATCCTTTGTTACCCTTTCAGCTTGAAGTTTTTCAAGCCTGGCCAAGAAGCTGTGAAGTACCAAGGTCCCCGGGACTTCCAGGCCCTGGAAAACTGGATGCTACAGACGCTGAACGAGGAACCTGCTGTGAGTGCACAGAAAGCTGCCTTCCCTCTCTTTCTTCCTACAGTTCTGGGTAATAAAGAGGTCAGTTAAGGTAAAAAATTAAGGCTACCATTTTAAGACTGCTTTTCACTCTTTTAGAACTCATTGATAACGTAAGTAAAGATTAACTTTTTTTCTTCTCAGTTTTTTTATTGTGGTAAAATGACACATAAAATTTACCATCGTCACCATTTCGGTGGCATTAAATACATTCATGATGTCATGCATCCATCACCACCATCCATGTCCAGAACTCTTTTCATCTCGAAAGCTGAAACTCTGTCCCATTAAACACTAACTCCCCACTCCCTCCTCCCCCAACCCTTCCCCCAGCGCCCCCCCCCTCCCCCCCCCCCCCCCCCCCGCAACCACCATTCTACTTTCTCTGTCTATGAATTTAACTACTCTAAGTACCTTATGTAAGTGGGAAAGGATGAATTTTTTATTATGGAAATATTCAAACATGCACAAAAGTAGAAGAGTCTAATGAATCAAGTATGAGTGATGAGAAGGAGTACCATGTGGATGGTGCCATGTGCCCATCCCCCAGCTTCAACAATTGTCCCCATTTGCCAGCTTGGTTTCTCTTACGTGCCCCCCTGTCCCTTGTTTGGCTGCAGTGTCAGACCTTATGCAGTGCCATTTGTAAATATTGGAGTATATATCTCACAGATAAGCACATGGTGCTTTTAAACATAACCTCTGTGCCACTCTGATACGTAATACAATTAACAATCATTCCTTAGCATCAGAGATTGACTCTCGGCCACCTGGAGTCAGGGCCAGGCCTGGGCCAGAGTATGCAGTCTGGCCAGCTTTAGCCCTTCCTCCCCACCTCTCACAGCTACCAGCTCGCTCTTGTTCCCACTCATTATACCCATCCTATGAATCTCCTTTTCTTCTCAGCCCTCAGTTCCTAAGACCCTAGCTGGCTTTGCTGATAACATAATTTAATACCCTTAAAATTTTAGTGTCTTAATGTTCCTCCCTGCCCTAAGGATAATATCAGGAAATGGTGGAAACTGTGATTTCTGAGATATTTTTTAAAGATGTAGCTGTATACAGTGTTACTTCCTAAAAAAACATTTATAATCCTCTCCTTCCCTATTTGACATTGGGAATATTTTCTTATAAATCGTTAGGATCGTAAACCATTCATTAAGTGTCTCTCCGTGTGTGGTGCTTTCGGATTAATGCTGAGTGCTTAGGCCACAGAGCCTCGGTTGCACTTTGAAGGTCTGTGGGGTCGTCCTGGTGAGCAAGTGAAGATGGTCAGTGTTCCCATGCTCCGTGTTTGATGAAATGTTAAGAGCATCTGAAGTCTGAACGCAATTTCAATTTAAACACTAAGACTACTTTCTTCTATCGGGTAGATATTCCTGGATTTGAAGGTTCTTTGTGCTCATGTGCAGTTACAGCCGTCTTTTGGGGGCTCCCCTGCTATTGGTGTCATTTTCCAGGGTGTCTGTGTGACAACTCTCCCTCGAGATGTCACAGCTGATCAGAAATCTGGCTGCTTCCTAAGTGCTCCTATACTTCACATTTTAAAGTCTGTGCGGGCATGGTGAAGAATGTTGGAATATGGTGTTGAATAAGCATTGACCAGAGACTTATCTAATTTTAGATAACGGAAAAGCACAAACCTCTCAGTAAATTTGCATCTCTGTCATGGCAAGAGAGCTGGAGGAGCAGGTGTGACTTTCATATACACTTAAGTTTCAGATTGTTTCCTTTGTGAAAATGTTCTCTGATGGGAGGAAGCTGACTTTAAAGAGGAGTTAATAGTCTCAAAAAAACTTCTCAAATAAACTTTCCACCCAAAGAGCCAGTCTGCTGTGATGACTTTATTCAAGAAACCAGCGGCCAGTATCAGGATGGCCAAGCAACTTCGTTTCATGGGCCAGCTTCCCTTTAGGGAAGTGACAGCCCGAAGTGCAGGCTGGGAAGGACTGTGCGGCCAGGCCCAGACTCAGCCAGGCTTCTTCAGGGGCAGTGTCCTGCCCCTCTGTGTGGAGGGCCGTGGCCACATGGACCAGAGAGCCAGTTACCCACCAGCTGGACCTTGGTGTCTTAGAGCAACAGGTCTCGCATAATTGCTAGAAACAATGACGATGTGCCTTACTATAGAAAAGTTCAGATATTCAAACTTTATATTGTGAACTGAAAATCCTTTTTAATTTGAACTTTGCTATTTACTATAAGCAAAAAGTTTTTAAAAAAGTTCTTCATCTGTATTTATATCCAAGTAACTGGATATATACATATTTATATTTAGACAGAATGAATTTAGATTTTTCTCCCTAGTGTTATGACAATATCAGAGAAACTCAAAGGAAAGAAAACCTGCCATTTCTTACATTCTACCCCAATTTTTATGTCTATGTTTGCTATATTTCTGTGTTTGTATTTTTTCTTAAACAGTTATAACCATATAAACATAGTTCGATTTATTAATCATCTTTTTATATAGTTACATTGTCTTTATATTGATATTTTATACCGTCATGTGGATTTGCTATAATTCAGCTCTGCTCCGACAGTGGATATTTCATTGTTTATAATTATTCTGTCATCAAAAGTGCTATAAGGAACACGTTTATCTTTGTAAGGGACATTTTTACTACTTTTGAGTGACGTGTTTAGAATATATTCCCAGACATAAAATTGCAGGGCAAAAAGAAGAAGAAGAAACGAGACCACTTTTATGGCTCTTGAGCAGTACAGGCAGGTTGCTTTCCTAAGAATCTAGAGTGTACCCATTTCTGTGATATACTGTAGTATTCCTGTGATGGGGGGGCCACTGTGGTATCTGCCGCAGAACACAGGAAGTGAGTGTCCCCTAGGTGCCATAAATGAACATTCTGATACTGAAACCTCTTTGAACGTCTTAGAACACATACCGTGTTTTGCTGCGCCTCTCTGGAACTCACTGACCACTCACTCAGCCGACATTCTCGTGGTTATCCTCCTGTGGGGGTGCTTTGCACTTTGGAAGTTTTGACAAGCCAGCAACAGAAAGGAAAAGCTCGTGGTGCTTTATGATTATAACTGTACAGCTTGAGCCGTCAGCACTTTTAAAGCTTTTAATGACTTAACTTGGATATGCTTTTTAATAGAAAAATGAACTGCCAGACAGCAGTTGAGTAATACCCATGTGTGTGTAGCAAAATGGGAATTCAGTGATCTTTTCTTCACCCCAGCTGTACGGGCCTCAAAAATTGAGAAATTTAGAATTGTGTAGGAAGTAGTGGTAAGTATAGAGTTATCCACACGGGTGTCTGCTCGGCCACTTCTCACCCTGTGATTGTGTGTTTCTGTCTTAAACTTAGTGATGTGACTTGTGTTCTTCCTTAAAAGGACAGCTCATGTTTGCCCTGTGGTTTTCTCTTTGTCGCCTTTCATTCATCTGAATTTACCTTCTCATCACCTTCTTTTCTCTATTATCTGTCCTTCCGAGTTTTACCTTCCTTCACAGTTTGTGGATTTTGTTTCTTTTTACCATTCGTGGGAATAAAGGATGCCAGGCCCCCCTGTTCTCTCTGGTGGTCTAAGTTGTGTACATTTTGCTCCCTCTGTGCCCTAAGGAACTCCTTCCCGCAGAGCCAGGACGTTAGGAATTTCAGTTCGAATTCGGTGTGAAATCGCAGAACGGTACAGAGTGCTAGTATGGGGTGGACCTATCTTTCAGTTTGGTCTGTTAGGTTTAGTTTTGGGGCAGCAAAGGACAGGGATGTCTGTCACCTGCTTGCCTCAAATGTCAGTCCTGGAGTATTTGCTGAGGGGAAGGCTGGCAAACGGCTTCTTAGGAAGCATCCAGAAGACCTGACAGAGTCGATTCCTGCCCTGGCCTTCCCCAGCACACCAGCATTCTACACAGGTTCTAGAGAAGGTTCTAGATAGACACGGGTCACCTTGACAGGTGTCACTATGTCTACACAGACAAACCCAGTGCCTATTCTTTTGTTTCTTCCTTTTAGACACCAGAGCCAGAAGTGGAACCTCCCAGAGCCCCTGAGCAGAAGCAGGGGCTGTATGAGCTCTCAGCGAGCAACTTCGAGCTGCATGTCGCACAAGGTATGGCGATCACAGCGGCGTACACACCTCTTAGAACCACACCGTTCATGACTCCTGGGTTGGTTGGGCTGGTCCTTCTGGCCACCCGAGGGCTCATAGATAGCAGCGTCTGTGGCACTGATTATCAAGGGTTTCTCTCTTCAAGACCCTTTAGCATCACCGTTTAATGCTCCTCCCTTCAGAAATTATTCCTCGTTTTGTCTCTGTCCCTATAGAAATGCCGGTTTTAATGCTAAGTTAAAGCCTTAGGTGTGAGAATTTGGAGCTTACAAGTCATGAATGGGCACACTTACTTTGTACAGTGTGCATACTGTGTAGCTGTGCTGTGCACCCTTGGATAAGAAAGTGTTTATTTATATTAATGTTAATCATACGTTGTTGACCTGAGGCAGAAACAGAAGTTTCTCTTATCTGTCTAAACTAGAATTTAATGGCGCTGTTATGACCTGTGAACCACAGTACGGGTTCGTTACACTTAAAATATTTGTTTTAGACCACGTCTCATCTTTTGAAAATGGTCTCCAAAAGATCCAAATGATTTATGTCCCGTTTCTGATGTTATTAATAATAAGTCCTCCTTTCTTCACACGTTTCAGAAGTGTTGGCTCAGCAGTGAATGACTTGAAAGCACATTCAGCTTCCTTGCTGACCCCCCATTCTCAGATGCTGCCATAGAGAGAAATCCTCCCATAAGACGGGGTTGGAAATGTTGTGAAAAAGGGCTTCCTGTTGTATCTGGCCTTGTAATTTCATGCTGGGAGTCGGGACCCCACCCCACTCAATGTCTAAATGAGGTTGCCCCTACCACACTTAAGGTCTAACATTGTGATGCGTTCAACCATTTTCATTAAAGGTGGTTATTTAATTTGTACCAGTGCTGTGACAGTGGGACTTGAAGGGGTTTTCCCCTGCCGGGGAGTCACTTTAATTTGAGACTGGCTTGGGCTCCCTGCAGGATGTGCTACCGAAATCACCTTGTTATAGACCATTCCCCACAGGCCCAGCCTGGTCCCTCCCTAAGCCAGTCATCTCTGAAGGGCCGTCTTCTGGAGATGCTGCCTCGGAAAGGTCTCCTGCCCTTAGCGCTTCCCCTTGATACTCTCTGATGGGCTCCTGGACTTCCTTTCTCCGCCTCGCCACACAAGGTTAGCCACAAAGCTGTCTGGAGAGACATGGTGTCAGCTTGCATTGCAGATCAGTGGCTAATTTTTTGAAGCAAGTTTTTTGACATTTCCTTGAAACGCGTCACTGCTATGGTGCTGAGGTGCCTGCTGTGAGCACTGGCTTGGCAGCATTCTGCCCGAGCCCAAGTCCCATTTCGGCGTCCATTGGCTAGTTCTCGCGCTGGCCACAGCCCATTTTCAGTTTGGTCTCACGCTGACATCTTTGAGGCCCCAGGCTCGTCAAGGTAGAACAGCCTAGAAAAAAATCTTTAATGTCCAAATAATGATGTTTGAAGGTTTGGGTTTTTTCCTCCTAGCCTCCTCCTCACTTTTTCACACCTTTTATTTTATTGTGAAATAAAACACAGATATGGAAAGCAAACACGGGGCTCAGTGAATTGTTATAAAGCAGTCTCCGTGTAACCATTGTCCAGTTCAAGGAAAAACACTGCCAGCATCCCCTCACCCCATCCCAGCGACAGCCCCCGGAGGGGGCGCTGTCCGACTTTTGTGAAAACCCCTCCTTGCTTTTCTTTATGGTTTCACCACTCAAGTGTGAGTTCCTACACACTGTAGTTTAGTTTGGTCTTTTTAAAATCTCTCTCTCTTATGTCTGTTTATTTACATGTACCCCCAGTATCTCTTTTCCTCCCTCACATTCTGTTTGCTGACCACGTAGGTTGTTTGACCTGTAGTTTTGCAGTGTGGACTTCACTGGGTAGATCCCTATGGTGTGGTTTCACATGTCCCTGGTTTTTCTCTTCGCTGTGAACTGAACTTAGTTTGAGAGACATTATCGGTTTTTTTGGATGCTTTTGCGGGGTTTGGGCAAGACTTCATAGCTGTTGAAGTCTCCTTGTGATGCCAGCAGCCTCAGCAGTCACTGACTAGACCCGTGAATTCATTCAGGATGCCAAATGCTGCTATTCTAATTCAGGCATTTTTTTAGCAAGAGTAACTTGTGCTCGTTTATCACTTGGTTATTCAGTAGTGCAGTTCCTACAGGAAAGACAGGATTAAATGCCTGATTCTTTCCCTTTGTTGCCAGTTTTCCAAATGAGTCGGTTCCCTGTTGTCCTCCAAAGATGGCATTAGTTTTTGTTTTGAGGGTCGTTATGAACTCATGGATATAGACATTTCTGATGGAGAGTCACTGACCAGTTAAAGGTTCATACTGAAAACTGAGCTTTGCAAGAGGACAAAAATCGATGTTTCCATTCACTCTCTAGTAGTTAGGTGTGATGTCAATTATCCTTTTCCCTCTTGTCTGCCTTGGCTTCCCACGGAAGGCGACCACTTTATCAAGTTCTTCGCTCCATGGTGTGGTCACTGCAAAGCTCTGGCTCCGACCTGGGAGCAGCTGGCTCTGGGCCTTGAACATTCCGGAACTGTCAAGATTGGCAAGGTAAGCAAAAGCCCTTATTAAACTGGAAATAGACTGCCTTTGGCTGGATTAATTAGTAGTGTAGCCCATTATTCATTCTGTGCGCAAAGTCGCAAACTTGATTTATTATTTCCATTTAGTGTGCCACTTGATAATTCATTTCACCTTCACAGATGGCAGCCTAGTTTTGAGTGTGCTGGCTTTTCCACAGCCTCGAGATAAATTATAGCTTTGGCTCCTTTGTTTATTTTGAAGCGATGGCCAATTCTGAATTGGCAGCCCCAGAGCCCTTTCTGCAAAGATAGGAGGCAGAGCCTTAGAGAACGTTCACTGGACATGCTTGGAGTCTGTCCACATTTGATCTCACCCAGGAGCTCTTTCCTGAAGGACCCCCGGCTCTGTGCTCACACAGGCATGCAGAAGACCCTCCCGTGGTAAGCTCCAGCTTGCCCTGCTGCCTGGAATTCTTTCCAGCTTTCCCTACTTTATGTAGAGAAGCTGGAAGTAATGTCTGACAACTCTATTGTAACTGGATTTTCTGGAAATATCCAGAGCAACTTCTAGGCCATCAAACACTTTTAATCTCATCCATCCTCTGGAACCCACCAGATACCCCTGCCTGAGTGTCCTTTAATAACTATCTAATTTTCTACTTTGCCAGGGGGCTGATTTGTATACAGAGTAATGCTATGTGTCCAGAAACTGTAGTTAATAAGATGATCTGCCCAGCACAGTGAGATAGTCAAAAGGATAAATTTGAGAGTCAGATAGACCTGGCTGGCCAACCCAGGGCCACTTCTCCACACCTTATTCTCCCCCTTTGTGAAACTGAGACAAGACCTAACTGGTGGTCAGAGGATAAAATGCTTAGCTCGGTGCTTGGCATGGAGCAAATGGCTAGTACTTTGTAATGGTTGTTGTTAAATGAATTTTTCACTGTTGTCTGCTAAACACTTTCAGTGCTGTGTTCTAGTATATGTGTGTTATGGTTGTTAAGATTTTATATTTATTAAATATCTCATGGAAGTCATCATAAAATAATCTTGTCTCGTTTTCCTTACTTTATTTTTTAAACTTTGATGGGTGATTATTTTATTTATTGTTTTAATGCTTTCACCTCTTTGGTCATTTTTTTACATTTTATAAATTTCATTGGGGAATATTGGGGTACAGTGTGTTTCTCCAGGGCCCATCAGCTCCAAGTCATTGTCCTTCAGTCTAGTTGTGGAGGGCGCAGCTCAGCTCCAAGTCCAGTCGCCGTTTTCAGTCTTTAGTTGCAGGGGGCGCAGCCCACCATCCCATGCGGGAATTGAAACGGCAACCTTGTTGGTGAGAGCTCGCGCTCTAACCAACTGAGCCATCACGCTGCCCCTATTTTATTTTTAATTTATGTCAAAAGAGGCTTCTAGTAGAACCAGGGACGAGTGGACACAGTCTAAGTAATTGCACTGTGGCCCTTCATCTCTGGACATCTCTGTGGCTGGGTCAGACTGGATCCTAAAAATGCCCCCCAACCCCGAATTAGTTTGAGGCTTCCTGTGCTTCAGTGTAACATTTGAACTGCTCTCTGACCTCAGTCTTACCTGTTAGAATAACATTTCATCCTATTGTGTTGACATAGTGAAAAATAACTTAGTCCCACATAGCTGATTTTAATACTAATTGAAAAACTCAAACAGGAAGAAATGACTTAGGATAAAATGTTTCATGAACATGTTGAATAAGCAGAATCTTATAAAGATTTGAATGAAATAAAAAATCTGAAGAACTGTGATAGTGGGTAAATTGAGTTTATAAATTTAAGACCATACTATAATCTTAATTTGACATCTTTTCAGTTTTCTCTTTATCATATACCAAGTCCTCCTATTTAAAATTGACTGCTTGCTCCTCCTTGATTTTAAAACTCCGTAAGCTTGAACATGAGAATACATTTCTAAGCCGGCATCGTGACTGGAGTGGGTGTCCGTCACCCACAGCCAGGCCTGCCCTCTCCGGATGTCAGGCTACTCTTGCCTTCTCCACCTACCCTGTTTCCCCGAAAATAAGACCTAGCCGGACCATCAGCTCTAATGCGTCTTTTGGAGCAAAAATTAATATAAGACCTGGTATTATATTACTATATTATATTGTATTGTATTATATTATATTATATTATATTATTATTAAAGACCAGTCTTATATTAATTTTTGCTCCAAAAGACGCATTAGAGCTGATGGTCCAACTAGGTCTTACTTTCGGGGAAACAGTACAATGTTGCTGCTTAAAAATGGGCATGTTAAGTGAGCGGAAAGAAATGTCTCTGAAGTAAATCTAGTGAACCTGCTCCCTCAGCTCAGGTGTATTTGGGGGTAGTAGCTTTTTTAGGAAAAGTCTGCAGAAACTGCAGCCTGCTGGCAGAGATACTATCAGGGGCTTCAGAAATTCTCTTTTTTAAAAAAACTACCGCATGCCCAGTAGTCCCTTTCTATCTGGAAGGCTCACAAAGAAACGGGGAATGTGATCTTTCTTCATAGGTTGATTGTACACAGCACTATGAACTCTGTTCAGGAAACCAGGTCCGTGGCTATCCTACTCTCCTCTGGTTCCGAGATGGTAAAAAGGTATGTGTTCAGGTTTTAGTATTGAAACAAAACGTTTCTCTGAACCACAGTGGGCTGAGTTGTCAAGTGGCTTAATAGCTGTGGCAGATTGCCGGTATGGATTGTTTGGGCACTGGTTTAAAGGAATACCTATAATGGAACAAAAATGTCTTTCTCTTAATTGATGAGATTTGGGTAGTTGAGAAAAATTGTCAGTTATAATATTTTGAAACCTTTCATTTGGCTCAAGTTGTCACTAGGACAACCCAAATCTACTGTCCTGGGGTAACTGCTCTGATCACAACCTCTGAGAGAGGTTAATGCTTACTCTTGGTAAGGTTCTCACTCCCTCCCTTCCAGCTCTGGCCGGTACTCAGCTTCTCAGAATAGCTGAGTCAGCACCCAGGCTTTTGTGACTTGTAGCTCTGCAGAAGGAAGGAGCTGTAAAGTTCTCTCTCCAGAGCCAAAACGTTCGGTTTAGAACCTTTGCCTTCCCGTTTAAATCTGAGCATGCACACATTGCACAGCTCTCACAACCGTGCAGAGACATCTGATGAGTGATGTCTCCTCCTCACGGGAGGACGTGTGAGTGATTCAGAAAACTTAAGCGTCCTAACTCAGCAGCCTTTCTGTGTGGCCTCTCTCTGGACAGACTGACCAGTACAAGGGAAAGCGGGATCTGGACTCGCTGAGAGAGTATGTGGAGTCGCAGCTGCAGAGTGCGGAGGAGGGCACCCCGGAGCCCGCCCCGCCCTCGGAAGCCCCCGTGCCAGCTGCCGAACCCAAGGCTGACCAGGTGGGTGCCTGCCGCAGCCACCCGTGGAACGCGTTCTCCTTCAACATTTGGCTACACCTGACTTTTCAGCACAAAACATTTCCTTCAACTACTTGTACATCTTTGGAAGGGGTAGATATGAGCAAAAGCTTCCCTGAAATAGAGAAATAGGATGTAAGACAAATCCTTAAGAGTATTTGGTGTCAAAAATCTCTGGAAATTCTTCCCTTTGATTCAGTCAATACCTGTACTTGAGGGTATGTGCTGTGAAAGCTTGTCCGCTGCCTCTTGGGCCCCCATTTCTGTTCCTTTCCGTAACGTGCTGCAATCTTTTTACTTTAACCTGTGGTAAAGACCCTAGAAAGATATATAGTAGGCAGAATGGGCACATGGGAACTGAAAGGCAGATGGCTGTGGGATGTTTAATTGGCTTAGGCAGTTTCTGGCTTACTGAGGTGTCCTCTTCATTCATTCAGTAGTGTAAGGTTTTATTATAGATTCATTTGTTCTGCGATTATCAAGCCCTTGTTATGTTTCAGGCCACCAGGAAGCAATGTCCTAGGCCACCAGGAAACAAAAATGAGACTGTTTTCCTGCCTGTGTAGAGCGCTGGGTCTAGTAGGGGAGACAGATGAGAATACATGCATGCAGATGTCGCAGGGGCTGTGACAAAGTGTGCAGGGCTGGTCACTGTTGCTTAGAGAGGTGGGGGCAGATAGGCAGGAAGTGTTGTTGAGGAGCTGGAAGATGAGGTGGTATTTGCTGGAGCGACGCGGGGGGAAAGGCTTGCCTTATAGAGAAAGAGCATGAGCAGCTGCTGTTCGGTGCAAACCAGCCAGGCTTGTCCAGGGCAGGGCCAGCCGTCAGCGGGAGGGCATGGGGTGCAGGGCAGGATGACAGAGAGGAGGAGAGCTGGGTTGTACAGGACTTTGTCGGCCAGCCATTGGAGGGTTTCAGGCAGATTTGAATTTTAGAAAGATGACTGGCAGCAGCATGTATGAAACAGATGGAAAACTGATGTATTAGGTTATAAAAGATGTTGAGACACCCAAACTAAGGCTGTGACCGTGGGAATGGAGAGGAGGAGAAAGCCAGCAAAGAAGCCCAACTCTACGAGACCAGTTAGGATAGTGGGGACTGAGGTGGCTCAGATTTGGGGCGTATCTGGTGTGGGATGGCACCGAACACGAGATTAGGGCCAGGGAGGAGGGAGGTGATGAGTTCAGTTTTCAAGATGTGGATTTTCATCTGTGGTGGATATTTAGGATTTAGGTGGAGATGTCCGATGGACAGTTAACTATCAGTTTGGAGCGAAAGCAGGATGTCTGCACTGGATGAATAGGTTTATGTGTCTGCAGCTTTAGGTAGAAGACAACGCTAAAGCCATGGGTGAAAATGAGATTTGTATTAAAGTGGAGTCAAAATAATGTTTTCTCAGGAAAACAATGCTTGGATTTCCTTTCTAAGAACCATAAGGCCTGTTTGTCAGCATATTTCCAAAGCAGAATATCTACGTTGCTGCTTCAGTTCACACTACACTTCATGCCAGGTTCTCACCTGGGACACTGGGACAGTGGGGGCACAAGGGCGGCTGCCCTTGTTCCTCGGGGTGAGGGCAGAGAGCCAGGTGTGGTTGAATGCCTCCCAGTCACTCTCCCACCCGCAGCATTTACGGAAGAGATCATGACTGCTGCAGCCATCACTCCTGGGCCTAGTTGTTTAGAATTGGAAGAACCAGCCAAGGCACCTACCCCATCCACCAGGGTGGGGAAGTAAGGGGTCTCCTCCCCCCACAGCCCATCCCTTAGTGGGACTCGCACAGGTTGGGGACCGCCTGGGTGTTAAAGTTGAAGTTTTAGTTTAAGAAGTAAACAAATGATTGTGTAGTTGTTATGACCACATGTGTTAGAGGAGTGTGTGTCCTGGTGGTTATGAAGGTCATCCCAAATTGAGTATAATTACATGCTATGGATGTTTCCATCCAACGCAGAACGGTTTCTATTTATAATAAGGTTTTCCACCATGAAGCGGGTCTTTCAGTGAGTGTGGCGTCATATTTCTGGACATAAAGAAAGATGGCAGTGTTCTACAATGGCCCCTCGGCACACTGCCTCCCACACACTGACATACGTCACCTGATGCCAGACTCAGGTGGGGCTACCCCGCTGTGCTCAGCCACACGATAAATCATCCCGATGCTTGCTCTCATGAGAATCGCAGATGCATTTTTGGAGAAACACATAGACATAATTCTGTAAAAAACTATCAGAATAGAATCAGTTTAGAGCAGACTGCCTGTGGCACCTTTCCCCTGCATTCTCCAGCCAGAGCTGAGATGAGCGGTGTTTGCATGTACTTTGAATTTAAAAATGGAAAGAAGCCTGTTGTATGTAACGTACACATCATTCCCTCTGCTTTTGTAACATCTTGTAAGGTCCTTCTTTGACATAGAGAAGGTAATTTTTGTGAGTCCATAGGTGAGACTGGTAGAGTCAGTGAGAGGAGCCCCATACGAACAGACGTCAGGAAGGCCCGTGGTGGGTGTTTGGAGGCACCAGGCCTGGGAGGTAGATGCAAGCGCTTCCGCCCACAGCTGGCTGGTCCACACTCCAGAGCCCTGAAGATCAGCTGTGCCTGAGCCCCCCCGGGGCAGAACACAGGACTGCATCCTGCCACCTCCTCACAGTATCTCCTGGGCCCAGCACCCATGGGACCTGTGATGACTGCCCTTCAGAGGCCACTGCCCTGCCCGGCTGTGTGGCGTGTGAAGTGCAAGTTGTGTAGGTACTTTATGTGACCTGGGGGCATGCGTAACAGCATTTAAAACATTATTGATTCATATTTCTGCAGTCCCAAAGCATGGCCCCACCCACTCTGCTCTAAGTGATGTGTTTGAATTGTGGCTTTTCCCTCCCCTGAAGGGCACTGTGTTGGCACTCACGGAAAATGACTTCGATGACACCATTGCAGAAGGAATAACTTTCATCAAGTTTTATGCTCCCTGGTAAGCGGCTCTTTAATTAGAAACTACTTTGTCCCAGTGTACTTTAGTCCCATCATATTTCTCAGCTCATTAGCCAAGCCTGCAGGCTCAAGGTTGGGCAGATATTACATTGACACATAGGTTATGGTGTAGGAAATAAGGAAATGTTAGCATTATGCTCACATTTAGATATGGTCAAGTTTGGTGGCATTAATAAAGTAATTAATGGAGAATGAGGTTAATTTATTTTAAAGTTCAATCTGCTTTGGAGAAGACAATGGAGGAGAATTAGGATGGCCATGCAAAACTTTAAAGTTTTGTGATATCTGTGTACTTTTCTGAATAGATTGCCTTTTTGGTGAAATACACCATGAGGATCATGATGGAGCTTTGCTCCCTAGTCTCGTAGATGTCACAGAGAAATTCAGCTGAGTTCAGCTTTGTTAGAGCCCTTCCATGTATTACCCAGTTACCTGCACCTCCTACCACTTGGTCTTCAGGGCCCAGAGCAGAGACAGACTGGATGCACATGGTTTGAGACCAAGGCAACCTGAAGTGGCAGGAAGACGAGAGGTCCCGAGACTACCCGTGAACTCGTAACTCTAGGTGTGCTTTAATTCCTTGGAACCTCCGTTTCCGCAGCTGGAAAATTGAAGACCACTTTGTTTGTCTCCACAAATGAAACAATCCATTTGGGAAAGCAGGGTGCTGAGGACAGTGATAGATTCTGTTTCTAAATGTGAACAAGGAAGGTTACCACATGTCAGTTTTGCTCTTTAATTTGTTGCATTTCAGATATTCCTGAGAAACCATAATAGCAGAGATAAAAAGTTAATGAGCACATGACTCGTATGAGTTGTGCAGTTTCAATTCTTAAAGAACAGAAACACTAGTAAATAATGCCTTCAGAACTATTTTCAAAAAATCCTAAAACTGTACAGACCAAGTTTGAAGACAGAAGACCCCTTTTTACTGCAGGGGAGCCGTTCATGTAGCGGGGAGTCAGAAAAGGAACACAGTGCCGGGTGGAGGGGACGGTTTGAGTGAAACGTAGTCACGGCTTCTTGTTCACACCAACTCACTGGAGCTTCAGGGGGGCTGAGAAGTTGTTTTGAAATGTTGAGACTTTGAGCAATCAGATCTAAAATGTTTCTGGCATTCAAGTGATTTTTTTTTTTTTTAATGTTCTGATTTGTTTCCTGTTCATGGTGCATTCATAAACCAGTTATCCCAATTTACCGTATCGTGGAAATGGTTTCAAAATCCAAACCTGTTTTGTTTCTCTCCGTTTCAAGACCCAGCTTGTTTCTCTCAGGTTATCTAAAAGGACTTCAGACTGACTTTGACTTCCTTATTTGGGATGGGCGAGGAAGAGAAGCAGGAAAAGTTAGTGCCCGCAGTGGGAGAATGTGATGTTTTAGAAATTTCTAGGCAATTGTTGACTCCTACAGAAAAACAAGACTTGGCAGCGAAATGTAGGTGAGTGAGCACGGCCCAAGCATTCAACAAAACTGTCATTGTTCTGTTTCTAGGTGTGGTCATTGTAAGAATCTGGCTCCCACATGGGAAGAACTCTCCAAAAAGGAATTCCCTGGTTTGGCAGAGGTCAAGATCGCTGAAGTGGACTGTACTGCTGAACGGAATATTTGCAGCAAGTACTCGGTGAGTACATGGGATGAAAACATGGGGACTCTTAAGTGTTGGGAGCAGATCCCCAGTGAAACTAATTTGGTGTTGTGGACCCAACCAGGCTAACTCACACTGCCCTCAGCCCCTCTGACAAAGCATGTTTTGTGTCCTTTTGAGGTGTTGTGTTTTTTGTTTTGTTTTTCATTTGAAAAGCCAAAGAGATGCTCTCAAAAGGGAAAGTCTTTGTTCTTCTATCAGTATACACATTTCAGTCAGAGTTTTTAGGCCTTGCCATCTGGGTACGAGGCTGGGCAGTAACTGAGAGTCCCAGATGGAGAATGGGGTGCTACCTGCACGGACGTTCTCATTGACAGAACAGGTAGCTGGGTATGGCCTTCATCATAAACACCTCATAGCTTCCTTTTCAGACAGAAGCCAGTGTTCTAAAGTATGATGGCTGAATAAAGGAAACATTGGAACATCAACTTCCTCCGGAGGGGCCGCCCCAACAAGCTAATCTTAGGCTCAGATTGTTCACTTAACTCTTGCCTTCTTTCCGTGCTGTTAGCACCATCGGATAACCTATAAGATGTATAATTTATATATTTCTTTTGTTATTTTCTTAAAACACTTTTGAGGCTTCTGAAGTTTATTACCTCATCAGATTGAGAATAGATGTAGCACAGATATTTTTTACTTATCATTTTTGTGCGTGTGCCTTAAAATTTCTCCAAAAAGAAAAGAGGTGAGTTGTAGCTGGAAATGGATCTCCGTGAGGATCTCGCTGCTACTCAGTGGGCATCACCAGGGAGCTTGTCAGAAATGGAGTCTCAGGCCCCGTACTGACCTGCTGAACTGGAATAGGCACCTTCACCAGATCCCACGGGGCCGTATGTACAGGAAAGACTGGGAAGGGCATCTGGGTAGGGCGTCCTTTGGATACTAATATTGAACGTAGTGTTGCGTGGAAAGGTGAATAGCCCCAAGGCTCTGCTTTCTGAACTACGAGGCACTTTTTAAATGGCCTTTGCATTTTAAAATTTTAACCATAGACTTTCCTGGCTGGAGCTGTAGGAGTTTCTCTGGTTTTATTTAAGGAGCAATGTGTGTGTGATTCGGACCACTGGTTTTCAAATTTTTTATGTTTTTCTTTAAAGGTACGAGGCTATCCCACGCTGTTGCTTTTCCGCGGAGGGAAGAAAGTCAGTGAGCACAGTGGAGGCAGAGACCTTGAATCACTGCACCACTTCGTTCTGCGCCAGGCAAAGGACGAGCTGTGAAGACGCAGGTGGAGGCCTCCTGCCCGCCGCCTGGGCCCCATGTGCAGGAACCACGTTCCGCGGGTGTGGCCGAGTGTTCAGGAAGCTGGATGTGCTGAACGTGTGGTACCTTCTTGGTATGTGTGTCTTAAGCCAGCACACTCCACAGATTCTTCACTAAGTTTCTCTAAGTAAACATGACCCCTCTGCAAACTAAATATTTTCAGTGGCAATCTATCATCCCCTTTAACCTTCCCTTGATGAAATCTAAATGGTTTCCTTTGAGACTAAAATAGAGTTGAGGAAAATCAAATTGCTGGACTATTTTTGGCTCCTGAGTGATTTTGGTGAAAGCATCATCCAAAGCATAGTTTTTGAACTTCCCATGAGTTCTGGAAAGGTGGCCTGGGGCAGTAACGATGTTCCTCTGACCCGAAGGTCATAATTGACTTGTTAGTAATGTGGTTGGTCCGTAGCTTGGAGCAGTTTAAACCCCATACCTCTGGAAGATACCTTCTTGGCCACTCCTGGATTTTCTGTTTCTGTTAATACTCCTCTCATCGGGAGAGGTTTGCCATAGAAAGCAGTGGGACTTCTGACACGTGCCTGAGTAAGAGAACACTGATGCCACAATCTTATGTGTATGTTATTTATCAGATCAGTTATTACTGTTAAGGGGTACTTCTGTTTGTTTCTCATGGATGAAACATTTTAGTAGTTATGTTAACATGAAGTCAGGGGCCCTGTGAAGATTGTTAAGATTTAAAATCCAGGTTTAAGTCCATGTTTAAGATTCGATGTCTCCCACGGAAAATGTGGGTATGGAAATTTCTACAAGACTTGTCCTAACTATTGTGTTAACTCATGGACAGATTCTGGTTGTATTTCCCACTGGGGGAAGGAAGACTAGATGAGCTTTCCCTGGTGGGTACGAGGGGCCAGCAGAACCCTGCAGCCCCACTTTGGGGCCCTAACTGGAAGCAGTTCCATGTTCTGCTCCCACATACTCCTTTTAGAGGCTCACGGTACATCGTCGGTCTTCGTGGAGGTTGGCCCTCTGCTGTATGAAGAGTGGGATTAACTCGACCTAAAGACCAAAGAATGAAGTAGCAGGGCTGGATCAGGGCTGCAGTAGGCCATGCCACCATCAGTGTTAGTGTCGTTAGAATCCATGCCATCCCGATTACCAAACCTTTTTACCATCTCCCTTGGAAAGAAGCAACTGCAGGACTGGCTTCCTAAAGACAGGCACCTGTCTTATGTATGTGCTTTGTCGTCAAGTTACTTCTCATAGTAACCCCTCGGTGTCCAGCGCTCCTCATTCCTCCCCCTGTGCTCGGGGAATCTAGTCACTTGGTGGTAAGGACCTTAGAAACAAGACCACTTCTGCTGCCTGCCACAGATGACAACAGCAGGATCTCGACCAGCCTCTGCCTTAAAGGAAATCTTTATTAATGACGTATGGTTCACAGATGTTCTTTTAAAAATCCCAACTTTCTGGAGAAGCACAATCCTCATGAGTGGCTTCAGCTTTGTATCATGAGTCTTGTCTTGAAAGGAAATCCAAGTGGTACAATTTGTTTACACTATGATACTTTCTAAATAAACTCTTTTTTTTAAAAAAAGTCTGGTCTTTCCTTAAATGTTACAGCAAAACAGATATAAAATAGACAATAAATTATAGTTTATATTTACAAGAAAGCTGTAAGTGCAAACAGTTATAGATCATAAATGCATTATTTAATCAGTTTAGTATGAAATTGGTTTCCTAGTACATGATTGTGTGAAAGACATTTCAAAAATATTCTAAGATTTAATCTGAGTCTCACTTTCTACAAGAGAAAACTGATTTCAGTTCATAAACAGCATGGCCATCCAAAACCCTTCCTAAAGGCTGGGAGCCCCTTCCTCATTTTATTTCCTTGGTTGGTTCTCACCCTGCGACATGATATGCTATATAGTAAACGGGGAAGAACTGTTTTACTGAACTAGTTGCAATTAGAGCCAGCGCTCTTGAAGTTAATGTGCTTTTCAGAGAGCCATTCCAAAAAAGAAGAGGTGCAGACTTCCTTTCACGTTACATGGTTACAATGATGGCTTAAAAATGCTTCTCGGCCCCTCGCAGCCTCACCTCCCAGTATGGGCGGTCTACTTTTGGTCCTAGCAAAGAAAACAGCAAGTGGGATAGGATGGAGGGGCAGAAATCGCACGGTTTCTTTTAACTGAAATCTATGTTCACACCAACAAAACGCCAGCACAAACGCGTAACCGATTACTGAGACAGAAGGCACTTCCACATAGCCTTGGTTACTGCCCAGGCTGTTGGTCCTATATGAAATTGACCTTCCTGGGAATGAAATCTATGAATAGAGGTATTTTCACCCAATTTTTGTTATCTGTAAAATCTACCTTTGAGAAACTACCAAACCCGCTGATACTTTAGCCAAGAATACTTTTACTCCTTGAAGATTATTTTCCCTGTTTACTTCACTAACACCACACACAGCTTAATCTAAAGCGAAAACTAATTTTGGTGGGCTTTTGTGGAGGGGAAGGGGGAAACCCTTCAAAGTTATGTTTCTGCAGTTACTGGACTTCATACAATAGACATCCAAACAGCTTCCTACAGACCAACAACTACTCACGGCATTTACCACGTGGGCAAATCATTAATGAGGTCCTGTAACGTCTTCCTTGGGCAATAAGGCACCAGCCAGCGTGAGGTGGCTTCAGAACATCAGCTCACTTTCAGTGTGCTTCTGTGTGTATTAAGGCAGATGGAATCGAGGAATCCAAGGCAGTCTTCGTGTCCCCAGCAACTTGAGTTAGTGGCATCCACAAGCTCTTACAACCATATTCCTGTATTTTTTCAAGATGACATTGGAGTTGTCATCAAAGTAAAGAACCGAGATGGCGTTTAGTTTTGTTGGTGCACAGCATGGTTTGGGGACGTACTCAGGATTCATAAGGTGAACCTGTTCCAAAACAGAAGGAGGAAAAGCTTCCATTAGAAGCTATACCTGCCCTTAGCTTATTCCTGCCTATAGAGTGACATAAATCTCAGAGCTCACCAACGTCTGTACGATCGCGTGGTTTGTCGCATTCATGTGTGCATTGAGTGGGAAGGAGCATTCTCCGTCACAGTAATTGGCAGCATAGCCCTTGGGTGCGATGATCCAGTCCTTAATTTAAAGCAAAAAGAAGCAGTGAAAAGGTGATGAATACACACACACTCTTCACATCATCTGCGCTCTCAGTAATCCTGTGAGAAGGATTATTTACATGGACAGGTAAGGAGACAGGTGCAGGAAGGTCAAGCTCATGTTCAAGTGGCAAAGCTAGGGTGTGAACCTGGTTGGTCTGACTCCTGAGCCCTCGCGCCTTCCACAGGCCCACGTGGCATTTAGGTGCTACCCGCCTGCTGGTCTGGGAGCACTGGTTTTATGTACTTGGACCAAACGGAGCCTCTCGAGGAGCCCAGAGTCTTCCCTGTCATCATGATGCCATGTGCATATGAAAATTGTATCTTCTATCACTTGTCACTTACAATTTGCTTCTTGTAAACTAGTGGTGGCTCTCAGGTGTGGGGCAAAACATTTGTGCTCTTCTAGATATTGTGGGTGAGCCAATTTATAGCCGTTGGAGAAGTTAACTAGTGATCCGTTTTTCTAACCCTTTCTCCAAACAATTAAAATGTGTTTAAATGCCCAAAGACAAATATATGCCTTGCGGACTTTGAAAGAATGAGGGAGGAGTCCTGGGGAAGGTGGCTGTTGATTTTGAGGTACACAGACTGGGGAACCCTGGAGTCCCTGGAAAGGTGCCAGTGGGCACTGTGCCCAAGAAGGCAGGCCTTCTCCCACCTCATTCCAAAAAGCCTGGGCAGTTGAAAGGGCTCCTAAGTACCTCCATGGAAGGAACCATCTCAATCCTAAAGGTTTTGACGTTGGCTGTTGCCATTAAGATGAGAAGAGACTGAAAAAAAGCTGCAAAACTGCTACTCTCCTGAGCATTTGAGATCTTAACTCCCCAGCATATGTCTCCGCTTTGGCTCAAACTCATAAAATTAAAACAAAACAAAAAAATAAAAAAAACAAAAAAAGAGAAAAGAGGCCAGAGACTACTGAGAAAAGAACTTTGTCCCCATTATTGTCCCGAGAACTCACCTGCCATCCCAGGTCTTGGAAACTCACATAAAGCTCATGTTTCCTACAGGCTGTTTTTAGTTCACTGCTGTTGTAATCTGTTGGAGGAGATCAAAAGAGGCACCCATTAACTCATTCATTCCCTCATGTAGGAACTCAGTGGAGAGTGTGCCATGAGCCAGGCACTGTGCTGGGCTCAGGATAGCAGTGAACAAGGCCCCTACTAGACACAAATGTCACCAAACAGCTCCGTCAGGTTCCTGATTGCTTGGGTGTTTCACGTACTCTGACGTCCACTCAGAGGTTAGTGCTGGGCACTCAGGCAAATGACACATACTTATTGACTTGAATGGACTCCTTTAAGCAACAGATGTTTGTTCTAAGCCCCTGTTGTGTGCAAGGCCTGTGGCGGGGGTGTGCTAAGATGCCCAAAACACCCCAGGCGCCTGACTTGGAAGACATTGCATTCACAGTAAAAGACGACTGTACCAGGCAAGGGTCGCTCTGTATCAAACAGGGATGGTCTCGAAGCTGCACAGGGGCTTTAAAGGCAGCTGCTGGGCCAGGAAAGCATCCTGAAGGAAGTGCAATTGAGCAGGGCCTAACCAGGAGGCCCAGGAGTGGGGGAGAGATGGAGACACTGCAGGAGGGGCCATTCTCTCCTGCACGGTCCTCCAGCCTGGCTGCCAGGGTTGAGCCCTTTGACCTGCACTCAAGTAAAGACTCCTAAGCTAGTAGTGCCCCGTGAGAATCTGCTGAAGTGTATGTACCTGCTCTGGGCAAGTCAGGAGCCACTAGCCTTGCTGATCTAATCACTAGCAAAAGGAACGGCAGTACCCTGATTCATTTAGACCATTTGGAGCACCTCTTGTGTGACATGCCCTCTGCTAGGCACCATGGGAAATCGGAAAATACCGGTAGGTTACCTAAGGCTTTCATCCTCCAGGAACTTAGGGAATCAAAGGGGTGGTGTGAGACATGTATACAACTAAAGTACAAAACAGACTATGAATGCTATGGGCAGGGCCATAGGGAAATCTCACTGGGAGTATAGGGTGGGAGCAAGAGGAAAAGAGAACAGTTCTTTTGGAATGACATGCAAAGAGGAGTCAGCTGAGATAAAGTTGGAGAAATGGCTTAGAATGCCAACCAAAATTATTTGGACTTTCTACCAGAGGTATTAAATAAGGCTTTGGAGGTTTTTGGCCAGAGAGTGACATATTCGGAGCTGGGATTCTAAAGAACTGACCTGGTGGTGGTGGTTGAGAGTTCAAGAGAGGGAAGAGATGAAAGGTCAGGAGAAGACTTTGGAGAAAGTGTCTTAATGTAAAATGGACTTTGATGGATATGAGAGCCTAAGCCCATTTGTGTGCTAACTCTGTCCTTTTCGATCACATGAGCCAATAAGTTACCTGATTGCTTAAAGCCTCTTAGAGTTGGGTTTTCTGTTACTTGCACTCCTGAACCTCCTGGACGTGAAGCAGGACTGAACACACAGATTTGGGTGAGCCAATTTATAGCCATTGGAGAAGTTAACTAGTGATTTTGTAAGAGAAAGAGACTAAAAGTATCAACTCAGCCCAGTGACCTATCCTGGGAGGAGAGGCAGGCTACCTTTTTGAACTGGTTGCCAATTTTAAGTTTATTCATTCTCCCCAAATGCCTTCCTCACCTTTCAGAACCACCCTTGCTATAACTTCAAGTACCTGGAAGAAATGAATGTAAAACCACACTGGAGGGAAATTTTCACAAGGCAGGGCACCACAGGTGCTCTCAGTAAAAGCAAACAAGCACCCACCAACACCACAAAACAAAACAAAAACCTCCTGCTGAAAATAACCCCTCAACAAAAAGTATCAATCACACAAAGAAATAAAGTATCCTGAGAAGAGAGTTTGAGTGCAAGACAAAGAAAATATAGGACTCCAGGGACTGCAGGCAAGAATAGTTTCCAAGTGAGGTTATAAAAAGGAATATCTAAAATAATGGGAGAGAGAAAATAAGGAATATAAACCCTAAAGTAAGAACACTATGGGAAAAGAACATACAAATGAACAGGTAAATTTGAAAAAGACCAAATAAAACCATAATCATTGAAAATAACAACAAAATGGATGGGTTAAATATCAAATTAGATATAACTGAAAGAGAATTAACTGAACAATAGATTTGAAGAAACTTCCCAAAATATAACCCAGAGTAAAATGGCCAGAAAATATGACTATCTGTAAAGATATATGGAAGATAGGATGAAAAGTCCAATGTTATTTCTAATAGGAATCTCTGAAGAGACTAATGGGGGGGGGAGAAGTAATAGTTGAAGATATAAATGTCTGCACATTTTCTAGAACTGAAAAATGTCTTTATATTGAAAAGGCACAATGAGTCCTAAGCAGAGTAAATAAATTTCTATCTAGCCATATCTGGTGAAACTCTAGTATTTGTAGCCACAGCTGGTGAAACTGTAGTATTATCAAACATAGAGAAAATTCTTAAAAGCAACCCTGAGGTGAAAAAAAATATACCTCCAAAAAACACAAAGAAAATTGATAACAAACTTCTTAACAACAAAAACACATAACATAAAAAATACCAAAAACTCTACCAGCAACATAGAATTCTATACCCAGCTGTAGCAGACATTTATTGTTTTGGCTAACCAGCTTCCAGGAATACTTCTCATTTGGAGGAATAGGAAGGAATCAAGGTCCCATTTCCCACAACAGATAGCTACTGTCTTTGTCCCCTGGCAGCTAGAATACAGGCTCATGACTTCATTAAAGCCAATCTGATACCCCCACCCTTGAGACAGTGACTCACGGGGGAAACTAAGAATGGGTAGAATGGTAGCAAATGTTCCGGGTGATGGTCCCAGTGGTAACATTGAAACTACATTGTGCCCATGACCAGGTCTGAGCTAGGTCTTGATTCTGAGTTTAGTTCTCTCACCTTGTTGGTTGGGTCATTTGCCTGATACCCTTAAATTATTTTCACTTTAAGTAATTAATCTGCTTCTATTCCATGCAGTCAAGAGCCCTGAGTAGCTAAATTATTATTCAGTTAGAAGAGAGGAAGCACAGGTAGAGTGGGTCACTATCTCATATACAGTTGGTAAGACCGTTTCTCTGTTAAAGTATCTTATAAGCATAGACTGAAGGAACTTTGGGAGCACGGCATGAGTCTATCTGGGGGAAGAATATTCTGTACAGTAGGAATGAAAAATGCAAAGGCCCTGGGGAAGTAATCTGCTTGGCACACTCTAGAAACAGTCTGATGGGGGCCGCTATGTGTTCATTAAAAACCCTTATCTGGGCACTGAGCTACCTGACATTTCCCACTGCAGTTAGGTGTGGCCACGTGCTTGAGTTATGCCCATGAATGTGGGGAGACGGGAGGTGTGCTGCTCTTAAGCCAGGCCTTCCAGAACTCCCTGCAGCCCTGCACTTGTTCTTTCCTCTCCTGCCAGCTGCATGTAAGAATCACCTTCTGAAAACTCCAAGGCCCTGGTCCCCTTGCACTCTTGAAAGAGTCCTGGGTTAGATAAGTTATATGATCCTCCTACTTATAGTCTCAGTCTGGAATTTTCTCTGCCCAACCTCATTTGGCCTGTGTCCCCCAAAGTAAACTTCCTCCAAAATGCCTTCTCTGTGCTGGGGACCAAGATCTCCCCAAAATCAAACTTGGAGTTGTTGGCTATGTGAAAGGCAGAGATTTCTAGGACAGCTTTCCTTGCCAGGTTAGTGGACATGGCAGTGTGATATAATGACAAATACATCTGGTCTTTGTCCTGGTTCCTGGCACAGAGCTACAAAAGCCATGGAATTCCCTAAATGAGAATTCCAACTTATAGTGGGTCCCTAGAAAGCTTCCGGATGGGGGGCTGGTCACTAGGGAGACCAAGCATGTGATTAGACACTTGGAATTTGGGGCCAGCCTGACCTCCATGGAGGGAGACTTGAGATTGAGTTCAATCACATGGCCTATGATTTAATCAATCATGAATAGTAGTAGTAGGAATAGTAGTAATGAGACCCATATGAGAACGTGGACACTGAGGCTGAGTGAAGCCTTTGGGTTGGCAAATGCATTGGTGTGCTGGGAGAGCAAACTGCCCAGATCCCACGAGGAGAGGATGTGGAAGCTCTGTGTCCACCCTTCCTCCCCCCACCAGACTTTGCCCTACACATCTTTTCCAGGGGGCTGCTCCTTATCCGCATCCTTTATAATACGACTGCAATCATAAGTATAGTGCCTTCCTGAGTTCTGTGAGTTGTTCTAGTGCATTGTCAACCCTGAGAGGGGTCATGGGAACCCCTGAATTGGTAGCCAAGTCGCACATAACTGCAGGTGGGTTGGGGACCCCACTTGCAGCTGGCATCTGAAGTGAGAGCAGTCTTGTTAGGGACTGTGCCCTTGAACTTGTGGGGTCTGTGCTAAATCCAGGTGACTAGTGTCAGGACCAAACTGCACTGTAGGACACCCCGTTGGTTTCAGAACACAGACAGGGACAACCGCTACATATTTAAACTTTCCATTTCTTCTGCTGGATGGAACCAAGGGGACAGAGTGAAGGACTTCACTTCTACCTTCACCAACAGTCCTCGTCTGCTTCAAACTTCCTGCTCATTTGACTCTCTCAATGCTTAACAAAGAAAACTTTCTCTGCAAGAACAGCTATTTCTTGTAGAGCTAGACACTGGCATTTTTGTTGTTCAGTAAAAATCGGGACCAGAGAGAGGAAAGGGAGGTATTCGGCTCTCTTGTTTTTCTTCCTACAGACACTTTCAGGCCACACTTAAGTTTCCTTATAACTCCATGCTAAGTGCTGGCAAAGAATGTATAAATATTTGTGAAGGTCAATGCCCCTCAAAATACTTATGTCTGCTGCTCAGAGAGCTGGTACCCTGGGTTCTGCAGTGGAATAACACTGCCATGCATTGTTTTGTTTTGTTTTTTAGAGATTGACAGATTGCAGAAAAACATTCCCCCACCTCCCGCCCAATATTTGTTTAGATGAATGGTCTGGATAGAGCCAGTGAAAAATTATACAGCTAAAATTCAACAGGCACATAACCACTCTGGTGGGAGAAAGGAAGGCAACCCAGCTTTATCCAGATGGATTCACCAGTCAAGGGCAGGGCAGAGAAAAGAAGCCACAGAGCTGAAGAGATGCAACCAACAAACAAACCAGAGCAGCAGACCAGAGCAGGCAAACCATCCTGTGGGCAGCCGTCCTTGGTTTCACTCATGGGTCCTCTGAACCTGCATCATAACCATCGGGGTGCTTGGGCCGCATCCCAGACCCATGAGTCTCAATGACCAGGAATGGGAGGTCTGCTGTCCAGGTAACTAGCCCTGAGATACTGTCCTTTAGATGAGATGATCACGCACAGGTGATAGCATCACCCCATTCATACACGTCTGTCTTCAGATACCAGCGCTGTCTGCACTTCCCCTTAACGCAGCTATGGTGAAAGCCAGTCTTGTCCTGAGAGAAATTTTCAAGGGATCTGGCTTTTTTGATGTTGAACATAAAAAGTGAAATCTGGCTGTCTAATCATTCCATATGATTGTTTGGCCTAAGAGTGGAGGGCAGGGCAAGTGCCAGTAACCCCACTGGGATTCTGATACAGCCAGACTAGGTCCAAGGTGGTCATCCAGAGGAACCTGGACAAGCAGGGCCCACATACAGGTGGGTTTGGGCAAAACACTGTTCAGTGATCAGGGGACAATATATAAGAGTCATAAAATCCCCCAGGACTAAGTTCTTCTGTAGCCAGAAGAAGGTAGCTACGTGTTCTCTTAAACATGAGAGAAACATTCTTCTGATAACTTTCAAGTTATCAGAAGCATATTAATTGCTCTTAGCAACACTGCTTCCCATCCTCCACTTTTATAGACTGCTTCAGTAGAGAGACATTCAGATATGATTATTTTTAAAAGCACCACTCCTTCCTCTCTTCCCCAAATAAACATTACAAATATTAAAATGGGTTTTAAATGAAAACTTAAATTGGCTTCATTTCTCTGTGTGGGGCAAATGGGGACTGTCACGCAGGGGACCCTGCTCGCTGCACCATTTGTCATGCAGGGCGTCCGGTGGGGTCTCTGCTCCCACTCCCCACATAAGAACGCAGGACACGGTAAGGCCAAAAAGGAACACCCACGGAGCCATAGATAGGGAAGTCAAACCAATATATTCTCGCTGGCGGCTGGGCTGGATACACAGGAAGCAGGATCTACATAATCTGCCTAACAGCAGTCCGCGCTTGCCAGCCACCATCTTCTCGCTAGCCCCCGTTCTTTTCTGCTAGCATAGCCACAGCCGTTATATTAGTGGCCAATGGCTTACGGGTTACAGCTGACGGCCAACTAGCCACAACTGCTGACCATCTGATCACAGTTGATAGCCATTTACTACCCGAGCCAGCACCTTTCTATGTGAGGCCGAGAGCCTAGAAACTGCTTTCTGGGGCTCTGTCCCCACACTCCACCCCTACAGGGTCTCGCCTCACAATCTATGCGACAAGTGTCTTCCGCGAGGGTCCCTGTGCGAGGAGCCTGGAGGTGAATGCAATATCCTGGACACAGCCAGGCTCTCTGAGCACAGCCAGGGTTTCTCAGGGCACCACCACAGTACTTCTGGGCGCAGCCAGACTTCCTGGGCTTCTTAGGGTACCACCTGTCTCCCCGGGCACAGCCAGAGTTTCTCAGGGCACTGCCACTCTCTCTGGACACAGCCAGACTTCCTGGGCACAGCCAGAGTTTCTCAGGGCACTGCCACTCTCTCTGGACACAGCCAGACTTCCTGGACACAGCCAGGGCCTCTCAGGGCACTGCCACTCTCTCTCTGGACACAGCCAGACTTCCTGGACACAGCCAGGGCTCTCAGGGCACTGCCACTCTCTCTGGGCACAGCCAGACTTCCTGGACACAGCCAGGGCTCTCAGGGCACTGCCACTTTCTCTGGACACAGCCAGGGCTCTCAGGGCACTGCCACTCTCTCTGGGCACAGCCAGACTTCCTGGACACAGCCAGGGCTCTCAGGGCACTGCCACTCTCTCTGGACACAGCCAGACTTCCTGGACACAGCCAGGGCCTCTCAGGGCACTGCCATTCTCTCTGGACACAGCCAGGGCCTCTCAGGGCACTGCCTCTCTCTCTGGGCACAGCCAGACTTCCTGGACACAGCCAGGGCCTCTCAGGGCACTGCCACTCTCTCTGGACACAGCCAGGGCTCTCAGGGCACTGTCACTCTCTCTGGGCACAGCCAGACTTCCTGGACACAGCCAGGCCTCTCAGGGCACTGCCACGCTCTCTGGGCTCAGCCAGACTTCCTGGACACAGCCAGGGCCTCTCAGGGCACTGCCACTCTCTCTGGGCACAGCCAGACTTCCTGGACACAGCCAGGGCTCTCAGGGCACTGCCACTCTTTCTGGGCTCAGCCAGACTTCCTGGACACAGCCAGGGCCTCTCAGGGCACTGCCACTCTCTCTGGGCACAGCCAGACTTCCTGGACACAGCCAGGGCCTCTCAGGGCACTGCCACTCTCTCTGGACACAGCCAGGGCTCTCAGGGCACTGTCACTCTCTCTGGGCACAGCCAGACTTCCTGGACACAGCCAGGCCTCTCAGGGCACTGCCACGCTCTCTGGGCTCAGCCAGACTTCCTGGACACAGCCAGGGCCTCTCAGGGCACTGCCACTCTCTCTGGGCACAGCCAGACTTCCTGGACACAGCCAGGGCTCTCAGGGCACTGCCACTCTTTCTGGGCTCAGCCAGACTTCCTGGACACAGCCAGGGCCTCTCAGGGCACTGCCACTCTCTCTGGGCACAGCCAGACTTCCTGGACAAAGCCAGTGCTCTCAGGGCACTGCCACTCTCTCTGGACACAGCCAGACTTCCTGGACACAGCCAGGGCTCTCAGGGCACTGCCACTCTCTCTCTGGGCCTCTCGGGGTACTGTGCTGGAACAACAGCAGCTCACATCAAGGTGCTTACATATTATCAATGGTGGCCAGTCAAGACACAAAAGCAAACATCCGCCAGTCCCACTACATGGTGGTGTGTTCCCAAACAGTCAAGCGTCCAATAAGTTAGGGATGGAAGGCAATTCCCCATAGTCCATAGTCATTCGCCAGGGCTGCCCTGGGGGTGAGGGACGACCTTGACCTCACCCTCATCTCCCACTGAGGACTCAGCAAGCTTTTCCTCCTGGGACTACAAGTCCCACATCCAGGCTGCCTCAGCAAGCACTTCCCAGCCCACAGGGCGACAACAACCTCCGCTTTTTCCGCTTTCTCCGGCCTCTGCTGGTTGGGGAACCATCCACTTCTTTCCACCCCTCCACGGGAATCGAGCTCTCCGGCAGCTGCTCCTCCTGGTCTTCCTCAGACTGAGCTTTCATACGCACAAACTGCTCCACTGCCCTTCGGAAAGCTTTGGCCAGCACCGTATCCTGCCGACTACACCAGGTGTCACACAGGGGACCCTGCTCGCTGCGCCATTTGTCATGCAGGGCGTCCGGCGGGGTCTCTGCTCCCGCTCCCCACATAAGAATGCAGGACACAGTAAGGCCAAACAGGAACACACACGGAGCCATAGATAGGGAAGTCAAACCAATATATTCTCGCTGGCGGCTGGGCTGGATACACAGGAAGCAGGATCTACATAATCTGCCTAACAGCAGTCCGCGCTTGCCAGCCACCATCTTCTTGCTAGCCCCCATTCTTTCCTGCTAGCATAGCCACAGCCGTTATATTAGTGGCCAATGGCTTACGGGTTACAGCTGACAGCCAACTAGCCACAGCTGCTGGCATCTGATCACAGTTGATGGCCATTTACTACCCGAGCCAGCACCTTTCTATGTGAGGCCAAGAGCCTGGAAACTGTTTTTTGGGGGCTTTGTCCCCACAGGGACCATCACACAGGAAGCGTCAGAGTCTCCACCCTGGGGGAAGCAGAGAAACTTTAAAGATCCAAGACAGACCTGCCTGGTTGTCTAAGTGAAGGTCCTTCAGCAGAAGCTCCGTGCGCTGCAGTGGGGAAGGTACAGAGACTGCCGAACAGAGGCAGGCACCATCCCTCTCGGAAAGTGGGGAGAGGAGAACATAGTTGGAGAGAGGTCCAGGCTGCGGTGCCCAAAGTGTGTTCCATAATAAGTCTTTATTCTTCAGGTACTTTGCCAAGGGAGGTTCGCATCTCATCCAGGCATTCTGAGTACTTAATCAGTGGTACAGAAACACGCAAAAGTATCATGTCCATTGCCAATGGCCAAACTGGTGACCAGTATCTTCCATTTTCTCGTGGCTGGCGACAACAGGGGTCCAGTCAATCATTTCTGATGGAATGAAGCGTCAGCTTCATCAGTGGCTGTGGCATCACTCTCCCAAGTCCCAGATGTGTCTTTATTATTTGTGATTTGGGTTCTCTCGGGGCCAGGTACACCTGCGAGGTGTTAGGAGGCCAGTGTGAAATGAGCTGTATGGAGGTGCATTTTCCTGGAGTCCAGCTGACGGCAGGAGGGTATGATGATCAAGCCTCTTGTCTTTGCTGAGATGTAACTTAATTCCCACATCTGAGAGTCCTGCTCGGAGGGTGCGTATGGGGGCACCAGGCACGTCTGGGTGGACCAACGGGGCCAAGGCTGCAGCTCCCACAACACAGAACTCTTCGCTGACCCCATCTTCGTCCTTGTACTTCTCAGAGCCCCTGTCCCTCTGTTTCATTTGTATGTTTTTATGTTCATATTTGTATGTTCCTACAGTCGTCTCAGTTCTGGCTGGGAGGTCTTTCTTCTTGACTGCTGGGCCATGACCCTAACACTCACTTTCATTGGTGACAGCCTCTACTCCCTGACCTTACGTTCTGCTCTTCCCTATGATGACTGAGGGGTGTTCCACCTACAGAAGAAAACTAAGGGGGAAAAGGGTCTACGTGGGTCCACAAGACAGTGGGAGCCACCCCATGAGCCCTACTTGGCCCGAGGCAAACAGGGCCCTGCAGGGGGCATTTATCTCCTTTAGTGAACAGAGGACAGCAGCTAGCTGGCCTGTCACCTCATCATGGCATCCCCGTCCCCAGGCAGCGGCCATGTACACTGCACATTTGTTTCTCCCCAAATACAAGGATCATATCCCACAGCCCTCTGGAGGATATCTGGGTTAATTCCACGCAGCATTCCTTGTATCCTGAAAAGCCACATACACAGTAAAGCGCAAGGGAGCCGCTCTTGGTTTATTTCTGAAGCCGAATCGCTATGTGCAGGGAAGGGCAGGCCTCCCTTGCAGAGCTTCTCAGGGGAATGAGCCCTGGATGGGAAGGGGAGGGAAGGGCACGGCGATGACCCTGACTTGCAAGGAGTTCTGCTTGGCCAGCTTGAGGGGCACCAACCACCAGGCCTGAGTTGGGGCCACACCTGGGAGCCCCAGGGGAGCTCCCAGTTGGAGCCCTGGAAGCCCCCTGCTGCACATGAGTCACAGAAGCCCAGGCCCAGCCTACTTTCCTTTCCAACCCCAACAGAGGAGGAGGAGAGCGACACAACAGGGAAGACATGGAGAAGGAGAAAGGCAGAAAGGAGACAAAGTCAGGGCAATCGTCCAAAACCAGGTGAGAGGGAAGGAGGGAGAGAAGTAGGCAGATGGTGCCCCTGGCTGGGGCTTCGGCAGAGGGGCTACTTGGGCCTGGTGGGCTGACCCCACAGGCTGTGCTGGCTGCAGGCCGGTGTCCCTGCTCAGCAGGCCACTCACTCAGCCAGGAAAATGCTGGCGCGGCAGGAGCTGGGAACAGAGTGGCATGTTCTACGCTGTATTTCCTGGTTTTCTCTGAGCGCAGGATACAGAGTCTTCCCATAGCAAACTTGTTTTTTTAGAGTGAACAATTCACTACTCTTATTTCCCTTCTCTCCTAGAATGACAAGGGGAAGGATAACAAGCAGCTGTTAAAATGACACCTCTGTGTTCACTGGTCTGGCCAGCTCTTTCCATATCTCCAGGACTTATCATCCCGTCTTATCTAAAACAAGTCTCTGGCTCCCACGTACCCCACAGAATCAACACGGTCATTGAGAACAGGCTGGAAGAAGCCCAGCTCCTGTGCCACTGACACTACAGGGTGCAAGGGGACCACACGGGATCTTGATTTCTGGTGACAATAATCTGATAAAGTGCTGGGGGGTGGGGGCAACAGCTTAGTTTTCAGAGTCTAGATTTTGTTTACAACATGGATGGTTAGCACGAGAGGCAACAGATATTCTATCGTATTCTTCTGTCACCCCAGGACTTCAAGATCTCATAAGGCTCCATTTAATCTGTGTGGGACTTTGGCCTTTTCTCAGGCTTTGTCTTGATTATAAAAGAATACGGAGCTCTGTACCTTGAAAATAGACAAAGGCTTCCCTTGAAGAATGAGAGTTAAGACCTCCTGTGCTCCAACCTCTCTGTCCCCCCTGTCACCTCCTGCACTGAGTCTCCTAGCCCCAGGGCTTGTCAGGAGTTGGGTAGTTCGCATCTCTCAGGCATTCTCAGGCATCTTGCAGCACCTGTTTATGCCTTGTTGTTATTGCTTTCTGGCATCGCTGCCATTAGCACAGTCATAAGGATGAACCTAGAGATGGGGCAGAAGGTAACTTTCCAGTCTGCTTCGCTCTTTGGTGACTTTTATCTGAAAGGCACTAACAGCAAACGAGAGTCAAGTATTATAAATCGGCCATTTGAAACGATTCTAACGTTCAGCTCACGAATGCTATACCTGTCCTCAATGGCGGTGGAGAATTGTTTGGTTTCACTTAGAAAGCACTAAATAAGCCTCTGTTTCTTCACTGAGCCATCTGAAAGCCAAGCTGCAGGCCGTAAAATTTTAATTTAAGATCAAAATGACAAATTAAAATCCCCAGCTCCTTTGAAGAACTACAAACAGTCCATTCTTCCTAAGCTTGGATGTCCATGGTGGGTCACTCCCCTCAGCTTTGGCATGCCAACCCATGCAAGCAAATGATGAACTAGTGGGGAACCTGCCGGGAACTAAAAGGCCAAATACACAGTGATCTGTAAGAATGAGACCCTCTAGTCTGTGGACTGGAGTTCCCTGAAATCTGTAGCAAAAGATTTCATAAACATAATAAAGTCCCCAAACTGTTGTTTTGCAGGTAATGAATTCTGGTTACTTTTCTTATCTGGAAGCATCTTGAATGGTCCTGACTGGTCCTGTTGACGTGAACTATCAACAAGAAGGTAAACAGTACACGTGCTATCTGAAGGAACCAGAGTCACATCCCCCACTACCTGGGTCCTCAAAGGTACATGTTTAGGGGGGTTGGAAAGAAAACTGAGAAATGCTAAGGTATTAGGTTGGTGCCAAAGCAATTGTGGTTTTGCAATTATTTTAACCTTTTAGACCACAATTACTTTAACCTTTTAGACCACAATTACTTTTGTACCAACCTAATAGCATTTGAAGAGCTCATTCCAAAGGACAAGACAGGGTCTTGAGAAGTTGCTGGTTTATAGATGGTTGGCAGAACTCAGTGGAGGCAACATAAACATCAAGGATGAAAGAAGCCTAATGGGCATCTAAGCCAATTTTACACTAATTGTTAAAAGTGGCAGAAAATGTCTCCAAACTATCATCTGCCAAAAGAAAGAGCAATTCTAAATCACAGTGTTGACAGCCAGAGGGTTGACATGGCAGAAAATCTCAGACTCACCAGCTGACTTGAAATCACATTAACTACCCTGTCTTCGAAGATGTCTTCGAAAGATCCTGGGACCTGAGCTAGATCAGTATGAGAATGACCACATGGAAACTTCCCTCAAGGCCATTTGTTCACAGCCCTTGTAATGGACCGTCCAGATGGTGTCTTAATCTCCCAAAGGACAAAATAATGAATCCCAAGAGAAAGATATTATAAAAGAGGGTGAATGGGAGAAAGAGACTACCAAATAAGAGTTAAAAGTGCAAGGCAGGGTGTCCCAAGACCAGTAGGTTGGTAGACATGGAGGCTGAAAAAAAATTGCCAGGTTCACTAGAATCCCAGCGGGCTGCACAGCACCGCGTGGACCAGGACTAGTAAAGCATGTGTCAAAACGATCAGTGACACTGTCCAGATGATATCTTAGCCCACTGGAGAAGTACAACACAGCTAACATCCATCATTCACTTGGAGCAGACAACTGCAAAGAAGCAAGGGCAAGTGAAAACCATCCAGGGAAACTTCAATCCAAACCCACTGTTTGGTACATGTGCTTGGAAAGTCCAGCTTAAAGAACAAGGACAGATGTTAGAGCAGATTGGGGTGGGCAGTGGGGAGGGTGTGAACAGGGCTCTGGGCCTTTCCCTTGCTGTGGACGAGTCCTGCCGTCTCAGGTATCTGTAGCTCTGTTCCAAAAAGAGTCACAAATTTCCCTGCCATGTTTCACCCCGATGACAGGGAATTTCATGAATCATGTTAACTTCTTCACCCAGATGGCACGACAGTCTCTAGTGGGTTTCTCCCGGTGGTGGTTGTTTCAGTGGAGAAATTTTAATTCCCTGGGAACACGCTATGGAAGAAGGGGGGCAGCAGAGGCAAAGTAATTTCTTCCTTCAACCTTCCGAAAGATTTACAATGGGAAAGGCCTGCTGGAGTCACACCAGAGACCACAACTTTTTGTCTCTGCAGCATCTGCCTGGGTCACAAAGGCACAGAAACATCTGGCCCCACAGTGGCCTGGAAAGAAAGCACAAACCAGACGGCCCATTTCTTGGGGTAGAAAGCCATCATTCTGGAAATCCTCTATCTAAGAGCAATCTTCCCCTGCATGTTCACTCCCACTAGCGGCAAAGATAAATAAGGAAGAAAGAGCCAAATATGTAACATAGCACTTCAATGGGACTCATATAAGCAATTTCTCAGACCAGCTTGAGAGGGTCTTTGAAGATAGTGAGAGGCAAGGAGGATCCTTTCTAGTAATACTTTTTTGGGGGCCTGGGCATTTACATAAGTGAGGCCAGAGGTATTTGTAATGAACACTTTTGTCTTAGTACTGCTGAAGAGAGCAAAGCAAATTTGAAAGTACTGGGTGTGGGGGTTGCGGGGGTGGGAAGACCAAGAGAAAGCAAATATACTTGTGTCTTATTACAAATTAGATCAACTTTCATATTCATATTTCATTTACTCATCAAATTGGAAAAAAAAAAGTTGAAAGGAACTTAGAAAAGAATAATTGGGTGATACTGCTAAAACCAAAATCAGAGACAACATGTTTTCTCAATTTAGAAAAACTCCATGTGTGTATTGGGGAGGGGAGGGGATGTTGAATAAATCAAGTGAAATTTTAATTTTAAAAGCAATCAACATTTCAAGAGCTGCCTTCATGTCTGAGGTCCCAGTACCAAACTGACCACAATTCGTTAATGAATTGAAGCCTACCACTGGCAGACCTCCCCCATATCATGCCCTGAGGAAAACTCTGAGATTATTAACTCTATTCAGCAGGTTTCCTCTGAAGCGAATAAAGGAAAACACGCATTTCTTCTTCTTCTCTTTCTCCTTCTCCTCCTCCTCCTCCTTTTTTTCTTTTAAAAAAACCAAGCCTGACTATTTCTAGTGGTAAACCCAGGCGTACCCATGCTGTTTAATGCTTTCAAGAAACGTCAGGGTGACAAAAAGCAAAATGTCACATCACGCTGGGTTGTGAATCCTCAGGTTTCACATCCAAGTTACTGGTAAAAGAAATGGTTTATTAGGTCAGAACCTAAACTCAAAACCCTTCCTCCCAAAGAAAAACTGGGGACTTTGGGAAGCAGTATGAACTCTTTCAGGCCATGTTTTAGCCTGAAGATGTCATTTTTAAACAGTCACCTGGCAGAATTAATGCATCTTCCAGAAGAAATTTCCATGCTTTCCAAGGATCCTAACATACGCCTTGACAACCTACTTCCAACAACTGGAGGCAACTAATTTTTGAGCACTATTATGAGCCGAATCACATGCTCAACGTTTAATACCAACAAATTTACTAAGTATTCATCGTCCCCACTGAGCAGATGAGCAAACTGAAGCTGAAATGGATGAGGATTGTCCAAAGTCACACAGTGACTGAAAATTCCACAATAAGTCTTGAACTTCATGCTAGATTCCCAGGCTATTTAAACAGCCAAAGAAAACCCAGACCTGCACCTGGGTTTGAATTCAATACTTACTCTCTGTGTGAGCCAGAACACCTTTTTTCACGAGTGACCTTCCAGGCCACTTCCTCAAAAGGTACATACAGCATGGGAGGGAAAATTTCTGAAGCACTGGACGGCTACTCAAGCAGTGGGACCTGTTTCCTCTCTCTCACCCTTTGAACATGCATGTTCAGGGCAGGATGGGGCTGACCCTATTACCTACCGTGTTTCCCTGAAAGTAAGGTCGGGTCTTACACCATATTTCCCGGAAAATAAGATCAGGTCTTATATGAATTTTTGCTCCAAAAGACGCATTAGGGCATATTTTCAGGGGATGTCTTATTTTTTCATGTACAACAATCTCCATTTATTCAAATACAGTCATGTCATCCTCTTCTGGAACATCGTCATAATGTACTAAATATGTCCATCTGGCTGATGATCTTTACTGGGGCTTATTTTCGGGGAAACATGGTAGCTCCAGAGGTGAGCACAGGGCCCCAGTCTAGCTTTCTACTGAAGCTACCATGAAAGAGACACTCTCTTTCTGAAGTTGAGGTTGCCAAGAGTGATAAAACCCTGGAACTATTGGTTACCATCCTTACCACCATATAGAGGTAGTCTGTCTGAGAAAGCCACCAACCAAGGCACATAGAAAAAGAGAGGGATTCTTAATATCATCCGAGACTATGGAGGCAACTACGCCTAAAGCTAGAATCCCTGAACTTCTGAGTTAAAAAACCAATAAAATCTATCATAGAGGGTTGTTTGAGTTAGAAGTCTTTCCATCACTTCTAGCCAAGAGCACAGACAAATACAAGTCCGTGATACAAATGTATGAAGTTTGTACATCCCAACCTCCCAGGCATAATACAAGCAGAAGAAAATCAAGGCGCTCTCAGGATTTTTATGTGAATGAAAAAAAGAGTTAGAGAAATCTTACCAAACAGTAGGATACTTCTCTGGAAAACCAGACACTCAGGCTGTCTGCAGCCTGCAGACCCCATCTTTGGGTACCACTGTTCCCTGCTGATGGCCCCAGGAACCCATCTGATAATCTGTGACTATGAGGTACCTGCAGACCTGTGTATTTGCCGGGCAAAGGCTGTGCACCATCTGAAACCATCTGCGCTCCCTTTGTTCTCACTGAGGCCTGAGCGCCAACAAGGCTTCCTGGGAAAACAGGCTGCATCCAAACCTACCTGAAGCACTGGAGACCCGGGACACGTCCTGGGACTGGGTAGAGCGATTGCGACTCTGCTGGCGGCGCCGACCAGTGGCTGACCTTGTGGTGCGCACGTGGACCTCACTCACTTTGAAGAAGGCCACCATGAATGGCTGCTTGTCATAAGGGCCATCTCTGCCCACCAGGCCTGCGGCTCGGGGGTTAATGCTGAGTCCTGGAATGTAACCCAAAGCACACCTCCCGTTATTCCACGGACACCTATTCCTGCAGCTACCGTACATAACTCATCCCGCCTGGCCTCCCAGGGGCAAATCATAAAGATGAGCATGAGGGGAAAGCATCATGCCCTCTCAAGTCTCTGATGGCTCCCTTGGGATGGTCAAAATCCAACCATTCCTTCCAAAGATCTGTGAATCTACACAAGGAGGGCTGGCTCTCAGGCTCTGCCATTCCTGCTAGTCTTTTTCTCTCATATTCATTCTTTCTTTCTGATCACATTCATCCCAACCAGTGAGGCACAGACAGAGTGTGCCCAGTGGGGGGCCCGAGAGGGGACGTCAAGCTGCTGAGCTCTGATGCTGCAGGAGGAGGGGTGCTGGAGCGTTCTGCTGCAAACGGACTCAACAGCCAGAATTCAGACTACGCTCCATCTTTCTCTTTACCTCAGCATCTCCCACCAGCTTCTGCCTCTGACCTGTCCTCCCGTTGTTACTCTTGTAACCTTGACCAGCTAACTGTCTCCTCGTCCCTTCAAAACAAGGTTTGCTTTTCAAACAGCAGTTATGAAGTCAGCCCGGAGCTGAGGAGCGCCTGTGACCCCCAGTGCTCCCACACTGTTGTAAGGAAATGAAGGACTTTGGCAAACTCACCATCCCGAGTCACCACGCTCAGCTGAAGCCCCATGTTGTGCTGTGGGGTCACGACCCACAGATTGCTCGTGGCTGTGATGTCAAACTCCAGCCAGCCTTCTTCTGAGGCCCACACTATGCGGGTGTCCAATAAAAACAGGTCAGAGTCTCTGAAAGAAAGGAAAGACGGCACCATGAATAGCAAGCTGTCCCCTCGGCTCCTTCTCACTCTGTCCAGCCCTTGGTGTCACAATCAAAGATGTCAAAATCAGATCAGACCCACCACAAAATGCTGTGTACAGTGACTTGCCACAGGCCAGGCTGGTGTGATACTATGTGGGATACAATCTGGAGAGAGATTAACACGTGCCAGGGCACTTCAGAGAAAGCAACGTTCTCACAAACATAGGAGGAACCCTCAGCTTCACCAGAAGCCTTGCTGTGATGTTTACATCAAATCTTTTGGCATCAGTGTAAATGATAGATAGATAGATGATAGATAGACAGACAGACACAGACAGACAGACAGACAGACAGACAGACAGATAGACAGACAGATAGATAAAGATAGATGATACATAGATGTCATATTGTTGCTTACTTTGTGGCTAATGACTTCTAAAAAGAGAGAAAGTGGGGGCAATGAGGGAAAGGATTGAGACTATATTAAAATCAGGATCAACAGAAGCATTTACAAAGTTTTGCTCTGCTCATTTTTAAAATTAGAACCTGACAACCTTCACATTGTTAGTTCCTGCGAAATAAGGAGAAATAAGAAGCCACATCACATTTCTGAGTAATCATCAGTTCTTTTCTTTTAATGAAGGTTGAATGGTCTATGGTGAGTGTCAAGTCCTTTCTCGTCTGGACTGTGTGACCGTGGGTGTATGGTGAGTGATGTTAAAGTTGATCCCAGTGCAGCTGTGAGCCAGAGCTGGGGTTCTCTGAGGCAAACTCATTGAGTCCATTCCTTCCACTGGGCTCCACAGGGAATATTTTTATATTTTTTTTACAGTTTTCAATTAACATAACACTAGGGACTGTGAGTGAGGGTAGGGGATGTCACCTTCGTGTTACAAGGACATTCTAAATCTGAGTTGACGTCCCAGGTTCACCGGCATGAAATTCCCATGATAGGGAAGGGGGATATTTTGGCCATGGAAAGATTCAAATACCCCGGTGCTGGAAATATTTTGCTGAAATATCTTACAGAATAGAAAAATTACTGGAATTAAATACTAAATTGAATACTAGCATCTCAATACTAATAAAGTACATTTAAATCAGTTATAAAGCTCTTTCATATGCCTTGCTTTACTTGGTGCTCATAACAATCCTGAAAACTCAGTACATCTTTAACCCCATTTTACAGCTGGAGAAACTGAGGCTCAGAAGTGAGGTTACGGTCATGTGGTCAAGATCAAAAGCTAGAAAGTGAAATAATGAGCTAATGAAAAGAAAGTAAGAGGATTCAGAGTTTTCCATAATGACATACTGCCTTTTGAGATTATTATGAAAGACAACCTGTGACAAATGAATATAATTTATCTCTATTCTATCAAATATCTGTGAAACCAGTGAAACATCTGAGTTAAGAATTTGAGATGTCTCAGAGGGGAAATAATTTTTCCTGTTGACATGGCTTAGAGTTAGAAGGAAACTCTATTGTCATCTTTTCCAAGCTCGAAACAGTAGGTACAGCTAAAAGTCGTTTACTCAGCTGCTGAACGGAGCCTGCGGGGGGCACATACAGGCCTGCCATCTTTAAAGCGCTCTCCCACACGTATGTGTCACACCCCCTGTTGACAAATCACCTCCCCGCCCCGTTACTGAGGTAACTGTGAGCAGGAAGACGGGGGTGTTCATGGAAAACAGCAAGAGGGGACTGCAAGTCCAAGGCTTTGAAGTTAAGATGCAAGAAGACATAAATTCTGTTCTGGAAGGTTGGAGAAGACCCTTATCCAGAAACAACACTGACAGCACGCACGGTACTGTGGGAAAAGTAGCCCTGGTCCTGAAGGAAGCACAAGACATACGAGTAGTCATGTCAGGGGAGCGCCCTCTAGAACGAAGACACAGTGAGAATCTCAAGGCATAATGCTGTCCCTGAGGCCAAGAGGATCAGTGCACGGCGCCTTTTCACTATTACAGAGCTTTGATGATACCCATCATTTTTAAGGTCTTGTAACAAGGATGCAGAAAAATACAGTCGAAGATATGAGTGGAGCATAGCTGGTAGAAAGAGCTAGAATACGCTCCATGTGAAAGAAATGAAATCTCTAGGGTTAGTGGGGATTAGTGGACATGAGGAGCCTGCCTTTCTATCTTGACTCTGCTCCTAAATCAGGCTGGGCCCCCAGGAATTCTTGTTGTTTCTCTGCCACACTTCCCTGACTCTAACATAAGGATAATTCTGGTCCTCACTGCTGAAGAGACCTGTGCAATACACAAACGTGGTCTAACAGCTGAGCCTAGAAAGATGTCAGTGAGGCAGTCTCAAATTTAGACGTTTAAATCTAGGACGCTCAGGTCCCTTGGAAGGGCGATGAGGTAGGGTATGGACTTAAAATAATGGACTAAATGGAGAGAGAAGAACACATATTTACTGTGTGCTTTCAATATGCTGGCATGTTCCAAGAGCTTCTCCTTTATTCTCTGGAGAGGCAAGTGCTATTATTGTGTCTTTTCTATAGTTGACGTCACGGAGCTTAGAGAGTGTAAGTGTATTATGGTCATTGGTATTAAGTGCGGTGACCAGAACTTAAAATCAGAGCCCAGGCTCTTAGCTACCACATTTCTAACAAACAAAGTCAAGAAAAGTCCAAGGCACAGGTTGAAAATGCTGAGCAAGGGCTCCGAGTAAGATAAGGGATCAAAATCTACCGTACATAAATGCCAACATCAGGTGGATAGAGAAAACACATTGAGATAGTCAGGGTAGCACAGGATCAGAAATCATGAGAGGATTCTCACATCAGGGTCAGGAGAGAAAGGGGTGAAAGGTTCATGCAGGAAGGGATCCGAGATGGACTGCCCAGTCTTGCCCTCTTCCTCATCCTCAGCAGAATGCTCTCTGTCTAGACTGAGACCACCACTGACACTCAGTCACACAGCCAGGTGAGGACCTTTAGAATTACAGCTTTAAGGATCTACTTCATCAGTTCACCCTTTATGGTCAGTCTCTAAAACGGCTCTGGTCTGACCCACATCTATTTACTTTTCTTCAATAACACATGGCCTCCTTAGTCTATCATCTTTGTAAAAGCATAGCTTCAAACAAGATGCATCTGATTTCACTGAAAAACAACAATTCTCTTCTAAATCTCACTGCAGCATGGTTGAGATCTGTTGTTCCCGTCTAAACTATGTGTCGCCACCAGATAAAAAATCCTAGGGTCTGGCCAAAATGGCCACCATGACTGGATTATTTGGACCCTCCTACTGAGACACTCAACTGAGCATATAATGAAAAAAAATCCTGAAGGAAGAGAGAGAAAATTTTGAATGAATTTATTGCCTATTTTGTTCTCAACCAACTCATAGACCCATGCTTCATGATGAATATGTGTTCCATCTTCAAGGATAAAATAATGTTATTCTCCATGTTATCCCAACTCGAGGACATGAGTTTCCTCACATTGTTATCATCGTGGGCAAATGGAGTTCTTAATAATTAATAAACGCAGCAAGAAATTTCTAGAAATTTTCAAAAATTCACCCTGGGGCTCGAGTTACCTGACCAACAAGTCACTCTTAAGACTTGTAGAACTGGTGTTTTGGGGGTAGGTCACCCCTGTGTGGTCCCATCACACAGCTTCCTCGTCTTAGCCTCCAGTAGGTGAGAAGCAGACAGCACCATGGGCAAAGACAGAGGGTCTTTCTCTCCTTTGCGCTTGGAGAAAGTCAGGAGGCACCTGAGCTCCTGGGTTTTGACCTTTCCTGACAAACGGCACCCATTAAGGTCACACTGTCCTGGACAAAGTACAACTGTGCTTACTACTAACTATTCACTACAAATGTGTTCTTCATAAAATGGAATTTATACGTATGAAGCAAGAAAATTTATGAAATATTTGATAAGGTGACTGTAATTTGTTGATTTCTTCATAACATATTCCTTTGCCACTTGTGTGTCTGTCTTAATGTAAACTGAGATACAAAACAACATTCATACACTGATGAACCACACTAATAAATGTACTTTATTAGTATGCAATGAGGAAAATTCAATTTTCAAATGGTATGAAAGCCAAACATCAATCATTTCACAAAATCAGATAGTAAAGCAAGGATTTGTACTTTCTCCTTATGTAATATATCATACATTAAGGATTATGTCTAAAGTTTTACCAGTAAAAAGATAGAAAAGAAATAGGATTTAAAAAGATAACACTACAATTCAGGATAAACTGCTACACACATGTACACACACACATGGATTTGAGTAACAAGGATGAACGGACATTATGATTATATAATTAGCTAAGCTCTCAGTGATTTTTTTTACACCACTTGATATTACCCAAATTTCACCTTAAGGACTAACATAGTACGAAGAGAAGGTTTAAATGTCAAAGGCACCTTAACTTTGTGAGGGATACATCATCTTCACCAAAGTAACACAAATCACTTTGCTGTCAGAGTATTAACATAGCAAGCCCTGACAAGGTGTTTACTACGTGACTGCACTAAGTGCCCTTAGATATGTTAGCTCCTCACAACCACCATAAGGGGTAAAGAGTATGAACACCACCACAGGTTGGCAGACAAGGAAACTGAGGAAAAGAGGCTAAGTAGTGTGCTACTGCTCACACAGCCAGGAAGTTCACAGCTGGGATTTGAAACAGACAGTGTAGCTCGAGTGTTACCTATGTACGTTCTGAGCCATCACAGCAGAGGCTCTTCAGTTCAGGCTGCACTGGAGTCCCCTGGAGGGCTTGTTAACACAAAGACTGTGGTGGGGCCTGAGAATGTGCATTTCTAATAGGTTCCTTGGTGATACTGATCTACTCGTCTGGGGACCACACTTTGCGAGCCACTGACCTACAACATACTCCCTCTCTCGTACATTGGGGTAGTATTACCTTCATCGGCTTCTTAGACTTCAGGTGCAAAGCCGTCTGCTCTCAAGAATTCTTGCTCCTCTTCCTAAACAGTGCAAAGCAAGTGTTGGCTGCTCCACAAGTAAATGTCTGATTGTCTTATGGACTGGACTTACCCTCAGGGAGTTATCAACCTAGACTAATAATTGGAATCACAGGTAAGACCACAGCAAAGTAGCAGTATTATTAAAGGCTTGCCCGTACGTGTCCAAGACAGGAAGAGAGGGGACGGTGGAAGATTACTTAATACAAATTTATGGCTACCTAACAAGCTGTCCTCTTTGGCTGCAGAAGCAAAATAATGTTCCCATACACTGGGGTATACTCCAATGTGCCCTAATGATCAAGTACAGATTAAACAAGGAGTTCTGCCACCTTTAATACATCTTATGTGCAAATCTTATATGTTTTAGTTCCCATCACCAATCCTACGTTTCCATATCCTTGTCCAATACGGGGGAAATAAAACAGCAAAAATATTGCTAATTTGTGATTTAAAAAAAAAGATGTTTCACAAAATAATCTTAACCACTACCATATCCTGCCTCCCACAAAGTTGGATATCCTGGTAAGGAGATGAATGCATCATAGCAATCAGTTTCTGGGAATGAATAACACAGAAGACATGGTTTCCAGAAATAAAAACCTATTTCCCTTTCTCTTTCATGTTTACCAAGTAGATAAGCAGTTCCCAGAGAACAGTTTCCTCTGCCCAACACACCCTGACTTCTCCTCTCCCCCAAATTTAGCGTTCTTTTGAGTGTATGCGATTCTTCATGGTAATTTTAATTCCCTTCTGTAATATTCTTTTCTACACTGTGCCTTTGCAAAGAACAGAACATAAATAGTCTGAGAAACAAGGTTGGGTAGCTTCTTGAGCCTTTACTTTTTACAATTTCAGGTAGATAATTCTAAGTATAAAGAATATGCACTTAACTAAAAAGATAAACAGAACTAGTTACATAACCTGAGCTGTGGGTAAGTTGTATTACCCCCTTCTCAGGGGCAAAGGATCAAATACTGAAAAGTTCAATGCTTGGCTGAGGCCCACACTGAGTGTGCCAGAGATTATCAGGTCAGCAGTAAGATTTCAGGAGTCCCTGAGGATCATACCTGTGAAAGCCAGATACAGAAAGAGAAACAGGTGTGGCTGTGCACGGTGATAAGAGGCTTTGATTTTCTTCTACCAGACTATAATAGTGTCCTCCTATTCTGGCTTTCTCAAATTTGCCCTTCTCTTCAAAAAAGAAAATAGCCTCAGATATCTCACTTTTATCTCAGTATTGATAAAAGTTCACTTCACTTCAGCAGGCGGCACTGAAAATCCAACAGAATTCATAGAGCAATTAGTCTATTAAAAAACTGCTTTGCCAAGGAAACTGTCCTCTGAGGTCCTGGAATTGGATCAACTACTGGATTTAGGTCTTGTCTCCAGAAGTATACCATTTGGTTAATGAATCAAATACCAACAATTGTGGGGATTCATTATAAAGATTTCCAAATAAAAATACAAAGCTTCTGGATGTATGCTTCTGGCTATGAAGTATCAAACTAACAATCCCACGAAGAACAAGTTAAAAAAACAAACCTGCTTGAAGATATCTTAGAGCATCCAACACAGGCAACACTTGATGAGTCAAGGTCTCAGAAAGAACTGACTCTGGGTGGTGAACACACAATGGGATTTATAGATGATGTATTGCAGACTTGTACACCTGAAATCTATGTAATTTCACTAACAATTGTCACCCCAATAAACTTTAATTTAAAAAAAAGAGATCTCAGAAAGAAGGGAAATGCATTGTGGTGAGCCCTGTATTTGCTGTTGCCTTTGCCTCTCAAGGCATTTGTTAATTCCTTGAATGAGGTATAGATGCCAGGAAGAAAGGGGCAGCAGCCTAGAGCTCAGAGCTCAGAGCCCCTCCAGCTGGGGCTCACTGGAGTTTAAGGCAGCTAGGACTTGAAGGGCTAAGGTCCCAGAGGAAAGGGGCTGCATAGAAGTGAGCTCATACAAGTGATCTCATAGAAGCTTGGGTTCACTTCCTCTAGGACCTTGGCTCTTCAAGTCCTGGCTGCCTTGAACTCCAATATTTTGCCAAATATTAAGCCGTGTACGCATGGAGTAAGAAGCTGAGAAAACAAGCAGAAAGAAATTGCTTAGAGGATAAAAAGCAAAGCAGACTTTTTGGCAGTCTCACAATGCTGGGGAGTTACAAATTAGAGTTCAGAGTCCAGAAAGATGGGCTCTGGTAAACATCCTAAACCTTCAGCTGAGACCCCTAAAGGGCTAAACTCTAGGAGAAAGGAAAAACCAGAAACAGATGGGCGTTAACACATCCTGAAACCCAGTCTCACTAGAAGATAAAGAACAAGGTAATCTGCCTGCATGTTGTCTGCTTTCTAGAAGAAAATGAAATCCAGTCTGGAAGAAGATAAAAGTGTCTAGAAAAGTTTTTCAAAAATAATGTCCTGAATTTAATTTTTAAAATTATCAGTCATTCCAGGAAATAAAACCAAGAGAGAAAAATCAAGGGAACAAATAGATAATGGAAATAGATCCATAGGTGATCTAGATAATAAGAGTTATCAGACATGATCTTTGAGTCTAGCCTTATACAAAGACGATAATAAATCACAGGTTGGGTTTGTTTCAGGGATGTGAGGCTGGTTTAACATTTTACAACCATTTAGTATATCACATTAACACTATAAAGAAGAAAAATATACTCATCCCCAAAATATCTGGAAAAAAAATTTGATAAAATTCCACACCAATTTCTAATTAAAAAACAAAAACAAAAATCTTGTAGCAAACTAGGAATAGAGGAGAATTTTCTTAATCTAATAAAGAGTATCTACAAGAATACTTATAGCAAACATCACCCTTAATGGTAAATTTCCCCCCTTATTTTAGAAATCTGACAGGGATTTTCAAACTGAAGTTAGAAATCTGAATGGAATTCAACATTATATTGAATGTGCAGCTAGCACAACAAAACAAGATGAAAAGAAACAAAAAATATAAGAATTAAAAAGAAAGAAATAAAACTGATATATATATATATATATAGATGGCATGATTATATTTATAGAATTTTCAAACTATTGCACAGAAAAAAATATTAGAATTTGCAAGGTTGCTAGAGAAAAGTTCAATATACACAAATCAATTATATTTCTATAAGTGAGCACAAATCAATTAGACACTGAAATTTGTAAAAGCTAATAAAAACATTTACAATATCATCAAAAACTTCAAGATCTGGAATAATTCTAACAAAAAGACTCAAGACACAAAAAACTACAAAATATTATTGAGATAAAGAAAGCCTAAATAAATACCATATTCTTGGATTGGAACACTCAATGTTGTTAAGAGTCAATTCTTCCCAAATTGATTTCTAGGTTTAATGACATTCCAATCAGAAGCCCAGCAATTTTCTTTTGTGGAAATTGAAATGCCTACTTTACAATTTGTATGGAAATGCAAAGATCCATAAAGTGCCAAGAAAATCTTGAAGAATAAAATTGGAGAACTTACACACCAGATATCAAGCCTTCTTATAAAACTAAAAGAATTAAGAATACACTATTAGTGGAAAAAGAGAAAAAGTAACCAATGGAACTGAATAAAGATCCCAGGAACAGATCCACACATACGTGATCACCTGATTTAGGACAAAGATGCCATTGGAATAAACTGAAAATGGAAAATATTTTCAATAAATGGTACTGGGTTAATTAGGTTTTTCTATTCTTACACAACTGGGATATCTAATCAACTTCAGTAGCTCACATATGATCTTAACTATCTGCTACTATACTTTAGTTCATTCTGCTGAGCCAAACACTTCCATATCCCACAGCTTCCTGGGTATCCCTACCATGACTCAAACATGTCCAAACCGTCCCTATCTCTGTGAGTGGTTCAAGTAGCATATCAAACTAAAAATTCTAGAAAAATGTGTTTTTGCCACTTGACAGTTATTTTCTGTCCTTGGACAATTATATTCTACCTGTAAAATAGGTCAGAATTGGTGAATTTTGTCAAAAATTGAGTTTAAGCAATAATTCCATCTGGGATTTTCCCCGAGACTCCACTGGCATGGCTTCTGGGCTATCCCTAGGAAATCTTTCTGTTTTGAAAACCAACTCTGCAGCAGCATTGCCCTGTTTCCTTCATTCAGAGGTGCATTTCTTCACATTCTAAGGATTCTGAAGTTAGGATGAAACATATGAACCAAACTTTACAAAAATACACAGATAAAAAACCCCCACAATTTTGCCTGTTTGTAAAAAGAGGAATAAGTTGCAATAGTGCTTATATTAGGAAGAACTGAATTTTAAATTTGGTAATTATTTCTTACTTTAAATGTCTTCCAAAGGACTTCACCATGATAGAACACGCAGAAGAAAAGTCATCATATATATATATATATATATATATATATATATATATATATATATATATATACAGAAGATAGACTATCACTGTCAGGCCATGCAATCACCAAAACATACAGAGTAGAACATAGAATTTCAAAACTAGCAGAGGCAAGTGTGGTTAATTCATGTACCAAACGGGACCATCTTCCAGGGACACTGAGTATGTCCCTCTGTTAAAATTTCTGGCTGGCTTTCAGGAGATGCTCTTTGACTTCTAAGTATACAAAACCAATTAAGACCAGTCAAAGTATGTCTTTAACCAAATAAGAAATGTAAATGAATGTGATATCCTTTAAAAGCCTCAAAATTGCAGTTAATCTAAAGGTACTAGAGAAGTATAAAGATCATGAGTACGTGTTATGAAAAGCAACATGTTACCATTATGTTACAATACATGAATATGAAAGGTCAAAAGTTATTCCAAGCAGCCTTTACCATCCAAGTATGAAGACAGCTTAGTGTGTTTGAGATGCAGAAGAAAACGGTGAAGTAAACAAACGAATAATACTGTGAGTAAGCACAAAACTTCTGTATGAATGTATTCTACTCTTTCCTCCCCCTCATACCTCTGCTCTAGAAAAGCTGCCAATAGATTAATGTTTAATCAATAGATCAACAAAGGTTTGCAAAAGTTTTCCATAGGGAGGCCTTGGAAGTCTACGTACCATGGCCTGAATTCTAACAGACACATTTCACTCCCACAGAGCTGTCTCACTTGCCATCCAAACAGAAGCAACCTTGGGATGTTCCCATCCAGTGTAAGGAGATGGTGATATGAGGCATGCCAGAAGGAGACTGCTTACCTCTTTCTGGCATTTCACCTTTATCTCGGGACTGTAGCCATGTCATTGGGGTGACTTTTGGGAAGCTTAACAGACAATAGTTTAGGCATAATTTGGAGTTGGCAACATGCATATGTGCCATGTTTCATTCTCTAACAGGTAACATGCCTCCTTGCTTATCTGATGGGGCCATGGCTAAACCCTAATGAGGGAATATATGAGAAGGTCTTTTCCAAACCCTAAGTACTCTATAAGTGCCAATTTTTGCCAGTGTCATCATAAAAACATAATGATTTATAACACCAGATGTTAACACTAAATTCATCTTAAAATATAAACACCACACCATAACGTAGAGCACATTTTAAAAATAAAGTGCAGAAGGCATGCTGTGCTATTCTGATTTAACTGTGTACACTGCTGGGTGGTTGTTCTACGAGTTGCTCCAGATCTTTTTAGGACTTAAGATTCTATCTCAGGGTTTATTCTCAGGTTCTGAATAAAGTATCAAATGTTTCTCTGTACTCAAAGCACCATCTATTCAAGTAGTGACTTTTCTTTTTTTTAACTTACCTGGTCCAGTGATTTCCTATCAGTCCGAGGAATGTGTTTCTGTAGAGTTCACAGCAACGGCCTATCTCCCAAGAATCTGTTTTTGACCCTCTATGGGTCGGGCTTCCTAGCTGCCCTTTATATGCCCATACATAACTTCTTCTGCCTCAGCTGAGTATATGACAGTATTAAAAAACCTGCACTTTTTTGTTTGTTTGTTTTGCAAGGAGGCCAACTATTTTGCAACACAAACATTTGTTAAATGAAGTTAATCCATTAAATACTACAAATTTCACTTAAACACAGATTAGACAAATAAGTTTCTTCACCAGTCTGGAGAATCGTTTTCAGCCAAGACACCCCAAGATAGTACAGATGGGGGGATCAGACCTTCCCCAGAAGTCCTGAAGTTAAATCTGGAGGCCTTTGGAAGGACATTAGGAGACACCAGGAAGCCTGGGCTCCTAGCCCACCGATAAGAAAAGAAAAGCTCCTCCTGGCCAACCTGGGACCATTCAAAGCATAAAATTCTCCCAATTCTCCCAGGAGTTCCCCTTTCCTATGCACAAAACTTAAACCTATCTAATTGCCACATACTCCCATCCTAGAGGGCAGAGAAATTACAACTCTGCTTTGACAGTCATCAAAGGTTGGGACCGTTTGAGATTTTGTTTTCCACACTCACTGCTGGCCTTGAGGAAGTATGACAGCACCATCTAAGCACAAGGCAGCTGTTCATTTTTGGCTGAAGTTCAACATAAACCTTACAGATGGTCTGCTAGCTCTCTCTTCAAAAAAAATAAGAACTTGTTTTTTAAATGTATAGTCACAAAACCCCCAATAAAGTGTTTTCACTATAAAGCTCCCCTCCCCCCGCCTCCACAGGACAGAGAAAACCATGTATTCTGAACAAAGCTCTGAGCCAAAATGGTACCAGGAGATTATATCCACCAGAAAAATATAATGGGACAAATAATTAGGCACATTGAAACTCAAAGGCTAAGCAGTTCCAAGGTCTCACCGAAGATCAAGTCTCTCTGAAGTATTGAAAGATGAAAATTTAGCAACAAATAATGTGTTTTTCAAAAGAGGCCCTTAACAGTTAAGTCATTGAATATATACTTTTATTGAGGAGTGAAAATGAGACATCAGAAAACTTCCCGTTCATTCCAACATTTTGGTCTGTTATAAAGATACCACGATGACTATATTTTACATACTACATAAGTATTCCAGCTAAGAAGTCACACACAAACCTCAGTGTGTATGTTCAATACCATGATGTGTCCCCAAAGCCCGACAAGAGTCCTTCCTTCTTCCTTATTTTCCTCATTACAGATTTGAATAGGCATAAGGGCCAAATGTTGATAGTGCTCGCAAAACTAAAATAAACCGTTTATAGGTCAAGTTAACGTTTGTTGTTATTTTACTGTGCATATTTGTGACAGACCCACACACAGATCCATAACTTTAGGATAAACTATAGTCATTCGGAAATCTTTGGACGTTCTTGGGAAGTCAACAGGCTTCCAAGACCAAAAGCAAGAATTTGCACTTGGTTCATAAAATCAAAGCTGGCAAATCCCTTAGAGAGTCTCTAAATGTGGGATTCCCTCCCTCTCTGCATTCTCTTTCTTTAACTGTATCTTCATATCCACCATCTAATTGCCAGGCTGTCATGTCACCTGCTGAGATCCCACCTCAGCACCCTGAGAACTATGCAACAATGCTAACCCCCCACCATCAGGTGCTCCATTCTCCCCTAATTACTAAACTGACCCTCTAGCGTAAGCAAAATGCAAGGTTATTCGCTTGTTTCCTGTGGGCTATAGGTTTGAACGAACTGCTGTAATACTTCATCCGGTCCTCCAAAAATCACTCCCTGGAAGTTTTGCTTTATTGCTAGAAAGTCCCACGAATGCACTTCATTGCAGTTCTTTTCTAAAACGATCTGGCCTCATTTCAGGAAATAAGAATAATACAGACATGAAAAAAAGTCTATTGTTCCCTTGTATCCAAATAATAAAAAATACATTCGACACACGCACACATATACATACACACTCACTCAAAGATACATCACATATAATATGTATAACATATGTATATTATATATACAAACGCATAGCCTTGTATTCACCTGAAATCACTCCGTTTGTCAGCATCTTTACATAATTTTCACGTGTGAATTTATTTTAGCTGCCTTCACTCATCATTCAAAGTAGGGACTCAACAATTGTGGGAAACATTTTGTCCCTAATAAGTCATAGGTTCTTTGATCGTAAAGGATGCTTGGTAAATACCATCCACTGGCTTGCTTAGGAAAAGAAAACTATTTGAAAAATCTTCAACAGCAAAACCTCTTGCTGCTGGCAAACACTACAATTCAGAACACACCCCTCAGGTGCGGCCCTGAACTCCGAATCACCTTCCACAGACATACTTGGGGTTATGTGGTGACAGGGTGAGAAATGGGGGCCAGCCCCACCCTTTGGGGTTCCTTGAGCCCTCATACCTGTGCTGATGCTCCTGTAAGACTTGATAAATGCTGATAAGAAAAGTTTGGTTTTTAAAACTCCCCACAACACAGTCCTTGTAGATTCGGAATTCTGCAGCCGTCACCGCCTCACCCTCAGGAATCTGGGATAAGTTGAACTTGAACTCTTTGTGGTGTCGCTGGCGAGGGGAGAACTCCTTGTCGTACTCCACTATAAGATTAAACAAGAGAGAGTGACAACTATTGTTACTTGACTAAGTGCCACAGGCTCACCTCAAAAGAAAGTCTCCCCATTTTAATTCGTACGTGGATTACCGGTTACCAATGGCTTATTAGAAGGGTAGGATGGTGGGAAGAACATTGGCTAGGCTGTCAAACAGGCTGGGAATAAAATCCTTCGTTTTCCCCAAGATTAAATAAAATTTGGATTTTATTTCATTTAAATACTTAGTTTTACTAAGTTACATGAAATCAAGTTATTTAAACTCTTGGCCTCAGGTTTCCTCATCTGCAAAAAAAAAAAAATACAGGAATAGAATGACTTCACAGGGAAGTTGTGTTTAAGAAAACAATTAATAAGAATGCATGTGGTGATCCTGGCCCCCAGAAACCCCTCCCAGTCCCCTCTCCTTCCTACTGCTTTGCCCCCCCTCAGGTGGGTTCATCAGCAACTGACATGGCCAAGGGTAGTCCTGAGCCAACCTTTGGAAGTGCTGGTGGGGAAGGGCGTGAGCGGTGCATTTGGCCTCAGCCTGAAGCTCCCAATTTTGCCTGCTGTCAGTGCAACTTTTTGTTGACAAGTTTAGGGTAAAGCTTCATGGAAAATGTTGCTCTCACTAAAGTGTGCTGCCATCCCTCTGCTAGTGGAACCTGGGGGCTGAAGGACTCTGAAGGGAGGGACCCACTGAGTTGTGAAGCTGCTGGAGTCTCCATTTGATTTGTGCTTAGAACCCAAGTAGAAGAACAGCGATGTGGAAGTAAATCACCAATGAAACTTGCTATTTTCTAATTTTGTCTTAATTGGGAAAGGATTGAGTCTGAAAACTGGGGTTTTTAAATGAAATATTTTCCCTGCATGAAGACAAAATACGAAAAACTACAACTACCAATGATCAGTTTTCAGAGTCAGGTTTCAGATGTCTACATAAGTTCTGTGTGAGAGAAACGAGTACCAGCCACAGATTCTTAACTTATAATCATTGTACAAGAGAAAAAGGAGCGCTCTGCTTCCCACCATAAATCCTCGGCTCTTTCCCCCAGAGTTCAGAAACACTTCTGCCCCGCTGTTCCTGTTAGTTTTCTCTTAATGGCAACCACAGTGAAATCCCATGAGCAAATTAATCCTTTATGGCACAGTTTTCCCAGGGCTTGTGGGTAGAAAAAAAAAATCAAATTATTTGCCACCTCCAACTGCCCACTTTCTCCCACATGTGTTGTTCTCCATAATCACCAGAGAAAAGCTTTGGAGATTTAGCTTCTTTTAAAACTAAAAAACAAAAATAAATAAAAAAGCCAGTAACTTTTACAAGAACCTAAGACCTCAGTGGCATTTGCAGAAACTAAGGAAAGTTAAGCCATCTATAGGTATGGGGTTTTAAATAAAGAATTTCTGAAACTGCCATGTGACTATGCAACAAATCTTTTCAATTCAAGTTATCGCCCTTTATTTTATTTTCCATTTTATGGGTTAAAAAAGGACAAACTTTGACTTATGTAAGAGCTTGAATATAAGCAAAAAAAGGTCTAACCAGAAAGTAAACCAACAAGAGAGCAGGTTTTCTAATTAGTGGCTAAGCATGAAAAGCAATATTGTTGGGGAGTTCACCCAAGGCCACCCACACATGATGCTGGATCACTTTTCCCTAAAACTGATCTGCCTTTTACGTTTGATATGTTATCATCAGTAGTTAAAAAGTGAGTCAAATCTGATTTCCCAGAGACTTTCTACAAAACAGTCACATAGCTTTTCTGTAGGGCCTTTTGTGTGCTTAAATTTTAATATCACTAAATGAAAATATATTCTTAAGATTCATTTCAGAGAATGCTTAAGCACTCAAAGAAGTCTTTCAATTGCTCTTAATATAAATATAAATATAATTAATTAGAAAGAAAAAATACAGATGTGAAGCAAGATATAAGATAGTAACTTAAGATATTTTAGTTCTAAGGAGCAGAGAAAGGGACAGAAATTTCAATATATGAGAAATGTGGTAGCTAGTCTTTGGAGAGGTACACCACCCCCAATAAACCATACCTCCCGGTATTCACACCCTTGGGTGGTCTCCCTCCTCTGGGGTGGCTCTGGGCTGGTGCTGAGTGACTTTTGAGGCTAGGTCATAAGTTTCAAACTTCCTTCTACTTAGGTTTCTTGGAATGTTTGTTGGGGGGCAAGATGGCTACATTGTAAGAAGTCCACCTGCTCTGAAACCTCCATGCTGTGAGGAAGCTCAAGCTAACCATATAGAGAAGTGAAGTGTGCATAGAGAGACAGAGGGAGAGAGAGAGGGAAGGAGGAAGGGAAGAGTCCAGTCAGTCCCCAACTGCCTCAGCTGAGGTACCAGACGTATTATGAAGATGCCATCTTAGATCTCCTACCCTGTGGAACCTTTGAATGACTCCAACTCTGGCCACCATCTGACTGCAATTACATGAGGACTTCAAGGGAGAACCACCAAGTTGAACCTAGTCATTTCACAAGACTCAAAGATAATAACACACGGTTGTTTTTAAGCCACCATGTTCTGGGTGACTTGTTATGCAGTAATAGGCAACAGACACAAGAAGATAAGGGAGGACAGGAGAGGGTAACAGAGGGAAATGGAGAGAAAAGGGAAGTCTGGCCTTGATAGAAAGGAGAGAAATTGCATGCAATTCTTAAGGATAAGGGTTTTGAAATGCTGGAAGGCAGTATGTATGACTAAGGAAGAATCCTGGCAAAAGTGCCTCACAGGCACTTGTGGAGAGATAAAGAATCTAAAAATGAGAAAACAGAAGCATAGTTCAAAGCCTTCATTTTATTTGAATGTGAACTAGAACTCATTGCCTTATATGTGCATTTTCTCATTTCTCCTCTACCAAGACAACATTATCTTGAAGCACTCTGAACTTTCTTCTGCTATTCCTTTCTCTTTCTCTGAGGAGATTCATGGTCTCCTAAGCCCCACAAGTCTCTGTCCACCTGCTTTTAAGTTCTTTCATCCAAATCCTTTACTGTCTTCTGAACCTCTCCTCATGTCTCTTAGCTGGAAGCTGAACCACCTTCCTCACTCTCCTCATGATACCTCAGCCACTGGTCGCTGGAATTTGCTTGGAACTCTTTCTTTCCCAATTTTTTGCCCCTAATTGAATTTGCACAATGCATTTTGCTAATGTCTCACAGGGATACAAGAAATAAACACAATTTGGTCACTGACTACACGTGAATTTGAAGACCACAACAGTAAAATAATAATGTTTCCAATGAGCTTAGCATTGCCCCTTGAAACATTATGATTCTGAACGCTTTAAATATCAGAGAGTTTAAGAAATATGAGAGAGGCTGAGTTCTGAATTCAGTGCTCAGTACCTATTTTGTAGCCCTAGCATTTGGCTTTTTCAATGGTGGTGCCATGTGTGATATACAATTAAGTGGTATCTAACTGCTTAACTGGTTTTTGATTCCAGCTCCCTTCTTCTTAACATATATGATGCTAAGTAAGATATCAAAGTTCCAGTTATCAGTTAAAAGGGAATGATAACATTTCTGTAGATTAAGTAAGACAATCTATACAAAATACCATGTTTCCCCGAAAATAAGACCAGGTCTTATATTAAGGTTTGCTCCAAAAGATGCATTAGGGCTTATGTTCAGGGGATGCCATCCTAAAACATCATTCTAGAGCTTGTTTTCCAGTTAGGTCTTATTTTCGGGGAAACACAGTAGTCAATGGTAGAGTAAGTGCTTAATAAATGTTAGTGGTAATTATCACTAGCTGATATTTGAGAATGCAGCTCCTCTAGGCTTAGAGTCTGTCATTGCTGAGAAATTCAAATTTACTCATGAGTTTTTAGATAGGGCTGATTAACAGTTCCACTAAATTAACTTTTTAAATTAGAGAGATGCATTCTGTGAAAGGGGCAGTAAGTAAAATCAGCATATTGAGTCTTGGTGATTGGCTACTGGATACAGTGCTGTGTTCTCCAAGACAATAATTCCTAGAATTTTCCACTTCAAGGACTAGTGAAAATATTTTTTGAATGGTAATGACCTTACACAAGGTCACCTACTTTTTTCTGTTTGCCTTTTGTAAGAGCAATAAAACAAACAAGACAACAAACTGCATTCTTTTAACTGATTTCATTGCTAAAGGTCCTTCTAACACTGAAAAAAAAGGACATACTTGAAGAATATATACAATCCTTGAAATTGAATAAATTCAGCTTTATAAAACTCACGCTACTCTCTTTTTGCTTCAGACCAGCACCAGACCTTTGTCCAACATATAGGGCCACAGCCCTCAAGAATAAAAGTTACTGGTTTAAGATTTAAAATGTAAATTAAGTAATATTATACAAACAAAAAGGATACACATAATTTGTAGAGGTAACAAAGCAGAATAATAAAGCACTACGGAAACCAGCACCCAACTTAAAAACCAGAACATGACCGATACCATGGTATTTCTCCCTGATGCCATCCCCGCCTCTGCCCAAGTGGTACCTAGTATCATCAACAGTGTCTAGCAGTTGCTTGCCTTTTAAAAATGAACAGTTTTACTATATATGTTTGTATCATTAAATCATAGTGTTCAGTTTTTCATTTTTCCCTTAAAGTCTTCCTTTCAGACATGATGGAAGTTTTACATGTGGAAAACATAGGTCACAGTTAAGATTGACGGCAGCCTGGGCTCATAGCTGCACTACCTCTCAGCTGGTGGGGAACTAAAATTCTATGGGTGGGACATGGCTCCTCTGCAGGCAATGGGTGACTAGTAATTCTTCACCTTCAGCTCTAACTCTTACAGATCTATTAAAAACATGGGCATTTTCTCTACCTGTGTTGGTAAGGATGTAGAAAGAGTAGAACCGTTGTGCATTGCTGGTGGAAACGTAAAATGGTGCAGCCACTGTGGAAAACTGTGGCGATTCCTCAAAAAATTAAACAGAATTCAGCAATTAAACAGATTCAGATTCAGAATTAAACAGATTCAGCAATTCCACTTCTAGGTGTTTACCCAAAAGAAGTGAAAGCAGGGACTCAAACAGATATTTTCACCCCCAGGTTCATAGCAGCATTATTCACAATAGCCAAAGGTGGAAGCAACTCAAGTATCCATTGGCAGATGAATGGATAAACGAAATGTGATGTATACCTACAATGGAATATTATTCAGCCTTAACAAGGAATGAAACTCTGACACATGCTACAACATGGATAAACCTTGAGAATATTATGCTAAGTGAAAAAAGCCATAGAGACAGCATGTAAAATGGTGGTTGCCAAGGGTTAGGGGAGGAAAAGGGGAGTGCTTGTTTAATGGGTACAGAGTTTCACTTTGGGAAGATGAAAAAGTTCTGGAGATAGGTAGTGGTGATGGTTTCACAACCCTGTGAATGTCCTTAATGCGACAGAACTTGTGCACTTACAAATCGCTAAAGTGGTAAATTTTATTATGCATATTTTACCACAATAAAAATACTAACAAAAGATGGACATTTTCTCACATGATCACAATGCATGATCACCCCTAAGTTAAAATAATTATCCATCGTCCTCTAACAATCAATAAACAAATTTCCTCAAATACCTCAAAAAACTGTCTTCCTCCATTTGGTTTATTGGAATCCAGAGCCAAACAGTGTTCACTCATCACATGTGGTTGCTCTGTCTCTTAAGTCTCTTCTAAACTACTAGCAAACCAGGAATAGAAGGAACTCCACTAACCTGATAATGAGTTTATATAAAAAACACCTACAGCTAATGATGTTCTTAATAATGATCCATGTGAACGACTTCCTTTAGAATCAGAAAGAAGGCGAATGACGTTTTTCAGTCTCATATTGGAGTGCCGTTTAGTACCGCTAAGATTAAGTAACAGGAAAGGAAGAGACACATTACCAATTGTTAGGCCTAACAAGCAAGTGCTTCCTTGACTGTCTCAGTGAGTTCAGGCGCTGTAACAAAAATATGACAGACTGGGGGGTTTAAACAACATTTTTTTCTCACACTTTTGAAGGCTGGAAGTCCTCGGGATCAGCATATTACCACTGTCAGGTTCTTGGTGAGGGCCCACTTCCTTGTTTTGTCCTCACATAGCGTTCCTTGGTGCATGCCCTGAGCTCGTAAATTCTAGTCTCCTTCTCTTCCTAGAAGGATGCTAATCCCACCATGGGGGCTCCACCCTCATGACCTCATCTGGACCTAATTACCTCCCAAAGGCCCCACCTCCTAATACCATGTCACTGGGGAGTAAATTTCCAACAATATGAATTATGGGAGGACACAAACACAGTCCATAACATTGGCCGTAAGGTGTCACAATATTTGTTCTGCTACCTTTCAAATTCATGTTTTGAAATTTTTGCATTTGTGTTTTAAGTGACACTAGTGATGGTCTCATCTCATACAGTGTTACTTGGACTTAAGTTATGCTTGCTCTTGGAATTATTTGGAGAATGTTCCCTCTGTTTCTTGTCTTTCTTTTCAAGAAACGATCTCTTTTTTGGAAGTTTGGCAAATTTATCTGTAAAATCATTTGATCCTGGTGTTTTCCTTTGGAAAAAATTTTTAATTATTCATTCATTTTCTGTTAAACATATAGAAATATTTAAGCTATCTATTTCTTTTTAAGTCAGTATGTATTTTCTAGACGTTTGTCAATTTGGGTTAAATTTTCAAATTTATCACCATAAAGTTTTTCAGAATATTCTCCTATTATTTAATCTCTGTTCTATGTTTTTTTTTAATTCTAATATTATTTATTTATAGATTCCCTTTTTCTTGATTCATATTATTGCAAGTCATTTTCTTTTTTCGCTCTCTACTGCTTAATTTTATAATAAAGATATTTTAATACAGGTATTTTCTGAACATCATCCCACTAAGTCTGTATTATTTCACTTAAAGTTGTCTAGAGAAAAATAAAAACACCACCTATTTCAACTGCAAATATAAGAGAAAAAAAAGAAAGGGGAGAGAGGGAGGAAAAGAATAGAATAATCTTTCTATTTAATACACTTAAGAGTAGTCACATATTCATTATTTTCCCACTGGACTCACTCAATAGTTAATTCAAATTCTACATTTTCCAAATGCTTCATGTTTCTACTTGCAGTTACACAACAAACTTGAAAAACTTGAAACTCTTTTTTTTAAAATTGCCATTCCATTGACTACTGTAAACAAGTTTTCATGCCATGGCACAAGTTTATTTAATTTTAAGCAACAAGGACAGTTCTGGCTAGTCTTCCAAGGGTTGTAACAACAACAGTCTTTCGACTTTTCTGTTGCAAGCATACAACCTTCAGTAGTCATAGAGATACCGAATTGAACTCTCCAACTCACTTTTTAACCACAGTGAGATGACAGACTTTGTCCTCCAGGATTCACCAAATATTTCTACATGTTTGTATTAATGTTCTTTGAGAATCACAAATATCAAGAAGAATCTATTTTCCTGGCTGCCATGCTCCAAGTGATTTTTTTCCTAAACTTTTTATTTTAAATAATTATAGACCTACAAGTAGGTCCCCAAATAGTGAAATTTATTAAACGAATAGTAGAGAGGTCCCATGTAACATCTTACATAACTGAAGTACAATAGCAAAACCAGGAAATTGACGTTGGCATTATACCTTAACGAGACTACAGACCCAACACCGATTTTATCAATTTTTGCATGTCCTTTGGGGATGTATGTATATACTTCTATGACATTTTATGACATCTATAGATTCCTATAACCACTACCACAATCCAGATACAGAGCTGTTCTGTCACCACAAAAGAACTCCCTTGGCCTACCCTTTTATTCCAAATGGGTTTTTAAGACTAGACCCAGTACATATTCATAAAGAGCTTTAGGACCAACAGTGTCTACATATCATTGTTAATAGTAATGGTTCACCAAGTCATTTTTTTTAAGAACTTATTTTAGAACCATGTTCACACCCAAATGCAGATGTTAAGATCACTTTAGGGTGGGAAGAAGCTCAACAGCTACAACTATCCACATCTTACAATGGAAATAAGTCATAGACCGCAGCTAACATGAGAGAATACACTCAGGCACTTAAATCAATAAACATGTGTCATGAGGAATGACTTACACTGAATAACTGCAGCCTTGATAGACTTCCATTAATATCAAATAACCACATTTTGCCTACTTGTAAGGACTGCTATAAAGAAGCAGTCAGACCACATTTAGTAATAATTAATATCTGCAACATGTATTTTTTCACAATTAAGAAAAAGTTTAACATTTTCAGTCAAAACACATAGATGGGAGAGCCCAAAGAGAAAAATAAAGACTCTCTCACACTCTGATTTCAACTGCATAGCAATCACGGGCAGAATATCCTCATTGGGACTGAGACAAGAAATTTAAGTCTGTATCCCTTATGGCAGACTAATCATTTCTTTTCAGATGACCTTGCTTCTTGCGTTGCTTTTATAATGCAATCGTCCTTGGTATGCTGGAGCTTCCCTGCAATATACCTAGCTGTTTGTGAGAAACACTACCCTTATTTCCCTGTGAGGGCCCTGGCTTAATTTGGGGACCTTGGGGACAGCTCTCCCACCTTGCCCTGGACCCCAAGCTGGTCTCGTGGTCTGCAGTAGTGCTGGTATTTGCACTCACAGAAACCTGGCTTTTATGTTTGTTTGCTCACAGTAACACACTCAGGGGAGTCCTCAAAGATGTCCCTGAGTCCCTGACATTCCCGCTGTAGACATATTTGCTCTTGTTTATCCTGGATCTAGTCATATGTTAGCAGGGGGCCTTACAGATGATCTAGTCTGCAATTCTTCCAGAATTTGAAGTCTTTATTTTATCTTGTGTGTTTGGAAAATAACATTTGGGACACATTCCTCTCACTCCTAAAGATATTATAAAACCCGCCGAATGTTTGAAGAGTTTACAAACAGTTTCATACACATTATCTCATCTGTTTCTCCGAATAGTCCCAGAAGACAGGCAGAGGAAATATTACCACCATCATATCAATAGGAATCTGAGGCCAAAGGCAGTTAAGGGGCTTCCCTATGCCACTCACTTTTATGATTTCGACTGTTATCTCTATGCCGATCTCTTTCACAATTCCATCTCCAGCTCCTCGCTCTCCCTTCAGGAAAGTGTTTATGTTATTGCTGGGTACACATATCTTCATCCAGATGCCCCTTATGCACTTAAAGCCAACCTGTGCAAAATGAAACTCACTATCTCCCCCTTCACTAACCTGCCCCGGTAGGTTTACCTCTGTCCATCTGGTTGCTCCAAACTGGACAATTAGTCAACCAACTCCCATTGATATTACCCTCTAGAACTACACTGTCCAACACAATAGCCACTAGCATGTGCAGCTTTTAAATGTAAATTGATTTATATTAAAAACTTTAGTTCCTCAATCACACTAGCCACATTTAAAGTGTTCAGTGGCCACATGTGGCTGGTGGGTACTATATGGATACAATATTGTAAACGCCCATCATCACAGAAAGTTCTATTGGACAGCACTGTTCTGGAAGTTTCTCTAACCCACCTGTCCTGCTCCCTCCACAACCACTGCCCTTGTACAGACCTCTAGTCTGACCCTCATCCATCTGTCTGCACCTTGCAGCTAGTCCCACAGTCCCAACTCTGACCTTGTAACTTGCCTGCTTAGAGCCTTCAGTCTATTCCCCTGATTGCCTTCCAACCTCATGCCTCACCTCTCCCCTCCTTGAACGATGCTCTTGGGAGACATTAAACTGTTCTGTTTTTCCAGCCACACTCCCCAGGACCTCATGCCTTTCCCTTACTTATATAATCTCCTTGCCCTTTAAAAGATGTTTCCCTCCCTCACCTTCAGGATGAAGACTTTTCCAGGCCCCAAATTTGGAAAATGCTTTTGTGCTCCTATGTAATTCAAAGTAAAAACAATTTTTTGAAGCCATAAAACAAGGAGAGTACATCAAAGTTCTTATTTCCCCCATAATTATTATTGCTTTGGTGAAAAATATCAAACTGAAACTCTTTAATATGTGTTTCCACTCAGTTTTAAGTATTCCTCTTTTGCTAGAACTCTAACCATTACTTGAAATACTTAATGGGTAATGCAGCAAGATTTTAAATATTCTTCTAAGACTGAACCCCAGAAAGCCTTCCTTAACTGTCTTCCTCCACCCTACCCACCGCCAGTTGGTTTGGGGACCCTCAACTCTAGGTTCCCATACTGTCCCATGGCAATCCTTCCATCATGCCCCTACCCTATACTAAGATCATCAGTTGTTCATAAATCTATCGCATCTGCCAGACCATAAGCCCCTCAATGCCCGGTCCATATCAGGTTCACCTTCATACCCCACAACAGAGAGCTCAAGAATGTTTGATGAATGAGAGCATGAGCCAGGGCTGAGATCTGTTCCCTGCTCTTTCCTGGGCACCACAGTATTCCCAATGAGCAGAAGGAACTAGAATGGGTCAGGCTTCTGACTGCAGCCCCAGTGATGTTTTCTCAAGACCTAGGGGGATTCTCCAGAACACAAACAGCTAAACTGAGGGACTGACTCAATACATCTCTCTGGGTTCACTTATTGAAGCAGCAGCCCGACAGGACCAGAAAACCAATTTGCATATAGCTTTGCACTCTGAATTCAGGATGCAAACTCTAAGCAGGTTAAAATTTTAAAAGCAAAGGAAAGAAATTAATCCATTCAAATGACTTCAATTATACTCAAGCCATATCACAAGGTCATCATGCACAAGAAAGATGGAATGGATTTTTAAATCCTATCCTGCATTCAGAGAAACAGATCTCTGACTCTTTTTTTTTTTCACGGTGAAGTGAAATTTACATATCAAAATTAACCATTTTAAAGTGAATGATTTATTGGCAGTTAGTACATTCACAATATTGTACAACCACCACCTCTATCTGGTTCCAAAATACTTCCATCACCCCAAAAGAAAACCCCATACTCATTAAGCAGGAGTTCCCCGTGCCCCCCTCCACCTAGGTTCTGGAAACCACCCCCATGTTCTATCTCTATGGATCTTGTATCGCGGATATTTCATATACATGGAATCAGACAATCCTTTGTCACTTGTTTCTTTCACTTAGCATGTTTTCAAGGCTCATCAATAGCGTTAACATGTATCGGTACTTCAGTTCCTTTTTTGGCTGTACGTTATTCCATTGTGTGTATATCCCACATTTTGTTTATCCATTCATCCACTGACGGACATTTAGACTGTTTCCACTTTTTGGCTATTGTGAATAGTGCTTCTGCAAATGTGTGTACATGTATGTCAGTGCCTGTTTCAGTTCATTGTGTGTATATTTCTTTCATTCTCTTTTGTTCCTCTTCTTCATCCCTCCTTCTCAGCCACTGATTCCCCAGAGTTAATGTTGGAAGGGCTGATAATTATGCATCAGAGCTTAATCACAGCCTGTCCCAAACACAAGGGCAATTAGCTAAGCACCCCCTGGGGGCCAGGTTATGCAAGGCATCGGAGTAAAAAGAGGCTGGAGAATGAATGAGTGTTGAGTGAATATACCTAGGACAGTCTCTGGCATGTAGTAGGTTTGCAATAAATGTTTGCTGAGTCCGATTACAAACAAGGTTAATCTAGGGGAACTGGATTAGACTACCAAGGAGAAATAAATGTTGTAGACTAATAGTCAAAAGTAGAAAAGAATCCCTCAGAGGTCAACATAGTGGAAGGGAAACAAGAGAGAATAAAAATCGAGCACTGATGAGAAAGATAGCTTCCTGAAACAAGAAGTCCTGGGAAAGTTGAAAGGGTATGAACCCTAATCAAATGGCTATTATTTCCTATTTTGAAAGTCAGGAGTCTAGTATGCAGGATAGAACATGGGACCAACAGGCTGAAGATGTGAGGTCACGATACAGCAATGTCTCTTTTTAGCCCGGTCAAGTTACTTGTTTTCAGTCTCTTGAAGCATCTACAGAGAAGCCATAAAATCTGGAAACAAAGGAAATATTATTGTATCATGTATTAGAATGTGATATCAATAACCTGTTTATGTGGATTATTGTGCCTGTGTTTACCAAGTTGGTGATCACCCTTTATATGGGGGGTAGGAACATATATCCACAGGCTAGTGCGAGATGCAGCCCAGAGCCTGGGCACCAAAACGCCCTGTCAACACCCAGCTGGGCCACCAAGTACTGGACGATACGTTCTTTTATTAAGACACTACTTGTCAAGCTCACTACCATCAGAATTTTCTTCACATACACACTTCAGTGGCCAGTAAATTGTACTGCTTCCATCAACACTTCTGCAGAGACAGAGAGCGAGAGCGAGAGCATGAAAGCTCCACAAGATGAAAATTCAGTCCTTAAATAATTGAGAATTGAACTATGTTGGGCAACAGTTTCTCTCATTGGGTGGCAGCTTAAATAAACACTAAATCCTGCCTTTCTCCACAGTGGACTTTTGACCATGACAATGGAGCTATTTCGTTTACTGAAACGTTCAAGTTTTAAAAGTTAAAAGTAACTGACAGGCCAATTCCTTGCTTTGGTTCCCAGGGTTACCGGGGTTTCATATTCCTATCAAGTTACACTGCATCAGATGACCTGTTATTATTCGCCACACAGCATTGAGTGTGCCAAACACGGGGACGTGAAGAGAGTCCTTTCTCATGATCCTTTCCAACCTCTCCTCCACGTGATTGGTGCAGGGTGGCCTGACCACTGGGCAGGCAGGGCCAGCACACATCTCTACTTGGGGGCATGTGCACATGGCCCTCCCTCTTCACCTCAACAATATACCAGTGGCCACAGAAAAAGAAAATGCAGGCACGTTACTGCTGAGGGCTGGAACTCCCCTCGAACACACACCACCAGGGCAGGAAATTTAGTCTTGTTCTCTTATTTGTCCCAAGTGCCTAAAACAGTATCTGGCACATAGCTGGTGGTCAGTAGTTGCTTGCTGAATGAGTAAATGATGGAGCCACACTTTTCAAGCACTAGCCAGACTGGCCTGGCAGCAGCAAGGGACAGACACTTGAAACTTTCTTGGTCAAACTAAGACCTGCATTTCTAAACCAAGATGTGATCATGGCTGCTGAGTAGTGGGTGGGACATGAGCTTATGCCCAGGGGTTCTAAACAAGAGAATGGAAAAACACCACCATGGGGTGCGAGACCACCTCCACAGCACAGCCGTGCGCCGTGAACACACAAACACAGAAAAGGGCCATTCCTTTCCTTTAATAGGCAAAACTTGGATCCCCACATCCTTACAAAAACACAACAAAATGCTTCTCCTAGGACTGTTCTCAGAGAATATCTTTCCTTTTCTGGGGCAACAAGCGCTCTTCATCTCTTTTGAGCAATAATTATACCAGCATGTTTAGCCCCATCTGATTCAAAGTGTTTATAGACAAGGCTTCTTACATTAAACAACAACAAAATCAACAACAACACTCACCATTTGAATGTATGAGTTGAATAAAAAAGAAAACAAAAACAGGAAATACCAAATACCTGACAAGAAGCTTAAAAGAATGGTAAACATACGGTCTTATCACTCTCATCTTCCCATTCCTAAAAACAAACAAATAAATAAATCACCTAACTTCTGAGTTAACTGAATAATCTTCCCCGAACAATGTAATTTCTGAAGCAGTTTTATTCATAAGACTAAAATCGACTCTCAACTATCAAGGTGTTTTGGGTGCTTACTCCTAGATGATGAGGATGATGGATAGTATAAAGTGAGAAAGAAATAAGCTGGGAAACACTCAAGTGTGACAGATTTGTGGTATGCACTTATTTGTATTTTTCATTTGGTTCTGATTTACTAATTGACAAACGGGGCAAGAAAAACACATTTGGGTTGAGTTGGAAGCTTATGCTCTCACAGCTCCTCATCTCCAGCCTTCAGTGAAATAATAAACTTGGATTTGTTGCTCTGCAATAATTTCCACGTCTAACACGGCCTTGTCATTTCACTGAAAGACTGAGTTTAGGAAAAACCAGGCTAGAGAAGAGAATTCTTATCCAAGCATATATCTGAGGGAAGAAAGGGGGAGGCAAAGGAACAACAAAGTGACCAGCCAAAGATTTCTCAGTTACTCTCTCTCTCTCCCTCTTCTAATTCAAAACATTAGACTTTATTATTGGTGTAGCACCAAAGAGCACATTCGTTGCTCCGGTGATTCACTTCATTTTCCTGAGAACACAAGGGAGAGAGTATCTCAGTGTAAAGTTACTGATTTGCCTCCAGATTAAGTCCAAGCTAAACTGCTCACTTAACGTTTTGTTTTCCCTTAAGCCCAGCAGGTCCGCATGGAGGGTGGCTCTCCTAGCCAAGTCACAAGGTCTTGGTTCTTTCAGGATCTCAAGTCACAGACTGATGAGACCAGCAAACAGGCTTGGCAAAAATGGGCTTGGGAAAAAAGCGAGGGAGCCGGAAAGTTGATGGGAAATCACCAAGGGCATTTGCCCTTGGTTTTTCAGATTGACACAGGGCTGTGATTTATTTAGACCAATATTTCAGCCTCATTAGGGTACTGAAATTAACAAGAGCCATGTTTCACAGGACGAAAAAAAAGACAGGTGAGAGGAAACGAGTGGAAAGGGGACGGCCTGGGGGATCCCAAGGAATACCCCACATAAATCAGGAAGCAGGGTTTTAACTGACAAAGGAATGGACCGTGCAGCTGAGGAGAGACTCGTCTAGCTCCCAGCTAACAAGCAGTTGCCCTAACACCCACGATACTGCCACACAGGTGGCTGTGTGGCCTGTGCACGTTTGGTACAACCACATGCCATATGTTGGTTCACCCACATCATAAACAGATACTGTTTTAGGCACTTGACTTTCCTCTTCCTGTCTGGTATTGGCAACAGACAAACCAAGTCAAAAGAAAAGTGGGAATGAGCGAAAGTCCCGAGTAATTATTCAAACTACCTTTGACCATTAGTGCCTTCCCCGCAAATCCTTCCACCAAAGTAGTTAGTAATCAGTTGCAATTAATGGTCTGAATTTTAATCTTTCACTTTTTATAGCCTTCAAATGCCCAGAAGTTGGCAGTCAGGTGCCCAGTGCAAAATAAAGCATGAATGAAATAGCCAGCTCTGAGATGATACCAACCCAACCTGACAAAAGGCATTTCCATAGGCCTCTCTGGGTGTGGGATCACACGTCCTGAACTCTGCTGCCTCCTGAAGATTAGAAAGTCACCTGGGAGATAAATGCATCACAGGTGTGTACCACACAGGAGAGTAAGAAGAACAAGAGAAAGTAAACATGAAGCTACAACAGAAAGGATTTGACTGGGCTGGAAGTGACCTGCACATAAGAGAAAAAGAAACTGTTGCCATATCCCTTTTGAACCAAGGAAGTCCCACCCAGCCAGGCTTGAAAATAGATACTAATACAGCACAGCCACTACCCACGGGCCCCAAGTCTCCAGAAGGATCCGCAGTCACTGTGTTGTGGTCTCAACTCATCAGAGACCTGGAGTCCATTCCATCTCTGAGGTCCTCCTCAGTCCTGCTCCCGGCTAGAGAACCTCGTGAGGGTGACCAGGTCGAGTCAAGACGGAAAGAGAAATATGAACTGTCACTATGGAATGGGAGAGCTACGAGTATATGAGTCGGGAATGACTTTCTTTTTTGTGATCCTGCCTCAAACAAAATGCTGCTAAGGAAGCATGAGAAGACTGGAGAACGTTCTCTTGGACAGGCTGCCATTGGACTGTGGGACATGGAATCTGTGATACACACGTGGTTGGAAGAAGCAGTGCTTGGGAAAACACTGTGTCTCTTCAAACCCCTCAAATTTTAAAAGTCACCAGATATGGCCAGATTTTATCATGACCTGACGATGTCAACAAAGGCCAGCTAAAGAACCTGGAAGGTGACTGGGAAAGTACGCAGTGAGAGTGTGATCCCAAGACCAAATGCCTGGGATTCAGCCGCAAGACTCCCCCACATGTCCCATTTCCATCGAGGAGGAGCTACTGTTGTCACCTAGGGAAGCACCTCCAATTTTCATCTTCTCCCATCTCAGTGTCTTCATTGGCCAGATACTGGAAATAACAACATGAATCCCACCTTCACGGGAGGTGTGACTCTAATCACCGACAGTGGAAAGAGAGTTGAAATATACGTGTTTCAGATGAAGCCAACACTCAATACTCAGCTGGAAAAAAAAAATCACTAAGTTCAACAAATATTTACTAAACATCTGTTATCTACAAGGCATGCTAATAAACCTTTGGGATTATCAGGTCATTTCTATATAGCTCACATTTGCACATTAAATAATTTTAAAGGTCATTAACGGGCTTTGAAAGATATGACCAATACACTAAATGATATCTTGCTATTTAATTGGATATTCAGTTAAGGCTGCCCTCACCCCTCCATACCCTTGAAATAAAAGATTACACAACAATAACGGACTATTTTCCTCCCTCTACTGTTTATCACTCACAAAAAATCAATATATGTCAATGGGCAAAAGTGGTAGAGGGAGAAAGGGGTCTTGTATCACTTCTTAGAAGACTCACCAGGGACACAAGGATCTTGCTCACTGACTCTTGTTCAAAGTGTTCTAGAAAGAGCGCGGGGGGGGGGGGGGGTTAGCCCATCAGGAGGCCTGGACCCGCCTTTAGCTGACAACAGCATCAGTGTTAGGTCACTTCTTGAATTCTTCCTCTGCGCTTAGGGTCCTTCTTGAGTCCTCTCCTTCTCTCACACCCACCTCTAAGACACCAGCCAGTCCTGCCTGCTCTGCCTTTAATACCGAGCAGAATCCATCGCTCACCACCTCCACAGCTACCACCTCTTATGTGAACTCCTGCAGTAGCCGCCTCACAAGTCTTTCTGATTCCACTTTGCTTTTCCAGCCTGCTTTCTACACAGTGGCCACAGTGACTCTGATCAAAGGTAAATCAGAAATGACGTCATCCCCAGTATAACTCTCTCATACCCTATCTCTCAGAGCAAAAGCCTTTTCAGAATATAACTCAAAACCCTTCGGGTGGGACAGAGCCCTGATGTATTCCCTGGCTTGCTCTCTGCCCTCACTTCATGCCACTGAAGAAGTTTCTCATTAGGGCAAGTCCATGGATCCATAGCACCCTCCCGCTTGGACACCTTGCCCTTGCTGCTTGCTCAGCGGCATGCTCTGACCCCGACAGCCACAGAGCACCCCCTCTCACTGCTCACGTCTGCCTGCTCAAACGCCATCTCCTTGGAGAGGCCTTCCCTGACCACCTAGCTAACAGCACATCCGGTTACTTCCCATCCCCTTAAAACACGTTTTGTTGATCTCCTCTGCATTCGTCAGCACCTGACTTTATACTGAATTTATTAATGTATTGCCTTCCTCCTTCACTAGAATCATGTTCCATCAGTGCAAGAAGTTTATGTTGTGCATTTTTATATCCCATATGCCTAGAGCTGTGCGTGGCACACGGCTGATGGTAATTCCTTTGAATGAATGAGTAACCTCCTCGATTTTATTTTCTTCATTGGCAAACAGGAGGTAATAATAATTCCTCTGCCTCATAGAGCTGTTCTGTGCTTAAATGAGATAATATATTTGCAAGCATTTTGGAAAGTGTAAAGTGCAATCCTCTGTAAGGGAATGGCATTACGCCTTTCATTTCGCCCAACTGCGCTGGAACAAAGCGGTGTCAACAATTCAGTCACCTCCTGCAAGTGAGCTGCACAGATACTCAGGAAAACGTAGTTAGCGGCAGGTCCTGGTGGTACCTGCAATCCCTCAACCTAACACTTTTTCTGTGAAAAAAAAAAAATCAGGGAGAATAAAAGATAGAAGGAGTTAGGGTCCCAAGTGTCCTAGAGAATGCAGAGCAGGCCTGCTGTGACATGCAAGTCCCGTATCGAGAAACTTTAAAAGGAATCAAGGCCAGTAAAAAGGAGGAAGCCTATTCGCTGGAACGAACACACCCAGCACTGACCCCACCGACGACAGATGTAGGGCTGAGGGCCCACGACGGGTTTCCAGGACTCAGCGGCCTGGGGAGCAAGTTGCTCTAGCCTCGCTTTTGACAGTGACGCCACTCTTTTGGTAATTTGTCCCGTTTTGCTTCGTTTTGTCCAGCTGCTCCCTAAGGACTGGTAACAATTAGGAGGGAGGATCTAAAAGGTGTGAGAAAGAACATAGGGGTTGACAGCAGTGGAAGAAGAGGGAGGGGAGAACTGGGACCTCAGAATGGGGTGGGCCTGAGGAATGGGTGGATGGTGTTTCCACACATACTCCCAGGATGAAAATAAATCCCACAAAAATAGGTCAGCGAGTAGCACGGCTCCAGGCTCTGACCGGGTGCATGTGAGGCCGCAGGACCTGGGCGTCAGGTGCGGGGGCGAGAAGGAGAGCTTCCAGGATCCCATGGAACACACGTAGCGAGCACTGCACAAAGCAGGCAGAGGAAAGAAAGCACCACCTGTTTCTGCAGACTGCCCCCATCAGATCCAGGGTCCCCTTATAGACCTTTCCACAGTCAGAACAACATGCAATCAGTCCCTGCTTGCACAGGTGGAGGGAGTGTGGAGAGTTGAAGTCCATAACCTTAAGCCCTATGTTACGTTAAATCTCATTCTAGCAACTCTTCCTCCTCAGATTCCAAACAGCCAAAGGCCCTTCACAGATCCCTTTTTAATGTACCAAGTGTAGAATATTCTTAGGATATAGAGAAATGTCCTGCTTAAATAAGAATATATTGAATATTGACTGTGAGCCAGAGAGCTTGCAAAGCAATTTACATGTACTGTCTTATTTAACCTTCCTAATTCCCGCACTAGGTAGTCACCATTACGACAACCACTGCACGTTTGGGGAAAGGACTCTCAAACAGGAAAGTAACCTGCCCATGGTCACGTGATTGATCAGGGCAGAACTGAGACTTGACCCCCAATCATTACACCACAGTGCCACCAGGTAGCTACGGGGGAGGTTCTGAGGACACAGATGGGGAAGAGCTGACCCAAGGCTTAGCAGTCTTGATGGGCACAGTGCAAGAACCCTCGACCAAACCTCGAGGTCTCTGACTCAGGCTAGAAGCCAAGCCTCAGGAAGGGATGGGGGTCAGAGCACAGGGCCCCAAACCTCCCAGATCATGGCTCCAACAGCCGGACGTGGACGCAGGAGCAAGACGATGAGTTCCTGAATGCCTAGGTGTCCCGTTCAGCTCAGGAAGGTTGAGGTTACCCTGGCAGAAAGGACCACCTGGAGATAGAGCCCACAACAGGCAGAATTACGTTCAATGGGACAAAGGTCTTGGGGAAAATTAAAGATGAAGAATGAGCAATTTAATGACTCGAGCCATGGGATCTGGTTTCCCTCTTGGGCTATCTTACACGCCTCAGGGAACATGCACATGGGTCAGGTTCTGGCCACCTGTCCTCCACCCGATGCCCTACAAGAATGCAGGTATTCAAGATGCTTACAGTGAGCAGGCCACAAAGCAACCACAGAGTAGGAAAACTCCGACCAGGAGACACAACTTCTTTGGGTAGGGAACAGAGAAGGGGCCACATCACATGAGGCAACAAGAGCCAAAGCGTACAGTCGTCAGCAAGTCCTGGGACCCAAAAGGAACACGTTTCTGAGAGCTTCTGAGCTTCCAAACCCACTGCAACTCCACCTGGGTTTGAATTTATCACCTAGAGGTGAGAGCTTTTGCCCTGTATCAGTAAACACTGCAACATTCAAAGCAATCTTAACAAAAAAGAACAAACTTGTATGTTTGAATGTTGCTAAGAGAATAGATCTTAAAGTTCTCATCACAAGAAAGACATTTTTGTAACTATGTCTGGTGATGGATGCTGACTAGACTTGTGGCGACGATTTCACAATATGCACACATATTAAATCATCATGTTGTACATCTGAAACTAATATAATGATATGTCAATTATATCTCAGTTTTTAAAAATTAAAAAAGAACAAACCCTTAAAACGTATCTATTTATAAAACTATGTATGGGATGATACCCTCTGTATGCACACATATACATTAAAATGTACATCCGCAACTTTTCTTAGCTTGGTGCAAAAGTAATTGTGGTTTTTGCAATTATTTTTAACCTTTTAAACTGCAATTACTTTTGCACCAAACTAATAAAAGACTGAAAGGCTATATAACAAAATTCTAGTTAGCTGAGGTGATAAAAGGAATACGGATACTTTCTATTTCCTTATCTTTGGTTATTACTATTTTATAAATTATTCATTATAAATATATTCTATTTATAATAAAATCCATTACATAATTTAAAATAAAAAAGGTTGAAGTACATCACTTAAGTGGACCACAACTCTTGAAGTGGACCAATTTCACTAACTCTTAACTTTATTTCTTGAAGAAGCTGTTAAATACTTTCAGTTAACTAGAAACATAGTTGGAATGCCTCTTTCCATCTGATAAAGAGATTACTCTCTGTGGTCCAATTAATGGTGACTCTGCTACTGAAAATAAAAAATAAAAAACAGCTTCTGTTTCTGGTTGCAAATCACAGTATTACTTCAACTCCAGCTGGGAGATGGAAAAAACAACATTTAGGATTGAAAGACCATCTTCATTTACATGCTGAGTTTTGGATGACTATTGTAACTGGAAAAAAAATTAAACACACTAGAAAGGATTTCCAGAACAAAATCTTGTTTTGTTCCCACGGTTGGGCTCATTGTGGTAACGTTGCTGAGACCTTCTCAGCAGGATCTGGGGACCGACACCCCTTGCCCAGTCCTCTTCCTTCCTTTCTCTCACCTGCTTTACCTTTTTCACTTCTCATTCTGCCTATCTATTTAAGTTTGCCAAATTCAAGTTTAAAGAACTGCTAGATGTCTAGATCTGATGTAGATAATACTGTCGTTGTTAGACATGCAATCCCTAAAACATTAGCACATACATTGACCTCGATGAACTCCAGCCAGCTAGCTGGGATCAATGAGACAACAAAATGGGGATATAGTTATAGCAGGTTTGAATTTCATCTGGATCATTTTCATCAGCTGGGTCTTAAGGATGTATCTTTAATTAAGATGTACGGTGACCATCCGTGCTAGTTTGCACAAGACTGACCGATTTCCCAGGACACGAGCCTTCTGTGCTGAAATTGGACAATCCCAGGCAAACTAGGACGAGTAGGTCAGCCTACTGCCATAGGATATCTCCTTCAATTAAACCTCAGACTCTAGAAGATGCCCAGATTGGAGATCACACATGCACACACAGAATCACACACACACGCCTACATATGTGCCTGGTTCCAGCTAGTCTTTCCCTCATTTTCTTCTCCCGCCAATTCTCACAATTCACCTTGTCATTATGAATGATAGCGTTCCCTTTAATTACTCGTGTTCTCATGTCTTTCATCTGGTTGAACATGAGATATCCCTCTCTCAAATCTGAGAAGAACATCTTGTCAAGTTTAACGTGTGTATGTTTTTATAAAATGTAATTATCAGCTCATTGAAAGGATCTCCTTTCCCCAGATCGTGATGGCCTTTTCCTTCTTTCAATGTTAGTAACACCATCTACAAATGACCGCTGGCCCGGGTGGACCCTGACAGTTGTAGGTGACATGGTCCTGCGGATGGCACACAGCTGCATCCCAGGGCTCCAGGACCCCAAACCCTGGATGAGGCACCCTCATGTGAGGGGAGAGCCAGCGCCAGAGCTGCGGGACTGTGAGCAAGCCAAGGAGAAGCACTTCCCTTTGGGGGCTGGTTGTGATTAGTGTTAATTAGAGACAGTGTGTGTCTACATGAAAGGAAACCTCTTAAAGCACCAGGCCAGAGTAAGGAACTTGCTCTTGTAGATGTTGACAGTGCGCAACGTACATAACGATGATAGTTACTGCCTACAGCTGCTGGCAAAAATCCTCCCCAAATCACAGTTAGAAATGGTGAAACATCCCACAAGTGGTGGCAGTGAGTTCAATAACATGATTCTACAGGAAGTATTAAAGATTCCAAAGTCTGTTCTATTTTTTTCTCCCAAATTCCCTTCAGCCGAATATACAATGTCTCAAAAGTATACAGGGAATGCGATGTTGCCACTCTGGTCTCACATACAAAAGAAACTTTTAGGAACACTTTTTTAAACTCCTGTGGCAGTGAGATTAGGAAATCTGAAAAGCTTCCCTGGCTCTAACTTGTATTTGCTTATTTTTGATTTACCGCAATTCTTTGTATTTTGGAAATTCTGAGAAAAATCAGCAGAACAAAAACAGTCTAAGACATGGATTTGGTCTATTTTACGCTTCAAACAATTTTTTTCAAGGAAACAGTCCAATTATAAATGTGCTGAAAAGAAAAAAGAAAAACAATGTGTGGGCATGGAGACATGATCTCAATATATTCACCTGTCGGACCCATAACACGATGACCCAGAACAGATGGGGACGAGCTGGCCGAGTAATGCTAGGGAAACGGGCTGACATTTTAGACCTCCATTTCCTCACTTGGCAATGTGAGGTGGCTGTACACATGATTCCCCAGGCCCATTCATTCCAGGACCACATTTCTATCGTTACAGGAGGTGTTTGGGATAATCTAACATTCTAGCCAGCTGAAGGTTCAATATAATTTTAAAAAACACTTTTCATTCAGCTTTAAAACATGAGGCAGTTTTCTGCCTTAATAAGTATATAATGCATCGTTCCTTAATGATTGAGGCTCCTGCTGAATGTCACCATCAGTGTCCACTGAGAAAGGAGGGTCCGAAGGAAGCGGTGTCTTCTAGTTGAAAGAACCTTGAAGACCGGAAGACCTAATGATGACAGCATAAATCTGTCGCCCTCACCATAAACAAAACAAAACAAAAAGTAGGACTCAAAAGAGCTCATTAATACATACAAAGGCACTTGGCAAATTTTAAAGTTCAAAGGTAAGGCATTGTTTTCAAATTAGAGGCCATCCCTGCTTGGCCAAGGACCTACCTAAAAGTCCTTTTCTTCTTCTTCTTTCTCCTTTTTTTAAAAATTAAATTTATTGGGGTGACATTGGTTAGTAAAAGTACATAGGTTTCAAGTGCACAATTCTATAATACATCATCTATATATTGCATTGTATATTCACCACCCAGAGTCAGTTCTCCTTCTATCACCATATATTTGATCCCCTTTAGTGAAAAGTTGGTTTCTCCAGAGTGAAAATGGTGATGGAGCTGTGGGGGTCTAAATCTTGGCTACCTTTGTTTTGGAGTTTGTCTCTTTGTTCTCTAAGTACAGTTCAGAATAACAGACAACCCTGGTTAACTGAAGGACCTGATCTTAGTAACTGAATTATTACTGTAATAAAAAGGACTATCAGGTAATAACTGGTGTTAGACATAGTGGAACAATAATTTTTTGCTTATATAGCATTCTATAGTACTTTCCCTCAATGTCATAGTGGATTTTTTTTTAACCTAATACTGTGTTTCCCCCAAAATAAGACCTAGCTGGACAATCAGCTCTAATGCGTCTTTTGGAGCAAAAATTAATGTAAGACCCGGTCTTATTTTAGCATAATATAAGACTGGGTCTAATATAATATATAATATAATATAAGACCCGGTCTTATATTAATTTTTGCTCCAAAAGATTCATTAGAGCTGATTGTCTGGCGAGGTCTTATTTTCGAGAAACACGGTCTATAACCCCTATAGGGAAACCCGACACTAACGGCAAAAAAATAAAACCAAACACAACCACCACCCAAACTAATGAACTATACTCTGATGTGCTAATGTACTTTATTCAGGTTGAACCAGTCCTCACAGTTTAGTCTAAAATAAAGGTCAGCATGAGCAGAAAATATAATCATGAATGGAACTTCAACTGAGAGATGTTCCCCTGGGAGGGATTCTCTCAAATTGTGTTTTAACTTTATTTCCCCCTTCAGAAGTACCATGGCTGAATGTGTTAACACTTTCCTAATTATGAATTTTATTTTGGGCCACAATTCGAAGTCATACCAGTAGAAAGAAAATGCATGGGTTTTGTGGTCAGACAGATGTGGGTTCGAAATAAGCTGTATTACTTGTCAAATAGTGTGAGCTTTAAGAGCTATTTGACCCCTGACTTGCTTACTTACCTTTAAAATAGGGAGAACATCTATTCTCTGGATAGTTGAGAGGATTAAAGGTAAAAGGACCCAGAGGTTACACAAACATAAATACTACTCTCTTCCCCCATCTCTTCTGCTTACCACGTTTCCCTGAAAATAATACCTAGCCAGACAATCAGCTCTAATGCATCTTTTGGAGCAAAACTTAATATAAGACCCAGTCTTATTTTACTATAAGACCGGTCTTTTATAATAATAATATAGTATAGTATAATATAATAATACCGGGTCTTATTTTACTATAAGACTGGGTATAATATAATATAATATAATAATACTGGGTTTTATAATAACTTTTGCTCCAAAAGATGCATTAGAACTGATTGTCCGACTAGGTCTTATTTTGGGGGAAACATGGTATTTCTCTCTTTTCCACCTCTTTCCTCCTCCTTTCTCAATATGTTTGTCAGGGGAACAGATGCACAAGCTTCTAGCAATTTTCCATCCTACTAATTGACGGCTTTGCAACCTAGAGGGCAGGACATCCTTAAGTCCTCACTGTGGGAGACATTCTAACATAAAAGTACAACGCCATCCTGAAGTGTCACAAAATCACACTGTAACTAACCATTTTGCCAGCAAGCACAGCTTAAGCCATATCAATACACAAATGGTAAGTAAAATGCCCTTGCCAAGTACTTGGTTTCAGGCCAGAACTACTATATCCAAGCTACTATGTTCTATTTCCTCTTGTTCTATTTTTGAACAAATGGTTTGTATTAGGAAGTCCAGCAACTGGAGACAAAGGAAACTGTTAATACTAAGCACATCTCTGCTGTTAAGTGTTCATTGTTAATTATAATAGGAATGAAGTAAGCTATTTTTCTCCATTCTTAAAGCCCTTATTATAGTGTATAACTATATTTAAATTTTTAATATTAATATATGATTCAACTATATGATCTTTCTATGATCACTTTAACCTCTAAAGTGTTTTCATCACAATGTATTTTTAACCAAGACTATGGCATTGCTATTGCCACTATTAATTCTTAGCAGCAAAGTAATAGCGACTAATAATTGAACATATTATGTGCCAAACAGTACCAGGCTCTTCACAAACAATTCATTTTTTTGCAATTCCCAGTATTATCCAAATTTACTGATAAGAAATTTGCCCCAATTCATAAAGCTTATTGGTGTCAGAGCCAGGATTCCAGCCCAGATATTTTTATTGCAAAGTACGTGTTCTTAACCATTCTGCTATTCTGCACACATCCAGGTAGCTGCCAAACGTCCAGAAATATCTCCACATTCATTAATTCATCAGTGTTTTGGTGCCATAGCACTTGGTGGAGGTCTGGAGTCCACAGCTTCCAGGAAGCATCTGAGTAAATTGCTTAGTGAGAAAAACCAAGGCTGAGCCCTTGAATAAATCCCAGGAGTCCTAGAGTTTACCATGAGAGACAGGACCCCAAAAAGGGAAGAACAGTCTTGCAACAGGGGACTTAGGAGCTTGGCGTCACATAATTTGAATGTTTTAAAAAACATTTATATAAGCTCATTATATACCGCAAACATGTTAATAGATATTTAGTAATTATTGCCAGCTGAGAAACCAAGGCACTAAGGGATCAAGCAAGTCCAGTGTGTTTTAGGGACAGATTGGACCTCCTGACCCTCAGACCACTATACTTCTCCTATGGCCTGAAGAAACAGTGAGATACAGTGAGAGGCAGAGAACAGTGAAGAGAGAGACTCCCTGCAGCTGCTACTGAAGAATTCAGAGATGGTGATAAGGATAAGCTTAAGAGGACATGACACGAATAAAAAAATCATGAAATAAAACTAAAGAACGGCAGAAGCTCTTGAACAACCGAAAGACAGAAATGGGGAATACAATAAATACCACCTTAAGAGTGAAGAAAAGTTAAGGGTTTTTGACGTTTGGCTATGGTAGGCAAATTCCTAAAATGATCCCTCAGACTTCTTGCCCTAATCCCTAGGACTGTAAGCAGGATGAGATATCCCGCCCTGACTATGTTATATTACATGGTAAAGAGGACTCTGCAGATGTAATTAATGTCAATTGACCTCGAGTTCATCAAGGGGGAGATTATCCATGTGGGCCTAATCTAATCGCAGGAACCCTTTAAAAGCAGAGTTTTCTCTGGCTGGGGCCAGAAAAAGGAAATCCAAGAGATTCCAGGCATCGTGTGTCACTGCTGGCTCTGAAGATGGAGGGAATGCCTATTGAGGAATATGGAAAGTTTCTAGAATCTGTGGGTAGCCCAGGCTGACAGCCAGCAAGAAAATGGGAACCTCAGTCCTACAACCACAAGGAACTGAATTCTTGCAAAACCCTGAATAAGCTTCAAGATGGATTCTTCTCCCAAGCTTTCAGATAAGAGGCCAGCTTGGCCGATATCTTGATTTCGGTCTTGTGAGACCCTTAGCAGACCACCCAGCCAAGCCACACACCCCCCACCTACCCACCCCCACCCGGACTCCCACCCCGCTTCTGTAGATACAGAACAGTGAGCTTACAAATGGATGTTATTTTAAGCCTTTAAGCTTGTGGTAATTTGGTATGTAGCAGTAAACAATTAATACACTGGCTGCCCTGGATTCAAATCTTAGCTGTCGTGTCATCCATTTGTGATCTTAGGCAAGTTACTTCATCTCTTCGTTTCCCCATCTGTAAATGGAGATAATAATACACAGCTCAGAAAGTCCGTGGGAGGACTGATTTAGTTGTGCTGGTCCTGGCCCCTAGAGGCTACCAGCTACTTGCCAGGAAGACTCGGAATAGCTGGATTCCCCCAAACTGGCCAGCAGGTGGTGCCACCAAACAAGAACAGCTCGGTTTTCACTCTGAATCCCTGGGTGGAGCAGAGAAACGGAAGCAGCAGAGGGGCAGCAGGAATGAAGAGCCCATTCTCTAGCTGGCTACTTATACTGCGCCACGGTTTACAACACAGGTGTTCAGAATCAAGGAAATCCAAAGTTAAATCACAGAGACACTATGGAATATCTGTAGGCGTTTCAAGATATATTATTCAATATAATGATTTCCTTAAAACCCATGCCAGTTACACCATTCACAGAGAAAAGTGGCTCTGAAAAAGCCTAGACCTGAGAAAATTCTAATGTGGGTCCTCACCAATGGGATGCCACATCATGTTGTGAAAGAGAAGTTGTTGAAAATACACCACAGACATTTATAGTTCTTTCTCGATGTTTTTCCCGTCTTTTACATATTTTTTTTTTTTACCTTCTGACTTTTGTCTTTACGTAGTTTAAATTCAATGTTAGTGTTTTTTTTTTCCTTCATGATGTGTATGGGTTTGTTGTACAATAACTTTTTGTCATATTTGCAACAATTATGTCACAGGGTTAATATGAATGTATTTTATATTTTGTTTAATTTTGGTTTACATGTTGACACGTGAGTTTAACATTTTTATGTTTAATATATAGGCATATATTTCCATACATAGATATATATGATAGATAGATATAGATATAAATGTACACATATGTTATACAGTCTCCTACTACTTTATAGCTAGAATGCATTTCTCCATCTGTAGACTACTTAAATAATCACCTTTATTTTCTTCTAATTTGTAATGGCTTAAATTTTGTTAAGTTTTAAGTTCTCTGTTGCCTAAACACTACTGAATTTTAAAATGCATCTGAAGTTCAGGCCATTGTTCAAAGATCTGGAATGGATAGTGTTGTTTAAGCAACTAAAAGGACATGTTTTCTAAGATTGAAAGTTCAAAATGGATACTTGTTATCTGGAATGAATTCACTATCAGTCCTGAGAACGAGCAAACAGATTCACTTATTATTTCCTTTCCCTAAAGTCCTTCCATTTTCTCAATCCAATTATAACACAGCTCTATCAAAGTATATAAAGTGTACCAAGCCTTGATCTAACTCAACCCTCACCCGAAACAACTAAATCAGTGTTGAATTTGGAATCGCAGACCTAGATTTGCTCCCCGCACCCTGTTTTCTCCACTTGAACACCTGCCCATGTTGACACAAAGCTCAGAGTAGAGCCACTACCCTGCTCTCTTATAACCATTTGTAGAGCAGTGATTTTCATACATACATTTTTCACTTAGTTAAGAATCCCCGTTTAAAAACAAAAACATAAATATTTTCATCACCGGGGCTTTTACTGCCCAAAGAGAAAATGAGGTGCTGCCATTACAGAAGTTATCTGTAGGAAGAGTTCTCAGCTCTGCAAGAGTTTAACTGGGAAAGTTTAACCAAGGGAAAAGAGAACCCATGTGAATTTAATAAAGGGGGGAAAAGATGTCAGAGAGACAATGATGAGGCCTGGAATCAATTAGGTCAAATTATACCCTGTGTTACATGTGCAGAACTCCTCCTGTTACAGTCAAATGGAACAGCAGAAAAGAATACTACCCTGAACTTAGACCCTGTTTCAGAACACAGAGTGCTTTATAAACAAAGTCTCCTTAACCAAGTTGTTGCAGTTAGAGTGGGTCAGAAACTGCCAGCTGAAAAAGCTTCTCCCTAGGGGATATACATTTGCCTTAACAGGGGGCCCACCTCCATGGCAACTAGTTACCAGGCAACAGTTATGCCTACAAATCAGACATCCCTCCCAAATATTCTTTCCCCTTTCCTCTTCCACCATTGATTTCTTCCTCCTGTCATTTTATCCCTCAAGCAAGCGTTTCCCACTCCGTGACCAGCCAGATATCCTGAATCTTGGCCCTTGTGAGTCTCTGTAGCCCACTGACTCTTGCTCCTGGAACCCAACCCTCAGGATCCCCAGTTCAGGCCTATGGAGGAGCTGGGAATGCTGAGCACCCAGGAGAGGATGTTTTGGATTTCTGGAGACAGGCATGGGTGGGGTGGGTATGGGGACAGATCTGTTCACTCAGAAATCATTGTTATAGTTACTGAGGATGGTGGCCTGGGAAGGTGACAAGAGCCTGTGATACGACGATAGGTGGGTAGGTGGGTGCCTTCTCAAGAAGATAGCAGTCATATTTACATACTGACCTTTGACCCCATTTAGCAGGAGCCTCATAAGTTTCTAAACGTGACTCTTTAGTCACCAAGTGTGAGCGGCACTGAGGTAATAGTGCACTTTTCAGGCTCTTGACATGGCATTTTGTAATCAAGGGAAACGATACATTAAAGTGGGAGGACACATTTCAGGCCCTGGGTTTCAAAGTATGGCTGTGGCTGGGTTAGAATTCCAGTTCCAGCAGACTCCATGCATTGCTGTCCCCATGGGGGACACATAGGAAGGACGTTTCATATCAAACCTTGTCACCAAGAATCAAGCGCTGGCCCAGGTAGCAAAGAGGCAAGGCGAGAGCTGCATCTCTCATGTACTTTGAGATTTCCCTTCTCTCAAGAATAAATGTATTTTAACATTTTATAAACACTTTCACTCAAATATGAGTGCAACTAATAAATTTAATGAATATTTCAGAAAATAATCTTCCTAACTGATCCTCTGGTTAATGTTCACACTTCAAAAGCTTCCAGTCTATAGCATTCAAAGAAGAAAGACCTAAGACAAATACAAATACTGTGAGCTACTCAAGAACAGGGACTTTCAATTTCCTTTACTTATTGTTTTAGTCATTGAATCCACTTCCAATGGCTGGAACCAAGGCAAGAGTTTGGTGCATGTGGAGATTGGAAGCAACATGATGCCTGTGCTTGGCTATTCCACCACTGTCTGTGTAGCCTTGGGACAGCCACTTGAGATGAGCTTATCAGGCCTCAAGATGCTCATCTGCAAATTTAGGATATTGAACTTGATTTTCTTGAATACCCATTGGAGCTTTAAGAATCCCATGATGCTATGTAGCTGTTTTTTTAAACTTTGGGGATTACACAACTTGAGTAGTATCATTTTGCTTTTTATGGATAAGATGAACTACTTGGCATGGATAAAATGCTTAATTTTTATTCTTCAGTGAGCCAAGCAAACATACATTTTTTATATATTTAAATATATATTAATGACTTGAAAACTTTGGGCTACATTTTCTAGCTTTACACATAGTAAGTAGCCAACACATATTTTCTCAGTGAACAAATACATGAATAAGTGATCTCACAGTGTAAAAGATTTTAGAAGTAATATAATCAATTTTCATGATCAGATTCAGTTTTTCTATTTTTGATAATGTTTTATTCCCCAGAAGACTTACTGAGTGCAATATAAATCCAGACACAATCACACACTGTTCACCCAGGGGGCTGTAAACCCTAGAAAACAACAAATAGCATATGCAATAATAACCACATCAGTTTATTTTACAGAGATTTCCACTGAATGGTGGTGGTGGAATGTTGTTAATGGTCGGGAGTATCTCCTGGATTAAATGTTTTCTGGCATTTCTCAGAGGAAGAGAGCAGTTAGTCTGCAGTTAATTTTTAAACTGCATTTCATCCCCTTCCACCTCTATATAGACACACACAGGGGGAAAAAAATCCTGCTGCCCATGCTACACATTCTTTTTCCAATTCTTCTGGGCTGTTCTTCCATTTCTGTTTAGAACAGCTAATCTTTCACAAACCTGGATTGAGTGCAAGAGGCACATCTTGTACACCCCTAATCACACACATAAATAAGGTTTGGACACCATTAACCCCTTGAACGACAGCTCTTTGCTGGCCATGGGCCCAAGGAAGGTTCCGGAAACATATGATATCCATTTCCCACTCATTCCAGTGAGTTTATTACAGGTTGCAAAAAGCTATCAGAGTTCCACCTAAGTATACAGAAGTGAAAAGTTTTTAAAGGATGTTTAAGCAATCATTTTTAAATCTTTATCAACATAGACATTAAAAGGAATATATTTCTGTGCTATACAACCATTAGAAGAAGCAGGGCCCTTTCCAAAGCCCTGTATTGGGGGAAAAAAAAATAGCTCTAAAATATTCCTTATGATCACAAAATCTCAGGAGTCTCAAGGCTCAGAAGTGCTAATGGAAGCTTCTGGTCCCAGTAACCAAACAACTGTCTGGTCTTCTCTTTCAAGGTAAATACAATCTGACAAGTTTGGCACCTCTTGGAAAGGAAGACGGAAGGATTTTCAGGGACCATCTGAATCTTCTTTAGACCTTCCAAGGCCCAAGAATGAATGCAAAGTTTAAAGTGGACAATTCAGTGAACTGCAGCACAGAAATTCCAGGCAATTGGTTTTCATAAGGCAATTGGTTTGCAAGAGGCATTGAGCAGTTTCTCATCAATGAAATGTGCATGGTTAATAGATCTGTTTCAGAAATGTTTCCCTATCTAGAGGTAATTGTTCAGATTTTACAGAAGTTTGTGTTCTACCAATCAAAAGCACAACTGACAATCCTTTAAATGCATACTGACTTTCTTCTATTTAACATGGAAAGACTTTAGGTAAGTAACAGAAAAAAGAACTGCGATCATTCACAGGTACGTGGGCATAGCAGGGCTGCATTCCATGGTAGTCTTCAAGATGCACTTGCAGGGTGATGGAGGAAGAGGCAGTCTGCTCTTCTTAGGGTGGTTTGAGTGTTCCTTTCCCTTTTGTGACATAGCAGTCTTAGCACACATCAGAATCACCTGAGAATCGGTTAAAACACAAACTGCTGGGACCCACCCCTAGAGTTTCTGGTTTAGTTGGTCCGGGGCGGGGTCCAAAATGTGCACATCTAACAAATTCCCAGAAGATGCTGATCGGCTGATTTGTAGCCCACTCTTTGAGAATCACGGCTAGGTGTGTATGAAAAGGGTGAAGATGGAATAGGAGATGTAAGGTTTCTTGTGGGGTATTATTCTCTCCCCCAACTAGACTCTTAAAAAGCATTATATGTATATGATGACTGCTGGTTTCTATTTGTAAGAGTAAGTGGAGAATTAGGCAACTGAAGCAAGAGATGTTGAGATCAGATGCTTAGAGAGTTGTTAAATATTGAAATGGGATGGCAGAGAGACGGGGAAGTCCTCTTGTCAAGAACTTATTAAGTCTAGGGGCAGCTTTTAATTCAATGGTATGATTTAAACCGAAGAGGAGAATGCTGATCAAATCGATTCCCTTCCTGTGATAGGTGAAGTTTTTCCTTTCCTACCTGTCAAGCCACACTAGGTTAATCAGCTCCTTGATAAAGCATGAAACTTTAATTCTAAGCTACAATTTTCTTTTTTTAAGTAATCCAATCACAGTTTAATAAGATGGGGTATTAAGTGGAAAATATTAATTTCATTAGAATGTAAAATATTTAGAGTTGTCCAACCCAAAGTTAAAAAGAGATAACTAAGGAAAGGCCATACTGAAAAATTTCTGTAGACTACTTTGATATACTCCCTTTATTTAAATCACTTTTACTTGTCAGCACCAGTAGAAATATGTGTTCCTTAGAATCAGAGAAAAATGGAAGGAAAGCATCTAGTTAGCAATTCTAGAAATGGGACATAGGAAATGTAACTTCCAGGCTGCCCATCCACGCTAAGGGAGTGATCACTATAATGGAAATGAGTTTCATCAGGCTGGGTTGAATAACAATGTATGTGTCCCCTTGTTCGAAGATCCTACTCTGTCATGTGAGGGGCAGATAGCAACTGTCATCAGGGTGCTGGAAATCCAGAGAGCAACACTTGCCTCATGTTTCCTGGGTCTCTGGAAGGCTGGCAGCAAGTGGTTAACATGGTGCGTTAAGCAGGCTTTGTAGAAAAATGTTCAATTTTAATCTGCTAAGAAGCATTCAACCACACCGCTGACCCCACATCTCAGAATGCAGCAATGCTATGTGTGGAAGACTGTATCCTTTCCAAGCAGACACTTCCCACTTCAACAGTAATGAGTCTAAATGTGACTGTAGTCATGTGTCATTCCAACTGGAGATAAACAGACTCAAATGTACCTTCCATGATGACCTCAATTAGTGTGGGAAGCTTCATTGGGACATTTTTCACATCGTATAAGATTTCAATGGCCTTCTGACTTCTGTGCTAGAATATTTTATGATCTCTATTGACCCTCAAAATATTGTTTGAGGGGTTTTACTCTGCCTTACATGGTCCTGTAAGTGCTCTTCTAAAGCGGAGGAGCTCTTGAACCAAATATTGACACTGTTTGTTTTCCCCAGTCATAATGAAATATGTGCTCATTGATTCACATTCATTCCTGTTACTTGAAACCTCTACAAAACTCTAACGGAGATAGATCTGGTTTCCTTCCAGAGCATCTGATGCATCTATACAATTAAAATTCCATCCATTAAATTCCTAAACCATTAAAATAAGACAGCAGGACAGACTTAGTTCTTTAAATGCACCTGAAAGAGATCTACGAAGAATAGTCACATCTCAGTGTATCGAATTAAAAAGACACAAATTCATTCTACTTTCTAAGATGACTGCAACCAAGATAATAATGTTGTATGTGTTGAATAGATACAGATCACTTCACATACCTGTATGTCAGTGCATAGCTTTGTAATCCAAAAGATAACATTTATGAACTCCACATCGTGTAAGGTATTGGCAGTGAGCTCGGGGATTATTCTGGCCCCACTGGAAGGATGACAGATGAGATGACCAACAAAGCTCTTTTACATGGGAAAGGCTTAGGTGGGAGTCCTGAGTCTCTGTGCTGCTCTTTGTCTACTAGGTCTAACGACTCTCTAGGCTAAGGACAAAAAATTGAAATGGGCAAAGAACATTTACAGCAGATCGATGACAGTATTATGTAAATATCATTATGTTTTGAACAATACAAGTGCTTCGAAATTAATAATAATTTTCTTTCTATGAAAGATTTTATCACTCTGGTACGGCACGGAAGTAAGTTTACAAACAGTAGGATGGTGGAGACGGGGACAGTATTTCTGGGACATGGCTGTTTTTTATACACTAAAAATCAGTCATAGAAAAAGATGGAAAATATTTTTTAAGTCACCTAGTCCAATCATGAAATCATCTTATTTAAACCAATGCAGTACAGATGGTTGCCCATGCATGTCTAATAACAGTCCTAAGTAATTAAATGGATTGTTGTACCCCAGTCTGGTTATTTTGAGCTAAACCCTGAGGTGTTCCTAGATCATAAGGATTTGCATTTGAGAAATATTTTAAAAACATCATAAGCAGGTAACACAGAGGTCAAATGTGCCTTTGCAAGTGTGTAAATTTTGTTTTAAAATATTTTAGATTTAAAATATCTGATTTAATTAATCAACACTTTCACCCATTTTGAGAGCATCTATAATTTATGTTCCTGCATTGTAATGGTTAAAAAAAAAATCACTGGCAAAAAGTCTCATAAATAGAGTGATCAACAGCCAACAGAAAATAAGAGATATCAATTATGCTACCATTGTTTGAAAAAAAAGTAATAGCCCTAAAAATGCTCTTTCTCTCCCTGACAGTGTATAAATAACCTACTACCCAACTTTCTTTGTGTTTAGAATAGAAGCGGTATGAAGGAAAGGAGCACACTTTTTCGTGTATTTTCTGAACCCAGCAGAGTAACTGGCATGCAGAAAACACTAGATGTTTGCTTAATGAATGAATGGATGAATGAATTTTCCAATAATACAGAAAGAGAAGGAGACTTCCAGTATTGCCCGTGTATCTTTAGATGCTAAAATATTTATCCCCACTGAAGTTCAGATTGAATATGAAATTAATAATTTAAATAAAGGACTAAGGTAACTGGTTACGATAGTCATAGAGCTGTCTGAAAATTCTGCCCTGACATTCACTATGTCTAAGACTAGGATTTCCACTGAGTAATGAAGAAAAAGGCAAAAGAAAAAAGAAGTGTTGAAAACCAGTTTACAAAGATGACTAGTAGCAAAAGGAGGTAGGTTTTTAAAAAATCCTTACTGCTTTAAGTGGGAGAATCATAAACAAAATGATCAGAAGTGAGGGTTAAAAACCAAAAGAAAGTTAATAATAACCTCCCTTCTTTAGTTTTTTATTTCTTACCTAAACTACTCTGCTTCAATTTTCTACCTTAGTGACTACTTTAGTTCGGGCTGCTATAACAAAAATACCATAGGTTCAGTGGCTTATGGACAACAGAAATTTATTTCTCACAATTCTGGAGGCCAAAATTCCAAGGCCAAAACACCAATAGATTTGGTATCTGGTGAGAGCCGGCTTCCTGGTTCATATAAGACCATCTTTTTGCTGTGTCCTCAAATAGTGGAATGAGGAAACAAGCTCATTAGCAACTTTTTTAAGGGACTGATCCCATTCATGAGGGTTCCACTAACATGACCTCATCTAATCCTAATTACCTCCCAAAGATCTCATCTCCTAAAACCATTGCATTAGAGTATAAGGTTTCAATACACGAATTTTGTGAGGACACAAGCAGTCGGTCCATAACAATGACTTTGCATTGAACTTGTAGCCTGAGATAACCCTACAGAGAAGATGCCAATGCTTTAGCTTGCTATTTGGACTCTCTACTAAACTGGACACCTACCCCATTCTAGACATTTCCATCTCTTATAATGTTCTCATTACTCCCTCAGATCTAACTGAAGTAAATTCTTTATTGTTTCCTGCACATTTTTCACTCATTTATCATTTTAGATTTATTTTGGAGCATCAATTTTACATGTGAGAAAATGTGCTTACCTTGGGATACAAAAAAGGGTACCATGTGGTCCCTCAGCGCACAGCCCCCATTTCAGGAAGGGAAATGTAACTATATTGATTACAACATTACTTGGTAGGCTGATTACCACATTTCATCCCATCTAAGATGCCACTGATTGTAAGATGCAGTATTCATTATACAACTGCTAAGAAAGTTAAAAGCAGTGCCAACTAAACTATGATACATTATCAACTGCTAGGCACAATGTAACTTCAGAAGTTAAATGTGGACAAAATACGCATCTTGAAATCAATGAAATATAGTGGTATTCATAAGTTACAAAGGGCTAGTGGAGAAGGGAGATCACATCTGGGCTGGGAAAATTGAAAAAAAGGCATCGTTAAGGGGACACCATGTGAACCGAGCCTTGAAGGGTGGTCAGTTTTCTGGAGATGGAGATAATGGCATGGACAAAGGTTTGAGGTAGCAGAGTGAAGAGAATAGCGACATTAGGGCGGAGCTTAATTTGCATGAAGGGAAGAAAAGAAAGACAAGCTGAAAGACACCATTAATCTTATAGTGGTATCTAAGATTACGTCACAACTGTATTCAAATAATGGATTTGAATATAGTGGATTCTAGTTAGAAAAAAATCCAGGCACTTTTTCAAGAAATCCAAAACTCTGAATGATCTGGCCACTGCCTCTCTCCACAGCCTAACCCACCTCACCCTCCAACCACACTCGAACCAGCCATGGTCACCCACCTGAGGTGTTTGTACCTGCTGCTCCCTCTGCCTAGGATGCTCTTCCTTGGCTCCTCACAAGGCAAATTCCCATCCTTCACTTCTCTACACACCCCCTCAGATGGAGGGACCTGCCATGGTTAACCCCATCCAAAGTCTGTTATTTTCCTATTCAACCCTTTATATATGACTCTTTCCTAGGACCCATCATAGCTTGAGGTGATTTCATTTATATTCCGTTCACTTGATTTTAGTTTGTCTCCTTCCTTAGAATGAAAGGGTCATCAGTGTAGGGGCTATGCCTTTCTTATCTTCTGTTGCACCCGAGCACCTAGCAGTGTCTAGCATGAAGCAGGCACTCAATGGGTATCTGTTGAGTGAATAAGTGAATGCCTAGCCCACTCCTCCCCTACAGTATATATGCTCTAAGCCAGAATGCCAGATGGGTCCCAGGTCTACTCAGTCTCAAAATCTCGAAAGAGGACATTTCCTAAGACTGTCTACCTGGGAAGTAGAAACCACAATGATGCTTCATTATCAGATGACAATCCAAAAGAAAAATCTCAGTCCATTCAAGGCCATTGCCACCTCCCTCTTCTTTTAGCAATCTGCTCAGGAGAAGCATATGTTATCGATGGCTGCACCTCCTTTGCTGCTCAAGTGACTGCCATGTCCCCCTTCCTTGATGGGGGTGTCTAACTCAAGCTCATCAAACAGTGTTTTTTTTAACTCAGCCATGCCACAAATCCAGTGTCACGCTGAACATGGTGCCTATTCCATTCATTCTGAGTACCATATGAAAAGCCCCTTTCTTGTGAAATATTACCACCCCTGGAAACAAGGTTCAGAAAAGATTAACTATCAGGGCTATCCTTAGTTTCTGAACGATGGTTTGCCATGTGAATCAATAGACTGCAGGAGGACAGGGACATATCTGTTTTATTCACCCCTGTATACAGCTAGTGTCAAGAACATAGAGGTACTCAGTTAATATTTATTGACTGAGTGAATGAAGACTTCCAATAAGACACTCTTCCCACTGGGCTTAACAATTTTCTTTAAATCCAAGTATCTGTAAACAATGGAGCTTTTTCTTTAATAACTGATGATGATAAGCTAAGTTAGGTAGTAAATGAACTGGCTCACATAAAGTTCTCACTCAAGCTGAAGATCTCTTGGACATTCCACTGTCTAAGTGGCCTGTTGGCAGGCTCTCTGTTTTCAGGAAGCTGACTGAGAATTTACCCACAGGATTCCTGTCTGGTTGAGGGCACTTCATATCTCCTGACAGAAAGGGGCTTCTACAGATTTCTGGGCAGTACATACATCTCCCTGACCTAGATTAAGCTGATCTTACTCATCAATTCTACTATAGAACCACCTGCCTCACGTCTTGCTAGGTATCGGTCAGGTTGCTGCTTCTGCCAACCAGGACCACCGTCTGCTATGTCTGCTGGGGCTTCACAGCCCACTAACTCATGGAAGGCATGCCCATGCCTAAGTTCTCCACAAATCTCGTGGAGATACAGAAGGCATCTGTATTCACGTTGCACTGTGCAAGCCACTGGAGCTCTCCGCCCACCCAGTTTGGCACACATCTCCCAACTGGGAGGGAAACGCGGAGGGCAAACATTTCCTCTGACACTGCTCTATTATCTGGACAGACCTCTTCGGTCCCTGAGCTCTTTTATGAAAGCACCCGAGATCACCGGGGTTGCCAAGCCTGTGAGCGAAGCATGACTTGGCAGCATCCAATTGTCCTGGGCCTGAGCATGTGATTACTGTGCATCTCAGAGCTCAGTGTTGACCAGGAGGAAATGGTTTCCTGTTCACCTGGGTTTACTCTTCAGGGTGTATTCAGATCCAACCTGGCAGAGTCTGGCCTGGGTGTCAGTCACTACAGGTGCTTCTCTATTGAATTTCTCAGTGCGTCACTGCTCAACGATGAAGAGCTGGTTTACGTCCAATGGGATCAGGTGATGCCAAAACTAAGAGGACTGGGTTTCAAGATAACAATAAACAAAGCAGTCTGAAAATTCTGCAAGGAAGTTTTTCAGAGGATACAGTTTAAGTTGATACGTGGTCTATTAAAAAATGAATGCTAAGCCATCAGAATGAAGGAGTACTTTTTATTTGCATGGGAAGGATCATCAAAATTTAGAAATATTTTGCTTCATCCTCTTTGCTTTCATTACTACATTCCAGAACAGAGACACATGTTCTCCTCCAAATTAAGTAGCCAAATGAGAACAATCTCAATTCTGAAAAGCTTTATGTACAGCTAACCTCCAACCTGAGGCAAGCTGACCCTTGTTCCTGAAACTGAAATAACCATGGTTGGGATCGACCATTTCAAATGAGTCAAGGCCAAGGTCAAGGCTTTCTGGCCCACCTTTGATTTGTTTTATTTTACGGCCAAATCCTGGACACCTAACTTGACCGTCCAGGTAAAGAATCACTGGCACTAGAAAATGTGGATTGAATATAATTTTTTAAATTAATAAAGTTTCACCGAATCAATTTGATAATTTGTAAAACAAAATCATTTCAATAAATACTTCCACTATGCTGATAAACATGGAAATAAAATGGAACAATAAAGAAACCACAGAATAAATAAATATATAAATTTACCCCCAAGCCCTAAAAGAAAAGAAAACTATTTTTGTTAGTAGGGTGAGCTACCATCAGAGCCCGAGAACTTAGTAAGAAGAGAACGAAGAGATCCCACCATCCTGATATGTTTAGCTCTGGCTTTCCAGTACTGGTGGGGGAGGGGGTTAGCATGGGAGAAGGGCAGAGGCAGAACTTTTTCAAGATATAAATGTTAAAGATTTTGTGAGACATTTGGGCTCTGGAGGCAAAGGCCAATATGTGAAATCAAATGTAATGTTTTATGGGCATTATTATCTACAAAGTTTTCCACCGGAATTATTTGACTCTAAGAGATAATTTTTTTTAAGTCTGTATTTAAAATCTCTCTCCTTAGGGGTTAAAAGAATGTTCATATTTATTATCTTATTTGTCTGTACTACTTACTAGGAGGTAGGAAAGATAAGGATTATCCCATTTTATAGCTTTTATCTGAGATAAAGGATAGCAGTCAATGTGACATGTTTGGAGGTGGTCATGTGGAAAGGGAAGAAATCATATGGTAACACACACACACACACACACACACACACACACACACACACACCTTCCTTTACTGCATTAACACTCATCTGTTTGGACAGGATAAGAGATACTGATGAAGATGATGTAAACAACAGAAAAACTCAAAAAGCATCATGCACTAGAACCTCATCAATTCAAGACTTCATTAGCTTGGAATGCCTACTTATTTGCTTTTACCTGACCTTTCACCATTTGCACTTATCAATAAGCGGTGCGTTCCTGAAACAAATGGAAATGACACCTATGTAAGAAAACAAGCTCAACTGTTAATGGCTGTTGGAATTAAAATCAAGTTTTAAAGATTCCCAGATTACATGTTTTTGAGCCCTGTAGACATTATGTTTGGTTTTTCACAAACACTATTACTATAATCTAAGCCAGGAAAGGTAGGTTTTGACTGCTGCCATTGTCAACTATAAATCACAACTAAAGTAAGCTGATTGCCCAGAATGATTGACTAGCTCATTACCAGATACCACGGGTATTTTAAAGTAATGGTCCTATGCTTATGGGGTGTTGGCACTGGAGGAGACCTTAACATTCATCTTGGTCTATCCTCCTTATTTACAGGGAAAATCTGAGGCCAGAAAAGTTAAATAACTTGCACAATGACATTCAGCTAGAATCAAATAGCCTTTCGTTAGGGAAAACAATCATAACTTTAATCTCTTCAATAATTTCAGCAGGCCTTCCCCTGAATTAATCCACGTTACTGGCAGTTTTCTGAATTCTCTTTATATATCATTACTAATGTAGCATCTGACCCTCACCCCCTGCTTTGATTGGCTGAGACTTGGTGACCATTGAAAATCCACAAGGTAAATAATCCTTGAAATGGATAATTGAGAACTGAGTGTAGTAATTTTAACAAATTAGCTTGGCACTCAGGCTTTAAAATGAGGTTATTCTGTTGAATAAGCTGTTCTCTCCTCTCTGCCTCCTTTGGAGTCCTTGCCAGATTTCACCATCCAAAACCTTGGAATTCACAGTAGCCGAAGTTTTCGTGCTCTATATTGGAAAGTTCGGGTAAGCTTGTTACTCTTAGGCTACTGACCAATTAAAATCAGTACATGATGTGTTAAGAGAAAGTGAGTGAGTGAGGTCAAGAGGTAATAATTAAAAATGATGTAATGAGATGATCCAATCTCCCTCGGCCTGCCAGAAAGCCCATTGGCGACCACGTTCCTGGTTTCCCTATATCACTCTGGCATCTAGCCGTGGAATCTGTGAAATAAAGCCACCTCTAATCCTAGCAGGGGTTTCTCTGGTTCCTGAGCTAAGGCTAGTTATTCTAAGGTTTGAATCTAAGAAAATCCGTTTATATGGCATCCTCCTTAGGCTACATGTGGTGTGGGGGCCAAGGATAATATAGCAATATTTTGTAGTAGCAGGTGTAGGATTTGTCCTTGCACTCCCACCCTTAGCCCAGTGGGAGGCACGCACGCAGCCGCTCTCACTGCCTGGGTGTGGAAAGAATACCTGAGTCCTCATCCTCAAGATGAATGGGACTGACCAAATGTCACTGTCTTCGGGAGTAGGAAAACATACACTGTTAAGAACATGAGAACATGGAACGCGTGGAAGACAAACACTAAACTGGGGTGTTTTTGCTTGCTTCCAACACTAATATGGGACATGTGCTGAGATGTCTGACACAGAGTGCCAGGAGCAAACTGGACTGGAAGGTGGTCACCCAGGCCCAGTTCTAAGAGGCTGTGTGAACAGGGAGTTGATTTCCTTGGGCCTCCTCAGAGCTTCCTCTGTGAGGTGTAGAAGTTGACTTAGATCATCTCTGCTATAGACTGAATGCTTGTGTCCCCTAAATTCATATTCCTGAAATCCTAAGCCCCACTGTGATAGGATGAGAAGGTTGGCCTTTGGAAGGAAGGGGCCCTCTAGAATAAGATCAGTGTCCTAATTTATAAAAAGAGACTCTAGAGAGATCCCTCACCCCTCCTGCTATGTGAGGGTTCAGCAAAATTATGGCTGTCTATGAACCGGGAAGCAGACTCTCACCAGACATCAAATATGCCGGTGACTTACCTTGGACTTCCCAGCCTCCAGAACTGCAAGACATACATTTCTGTTGTTTATAAGCCACCCAGCTGATGGTATTCTGTTACAACAGCCCAAACAGACCAAGACAACCTCTGTGGTTCCTGCTGAGCCCAGAGTCTTCAGCCACCTGGTCGTACCACCAGTTCACCTCATGACTCATGGCAAGGAGTTGGCTGACTTGCTCTAAAAGGTATAGCTTGTGGCCTTAAATATAAGAAAGCTAATCGACTCTACAGAGATAAATGTACCCTGTACGTTTATGTACATATAGGGTGATTTCTGTCATTATTAAATCCAAGACTTGGTCTCCTTAGTACTTCACCGAACCAAAGAGTCAACTAATTAAAAGACTGAGATTAGACTACTAGAGAGTTTCTAGAGGCACGTTGAGCTTAAAGGAAAGAATGAGAGAGAAGCACAAGTTCCACAATATAATGGCAAGCAGAAGCCACCCTATCCGGGGAGAAAGAAGGATCAACTGACATCTGATCTTTTGAATTATTAGGTTTCACATTTCCCAAAACATCACAATGAAACAAATTATCATAGAGAAGTTCATTTAGTCAAAAAGAAATACACAAAGAACAAAAAAGTGGAGACTAAAAAACTTTTTTTTTCACTTTGGGGTTTGCTAAAGCTTGCGTCAATCCACTTTTTTGTTGCTGTTATTAATAAAGTTGAAGTCTAAGAGATGAACCAAACAATCTCTTGGCACATGGAACTTACTACTCATGCAGTTTGTACTCCAAGAAAGAGATTTACAGACCCAGTGAGAAAAATAAATCAAAGGTACACTGGTGAATAATGTCCAATGAGAACAGTGGTGTGATGACATGTCGCCATTTGAAGTTTGATGGTTTATTACTCCCTCTCAACACCCACTCTTGTTTCTCACCTAAAACACAATTTCACATTGAAATAATTTATAAGCATCAATTTGCCAAGGTCGATTGCTAACCTTAACTTTTCACTCAATGAATTCTTAGGTGCTTATTAGGATTAAAATACATCACCTCTTAGAATATTAGTTCCTTAGCTTCATATGCCAAGAGAAAGTTGAGGCAACTATACACTTCATTGCTTGAGATTTGTAACAGCCCATGTTTTGTACGATGGATGAAAGAGGGGGTGCTGCCTGTGCTAGATTTATTTTGGAAACTGAGAACTTAGGGACACATTAAATAGAGCATACATTTAAAAATAAGCACCACCTGCAATTTCCAGTGTGTCATCTCCACAAAGAGTATGATGATGTATATTTGTTGTAGTTACTGCAAAGTTTCCTATTGCTTTACCAAATTGTCCACATTATTGGATTCGTTAATTTACATTGAAACTTATTATGAATCAGTAGTTTTTAATAAAGTATTATTTGAAGAAGACACATACGTCCAGAATTTTATAATTTAAATTGATAAATAATAAAAAATAAGCCCAACTCACAAGACAAAAAAATTACTTGGAGTTCTGTTTATGACCTGACTGTGCTATTATCTGGAAAACACAACCAATTATCCAGAAAGATTTGGATAGCTATAAATTGAGAAAAAGATTTTATTGAATTATTTCACTAATTTATAAAATCTAAAAATTTGATTAAATTGTGAATCCAGCAACCTTTTTATATTAAAAAAAGTCTGCTATTAATTTGCTTATGGAATAAATATTGTCTGAAATGAAACTAAAATTCCATTATGTGTTGATTATACTAAGAGTAAAGCAGTAAAGAGAAAATATTATTTTGTAAGCAGTCATTTTTCTGGTAAACTAGCAACTTCTTCACTATCATTTTAGGCCTCATAAAATTTAAGACATTTGACACACACAGATTTTTTTTTTCTTTTCTCTAAACAGACTGTCCATGATATTGCTAAGAATTCAGGAAAAATTAGCTAAGCTATTCTGGCATCATATTCCTACATATGAGGAAGGGAGAAATGTTGTTTAACATACCTTAATGCAACAATGTGGGGAACCAGGTGAAAATAACATTATTTTTCCACTGGGCACAGAAGAACTTTCCTACAACAGAACCGAGGCCTTCACAGCCCTGGTGGCTGCAGTGTGGCTTCATCCTCAGTAATTCTGCCCAAACTTCCATCCCTGCAGGCACCAGTGAGCTCCCCAATAGTAGCCCAGGTGGCACCCTTGTGTCTTTTTCTCTAAAGACCTCTGCAGACTGGGACGCTATGGATCCCACCGTCTTCCTTCCTGACTGCTTGCCGCCTTTGCTTTTGGGATCCCATGCATTTCCGATTCTGTTTAGTGTCCTTCACAGGATCCAGGGTTCTTCTACCTGCATCCTAGTCTATCCCAGGAACCACTTTATCTTCACCCTAGATACTCTCCCTGGTCAAGCACCTGCATTCTATGGTGGTAAGTATTACTCCATGTTGTATTACTCCAAATCCGACACCTCTGGTCTTGACCTTTCTTAGAAATTACAGATTTGATTCCAACTGCCTATTTGGTATTTCCCAAGGGTACTCCAAACTCAACTTATTTCAAACTGAACTCCCCCAAACCTACTGCTCCTCGTCCTGATGGTGAATTGTATGTGTTGACTCGATTGGCTATGGAGTGCCCAGAGCAAACATTGCTTCTGTGTGTGTCTGTGATGGGCTTTCTGGATGAGATTAGTATTTGAATGATGGACTCAGTAAAGCAGATGGCCCTTCCCAATGTGAGTGGCCATCATCCAATATGTTGAAGGCCTGAATAGAACAAAAAGCAGAGGAAGGGGAAATTCACCCCTTTTTTCTTGTCTCATTGCTTCAGCTGGGACATCTCATCTCCTGACCTTGAACTGGGATTTATATCATTGGCTCTCCTGGTTCTCAGGAGAACTTAGGGTGAATTACATATACCACCAGCTTTCCTGAGTCTCCAGCTTGCAGATCATGGGCTCTCTCAGCCTTTAATTACATGAGCCAATTCCTCATAATAAATCTCCTTTTATTTATATATAAATTTATTATATATAATTTTGATATATAGACATATATGAATTTGTGTAAATATACAAACTCCAGGTGTGTGTGTGTGTGTGTGCATGTGTGTACACATGAACGTGTGTGTGAGTGTGTGTGTGTGTGTGTGTGTGTGTGTGTAGAATATAAACAGAATCAATGGAGATATATGTTCAGTTTCCTTGGAGAACCCTGACTAATACACTCCTTATTTCTCATTTAGAGGCATCACCCTCCTCCCACACACCCAACACGGGTGTCTGGAGTCATCTTCAATACCTCACTCCCCACCATCCCTTTCCCTTTCCAGTTAGTGCTAAGTCCCACCAGTCTGACTTCCCCAGTCCTTTGAATTTGTCTCCTGCTCTCCATCTGCACGGCTACTACCTCAGCCCAGGGCCTCAACTCTCTGTTGGACAATATCATAACTTCCCATCTCCAAGTTCTCTCCCATCCACCCTCTCACTGCCTACCAGCAGTGCACCTAAAAGCACAAGTCTGGTCACACCACTCCTGATTAAATTCCTTCAATGGCATGTTATCACCTACAGGGTTGAATCTAAGCAGCTTCATGACAAACTGGCTCTTCGTGGCTGAGAACCTGCCACCCTATCCAGCCACATCACTCTCTGTTGAAGTCTCTGAACTAACAGGACTATTTCACAACCGCATAACTTCTTCCTCGGTCTTCTCAGCCTGGAAACCCCACCACCACAACAACCACCAATATCAAATCTTCCAGATACCTTCCTGGGCCAACTCTTCCATCCTTAAGACTTGAATCCATTCTTGGGAAACCTGTACCAACCACGTCAGACTGGGCCAGGCCCTTCCTTGGGGCTTCTGCTGCCCCTTGTGCGAGCCTCTTTCAAAATCCCAGACTGTATAAATGAAACTTTCCTGCCTCTATGTTTTTCCCTATGAAAGGTTCTCATTCCCATTGTATCCACAAATCCTAGCACACAATAGGTGCTTTACCTACAGTGTCTAGAAGAGAGATGTTCAATATGCTTCTTTTTCTTTAGCTGGGAAGCTGTTACATTATTTTTCAATTTAATAAACACTGAGAAAACATAATTGCTTCCTGAAAAGGACTCTGTTTCCCTGGAGGTCTAGAAACTTTTCTCCAGGAGTAGGAAGAGTTTACGACAAGTAGTTCCTTTTACACCTTGTCAGGTGTCCCCTAGAAAATGATGGTTCCTCCACGGTCTCTTCTTAGGAACAGTAGGCATTATAAAGTGGGACCACTCTTTGTCCAAACCCTTACCCTACCACTAATGACCTTGGGCAGGTGACAGCTCCTCACCTCTGCATCTCATTTCCTCTTCTGTATTCTGGAGTGAGGAAACTAGATCCTGGATGAACGTAAATGTAGCAGAATTTATGGTGCGAGTTCAACTAATAAATTATTTTCCCATGCCGCTTCCCATTCTCCCACCGTTTCCCATTTGGGATACTAGACTTTGGTTAACATAAACCAACCCATTATTTCACTGAGAAATCATCACAGCAGAACAACAGAACAAACAGCCCAACATTTGGTTTTCCAGTTTCAAAAGTCAAGATCCTTCCACTAACAATAGTTTTGACAGCACATGTGCTGAACCAGGTGTATCTCCTCCACTCTTTCCCAGATACCTGAAAGGAAATCTCCAGGTCATGGGGCAGTAAAGAGCAAGAAAGAAGAGTAAAAGGAGAGACACTGACATGGGTCACTGAGGACAAGCCTCACCCTTAGGCAGAGCTCAGGGATGAGAATGCTAGAACTTTCCCATGGGTCTGGAGATCCATGTGGAGCCCTGGGCTACAACCCCCATGGACTCCTCACAGCACCAGGGGCAGAGGCAGCAGACCGAAAGTGGCTGCATGGGTGACTGGGAGAGTCACAGAAGATTTCCTGGAGATCCCAGAGGGAGTAAGAGAATAGTAATATTTCCTCCCATGTGCTCGAGAATGGAATTAGCTGTAGCTGGCAGCTCTGAAAAGGCCTCACAGTGTGAGAGCAGCAAATGCTGGTCTGGGCTAAATGGCTGGGGTTCAAGTGGAACCACACACCTATCAGCAGACATCAAGGTGGAACGAGGACGGTGCTGAGGACAAGATGAGAAAACCTACCTCCCAGGGGATATTCCTGGAAAGATGGCGACTAAGACAAGATGTCCTCCCTTCACCTCTGTGAACACCCCACAAATGAGATGCAGCCCCACGGAGAAGGACTACTAAGATTTAACCGAGAAAACTTTGAATTGATTGAGTTTTCCCGGCATTAATTCTACTAAGTTTCTGCCATTGGGCATAAGTGGGGAATGGAAGACAAACTAACTAATAGAAAAATAAAGAATTTATACTTTTTGAAACGTCAAAGCATGTGATCGGAAATGTATATTTGCCACATAATGAAAAATCATGTAACCATTTTTTGAGCACAGGATATATGGTAGATAAAAATTAGTAGTTATTGTTATGAGTCTCTTGAGTATGAAAATATTTAGCTGCAAAGTGACTGATCTGTTCTTCATTTTGCTCTTTTGCAGTTTTGTCGGCTACGAGGCCTAGGCTCTGATAAACCTTGAAATGTTGGTAGTATCGCGTATTGAAATGCTGTTCATTTCCTGGCAATTATCCACTGTCGTCAAATGTCATTTGTTCCTGGTACTGCATTGTTGGGATGTTGCTTCCAGTAGACCATCCATGAAAACAAAGAGACTGAGAAAACAAACATTCATTGCTCCATTCACTCCTACATATTTATGTATGAACGTGTGCGTATGAGTAGCTATCTGTGTATTCTTATTTTATGCAAATTTATGTTGTCCATACAATGCCTGCCCACAGTCCAGCAGAGGAGTACACAGACCATTTTAACAACATGGGATATATGTTAGGAGATGTGTGCTACGGGAACAACCACACAGAAGGAGAACGGGGATGGTTAGTTTTATGCATCAACTCAGCTAAGCTATAGGACCCAGTTATTTAATCAAATACTAATCAAGGTATTACTGTGAAGGTATTTTACAGATGAGGTCAATACCTACAATCAGCTTGATTTTAAGTAAAGGAGATTACACTTGATGATATGAGTGGAGCTTATCCAGTCAGTTGAAGGCTTAAGAGTAAAAATAGGTTTCCTCAGGAAAGAAGAAATTCTGCCTCAAGACTATAGATAGCCTCAACTTTTGTCTGAGTTTGCAGCCTGCTGACCTGCTCTACAAATGTGGAATTGTCAGCCCTTACAATTGCATGATGCAACTTCTTAAAATAAATTACTATTCATCTATCCATATATCCATCCTTCCATCCATTCATCCATATATCCATCCGTCCATCCATCCATCCCACTGGTTCTGCTTCTCTGACTGATACAAGAACCTAACTTGTTCTTGTGAGATCCAGGAAGTCCTCCAGCGTATTGAAGTCTAAGAGATGAAAGGTAAAAATAAATAGACAGGTACAGATATATTAAGGAGAAAATATATTAAGGAGATAGAACTGATATGATGTGGCCACTGAAATCGGTAGGCAGGGGACAAGGGAAAAGAAAACATCTGAGATAGTGCCCTTTTTGCTGGCTTAGGAAGCTGAGCATATGGTAATGCCATTCACTGGACAGGGAACACACAAAGAGTGGCAGGCTTGGGAGACATGATGAAGTAAGTTTTCTAAATATTGAATTTCAGGGGCTCCTGGAATTTTCAAGTAGTGATTTTCAGAGAGCAGTTAGACAGGCAAGTCTGAAAAGAGAGAGAGAGAAAGAGAGGGGGTGGGGATAGTTAGTTAGTTAGCTCATTCTGAGTTAAAAATACAGGCTCAACAGACAAATTGAAGCCCTGGGAGGAGGTGAGATTGCCACAGGTGCGAGGAGAGGCACAGAGGGCCAAGGGCAGAGCCTGACACCATTTCAGTGCTCTGTAAATATGAGAGAGAGGCAGGGAGCCAGAAATTACAGAGGGAAACTACGAGTTGGGCAGCACAGAAGCCAGGGGAAGATGATGCTTCCCCAAGGAGAGGAGATGTAGCAAAAGGGACCTCATCAAGTAGGCTCACTGAAGTGGTGGGAGTGAATGTAAACACACAGGGCAGGTAATGTGTCTACTTCAGAATTGTCCGAAGTAGGTGAAATCAGTTAAAGAAAACTGTGGAACAAGGTGTGATTCTAGTTGTGCTGGGATAGTGTATAAATCACAAAATTTTAATAGAGAAAAGAAAAACGTTGCCACCCTCTCATGCAAATCAGCACTCCACCTCCACCCTTGGGTGAGGGAAGCCAGGCAGCAGAGATAGGCCAGGGAAGGGGAGGTATGAAGGGAAGTATGAGTGTTGACAACACTTTCAGGAATTTTGTCTGGGCACGGGAGGAGGGAGACAGAGTATGTGCTTAAGGAGGAGAAGGTCAAGGGAGTTTCCTATGAAAGACAGACTGAGACAAGTCTGTTGAAGTGCTCATGGGAGGAGCCTGAAGAAAGGGTGAATTTGAACCTGTGAAGAGGAAGGAAGATAGTGGGTTTGAGGAGGCAGGAAGAGCTGGAACTGGCACGACAGGAGCTAGAGCTCTTCCATGTGACAAGAAGAGAAGAGGAAAAGATGCTTTTTTAGACAAGCTTAAAAGTGTGGTGGGGGGAAAACCTATAGGAAGAAGTATTTGAAAAGGCAGTGACATCTTACATGCATTGAGAGACAAACTAGGTAGTTTCTCTTTTATTCTGTCTTGTTTTTACTACGAGGGCCTCAAGGACCATGATGAACAATGACACTCTGCCAGCACTGTCAACTTCCACTCTCTGCCAGATGCTACAAAAATTCTCACAAAGTCAGAGGGGCCGGAGGAAGGGACCACGTGAAGAAAATACTTGAAAACAAACTTGAATAAACATACAAATGCACACACACCCAGTAAAAACAGCTGTGTGTGTGCACGTTCTTGAGCCAACATCAAAACAAGTGTCACAGGTTCAGAAAGCTGGCTGTGGCAATTGGTAAAATACAAGAGGCTTCTGGAACCCAGGGTATCTCTCGGGAGAACTGACAGAGGGAATGGCCCCAAGTGAAAACTGGACAAACACTGAGCAATACTGACCAGCACTGACGACTGTGAGAAAGCAAGAAACTTGGGCCAGTGTTTCAGGGTTCAGGACAAGGGCCAGCCCAGCAGCCCCCACTCCTGGGGCGGTCAGAGGGTGTGAAAAGCAGGGGCCTCCAGGTCCAGCAAAGCCCACTGTAGATTGGCCAGGGTCATAAGAGATTATAGAGATCCTTCTTAATCTTGAAAAGATAGAAGTGTCATTTTGAAAGGCCAGTTAGGGAGAGTCTCCAAAGAAATCCTACAAGATGGGAAATGATTACCAGCCCAGAACACTTCCAGAAAGGAAGCTGTCAGGACACTGTGGAACTGGCCTCTTCGGAGCAAGTTACACAGTCACCATGAGACTCCTGGAACGTTTGCCGACCTGTCTGTCTGTCTCCCGCTCTAACATTATCTACACATTTTCAATTCAAGAATCCATGTGAACTGCAGTCTCATGGGGCACATTCTTCCTTGCATTTTTCTACCTATTTTTAAACTTCCATCAACTCTTCAGTTAATTTAATTTTCTTTGGAGATTTTAAGTTTCTTTGGAAATTTTAAGTTTCTTTGGAGAAGCTCTTTTTGATTTTTGCTTCTACAATAGGCCTGCTGAGAGTTACACACTCACAATCAGTAATCTCCCAACTGAGGTCCACAAACCCATGGGGAGTGACAAAGATTTTCTGGAGGGGACATGAGCATGGATGGTTTTTAAAAGGAGATTACATCTGTAGAACTTCAGTTTCCATATGAATTCTTTCCTAAAACTGATTAGCCTGAGATTATGCTGGCTCTCCTTTCCTACCTCCCCTTACTTCTCTACCCTCCAGAATCTCAAAGCACATTGTCAGGGGATGTAAAACCCTCGGGGTGCCAAATACAAGAAGTAATTTGAGAATGCATTCCTGAGAGAGAGCCCTGGAGAGCAAAGCACAGAAAACTTCTCTTTAAAACAAATAGAGATTGTCACCCCAAAAAACTTTAATTAAAAAAAAAACAAATAGAGATACAATATAATGGGGGGGGGTTATTTCTACCAGGTGACAAATTCACAGCAAGTCCCTTGCTTTTCTGATCTATATATTTTAGAGTTTGAGTTTAGAAGTCAGATGGTTGTTTAGAGATGCTGGTTAATACGTTTATTTAAAATGAGAAAACGCAGTGACCATTTCTGATTTGCTTGATTTGTTTTATAATGAGGACTGGCTCTGCCACCATTTGTTTTACACATAATGGAAGACATTTTCCAAATATGAAAATCCACAACTTCAACATTTTGATGAAAATGTATTTTAAGCACATATACAGCATTACAAGACGATTGTACATTTAAAACTATTCAGATTTATAAAAATATCTTAACTGTTGGCTTAAAAATGCATGAAGGGGTCAGTAGCTATTTAGCATATACATGGAAGACAGTTTGGGGGCACGTGACTAATCGTTTATCCATTTTGTACCAGTATACACTAGTATACACTTGTGTTTCTTCTCTTAAGTTCAAGTTATTCAGAGTATATGTGGCGTCTAGCTGGGAAGACTGATGTATGACCCCTAGTTCTTTCTATACTTCATGTAAATGATGCCTGTTCTTTCTCTAGTGCCCTCACCTACCGGGCCTCTGCTCAAGAATACTTAGAGGTCTAAATTCCATTGATTGGGCTCTGTCAAAATGCTGCCAAGGACTCTTATCTTCTCCCATTGATTCAAGAAATATATTCCAGACTCACCCAACGACTGCCCCAAAACGAAGGGCTGAACCATTCTTGTAAGTAAATGTTAGTCATCAGTCTCCATTATTTCCAACAGGTCACATTTATCACATTTGATGTGAAGCTATACTTGAAACAGGCATCGGAGCCTGATATAATTTTATCAAAATGACTTTTGATTAAAAAAAAATCAGTAGACCACAGTCAGCAATCCAAAAGGTGGACAAATTATGCCAAATATAAATGTGAGCCTGCCAATCAGTAAAAAGGAAGGAGAACACTAGAGGGAAATGCCAAGACCAAGTGATTTATAGGATTCTGCCTAAGAAATCTTGTTATTACTATAATGAAAGCAATAAACATTCCATAGGAGTTGAGAAATACGAATTCCAGCAAAGTTCTACCAGTGTCTAATATTTACTAAATTGAGAGTCTTCATTCCAAACTAACACACAAATATACCAGAGCCAAGTGTGGCCTTGACCCTTTCAGATGGAGCAGCCCTGGCTGAGAAAAAGCGGCCAGCGGCACACCGCACAAAGCAAATGGCCCCTCGGTTTGCTAAAATGGTTGTAAGCAAATAGATCCCTGCTCTGAGTGAGGAGTCTAACAGATTTCTTCTAGAGCTCTTTCGCAGCCTGCAACAATTCATCTGTCAAAAAAGTGCATGAATGGGAAAAATCCAACGTTCGAGCCAAGGACTGTGTTGCAAGTGTCTAAGATTTTTGAGAGCTGGCCAAACACGCCTTTATGGATTGTTTTCACTCTCTTGGCTCTGCAGCACCTCATCTCTAAACACTTGATAACTGTTTTAGAGGTAGAACTCCATTTCAGACAGTGACTCACTTAGGCTCTTTCAGAGAAATCATGCACATTTTTTCGGCACAGATGGTGTATCTGCATATGTACAACTGGCAAAAGGACAAATAGACACTTTTTCCTTTTTCTAAGAGCTGATCCACACTTAGCTATTCAGGGACTGATTTCCCAAACTCTTTACTTCTCTTTCCTCCCCAATGCTGCCCACTTCCACTGGACTTTTCCTTCTACCCAGTATCTTTATCTGAGGATTAGTGGAAAGGAAACGAAAGCAGACTGAACTCAAAGTAGGCAACCTAGTTCCACACGGCTGCTCTAGGGAAAAGGATCATGGGACAAGGATGTGAAAACGATGACCAAGATTTGGGGATGGTCTGTGAATCTTAGCAACTCCTCTTCTTCCTACCTGGAAAGAACAGGCGTGATACACAGCTGGCTGCTGATGAAGTGGGACGGATTATCAGATTGGTATACCCTCAAGGACATCCTTCTCTTTGACCCTTGAACTTGGTCAACTGCACGGGGCTTTTCTACCTGAAGCGCTGAGTAAACATTATCAATTATAAACCACTGCTTTTCTTTCTACTTTCTGGGTTATTTCAGAAAAGGGTAGGTAGGGCTGGCTTGTCCTTGGGGGCTGTCTTTTCTAGGCTGATTAAATATACAGAGTTTTAATACACATACACAAAATTACTTCTAACTCACAAAACAGCAACCTGCTAAATTGATGGCCTGCCTATTGTAACAGGTGCTGGTTGGGAGCATGGCATGGGATGGAATGTGAGGGCTTTCTCTAAGGAAGCATTGCCAGGGATGTGAGCTGAAAGGTTTCCAGAGGGATTTGATTTAAAAAAAAAAAAAAAAAAAAGGAAAAACAGACTAAAGAAGGGGAAAGCAGCTGTTTGGAAATAAACTGTAAAACATCTGTAGCACACGACCAGTATTGTCTAAGTATGAGCATGAAATTTTAAAGGGACCTCATTTTTCAGAAACAACACTCCAATGACATAGTGGACTCCAAAGGCAATCATTGCTTTGAAGTGTTCCTAGGAGGGAAGAAAAGGTGTGCCCAGAGGTGCTATCTTGGGGGAAGTCCAGTTTTCCTGGCAGCCTCTGAGCACAACTGGCCTCTACCACCCCAAGCCACAAAGAAGGGAACATTCAGAGGAAACTTAGGAAACTTAAGGAAGTTAAGAACACTCAACTTACGGAGTTTAAAGAAACAAACGCACGTGGACCTGCTCTCCCTCTACTGGGAAGCCTCGGCTTCTGCTTCATGAATTTTCAGCACTCTTTGGGGTATATTAGTTACTAAAAGGGCAAAGAACTTTCGGCATAGTTTCTTTGGCTTCGTGTGCATCACTGCAATAGAATTCAGAAATCTTTTTTTTTAAATCAAGGTTCAAGGGTCTAAGTAGCTCAATTTATTTTTCAGTAACTAAGTTACCAGAAACTTGTAGCGTGGCTGTATTTATTTTCTGGAGGAGGCTCCAAGTTGGCAAAAGGGTCCATGGAAGGACATATTTCTTCACGTTCTCTTGATCTCAGTGTGTGGAGATTCGCTTAACAGCTGTTTTATGTACAAGTATTTTTTCAGCCACGTCCTCCCTCTCCATAAACAGACTTTATTGAGGCAAGAGAGGTCTGCGAGACACAACAAAATACTAGGCTACTCCGCATGCTTCTCCCAGCGTCAGACATAGTATGAATTTAAGAAGATCATCATGTTGCATGCCTCCATTTAGTCCTCTAATAGCTTAAGATGAAATAGTTTAAGATAAAATGAAACAAAGATGCTCCTTATTGTGTCAGCAAAAAAGGCCTTTTTTTCCAGCTTATCGCACCACCCAAAAAGATAATCTTGATGGAAAACCATAATAAACCACCAGTTTTACTAAGTGTATGACAATTCTGAATTTCAAACACCAAAGAACCCTTTTCTCACTTCCTGAGAAAGCTAATAACAAGCAGTCATGACATATGACAAGAAATGAAGAGAAACCAGCAAATTAACCATCACTCTTTCAACTATATATTTATTAACTAGCACATTTATTTCTTGATTTTTTTTTAACATCATTTACTTGAAGAGTGCCAAACTAAGTAAACCTGTTATCTTCTTTCCCTCTATAGCATTGGTGAGTAGGAGACAAACATTGTTTTTATAAATACCAAAAGTGGATCATCCCAAAAATCCATCTGGTATACCATCCCATTCTTAAATGTTGACAGCCTCCTCTAGCTGCCTAGGACAGGTGTCTGGGGGGAAATCTGTTTTCTCTAGAATTCATCTATATTTCCTCATCTCCGTGACTACTCTTCTTGGTTGGCCACTGAAGTATTAGTCATCCCTAATAGCTAAGTAGGTGGCAGATGGTTCTAGGGACTTCCCCTTCCTGGACTGAAAAGTCCACCTCAGACTGTAATAAATACAAAACCCTCCTTCACTTCCTCAGCACACTTTGGAGCCACGGGAAAGAGAAAGTGGCTGTGTGACGGGCAATCTGAGGTAGGAGGCAGCCAATCACTCTGGGGACAGCTGGCCCCTTCTTCCCTCAGTTGCTCCTATAAGCGCAGGGTTAGCATCCTACTGAGAAGTAAGATGAGTTCTGAACACTCTTCTTCCAAGATCAACTTACTACACTACACTTCCTTCTCTTTTGTGTTTGATCTTCCCCCATGGTCGTATCAAATACTATCCTCTAAAGTTCAAAGGATTTCATAAGGAAAATTGAATTTCACCAAATGTGTTCATTTTAAAAAATAAAGGAACTCTGAAAAAATATATTGGAGTTGAGATATAAATGTCAAAAAATTTATCCTAGCAGAGAAAAGCTTTATTTTGCAATAACACTAGTGATAACACTCTGAATATTTTACTATCACATGATTTGAACATACACTCAAATAAATACACACAGACCATCAAGATGGCCATCTTGAAGATGGCCATTTTAAAAGAGACTGGCACTAAACATTACTAACTTTTTATATTTCATAAAAAATAAATAAATTTAGATAACCATGGGAGGTGCAAGAAGATGAGTCATAAATTTAATGATTAAATGCAAAAAATATGTCAACAATCACAAAAGGAAACTAGGAAGAAGGAAACATTTTAGGATTCTATGTGCATTAAACAGTGTGCAGGTTAGAAATCAAGGCATCTTAAATTTTTATATAATGTATAAAATGATTCCCCCAAATTGCTAAAGAATGTTTATATCAACTGGCCATATAATAAACAAATATTGAACTTAAGAAAAAAGATGAGAGAGAATGAAAATCGAAAGAAATCATTTTTCTATGCAAAAGAAATAAGTGGTAACAAGGAATAAAAATAATTAAGACTTTTCAGACCAGAAAGATGGAACATTAGAAAGAATCCAATAAAAAATATACAGCAAAGAGAATGGAAACATCAATTGTTCAGGGAATTTCATGTGTTATCTCACTTAATTTTCATAATAATCTTCTGGGAATGATATCTACATTCTATATTCTCAATCATCTATTCTCTCTCTTGTAGAGTTAACCATTCCCTTCAAAACTAGATCATTCCAAGGATAATTTAACCATGCTCAAATCTCTCCCTACTGTAACCACACAAATTCCCCTTTGCCCTTCTATCATCTCCAGTGCGTATATTTTCTCTCTCTTTCCCTTCACAGCCAGATTTCATGAAGGTTGTCTAGATCCTACATCTTTATTTCCTTACCTCTTATTCTTACCCTCACCCATCCCAATTTGACTTTTGCTGGATCTCTGCATCAAAAGAATTTCAGTAATCAATGACCTCCATGTTGCAAAAATCAATGGACAATTTTCTGTTCTCATACTACTCCTATTACTGATCTCTCAGCAGTATTTGAAACTGTTCATCACTCCCTCCTTCTTGACATATCCTCTCCTCAATGCTCCTGGTTTTTCTCCTGCCTCCCTGGGCTGTTTCTTCTCAGTTTCTTTTGAAGACTCCATCCTGGGCCTTTTTCTCAGTTACTCTATCCTCTTTCCCTGACCAAGTTCATCTATGCCCATTGCTCCAGTTACTTTGCACACACCGACAGCATCAAGTTCTACCTACCGCACATCTCTTCTTCAGACTCCAGAACTCCATGAACCAATGTCTACTCAACAAGTCCCCCTGATGCCTCAAAGACACCTCAAACTCAACATGATCATGACCAAAATTAAAATCTACTCCCCTCCAGCTTCCAGAGTTCCCTATCTCAATGAGTTCCCTTTCTCTACCCAGATCTGCAAACCAGAAACCTGTACATCATCCTCTGTACCTGTCACTCACTCCTCTGTGTCCCATTCATCACCAGGTCCTGCCCATTTACCTCCTAAATCTCTCTCAAATTCATCCACTTCTCTTCATCTCTTCCACCATTCAACTCACAATTTCTTAACCTAGCTACCAAGATAGCTTCCTCAATGGGCTCCCAGTCACTGCACCCTCTCCATTCTGTCTGTTCTCTACACCAACCACAGTGATTTTTTTCCCCAAATGCATATTTGATCAAGTTAGTTCCCATTACCAGTCACTAAAAACCTTTTAATGATTTTATTGTATTGCTCTTGCGATAAAGGTTAAAATCCCAAATATACCCTGCAAGACCTTGCCCATACCACCCCACCTTTAAGTTCTTCAAAAGTTCTGTACTCTGCCGATGCAGCCTTTGACCAAGCACCATTGGTTCCCAGATATCTTCCCAGACCTCCCAGACTTGGTTAACAGCATTTGCTCCTTCAGAGCACTTGCCTCAGTTTGTCATTATATCAGCACTATAATTACTTGATTGATACTCATGTCTGTTTTTCATTAATTGTAACCCATGCATAGTTTCTAGCACTTGATAGGCACTCAATAGACTTTTATTAAGTGAACAAATAAATGAATGAGAGATTCAGTTAAATAACATGCTAAGGCAGTGGGTGACAGAACCAACATTTGGCGCCAGGCTTATCAAACACAAGGTCATGTTCTTACCACTGCACCACCCTGCCTCTCATAGCAAATATTCACTGTACGCTTGTTGAATCTGAATCTGTACAGAGTAACAGCAAAATAGCTCACACAGTCTTGGTCCGCCTCACCAAGGAGCATGCCTGGAAGCTGCCAGAGACGGCATATGGGCTTTACCACTTATTGGCCAGGGCATGAACTTCAGCACAATACCTAATCTTTCTGTGCCTTAGTTTCCTGATCTGTAAAGGGATAATAAGAGTAAAGAGAATATATATACATATATATATATATATATATATGTATATATATAAAAGAGTAAAGAGAATACTTACTTTATAGACATTTGGTAAGGATTAAATAGAATGCAAATAGTCTCTTGATTACTGACTACTAAGCCTTCCATTAGAAGAGTCTAGAAGAAGCAGTGGAAGTATCTTTAGTGATAGTCAGGGCAAATAAAAGCCGTGTTATCGCACAATGCATTATCCTGTTTGGATTAGAAAGTTGCTAAGAGATACAGGTTAAAAATATAATTGTCTCACTCACATTTCACAAATATATATTGATCCCTTACTAAGTACAAGCTGTTTTGGAATATAAAAGATGGATTTGGATTAATTCAAGGATTAAGGAAAACTAAGAGAGTTTGAAACGTCTTTCTTATTTTTTATAAAAGAATTAAGAATGCTATTGCGGTGGGTAGACAGTCTGGTACCAGCAGTACACATCAGGAGCTGCAGAGTTAGATTGGTCCCAGAAACACAACACAAGGGCGAGAGCATCTTGCTTTTCCAGAATTAGCCATGACACACTGGCACTCCAGTTAAGTAGAAGCAACACAGAAATAAATTACTGGGTGTGTGCACTATCTACATTCTACTCAATGCAACCACGCACAGTCTATGGAGGGAGGGAGAATGAGGTGAACCAGAGCTGCAAATTCGTGTCCCAAAGGCAGCCTGTGGTTTCAGGGAGGAAAGACCTTACACGCCCACTCTCACCAGACACCACGAAAAGACCCAGGGAGCACCAAGGACGTACCAGTAAAAGGCTGTTCTCATCCATCCCGCCTTGACCCCAGATGGCACCTCTTTGCTATTTAAGTATCCTCCCAGCTTTGGTGTCTCCATCCCTAAATTGGAATAATGGTCTCATGAGAACACCTTGCAGATGAAGTGAAACAGTGCACCTGAGAACACTTTGGAAAATATACAGCTCTATGCAGCAGCAATAACACCTTTATTATCATTCTTAATAAGTACACTATTTGCAAACTGAAAACTCATCGGAGAGTAAATCCACCCAGGGGAGGAGTGGAGGTAATGACCTGAGCATCGCCCAGAGGGCACCCTGGTCAGTAGGCACTTGGGACATCACAGTTGAATGCAGTGTCTGGTTACGTGGGGGCCCACCACAAACACCCGCTGGGTTGTCACATGGGTCCTGGCACAGCACTGTGTCCTAGGTGCTCAGCTCCTAGGGAGACTCACAGGGATCCAAAGCTGCCTCGATAATCCCCCCAGTAGCACCCAAGTCAGGAAATACTACTCCCCAAGAAGCACAGTTGTGTGGTGTGCCTAATGTTACCTTAAAATCACAAATATTTGAATACCTACATGGTTTGACGCACTGGACTATGTACTTCGGGAAAAACAAAAAGTGGGACAGTACCTGCCCTCAATGTTTATACTCTTACTGGAGAAATAACACACCAATAGAGAAAAAGATAATCAGCGAGGCATGATGACTAAATCCCAAATGAACGACAGAGATAATAAAAGAATAAAGCCCCCTTGAGTGGGAAGGACCAAGGCTAAATGGCATAAGGGGGAACAGTCCGGCATCCCAGACTCAAGACAAACTCTGCTACTGTCTCGTTCAGTGAATTTGGGAAGTCACTTTGTAGAACCAGACTCCAGTAAAAGGGTAATGGGCTAAGATAAGATCATCTCAAACTCTTTTCTAGATCTGACGTGACTAAGATTGAAACATCAGTTCTGATTTCTCTACTTCTTTCAAGTTTTTCCTGTCCCTCATTTTGGGAGACTTGTAAATGCACAACCACAGGAACGCGTCTAGGACACAGCGCCGTGTTGGCGCATTTATAGAGACGCAGAATCCTCTAGGGGTCAAGGGATGGGATCAGAGTCAGACACACGTGGATTCTGCTGTCGCTGCCTGTGTGACCTTGGGCAAGGCGCTCAGCTTGAAAATCTCAGCCTACTTATCTCTAAAATGGGGATGACATCAATTACCAGAAGGTGCAAATGAAATCAGGTAACACACTTAACGAATAGAATACACTGTTTGGTGCATAGCCAGTACTCAACATATGTTAGCTATTAATAATGTTTGTGTTTTACACACACACACATTTATTTCCCTATAATGTGTATTTATCATCTGTGCATTCCAATTTCACATGAGGATGCCTAAAAGACGTGTCACATCTTCTGTAGCACCCCTCTCCCCCACACAGTTTCCTATTGTGCTCTGGAAGCCGGCCGACCATCAGTAAACAGTTATTTAAAATAATTTCCAAATGGCACCCTTGCTCCCTCTGAGGAGATGTGTCTCTGAACAGGAGCATGTATGTAACCAGACTTCTGAACTGACAGGTAATGCTCTTTATAGAAAAGTGATTAGCACTCATTTTGGGAAAGGAAGGAAAACAGAATGGCAAAGCCATCACTATTTAATGTTCTGTGAGCCAAAGAAAACACTAACGCATACAGCGGTGCCTCGGGTGGGGGCCCAAGCAAGCCACCTCCAAGGAGGTCACTCCCGGAGTGGTTCCAGCTCTAAATATAAAGGTGTGTTTGCATAGAGTACTAATTTGGTAGCTCTGATGTGTTTACTAGGGTTTTATGCTGTACTTTCAGCTGTTTATTAAAAAAGAAATGATGCCAGAAAAGATACAGGTCTTCATTAGGCGTCTGTGTTTGTTTTGTTTTATTTGAATAGTGGCCTAAGTTCCCTCCCTCTCTTCCCAGCTTCTCTCTCCCACCTCCCTTCCCAAACCTGCAAAGGCCAGAAGTCTTCTAAGAAACAAGGCGCTTCCTACCCATGCAACTCGCCTCTAAGGAGCTCAATTTACGCTGTGTATCTCCCATTTTCCATTACATGTACTAGAGTGAGAGAGGGGACATTTCATTTAACACAAAGTCACTCTGAGGGAGCTTAGAATACTTTAAAGAACATGCTCTTATAAAGAAAGTATTCATGTATTACTTGTATAATTTTTAAAATGCAATGTGTGAAAATGTATCCAGTCCACTTTCTCAACTTGATAGTTGCCTGTCTGAAGCGTGTGTGTGTGTATATGTGCGTGTGCATGTACACACTTGTGCAGTGTACACACAGGATAAATGTTAATAGTCTGATGGCTGAAGTGCACTCAGGGGCTACCTGCCAGCACCCAGGGCTGATCTGGCCAAGTCAGCCAATGTCCCTGTCCTCCTCACCTCACCAGGTACCCTGACCCGGAAGACGCAGGCCAGTTCAGAGAACAACCTTCCTCTATCAGGGACATAGGAAATGCTGCACTTCTCTGCTGGAAACCTCAGGTGAGGCTGTCAGAAAGCTTAGCTCCACTCCTACCTAGCTTTCCAGCAGTTTCTGATTATGACCTCCTCATATTGTGGTAATGTGGGTGCTTGACCTGTTAAGAAAAAGTTTGGAACTAGATATTCGAGTCATGACCAGATTATATCCCTGAGAACTTGAGTCTCACCCTACTATATGTCTCTTTGTTTTAATATCTTCTCCCCTTTTCTTCACTCCTACTACCATAAGGTAAACTAGGGTACAGTCCTAAGCGGCTTCCCATGTCAATAAAAATACATCATCTCAATATATTGTACTTAATACACTTTCAATTTGTCAACAACCAATAGTAAAGTTGGGGAATGAAACATAAGAACAAATTTTGGGGAGCAGATCACTCTGAAGAAACAATATGTTTGACACTGAATGTGAGGTTTTTCTTCCTGAAAGACTGGAAATGGGCAGGGGACTCACTGTCTAAATAAAATGGAGAGTTTCCTTGGGCACCATCCTGTTTCCTGGGGACCCAAGAAAGCAAGATATACAGAGGGTGCCAAAAAAAGTATACACATTTTAAGAAAGGAAAACTGGATTAAAATTGTAATACTAAACATATACCAATAACAAATGATGAATACAATGATGAAGTCACGTTTGACTTCTGCCATTACAAGAGACGCTCCAAGTGGTTACCATCAATGTCCAGACACTTCTGATTATGGTGAACTACTGCTTGAGCACGTTGACCAAAGTTTCAACTTGTATACATTTTTTGGTACCCCGGTATGTATCTATATATGACAGAGAACCTAGCTTCATGTCATTTTCTCTGCTAATATATCTTGTATTATATCAAAGTCTCTAAAATAGTCACTTTTAAATGTTCCAGCTCCAGCTAGTTAGAGCTCTTAGGCCAAAGTAAACCAATGGAAGGCAGGATGAGAAGTTCTGTCAGTGCTTTCATGTATAACTCAGGCAACCATTTCAATAACTAAATTCCTTATATCAGCTCTGAATTTTGCTTAATCAACTTGGGTAACCTTCCCTCAAAAGTAAAACAGTTCAGTTCCAAGCATTATAAAACTTACCTTTTAGTCCCTCCCTTGCTGGGTTATATAACAAATTAGGGGCATTGTCTAATGTTTTAATTAATACTTTTTAATTAAAGAAAATATAGGAAGTCTTATATTTGAAGTGCTGTTTCACCCTAATGTGAGGAGAATGGGTGGAAAGTCGGTTACCAAAAATAATTTCTTCTCATGAGGTGATGTAGAACAATGCCTCCTTTACTACCCCAAATGTTTAGTTTTAGAATCATGGAGGAGAGATTATAAATACTGAGCTAAGTTATTGGAATTGATGAAGAACATTCACAAATTCATCTCCAATAATGACAAAAACCTACCCTGACCTGAAAGGTTAAGCAAAGAAAGTCATCTTTGATTTAGGAAACAAGGTAGTGGGAAGGTGACACAATCAGAGAGCTGACCTTGCCACATTCCTCCCACTGGGGACAGAAGTCCCAGGTCCCTTGAGTCTGCCAACTGGGTAGTCAGTTTCATAGGCTAAGAATACATCTCCTTCCTGGAGAGTCCATTTTACTCATTAAGAGATTATTTAAAACATTATTTTGCATTAAAAATAAACAAGGTGTGCTATGGACAGAGAGAAAAATTTGCATGATTTTTCAAGAGAATGTAAAAAATGTGGGGAAAAAAATTATAGGCTCTTGGTGGTGGCTGTGGGTGCTCCAGACCTTTCCAGAATCCAAACTGGGTCTCCACAGCCACGGAGGCTGCTTCAGCAGCCCTGTGATTCTCAAGATTTCCCACCAAGGTCATCATGAGAGCAGAGGAGAGAGAAGTTTTATGACCCAGATACCTCCAGCTTAGCTAAAGGTCCACCATTTCCATAACAGTTCATTTCTTACTCTGCATTCATGTGAATTGCCAATATGTCCCACAACATACCCATGTTTGTTTTCATACAGAAATACTGTCTTAAAGGCTTTATCACTGAGGAAAACTGAGGGTCCAGGAAGACATGCTATATTAATCCCTTATATTTTAGGACACCTCCAAGGATATATTCTCCTAAAGCAGCTGGTGGAAAGAACCCTAGACAAGAAGTTGGAAGACCTGGGCTGTATGCCAGGTCCTAACACAAGGCAGCTGTGGGACCCTAGGCCTCTTTGAACCAGATAAGCTCTGGGGTGGCTGATTTGATGTGTCAACTTGACTGGACCACGGGGTCCCCAGATATTCAGTCAAACATTATTCTTTCTATTCAGAGTGTATTTGGATGAGATTAACATTTATCGGAAGACTGAGGAAAGCAGATTGCACTCCCTAATGTGGGCAGGCCTCATCCAACCAGTTGAAGGCCTAAATAGGACGAAAGGCTGACTTTCCCCCCAAGTAAGGGAGAAATCTTCTACCTGACGTCTTCATACTGAAACATCAGCTCTTTCTGCCTGATAAGTGGGGATATTTGTTGTTCTGCAGTAGTTTCTAGCCTTTAAACATGAATTGGGACATTGTTTCTGCAGATTTTGGACTTGCCAACCTCCATAATCACATGAGTCGATTTTTTATAATAATTTATACACACACACCCTATCGGTTCTATTTCTCTGGAGAACCCTGATTAATACAAGCTCTAAATCTCCACCACCTCCAAAGTATTATAACTGGAATCAAAATGCATTCAATGTTTTTTACTGCCCTTCTCCCCCACTCAAATTCTAAAAGTAACTGGCACTTACTTATGGGACATACTTTGCTCCTGGTCCTTCTGATTTATATTGCCCTAGAGTTAGTATTAATGGGTTGGGAGGAAACTACATGATTAGAAAAAGATACATTTCTTAGAATTTCACAATGCAACTTAATGTGAAAAGGCTTTAAATACTGTAGTAAATAAATCTTTTAAACTGCTTGGAATCCTTATTATTATTATTTTTTTTAAGAAAACATAATGTCTCTTAATACTACCACAATAGTTCAGCACACCTTTTAGAAAATGGCAAATTAGAATAACTGTCCAGGTCCCATACATGCCTCTTTCTCCCCACCTGCCACCCTAGTAATGCAGACACTAGGTAACTAAGTTGTGATTCAGTCAGGTGGCCATACCAGAGGGAAGTAGGTGGCTCAACTCTTACTGAGAAAAGTGCTATGAACTTCCTATCTTATAATTATCCCTGGTACTCTCTCTGTTACCAAGGCAGTGACGGGGTGGAACTGCTCCTCACTTCAGTACCTTCCAGCTGCCCTTGGTTTTCAGTTGATTCTAGATTCACCTATATTATCCAGGATACTTTATTCTTGACCCACACCCTACTAGGATGTGCCTACTGGTCAGGGCTGATATTTATCCTTTATCTTGTCCTCTGGCCTAGGGACCAAAAGCTTTGTCCATCCAGTATTCCCTCGCACATAAAAAGCACCCAATAAATGCTGGTAGAATAGGTAAATGAATGAATGAAAGTGCAAAGCAGCACTTGAAATATTAGAACATCCCATAGTATGAACTTAAATCTGACAGGCTTCTGGCAATTATGGTGAGACCTCAGTATAGAGCCCATTTTTCTCCATGGATCCCAAACTCTTGGTTCATGACATAAACAAGGAATGAATAGCCTCCTGGGCTCCAGGGAATGCATGAAGCATACATTGTACAGTATACTGTGAGGGCAACAGTGGATTTGGGCCAAATTTCAACACTTGTAAGCTACAGCTTGAACTGAAATAAGTCAGGACTCGTCTTGTCCTCAGAGCAGGGCTGGGAGAGACATCAGACTCCAAATCTGAACGCAGCAGGCACAGGGGGACATCTCACCTATTGTGTGCAATGGATCTGCCCCTCAACTGCCCAAGAATAAATCAGGCTACCGACACTACAGTGTTACCCCAAAAATAAGACCTAGCCGGACCATCAGCTCTAATGTGTCTTTTGGAGCAAAAATTAATATAAGACCTGGTATTATATCATATTATATCATATTATATTATACATTAAAGAAAGACCCAGTCTTATATTATATTATGTTATATAAGACTGGGTCTTATATTATAGTAAAATAAGACCAGGTCTTATAGTAATTTTTGCTCCAAAAGATGCATTAGAGTTGATGGTCCGGCTAGGTCTTATTTTCAGGGAAACAGGGTGGCAACTATGGGGGCCAGTAATACATTACAGATTGAGACATTTAAAGCCAGAAAGAACTCCAGAATGGTCCATTCAACCCCTATCATTCTACAGATAAGAAAACAAGGCCAAGAGTTTCTAAACAACTCAACCAAAGTTTAAGATTTCAGAGCTAGGATTTAAACCCAGACCTTCTGGTTTCAAGTCCAGTGTTTTCTACGACACCACTCTGCTGGGGCCTCGCTCAAGCATTAGACTTGTCACTGAAGCTTTTAACACAAATGTTTTGAAATTGTTTTCAGAAATTCTTGGAAACATCTACTTACATTCTTTCAAGTTGTCAGAGGATCTGGAACAGAACAGCAGAACCCATGTGCAACTCACTCGACCACACGCACAAGGTTACTGATTCCTCGTGTCCTGCTGCAATTACTCATCTCTATCAGGACATCAGATCCGATATTGCTAAATGATAACATCAGCAGCTAACTCATTCCAGTCTGCATATACAGTTATTACAAAGATACGTTGTTACTAAAAACAGTTTTTCACTCATGGGATGTGGGAAAGGCGAGGTAGCAGGAGTGTAAACCAAGGGCACATTCCTGCTCCTCCTACTATGTGCTCGTCAGGCAGCATATACATACACTGAGCAAGACACCAGCCCAGGGTTCCATAAGTGGATTTTATTTCTTGCCTCAGTACTTTGGAAATGCTTTTCTTTTGGTGAGAAGAGATGGAAAGGACGATATATGAGGTATGATCGAAAAATATGGTGAATGTTTAAGTTAAAAAGGAAATTTGTTACAGTAAAAGACACACTGGCATTAATTCCCCTCAAAATACTCCCTTTCACTTTGAACACACTTATCCCATGGTTCTTGCCACTTTCTGAGACAGTTCTGGAAGTCCTCTTTCATGGGTGTCTTCACTTCATCCTTCATTAAGACAATGCTCCATGTCACACATCACTTCTGGTATACAGCAATTTCTGTCAAATAAAAACATTACTGTGTCCTCATCCACCTTAATCACTGGATCTGGTACCGTGTGACTTCTGGCTCTTCCCCAAAGTCAAAATGACCATGAAAAGAAAACATTTTCAATCAGTGCAGGACATCGAGGCAGCCACAACAACACAACTAAAGACACTCACAAAAGAGGACTTCCAGGACTGCTTCAGAAAGTGGCAAGAACCATGGGATAAGTGTGTTCAAAACAAGAGGGAGTATTTTGAAGTGGATTAATGGCAATGTGTCTTTTACTGTAATACATTTTTATATTTAAACATTTGCCATATTTTTTTTATCACACCTCATATGTTTCAAGTGTTTTTTGTTTTGTTTTTTGTAAATTATATTGAGGGACAGTGTATTTCTCCAGGGCCCATTAACTCCAAGCCGTTGTCCTTCAATCTAGTTGTGGAGGGCGCAGCTCAGCTCCAAGTCCAGTTGCCCTTTTTCAATCTTTAGTTGCAGGGGGTGCAGCCCACCATCCCTTGCGGGAACTGAACGGGCAACCTTGTTGAAAGCTCCCGCTCAAACCAACTGAGCCATTCAGCCACCCCTCCAGCAGCTCAGCAGCAACTCATTTTCTTCAATTTAGTTGTGGAGGGTGCAGCTCACTGGCCCAAGCGGTAATCAAACTGGCAATCCTGTTGTTCAGAGCTCACGCTCTAACCAACTGAGCCATCCAGCTGCCCGTTTCAGGTTTTGCAGTTGCAAACATGTATGTTGTTATAAAATCTTTCCTTCAATTCATTCAAACCATTTAACAGAGATGACTTCACAGTTTTTCTGTAAGTCTAAATTTACTTCAAAGTTAAAAAGTTAAAAAGAAATAGTATTTTTTAAAAAAAGGATGGAAGAAGGCAGGAAGAAAGGAGGGGAGAAAAGGAAGAGGGAAGGTGGAAATACTCCCGTGAGCACAAGGCCTGGCTTGCTTTGCCATCCGAGCAGGGTGAGTACTTGTGTGCCACTAGGCAGTGACTCACCCAGGCAGTAAAGGTTCAGTTGCAGATAACAAAAACCAACTGAGCCATTTGAAGCGCAAAGGATCTTAATTCAGGCAATTTGGTGTAAAAGCTGGAGGCACAGGTTCTGGGCTGGGCCTCCAAAATTGAGGCCTAGAACACTCCAGAACTGGCCTGCCAGAAGTGCTGTCAGCGGTCAGTCAGAAAGCCACTTCCCCATGCTGGCCCCAGGACCACACACCGTGTCAGACACCACCAGAGACACAGAAAGCTGCTGCAGGACCTGCTGGCCCTAGAGGAAAGAGGGGCCTCAGGCACCTGACTCCCACCCTCTCAACTGGTTCCACTTCAGTCCTCTCTGGTATATCTGACTCGGGGAACATAAGTCATACCTTGAACTCGCCCTGGCTGGCACTGGGTCTGGGAAATGGTACATTTAGCATCCCAGCTTCTGAGGTACAGCAAGGCACACCAGGAGGGTGCAGCAGACGCTGGCCCCACCCACAAACTATACATCCTACATCTACCTGCCAGCTAGAGGAAGCTCTCCTTCTGGGGAGCAGATACCTTAGCAGGCGGGGAGCTGGACGCTCCTCCCCACTCTGAATTATCCCCCTTCTGGTCATCAGGGAAAGGCAAGTCAAAACCCCACTGAGATATCACCTCACAACGTTTAGAGTGACTACTGTTTTTTAAAGACAAGAAATAACAAGTATTGGCAAAGATGTGGGAAAAAGGGAACCCTTACGCACTGTTGGTGAGATTGCAAATTGGTGCAGCCGCTATGTAAACCACTATGGAGAGTTCTCAAAATTAAAAACAGAACAACCAGAAAAATGCCTCGCAAGAGGTTGAGCTGCTTGTACAATGTCGGAAATGAGTGAACTGTCCGAGCTGTATGAAGAGTAACAACCTGCAGACGAACGTGATGCCTGGCGAGAGTGACCTTCCACAGATGGAGGTCGGCAGGGAGCCGGGAGCCATCCCTAACCCCCTCCTGCAACCGTGCCCCACCACAGCTCCAGGAAGAAGGCCCAGTGGAGCAGGAGGTGGCCCAGCCAATGGCAGAGCCAGAGGGGGAATGAGGCCTTGCTAATGGGCCCAGCCCTGGGGAGCAGCCAGGCCAGATTGCAGGCCCTGACTTCCAAAGTGAGGACAAGGGCGAGGAACTTGATGTCTGGAAGGGCGACTACAACTATTATATCCGGAAAAGGAGCAACTGAGTGGTGGAGGCCAGAGTATCCACAGCCCTTGAAGAAGCCAACAAGATGTTTCTGAGAACATCCACAGCAAGAGAAGCAGCCCTGGAGGGTGGTTTTCAGATGTATTATGAGAAGACCCCGTGTGATCAGTTGGCTTTTATCGAAGAGCTTTTTTCACTTATAGTTGTCAACCATCTGACCAAAGAACTTGGCTATGATGAGATTATTGACAGAGTAGTTAAATGCAGTTATCAGGGGAGGAAACTACTTGAGGAGAGACCCAACATTCCACTGTCTCTTGGGTTTATTCCAAATAGTTCTGTGCCAATGAAAAACTTGATGTTCAAAAAAAAAAAAATTTTTTTTTGGTTTTGTTTTGCAGAATAGAATAGGGCAGTGACTGTACAGTGTGAAAAAGAAAAAAGAAAACAAAGAAAAAAGGATCTCAGGTCTGCCCAAACCTGTTTTCAAGAATGTCCTGAAGCACGTATGGCTTTGACTTTGTTATTGATCCAGATTATTTTCTTCGCATTGGGGGAAATTACTTTCTTACTTCACTGTACAAGATGGTTTTGCAAGAATAAATCATGGCCAAAACAAACTGCCAGTACAAGAGCCCACTAATACTAATTACATGAGAAAAAATAACATATCCAACTTAGCAAATGAGATGTCTTTGAGTTATTTGGACTAAAAGACTGTTAAGAAAACTTTGAAGATCCCATTTTGTGATCTATCAAAAGCTAACTTTTCAGTGTCCGATAAATTAAGTATTCTTAGTATCCCAGAAGGATAAGCAAACCCAAAAAGAAATATGTGTCATGCGTGCTGTATCTTAAAATGTTTCCAAGACCATCTGAAATGTTGTTTGTACATGTATCTTGATCATTTATAAAGCTACTGTGATCAGTAATTCAAGAAAATTCATTGTCTTGACCACTTTTAAAAGTCAAAAATAAAAAAGTCCTTAATGTCTAAATTTTCAAATTTAGACATTAAAATGTATGTGAAAGTACAAAGAAAAACTTTCTAACACTCTTATATACTAGAGAAATTTCTGTTTTACTCATTCTCTGGTTTTCATTTAACTTTATAGGCAAGACTGGTTGAACTTCATAACGTAAGAACTGTTTAGGGAAAATTGTCAAGTAAAAGGAAAGTTCTACATCTAAAACAAGACTTCATGAACATTTATGCCATCAACCTTTAAAGATTTTATACCTGTCCAGAAATCCACCTGAAGTTTCCCTCTGTCTCCTCCTCTAATTAAGCTTATTGGTTATGCACCAACATTTAAGATAATAAAATTTCTTGTTCTGTGTAAAAACAAACAAACAAAAACTGAACAACAATATGACCCAGTAATTCTACTTCTGGATATATATATGTATATATATTTTTTTCTCCCTTCTTCCACCCTCCCCCTCACCCCCGCCCCACTCCGGTTCAAGCTGTTGTTTCTCAGTCTAGTTGTGTAGGACACAGCTCCGTGGTCCATGCTGGTATTATGAGCCTTGCACTCCCCCCAGCTGAGGCAGTCGGTCACAAGTCGGCAGTTGGCCGCTCACAGCAGCTCCCGGCAACTCTTGCTGGCTGCCCGCCGCTCAGGCTGGCCACCAGCCGCTCATGGCAGCACACCAGCACACGGTAGCCCACGGCAGCACACAGCAGCCTGCAGCAGGCCATGGCAGCTCGCGCCGACCTTGGGCTGCTCACAGCAGCCCAGCTCCAGGGAGAGCCATTGTTCACAATCTTAGCTGTAGAGGGTGCAGCTCACTGGCCCATGTGGGAATCGAACCGGCGACCTCAGTGTTAGGAGCACGGCGCTCCAACCACCTGAGCCACCGGGCTGGCCCTGGATATATGTTTGAAGGTAAAAAAAAACACTATCTTGAAAAGATACCTGTACCCCATGTTCACTGCAGCATTATTTATAATAGCCTAGATATGAAAACAACCTAAGTATCCATCAATGGACAAATGGCTATAGAAAATGTAATATTTTATGTACACACACACACACATACACACACACACACACACAAATGGGGTATTATTCAGCCACAAAAAAAGGAAAGCCTGCCATTTGCAACAATATCGATGGACCTTGAGGGTATTATGCTAAGTGAAATAAGTCAGAAAGAGAAAGACAAGGAGTGTGTGATCTCACTTATATGTAGAATTAAAAAAAAAAAAAACTACCTAAAACCTAAATTCACAGACACAGAGAACATATTGGTGATTGCCAGAGGCAGGTGGGAGTGGGGGGGCATGGGGAATGGGTGACAGGGGTCAAAAGATACAAACTTTCAGTTATAAGTAAGTCTTGGGGATGTATATACAGCATAGTGACCCCCCGCCCCCAAAATGAAACACAATAGGCACTAGGCAGCCTTGCTGGAGTCAACTGGGGACCAAATCCGGGGATCCCCATCCACACCAGCCTAAGCCACTTTCTGCCCAGGAGAAGCTGATGTCCACTGTCGGCAGTTGCCCTCAATTAGGCCTTCTGTCCATGCCCATTCCCTTCTGGACACTGAGATGTCTCTGTGTTGCTTTTGAGACTAGATTCCTGCTGTACTCCCCCCTTCCAGAATTTCTGGAACCACTGTTCTTCCCTGACCCCATTTACATTAGCTGGATTCCTGCTACCTGCCCCCAAGTAAGCAGGCAGCTCTGATGTGATAGAAAGAACAAAAGAAATGGGTTTAAATCCAGGCTCTGTCACTGACAGCTGAGTGAACCTAAACAAGGTACTGCAACTCACTGAGCCTGAGTTTTCTAATATATAAAATGATGAGCGTAGTACCACTCAGAGGCGGTAAACGATGAAATGAGACAAGACTTTATCCTAAAGTGCCTGGTTGGCCAGGTGCATGGTAAGCACTCAAAATCATCCTTCATTCTTTCATAGGGTTTTGTTTGCTGCCTAGGGCTTTTCCCCACCTTCTTGCCCCCATGTGCTTTGGGATGACCAGTGCACACCTGACATCAACTGCCCACCTGCCCACCTCTTTGGACTTCCTCTGACTGCCTGCTGAGCAACATCTGGGTCTGAAGCTCTGTCCTGGGGCCGCTTTTGAGCCTGGTGGTTTTCAACGACATTGAGTCATAACCACATGTAATAGAATACCAAAGTCTGCAAAAAAGTCACATTTTTTATAAATGAGATCTATTCAGGGCTGTCCCCAATCTCATTCGCCTCCTTGCATTTTGATATGCTCTCTTGGGTGGAAAGGAAAGAGTCGGAATGGAAGCTAGCAAGTTGAGAATTATCTCTGCCGCAGACCTCAAGGAGCCACCCAAATCCTGGAGTGCCCTGTGCGCCATGTGTAGCTCTTCATTAAAATACAATTTCTTTAGGGAACCTTATTCTAGCCTGTAAGACCCTTCAGCGAAATCCAGGTTCCACCACTAATTGCCATCCACTCCTCAAATTTGGCCCACGACTAGCCCTTCCTGAGCCAGCAAGGCTGGAATGACGTAGGCCCCTCTGCAAATAACAGAGGTGATGGTCAAAGACATTCAGGGCTGCTGGCCCTTCCATCTGCTCCCAAGAAATCACTGCAAACTGATTAAGATGCCATTACCCAAAAATTCCAAGTAAGCTCAAGAAAGGGTCTCTCCCAGGAGGAGAAATGGAGGGAGACAATATGTCCCATTAAATCTAGCCTGAGTATGAAGACCAAATGTAGGAAAGCAAATACATGGAAATTCCAAATGATCTACTCAGCAGTCTCAGAAAACGTCACCTGCACATGGATTAATGAAACTGGAAGACTCACCTTAGAATTACCTAATATTTAAAATTGTAAGTCCTATGCTTAATTTAAGTATGCCCATTGTTCACATTTCTCTTTATCCCTATTCCTTTTAAAACCTGTGACTTTAGGATGATGCTCTTTTGAAAGTCTACAAATGCACATACATATTAATAGAAATAGAATGAGGGTACACATTCTAAATTCATTTGAGTAATTTACATATTCATTAGGAGCCAATGTTTATGCATAGTGCAGGCCTGTGGCAAAGTTTGGCTTACCTATCCTTTCCCAGTTCCTGCTCTTGTCTACAGGATACTCTCCACAGTGACCTCTGATTTTCTGTTACTCCCTAAAGTAACCACATTCTGCCCAACCACATTCACAAGGAAAATGCATTGTGATGAATGAACACGATTAACAGCAGATGTTCTCTGTTCTCCCGTTCCTTCCCTAATTCCCTTTGGAATAAGAGAACTCATCTGCCTTTGCCAAAAATGCCATAAACAACAGTAAAACTAGGTCTATCAGGCTGCATACATGTGTGTGAAAGGAGATGAAGGGCAGAGGGAGGTTCCCCTGGGTTTTCTGTGCACCACCTGAGAACATGTGTAAGGGGCAACTACAGAAGCAGTACCAGACATTAGGTGCGCAGCATTCTATGAAAATAGAGAATCTTGGCTCTTCTAAGTGTCTTTCTTATGTCATTTTCCTGACTGTGAACAGCATATAAGGGTTATAGTGAGGAATCCCCTCCAAGATTCTGAAAACGAGAGCAAACTGTCCTTGGAAAATGAAATTTTTAAATCACCCCATAAAGAATCCAATTAAGCCACCATAAAGAGAAAGATTGACTCCCTAGCTTGCAAGGCATGAGAATAATCAGAACAAATGTTCTAAAGAAAAAATGTAAGAACGTGCTGTTAATGAGCAGTAAGCATGGGGAGAGGTGCTGTCACTAGACCTAACAAAAGAAAGGTCCACACATTAAGACAAACAGGTTGTACCCAAGTGCTGTCCAGAGGTAGGGGAGCCACAGCCTCGGGGATTCGGAGCAGAATCCGGATGTTAGCAGTCTAATTCCCTGCATTCTAGTTCCGGTTTTGCCTAACCAAGTCCTGGTGTGGGAACAGAGCCAGGAGTGCAGTTTCCAGGCTCTCGCCCTCACGTGGAAAGGTGCTCACTCGGGTAGTAAATGGCCATCAACTGTGATTGGCTGGCCATCAGCGGTGGCTAGTTGGCCGTCAGCTGTAACCAGTGAGCCATTGGCCACTAATATAACTGCCGTGGCTACACTAGCAGCAAATGGGGGCTATCAAGAAGATGGTGGCTGAGCTAGCAAGAGCGGATTGCAGTTAGCATGGCAGATGGCAGCTAACAAGTGAGGTTGGTTGGCAGAGAGAAACAGACAGTGGATTGTGGATAGTGTGGCTCCCGCTTCCTGTGTCTCCAACCCAGCCGCCAGCGAGAATATAGTGGTATGACTCCCTTATCTATGGCTCCATGGATGTTCCTTTTGGCCTCACCATATCTTGCGTTCTTATGAGGGAAGTGGGAGCTGAGACCCCTCATGACACTGGGTTACAATTTGACTCTGTGGCATTAGCCCTCCAGGACAGAACACACTGGCAGGAGGACACAAGTACTTGGTCTCACTGGCAGTTACCATTCTCACTGTAAATCAGTGAACTGGCATCATGTTTGGAATCTGGCTTGTAACAGCCCATCTACAGGGTGAGAATGATTTGCTCTTTGATATATTTGTCTAGTCCCCTCAGTAGTTATAATGTCATCAAAAATCAATAAATTCATTATTAACACAATGGGTTGTGGGCCTTTACAACTATGGGACAGGATCTAAATTTACCAAGGAAAAGAATCCCCAGCAGAAGTGATTCTGCACATGAAAGCGTGAGAAAAATGACACATGGAAACATACCTTTGCAATGAATGACAATAAAATAGAGGGTGTCTCCATTAACAGGAGGCCTCTCTGTGGGCTTAGGACCTGGATGGTTATGCAACGTGAGAGCAGGAGTGCTCTGTAAAGCAGACGAAGAAGAATGTGGAGTTCCCAGGGGTGATCCTGAGAGGGAAGGTAGGGAGGTGACTAATGGCACTGCCAAAGATGCAGACCAAGTGACTTCTAATAAAAGGAATGACTGATGTGCAGTTTCAGGTTTCCGCCATGCAGTCTGCTAAGCCATCATTCCCTGTGACACCCCCTTCAGTCCCCCATTCAAAGTCTTCAGTAATACCTACCACTGAGAGGCCAAGTTGTAGGACTATAAAAAGCATCAAAATAGACTCTGGAGCTAGATGCCTGGGCTCCATGTCTGGCTCCACCACTTATTTATTGCATGATCCCAGAAAATGCTATATAATCTCGGCCTCAGTTTCCTCATCTGAAAAGTGGGGATAATGATAACAACTACCTATCTATGCATGTATGGCACTATTATGAGGGACGGTTGATTTCAAATCTGGTTCAACTCAGTGTAGAACAAAACCTCTAGGCACAAAAGCAGACACTGTTCTGCTGCACCAGTCTGCATTCCCACCAACAGTGTATGAGGATCCTTTTTCTCCACAGCCTCTCCAACATTTGTTATTATTTGTCTTGTTAATGATAATCATAAGAACTTTTAAAGCTACCCAGTTGATTCTAATGTGTAGTCAATGTTGAGACCCATTGCTGTAATGAATTTTAATCTATTTCCACATAGGTCGTTCCCCAAACTTTCCTAATAATAGAGATCACCTGGGACAACTTTTGACTGTATAAATTTCCCCAGGTCCCTTCCCTAGGATTTCTGAGTAAATCTGGGATGGGGACCAGAAACCTGCATGCTTACAAGGCACCCCTTACAAGAACAAGGTAGTGTATACAGTCAGGGAGGTTTGAAAACAGGGTGCACTCTTAGAAAAGAGTATGGGCAATATCATAAAATCAATAAGGAAGGTTAAGTTGAGAACAATGACTCTAAGTATACATATTTATATCCATGAATCCAGAATCCCTTCCTGTGGGGTTTGGTTCCAGTCCCAGTCTATGTCCAGGATTTAGCCAACAGACAAAACGTGAAAAAAAACTCCCCTCTCTGCAGACACCTGAACTTTACTCAGCAGGCCAGAGGATCAGAGAAAGGAGAACCAATTGTAACATGTCATTCCTGTCCTTCCTTAAAATATCTTCCCCCCCCACTATTATTTGAACCAATTTAACAATGATGTATGCTATACACCCATCACTGAATAAGCACTTAGATATCAATTCACTTGAAAATATGTTCAACTGCTTAAAAACAGGATGTGGCTTATTTTTTTTTAAAGTTTTATACCATATTATTTAAACTGTTCCAAGCATTTTTAAAAACAAAGCAGAAGACTTTCAAGTTCATTCCTTAAGTTCACAATATAAGTGACAATATACCCACTGTGGGGACAGAGTCCCAGAGAGCAGTTTCCAGGCTCTCGGCCTCACGTGGAAAGATGCTGGCTTGGGTAGTAGATGGCTGTCAGCTGTGGCTAGTTGGCCATCAGCTGTAACCAGTTAGCCAATTAGCCACTGATTTAACTGCTGTGGCTGCATTGGTTGGTCAGTTGGTTGGTTGGCAGGCAGAGAAGTGGACAGCAGGTTGCAGGTTGTGTGGATCCAGCCTCCAGTGAGACTGTAGTGGTGAGACTCCCCTATCTATGGCTCCATGGGTGTTCCTTTTTGGCCTAGCCATATCCTGTGTTCTTATGTGGGGAGCAGGACTAGAGGCCCCACAGGCTGCCTCACACAACAAATGGCGCAGCGAGCAGGATCTCTTGCACGACACCCACTTATAAGTAGATAAGGATAGAAAAAAAATGAAAATGCATAGCAATCTCATTTGACTGTATCTGAAGATCTGACAATAGTAGTCTATTAAAATAATTATTGGGCCGGCCCGGTGGCTCAGTCGGTTAGAGCTCCATGCTCCTAACTCCAAAGGCTGCTGGTTCGATTCCCACATGGGCCAGTGGGCTCTCAACCACAAGGTTGCCAGTTCAATTCCTCAAGTCCCACAAGGGATGATGGGCTCCGCCCCCTGCAACTAAGATTGAATACGCACCTTGAGCTGAGCTGCCGCTGAGCTCCCAGATGGCTCAGTTGGTTGGAGCGCGTCCTCACAACCACAAAGTTTCTGGTTTTGACTCCCGCAAGGGATGGTGGGCTGTGCCCCGTGCAACTAGCAATGGCAACTGGACCTGGAGCTGAGCTGCGCCCTCCACAACTAAGACTGAAAGGACAACAACTTGACTCGGAAAAAAGTCCTGGAAGTACACACTGTTCCCCAATAAAGTCCTATTCCCTTTCCCCAATAAAAAAAAAAATCTTAAAAAAAAATAGTAAAATAAAATAAAATAATTATATATAATAAGGATTTATTCCAGGATGCAAGAACGATTCAACATTAGAAAATCTGTTTACATAAGTCACTACTCTGAAGGATACCGATTGTTGCTATTATTATATACTTTATAATAATAAAATTATTTTTAGGACCTCCCAGAGATCCTAGATAATAAAAGATGAGAAAAAGACGGAACATTGGAAGAAAAATGTAAATTTATCTTTGTTTGCAGACGCTATGAGGATCTACCTCAAAAATCCAAGAAAATCGACCTATTTACATTGTATTTTTGTTTGACTTTTTTTTTAAATTAAAATGTACTGGGGTGATAATGGTTAGTAAAATTACATAGGTTTCAAGTGTACTATTCTGTAATATATCATCTATACATCACATTGTGTGTTCACCACCCAGAGTCAGTTCTCCTTCCATCACCATATATTTGATCCCCTTTACCCTCTTCTACCACCCCTCTCCCCACTTACCCTCTGGTAACCATTAAACTATTGTCTGTGTCTATGAGTTTTTGTTTCTTTATTTGTTTGTTCCTTTGTTGCTTTCAGTTTTATATCCCACATATCAGTAACTTTAAAAAAATAATTGTAATTATAAATTACAATTTACAAATTGTAAGAATACTTTTCCAAATATGTTTTTTTCCCCTGACATTCCCAAACTCTAAGGACGGCAACTACCTGAAGTATTTTCCCATGCTTGACTTCTTTGTGATCCTACCAGATAAGTCTTTCAGGTTTTAAATTCAAAGACCAGAAAAATGCAGAAAAACAAAAACCCTGCAGAGGTCGTGTTAACCAGGATGTGAAGATCCCACACACCTGTGCTGAACTTGACCCCTACTCTGCACAGCTGTGGCTCTCAGACTCTTCTGCACACTGGAATCAGCTGGGGTATCTTTAAGAGTTTGATGCCCAGCTCCCATCCCCAGACACCATGATTGAATTAGGATTGGATACAGCCTGGGCATCAGGTTTATACAAGCTCTCTGGGTGATTCACATGCAGAACAAAGTTTGGAAACTGCTTGCTTAAGTAAGTTACTCATCATTTGAGCAAATCTGGGCTGCAAAGAGCTGGTCAGCAGAGTTTGCTTTGTCCTTTCCGACAGCTAGCTCAGTTCCCTTTACCTGCCACTGGTCTCTTTTCTAGTTCAGAAATTACCTGTGACATTTGAGTACCTTGTTTGCTTTGTTTTGTTTTTCCTATCTGCATTACTGTACTAACTCATTATGTACTTACCAAATCAGTTTGGTTTGGGGGGAAAGTGCCCCTTTACTACCCCTTTACAACTGCTTTATCTAATCGGTATAATAATGCTTCCATCATATTTATTGACCACCTACGGCGCTGGTGTTGTGGGGGCACAGCAATGAATAGTCCCTCTGGTGTTCACGGTTTACAATGTGGTAGAAAAAGAACACAAATCACCACAACACACGGCAGGTCATAGTGAGCTGTAATGAGGACAAGAAAGGCACAAATAAAACATTATGGGAGCTCAAGGGAGACAGAAACATTCCTTTACCCCACAAACATGATGAGAAGAAAAGGTAGCCAATCCTAGAGGGTTGCTGGAAAATGAAAGAGAAAACTCATAGGCCCCTGAGCAGGATGGAGAGGTGTGATAAGGTGATGCCAGAATGTGGGGTGACTACTTCTCAGAGGAGCCACAGCGATCAGCAAGAACAGGAGGGGAAAAAAATGGAATTGGTGAGCACAAGGAAGCTGAGGTCAGGATGTCTGGAAAAGCCCAAGGGACCCAGCTCTGACTGGGGTAGGGTACCAAATGCAAGAGAAACAAGAAATTTTCATTTCTGGTTTCCGGTTTGGCATGTGAGGATCTTGGAAGTCACCAGACCATCCTAACAACAAGTAAAATCCAAAACAAATTGAAAATCAACAACTCTTCTTAGATCCATCAGAGAAGTGAGGTCATAGGGAAAGCCAACACCCCACAAATTGGAGAGGCAGATAGTCAGATACAGAGAATTGTAAGTGACCAGAGCAGAAACCTCTCTGGAAACTAGTACAAGGGAAGGAAAGCCTGAACTGTAAGTGATGAATTGCTGGAGCCTCAGTGTGGACAAGTCTGAGAATTAAAAACTCCAGGGAGGCCCCATACTTTTGTGAGTTTTCCTTTCTTCAGAAACTCGACCAGGTTCTCACAGTGAAAAATTCCCTCGTGCATCCGACAGGAGGGGGGAAAAGTAGCCATTTTGAAGTATACCAGAGTATTTTGTTCTTCTTAGCAAGGCCTGTACTCACGAGAAATTATTTCACTACAGCCTAACGAACCTGTGAGGGGAAGAAAATACCCAACTGCCACTTCCTCTAACCATTCTGTCCCACCTAAGTGGGGAAAACTGAGAAGCACTGATGAAGTTCACCCAGAGGCACAGGCTCACTGTGCCCGAATCACAGGATCTAGAATGCTCCCCTTCCCTCATATCTCACCACCACATGACTAAGGACTTATTTACTGAAGTTCCTTTCACACAGTGCACCATGTCTGTCTCTCAGCAAAAAAACTACAAGGCATACTAAAAGACAAAAACCAAAAACAAAACACAGTTTGCAGAGACAGAGCAAGGATCAGAACCAGATTCCGATATGGCAGGCATATTGGAATTATGAGATCAGGAAATTAAAATAACTACCATTGTCATGTGCAAAAGATTTGCCAGCTGGTACCTGAAAGGATTATCTCTGGCTTGACTACACCACCAGTATTAAATTTTCACCTACGATAACAAATAAAAACTACAGCTTTGTAGCTGGGAGAAAAACAGCTGAGAACCGAGTGTCCTGAGCACTGCCCCCCAACCTACTGAATCATATCTTCAAGGCAGGATTCAGAACTCTATACTTTGCAAAGGGACCACGACACCCTGGTGATCAGGCAGTTTGGGAATAACTGTTCTGTGCCAAAAAGAAACCAACCCAGAAGTTCCCCAAATAGAAGTGAATGACTTACTTGGAAGTTGACTGTCTTCTATAATAAGCACAATAAGCATAAAAACATCTTCAAAATATTATGCTATTTACACACCCTTTGGGTTGGTCTTTACTGGGGCATTTCTAATTGCCTGAGGTATTTAATTCTTTTTTTGCTCTTGTTTGACTTTAAAAAAAAAAAAAGTCTTCAAAGTGGGCCTCATCAGTGGGCCTCATCAGTAGGCTAGGGATGATATCTAAAATACATGTCATTCTGCAAAGTCTCCTGCATAGAGGACATGCCTTCAAAATATATATTAATTTTATTCAATTGTATACATTATTCTAAAGTCAGCAAGTCTACATTTAAGCACAGGAAGTAGTCCACCATCCCATACCTTCTAATTAATAGTTTCTAATAATCCATTTTATTTAATTTAGCTCATCATGAGAGGTAAATTACAAATCTACTCCAAAAGTCTGCAGATGAGGTACAACCCTCAAAACTCTGCACAGGATCTTCCTTCCTTCTGCTAGAAGACCAACTGGAAGCGTACACTAAATGCAGAAAGAATCTCCCACTTAAAAATTGTTAAGTTGTTGTCAAGACATCCAACTTACTGTGGCGGGCAGAATATCTCCCCCCAATGGTGACCACGTCCTACTCCCTGGAACCAGAGAATATGTTACCTCATATGGCCAAAGGGATTTTGCAGTTGTGATTAAGTTAAAGATTTGGAGATGGGGAGATAATCCTGACTTATCCAGTTAGGCTCAATGTAACCACGAGGGCTCTTACAAGAGAGGCTGAAGAGTCAGAAAGGGAGATGTGATGAAGAGGGCTGAGAGGTAGAGAGAAATTGGAAGATGCGACATTGCTGGATTTGAACATGGGGAAAGGGGCCATGAGCCAAGGACTGCAGTAGCCTCTGAAAGCTGGAAAAGGCCAGGAAATGTATTTTCCCCTAGAGTCTCCTGAAGAAATGCAGCCTGGTGAACACCCTGAAGTTAACCCAGTGAGACCCATGTCAGACCTCTGATCCTCAGAACTGTAAGAAAATAAGTGTATGTTGTTGGAAGCCACCAGCCTTGGTGGTAACTTGTTACCGCAGCAACAGGAAACACACGTGGCATCTACCAGCATGCACTGGAAGGGGGTCAGGTTAGTGAATTAATGGGAGAACATGGATCGGGGTCCCTAACTTGGGAGGTACTGATGCAGACAAGGTGAGGAAGGTACTTTGGTTACCGTGTGCTTTGATGCTCTTTCTTGTTTAGGTTAGGTTAGAATCATAGGACAGAGTTAACCTAACTGAACCAAGCAAAGGTTGGCCAACCAAGCTGTTTGCTTTTTGAGAAGAGATTCTTTCAAAAAAAAGAAAGAGAAAGAGATTCTTTCTCTCTGAACCTGTAATGGTGAGAGTTGATGCAATTTTTCCCTGTCCTTCCTACAATCCTGAGAAGCAGGTAAAACGAGTATGGTTGAATGAATTGGGGTTTCCCCTCTCTGGGAAACTAGGCTGAGCTTTCTGAAAAATAAACCCACAACTCCAGACACCCCTGTGCCAGCCAACTAACTTAACGAAGTTGGAGGGAGATGTTTAAACCAATCACCGGGAAATTCAAGGTTCTAAAGTCTTAAGACATGTCCATTCCAGGAACATTTTATATGCCACCATTTGTTAGAAGAACAAAGTTTTTTTTTTTTTCAAATGCAACAGTTATTTATAATTATTATTATTGTTATTATTATTATTATTATTTTATAACCATAATCCCCGTCCTCACCATAATTTTTTAATATATATTTTTTATTAGTTTCAGGTGCACAAAACAAAGTAATACTTAGACGTTTATCATTTATATCCCTCACACTGTGGACTCCCCTCCCCCATCCATTATCTCTCTGACATCGCACCGAGCCATCACATTTCCACTGTCTCCACTCCCAATGCTATACTCCGCCTCTTGTAAGTATATACATACATATGTATACATATATATAAAATTATAGTTGGCATTCATTATTGTTCAGCTTCAGGTGTACATTGCAGTGATCAGGCATCTACATCTTCCCTGAGGTGGTCTCCCAAATGAGAGACGTGTCCATCGAATGCCCTACAAAATCTTTACAACATTATTGATTACGTTCCCTAAATTAATTTTCAAAACCCCATGGCCATCTTGTGGTTACTGACTGTTTTCTAATCCCCTCACCTTCCCCCTTATCCCCACCCCCCCGCCCATCTAACAACCCTCAGTTTTTCCTCTTTGTCTCCAAAACTGTTTCTGATTAGTTCATTCACTTATTCTCTTCTTTAGATTCCGCATATAAGTGAGATCATATGGTACTTGTCTTTCTCTGTCTGACTTATTTCACTTAACATAATGTTCTCTAGGTCCATCCATGTTGTTGCAAATGGTAAGATTTCTTTCTTCTTTATGGCTGTGTAATACTCCATTGTATAAATGTACCACAGTTTTTTAATCCAGTCATCTACCGATGGGCATTTCGGTTGTTTCCATGTCTTGGCTATTGTGTATAGTGCTGCAATAAACATAGGAGTGCATAAAGATTTTTGAATTGGAGTTTTGGGTTTCTCCGGATAGATACGTAGGAGTGGAATTACTGGATCATAAGGTAGTTCCATTTTCAGATTTTTGAGATACCTCCATACTGTTTTCCATAGTGGCTGCACCAATCTGCAATCCCACCAACAGTGCAAAGCGTTCCCTTTTCTCCACATCCGCGCCAGCACTTGTTTGTTGATTTATTGATGATAGCCATTTTGACTGGGGTAAGGTGGTATCTCATTGTGGTTTTTATTTGCATTTCTCTGATGGTTAGTGAGGTTGAGCATTTCTTCATATGTCTGTTTGCCATCTGTATATCCTTTTTAGAAAAATGTCTCTTCAAGTCCTCTGCCCATTTTTTTAATTGGGTTGTTTGTTTCTTTGGAGTTGAGTTGAGTGAGTTTTTTATAGATTTGTGATATTAACCCCTTATCAGATATATCATTGGCAAATATCGTTTCCCATTCAGTAGGATCTCTTTTTGTTTTATTGATGGTTTCCTTTGCTGTGAAAAAACTTTTTAGTTTGATGTAATCCCACGTGTTTATTTTTTCTCTTACTTCCCTCGCGCGAGGGGATATATCAGTAAAAATCTTGCTCTGGGTAATGTCTGTGAAGTTTCTAGAAGAACAAAGTTTTATAATGAAAAGGAATGAGATACATCCCATTGTGTAAAACAGAGCATTGTGTGAGTGTATTTGACCAAACCTTCATCATGACGATGGAGCGCCAGGTGAAAGAGCCACCCCTGTCGTTGGAGCTCACAGCATTTCCCTTTTGAGTGGTCCAGCTGACCCCTGCAGTGTGCACTCAATGTCGGTCTCCACAAAACCAGTCACGAAACACCAAGTGATCAGTCTTAACAATTCTAGGGAACTGTTAAGGAATAAGACTGATTTGCATTCTGGAGGGGACTCAACTTATTCAAGTCAAACATTTTAAAAGTTCAATCTCTGATCTCTTTAAAACCAAGAGCCGAGGACAGTGACTCATTGAAAATGATATTGCAAATAGGGAGAGGAGAGGAAGACTCCAGGGAATGAGACAAAATTCAAACTTATCACAAGTCTCCCACCACTGAGAGAAGACCTGGTCTTAAAGTCAACTGATTTCCTGCACACAGTAAGTATTTAATAAATGTCTATTAAGTAAATGAAGGCATGACTAGAACCCCTCAAGCTGTCAATTGCCAAGGTGACAAGATCTCCATGCACAAAATAAATCCCTTGTTGATTTCACTGTCCTGGTCTCCCCTGGACCTCCCTACTGTGTGAATACTGCTGATGACACTGTAGTTCCAGCAACGAGAATGTGGGGGCACCAGGCCCAGAGTTCACCAGGAGGCAGAAATCTGACCTCCACATAATGTCTTGGAACAGACAACTGACTTGCAAAGGACTGTCCCATCATAACAGCAGGTTCTCTGTACGCTGCACATATACTATAAATCTGCGTTTTGAGGAACTATGAATCTACATTTTGCAGTAAAGAGGAGAGAAACAGGACTGTGGTCCAAGACGTGTTCTTAGTTGGAAGAGCTATAAATACAGGCTGCTGGGCCCATGAATTTCTAATGCCTTTGTCTTAAAGTTGCAGATTATTTTAAAACAAGAATAAGTGGAGAGAGATAAAAGTTCCCTTCCCTCACTCCCAGAAAAGGACAGCTAAGGGCTTGTATACTAAACAGAGGTTTAATTTGAGGAAAGCAGATGAAATTTCAGACTCCTTTTCCCCCAAAGCCGTCCCACACCAATCATTCTAAATACTTGAACTGCCTCAGCTGAAAATACAGAATCGCCTCCCATCACACCCAGCTTATCCTGGAATACCCAGCAGATCCCGGGTCCCAGCCCTGCAAAGGGCTGCCTGCTCCTCCAAAGCCCTGTCACATAACTTCTCTCCCCTGCTGTGGTCTCTCTGGCAGGGCACCACTGTTTTTTTTTCACCATTTCTGAGGACAGATCCTTCACTCAACAGCTGTGTTTGTTTACAGGACCAGAAATGAACGCAGGATACACACGCTTGATCCAGCAGTTTTTCTTTTGGCATCCCCTCCTCCAGACTACACAATATATTCAACCTTGTCGTCCAGTTATAATTTGCCATCGGTGTGAGCCAAAGGGGTGGGTAGAGAGACAGTCGCCAAGCACAGGAACCTTGTATTATCGGCTCCACATTCTATAGACAGACAGATTTTTCCTTTAAGCAAGGCCAAGAGGCTGCACCTGCGTGTCCATCTGAACCTGCCACTTCCTTACAACGGAGGGATGGGGTTCCCATCCCTCTTTTCAGACACAAGAGGATGGATGGCCCAGTAAGTAGCCCTGCACATCCATCAGAGGTTCTGCCCAAGTGTGAGAGAGCCAACTTGGCTGTCAAAAACCACAAACCACACTTTCATATCTGGCAAATGGTCCCCTGTAGCAAATAGCTTTTTGGATGAAACCCACTAGCCTCTTTTTAAAGTAGTGTTTTAAAGGGATGAGGGTAAAGTCCGGGACATAAAAGAAAATGCAGATGTTTTCTTGAAACTTTTCCTGTTCAGAAAAATACTTTTTATTTTTGGTGTGTTTTTTTTTATTCCCACAAGAATGTCCCCTCAACTTTTTAAAATAAAATAATCTGGAAGAGGATCATTATTCTCTGTAAAATTACAGAACTTAATTAACATTGTTCTTTTTTTGAAACGAATACTTAACCGCCCTCTTGTCTCAAAGAAAAGGGGTGTCTTGTGCTTTCATTTCTTTAAGATCTCTTTTATATTACTCCTCCCCAGGGGTTCGCTGCAGAGAGTAGAGGCTAAAATCATTGGCGAACTTTTTCCAAGTTCTAAATTCACTTCTGAGATGAGACGTATGCTTTGGACTTCAAAATACGGGTTTTCTAAAGGCTAACCTATTTTATTCAAGACTTCTGGTATCCACAGGAGTACCTGCAAAGCAGAGTGTGGGGTGCAAACATGCACAGCAGTGTAGAGGTCAAACGGAAATCACGGCCACATTCTATGGGCTGTGGCTACATCTCATAGTTGTTAAAAGGCCTCTCTTCTAGACTCCCAGGATACCATAATTGTAAAACAGACTTCAGCTAGTGGCACATTTGTGTCACCAGACAGCTTACACACCAAGCCAACTATCAGGATTCTCTCTGCCATCTTACTACCTACCCCCTAAAGGAGAAATGTGAGAATATGAATGCACAGGCAGTGTTCTGATATGTCCATTGGAAAAACATTTACAATGTGTGGACACACACTCAGACATGCACACCGAGTGGTATCCTTCTATTAAGTCAGAATATAAGTTTTGTTATAGATACTATAATGTTCACAGCTAGAAAGAATGTTTGGTAAACCATGGGTTAAGATTAAGTTTACATTTCTATAGTATTTATTGACTGTTCTACTAATTAACATATAGAAGATACTTATGCCATACCTTTTTCTTACATATTTCTCTTATCTCCCCTAATACATTGTGAACTCCAAGAGGGTAAGAACTTCTGCATAAGGGTTTGAGTCCCCACACAGTGCCTTAGCAAGAGTAGGTACCCAGTAACAGTGGGAAAGATAACTCATTATTAAAGCAAACCTGATAGTCTGAATGAAATGTCAACCCAGGAAGTCACTGGCCAGGCCAGGACATGTCCTTTGAAAAATAACACATAACATTTCATTAACACATGGCTACTCACATCTTAATGAAGACAAAACCTCTTTCCTATAACAAATCCAAGGTGAGTAAGACACGTCGTTGTCTTTAAGAAGGTTACAGACATATAGTGGCAGTAAAGAGTTAACAAATGACAACTGAGCCATCAAGACATGCAAATAAATGCTCTGAAGACTTCAAGGTAAGGGAGTTAAGTCTACTCAGAAGAGGTCAGTGAAGACGTTAATGAAGGAGCTACAGTTTGAGATGGGTCTTGAAGGTTGGCTAATACACCCATGTCAGTGGGCACCCAAGATGGTGAAAGCTGAGGGAGGACATACAGACTATGCTCCTGGCTCACCACTTCAGTGGCGATGGCTGAGTCTTGTTTTCTGGCCCCATCCATGCTTCCATCCCTGCTGCCTGCACTAAACAGCAACCATGGCTAGGCGTGGTTATCCCTCAGCTGAACTGGAATTTTCTATGCTACTAACTGATCACACTGAGTCTATTACAGAATATCAGATGTCCTTCTCAATCTTACAAAAAGAGAAATGCACTTGGAATTCTATGTTAAAATAATATACTGTGCTCCTTCTGTCTACTGCCCAATTATATTATGTTGGAACACTCTACTGGAAAACTTACTATAATGACCAGCCAAGTGCTGAAGGGCATAATGTTTTGATTGTCAAACAGGTTGTACATGATGCAAATATATGACTTAAGAAGTGATTTCACAAACATTTTGGTAACAGTAATCTGACTCATAAGCTCCAACGTAGTCTCATAAAACAGCTGTGTGTATAAGTAATCCAAAGATGGTCCTTCAGAAATGTTACAGAGAAAAGCATAAAGTGAGAGGAAAAAGTTTGACTCTTGAAGAGAATACCGTTTTGCATTGTAACTTTAATATTCTCTATAAGACAAGGGCCAAATCGACCGCAAACAAAACGTGCCGCTTGCGTTCACATCTGCTGGCATTGCTGATCTAGGGAGAAAGAATATATATATATATATGCTTATATTATTTTAGAAAATTAACTGGAGACTTTCCACCCATTCATTACAGCACTAGGCAAAGAAAACTCACTTGGGAGGCCCATAAGATAATGCTGATTTCACAGAGAATTTTTTGATTCATTCAAAACCTTTACTTTGATTTTTACATTTTATTCACCGGGCCTCTGTTTTTACATGTTAAAACACTATGGTCCAGGAGAGTTAAGTGACTTGCCCAAAGCCACCCAGTGGCCAAGTCAGGGTGGGAAAACGGTGCTCCTCACGAACACTCTGATTCACTTTCTTTAATCCACACGCAAACTGACAAAGATACTCAGGAAAAGGGCCAAATAAATTATAATTCTGCATTTTCTATTTCTCCTTCACTAGTCTCAGTTTATCACACCGGCTCAAAAAATTCTGGAATTCTGGTTTCTTAAAACTAAGAATGGAATTAGCAGATGTTGAAAATTTACTTCTTTGTTCTTTTACTTCACTCAAACTTGTGAAATCTGATTTGGTTAATCCCATATAATACGAATCCTTTGTTTAAAATTCAAAGCAATTTCAACACAAGAGTTTAGTGTTAGAAAGGCCTTGAAAAGCATGTGTGTTACTGACAAGGTAACTGAGATCCAGAAACGTTAAGTGACTCCTAAGTCACCAGCTAGTTAGCGGCATAACCAAGTGCTTTGGATTTTAGCATGCTAAGGGGTGGCTGAGGGCCTCAGGAAAAAAGCGAGTTCTAACTGCATATTGCTTGCATTTTTTTCACCCATGCTCTGACATGTCCCCTCTACCTCGAGCTGCCCAAGGAAACATCTGGCAAAACTCACATCTGATGGAATTATTCTGTGGCAATATATGACCTTCCTTAGGGGCGCTGTTAAGTGTCCCGGTAAGACTGACGCTATTGCTAGTGTTGAGAACACTTCCATGGTCATGAAGGACTTAAAGAACATGTAACTTTAAGGAACAGCTCCCGAGGCCCAAAATCAGCATTGAGAATGATATCCTGAAAAAGGGAAGGCTTCCTTGTACTATTTCACCATTCAGAAGATCATTCTATTGCTAGCATGTGCCAGGCTCTGCTTGAAGATACACAAGAATACGACAAGACCTATTCTTCGAGTGCTGGTCTAGGGGAAACACAGATGGGTGAACAGGTCACTCGTGTTGGTCTTACATGAGCCCCTGCTGCACCATCGCCACATGGCCTCCCCCCAAACCACAGATGCACTTGTGTACAAGGTGAGCAAGCAGAGAAGGGAACATTGGCTCCACTTCCTGTTGTGCACGCGAGCACGCAGAACGTAGCTGGAGAGAGGGTGAGGGCATTTGTGGTTAGGTCAAAGAAAAGACTGGACACCAAAACTGGTAGGCACAGCCTGACCTAAAGGCTGTATTTTTCTAATGTGTCAGGTTTGGCAACTGGCCTTCTGGGAACAATCCCTCTAATGCTTCACCTGTTCATGACTACCACCACAGCTATTCAAAATAAGTCAAAACTGAAACACAACGCTCACAAGGCACTGGAGAGAAGACAGAGCTTTTTTTGTTCCGCTTGTTTTAAACAGGCTTGGTTGCAAACCATAGTTGTAGGTATGGCCACTTTCCAAAATACAAATCTAGTAAGACCCTACAAGGACCTAGTAGAAACCCAGATAAATGTCTTAGTCTTTAAAAAATGTCTGGTGGTGAACATTTTGCCCAAATTCACTATTGCTGATTCTGCCAGTGATTTCTAGCTTTGACTGAGAATCTTTGTTTCTTTACTCAGCTCCCTGTCTGGATAGTAGGCATATCGTTTATCTAAGTGTGGTGGCTATTCAACTTGCATTCACAATCTCATTATGAATTCAAAAAGAAGCTGGCACCTGTACAGTTTACCATCTTTCCAGAAAGAAGCTGAGCTATAACTCTGTAGAGCAATACGTGAAGTGTTTGTGGAAAATGTTATATATTTGGTTTGTTTTCCCCATGCATGAGCGTTCTTCTCTGACCAGAAAGAATAATTTGCCATGATTCTGTTTCTCATCTCCAGAACTTTGATCTAGAAAAGGAGCCACTTCTAGGGGAGATTTGTCACAAAGGGAACTTATGAAGATAATCTGAGGCAGGATTCTAAAATATATGAACTTTCAGAGAGTAGCCATTTTAGCAGGGTGGCCACTTGAACAGGGTACCGAGTGGTAACCAGAAGTTATGACTGAAGGCTACGGAAAGAACGAAGAGAAATGCTAAATGGGATTTCCTCTCTGTTCTGCAATGCAGTGAGCTTTCAAAGGGAGAGAGTGCAAGAATATCTTTGAAGATGGAGCTTTAGGTACCTTGTATAACTATAAAAAAACACCAATGGATTGCTGGGTGGGGTGGGAGACATAGGGGGAAAGGCCTGGAAATGAAGCAGAAGCATCTCAAACTTCTCTTGTATCAGCAAAAAGAATTCCTTATCAAGAGTGACAACTGCTGTAAGTTCCTTTTTCTCTGAGGGAGAATGAAAGAATTAGAAACACTGCAGAGCTTCAAGGGATCAAAGGAAATTTGGAGGTGCACAGTTGCCATATATATTGGGTTGGATAATATCCCCCCCAAATTCGTATCCTTCCCAGACCTCAGAATGTGACTTTATTTGAAAATAGAGTCCTTGCTGATATAATTAGCTAAGATGAGGTCATACTGGAGTAGGGTGGGCCCTTAATCCAATATGATTAATGTCCTTATAAGATGTGAAGAGACACAAAAACAGACATAGAGAGAATGCTATGTGATGACAGAGGCAGAGATTGGAGTGCTTCTACAAGTCAAGGAATGCCAAGGACTGCCAGTAACACCAGAAACTAAGAGAAGAGCATGGAACAGACTCTCTCCTAGAAATTTCAGAGAGAACGCAACCCTGCTGATACCTTGATCTCAGACTTTTAGCCTCCTGAACTGTGAGAGAATAAATTTCTGCTGTTTAAAGCCACCCAGTTTGTGCTACTTTGTTATGGAAGCCCTAGGATATCAATACACCATACTATGTATTTTGCAAATGAAACAATATAACTAGTATAGTCTTTAATTTTACTTCGTTATACCACACAATGGGACTTTCCCTTCTGTCCCTGAAGGATTAACTGCTATGGAATTATCCTCCCACCATAAAACAAATAGAAAACTGGATAAAAGTTATGAAACAAATAATGCAAGCCCTACAATTGCCCCAGATCACTGCTAAGAATATAGAGCAGACTATCTCCTAGAGCCTTCACTGAGATCACACACACACACACACACACACACACACACACACACACACACTCACACACACAAGTGACCAGAGCTCATACAAGGTTGGGAAGGGTTGTGTGCCCAACAACCAGAGTGTAGAGACTTCATAATATATGGAGTATTGGGTAAAAAAATGTGCCTCAATAGTGGGATAAATTATTCCTAAATTCAAGGCAGATCTGGATACACCATAACAACGCTTAAAAAGATCCTCAAACAGATCTGCAAATTACTTAAGTGCATATCAGAGTAAAATCTAAATTTCCTTACAGGAATATAACAAAATCCAGCACACAGCACCAAATCAAAAATTAGTGGGTATGCAAAGACACAGGAAAATACAACTCACAACCAAATGAAAAATCAATCAATGGAAGCAGACACAGAAATGAAAGAGAGAATAGAGTTAGTAGGCAAGGACCTTAAATAGCTATCATAATCCTAAAAACTATGCTGAAGGATCCAAAGAAAAACATCAGCATGAGGAGAAAATAAACGAAAGCTATAAAACATGCAAATAAAACTTCTAGAAATCAGATAAAAAGTACACTAGATGAGATTAACAGAAGGTTACATGCTAAACAAGAAAATATTGTGAAGTTAAAGGCATCGCAATAGAAACTATGCCAAATGCGATAGCACAGAGAGGAAAAAAGACCGAAAATAAATGAACAGGATTTGGTGAACTGTGGGATAATATAAAGGAGTCTGGCATTTTTGTAACTTGAGTCCCAGAAGGAGGGGAAGAAAAGAGGAAGACTTAAAAGTGATTTGAAAAAGTAACAGCCAAATTTTTCTGAATTTGAAGAAAACTGTAAACTCATAGATCCAAGAACCTCAAAGAACTCCAAATAAAAGAAACATAAAATAACCCCATGGCACATGGTAATAAAATTGCTGAAAAACAGTGATAAAGTGAGAATTTTAAAAATCAGCCAGATAAAAGAAGATACATTTTGTACACAGGAACAAAGATTAAAATGACAGCAGACTTCTCATCAGACCATTCAGGGTAGAAGTCAACAGAATGCTATCTTTAAAGTGGAGAAAGAAAAAAATATGCTGTCAACCTAGAATTATAATTTGAAAGAATTAAAAATTTAAAGTGAAAATCTTTCAAAAATGGAGACAGAGACTTTTTCAGACAAATGAAAGCTCAGAGAATTTATCATCAATAAACCTGTATTATAGGAAAAGTTTTTTTAAAAAAGTTCTTCAAGCAGAATAAAAATAATTCTAAATGGAAATTAAGATTGACACAAAGGGATAAACAACACAAGAAATGGTAAATATGTATATAAATATAAAAGGCTTTTCTCAGTTTTCAATTTCTTTAAAACATAATTGACTGCTCCAAACAAACAAAAAATAGCAACATAGCATTAAGGGGTTTGTAATATATTAAAAAGTAAAGTGTATGACAACAATAGTACAAAGGACAGAAGAGGAAAATTGAAGTATACTTCGTAAAATTCTTACATAATATGTGAAGTGGTAAAACATTATTTAAAGTAGACTGTGATGAATTCAATATGTATACTGTAAAACCTACAGCAAGTACTTAAAAAAAATAAAGGTATAAACCGATAGTGGAGATAAAATAAAATCATAAAAATGATACAATCCAAAAGAAGGGAAAGAAAAAAGGAACAAAGAACAGATGGGACAAATAATACAAGTAGAAATATGGTAGATTTAAACTCAGCAATGCCAACAATCACACTAAATGTAAATGATCTAAACACTCCAATTAAATGGAAGAGATTGCCAGATCATTTTAAAAAACACACAAGATCTAAATATATGCTACCATGTTTCCCCGAAAATAAGACATAGCCAGACAATATGTTATGTTATAAAAACCCGGTCTTATATTATACTAAAATAAGACCCGGTCTTATTAATTTTTGCTCCAAAAGACACATTAGAGCTGATGGTCTGACTAGGTCTTATTTTTGGGGACACATGGTATTTACAAGAAATCCACTTTACATACAGACACAGATATGTTGAAAGTAAAAGGTTGGAAAATCTATACCATTTAATGCTTATTTAGAAAAGAAGAGAGGTCCATATACCAGAGTGATGACAGTACTTACTTATAATTTTGGCATTCAGAATATTTTTATTTTGTAGATATCCTGGCAAAGTCTCAATACCTTTGGCAGCATGACTTCTCTCCCCAACCTGGTCTCCCAAAAAGAAACTCAAGCTCATTGTAAATATGGGCATAGCTGAAACAAAGATAGCCCTGCTATGTTACCTCTGTGAAGAAGGAAGCCTGGGAACTAGATAAGAATTTTAATTTGCTATAAATCACCTAGGGGTCTTTTAAAAATGAGATTCTGTATTAAAAGATAAAGGGTTAGGCCTGAGAAGATGGATTTGTAACCAGCTCCCTGGTGTGGCAAACCATACTTTCAGTAACAGGGAATGAGAACCTTCTCCCCCCAACAATACATAAGACTCATTTTAACCAGAAACGATTTCTCGCACCAAATCTGATTTTTCACTTCCTTTTGTGTCCTCGCCCCCTCTCTGGAGAAAATTCTGGGAAAAGGTCAATGGATGATTGAGGCAAAGTTACTTCATATGGAAGAGACAAGGCTTACCAGTGACCATTTGATCAATTAAGTAGCAGGTGTTTGACTGAGATCAGGACTGGCTTTAATAACCATTATTTAAAATGTTCTGAAACTTTTTTTAATGCCTAAAATTACTTTGGACTCAGACCAGTATTTTTTTTTTTTTAACAACAGCAGTGCTCTTACCATAATAATGTGAAATCTTAAAAATGAGGCTGAATCTGTGCTTAACAGTACCTGCTTCTGCAGTGCGATAGACGACAACTCCTGGCTGACCCCATTCTTGAGCCCCTGAGCTAGGCGTAGGTGTTTATTATGCCCAGCGCATAATACTCTGGCCCTACCATGGCACTAGAGAAGAGGCTAATCAGTAAGAAGAAAATTACAAAAGGCAAGAGAGAAGGGGGAAAACCATGTGAGCAATGCTTCATGCGTCTATTCTGTGCGTCCAACTAAATCACAACCCATAACTCTGAAAGGATGGTTGTATTCAGAACCAGAAAAAGATTCTGCACTTTGGAGGTAAAGATTTTTGTTCACCTGTATCGTCCTCATCTCCAAATGGCAGCTTCCAGCCACAAAAGCTCAATGGCAGAGCACTAAAAGCCCTTTCTTGAAGTTATTGCTTCCTGGCATGAAAAATTATATAGTATACAAATTTCACCCTTTAACAATAGAGGAAAAACTATCTTGGATTTCATATTATTCACATTTAGAACAGCAGATAATTCCAGTTACAAATTCATTTCTATTAGGACTTAAAGACTTTTGTCAGATTTATGGAATGACTTTAGATAGGCTTTCCTAATTAATTCATCAAGCAGGAGAGGTGGAGAGTAAAGGCCCCTATATATGCTGGGCAACCAGCCTGGAATTCAAAGTTGAGTAATTCATATTCAGGACCTAGATTATATAGCTCTAGAACAGAAGCCAGAAAACTACAGCCCACTAGCCAGCCCCCTAGTTTTGTAAATGATGTTTAATTTAAATACAGAGACTCCCATTTATTGGAGGACTGCTTCTGCACAACTGCAGCACATTGAGTAGTTGTGACAAAGACCGTGCCTGCAAAGCCAAAAATATTTACTCTCTGGCCCTTTAAGAAAAAGTTTTCCAACCCGTGCTCTAGAAGAATGGGCAAGGACCAAGAAGTTTTAAGGGGGTAGAAAATTATTTTACTGAGCAGAATGGTATCAACCATCACAGTACAAAATCTAAGTGTAGTACCTTTGTGAAGTAGTGACTTTCCTGTAACTAGAAGGGTCTAAGCAACTTTTAGGTGTCTACCACCTCAGAACTGTGGGGTAGGGGATGTATGTATCACTCAAAGAGTTGGTTTCTTAAATCACTTCTGAGATTCCACATCATTTTATGCTATCAATTGCACAGAGGTCCACATTAGATTTCTTGAAAACTAGTCTCATTTGACTCACAAAGAAAAATACCGTACAGCTAAGAAAATCTGAAAAAAAAACACACCACATGCACCTTGAAAAGGAGAGCCCTGGGCATCTTCAGGTGGCCAGTTTGTCTGTAATTGGCCCACAGAAGTGACTCCGCTGGACAGAAGCCATGTCTAATTCTGAGACCATTATAGCTCTTAATATGCTGTGGTTGTTCTGCAGAGATCTGTATGTATAATTTAATGACATCTCTATGTAATCCAGATTGCCAGATCTTTCTGCAATCTTACTCTTAGGCAGAGAATGTATGTGTTGACGCAATTATATACTTTGAAGTATCTGCTGCACCATTGGGTTCTTGTACAGTACCAACAGTAACAACAGTAAGTATTGTTTTCTAGAGACCAAGGAGGGTGGGCTAATAGAGAAATAACGTAAGACTTAAAAAGTCAAAGATTCATCATTGTTTTTTTTTTCATTTCTTAGCTAAATTGCTTTAATAATATAGCAAATTGAGGGGGTTTTTTTTGTTGTTGTTGTTGTTGTTTAAGTTTCCAATTAAAATATTTGACATATCTACTACATTTTAGTTAGGGAGCCTCATGAGATTGATCTGGGCTCCATTCCTCTGCCAGAGGAACACACTTTGCAATTCTCAGGCCAATTCTTTCTTTGACCAATTTGGCAGTGTGACTGGCTGGGCTTGCAGGTAGGAGAGCGAGCACTCTCAGTAAAACGTTCATTTTTATGGTGTTGGCTTTCACCTAAATATCAGCGGGAGGCAATACCACTCGGTCCAGTCTGCCATTCAGCTACATCAAAGGCGCTGAGCTTAATGTGGCTGAGTACAGAGGAATCCAACAACATTCAAAGCTTTGGGTTCTAGCCAAGGACAAGTAGGTTAAGAATTTTCACCCTAGCTCTAGATTAAGAGTGACTTAAGCAGCATCCTGAAATGCATCCATCCATTGAGCTAACACAGTTCAACTAGACACTCAAGGTGACGAGAATGAGAGCTCAGACATCACAGAACTGGGGCAGAAGTGTAGCTGAGTAAGGAGGTTACCTGACATTTAACCTCAAAGTGTTTGAAACCATGGAAACCAGGCTTAAAAAGAAATAAATAGTAGCCAAGTTATTAAAAAAAATCTTAGCATTTATTAAGTCTCTCTTTCAAATACAGAATGTTCACTTTGTTTTTAAAGAATAGAGAATTTAAAACTCAAAGAAGTTTTGATTTTTTTTTTTAATTTCAAATTCCAAAACCAGTGGAAAAATCTCAAGCTACACCTAGTAGAGGTCCCTATATTTATATAGGTCATTTAATTAAGCATCAAAAAGACAGGTAGACCATAAGCAAACCATCCAATAAAAATAATGAGATATTGTAAAAGTCACTGTGGGAAATCTCAGGCTAAATCACTGCATTGTAGAACTTCAGAAACTCAAAAGAAGAAAACATCTGTTCAACTTTCAGTTTCAGAACCCCTCTGCTTCCTCGTCCAGCCCTTATCATTCCCTAGTTGATATACCCCAAATATATTTCTATCACAGTGCCTGCAACACTCCAAAAGTCCTGTGTATATACACTTTAGTCTCATCCTTCTAAAAATCTGCTGCTAAAAGAATGTGATCTATATATTTTGGTATCCTTGGCACTTGGCAAAGCAGCTGGCACATAATAGGCAGTCCAATGATTAAATGGATGGATATACAAATGGCACTGATGGTGTTAAAAGTGCCCTCAACGTACATGGTATCCACCCTTTAGCGTCCCTGTCTGGCACCCATTTTTGCCTATTATCATAATTTGTACCTTTGCTTCCACTAGTTCTATCATCTAGAATGTACGACCCCATTGCCTCTTTAAATCCTAGCCACCCTTTAAGGCAGGGCTTCTGAAAGTCTGATCCATGGACCACTTGATTAAAAACCATTTAGGATGCTTCCAATGTAGATTCTTTGGTCCCGTAGCAGACATACTGAATGAAAACCTCTGGAAAGGAAGCCAGGCATTATGAATTTTAAATAAGCTCCTCAAATGATTCTGATGCCCGTTATCCACAGGCCACACTCTAAGAAAGTTTAATGTCAAGTCAAACTTGCCTTCAGAGTTAATCAAACAGGAAACGTCACATCGTCCCATCTGTACTGGGAATTGTATATGACACATAACTACTTGGCAAAAGATTCCAGCCCTACATGCATGGTGACATAACATAGGGGATAGGCCATCTCTTTAGAGAAGAGTCCCAAGGCATGGCCATCGAGGAGAGGGTGGCACCTACTGGTTCCCATGACAACAGACAACGGTTTCCTTGACAATTTATTATTGATCTTGAGTGGTAATATATTTCTTCCCTGCCCCATTCTGAAATAGATCTGAGACAATTTAAAGAAATAACAGCGCTACAGAATAAACATTAAGCAGATGTGGAATTAGGAATGAAAGGAAAACAGGGCAAGAAATAACAAGGTTAATATAAAAAAACAAATATCGTACAATAAATAGAAAGAATTCTGAATTTCTTAGTGACAAATAAAAATGGAAACAGATTATTTACAATATTTTCAATATTCAGGACATAAAACAAAAGTTGGTTAGAAAAAAGTCCTGAGTCTCTCTGATACTGGAAATTTGAGTTAAGCAGTTTCATGTTCTGACAAGCATCCTCAATAACATGGAATACTGATGCCCTCCCCCCCATTGGAGGTACAGTGGTTGCCTTTGTAAAGGAAACACATAGTAGATAATGAATATCTATAAGAAAGTTCTAAGCACTTATCCTGAAGGACAGAAAACCAGTGGCATTGATGTGAGAACTCAAAATGGCAGTACTGAAAAATGTTCCTATTTTACTAGGATACCAGGTTTGGCTAAATGATATAGGAACTTCCAAAAAAATTTTGACAGGTTTATCCCCTACTGATTCCAGGAATAGAACATCATCATGACACAACAGTACACTTGCAATCCTAGAAACTAGGCCATCACAGGATGCATGAAAATTATAGGACTATGGAAATTATGGGACTATGGAATTCCAAAATTATAAGCCCATGGAATTGGAAAGCTTCTCAGTACGATGATTATTTGGACATTGACAATGAGCCTTGGATCGTTCAGCTTGGGAAGGCTTAATAATGACAAACGTCTCTACCCAGTCAAAGCTGGCTGTAGGCACTGAACTTATTCACAGGGTATTATTTGTGGTTCCCACAACTGGTGTAGCCCCAAACATCCTACTTTATTTTACCTTAGGTTGACATAGTGCTTTAGCTTTATAAATGTCTCTCATAAACATTATCTCCTCAAGTTCCAGAGAGTATGTAATATATGTGTGTTCCAAAAGAACTTAATAAATAGGCACTGCATGAGGTTTCCAGTTTTCTTTTTTGATGGTTTCCTATCCCCAGCATAAGGTGACATATTAAATAGTACGACAGGCAAAGAACATGGAGGTTTTTAAAATGGCTCCTTACTGCAAACAAATCCAACAATAGCTTGTAACTACTGAGGACTTAAGATGTACCAGGTACTGTGCTAAGCTCATTACATGTAGTGCCTCAACCCTCACAACCACGCTCACTAAATGCAAGTCATATTTCCTATTTTTACAGGTGACAGAACTGGGGCACAGAGAGGACACGTGACCTAACGCCACACAAGTAAGGGGTAAAGCCCCTCTTCAAACCCAGGCCTTCTGCCTCCAGCACCTGTGGGTCTAACCCTGCCAGAATGTCACTATTCAGATGGCTCTAATTCAGAGGATTCCAAGGGAGCAAGAGTAGTATCAACGCCCTGTATAAATAGCATTGTATTCATTTTTTACTGCTGCCCTAACAAATTACCACTCATTTCGTGGCTTAGAACGATACAAATTTGTTATCTCACAGTTCTGTAGGTCAGAAGTCCACCAGGGGTCTCACTGGGCTCAAATCAAGGTGTGGAAAGAACTGCTTTCCTTTCTGGAGGCTCTCGGGGACAATCTGTTTCTTTGCTCATTGGCGTTGTTGGCAGAATTTAGTTCCTTGCGGTTGTGGAACCGGTGTCCCTGTTTCCTTGCTGGCTGTCGGCTGAGGGCTGTTCCCAGTTTCTAGAGGCCACTGTCGTCATTGGCTTGAGGCTCCTTCCTCCATCTTCAAAGACAGCAACAGCCAGTTAAGTCCCTGCCACCCTTTGACTCTCTCTGCCTCTTCTTCCATCGAATGAATCTCTCCGGCTCTTCTGCCTTCCTCTTCTGTTTCTCAGGACGCATGTGAATAATCATCCAAGTTCATCTCCCTATTTTAAGGTCAGCCATCTAGGAACCTTAATTCCCTTTTGCCATGTAAGGTAACATACTCACAGGGTAGCAGGGGGCCAATATTGTGGGAGCCAGAATCCCGCCTTCTGCAGATGCCGACCCTGAATGTCTACATGTGTAAACCATCTCTCTCTCATACACATGGTTGTCCTGGTTTATGTGGCCCAAGGTAATGATGTTTTTTGACCTGTACACTGTATACAAAACTTTCTTAGGAGTGGGTCCTTATGTATTAGTTGGGGAGGTAGAAAGGAGAACACCATGCCAACAGCTTGAATCGGCACTGGCTAATTCCAGCCCCAGGAGATGACACCTATCTCTCACACTACCTGTTACAGGTGTGGGTTTGCCAACGGAGTGCAGACGAACCAGGTGGAAAATGAAGTGGAATCTCCATCTGGTCAGTTCAATTGGGCTGAGCCGCCCGTGAACGAGGCTTAGGTCACTTGCCGCAGGTTCCTCCTGAGCCAATTAGTTTCAGAGACAAGAACGTTCTCTGCACCTTGACCACAAGTGTAAGCACACAAATGGCTGTTTTTAATCGTAAGGAGAAATGAGGGAGAGAGTTCCAGGAAGGCCAGGTTGAGTCTATTTAAATGTCTATTTAAATCACAACCTTTCAGATTTTAGTTACTGGAAGTAGCACTTTTTCCACAAGTTAAAATCTCTTAGGTGCTATTCATGAATTTGTCACCTAATTTCCCCTCTTTATTAAACATTCTAAACTTAATTGGAGGAAAGGAAAACTGCAAAATACTTTTAAAATTTCAAAGAGACCCTCAAATGCTGCAGATACAGATTAAATGGGGGTTTTAACTAGACAACAGCAAAAATGTCCTAGCTGGTCTCCCCACGTCCAGCCTCTGTTCCTGGCCTCCTCTGCACCGCTACCAAAAATGTCTTCCTAACACACGTCAGTCATTCCATAGTCTTAATGAAAAGTTGTGAATAGTTCCTCACGGCCTATAAAATAAAGTCCAAATTCCTTAGAATGGGTTCAGTATCCCTCCCAATCTGGTCTCAGCCTATCTTCCCAGCCTCCTCCCTGCCTGAGTCCCATACCACCCCCAGAACCCACTCACCCATGAACCTAGACCTCCTGACCTCTCCCTATGCCCCAAACCCCACCACCGTTTACCTCCTGTGTTCCTCGGTCAGGACGGCCTGTGCCTTCCAGTCCAACAGCACAAATCCAGCTCTTCTGTCTACACTCAGCCTGAATGCCGTGGCTCTCATAAATTAATCACATCCTCCGTGATGCTCCTATAATATCCTGTTTTGACCTCTATCATAGACAGCACCATACACCGTTCAGGGTCAAGGTCAGGTGTCCATGCATCTGCCTTCTCTGGAGTCAGTAACTACATCTCTCCCCTCCCTACTGTAGTCAGCACTAAGCCTGGTGCCTTAAAAAAGCCATAAACACTGGACAACCACATTAAATCCGCCATTTCTAATTGGAAGACACTCCTGAGTTTAAGGAAGCTTTTTTTCAGGGTGTACCCAGTGTCTAGGTTTCCATTTAGTGAAAGGCACGCTGTCACCTTATCTTCTAGAACGTAAAATGATGTGACAATAGAACTCACATACTTTTATCTTCATATGCTACATGTAATCCTTTTATAAACAGATCTTTTTTGCATGCTGTGAAAGGTATACAGATATTCACTGTAAAAAAATCTTGCAATCTTTCTTTACGTTTGAAAATTTTCACAATAAACATCGGCAAAAATTAAAAGATGAACTGCACCTTGGAATTTGCTTCCTCGGAAAGGTGTGAACGTCAATCACAATATTTGCAGGAATCAACATGGAGGCAGCTAGGAATTCATTGTGGAATTGTAAACAAAAAGCACTTAGGTAAGAGTTTGGTAAAACATGTTTGCTGCCCAGTAGGAAAAAGCATGTACCATAGTTGACCTTAGGGACTCATGGAAATAAATTCCTCATTCCAGTGAAATGTTCTGCTGACATATTTTATTTTTGCAGTGTTAATAGGGCTATCCCAGTTGTCTCTGTGGTTTTAGTGATGCAAGGTGGCACTTCAGATGTTTCAATTCTGAGCTCAGCTTCCTATGAGCCAGGCCCCAAGCACCAGAAGGACCACAAAAATATAACTCCCAATGAGATAGAGAGAGATCAAGGGCATGAGAATGAGCGAGCATTTTTACTGCTCTGAAAACAAAGGATGAGCCATTTGCTTCAGAAAAGAGTGTCATCCAACACTGAGAGGGGAGTAGAAGGGCAATGGTTAGATGCCATCCTACAGACACAAGATAAATCGTGATTCTAACAAGATCCAGCCAAATGGAAATAAAATAATACCAAGGAAAGGATAGATATTATAATAGTCAAGACACCTTAACCTTATGAGTCCTGAATAATGCAACAGTATACACTATTACTTGTTCATAAATGTAGCCAAAAAAATAAAAACAAAAGAGTAAATTACCCAAAACGTGGAAATAACCTAAGTGTTTACCATTGATGGATGAATGGATAAAGAAAATGTAGTGTGTGTGTGTACACACACACACAATGGAATATTATTATTATTCAGTCTTAACAAAGAAGGAAATCCTGCCATTTACAACAACATGATGAAACAGAAGGGCGTTATGCTAAATGAGATAAGTTAGACATAGAAAGACAAATACTGTATGATGTCACTTATACATAGAATCTAAAGTAGTCAAATTCGAAGAAGCAACAAGTAGAACGGTGGTTGCAAGGGCTGCGGAGTGGGGAAGGGAGAAATGGGAAAACGTTGGTCAAAGGGTACAAGGTTTCAGTCTGCAAGATGAATGAGTTCTGGAGATATAATACACAGCAATGTAAATATAATTAACAATACTGTATTGTATACTTGAAATTTACTAACAGGGTAGATCTTCAGTGTCCTCCACACAGAAAAGAAAGGAAAAAGAAAAAAGAAGGAAGGAAGGAAGGAAAGAAGGAAGGAAGGAAGGAAGGAAGGAAGGAAGGAAGGAAGGAAGGAAGGAAGGAAGAAAATAACTATGTGAGGTGATGGATACAGTAATTAGCTTGAATGTGGATATTTCACAATACATCAAATCGTAATGATGTACATATTAAATATATACAATTTCTATTTGTCAATTACACCTGAATAAAGCTGAAAGAAATAACAATAAATTACTTATTTGGGGTTTGGGTCATAAAGGGAGTGTATACTGTAATATACCTTCATCTGTATCTACATATATTTAAAAAGTATAAAATAGAAAAAATTATCACTTGATGGGATTTACAAATATGAAAATATAAAAATTTTCATATTTCCCTTGGCTACAGCCTTGAAATTCATCAAATAAAATGTGAGAGAGAACTATATTTGCTACTTCTGTGGCCTGTATCAACTCTATGTCTCTCCCTTCCCTGCATGCTAAGGCTTATATCCTGGAAATGAAAGTGTTTATGTCTTGCATACTCTGGTAGAGAGCAAAATTTAAGTGGGATACGAGGCTGAGAAAAGCTCTCTGTTCCAGGACCTACCTGTCTCATTATACATAATTTAAGTACTGAAGAGTTGTTTAATTTTAAACAACTTTTTATAACAGTCTATAAAAAGAGAAACATCACATCTTGTATGTGCTTACTCTCAGTTGACATTTTTTCCAACCCATTTGGACACACTTGTGCCTACTTAAGCACTCTGGATTGGCTGTTCAGAGTTTAATTCTGCCTGATTCATTTCACCAATGGTCTGGAAATACGGTGAGGCAATAATGCACGTCTGTTCCGGGCAACTAACCAAGAGACCACCCCCTCCATGGCCAGACCGCTCTGCTGCTGGGTAGGGGTATCTCAACCCTTCCCATGGCTTTGATCTGTTTTCGGTTTTTAAATGCTCCCTGTTGCCTAGTGGGGAACTAAGTGACTTTGCTTCAATAGACATTATGTCACCCCCTCAGCCCTTATATAAACAGAATGTCTAACACCTTCACCATGTAAGCCAAGCCAGCCGGCCTGAAGTAGAAGCTGACAAGATAAGTATTTTGAGACGGTACCTGCAGGAGGAATCGTACCTCCTCGCATGAGAGCTTGCTAGGCATGACCAGGACATTTAAATTTAGACTCAATGGCACTTCTTTCTGACTCCTAGTAATATTTCTTAAAGTTGTGACATCAGGTAGAGGGAAAATAATATTTCTTCTTCCCAAGGCCTTTTTTCTAAACCATCTAGAGAGTCACAGAACATGAACCCTGAAAGAAGAAGGCAACATCTTTTTATAACTACTGCTGCGAATGGAAATTAGTAAGCATTTCTCCTATCTGCACAGTTTCACAGTTTATAATTCTCTCATTGAAATGTTTAATGTTATTAGTGATGAACGAAAGAAAGACAGCACACACCAATTTTATTTTATCTTATTTTAGAGAAACTGAGCATCAGCTAAGTAGTATTACCATGCTATGCACTTGGTGGGGAAAGGAAGCATCAACATAAATAAAGCATTATATGATAAAGAATCAAGAGAAGTTAGTGTTGATTTGCCCAATTCCACACAGGCGTTCGGTGGCAGAGCCAACTGAGTGGAACTCAAGGCTCCCAACTCTTTCCTCTAAGCCACACCGAGCTTGTCTGCTAACATACATCTGAAATTAGAAGGCTACTCTGTGGGGTTCAGCACTAGGGAAAGTCCCAAATTTCAGAAAGGCTTCCTTAATGAGACGGCACTTGAGCTGGGGTTTAAAGAACAAATAGAACTGAGACTATGGAAGTGGGCAATGGTACCATGTAAATGGGAGACATCATGGGGAAAAGCTAGAAGAAGGAAATCATGGAGCAGAGTTAGTTGGCTGAATGATACGTATGCAGAGATGAGTGGAGGAGCTGAAATTGAAAGGGAGTGGAAGTCAGATGGCTGTATTCAGTAGACCGTAAGGATTCAGTGAAGGTGACAGGGGAGGGATAACAGATCACATCTGTGCTACAGAAAAACTGAGCTGGGGTGGATGCAAGCATAGACTGGCATTGGAGACCAGCAGAGAAGTCAAGCCCAAGATCTCAAAGCCCTCATCTAGGGAACTTGGGGAGAAAGTGGAGAGAAAAGACTGGCAGATGGGAGTGAGACAGTGTAGAAGCAGAAACAGTAAGTCTGGAAATTGATTGGATGTAGGGAGTGAGGGCAGAGGCTGAGCCTGAGTAACGACATAGTTGGTTCCCAGACGTTAGTCACCACTCTCATGTCCACGTGAGTTTGTTAAAACGTACATCCTCACACCAGATCCCGAGTCCGGGAGGGTCCACTAAGCTGCATGTGAGTAAATAGGCCAGGTCTCTGCTGATCCCACAAACTCTTTGTGACCGGCCTGAAGGGAGGTAAGTACAGAAACGGAGACCACCTACAACGTCTGACAGCAGTTTCACTCACCATTTTATATCAGTGGATTAGAATAATTAAAATTGAGGCTTGATTTCATGTGCATTTTGGATTTTCCCCATTTCACTTTTCTAGTAATTCATTTTTAGTGAATTTTACAAAAGCATAGGTCCACAGAAATTAAAATTAAAAAAAAAACACCAAAGTGGTTCTTGCATAAGTGGTTCAAGCCAGTTTGGAAGCACTGCACTCAACATAAGATTCTGGCGCAGGACACACTTAGAATACGTGGTTTAGTACAAGAGAGGGCAAACACAGGAGGAGGTGTTCAGAACGCAGACCTCTGTGTAGCTGACATGTGGCCTTTTGAACACACCAGCTGCTGGGTTCCCCATCACCGTGGTTCTCTCTCCTACCAGGCCGCTCAGCCTCCACAGTGGTTCACCTGAAAGCGTGGCACCTGCCCGTCATCATGCCCTATGGCTGCATATTATCTCCTCACTCCTGAGGCTGGAAGTGCTCCCTCCACCCCAAACCACAGCTATCTCAGCCCCACAGGCAGGTCTAGTGCCACATGGCAACCCTTCCAAACCTTTTGCTTCCTTCAGGAAATGTCCCAAAACACAGCAGCAGTCTGTGGGATAGAAAAAGAACTAAAAGTAAACAAGCAGCATTACAGAAGCCAAGGAGAGAATTTCTTAGAAGGACTGTACAGCATGGGAAAAGAGGGTGTCAACGTGATAAAGGCTCGCAGAAAGAAGGATGAAGACTCCAGACTGAGTCATGAGTTACCTCTCATAGAAAAATTTCAGCAGTGTGATGGGGACAGAAATCAGACTGCAAGGGGAGAGGAGAAAGTGGGTGGGAAAGAAAAAGCAGCTTCCCTGAATGCGGGGGGGGGGGGGGGGAGGTAAATAATTTCATAAAACTGGTATATTACGTGATTAGGTGTTATTCAGAATTTTAACACTATGCTAAATAATAATTTTCTCCAAATTCTCCCCTATCTTACTAGCTACTAATGGTTAATGTAAATTTACAACTATAAAAATCTCAGCTTTTGCCTTGCTGATAACAGAATACGTGACATCAGTCATTCTTTAAGGCAAAGGGCCATACAGACAGATATACAATACTCATGTTTCCTTGCCAAAAAAAATGCAATTTCTATTTAAGCTTACAGAACATTTGGAGAAGGATAAGCATAGGAGGGAAAGTTGAGGATATGTTGGAGTCTACTTTAATAAATTTCTTGAATTTATGTCCTACCTAAATTGCCAGGATTTAAAACAGAAACACGAGAAGCATCTCTGATTTTTCCAGGAGGATCAAATCTTTTAAACTGGAGTATTTAGAAGCAAGATGCCAGTAGGATCTCTAACAACCCCAAAGTGCTCTAGATCCTTGATCCCAAAATTAGAAAAGCTATCTGCCCATTATTATTTCTTAAAATAAATATGGGAAGTAAGATATAGGACACAGTCCAGTTATGACTGCTAAGAGCCAGCTTGAACCCACAGTTCTCTGATCCAAGAAAACCATTCACAAACATCTTCAGCATATACTTAAGGTTGTTCAAAGCCTATAAAAGCACAAAGAGCAACGGCATCAGTGAAAGATGGGAATTCTCACTGCAGCTCCTGTGTGTTAGGACTGATTATTTCATTCCCTGACTTAGGCAACTGTTTAAAAGAATAGCTCTGGATATGTTCACTAACTTGACTGTGGTGATGGTTTCACAGGTACACATATCTATCAGTGTTTATCTTATTGCACACTTTAAATGAACAGCTTATTGTATGTCAATTATACCTTTAAAAAGAAGCTGTTTAAAAATAATAATCACTCGGGGGGTGGGTGATGAGGGTAAAGGGGATCAAATATATGGTGATGGAAGGAGAACTGACTCTGGGTGGTGAACACACAATGGGATTTATAGACGATATAATACAGAATTGTACACCTGAAATCTATGTAAATTTACTAACAATTGTCACCCCAATAAAATTAATAAAAAAAAAAATAATAATAATAATAATAATCACTCAGACATACACAACAGGGAACACTCTTAGAATTGATTTCTGAGTACCATCCAGTCTGGGGTTTCCCTACTTTGTTTCAGGAAATTAAGAGGCCGTAACAATCGGGGTCCCACAGAGAAACAGAACCCCTGCAAGTGTTCACAGCAGAAGGAATTTAATGCAGGGAGCTAGCTGGTGGCAGAGCAGAGGGAGAGCTAAGCAGCCAAGCCGGTCACGGTGAGACAACACACAGACTAGCAATTCCAGCCCCAGGAAGGAGGGGAGAACCTGGGGCCAGAAGATGCAAGAAGGCGGCCCTTCCAGAGAGAGCTGGGGTCTGCATTTCTAGCTGCTAGGGTCCCGCCCCTACCCTACACAGAAGACCAGGGGAAGGGTCGGGAGTGGATCTGGGGGCAGAGAGGTCCGGGTCTGACACAAAGCTGTTTCAGAAAAAAGGGGTTACTGGGCAAAAGGAAGTTCAAAAAACTACATAACAGACTTCTGCACCACTGGGCTTGTCAGGGCTTTCGTGTGCTAATAGACTTGTATATCTCAAACAGAGGAATATGTCATAAAGTGCTTCTATGATGTTCTTTTACAGAACATATTGGAAAAGTAGTGTTTCATGAAACACTATTTGGAAAATGCTCACTTAGCCCAATACTCACATTTTACACAAGAAAAGAAGAGACATTTGGTTAAGTGGCTTGAGCAAGATATTATAAAAAGGGATAATACTAAGACTAGAAGGTAGATTCAAGCTTCCTGAATCTTAGTCAAGGGCTCTTTCCTCAACTCTGTATGGAACAGGCCTTAAGCACTTCCTAGCACCAGTTACGTACCCACGGTAGTGAGTGGGCAATGAGTCATTTTGAGGAAAGAAACGACTGGGGTCCATGGAGGTGAGTCCAGTCCACTCTGCTAGATTAAGGGTAACTGAAGTCACCAACGCTGCGGGAAAAGAACAGACATAAGTGACATAAATGCAATGGAGTTGCCAAATTCATTAATGGGAGGGGGAAAAAAGAGAAGAAAGGAGGGAAAAGCAAGACAGAAAGAAGGAAACTAACCTCCACTGGGGACTACAATGTATGCGTGTGCAACAATAGGGTCAAACAACCTCAGTTAAGGAGATGAAATAGCCAAGGTGCCAGATTTGTGGGACTCGTTCCCAAAGCTGGTGTTAAAGGATTTTGCTCTCAATAGACCCCTATAAAAATGCAAAGGCCTGTGCCATGGCCCCCTGGGAGAAACACAACACTCCAAATATCTTCAGCTGAAGGCACCTGTGTCCTCTTCAGTATTATTCACCAGAAGTCTTAGCACTAGCCTTTGGCATCATTTAATTTCTGGCTCAGGTAAACATCTATCCTAGCAGAGAGGTAGCTAAACACAGCACATACTAAGTCATATGTTACGGAACAAAGCTGAAGTTCTCAAGCCCACTGATACCACCATGGCCCCAAGCTCTTCCCTCTTTTTGAGAGGTTTCATCTCTGGGGGTAGGGGTGGGAAGAGCGAGGATAAGAAGTGGGTGATTTAACTAGAATTCAGAGAGAAAATGGATAGTTGACGTGAGGAGAACTGGGGAGAACTCACGAAATGTCTCACCTGCACAATATGTGTAAAGAAGTGCTCACAAGTTCCCAAAACATCTCAAATGAATTGCTATTTGTGTAACAGCACTCTTAGAGTTACGAGGACTGACAATTAAGTTCACAAACTCATCCTAGAAAAAGTGTTACGTACCTCATTGCTGAATATCACTACAGTCATCTTTGAAGTACTCCCCTTGGGAAGCTATGCACTGACACCAGCACCTAGTCCACCCTTCAAAGCAATTTTGGAACTCTTTTCCTGGGATGGCCATCAGAGCTGTCATGGTATTACCTTTGATGTCCTGAATGTCATCAAAATATCATCCTTTCAATAGTTCCTTTATCTTCCAGTAAAGAAAGAACTCATTGGGGACCAGATCAGGTGAGTAGGGAGGGTGTTCCAATACAGTTATTTGTTTACTGGCTAAAAATTCCTTTACAGACAGTGCTGTGTGAGCTGGTGCATTGTCGTGATGCAAGAGCCATGAATTGTTGGCAAACAGTTCAGGTTGTCTAACTTTTTCACGCAGCCTTTTCAGCACTTCCAAATAGTACACTTGGTTAACTGTTTGTCCAGTTGGTACAAATTCATAATGAATAATCCCTCTGATATCAAAAAATGTTAGCAACATTGTTGCAACAAGTTTTTGAACTTAATTATCAGATCTCGTATGTTGCTAATTTATGTTATAGTATTTTCTCATCTATTTACCATTAATCTGTGTAGCCTTTTCTCATAGAAAACAGTTCAAAGCAAATGAGCTTAATCTACATATCACTTACAAAGACCATTGGATTTATGGAGTCTCTATTAATTTAGTTTTAATCTCCTCTAAACAGTCTCTCCTAACGAAACCTTTGAAAGTGCCCTGATCCTGCCTCTAGGGCCAGTAAAAGATATTTTTATAAGTTTCTCAATCCAAAGTCACACTAAGTTTTAATATACATTTCCATAAAGTAAGGAAAACTATTTAAGCCCTCCCCTAACAACCCCCCAAATTTCAATAATTTACAAGCACAGAATTCCTATAATTCTTGTTCATTCTTCAGGCTTCTTTCTTTTACTCCCCCAAATCCTGCCGAGCATGGATCAAACAGGGCACAAGGCAGGAAGAAATTTAATAGCTCATATCTCTGCCTGAGGGATTGTCTAGGTACTATGGTGACAGACACCTCACTGAAAGCATGTGGAAGAAAAAAGATTTTTAAACTCCTAGACAAGAGGGACAGAGGGAGTGAGAGGGAGCGAGAGAAACAGAGAGAGAAAAATTTCTAATGGACTTGGTGTCAACACACAGGTAGAAATTGAGGCCCACACAGTCAATCAAAATTACTTATTTATGCACCATTGTGGGAAAACACCAGAAACAAAAGATTAACTCGACAAAGGCATTTTATTTCTAGTCTCCCAAATTGTATATTTTGATTTTTAAGATTTTTAGTGATTTGGTTTTCTGGTTAAATATACAGCTTTTCCACAGAGGATTTTGAGGATAGTGAAACTACTCTGTATACTGTAATGTTGGGAACATGTCATTATACATTTGTCCAAACCTATAGAATGTCACACACCAAGAGCAAATGGCAACGTGAACTATGGATTGGGGGTGATAAGGATGTATTAAAGTAGGTTCATCGATAGGAACAAATGTACCAGTCAGCTCAAGGATGTTGACGGTGGGGGAGGCGGTGCATGGGTAAGACCGGGAGTATCTGGGAAATCTCTGTACCTTCCATTCAATTTCGCTGTAGACCTAAAACTTCTCTAAAAAAATAAAGTCTGTTAAAAAAAAAAAAAGTCCAGTTTCTCTGTTGTAAACTTATTGTGATATGGATGTTCAAATCAAATCTGGAAAAAAACAGTCAAGCGAACCTGTTAGTGCTTAATTTTCCAGTTTACAAGGCTCTGTCTTTAGAATTCTTAAATGTAATTCATAGATGTAAAAGAGGGGAGAGAAAATAACTGCTCTCAGAGATCAAGCCAGGCCAATTAAAAAAACGGCCTGATCAGCACAAGAAGCAGCTCACACCAAGCGTGTGGCTAGTCCACGCTCTGCCCTGCTGATACACCAACCAGAGCTTTTTGCCAGCCCATGTGCATGTACAGGAAGCCAACAAGACTATAAACACAGGAACAACGATCCACAAACGCAGATGTGTAAGGTGGAAGTCACATTCTGGACAAGGTGAAAAGGCTAAGTGGCAGGAGAGTCCTAATTAGGAGGCCGGCTGATGTCCAAGTTCAGCGTGGCGAGGCCCCACCGGGGCTCCAGCCGGGGCGCTGTTTGCTGCGCGCCGGGAAGCTTCTACTGCACTCCTCCCCCCAAGGGCGCTCTCTGATGAGAAAACAATCCCAACAGAAAATCAGCACCGTGGAGCAAGGATGTTTCAAGCCTAGGACAATCCCAACCAATGCAGCAGGATTCGTCATCAAGGGCGTATGCCTAGGAACCTGGAAGTCAGGAAGGCTCTCCCACTGAAAGCCAGAACCTCATTATGCAAAAATATTTGAAGGCGAGTCTTCGACCCAGTCCTCTGGGACTGAGTTAGAGATAACAAGACCATAGGGACCTATCAAGGAATTACCTGATGTAATTTAGATATCATCTCTATTATGGACCCAATCTCTTTAATAATAGACATGGGAAGGGCAGGAAGAGGATCGGTGCCTGCAGGCATCAGAGAAACAATGTGGCTCAGAGCAACGTGGTTTTCAACTCACTTTCAGAGCAGAAAACAATTCTTTGGGGTCAACAGTCCTTCCACATACTAAACAAGTGGATATTTATAGATGTGCATAGCTTTTTCTTTTCTAAAAGCAGAGTTCTAGGAGAGAATGCTGTCCACTAAGAGAAAACAAAGAATTCCAGATTTAGGCAAACCCACCTCTTGCCGGAGGCTGTGCTCTTGCTTGCTTTTGTAACTTCCCCTTAATTATCCACTCAGGCCTGACCGGCAACCCGAGAGCCCTATTCCCCTGTGCTTTAGGATCTCTGTGGTTCTGGTGGTGGTCCCTCAGCCTTAAGACGCAACAACAGTGAAGGGGAAATGATCCTGAATAAATCTAACACATTTAACTGCAAACATGAGACTATATATGTAAGAATCTTTAAAGCTCTAAATTCTATGATCTATGGATAACACAAACTTCACCAATAACCCCCAACTTTCTATTGATGATAAGAACACCCTATGTAAAAATGGGTTGCCTGTGCTGGGCATGTTTCCCCTGGAAAACAATGTTATGGAAGGTAGCTGTGAGCGTAGCCAGCTCCACAGTCTACTTTATCCATATAGGAGCTGAAATACTATATATTTACAGTGGGGGAAAAATGTGGAGAAGAATATTTTCAATACATTAGTAACTGAACCAAACAATCCAACCAACTTCAGTGAACTACAATGTAATTTATGTCTAATGCTTGTGCTGGAAGACTAGCAGGTATAACTTTGAGGTTCTGAGAATTTCTGGCATTATCAAAAACTTCAGAGGTTGATGGCCCTGGTTCTTTTGTAACTCTAACTTGCATTAAACCAAGAATAGTTTTCCTGTTCCTTGACGCAATTGTCATCACTTCCATATATTGAGAATGGGGGCATTTTCTGGCTCACAAGTTTCCAGAGAGCAAAAGTAGAGAGATGGGAGCCAGGGTGTTGAAGAGGGGAGGGGATTATGAGAGGAGAAATATGTTTGAATAAAAGCAACTTTGCTGTCATGATGAAAACAGAGAAAGAAGAACAACAGAAAGCACTAGATCTTTGTGGGGAACACAAAAGACGCTAGCTGTCCCCCATACTAGTCCCATGTTGCCCAGCTCGTGGCTGGGTTGAACAATGAATGGTCTCAGGGAGAGTGAGATAAAGAGTTAATGTGTAATACCGAGTTTCCCCGAAAATAAGACCTAACCGGACAATTAGCTCTAATGCATCTTTTGGAGCAAAAATTAATATAAGACCCGGTATTATAGTACGTGTTATGTTATGTTCTGTTGTGTTATGTTATGTTATGTTATGTTATGTTATTAGATCCAGTCTTACATTATAGTAAAATAAGACCGGGTCTTATATTAATTTTTGCTCCAAAAGATGCATTATTGCTGATGGTCCGGCTAGGTCTTATTTTCGGGGAAACACGGTAGCTGTTTATATGCATGGGAACTCTGCAAACTGTTTCTATCTTAGTGAGTTTTTACATTGACTTCTACTCCTTTTACTCTGATACTGATGGAAACTTCTAATCAGAAACACAATTATCTGATTTAAAATATTGCCTACTTTCCTTCCCACTGCTGGAAGCGGCAAAGGTAAGGTGACTAAAATTCAGACAAGAGGATGGGGTGGAGGGAACACAATAAGAAACAAAATAGAAAAATTAAAAGAAAACAGTAATGCCTTTATATTAAGAAAAAATACACATTAAAAACAGGATGGGAAGCAGAGAGTGGGATTGACTTGTGAAAAAGTTACAGAAAGCTGGTTAATTATCCAAGAAATTTTACCCTCTTCAATTTCCTTTTCTAACTCAGCTCTTAAACAGAGGAGGGGGAGGCAAAGATAACAGAGCTGTTATCTTTAAGAGTTTGCTGTGCTACCTTTGATATCCAGTATTCACCCACCTACCCACTCCCCCCATATTCAAGTAAAATATTAATTTGAAAGCCAATATTTAAAGTAGCTGTGAAGACACGGTGATGAAACATAATTATTTCATGCTGAAAAAAAGTGCTGAACATTGAGGTTTTTTTTTTTCACTTACTCAGTTTGTTATATCACTGGGAATCCTTCCTCCATGCTAATCAGAGGGTAAGCGCTTAAGTAGAGGAACTAAGCATGATTCAGCATATTTAAAAAAGGATTTATACCCATTCTTAGAAGGACAACCAGAGGAAACACCATCTGAGGTCTAAACAATGATATCTGCTTGCCCTTTGATCTGAGTTTAAGAACACTTTGTACAACTTTTTGTTGAAATACCACTGAATTTCACATTTACTATTTTGAATCTCTTTAGGAGAAAATCTATTGCTTCTTTGAACCACTCTCCAAACTATTTTTGCTGTGAGTAGCTTGCCAGGATGGATTTATTTTCTGCTAACAAAAATCTACACAAGTACCGTCAGCTTAAATGCAAAATAGTATAGCTGATCCTGTGTTTATGAGAAAAAGTACAGTGTACCTGGTTACAAATACAAGTAGAAAATAATTCCATTTTCCTTCTAATTTATGATTCCCAAGAGTAATTTTGTCATAAGATTGCCAATATTTTTAGTACAAGTTTCTTATTTCTTGTACTAATACATACTGATTCCCTTTTCTAAGCATAATTTGAGTTTATTTCATTTTTATTCTAGCACCTGGAGATCAACACATCATTAATTCAAAATATTTAAATGAAGTCTGAAATGCAGAGATTTAAAGAAACTTTTGAACTTGTCTCAAATGTGATGCATATTACAAATTAATATACATATGGGTAATTAATACAAAAGAGGTTTGATAACAAAGCATTATTATATACATCAAATACCACGATACCTCCGTGTCCTAAATATCCTCACTTTTTTACTTACAGGTATACCATGTCTAAAAGATCACCAAATTAGTGAAATATAAATTTTAAATGAGGGATATGTCTATAATTTCATTAATTCAATTTTTATGAAGCACCTTCTGTGTGCTCAGAATTATGCTAGGGACTCAGGTTACAATAGTAGATAAGCCTGGTTGCCTTTTGAGGTTGATATCCCAGAGGGGTGACAAATAAATGAGTAAGCACATTGACAAAGAAAAAAAATATACTCCTTGTGATAAGTGCAAGTAAGGAAATAAACAGGGTGGTGTGATGGTAAAGTGGGTGGGGGTGGGGGCAAGCGCTGATTTCCGTCGAGTGGTTAGAGAAGGTTTCTCTAAGAAGGTGAATTTTAAGCTAAGACCTGAAGGATATTTCGGGATACTTCTCCAAGGTCACCAAATTGGCAGGCTTGCTTATTAGGCTGCCAAGACATTTTTAGCGTTAGAAAACAAATAGAAAATGGCATCTGTGGCCCTGATTGAATGCAGGTTCATAAGTACAGCAACTTCCCTGGGGCACTCTGCACACCAGCCAGTTAGCACTTAGGAGGTAACACACCCCCAGCCTATTCACCCAGAGGGAGTTTAAAACAGTCAGCAAAAACAACAGTGAGCTGGTCCAATGACCAGCATTTGGGATATGCGAGAGAAATTTATCCTGTTGATTCATACTTCCTGATAGCCACTCTGGCTGACAAGGCTCAGGGTTTCTAAATGTATTTCATGAGTAAATTATTCCCCAGTCCCAAGGAAAAATGATGTTTACAACTATGTAACACTTTCCCTTATACTTTGCTTATAACTTAATCTAACTCAGTGGATGTAAGAGTATTTTATAACACAATACTACATGTATCTTTCCGTAGGTTCTTTAATAGTTGAGCCATGTAATGCAACAGCTAACATGCCATTCACATGGATTAGGAAATCTGTGGAATTCTCCCAGCATCCTTATTTAGAGAATCCACATTGCTAAGCAATTACTTTCTTCAAATGAACTGTCCTGCTCAGAGCCATTTTAGCCTTATTATGAAATCCTCCTTCCCTACTGCTAAATGGATTAAGAGAATTATTTGACTGGCAGGTGGCATGGCTTTGTGACTTGATTCTACTTATCTGGAAAAGGTTTTCTCCTCCAAAGTACCCACATGAAATCCAGGACTGGACCTACAGATTAATAGCTATAACCTGTAGTCAGAAAGTCCAGTGGTTTGATAGGAGGGGCTTGAGGCACAATTTCCTAATCAGGAATCTCTTTCAGTTCCTCCTCAGGTTGTCCCAGGCCTGACATTAAGACTAGTATTGTTGAATTCTCTTGAAATGGTTCGGTGGTGTTTGTTGGTTGGTTGGTTGGTTTGTTGATCTTTAACAATCCTTTATGAAAAGAGAAAATATCCCTAGGGAGATACTATGTTAAACCATCACTTTAGCAGGGTTAGTTGACAACCAGCTTCAAGCAGTGTGACTCAGAAGCAGTGTGTACCTGCAGACCAGGAAAGGTCAGAAAAGTAAGGAATGAGAATTTGGAGGTCATTAAACACAGCAAATGCCACCGTACTTTACAAACTTGCCTCAAATCAACTCCGACAATTTCAAATACCATCTAAGGCAGTGGTTCTCAAACACTGGACTCACCTGGGGATCTTTAAAGATACTGATACCTGGCTTCCACCTTACACATTCAGATTTAATTGATACGGGTACATCCAGATTTTTACAAGCCCCAGGTGATTCTAATGTGCACAATGTTGGGAGCCACGACAAATCTTAATCTCTTAATCTCTTACCAGGATGATTTTTTTATTTTCTTCAGACATCAGGATGCCCTGTGCCAGTGCATCTTAACCTTTGGTGGTACATTAGAAAAACCTAAGGCTTAAAAAAAAGGAGTGAGAGACCACTCTCAAAGATTCTGACTTAACTACTCTGGGGAGAAGTCCCAGCGTCCCTTAGTCCTTTAAGTGTCCTGCTGTGATGCTAGTGGGCAGCCAAGGTGGAGAATCTTGGTCCAAGCCCCAGGAACTGTTTTCCCAGAGACTTTAACGTGATTCTCTGTGAAGGAGCCAGAGGTGAAACTACCCCCTAAGTGAAACTATCCCCAAGAGGTAATAAAACATTTCCCCAAGGCTGTCAGGGAACTTGGGTGGGGGTGGTGAGGAAGAGGGCAAGAGGTGGAATTTACTAAGCCAGAAGCAGCAGAGATGTCAGAATAAGGAATAGCGCTGGTCCTCTGCACCTTCCTCCCCCAACTTTATTGACTGGCAGGAGAATTTCCTTAGAATGCTTCCTGGAAGTAGCTCAACGTTGGATTTGGTTCCAATAAATTGTGAAAATTCTTGTCCAATCAGAACCCCTGGCACTGCTAGTAGCAAGATTGGCAGGCCTTGAGCCTCCACTCCCTGTGAGATTCGGTTTCATGAATTTCCCAGGAGGATTTCTGCGCCACTTGGATGCCAATCGTTCTACTCCACATCCGCCCCCCTTCGCCCCACTCCTCCTTTCTTCCCCCAAAACTCAGCGGAGTTAGGAATCCTCCCATAGATATACTTGTAAAGAACGCGCCAAAATGTTTTACATGGGAGTCATTCAAGTAAGTAGCGTCCTGAAAGGACGGACGGAGGTCTTTGACGGGGCTCGGCGACAAGCGTGCTACTTTGGCAAGTGTCCGCCAACCCACTTTAGGGCCTGGGCAGAGCCACGCGTCCCACGGGTAAGTTAGTCTGCGGAGACGCACCCCACAACGCCGTTGCACGCGCTCCGGGCGTGGCTACTTCACCCCGATTGCTCCCCGCCAAGAACACGTCCCCAACATCCCTTTGTGTACGCTGAGTCAGTTTATGAATGAAGAGTAGAACTAATCAGAGGCATTGATGACACCACCACCACAACAAAAAAAAGGCCTTCCTCACACTGTTCTCATTTACAGATGAGAAAACTCGGGGCGGGGTGGGGGGGGGGGGAGGCTATGTGACTGCGTCCGGGTTTGCCACAGAACATTTGTGGCGGAGCCCGATTTAGCCGCCCTTGAATTTCCATTCTGTTGCCTAGCAACTGGTTCAGACCAGCTCAGCGCCCAACCCCGGCCCCTAACCCGCACCCTTTCTCTGCCCATAGAGCTTGGGCTGCATTGATCAGAAGTTCAGCCTTTGGGGAAACTAGCAAAAGGCATGTGAGCGCGAGTGCCGGATTGGTTCCTCCAGTTGGGTTCGGGTTCCAGCCCCAACCCCGCGCGAGCCCCGCCAGGCCGGGACTAGCGCGCCTTCCGCGGTCCTTTAGGCACCTTCCTCTGCAACCCTTCTCCCCCAGTTACGTGGGTACCACTTAACACAGTCCCGTCAAGTTTCCAAATTCCTCAGCTACTGTCGGATTCCCTAAAAGTCCCGGTGGGAAAACTGACATTCAGCGCGTTAAGGGTGCAAAAGAAAACAATTAGGAGGAGAAAGAGTGTGGTGGAGCCTTCTCCTTCCCAGCTGGCTACACTCAAGGCGGACTTTTCTGCCACAGTCGAGTTAACTCGTCCGGAGTGGGGCACTCGAGGAAAGCGCGGAACGCGCGCGGGGCGCGCGCAAACACGCGCCTGCGGGGCGCTGCATTTCGGACCCTGAGGTCTCCGCGGGTCCGCCGCCTCCGCTGCCGCAGCTCGCAGCAGGGCCCGCGGCACCGAGTCCCGCACGTGCTGCCCACGGCCGCGCAGGTGGTGGGAGCGCAGCCCGCCTGTCCACGAGTCCCCGCCTCGCCAGCCAGGACTCGCGCTCCAAGGGCTCCACCCTCTCACCCGGCACCGTACCTGACCCGGGAAACTGGAAAGGGGGTAATGTTCTGGTCGTTACGCTACCCCAAATTCTTACCCAGGTTCACAAAGCTCATGACCATGTCCGCGTCGTTTAGGAAGGCGCTGTCCTGAGCGCTGGTCAGTGGGGACGCTCCGCTGCTGCCGGACCCGGGGGCAAGAAGGCTTTTGCGGTTGAGGGGGTTCGCGGCTCCGGGGGGCGGCTGCCGAATCTGGGGCGCGCTGGCCCCTCCACGGGGCCCGGACTGCCTCCTGTCGTCGTCCACCGGCGGGTCCACGTCGTCGTCGTTGGACAGGGCGTTGTACAGATCCAGCATGAAGAGGGGTGCGGACTTTAGCCGCCCGGGAGGGGGCTCCCCGCGAGGCTGCTGGTGCGGGAGCGCAGGGGGCTGCGGCTGTTGGAGGCCGTGCAAGGGCCGGGGCCGGTGCGGGAGCCCCAACACGGAGAGGATCTCCTTCTGCATCTCCCGCTTCTCGTGCGTCTTGAGCCGGCGGTAGAGGAAGCCGGAGGAGGAGGACGGCGGCGGCTGCTCCGCGTGGCCCGGGCTCCCGCCGTCCCCCAGTAGCGCCCCCCCGCCAGCGGCGGCGGCTGGCAGGGGCGGACGCAGCGGCGGGGGCCCGCAGCAGCTACACAGCAGCCCCCACCACCAGCACAGCCACTGCGCCCTCCGCCCCAGCCCCGGCATCCCCGCCCGGCCGGGCTGGCCCCGGGGACCCCGCGAGGCGTGGAGCAGCGGAGCGAGGCCCGAGCGCGGCCGCTGTGGCCCTTGGCGTGAACAGCCCCCGCCACCTCTCGGGGGGCTCGCTTCCCCTTCCTGGACCTCAGTCCTTATCTCTCATGGTCCACTGGGGCGCCCCCAACTGCCCAGGCTGCAGGGGAGGAGAAGGGGCCGACCAGCCCGAGAACGACTTGGGGGAGAGGACGGAGAGCCCCACACTCCCGCGCAGGTCCCTAGAAGCGCAAGGTCCAGGCCAGGTGCGCCGGAGGCTGGGCTGGGCGTGCGCCCTCGCCCCTGGTCAGGTCACCGCACGGTCGCTCTGCGGCCTCGCTGCTCACGCACGTGCGCTGCCCCGCGCCCTCCCAGGCGGCTGAGGGGGACCGGCGGCGGCTGGGCAGCCGGGCCGCTCACCAGCTGCGGGGGACGCCAGGCAGCATCCCTCCGCACGCCTGTCCCAGGCTCGCACGGCCGCGGTGGAGTTTCCCCCGCGGTAGGGTTCAGGCCGTGGCGACAAGAAGTCCCGAGATGCCAGTCTTCTCCGCGAGGCTTAACGCCCTGCGCTCACCAACTCCGCGCCCCTCGGCCCTCGGGCACCGTCGCTCCGCCTCAAAATCGCCGCGCGCGGCTCGACTCCCCAAGCGGAGGCGGCAAGGATCTTCCTTTACGTTCAGTGCTCTTTCGGCTGCCCTGCAAACCCCGCTCGCAGAGGGGATGAGAAAGAAAGGGAGCAGTGCGCGGAGCAGTGGCAGCGGCGTCGGCGCCGGAATTGGCCGCCTCCCGCCTCCCAGAGCTGCGCTCCCCGCAGCAGCCAACGTGGGCTTTCTGGTGCGCCTCTCGCCCAGGTACCGCACTCCAGCCCCTGGGACTTCCCGCCCCCCCGGGTAACGGACAGGCCGGCAGCCAATGGAGAGGCCGGGCTCTCCCGTATTTAAATAGGCCCGCCCCCTTCTTTCACCCTCCCTCTCCCTGGAGGCGTCGCCTGGGCGGCGCGTCGGTTTCAAGTACACAGAGAATTCTTGGAGGCACCCAAGGAGCTGCGAGGGAGCAAAGAAGTCATCACTAGTAAGGATGATCTAATCGACAACCCAATGTCAACCGAACACATCGATTGATGCTCTAACTAGATAAAAGCAAAAGCCAATTAAATCCAGGCTGCCTGGATTGAGGAAGAACAGAAAAGTGATAATTTTCCCATTCCTTCCTTCATTTCTCTTATTGTAATATAGGCATTTAGCGGACGCGTGGCTTTCAAAGGCAGCTGCTGCAAGTTGGCACACACCCTCCCAGAAGCTGCTCACATTTGGCCCGCAGAGGGGCCTAATTTAGTTTGTGCCCTAAAGAAAGAGGGTGTAATCAGGTAATATAATAGGAAAGCCACCCCCGACCTTCTTGGAAATGTTTCAGTGCTTCTCCAGTTTGTTTGTTAACATTGCATTTTAATGTATTGAAACAATAGATGCAAGATACATGATGCAAGATAAATGAAACTTGAGGCAAGGCAGTAAAGCTAATTCCAGTTACCGTAAGGGCTTGGCGTGTTCCCATTCAGGATAGCAGACAGAGCCCTGAAACAGATTGCTGTGAGCATTAGACAAGATGAAGCAGGTAAAACGTACCTTCCGCTTTCGTGGCAGGAACATTTCTCCAAGGCCCTGGCCCCTCTACCAAACACCACCACCGCCACCGTCTGCCTTTCAGGATGCAAATATATTTGGCTTACACCATCCAAGAATGCCCAGTAATCTATGGATCCTGAGCAAATTCACTTAAAACATTAGGACCTTTTCCCTGGGTAAAGCGTGTGGATTAGAAAACAAAACTGTAGTTTGCTGGACCTGGCAGCCTTAGTTCATAATAGTCCAGGTCATTTGAAAGCCAGAGAATGGGATTTGTGGACTGATAAGATCATGGGGTTTCTGCTGATCCAAAGCTTATACGCATTTTCATCTTATTTCAAAGAATCTGTTTTGATTGGGTGAGGGGGTTCCCAGCATCCCATCATCTACTGAATCGCTTTTTCTCACTAGTTCCATCTTGGCCCAGACATAGTGGTCACTTAGGACAGTTTTCTATTCTATAAATGTCCCAAAGCCATTGATCTCAGGCAAGACAATTCCAGCAAAACTGGAGGCCAGTCTTTCACTTAGGACAGTTTTCTATTCTATAAATGTCCCAAAGCCATTGATCTCAGGCAAGACAGTTTTCTATTCTATAAATGTCCCAAAGCCATTGATCTCAGGCAAGACAATTCCAGCAAAACTGGAGGCCAGTCTTTCACCCTCTGCAGGGATTCTATTCACCTGAAATGAAAAGACGTCACTACTTGGTCTAGGATGCCAGGATCCTTAGAATTCAAGAGCCTCCATCACATCTTTCTCTGTATGGGACTCATTACAAGCATAAAGTTTTTGCAGTGCATAAAATCACAGCAGCCAATAACACTGATCAGAAGATCTGAATCTCAGCAAGTACATGTAAGCTTCCTGCCAACGTGCTCCTTTCTCAAACCAATCACACCTTCTTAAGACTTCTAGTGAGACACAAGCAGAGTGAAAGCAGTTGCAACCTATAAGAGCAATGGGAAAAGCACTAGGAAACCGTAGAAACCTTGAGCTTAGACAAGGGTACCTAGGTCGGGCTATGCCATTTAAAACACAAAAGCAGGTTGGGACTATGCCATTTAAAACACAAAAGCAGGTTGGGACTCATCTATTGTATTATATATGTACCTCTTATAAATGCATATATGATCCACTGGAGACACACACACACATGCACACACACACACCACCCCATCTTTCTCTTTTCTTAGATACTTGATAAGAGGTAGGTGGACCTGTATGATATGGGTACAAAATGATACTTAGTGATTAATTATCAATTGAACACCTGAGCAGCAACCCTGATTCAGGTCTGCCATGGGCTCCCCATCTCCACCAAGATGGCCTCTCTGTTTCTATTGTGTAGTGCTAGAAAAGGGGGATACTGAAGTTACCTCCAGATGATGAAAACAAGAGCGCACAACTCTCTTAAGAGCCAGGGGGAAAAATATGTGAAGTGAGTTATGACGATGATCATAAGGACAGTAACATTCAAGAGATGGCCACACAAGAGGGTGTGCTCTTCTCATATCCCCACCAGTCCTAGCATGTACACATGATTGTAAGAAAACACTCAGAAAAGCCTTTGGTTCCATTAGGGGCAAACCGTTCTGAAATGTTAATAACCTGAAAATTGGAACTACTGTTTTTCCAAGCCGATAGGAATTCCAAGTGGATGAGGAACCCCTAACCACTAGCTCACCCACTCCACTTCTCTGACCCAACCCCATTACCCCCCCCCCCCCCCTCTCTCTCTCTCTCTCTCTCTCTCTCTCTCTCTCTCTCTCTCTCTCTCTCTCCAGAAGTCTTAGGACAGGGAGCTGGGCAAAGTCCAGATGTGATTCAGGAGGGACGGCAGAAAGGGACAGGAGTAGGTCTGGCTTTGGAGTTTGCTGGAACGTGTGAACAGACTGGAGAAAAATCAGAGGTAACTTCGCCCCCTGCAGGACACCAAAATATTACCGCCCCTTCCTCTGGTCACTGGACAAGCTTCATAAAGTTCTCTGTACGTGTCTCCAAAACATCTGGGTGGAAAGAGGAGGAATTCGGTCAAGAAGCCGGATGTGGGAGCCAATCCATATCAAACATCTGGTTGCTTGGCTGACATTTCACACAGATGGCCCTCAGTTTTCTGGAAATAGGTTGCCTGTCCCACTCCTGCCTTCTGAATGAAGGAGTGAGAAACCCTCAGCATAAAGCACAGGTTTGTCCCATGCCTTTGGTGATACTGGGATGGGGTGAGAACCCCATACTCAAGCGTTCATTAGTACACAGGGTAATTCGCACAACAAGTTTATTGAAGCAGCAATTATCCTTATTCCTTTTATATCATGAGGATTTCTATTATACATTTATAACACACATGACCAAATAATTTCTACCTTTTAAAGATGCTATATATTAATTGGTATGTTAAATATTCTATGCTCTATACTTTCCTTTGGATTACACTATTAGCAATAAACTGCAATTGCAGTCCTTGATTTTATACTAAAAACATACCTTGGCCCATTTCAATTGACTTTCTTGAAGATGTAAGCAACTGCTTTTAGAATTAATTTATGTAACTGTTAATAAGCTATGCTGCGCTTGTGTTGAAAAGCCTAAGGTCTGGTCATCTTGAATCCTTGGGAAATTCCACTTAAAATTACTGCATTTTTATCTTTAATATTCATGTAAGGGGTTGAGTATTTCTTACTATTAATTTCTAAATATAATTTACTAAAATTTTTAAAATATCAATTTGGAGTCGAGTGAAAAGGAAATATGTTAAGTAAATGTTTGTAGAGTATGAGAAATGAAAATCTGAGAGTTAAACAAATATTGCTTCTGAAAGCTACACCTGTAAGGCAGCCTTCAAAATACGTGTCTCATCCAAAAGCCTGTGGTAACATTTACATTCACTCACACTTTCCTTTCACTGTCAACTATTCAAAAATGCTGGGCATTCACACTTCAAAATATCATTCAAGCCATCATATTTTCCTACTCATGAAGGACATCTGGTGGCAAAGTGAAAAACTAATACATAAATCTGTTTCCAGAGATTTTTTTCCACACTGTAACCCAAATGGCAAATCTGTTACTTGTGTGTGCTTCAAATTTTTTGCACAAACTCACATCTTTATCATCCTAGGACTGAGGCTGTCTGCGGAATATTAAGCCACGGAATCTTTAGTTTCTAATATTTTCATGGGATCATTGACATGTGCAGACTAAATATTATTATTATTATTATTATTATTGAGCAAAACAATGCTTAACCCATTTTCATGACTAGCTTTACTATCCCTGAAAAGTTTTATTCCAAGAACTCACTGGACGCTTAGCTGCGCTGGGCAGTGCCTGAAGCTTCATAGCCTGTGGTAGCCTCTGAGTGTCGCTCCATTCTGGGGCCCCTCTGTATCCCATGTCCTGGATGTGTCTCTTGTGTACCCACTAGGAAGTGCCATATAACGATACCATGCTGCCAATCCCTTAAGTAGCAGAGCTGTAACCAATGGGGGTGGGGGAAACCCCACCGACTGGATAAAATAAGTTAAAATAAAAGTCAAGGCCACTTTTTAAACAGGAAGAGAAAGTCTGGGATGTTTATCAAAGGGAAGTCAGATGTTGATACTCATTACCCAGTATGCATTCATTCATTCATTCATTCATTCATTCAACAAATATTTGAATGCCTACTATGTGCCAGGCAGTGTTCTAGGTTTGGGGATACCAGAAAGTCACAGATTCCAGCTCTCATGGATTCTAGAAGGAGGAGACTGACAATAACCAAAATAAGTAACAAAATATATTGTGGTAGACAGAAAATTGTTCCCCATGATTTTTGCCCTCTGCCCCGTGTTACGCCTGTGACTATGTTACATTACATTGCAAAAGGGACTTTTGCTGATGGAATTGTTTGCTAAACAGGTGACTTTAAAATAGGAAGATTATCTTGGATTATCCGACTAGGCCCAGTGTAATCACATGGGTCATTAAAAGCAGAAGAGGAAGGCAGATGAGATGTGGCAGCCTGTGAAGGACTCAACCTGCCTTTACTGGCTTGGAAGGTGAAGGGGCCACAAGCCAGGCAATGCAGGTGGTCTCTAGAAGCTGAGAGCAAACCTCAGCCAACAGCCAGAAAGAAAACAGTGACCTCAGTCTTAACTCTGAATTCTGTCAACAACCTGAATGAGCCTGGAAGCGGATTCACACTCAAAAACTCCAGATAAGAGACTCCCCAGACAGCTGACAGCTTGATTTCACCCTGGGGGCGAACCAGAGCAGAGAAAGCAGCCAAGCCTATTGGACATCCAACCCACATAACTGTGAGATCATGATCGTGTTGTTTAAGCCCCTAAAAGCATGGTATTTTGTTTTGCAACAACAGGAAACTAATATGTACATAGTGTGGTGATAAGTGCTGTAGAGAAAAATCAAACAAGGAAAAGGGGATAGAGAGTGTGTGGATGGTCCGGTAAGGCTCACAGAGAAGGCAACACTTGAGTGCATACCTGACAGACTAAAGAGAACTGGTCATGAGGATATCTGGGAAATGAGATTTCTAGGCAGTGGAAAACAGTTCGTGCAAAGGCATTGAGGCAGGGGCATGCCTGGTGAGTTAGAGGAAGAGCAAGCAGGCCAGTGAGACTACAGCGGAAGACAGGAGAGAGGCTAATAGCAGGAAATTATATCAGAATGCCACAGAGGGTGGGAATTGAGAGCCTACATGGCATAGGGCCCTGGGTGTCCTAAGGACTTCCGCTTTTAAAAAGCATAACATGGTGCAACAGCATGGATAAAACTCCCAAACATAATGTGGAAAAGGCACCAGACACGAAAGAACACAATCTGTCTCTCCATTTATACAAAATGCAAAACCAGACGAATCTCGAAGTCAGGTTAGTGGTTACTTGTGTAGAGAAGAGTAGGACTCACAATTGGATGTAACCAAGGGCCTTTCCCAAGAGTTTCTATTTTATCACGTGGGGGTGGTTATACAGGAGTGGTCAGTGAGCAGTCCACATATTATTCATACACTTTTGTGCATGTATGTTACAGTGCAATAAAAATTTGATTTAAAAACAAGTAAAGGATTGCCATTACCAACAACAAAAAGCATGAGATGGGAGAATCATTGGATGGTGTTGAGCAGAGCATTGTGAGCTGACTTAAATTTTAAAAGAATCTCTCAGGCCACTGTGTTGAGAACAGACTATAGATCTGCCAGGGCAGAAGCAGGGAAACCAGTTAAGAAACTCTTGTTAATGTTCAGGTCGGAGATGACGATGACTTATAGGCTCAGATGGAAGCAGTAGAGAGAGAAAAGTGGTTAGATTCTGGACACGTTTCGAAGGCAGACCCTATGCCAAGAGAATGTACTAATTGCACATAAAAACAAGTCATGCCAACAACTTCTCTCCCTGTACAGGGCCAACAAAGCATGGTTTCCCGGTTGCACAAGGCCTGGTGTAGCAGTGTGAATTTGCTGTGGATTGAGGAAAACATGTCCTAGTGATTATGGATTAAAACACTGAGAAGGGGTAGCCTGAGGGGTGTTAGCCAACCCATAATCTCCACCAGCATCCGTACTATAAAAGCTGCTCAAAATCAACAGAGTACTTGCTACCCAAGAACAGCTTCAAGACAAGTCCCCTGATAGCCTTCCAATAAGATTCCCTATGTAATAATATAATAGCTCCATCTCTGAACATAAAATCTCTTCCAAGATGTGAAGTTTGGCCATTAAGACTTAATTTGAAAAGGACTTCTGTAAATATGGTATCTTGGATGGAATATTGGAGCAGAAAAAAGGACATTAGGCAAAAGCTAACGGAATCTGAATAAAGTATGGAGTTTAGTAAATGCATCAATATTGGTTCATTAGTTGTGACAAATGTACCGTAATAATGTATGATGTTAACAATTGGAGACACTGGGTATAGGATATACAGGAACTTTCTGTACTATCTTTGCAACTTTTCTGTAGATTTTAAATTATGCTAAAATAAAAGGTTTATTTTTTAAAATACTCCTATAGCTTTAATCTTAGAATGTAATAATTAAAGCTTGGCTACCTCCTCTACTGTAGGAAGTAATATTTTTATTCCAGTTAGATTTATAATAGCTGATGGTTCTGATTATTTTTTTCAGTCTATTTTCTCTCTGTTTTTCAGATTGGATGAATTCTATTGAGGTATCCTGAAGTTCACAGAATCTATCATTTGTCATTTCTACTCTGCGAGAGCCCATCCAAAGAGATTTTTATTTATGTAATTATATTCTTTCTGTTCTAAAACTTCCATTTGATTCTTTTATTTTTTTTATAACTTGTGTTTATTTTCTGAGATTTTCTACTGCTTCATTTGTTTCCAGAGAATTTGTAATTGATTGTTGAAGCATATTTACCACAGCTGCTTTGTAAATCCTTGATGATTTGGAGAATGTGGGAAAATTCAATACCTGATTGATCTTGGTAATACATCTCAGTTGATTGTCTTTTCTGATTCAAGTTTGGTGTGACAGGTGATTTTTTTTTTCTTCTTCCTTGTATCCTGGACATTATGTCTATTAAATTAGGAGTCTCTGGGGCCTATTTAAATCTTTTATTTTATCAGGTGGTCACCCTGCTTAGTTTTAGCATGCAGGTCCTGGCCTACTTTTATGGGCCATGGTTCCAATGGCAACTTAATTTTTGGAGACTTTGTGGTGTTATTTTGGTTTATCTGGTGGTGGTGGGGGGTGCCCTTCATCCCTGCTGGTGCTATCTGACAGGACAGAAGGGTCTTCCCCAGTCAAGGCCACCAGATGTCCCTTGGTGGAACAGCAGAAGCTTTGGGGGAAGAGGAGGCTTTCTTGGAGCCCACTTGAAACACCCACATGTTGACGATCTAATGTAAATTATTAGTTCCAGATGGCTTTCTCTAATGACTGCAAAACAAGTGTTGTCACTCCTCCCTGCTGATGAGTACATGCGATCGCTTCTCGGACTTTTGGCTAAGATCAAAGACACATTGATCTCTCCTTTTACCTGGGTAAGCCAAATCTACTCCAATAACATTCATATGGTATATTTCAGAAATTAGTAGAAACTGCTACTTGGGTTTTTATATGGCATTGTTTCCCAAATTCCACATGGAGACTAGTGAACTTACTCTAGGAACAAGTGAACTGGGGAAGTGGGCAGAACAGGCAACAAGTAGCTGTCTTGTAAGTCACTCTCCAGATACGCAGTCTGATTTGTGCAGGTGAGAATCTACTATCCCTCATTTCACCTAGCCAAAAATCTAGACTGTAAGCTCCACTGTACCCCAGCACATGGCACAGGGCCTGGCACATAGGAAGGTACTAAATAAACATTTGTTTAATGATAGAATTTTATTGCTTAAGGACTTGGATGGGGAAAGAGAACACATAGGACACCTTTCTGATCACATACTTTCTCTACCATGAAGAGACCACAAAACATAGAAAATTATGTGCATTTGTAATAGTTAAAGTAAATTGGAGCCAATGATAATAAATATTAAATTATTCACTAAATATAACCAAAATGTCAGAGCTTTAAAACTATATTATTCTCTTCCTACATACGTATTAGCATGGGATAACAGAAACTAATTTAACAGTCACCTCAACTACTTAAATGTATATAAATCACATTCCTAAAAATGAGACTTTCATAAAGAAATAAAACTGAAATTTGCCAATACACCTCAGAGTAAAATATTATTCAAGGATTAGTAAAACATTTATTTTCCTAGCATGTGAATAGGACACTTGTTCTCATAACTTTCCTTCACGTCTTTCTCCAGAACTGAATCTTCTGGCATCTGGAACAGATTCTTTCGAATGCACACATACACCTGTTTCAAATTCAGACTCCCCAGAATCAGTAAAAGAAAGCTCTTCCAGATGACATCAGTAGAATGGGGCTCCTGTCACTTTGCTAAGGAAAGAAAGGTACCTATCCCTGTCATTAGAAATGAGCTAAAGGGAAATAAAAATGCTACTTGTATTAAATTAATAAAATGATGCTATGATCACTTCCAAATTTAGGAAAGTGTGTGTTTCATGTTAAGCATTTTATCATAATTACTTTTCTCTATGTCATGTTCTCTTACCTTTTAGTGGAGGAACTCAAGAAACATTCTTTCCAAGATTGCCGTGTTCTAGTTACACAAGTTCTGGAGATCTGTACAATGAAGAGCCTATGGTCAACAATACTACATTGTGCAGTTAAACTGTGTTGAAAGGGGACAGCTCATGTGTTCTCACCAAAAAAGGAGGTGGAACATAAGGAAACTTTGGGAGGTGATGGCTATGTCTATTCCCTTGATTGTGTGATGGGTCCATGGGTGAATGCATGGCTGAACTCATTGAATTGTATACATTCAGTATGTGCAGCTTTTTGCATAGCAATTATACTTCAATAAAGGTGATGTTTTTAAAAAAAAAAAAAAAAGACTGCTATGTTCTTTGCTTTTCTACTCTAAGTATGTTTCACTCAGCAAAATCTCAAGGCCTCCGAGGGGCACTTCCCGGAGAAGCTCAGACCAGCAATACTGTAGGTTCCAGGGGCGTCAGCTGGCAGAGCGGCTGAGAGCCTGGCTTTTGTCCCTGAGTCCGGAAAAGAGCTTCCTTCTTCTCACCCATGAGCAAGAGTAGGTTGTTGTCAAGGACCCTCAGCACAGCATTTGGCAAACAAGTGTCAAGAACTGGGTGTAAAGCAGGCACTGTAGAGAGGGCACTGGGTTTTAGTGATGAAAAGTTAAGGTTCCCGCCCTCGAGGAACTTTCAGTCTATGTGGAGGTGGACATGCAAAGAATTTTCAAAACATCATGGCAAATGCTACAGTGACAGTATGTCAAATTTATATATAGGGGAAGGAATCCCAGGGTCAGCCTGAAGGAATCTGGAAAGACTCCAGGGACTGGGAACGCTGTTAGGAGGCAGTTTTCAAGGTGAGATTTGGAGCACGACTGTGAGATTGTTCATTTGCTCAAATATTTACTAAGTACTTACAAAGTGCTTGGTGTTGGGTATACAAGTGAATGAAGCAGTCATGGGCTTTGTTTGTCCCCATGGAGTTTAGAGTCTAATAAGGTAGGCAATAAATAAATGAATAAATCTATAAGTACGAGTTTTGACAAATGCACAAGACAACAATGGAGGAAAAGTAAAGAAAAGCATTTTAGGCTGAAGGAACAGCATGCATGAAGGCATGGAAATAAATAACTCAGTGTGCCTAGGAAACGACGAAAGCCAATGCAGCCGACCCATAGTAAGTACAGGGTGAATTCAATGATCTGAGGTTGAAAAGATAAGCAAGAGACATATCATATAGGATCCTGAGACATTTAGATCTTTCCAAGGACAACATCAAAGCGTTTTAACCAAGGGAGACAGTCTGATACAGTATTTTAAACTACTTAATTGGCTGCTTTGCAGAGCATAAGAGCAGGAAGGCCTGTAGGGGACAATTATAGTAAGTCAGGTGACAGAAGACGGTGGCTCAGAGTAAGGTAGAGACAGTGGAGGAGAAGTGGATGGATTGGACATATATTTGGAGATAGTGAAATTATAGGACTTGGTAATAGATTAAAATGGGGCCCTGAGGAAGAGGAGGAGTCAAGGATTCATACTTGCAGAAAGTAGCGAGTGTCTCCACTTATTAAGGTAGAGAACTCTGCAGAGAAATAAGTTAGGGACAGCAGAGTTGGAAAACAGAAGTTCAATTATAAATGTTAAGTTTGAGGTCCCTCTGAGATTTCCAAATGGAGTTACCAAGAAAACAGTTAAGGAAACCATTCTTACAGTTCAGAGAAAGCATTAACTGAATAAATTAACCTCAAGTTCATCTACATATAAGTGATATTTAAAACGCCAGAAATGGATGAGGTCAGTCAGTTACAGAAAGAGGAAGAGAAGGAAGACACAGAACTGAGCTCTGGGAAATACCAACATTTAAAGTGTGGATAGAAGAGAAGTAACAAAGGAGACTGAAAAGTTGTGACCAGACTGATTGGAAAAAATACGTCATTATGAATGTGTGGTGTCATGGGGATCAAGAAAGAAGGAGGGTCAACTGTGCTGAATGTAGTCCAGGACAGAGAAATGCTCCCTGGATGTAGCAACATAGAAATCAGTGGTGACTTTGACAAAAATAATTTCAGCGAAGTGATAGGGGCAGAAGCATGATTCATTAATTGGGATTGTGATGTGGAGAAGCTATTAAAACACCTTGTTCCAAAGTCTTTTGTACAAGGGAACAGAGTAATGAGATGACAGCTCTAGGAGGGCAACGAGCCTAGAGACATTTTTATTTGTGATTAGGGATGGCAGGAAGGCAACTCATCATTGAAAACAAGAGGAAAGAAGAAGAAATGGCTGGAGGTGAAGGTGTGAGACTTAGTTTCAAGAAGATAAAAGACAACTTGTCAACCACTTTCTTAAAGGGTAGGCAGACGGGTCATCAGATGCAAATGGGAGTTATACAGGGAGATCATAGAGAGTCGGGTGGGCTGTGCCGAGAGATGATTTGGTAGGAAGCCACTACGAGGGCCACCAATGATCCTCACCTCCTGCTATTCATGAACTTGTCTAATCTCCTCCCCTTGAGTGTGACTGGACTTAACTTTTAATGATTAGAAAATGGCAGAAGTGACAGGATGTCCCTTCTAAGATTAGTTATGACAAGAATGTTGCTTCCCTCTCGGACACTCTCACTCACTCACTTGTAAGGAAGGAAACCAGCTGCCATGTTGTGAGCTGCCCTGTGGAGAAGCCCACCTGCCAAGGAACAGAGGGAGGTCTCTGGACAACTGCCACTATGGAACTGAGGCCCTCAGCCCAACAGCCCAGGAGGATCTGAATCCTGCCCACAACTACATGAGTGAGCCTGGAAGGGGTCCTCCTTCACCTGAGCCTTCAGATAAAACTACAGCTTAAGCTGACAGTTTGACTACAAACTTACGAGAGGCCTTAAGTCTGAGATGCTCAGGTAACCTATCCCCGATTCCTGACCCATGGAAACCGTAAGTAATAAATGTTTGTTGTTTACAGCTGCTAAATTTGGGGGTGACTTGTTCCACAGCAATAGAAATCAAATACAGAGAAAAAAGCCAGAAACAGAAACCTAGAACAGTAAGAAATCAAGTTAACTAGAGAACTATGGTTAGGATGGATGGTGTTAAATAACCAGTTTATTAAGAAGTCTCACTTCAGTGGGGTCAAAATGTAAAACATCTTGTATTTTTCTCTAATCTAACATGTTCCACTGTACTCTCTCATATTCCCATTCCCCATTCCTTAACACAGCTGGGGAAGATTTCATAACTTTGTCACTTACTTTCAATTTAAAAGACCATACAGTTTAACACTCCAATGACATCACTAAAATGTCTAAGATTTTGAAGCACCACCCCTAACCAATTGTTTGGTCCACAGCTTGAATAACCAGTGCACTAAACCTTATACGAATAACATTTCACAAAGGGTATTCCACAGAACAGTATAGCTCCTTAGTATATCCTTCACAGTATGCCCAAATAAAATAAGCATAAGCTCTCTTAATTTTCTCTGGAATTCATTTCAAGTGTAATAAACTACAAGAAAAGTCTGTGTCTACATTATAAAGTTGTGTTTCTTTATTGTTGATAATCTGCCTTTAAAAAATGTTGTGCCCAAGCAGAGAATGCTGGGAATTGTTGGTTGTGATTGCTTTATACATGGCTTCAGTCTGCTTACTGATGGATATGAACGTTTCTTAATTTGTTACTACCTTGATGTACATCTTAATTCGATGACCATTGATTTATATTAGCTATCTTCTTTAAAATTTCAACTTTTCTGATATTTTGTTCTTTTTCCTTGAATATCTCTAATGTTTAAATGGATACGAATACATTTGGAATGGTTTTCTTAGAGGGATTAATTTATCAATGAGACAATACATTAGTCCAAGTTTGCAAAATATCTCATGTGCCCCTGCTACTGTTGTCAATTTTATGATGTAAACATGTTCAGTATTTAAGAAAACCTGGGATAAGCTGACCTATAGGAACACTAAAGCACTGGAATTACTGTTTTTATTTCCAAATATATTTCCCTGACTACTAAAACTGTGTGTGAGTGTGTGAGTGTGTGTGTGTGTGTGTGTGTGCGTGTACACAATTTAAAGCTATTCTTCTCCCTCAAACACTCTCCTATGCCAGCACCTTGAATTGGATAGAAGGGTATGATCTGGTTCTGAGACAGCTCTTCCCACTCTGTCTCCTCGGGCTAACTCCTCCGCAGATGAGGACTTGGAGAAACAAACTAAAAAAACAGAGGTTATCCTAAGCAACTGATGCCCTACTGGTGGTGGTGATGGGAGCATTTTGGATCCACTCTAGTTCATTGGAGGCCGGTGTCCTCTGTGGATATGGTGGCTTCTTCATACCCAGGATGTATGGTTTTGGGGGTTGTGTTCACGTTCACCCTTGCCTTCTCCATCACTGAGAATCCCTTCAGAAAGAGGTACCAGGAGTGTCTTTGGCTCCAACAGTGGTCTGTGCCCTCAGTCATTTCCTCAGGTTGGGCATTCCCTTGCTGGCCTAGATGCCTCCGAGATGCCTCCTTTCTGCCTCTCGCCTAACTCTTGTGCTCCTTTATATTGAGCCATGTAAGCTACTAAAATCCTTCCCATGTCCCCTGAAGGCCAGAGAGAACTACAATGAAGCCCACCAACATCCATCTTCTTCAACCAAAGCATATTAAACTATGGTCTTTATTTACCCTGCTGGCGAGGGTTAGAAAGCCTCTCACTTTAGAAATTGCATGCAGAGGAGGCACTTGTTTCTATGGATATGTATGCTCCTAAACTCCAGGGGACACATGCCAAGCTCCCCCTCAAATCCCTTCACCATACTTTCCTCTGCTCCTATAGCAGCGTCAGAGTGGAAATAGGTTTCCAGTTTCACGAGCATCAAGCCAAGAGGTGAGACACCATCCTTCCTTTCTTGTGTTTCACTCATCTCCATAAGTGATTCTCTTGCTACTCTGCATGTTTGCTTGGCATGGTGGGAAACAGACACCCACCTCCATGGTGAGGATATGACAAAGCCATGCATTTCCCCACCAGGCTTGGACTCCTGACTCCACTGATTCCCCTCTTCTGGGAATGCGGGATAGACGTCACGGCTGAGGGTAGTAGGGAAGTTTCTACGGACTCTTTTAATAGTCACCAATGGAGTGTCTGGCCCTACATGTGGGCAGTTGCTGGTACTCACAGCTTCTCTGCCCTCTATTTTGGGCCCCCAATTTCTGAGCCAGGAAAATAGTAAATGCCTCACTTTATGTGGAAAAGAATCATTGAAGGATATTCTAGAGAAAGAGAACAGTATACGAAAAGGCCAAGAGGCATGAAAGATCACAGTTACTGATAAGTAGATCCATATGCTTGATTTGCAAGGGCTCTGAGACCTGAGTCAAAGACTGAGGCTAAAGAAACAAAGAGACCCAATTACGAAGAGACCTGTGTGCCCCTCTAAAGAGTAAAATCATATATTATAGGTAATACACAGACATTGAAGAATGTTTTGCAAAAGAATGACAAGACTCAATTTGCATATTAGAAAGACAGCTCTGCTGGCAGTGTGGCAGGTAGATTATGCAGATGCCTGTAAAAACAGGAGGAAAGGAAAGAAAGGTGTTGCCATTCCTCAGGAAGAGGGGGCAAAAGGGCTTGAATTAGAGTGACGGCAACTGTGATATGTGAAGTAAACATAGGCAAAAGGTATTTAGATACAGACCAGACTGCTCTTTGTGATTAATCAGATTAATCAGAAGGAGGGAGAAGGAGATATTTACAATGGCCCATTGGTTTCTGACTGGAGGAGCCTGACAGATAGCAATGATATTTGCAGAAACAGAGAGTTCAGCAGAAGATGATGAGTTCCCCATTGGACGTACTGAGTGTGAGGCCTTTACAGGCCATCCACATGGAGCCACCTAGTTGGATGCACGGGAAGATCCCTCAGTCCCAGCCTGGCTGGAGACTTGGATTTGGAAGTTGGAGCCACCAGTATGAGGGGGTTAAGTACAGAGTGACAAGAGGACTCAGGAAAACTAGGAGAGAATAGTGCCATAGAACTCACTAAGGAGGAGACTCTACAGTGAAAATGCTACAGGAGAGGTCAAGGAAGATGGTATTTAAAGAGTTGTCACTGAACATAGCCACCAGCGTGTTATTTGAGATCTTGGGAGGTGAATAGCTGAGGGGTGGAAGCTGGTGTACAGGCGGCTGAAGAGTTCATGGAAAGGGAAGAAGTGGAGAGAGCAGAAAGAGAAGAAGGTCCACCATGAAAAAAAAAGAATAGAGAGACAATAAAACCTGGAGAAGGATGCAGGGCCAAGAAAGGATGGTGTGTGGGGGTAACAGGGCTTGCTAGTGGTTTGGCCTTAATTCAGAGAAGAGACAAGAGTGTCACTTTGAGGGTTTATAGAAATTGTGTATGCTGAGATAACCTAGAGTTCTAGAGAAGCATACTTCTAGAGATGCAAACTAATGATGGGACTTACTAAACTTTATTTACCAGCCTCATGAAGTATGTAATACTCCAGTAGAATTTAGGAGCCAGAAACTAAATTTCCAACTTCTAAATTTCAATTCTTTGCCTAAATCTCTGCTTATACTCCCAACAGAAGAAATACACAAGCCAGGAGTACTATGCCAGTGCCACTGAAGACCTGTGAATTCAGTCAGTTGCTCTAACAGCATGATATTCACACCTAGTATTTTGATAGAAGTCATAAGCATCTTTGGAAGTATACCTAACTATAAATTGTTAATAATCTGAATCAACCAATAACTCTTCCAATATTCTCCCAAACCTAAATGAGCCCCAAACACTGCTGGAAAACAAAAAACAAAAAACCCAGTATGGACTGGTTTCAAGATCATACCAGTTTCCCAAGGATACTGCCCAGGTAGCTTCCTTTCCATTTCCACTCAATGCCAAGTTCATACCTCCTCAATCTGCTCCAACTCTAACTTTCCTTTGCCCTTCACTATGACCTTGCTTTGTGCCTCATAAAGGGGGCAGGAGAACCTATAAGAATGAAATGTCTTCATCTTCCCACACCAAATCTATAAACCAAACTCTTCCTTCCCCTCTCGTCACAACAAAGGAGGTATCTCTTCCTCTCCCAGGAACAGTGTAAAATAGTATAATATACTCCATATGCACTCTAGTCACATGGCCTTGTGACTTCCCAAGGACTTTGCTCATTTGATTAGCCAACAGTGTGTGTCTGTCTGACATTTTGTCTCACACACACCCACCATTGTCATCATCAATTTTCCCCTCGATGATAGATGACTTTCCTTATTGTGCCCATTAAATGCTTTAGTATGTTCCACTTTCAAGACCTTCCCTTCAATCTTCGCCCAACACACACCCCCTCCAGCCCCTTCCTCATTGTTCCTCTCCCCTTGACAGCTAGGTTCCTATGAAGTGCAGTGTCACTTCAACCCAGCCCAATCTGGCCTCCATGATGGGTCACTATTGGCTTCCATGTTATCAAGTCCAAGAGCTACTTTAGAAACTTCTCATAGCAATCAACTTGACCTGTACCTTGTTCTTAAACTACTTTCATCTCCCGGCTTTTATAAAACCATCCTCCCCTGGCTCTGTCCTACCTGCCCTCCAATCTATTCTCCTTGCATCAGCCTTGATGATCTTAAATGTAAACTGTATCCCTGCTCAAATTTTCCAATGGCTTCCAAAAGTCCTGCCCACCAGCATCCGAATCATGCCCCTCTCTTCAATGCTTACTGCCCTCCTGTCACACCTGGACTCCTTCTATTTCCAAGTCCTCAGGGCCGTGGCACATTTTGTTCTCTCTGTCCCTTTTCTCCCCAACCCCAACTCTTCACCTAGCTCAATCTAACTCAATCTAGCTTCACCTAGCTAAATTTATGAAGATTGAAATTTAATACTTAAATGTCACTTCCTCAAAGAAGCCTACCCAGTCTAGATTTATTTCTCCTGTAATAATTTCTCATAGCACTCTCTAGATTTTCTTTGTAATATTTATCATATTTTTAAACTACTTATCTATTTACGCATGAATATTTCATGTGTGTCTTGTTGACAACACCATCACCTCCAAGAAAACAAGGCCCATGTGTATTTTCCTCCCAGAACCGAGCATTGTTTTGGGTCTCAGGAGACACTCAACAAATATCTGTTGAATAAAATGAATTATTATTTTGGAATAGCTTTGTCCAATTTGAAAGTAACAATGCCCTCAGTATATCAATTATATTATATCATATCATTTGCAAACAAATTTTTTTTAAAAAATCCCTCCATTTCTAGTCACAAGATGGCATGGTGTCATGGAAAGGCTATAACCCAGCTGAGGACACAGGGACACAGCCCTGACTCTGACCTCTGAGTCACAGTTTTCTCATTTGTAAAACAGGAGTAAGAATCATTCCTAACTAGTACTAGTAGAATTGTTGTGAGGATTGAATAAGGGAAACAATAGGAAAAGTGCTTTGTAAACTGTAAAGTGCCAAATAAACATTAACATGATGCTGCTGCTAGGTTTCATTCTTTAGAGAAGCCTTATTTCCTTATTAAGTTTCCCTTACCAAAAAAATAGCCCAATTAATTGCTTAAGTATTGCAAAACTGTGTAGCTGTCACCTGGTTCTAGTTTCATCTATTTTTTCAATTCACCTAGAACCACAAACCACACATTCTGTTGAGGAGAAATCATGGAAAGTCTTTATTTACAAAAAAAAAAAAAAAAAATTGATGTGTTAATTGCATTAGCTTATTGAGACCAATAAAGTGCATTCATTCACCTACAATTTAACTTAGTTGGTAAAAGCAAGAAACACGGCCATGAGAAGTTGAATGAACAAAGATCTTAAACAAAAGAATGCCTTTCTTATACCTAAAGTAACAGGATACTAGCTTCAAAGTATGTGGCGTTTGGGAGAAGCAGGAGGGCCTGTGACCTTGAGGAAGTCTTGAAATCGTACACTTCTTAAATTCTAAAAAATGGCTACAGAAATACACATCATCTTCTCTTGGAGAAGAGTTTATACATCAAACTGGTAAAAATCCTAAGTAAATGAACTTTTTAGTTCAGCAAATAACAACCACAAGATAGTTACATGTGAAAAAGTCATCCACATCCATGATCCCTGTGTCTTTTCCCTTAAGTGCCTCACAGGATAGACTTGCTTCAACCAAAGAGGGGGCACTTGGAATTAATATGTCTAACATACTTTTTTCTAAAAAGGGTATTTATTTAGACTTAACTTTTCAAAACTAATTTAAAAAGATTATCCTTCAACACTATATATTTAGTCAATTGTGCTAAAAGTGCTTTCATAAAGCTGACAAAGAAATTCAATAGACCAGCATAATGGTTTCTTTTTGCTGAAATTTTTTTCAATTTCACAAGACCATAGATACATAAACCCTACCAACATCTGCATGTATCATCCTGCTGTCTAAAACATGTTTTTGTAACTGCCAAATATGTGATAAAACTGTCAAAACTCTATGGAGGCAGCTGCATAAATTTCGAAACCAAAGTCAATGTTCTATTTATCCTGTGACAGTGTAAGAGTTGCAAATTTTACAGCATTATGAAAAATAAAACCCTCATTCCAATTTCTGTTTGTTTTTTTGTTTTGTTTTGTTTTGTTTTAACTCATGCTGTTGGGATTTCTTCCAAGGGCTTCGCATTTATTAACTTGTTCTGGTCATGAGATAAAATGCTATACATATTTTTTAAAGTTTTTATTCAAGTATAATATATATTCAGAAAAGTACATATGTTGTAATACACAATTTGATGAGTTTTTACAAACTGAGCCCTTGTTATAACCAGCACCCAGATCAAGAAGCAACACAATCAGCCCTTCACACCCCTTCCTCCAACTACCCGTCCCTCGGATAACCACAATCTTGGCTTCTGACAGTTGAAGTAGCTTTGCCTGTTTTTGGCTTCATATAAATGAAATCATGCAGTATGCTGATTTGTTTCTGGCTTGTTTTGCTCAACACTGTTTTATACACCTTACTAATGTGTCTAGAGTCGAACGCTAACCTCCACGGCACAGCAATTCTTCTTCAATCATTCAACAAATATTTGTTGAACTCCTAACGTGTGCCAGGAACAAATGCATCTTCATTTCTATAGATAACATTTCAGTGTTCATTTGTTTACAGAAAGTCAGTATATAAAACTTTAGTTTACTAACTTGTCTTTCAAAGTTAATCGCTTGGCCAAACTGAATTTCAACAACTTAGAGAATAATCTGAAAATCATTATACACATAAGGGTACAGGCGACGCTTTATTTGTCTTTAAAAAGTCACAACTTCCATTTATATTAATATTCTCTATGTTTTTTCTCATGACGTTTGTGATCTAAATAATTTGTTTTAAGATTTATGAATCCAAGTTCTTGGGAGCAGTCTGTTCTTCGGCCAAGTTTGTTCTCTAAAGCAGGTGGTGTGGTTCTAGGTCACACTGGACCTGGCTGTGAATCATAGTTTTGCCACATATTAGCGTGTAATTTAGCCCCTTCACCTCTCTGTGCTACTTTCGACATCTATAAATAAAATGGGAAACCTACATGATTTTTGCAGTCTCTCCTAGTTCAGAAATTCTATTAGCCTCTGTTAAATCTCCTCGTTCAAAAAATTCTATTAATCTCTGGTAAAAATAAGAACTGTGTTTCTAGATCACTTTAATGTTCCTAGCTTTCAAGTATATGTAAGAACTTGTTAAAAGCAAGAGAACCAGGCCAAAGAAAGCAGAAGCTCCATCAGTTTAAATTACAGAGGAATCGTGCTGCCATGTAGTGAACCGGTCCCGGACCAGTCCCAGATGAAACGCTCACTTGGTAAAGCATCTCCTGCTTTCCCTGCTCCATCAATGATTGAAGACAGCACCCAAGGGGATTATAGAGGTGGCTCCCTACCACATCTAAAGGGGATCATAGTAACATAATTTCTTTTAGGCTAACACCTTGCTATTGGAAGGAAAGCTCTAAAATTGTGTTTCCATATTTTCATCTTACATTTAAGTAGCCAAATGAAGAGCTGAGTCTGGTCTCAGTGGAAGCATTTTCTATGAACAGCATTTTCTAAGTGGCAAGCCTAAGCAATGAGCCCAACTATACAACGAAATCTAGATTTATTTTCCCAAAGCAAAAATCAACTGGATGTGTTGCCTTTTCCCTCGGTTCTATGAAACATTTGATTAATGATCTAATCTAGCAAATGATTACAAAAAAATAACACCTGGATCCTTTAGTTCTTAGAATTCTCAAGTCACCCACAAAGCTTAAAAAGCAATACTTAAGGGATCAGTTTAATCATTTCTTCTAGATCCCCCTTTCCTATGCAGCTTCAAATGGGAGAACTGGACTGTTCTTCAAGTTTAAGTGATAATTAATAAAATGAAACCCAAAGTTTAAAGGATGTTGATAAATATACTCATCTCTTAGCTACTGGAATTCATGCCTGTTTTCTAGTTCGTGACCTCTAAGCTCACAGTTTCATTTAATTCACATAGATTAAGTCAAAAGCAAAAACAAAAACAGAACCAACTGATATGGGCTTTCCGTCATCTTCAAATGGGGAACTATTAATGCTTAAACCAAACCCCAATCCTATTTTTGGTTTATTTGAAGGAGAAATATATCAACAGATTTTTTTTTACCTCTAAAAAGTAAGTCACTACTTACGTAAAACAAACACCCCAGAAAGGAAAGCTTCATCATCCTTAGCCTGCAGTGGGATTTGGGGAAGTGTGCTGACGCAACTCAGGATTTCATTTGCCAAACAACAACTGAGCTCATCTGTATGGAGTTGGTAAATGTGAAAAGGTAAACTACAAGAAATGTTGCGTAATGACACCATAAGAAAAAAAAAAGTCATTTCTGAGTTTGCTGTTCTTTAAACTCTTTGAATTCTTGCTTCAGTGGTTCTGTTGAGTCACAGCTGTGATCCATGTTGGCACGAACCAAAAATAACATGGCTAGCTGCAAAGGTTACAGGGTTTGGGCCAGCTTTTTATGGCCACACAGCAGTACCTTTCTGTTGAGTGGAAATGTAACATTTAGCTTGTAAGGGAAATCTTTCTCAAGCAGGTTCTTATTCAAAGTTGCCTCAGGTCTGCCCAACGTGTTGTTTCTGCCGTGTTGAAAGCTCGACTGAGCAGACTGCTAAGGTATAAAATATTCAGAATTAAAAGGACACACTTATCTTCAAGGGACTTCCTCTGAACATTCTATGCTAGACAAGACCACTGGTAGAGAAAATGAAGCATATTACTTAAGCAACATAAAATCAGTCCTACTACATCTGACTTTGATTAGAAAACATAAACCCTTTTCAGAATCTTTTCCCCTTCTTCCCCCTCCTCTCCCCAAAATGGCACTACAGACTGCTTCACTTTTTCCAATCATACAGTGATATTTGGAAAGTTCCATTTGCTTCCATTAAGAAAAATACAGAGAAGGAAAAAATACATAATAGCCATCTATCATTTTGTATGTGAAGCTTAGTTATGGGACTCTAAAAAAAACCCAACTGTGTGTTACATGAATAATTTCGGTATCATAGTGATAAGCCAATTTTACTTCAAAGAAATGACTTGTATGTTAAATAATGCTTTGTTTTGTTTTCTAATCTCTCAGCAAGACTTTGTTTTGCCTTACTCTTCCTTTTTTTCATTTTTGTCATTTATTCAACATATACTTATCAAATACCTATCATACTCTAGGCATCAAGATACAACAATGAGCAGTATCAGCCCTCGTGAGAGGGAATCGAGAACGAAAAACTGACATGAATCAAAGAATCACAAAATAAGTTTGGCAAAACAATTGCAATAAGAACATCACATTTGATAGAGCGTAGTATCCATCAAAGAGAGTTAAACCTGATCCAGGAAGTCAAGAGAGGCATCTCTAAGTAGACAAGAGACCTAAAGGGTGAGCAGAAACCTAAAGGGTGAGACAGTTCTCTGGGAGTAAAGAGTAAGCAGAGAGCCATCCAGGTGGGGGACTGTTGTTTCCTAATGCAAATGTTCAATGCAGGGGAGCCTGTGGTACCCCTAAACAGCCAGCAGAGCCCCACAGGGGGTGGGCGTACAAGGGTGAGGACAGTGATTGAGTATGACCAAGACCACGCAGAAACCACTTGCCCCTGACAAACATTTCAGTCTTTCTTTTGAGATGAACAGGGAGCCATTAAGGTGTGGGAGTGAGTAAGTAGTGGGTGACTTGATAGACTTCAGTTTGTCACATGAGCTAATGGGTAAGTAATAACAAAACAAAACTCCCGGAGACCCCAAAATGAATTATTGCCTTAATTATTAATTATTGCTAGGAATATCCCCAGCAACACATATGAAGAATAAATGCAGCATATGTTAGTTTTCTAGCAAAGATAGACAATGATTCTTCTATTCGTGGTCATGGAAGGTGGACCCATACCCTGGTACCCTTTGCCATTAGTCATGTCAGTTTTGGCCAATCCTAACTCACCTGTTTCCAAACCACGGGGGAGATGCTTGGGCAAGACAGATCCAATGGCCCCAAAAGGCCAGGGAACCCAAGTGGCCTCTGTCCTTGGGCTTCTCCAAATGCAAAGGAAAATGCAAAGACAAGGAGCAAGTGGAAGAGCCCAGAGTAGTGACTGCTTGTCGGGATGCTAGAGCATTAGCTGCTTCCAGAGGCATTTTTGTGTCTGGGTTTGTTTGATGTGAAAGAGCCTTCAGAGTTCCTAAAACTAGAGAGTAATTCTGCCATGTCCTTCTAAGCCCTACCTTCCCAATGGATTTCTGCAGGAACCTCCACGACCAACCTCTTGCAGGTTCCATTACCCAGGTAGGTCCACACCTTAGAAGCCCGCTTCCTGTGCCTTCCTTTCTCTTCCTCGCCTACCTCCAGCTAGCTGAAGCCTACCCAGGTTCACAGCCACAAGACCTCCTGCATCGACAGCAAGAAGTAGGGGCAAAGTTCCAGAACACTCCTGTCACAGCACTTACTGGGAACATTGCCGTCTCATCTCCCCATTAGTATGTGAGCTCTTGCACATTTTGTGCAAGTTTTCTTCCTTATCACTTAGCAGAGTGCCTAGCATTTGATAGGGACCATAGATGTTTGTTAAATAAGTAAATTTAATGAGCTGAAGTTAGGACTTGGCTGTGAAGATAAGCAGAGCTGTACTGGCAGTGGTAGGAACACTGGTCAGCCTGGATTAGAGGCCCAGCAGTCATCCTGTGTGGACGTCACTTGGCGGACTGCCAAAGAATGCAGGCTCCGGGGTTAGACCGCCTGTGCGGGAACTTAGGCTGCAACACTTCACAGCTGTGCAGCTTTGGGCAAACATCCCAGCCTCTCCAAGCCTCGGTTTCTCGAGCTTTACAATGAAGAAGCCTGGGACTGTGGTAAGAATCAAAGGAGATAATAGTGCAGGGAACTTAATGCAGAGCCTGACCCATATAAGGAACTAGTACGTGTGAAATATTATTGTCATTTAACCTGAATCTCTTCATCTGCGTCACAGAAATGAATCGATCTGTGTTACTGCATTATTGTGAAAATCAAATGAGATAATAAAGGCTGAAGTGCTTTCTTAATTGTGATATAGTGAGGAAGTATGAAGACAGCATAATTCATTAGAAGATCTGAATCTGTATCCCAGCTCCAAAACTTACCAGGTAGGAGACTTTCAGCAAGGTGCTTATCTTACCGAGCCTCACCTTATTCATCCACAAAATGGGTAGAATGCCTACTGTGGAATGTGGCTTTGGGGGATGAAATGATATCATGACTGTGAAAAAGGAGCTTTAGAAAGTCCAGGATGCTGTAAAAAATAAATAAATAAATAAATTACTGCCCAGCTCTTGTTATTGTTAACAAGAATCCAAACCAAAAAATTCAGTTTAGGTTTAACAATGGCAGTCACTGATCTTATCCTCTTTCCTCTTCTTTCAGGTCTCCCATTTTTCCCTCCTCTGCTGTCAGACTCCTGTGGGTTTTAGCATTGCTTCCTTAATGAGAGCTACCTTGGAGTTTATTCATGTTCTTAACCCTTCAGCTTCGGCTGCCTTCCCCTATGTACTCATTACTAGTCCAAAGTCCCTCAAAATGATCTCTTTCCTGTGGGAAGTTTGAAATCACTTGGGGTGAAACCCTCTTGAAATTTCTCACTTCTCAAATCTGTATTAAATGAGATAACATAAAAGGCACCAACTGCTCTATCTACTTCCCTTTCCCTTCTGCCTATACTAGGTTTAGGAAGAAGTTGTAAAACACTAAAACAGACAAAAGCTCTCTGATAGATTTTTTTCCTCAAAGGTAAGTTCAAAATGACCCCTCACTACAATTGACAGTTTTAAGCCCCCAAAAGAGTCATGTCTGACTTTGCTCTCAGACTTCAGACATTGCCACCCTCACAGGTGACTCACCTCCCAGAGGAAAGGGTGGGGCTGCCAAAAGTAAACAGAGAGCAAGACACCTAAGTCTGAGAACCTTGGGAACATACTATCTTGGGGACCCAGCTCTGGTAGGTCATTAGTATGGAGATCCGGGCTTGAAAGAGATCATTGTGGACCAGCTCTCATTAACATGGCCGATTTTTAGTTTCAAACACCAGAAAAGGTTACCTGTGATTTACCAATATACCTCCTTTTGGTTTTTATGGCTGCAAAGTAGAATTTTCTCGAATTTCTGAGACTATTTAGAAGCCAGAATTTTCCTTTCTTACCCATGGTATCTGCTTCTTTCTCTTCCAACACCTCTTCTTCCGCACTCTAGAACTGAGAATTCTGGAGGAGTCGAAGTGATGACCTGGCAAAAGATATCTCCCTCACATAGGGTTTCACCACCTTCTCCTCCGCAGGACCAGGAGCTCTTTGGAAGACAAACATTATCCTTCTTCTGGGGCCAAGCTCCTTTTGCTTGGCTTCCCTAAGAACCACTGGCCACCAGCTACCCGATCTCATCCCACGCCACACAGGCAGGTCCCAGCAGCCTTGTCTGGGCTCTGCCTATCTCAGGGAAGATGTCTGAGCTTACCTTGCCATAAGCAGATTCTCCCAGGAATGAGGATTTCAACACAGAGACTGCAGTCAGTCTGTGTCTATGTGCTGAAGGTGGAGGAATGTGAATATCCAGGAGTTGAGAGATAGTCGCCTCCTGCCACCTGCACTGAAGCCCGAGGCCTGATGGTCTATAGAGAAAAAACAAAGCCCTGTGATGAGGTGGGGGTGGGGTGGGTGGAGAAAGCAGAGGAAGTGACAATATTGGTGTCTGATGGCTCTCAGGTTCTCGACTCCCCTTTTGCTTCCCTCTCCTTGAGTTCCATGAGACATACCTGTATCCATGTAATGGATCCCCACCCTTTATTTAAGCTAGCTCAGGTTGATTTCTGATATTTGTAACTATGGTAGACACTGGAGTTACCTCCTTACACGTATTTTCCCTTTAGCAACTACCTTGATTTTCACTTGATTATCCACATTTCCTCAGTGCCAGCACATGCTTTAGAGGAATGTGATTTCAGAACAATATATATGACCGAGAAGTAAGTTAATTGGCAGAACCTGACCCCCTAACCACAGTCACAGGTTCAGGAAAGGACCCATCAGCCATTAAGGCCAATGACATGTGAGGAGAGGTTCGATGAGGTCTCCTGGGAGCTTCTAGAATAAACCCCTCACTCACTTCTTGGATCCTGATACAGAAGCATACAGACGAGGGAGGTGTTGAATAGCCATATTATAACACAAAAATATAACACCATGGAATAGAAAGCTGGAAAAGAAACCTTGTCTTAGAAGACATCATTGAGCTGCCAAATCAAGCCATTCCTAAAGTCCACCCTCTCTCAGACATTTACATGGTCTAATAAATCCCTTTAACTAAATATCTTAACTAAAATTCCTGAGACACTACTCCAATGTGCATGCTTCCACTGCAATAGTCTCAACCTACCTTAGTATATTCTGGGAGAAAAAAAGAAAAACAGAAAAAGAGTGCTTGATTGAGAAATCAGAGGTTTCCAAGACACTAGCCCTCCTCTGCCACTAATTACCAATGGAACTTAGGCCGATCATGTACCTTCTTGAGACAAGTAACTCATTTGCAGAATGAAAACAAAATTAGACTTCTAACATTTTATGATTTTAATTATAGTCCCTTAGTGCCAACTTTTATTCAGTCCTATGGAAGTCGTTTATAATTACATATGTGAATTGTGTCATGTTCTCAAACTTATTTTATTTGCGTTAAAACTCTCACCATGAGACAAGAAACCCAAGGTTGGAATTCTAAAGAGAGGCAGAGAGAGGAAAGGAGGGAATGTAATTGAAGAGTCTGCGGCTGAACCCTATTCACAAAGGTCAGTTTTTGGAGCTTTTTGAGTTACAATAGCCAAGGTATCCATAGGTTAGTGGCCTTGCTGGTCACACCCAGCCGGGGGACACCCTTCACTTGAGCTGTGTGGTTGTGGTTGACTCCAACAATGGGGAGAGCAGTTGGTCCGTCAGGCTTGGTGAAAAGGATCTAAGGCTGTAATATTTAATTTAGGCTTTGGGTTAGTTGGAGAATGCATTGAACTCTTAAAAAGTTAGTATTTGTTATTGATGTCATTTTTTCAAGACTCTTTTTAATTGTCAGAGATTGTTCTGGTTTTCCCTTTTGTGGCTTAAGAAAATAAAACCTGTCCCAACCCAGAAACTCAGAACTGATACTCTAGCTTCTCTCACTGGAAAGAATAACAAAAACAAAAACCAGCATAATTGACTTCCACAACAAAGGACATACACACACACACACACACACACACATTCATACAAATTCATAAAGGATCTTGGACCCAATCATGCAGGAATCAAGCTGGGACCAGACATGCCATATGGATTTACTTTCCCAAATATTTAAGTTTAGAGCAGACTTCAGAACCATATTTTTGAAGAAGTTGCTTCTCTCCACAGCTTTAAATATAGTTGAGCAAAAGTCAAGCATGATCTCAAAAGAACAAAGCAGGAAAAATTCATAGATCATCATTTGGTAAAGTACCGAGGATGTATCATATGACAGGATCAGTGTATCAGGCCAATTTTAAGACTGATGTCTACCCATACCAGGGAAAATAATACTGCAGAAAAATATAATTCTGGAGATCATAAAGAAATAGTACGGTATGATTTCCCAAATCATTGCCTTTAGATTAGCCTTGAAAAAAAAAAAAAAGAAAAAAAAAGGATGGTTAGTTTGGTTAGCCAAAAATGCATTTCAAACAAAAAAGTATTTTACAATTTTGTTGATTCACCGACTCCCAAGTTAAGACCTAGAAGAAATCATAGTGATTACCAGTCCAATCTCTTCATTGTTACTTGGCTTATCTATACATAATTATATAGAAAACTACTTTAAAATATAACTATGCCTCTTAAGAGGAGTGCAATATTCAATATGGTATGATTTTATTTATATGAAATTCAAAAACAGGCAAAATTAATCAATGGTGTTAAAAGTCAGAATATTAGTTCCTTCTGGGAAGGAAGAAGGGGGTAGAAAACGGGCCTCTGGTGATGCTCTATCTCTTGATCTGGGTGGTGATTAGCTCAGCATATGAAAGTTGTGACATTTATAATCTGTGCACTTTTATGTATGTTAGATATCAATCTAAAAGAAGTTTATTTCCAAAACAAGAGACAAATAACCAAGTCTAAGTCAAAACAATCATATAGTTTGTTTTCAATCCAATATTTAATTTAGAAACACATTAGCTTTTTATTCACTTTTCCAATTTACATACAGTCAAATTCACTGTTTTTGGAGTACACGTTAATGAGTCAGATCACCATCGTGAAAATACAGAACAGTTCCCTCACCCCCAAAGCTTTCCTCGAGCTGTCTCTTTGTAGTCAACCCCACCCTGTACATTCAGCGCCTGGCAAGCACTCGTCTGGTCCCATAATTTTGCATTTTCCAGAATGTCATATAAATGGAATCATACAAAATGTAGTCTTTTGAGTCTGGCTTTTTTCACTTAACATAAGGCATTTGAGATTCATCCATGTTCTTATGTGAACCAGTAAGTTGTTCCCTTTTATTTAATTCTATATATTATTCCAGTATTTGGATGTGCCACGGTTTGTTTATCCATTAACCAGTTGAAGGGTATTTGGGTTGTTTCTAGTTTTGGCATTTATGTACAAGTTTTTATGTAAAGGAAAGTTTCCAGTTCTCTTGGCTTGATACCTAGGAGTGGGATCGCTGGATTATATGGTAAGTATATGTTTTATAAGAAACTGCCAAATTTTTTTCCAAAGTGGCTGTACCATTTACATGCCCACCAGCAATGAATGAGAATTCCAGTTACTCTGCATCCTCGTCAGCACTTAATATTGTCTTTTTTAAACAAATCATCATAATTGGTGAAGAGATTGTTTTCAAAGAAAACATTTGCCAAATATTTTGTAAAAGGTACACATAACGAGTTTAAAATTAAGGAAGAGATCGTATACATTAATATAATTCTGCAGGCCAATTGAAAGTATTCAACTTCCTTAAAAATAATGAACTTTCTTATCAAAAGTTCTTTTCTAAAGCTCTTTAATAATTGATTTTGAGTATCTTATATTCATTGGCTATTTGTATTTCTTTCTGTGAATGGCCTGTTTGAACACTGCCCATTTTTCTATTAGTAATTTGAAAGCACTCTTTATATTTTATGGAAATCAGACTGTCAATTGTCATTATGTTCTAAATAAGTTTATTTGTGTTTTTACTTTGCTTATGAACTTTTCTACTACAAAGAGATTTTCTTAAGTTTATAATCAAATTTCTGATTATTTTCCTTTTTAGTTCCTGTGTTTAGTATTATTATTAGAAAGCCCTTTCCCCCTTAAAACATTATCAAAAAAAATTCACCAATGCTTTCTATTATCGTTTACTTCACTTTCTTCTGTGTAAACACTAATCTATCTGGAATTAATTTTGGGGTGACTATTAAGGAAACAATCTCAACCTACTGAGATTAAAATTAAGTAAGAAAAATTAAAATCTGCAGATAAAGGTGGAAAATGTCTTAGGACTAATAAACTTCTTTCCAAAAGTGATTTTTTTAAATTTAACTTCTTTAGTCACTTTTATTTCATGCCACACTTCAGTTTTATTATCTTTTGAAATTTTTACTTTTTTTCAGCTTTAATTAAAACTGAACGTAATAGAAACTTCTTGGGGAAATGTGGTATCAAGTTTTGCTCTTAACTTAAATATTGGGAACGTAAATAGAAATTTAATGATATAATTTGATCTTGAATAGCTAAACAGTATACCCAACACCATTTATTTAAAAAAGAAACCCATTGGGTTTTTTAAAAATGTGAATTCAAATGGCAATAGTTTGATACCAGTAAATGTAAATTCAAATATGTAGTGTTATCCTACATAGATAAGAATAAATTCATCACCATGTGTGAAGCAATTCATATTTGCTCTCCACTGACTTGAAATGCCACATTTATTGTATAGTAAATCCCCACTTGTTCTTGGGTTCATTTCTAGATTTTCCATGATTTTTCCTTAATCAGTCTTGGAAATGTACATTTTTAGTTTCATCATATTAAGTTTTTAAACATGAAAAAGTCTAACCATTTTTGGGGGGTATTTTTATTGTGAAAATTAACATAGATACAGGAAAGCGCATAAAATATGTAAGAACATTTAAACAAATAGCTATAGAAGGAACACCTGGGTAAGTCACTGCCCAGGTCTAAAAGTAGAACTGAAATTTATTTTTTTAAGTTGTTTTCCACAAACTTCCTATTTAAAATAATAGTTATCAGCTAGTGGAGATGTTCAGGAAGTCACTTTTCCAGTCATTTAGTAAAAGTTTGGATATAACTGATAGTGGAACTACCAAAGCTCCAGTAAATGCAAAGTAACTTGGTGAATCTTGTTATTTTTAATGAATAAATGGGGTTTAAACTTCCTTATATTTCCACATTATACAAATGCAATGCAATAAGCATTCTTTATTATACAAAACAATGTCTAAGTAAATTGATATTGTAAAAAAGAACATTTAAACTTGAGAAGGACCCCTTTTCAGAAGTTCAGAAGCATTTGTTTATATATAAATGGTTAGGTCCACACTGTCCAATATGGCAGCTACTAGCCATAGGTGGTGTTTAAACTTAAGTTTAAGTTAATTAAAAATTAAGTCAAATTAAAAATTCAGTTCCTCAACTGCACTAGCCACATTGCATTGTTCAAGAGCCACATGTGGCTAGAGGCTACGATTGGTGTTCAGCACAGATACAGAACTTTCCCATTGTTGCAGAAAGTTCTATTGAACAACACTGGTTTAGACCCTCCTTGGCTTCCACAAATGATTTGGAGTGTCTCAAAACACACAAATTTGAGATGTCTTTAAAACGTATAAGATATACAGTTAAAATAAACATAGGAAAGAGAGATCAGAAATTATGGGGAAGAAATGTATTAGGAATTGGTGATATACAATTAAGCACTGAATCTCACTCTAACCTTGTTTAGCCAAAGCTAAACAAATAAATAAAACATTCAATGAATCACGTAATTCTCGTTAGGCAGAAGGAAACATATCCTTTTATTTGGCAATACATGCTGTTTCCTGACAATAATATTTGGAGAGAAAATATTTTGGGATATTTTGGGGAAACTTTTATCAGTGTAACCCATGGGTGGCTGAACCATTTAGGTGGCCTATCTTACCCTGCACAACTTGAAATTGGCTCATCATTTCATCACATCAAAAAAACAAAAAGCAAAAATCATTGGCAAAAAAAAAAAGAAAAGAAAAGAAAAAAATCATTGGCAAGTGGTGTTGATATTCCTGAATGTGTTGTGGGGAGATGAAGGAAAGGATCATGTCTCACAGCACTTGGCGGAACCTCATCTAATTTGGTGTTAGCTATCTCTGTCCTTGTCTGTCCCAAGGCCTCTTCTCCAGTCCCTCTTCAGCTAGCTTTTCTTTCCCACCCACCCTCTCATTCCCCTACTCCTCACCCACAGGCTCTAAAAATCCTCTTCATCTGATCCAAGCAATTCAGCCTGGTGCCCTTCACCTTCATACATACCTTACTCAGCAAAGCAAAAGCTCAGTAGGGAGCCAAATAACAACCAACAGTAAACCGTCCAGCCTATTCACAGGAAGTTTTAGTTTATCTGCCATATAAGAAATACTCCCTAAAAAAATTACGAATAGAATTACCATATGACCCAGCAATCCCTCTCCTGGGTATCTACCCAAAAAAATCTGAAAGCATTTCTCTATAGAGACACGTGTACTCCAATGTTCACTGCAGCTTTGTTTACGGTGGGCAAGACATGGAAACAACCAAAATGTCCTTGGATAGATGAATGGATAAAGAAGTTGTGGTATATATACACAATGGAATACTATTCGGCGTTAAGGAAAGAAGAAATAGAACCATTTGTGACAACGTGGATAGATCTTGACATTATAATGCTAAGTGAAGTAAGTCAGACAGAAAAAGCAGAGAACCCTATGATTTCACTGATATGTGGTATATAAACCCAAAACAACAAAAGAACAACACAAGCAAATGAGAAACAAAACTCATAGACACAGACAATAGATTAGTGATTACCAGAGGGTAAGGGGGTAGAGGGGTGGGAGATGAGGGTAAGGGGGATTAAATATATGGTGATGGAAGGAGAACTGACTCTGGGTGGTGAACACACAATGGGATTTATAGAGGATGTAATACAGAATTGTAACCTTACTAACAATTGTCACCCAATAAACTTTAATTTTAAAAAAAGACAAGTTGGAACACGAAAATGGTTAAAACTAAAAAAGAGAAGAAATAAAACAATTTTAAAAAAAGAAATACTGAGCAACCATTTTGAATAAAGCTTTAATTGCAATTCTGAAGACAGCACATATTTTTGAAAATCTGACATTATGACATTAAATTATAATTAATTTAAGCAATTCTTTAGAGAATTAAGCTAATTTGGTCCAGGTATTTTACTTTCTGGTAAACTTTCTAGCACTCAAGGCAAAACAGAAAACAAATAGACATACATACAGTGGATGATATGCTTCACCTCGGCACAGGAAACCATACAAGTTCTTATGGGAGGACATTTATTCGCTTTTCTAGCTCTACAGCTGGTGACATCTGGGATTTGGGGGAGATAAGTAACAGATCTGAGATTCCAGCATGTGTCTGTCTGAACAACTTCATTATACCATCCTACCTCTCTTGTTGGCCACAAGGAGAGAACAAGAGAAACAAAAGTTGACTACGGTAGCTTCTAAATCTGGCTCCTTTGAGTTCAGTTAAACAATATTGGTCACCAAAATGAATTCCCCCAGAGTGGCAGTGCTTTGTTGACACTACACATTTCAGAAGAAGGAACATAAAAGACATGGTCCCCATGCTTCCCACCCTTCTTTGCAGATGAAAATTCATTAGAAGTCTATTTAGACATTGATATCATGGGATCGTAGAACTGGGGAAAACTCCAGGTCTCATCCTCTACAGCATACTGCTCCATTTTATAGATGAGCTCACTGGGGTCCAGAGAAGTTAGGTGATTTGTCTAAAATCATCAGCAAATTAGGGGCAAAACCAGAATAGGAACCCAAGGCTGCCTGCAGCTCTAAGTATTTAGATCAGAGGCCACAAATCATTGGCCCATACTATGTTTTTAATTTTTTTAATTGCTTGCTAAAATTTTAGGGCTGGGAAATGTCACTCCCACAAGTCTACATTTGTGTAGACTACATCTACATCTTCATAAAAAAGATCAGAAGATTTGCTAACACAGAATCATGGCTGCCTCCGTCAGGTGAGCTATGAATCCTGCAGTTACCACAGTTGCCAAACATTCCCTATGTATTCCACCTACTGACTTCTTCACTTACATGGCCAGCTTGGCCCCCAGAACCCTGGGAGTTTGCAAGCTCTGCTTGAGACACCTGCTACATTCAGGCACAAGCTCCCATGCTCTGGAATCCTGTCTGGTGTGTTTTTGGAACTCCAGTAGTAGTGTCTGGCATATGATTGGCACTTAAGGCACATTGAATTTTGAATGAGTGTCGAATGGATGATGGATTGACATTTGGTTATAGAGGGCAATGAGAAGAGTCAGTCTTTCTCTGGTTCATGGTTCTGCTCTCTATCCTGAGCTACTAGCTTGCTGAGTGACATTGACATCCATGCAGAACACCTGGCAGCCTGCCCAACTCATTGGTCCCTGATGGCCTCAGCTCCAGCAACCTTCACTGCCCACGGTCACACACAGAACCTTGGAAGGATGAAATGGCATGTTCTCTCTCAGACCAATGTTCCTTTCTTGTTAGCTCTGTCACCCCCTTGCTTCCACCATCCCCAGCCTTTAATCATGCAGGGACAAACCAGTTCTCTGTCACACAGTTGTCTCGCAGCCTATCGTCAAATGCACTTCCTTCTTTGGCCAGCTGAGTCATGCTCCGCATCACAAAATCTCAAAACATTTTTTGAGCTCGAGAAAGGATTATTACACTCTAATAATTCCAGACCACTTTTCACAAACATTTTTAGGTCCAAAATGCATAATTTAGCAACTTTAAACAAATGCACTACTTTGAAAAGGTTTTTGCTCTGCCTTTTTTCTTTTGTTTTCCTTCCTTTTGTGCACTGTACTTTTTTCTTTGTTGAGCATAAGGTTTGCATTGCAGTGTGTGTGTATGTGTGTGTTTTAGTTGTTCACCAGATAAAGCAAGATAACCTCACTGAAAACCTTGAGTACATCACTTCTAGGGCAACTGTTTGGAAGAATAGAACTACCATGAATGAGTTTTCCTGCCCACTGTGGAAGCATCACATTCGAACATGCTGAAAACTTAGAAAGTCAGCTTCAGAGGCTAAGATATCAACCACAAGGGAATAACATATAATTCTACTCTGTAGTGAATATTATATTTCTAAATAAGTAAAATGCCACAAGCAAGAAAGAGTGAGAGCTGAAAAAAATCCAAATTTCATTAAAATAGTAGTTGCGAACAAAGTTGAATTAACTTTGACAGTCATACTTGCATGAAAACATCTGTTCTTACATGTGTGTCAAGATATCCAACCATCTAAAACTCAAGAACGAATGATGCATTGTTTAATCTGCAAAAAGGCAAGAGCGTGTAAATGAAAATACAATAGGAAAAAAAAGGTATGAAATAAATTCCAATAGAAACCTTGTAAAAACTCAAACACATACACAGAGATTTCGCCAAAGACAGGCAAGAGAACAAATCCCCAGGAAGAAAGCAGCAAAACGAGAAAAGGTCATCCAGTGGCTCAATAGCCTGAAACAAAATTAGAAAACAGGAGGGGGTGAGTTAGCAATGAACTTGAGAGGGAGGGAGGCGGGCCGGAGTGAGCTGGTCGACTGCAGCCTTCCATCATCTCCCTCAGTTTCCTAGCAGGGCCACTCCCAAATATAATAAATATCCCGTGAGACACGAAGCAAGTCCCCCAGCCCCTTTATCCAGGATTGTTGTCCTACACACTTTTTGTGTGAAATTTCTGGGGCTGCCACTTCAAAAAGGCATACAAAATGCTGGGAGTTGCTTGAACAAACAAAATAGGCAGGTTAAAAAGAAGTAAAGAAAATGAGATGAAATGCCTTGTAACATGATCCTCCTGGTATAATAACAATGATCATTCAATTATTATGATTATGATGAATAACTAAGAATAAACATTTCAACCTCATTTGTTTTGCCATCTATGCTAGCCAAAAAATTAAAAAGCAATTAAGTCAACAATTAAAGCCAGAGGGACTCCTGGTTCTCCCGTTTTCAGCATGGCCTTATATGTGGTGTATCCTTATATGTGGTTTGTCCTTGTAGAGAAGAAAGGGATAACCGACAGGCGTGCCCTTCAGAGCCACCTCATCCAAAGATGTACCCAGCCACTGCTGAACAGCCAAAAAAACCGGCTACGGGAGACGAGCCAAGAGGAAAGCTGAATTCCCCCACCATGGGCTGTGTCCCTAGCAGGCTTAGAACGCTACTTCCAGGGGAGACTCTAACAAAACTAGCAAGCACCTTCAGAAGCACTAAATCTTAGCACCACAACCACATTCCTTCACCAGAGGCCATTTTTGCAGCAAACTCTCCTTGCTGAACCTGGGCAAGAGTAAAGAAGATATCCTATTGCCATCCATCCCCAAGGTCTTACTTACTAAATGAATATGCCCCCACCTCTGCTCTCTGTTTTCATTCATCTGTCACATGACATCCTCTCGTGTCCTTCCACAGAAATATTTAGAGTCAATTAAATCTCTGGGTTCTGCCTTCAAGGCCCTCTGCAAATTGCCAACATTTACCATCTCACCTTCCTTGTTCGTCTGCTCAAGAGGAATACTTTCTCTTGCCCGAACACGTGCTGAGTTTTGCTCCTCCACGAAGCTCTCCTCCATCTCTGGCAATATGTGAAGTCACTTCCCTTTGGGCCTCCACTCTACTTCTCTTCTTTCAGCACACAGCTCCTCCCCCACTTCTAAGAACATCACCATCCCAATATGAAGTGTACAAGGCTTCCCTCAAGCGGTTCTGGAACTTTCTGGTACTTACTTCATGCCACACCTTCTACCCTTTCTGAGTTTGCTCTGCCATCAAGGGCAGGCCTTCATAGTCACATACGTCCTGTAGCTAAGGTAGCGTCTCGCTCACACTGGTACAGTCAGCCTCCCTATGGACATCCAGGGATTCAACCAACCGGAGATGGAAAATGGTGTTTTTTAAAAAGTTACGTTGTTGCTGACGTGCACTATGTAGTGAGGCCTACAAAGGTTGGATCTATACTGAACATGTACACACTTTTCCTTCTTGTAATTATTCCCTAAACAATACAACTATTTACATATCAATTACATTGTATTAGGTATTAGAGGTTATCTAGAGAAACTTAAAGTATACAGGAGGATATGTGTAAGTTATATGCAAATGCTGCACCATTTTAAATAAGGGACTTGAGCATGTGCGGATTTGGGTATCAACAAGGGGTCCTGGAACCAATCCTGCATGGATACTGAGGGATAATTGTACTTAATAAATATTTGAATATTTGTGGTTGAACTGGATTGAATTATAAAATAAGGTTTATATGAAGCTAGTTTCATAGACTCGTAGGATTTTAATGCCAGAGAGAATTTAAAGACCATCTAGTTGAACCTACTGATGAGGAAACTGAGGCCTGGAACGATTATTGACTTACCCGACGACACACAATCAGAAACGAAAACCCAAGATTGAGAACAAGTTCTCCAGGATTTAATTTGGACAATCCTATGGAATATTATGGCACAGTATTGATATGTTAATTTTAGAATATCTCTTGAGGAAATTGATTTCTTAGCCATATAGAGAGAGCCTGCTGTGTCCCAGGCAATATACTAAATGTTCAGGGGTAAAGACCATCACCTTACAAGTATGTAAATTAAAATAGTTGCTATTGTCACTAGAAAAGCAGAAAGTAGACTGTCATTCCACAAAGATCCCACACAGTAGGGCTGTATGAAATCAGATAGATCTTTACTCCTAGTTCAGTAATACTGGGTATTTTTAACTAACCATGTTTCCTCTGTGCGTGCAAATTTCATTTCTGCTCCCTCAGTTGTTCTCATCTGTGCCTTCTAAAATAAAAGTCTCAGCTTTAACTCTATACCTGTATTGCTATAGGCTTTTACTTTTAACTCCTCAAATATCAGTTCTAGCTACAGCTGCAAACGTTATCGCTTTTGTCTTCAATGTGAATGATAAATAAGATTCAAATTTCTGACATTATGAGGTTTATGGATGGGTCATTTTAATCTAGGAGACCCATACCACCTCCCCAGCTTCCAAAGAAGGAAAGAAAAAAGAGAGTACATGAGAAGGATTAGAATGATTTGAACTCCTAATTGGCCCCTCCTTTCCCCTTCCTTCCTTTTGAATCTTTTCAAAATCACTGTCTTCTAAGGAAAAGAATGAGATGCTTCCTAAAATGTATCCTGGATTAGATATCCATAAATTAACCTCTACTGTGTGTAATTCTTCACAGCTTCTCACTTTGTTTCATTTTAATTCCTTCAACAGACATGAAAGCTTTCTGACATGCCCTAAGGACGACTACAAGAGCAGCACTGTTACTTCTCTACAGGACTGAGGTCCTTCTATGTGCATTATTTAGGAGGCAAGATCTCCCACAATACAAATCACCTTCATAAAGCTGACATTTTATTCTTTTTGTGATCCTTCTTGTTCAAATACCCAACCATTTTCCAAACATGGAACATCACAGAGTGTCAGAACTCCAGCCAAGCCTGGGTGGAGAGGGGCAGGTCAGAGACAGTCTCAGTCATATTTTAAATTTTCATTTCTTCCATTGGCTTGTGTCCTACATGCTATTTAATAGTAGTTAGTGCCAATTTCCTTTGTTTCTGGGAATGTATCTAATGTGTACTTAACATGAATTTAACTCCTTATCATAGTTGAAATAAGAGTTTGCAGAAAGTATGAACAATCCTTTCCAGAGACTGAAGAGTGAAGAGTCCTGGATTTATTGCTGGATTATGGGTTCTCCTACCTAAGAGTGTTTTGGCTACTCTGCCCTCAAGCCCAGAATGCAGAAGTGGGACACATCATAAAAGATTTATAGAAAATAAGAGAAGCCTGAAGACAGCCAAAGATAAGCCAATAAGAAATATCAGATTCCCTAATCCACTGGGTTGGTATCTCTCAAAGAACATTTTGTAGATGTGTAGAGTCTAAACAATTTAGATGAAAATTAGGAAAAATTGTCTGTTTTCCTTTGCTTGGAAAATACGTTTGTATTAGTTAAGGTTCCCTAAAGAACAGAACTGATAGGATATGTGTACACCTACACATACAGAAAAAGAAAGAGAGAAATTTATTTTAAGGAATTGGCTCATGCAATTCTGCATTTGTAGGGCAGGTCAGCAGGCTGGAGGCTCCCGCAGGGGTTAATATTGCAGCTCAAATCTCAAGGCAGAATTTCGTCCCCCTCAGTGAATCAGTTTTTTTCTCTTAAGGCCTTCAATTGATTGGACGAGGCCCATCCACATTAGGAGAGTAATCTGCTTTACTCAACATCTGCTGGTTTAAATGTTCATCTCATCTAAAAAATACCTTCACAACAACTTCTAGACTGATGTGACCAAATATCTGGGTATCATTGCCTGGCCAAGGTGCAATCTGAGGTTCTCTAAAAGGAAAGTAAAACATTATCACCTTTTGTGCAGTATCTTACAGTTTTCCAAACATTTTATTTGGACCTTTAAGACATTGTGACATGAAAATTTTACAATTGGAACCACTTGAAAATTGGAAAGAATGGGTCTCTTTTCAAAAGTTTAAGTCCTTTGCCTGGAATTTGTAATACAGTAATTGCAGCAACCAATGTAATAAATGATTCTATTTCACCTACTTAATCTATCATATGCCTGAGAAGTGTGTAGGACTGGTGGTTCTCTTTCAGACACACCTAATCACTGTTGGTAACATTGTGTCTGTGGGGAAATACAATCAAAACACCAGTGGTATCTTGCTTATGGTGCTTCCCCAGAAATTAGTTATGGCTGTGGGGACCCCTGATGAACAGAAATGGGAAGAGTGATTATGTTCTTGGCCTCCAGCAACTCGTTTTCTCTCTGCATTTCTGTAATCATAAAAAACAATCACTCTACATTTGTATTAGCTGATATTCTCTAACTCAGACCCTGGCTCCCAATGAACAAAGGAAAAGTGTTCTAGAGAGAGTCCCTTCTACTATGCTTATTTCCATATAAAGGTTGTTTATCAAGCAAGGGTTGCCCTGTCTGGGTGGAAATAGAGGAGTCATTTTAAATGTTAGAATAACAGCATTCAGCTGTGATGTGAAAGTTGGACTTAATTTTTTTATCTTAGAATGTATAAAAGTATGGGAACAAAAAAGAGAAATCTAAACTGCGTAATGGAAAAGGAGGCCTGTAAATCCCAACCATGTGCTAACACAGTTACTCTGTTACTGGGACGGAGCCATAAATAAAAGCTCCCAAGCTGATAAGGGCGGCAGATACAATGCTATGCATTTACCAGATCCCCTCTGATTTTCCTTCTCCTGGCCCACATTTCCCAGTCAGCGAGCAGTCAGGGAAGCGTGACCAGGTACTACACTAGAAGAGCTGTTGGAAGTTATATAAGCCACTCTCAGACTCAGCCAAAGACTCACCTTGCCCCCACCAGCAGGATGGTCCACAATCTCTTCCCTTCTCTTGGCAGTCTCGTAGACCACACACTTAAGATTGCAGTGTACAAGATGAAAGGACCCTGGAGCCCCAAGACACTGCTTGATAAAGAGCCACCAAGGAAAACCATCTGACCAGTATGACATGATCAGAAAAATCCTTTGTGGGGAAAAAAAATAAATAATCCTTGTGGTGTTAAGCCACTAAAATCTGTGCTTTATTTATTAGATGCCATAACTTACCCTATCCCAGTAGAAAACATTACTTAATTCTCATTATCTGACAATAGAAGACAACATTTCTTAAAGCAAGTAGTATAATCTAAATATTTGTCATGTGGAACATTATTCAAAGAAGGAATAGCATAACATTATTCACAAAACAAATAACATAATAGATTATGCAGACTGCCCACAGCAGCTTTATTACACATTGCGAAGCTTCCTTCAGTCAGCTGTCTCTTGTACTGACCAGACTTCCGGCATGGCATTCAATTCCTTCCCCGGTCCTGCCATTTCCTCCCTTTCTAGCATCATCTTCTTCTCCTGTGGATCTTTTCATTTCTGGAAATACGAAGCTGCTTGTGGTTCTCTGCATATACCCCACCATTTCATGACTATGCTCATTCTTTTTCTCCTGCCCGGACCATTTTCTCCCCTGACATCTTTAACTGATCTACCTGTCAAGTTCTGATCAGAGAAGTAGAACCATGGTAGTGATATGGAACAAGTGGGTTGTTACAGGGATTTGGTCCTACACTGCAGCGGGAACTGGTTAAATGGTCAATGCATGACTGTTGTTTCTGCATCTGGTGCTGAGCCTGAAGTCAGGGCAGGCAGTCGGGAAGGAAAGATGGACGTGAAGTGGGGAGAGCAAGGGCAAATGAGAATGCACATTGATAAGCTGAGAGCCCACAAGGGTGAGGGAGCCTGGGTTGGTCCCTCACACCTCTAACTTCAGTGATACTGGAGAGAAAGCTGGTATCCTTCATCACAGAGCTAAACACACACCATGCCCAGCAGTCAGAGAAGTTGAAGGAGAAGTCCAGTGGGAACAGAAGTCCCTGCAGGCCCAGTTGCTGTCCCATCCTAACAACCATCTGCAACCATAAGTGTGCAACCATAAGTGTGAACTAAGCTGACCATGCATTGCCATTCTGGACATAAGCATGGCTGCTGTTTCTCTTCTACCTTCCAAGCCTCATATAAATGTCTCTTGTGGTCAATCATTAGTCCAGAACTATATAGGTAAGGGAATTCTGGGGAATGTAGTTCCAACTTAATCAAATTGACAAGTGCTAGATCACTGCACTGGCTAACTTCTACTCATTTTTTGAGACTCAACTAAGGCAACACTTTCTTCAGGAAACTATCTTCAGCTCTCAGATCATGCTCAGAAGGGTCTGAGAGTTTGTATGCTTTCTCAGCACTCTACACATACTATTGTCATAGCAACTAGCGCACAATGTTTAACTTATTTAATGTGTCTACCTCTTCAGATAGAATGGCAAGTCCCTGAGGTCAGGGGCCGTGTGCTGTTCATTTTTCTACCCCAAGCTCAGTGTCTGGCACATCGTTGGTCTTCAGTAAACATGGAACAGACCAGGTGATATCCATGCTTTCATTCACTTATTACTACCCCTCCTCAAACCAGGGTCATACTTAGCAACACAGGAGAAGAAGGGCTCAAGTCTGAACACAAATGTACCCCACCTCAAGCTGACCCTAGAGCGTCACAATGTGGAGCCTCCCCCTGACTGGGGGACTGAGGATCGGTGAGTTTAGAACAGGACCTCACAGTCAATGAATATTGCTTAGGTGACAGGTATTCCTCTAAACACCTCACGTGTTTGGACTTATTTTGATTCTCACAGGAGTTGTATAAGGTGGGTATTATTACCCCCAAGGAGGATACAAGGCTGTTAAGTAATCTGCCCACAGAGGGTCCAAATCACAGCTGGATTTGTCTGACTCCGCCTCAGCCCCACCTTGGGGGCTGCAGGTGGCTGGAATGACACAGTGACTCAGATGGGCCTTAACCTGGTGAGAAGGAAGTGGCGCCATCAGCTGGTACTGTAAAAGGCCTGAGGTGCTTATAAACAATCTTCCCTTGAGGGACCCCGCCCTCCTCCCACGAAGGCCTGGCAGCAAGAGCTGAGGTGCAAAACACCATCTCCCTCCCTCCCCCATTCCTGTCTTCCACATCCTGGGGCTGCTCTCTAGCCCTGTTAGACATCCCCTCCCCTTTAGCTTCTTTCTTCCACCCACGTCTTTTCCTAAGGCTGGTGTTCTTAGTGGTTCCACTGCTGAAACTTGCCCTAGATAATCATGTTCAAAATAGAAGCCTCCGGTGAAGTAAGGGAGTGGATCATAGGCTGCGATTTTCCGGAAATCCCCAACACCCCTCAGGCTGGCCTGATTTCTATTCCTAGGCTCTGGGACTCTATGGTACTTCAGATGGCTGGGCTTTAGAAACAAAGCATGAGCCCTTTGGGAAGCTCACGAAGGGCAGCATGGGAGGTGGCCTTTGAACTCTGCCTAGTCTGAGTATGAATCCTAGTCATGTCATTCACTGCATGACCTCAGGCAGACTGCTTAACCGTCCTGGGCCACACTTTCCTCCTCTCCAAACTGACCACAGCACCCATTCTTGGGTGGGTGGGAAGGTGAATGGAATGGAGGCACAGGGCCTGGCTACAGCAGTTGCCGCTGTAGAGATACTGTGTAGGGTGCAAATAGCACTAACCGACTGAGAGAAGTGGAAGGAAGTGACTGGTCTTAGAGCGAGTTCATGGTTCTTGTAGTGCTCAGTTGATCAGCACACGGGGGACTCAGAACAATGCAGCTAAAATAAAACCACACCCATTTCTCACCATAAAAGAAACAGATACTGCTTCTCCTTGATCAAATGAGATTCACTCATTTGCTTGAACTCCTACTGTGTACCAACCACCATGTCCCACACTGGGTGTGGGGAGATATCTAAAGATATCAAAGATATAGTTCCTGGCTTCAAGGAGCTATCAATCTAAGGGTTTGTGGAAAGACAGGCATTTGGATCATGTGAGTAAGGGGTTAACAACAGCTCTTTCTGCCTCTATGCAGTTGCTACTTAACAGCAGTAAATTCTCATCTGAACTGCAATTGACCCTGTGCACACAATCATGTTATTCATATTCTTATAAACAGAGGGTACAGTATGTATAATTTCCTAGATGTCTGGGAGGGGATGTATCATAACTAAACTCCAACTTTTCCTTTGGAGAACCAGTCCCATTTGTTTCTGGTTAGCTCAAAGCACAAACTAATTTTTTCCTTTTATGTGTCAGTAACTTGAGTGAAATTTGTCACTTGTTTTTATGAAAACTTCTTTGCCATTGCCTTCATTGCTTGAAAAAAAAACCCATAACAACTCACACTTCCTACATGGCACAAGGCACTTGAAATGCAATGACAGAGTGGTGGTGTCATTCTAGTCATGGAAATGAACAAGAGTCCCACAGAATGGTCTGGGCCCGTCTGTCTGACAAGAATCTATTTTCAAGTGCCTACTATGAGAGCAAGACCACTGGTGACATCTTGTTCCAATTTAAACAAGGTTGAGCTGTGGGCCAGCTCCTTCAAATCATAACCAGCATAGAAATTACCTCCTACCAAAAAACCACAAGGGTTAGACTCTGTAAGAATAAGTCCCGGATAAGTTGGAACTTTCAGATCCAAGCATATTTCTGAAGCGATCCAGTCGAGAACAGCGTTTTCATTTTCTTCAGTTGGGAGATTTCTTGTTTGTCCTGGGAAGTATATAAGGGGGTTTGGGAAGGATGAAGAGCAGCTTTATTTTGCCTTAAAAAGAACCAACAACTCTTGCACCATTTCTCTTTGAGCCAGAGCTATTTAGAAAATATTCAACCTATTTTTACCTTTCTATATACATATTTAATAGCGATACCGTGTCATTAGCAAATTGCCACAGAACATGAGATGACACACTCTCTCAGAAATGCCTCAGAGTAAACAGGATGTCTCTCTAGGAGCACAGCTATTCCTGGGCATGCGTTAGTTCACCCAAAGGACTATAAAGGTGGGGACACTTTAGGGAGGTTCCCTGTCTATGTCCCAAGCCCCAAACACTATTATATACACTGTGGCTTTGAACCCTCAGTTTCCCTAACCTCTCTAAGTTCAAGTGACCAATGAGCAAGGAAAGAAAGAGGAGTGGCCTTGAGATAATTCAAATATGTTGGGTACACCCAGGAAAAATGAGGAGTGGTCAATTCACGTTTAGGATCAGTAGTGTAATGTGTGTGTCACTAAGGGGGTGAAGTAAAGGACTAAGGAGCGAGGGGGAGTGCTGAGGACAGTGGTCAGCAGTGGCCACCTTGACTGCTTTTGTAGTGCAGATGGAGAAAATCGTTGTAGGAAACCCTGGCCCTCCAACCCATCTGAGATGGTCACTAGTGTTATGGCCTGAATTGTATCCCCCTGTCCCCCGCTCCAAAAAGTCATTTGTTTTAAGTCCTAACCCCCAGTACCTCAGGATGGGGCTGTATTTAACTCAAAGAGGTCATTGAGTTAAAATGAGGTCATCAGGGTGGACCTATTCTAATTGGCAGGTGACCTTATAAAAAGAGATTGAGACACAGATATGCTCAGGGAGAAGATGGTCATCTACCAGCCAAGGAAAGAGGTCTGGGATAGACCTTTCTCCCTCCTGTATCTGAGCAAAGTGGCATTTATTATATGGCGCTACACAATGGAGAATGGGCAGCTTGTACTGGAAAAACCCCAACTCCCAGACCCAGGGTTCGAAGTGGGGGTTTTATGGGTTTTGGGGAAATAGGGGTCTGGAAGCACTAGTGGGGCACATTTTAACAGGAGGACCTTGGAGCTCGGCCATTCATGATAAGAAGCGTCAGCACCCGATCTTCTTGGAAAACAGACCCTTTGCTTCTGAAAGGGTTCTGGTGTTCAAGTTCCTTTTCTTTTGGTTCCCTGGTGGTGGGGGATGTGGGGGGGTAGGGGGCGGTGGCGGGAGGGACAAGACTTCAGTCTGGGTGCAGCTGAAGGTCAAAGTTCTCTCCTCTGCGCATGCTTCAGCTGCATCACGACTTATGGTTTTGGTCCGTTGTCTTTGAAAAGCAACTCAGTATATTGTTAAACAGGGTAAACCACTTGGAGCTGGTTCTGCAGTTATATTCACAACCCTCAGAAAGAACTAGTCCTGCCAACACCTTGATCTTGGACTTCTAGCTCCAGAGACAATACATTTCTGTTGTTTAAGCCACCTAGTTTGATATTTTGTTCCAGAAAGAACAGCAGCCATAGCAAATTAATAGGACTTTCTACTAGGATTTGCAAAGTCAAAGTATTCTGGAATTGTCACCAAACTTCATGTATTTTCAAAAATATCTTAAATTGAAAAAAGTCTTTTTTTAGGATTTTAAAATTAGGAAAAGTGACAGCATTTGAGAAGCGTTTACCACCACAGCCCCTAATCTATTTCTATTTTCCTCATTCCTTTTATTGCCAAATGCTGGGCCTCCACCACTCTCTCCCTGGGCCCTTTGTTCCCCTCCGTCATCTGGCTTCATCTTCTCGCCACACCACGGAACGTGCCCACAAATCACCAACAGCATCTGGACGCCACTTCTAAATGCTTTCCCAATGACCATCTTTATCTCCATAGTGTTTGATGTGGTCATCACCCCCAACGTTTCCCCCTCATTTTTAATAGAAGGGATACCTGCTTTCTGTGAAAATTTTACACATTACAAAAGCATATGGTGATAAAAGTGAACACCCACCCCTGTTCCCCAACCTCAGGCTCCTTAAAACAGTGGTGCTCAACCAGGGGCAATTCTGCCCTCAGAATTTGGCAATGTCTGGAGAGATTGTTGCTTGTTACAACTGGGGTTGGGAGGGTGTGAGGAGGTGGGACATGCTTCTGGCATCGAGTGGATAGAGGCTAGAGATGCTGCTAAACATCCTAAATGTTCAGGACAGCCCCACAATGAAGGATTACCTGGCCCCAAATGACAATGGTAGAAATACTGAGAAAACCTGCCAGGGGTAGCAAAAAGTGCCCATCTCATCCAGTGCCACCTTTCACAATGCTGCACTGGTATTTTCTTTCTCTGTTTTCTGCTGTTGGCATACTCATACTCATTCGTTCATTCAAAAAAGAATGTGTACTGAGCACCTACTCTGTGCCAGGCATTGTGCTAAGTGTTGGGAATGAAGCACCAGATATGGTAAAAACAAAACAAAAAAACAAAAAAACTATGGTTCCTGTCCTCAGGGGCTTAGAGTTCAGTGGAGAAGACTGACAAGTGCACACTCAAATAAATATGAAAAAGTGTAAAAATATGAAGGCAAAGAGCAGTATTCCGTGACAGAATAGCTAAAAAGAAGTAATCTAGGTTGGGGCAGTTAGGGTCGGTCCCCCTGGAGAGGCAACATCTGAGCTGAGATTTGAAGGTTTAATAGGTGTGAGACAGGAAAAGAGTGAGAACATCTAGACAGAGAAAACAGCACATGTCAAGGCCCTGAGGCAGGAGATTGAAGAAAAAGGCCATGTGGATGGAGCTAGTAAGCCATGGGCAAGAATACCATGAAATGACATCAGATGGTGCAGGGACATGCTCATATTCTTATATGAGGGACACCTGTGTAACCATTATGTGGAATGAGCACGTAGAAGCTGAACTGTTAAAACTTTCACCAGAGGTAAACTTGGATGGTATACCATATAAGGACAACAGAATTGGATGGCTATTGCCAAGCTTAAGTGAGCCCTGGAGGAAAAAAACGAAAAGTTGAGAATGATTAAAACTAGCAATTAAAACCTAAGTGTGAGCAAGACAATTAAATAGGAAAAGAATGTTTTTGGTGCTGGGACAACTGGAAATCCGCATGCAAAGAAAGGAATGAAGTTGAACTCCTACCCCTCATAATACATAAAAATTAATTCAAAATGAATCACAGACCTAAAACTATAAAATTTGTAAAAGAAAACAAAAACATATCTTTTTAAACTTGACTTAAGCAGTAGTTTCTTAAGTACGACACCAAAAGTACAAGTGAAAAGAGAAAAAACATAAATTTGCTACATTAAAATTAAAATCTTTTATGATATAAGTGATACCATCAAGAAAACGAAAAGACAGCCCACGGAATGGGAAAAAATATTCACTAATCATGTATGTGTTAAGGGACTCGTATATAGAATACATAAAGAACTTTTACAACTCCACAATAAAAAGACAAATAACCCAAATTTAACAGTCGGCAAAGGATTAAATTTCTCCAAAGTGGATATATACATGGCAAATAAGCACATATAAATATGTTCAACATCAATAGTTAGCAGGAAAATGTAAATCAAAACCACAATGAGATACCACTTCACAGTTATGAGCATGGCCATAATTAAAAAGACAGTAACAAGTGTTGGCAAAGATATGGAGAGATTGGAGCCCTCATGCTTGCTGGTGGGAATGTAAAATAGGGCAGTTCCTTTGGAAAACAGTTTGGTAGTTCTTTAAAATTCTAAACATGGAGTGACCATATGATTCAGCAATTCCACTCGTTGGTATTTACCTAAGAAAAATGAACATATGTCCTCACAAAAATGTGTACATAAATGTTCATAGCAGCATTATTTACTTATAGCCAAAAAGTGGAAACAAGTCCATCAACTGATGAAGCGATAAACAAAAATCTAGTATAGCTATACAATGGAATGTTACTTGGCAATAAAAATAAATGAAGTATTGATTCATGCTACAACATGGATGAACCTTGAAAGCATCATGCTAAATTAAAGAAGCCAGTTACAAAGGACCACATATTGTATGATTCGATGTATGTGAAATGTCCAGAATAGGCAAATTTACAGGATAGAAAGTAGCTTGGTGGTTGCCAGGGGCTAGAGAAAAAGGAAAATTGGGAGTGACTGCTAATGGGGGATTTCCTTTATAGGGGAAAAATTATTGCTAAATTAGAATGTAGTGATTGTTGCACAACTCAATGACTATACTAAAAAAACCCATTTAACTTGTACACTTTAAATATGGTTTGTGAATCGTATCAGACGAAAGCTGTTAAAAACAGTTAAGTGTGAAAGCCAGAGGGCCTCCTCAGTCGCACGCAGAAATCCTCATCTCCTGCAGTGAGAGGGCAGAGAAGGCTGAGACCAAGATCAAGAATTTGAATCCTAAAAGTAAGATTTAAGTCCTGAAACTAGTTCAGCTCAAAAGAAGTTTAAGCCAACCAAGATAGGTCATCTCTGCCAAGGTCAGGGCCCTTTTTGAGAAACAACAGGACCCTGACCCATGAAATGAGGACATCTAGGTTGATGCATCCAGAAGTCTTGAATTGCCAGATTTCCCTAAACCCTCTGAGCCTGCAGAAGTGACCCGCCCTTCCCTTTAAGGGCTAGAACTCCTACTTGCTTGAAAACAATACAAAGGCTTCTTCCACAGGATACATTCCTCCCCTTCCCCACTCAGATCTGTCCCGCCCCCAGCTTCTCGCCACCAGGCCAATAACCAGGGTTAAAGTCACTTCATCACATTGCTGGGCTGGGCTGGTCCTGCTAGAGGAGGAAAGGTAAGAGGAGCTGCAGCACCTGACCTTAGCCTTCACATACTATCAGGAGCTGGGAGAACACACTCAGCACTTGTTCTGAGGGTGCTTTATCAAGGGAGCCCTAGAGAGGGTTGGATGAAGATTTGTTGGTTTGGAAGCATCTTCCTGGAATACAGGATCTAAAACCTCGGCAAGGCCTCAGGAGGTGGTGCAAACACATCCTGGAAGTGTGGAAAAACAATGGCTCTCAGTAAGGGAGGTATAAATGCCAGAAGTGTCATGGCAGATGGTGGATGAAGAGAATGAAAAGCTCAGAGAACCGGGCATTCTGGAGCAGACAATATAACAGGGGAAGCCCAGAGGGTGCCTTGTTTCCCAAGGCACTAAGGAAGGTGCTGGTGAGAGGGGCTCCAGTGGCACTCAGAGGTTCCGTGGTGGTTCTGCAGGCGATGCTGCCACAGAACTGGGCTCACTGACAGGAGGGGATGGGAAATCCCACCAAACTATAGAGGCCAGGTGGCGGCATATTGCAGTCAGAAGCCAAGTGGAGGCAATTATCACAATGAGTGTCTGGGTCAAAGGGGCAGCCAGGGGGTCTGACCCACAGGGAGTTGGGAAAGAATTAATAGAACACAGTGCCCCTCAAGGCAAAATAGATGGGCCGCCACACGGGCACAACTTAATCTGTACAATCAAAGCAAATCAAGGGTGGGCGAGCTAGAGGCTGAGGTGATTGCCCCAGTAGTCATCATCACTTTCTTTGTTTCTAGACCAAAGGCTCAGAACCCACTGATTAAAGGAGATCCTGGACCCCAGGAAAAACAACCCTGAAATACCTCAGAAAATGTACATGGTAATGAGTCTCCCAGTCTTCCCTGACCTATAGGCATTAACTTAGGCAGCTGGACACTAGAGAAAGGGAAATGCTCAAACGTCAAACGTTTCAAGACTCTTGGTTACATGGTCCAAGCTGACATTGATGCCCAATGACCCAAAGTGGCATTATGCCTTTATTAGAGTGGCACACAGATAGCTCGCTGTGGATCCCCTGGTTCCATAGACCCACCCAGTGGTCATTTCCCCAGTCTCTAAATGTATAATTGCAATAGATGTACTTGGTAGTCTCTTCCATTGATTTCTTGGCCTGTGGGCTAAGAGCTCTTCCAGTAGGAAAGACAAAGTAGAAGCTTCTGAAACTGCTCCTCCCCAGCCAAGCCTATATTACATCCCATGGAGAATGGCTGAGATTATTGCCAGGCTTAAAGACCCAAAGGGTGAAAGGGTGGTGATGCTCATCATATCTGCATCCAGATGCTGGAGGATGACTGTGGATGGCAGCAGACCTGACTGAGGAGTAGCCCAATTACACCCCCTGGGCCTGATGTGGTGTCTTTCCTCGTGCAGATTAGCATGGCTTCAAGCACATGGTATGTAGCCATTGATCTGGCAAATGCATTCTCTTCTATTCCTACCGAAAAACAACCAAGCTTAGAAACAGACATTCACTGGAAAGAGACAACCATATTACACATAGGCCTTGGCTCAAGGCTATGGGATTCTCCCATGCTCTGTCCCAACACAGTCTGAGAAGACCAGGACCAGCTGGACATCCTGCAGAACAGCACACTGGCCCACTGCATAAATGACATCATCTTCACTGAACTAGATAAGCAAGAAGTGGCCAGTATATTGCAGGCCCTGATAAGAATACATAAGAATGCACTCCAGATGGTGGCAATAACCCTACAAAGATTAGGAGCCTATTTTACATTGGCAAAACCTATTAAATATCCCATGGTCTAGAGCACGCCAGGACACCTGCTCCAAAATGGAGAAATTATTGCACCTGGCACCTTGCATCTTGTACCTCTCACCATGAAGGAGGAATTACAAAGTTTTGTAGGCCTTTGTAGGTTCTAGAAGCAGCATGTTCCACAGCTGGGAATGCTGCTCTAGCCTACATGCTGTGATCTGAAGAGCTGCCCATTGTGAGGGAGTTCCAGAGGTGGAAAGGGTGCTGCAGTGGGTTCCGGCTGCAGAAAAAGAGGCCCTGCCCTTTGGCCGTACAACCTAACAGACCCTAGGACATCGGAGGCATTAGAGGTAGAAAAAGATGCTGAGAGTTTATGTAAAGATGTAGAGTTTATGGCATAAATTATAACACAGATCTTAGGGTTCTAGAGCAGGGATGGGTCAGCAAACTTTTTCTATGAAGTGTCAGATAGTAAATATTTTTGGATTAATGGGCCAGATACTCAGCTCAGCCATTCAGCACAAAAACAGCCATAGATAATACATAAATGAATAAGCATGACTATGTTTCAATAAAACTTTATTTATGAACACTGGAATTGAATTTTATATGATTTTCACGTCACAAAATATTACTTTTCACCCATTTAAAAATGTAAAAACAATGAAAAATGTAAACACAACGCTTAGCTCAAAAACAGGCAGTGAGCTAGATTTTTCTCACAGGCCGTAGTTTGCCAGCCCCATTCTAGACCAAGGCCATGGTATCTGCAACAGACCGTAATACCTTTCCAAAAATGAAAAAAATAAATCAAAAAAGCTCCTGATATTCTACAAGGCCCTAATAAAGACAGACCACTTGATCACAGACACCACTGCTTGTCATAAGCTGGTTCTGTCAGGTATACCAAGTTATAAGGTCAGGCAGGTCCAGCAATAACCCATCACAAAATGGAAGTGTTTCACCGAAGACTGAGAAAGAGCAGGACAGGAAGGCCCAAGCAAGCTGCATAAGAAGGTAACTGAGACCCCCTCCCATATGTCACCTATCACTACTGTGCCAGCCCCGCTCCCTCCACTCATATCTATGGCTATGTAGGGGGTTCCTTATGACCAACTGACAGGAGTAAAAAAACGCCTGAGTTTGATCATGGATGGGTCAGCTCCGTTTGTGGGTTCAACCAAAAGTGGGTGGCAGCTGTACTCCAGCACCACTCAGGGTGGCCTTGAAAGAGAGTAGTAAGGAGAAACCTCCCCATCCGAGCTTCCAGTGATGCACCAGGTCATCCACTTTACGTGGAAAGAGAAGTGACTGGAGGTTACAATATACATGGACTCATGAGTAGATGGAGAAAGACTGAAAGCTCAGAGACAAGGAGGTCTGGGGACAAGGCATGTGCATAGATATACGAGAGTGAGCAGAAGGGAGGATCTTTGCATCACATGTTAGTGCCCACCAGACAGCTTCTCCCATGGCAGAGGCACGGAACAACCACATGGAAATGGTCCAGCCATAGACATCAGCCAGACTCTATTACCAGCCAAATAGTGCTGATGAAAACAGGCACATGAACAGAGAATCAAAAGTTGCAAAGATGGAGGCTAAGAATGTGTGCAAAAGTATAGGCTTCCACATGTCGACATAAGAAACATCCAAACCTCTACAGAAGTGTAATGAGTTTATTTGAGCCAATTTGACAATTGCCGGGAAGCAAAATCCAAAGGAATTAAGAAAATGCTCCAGAAAATGGCAGTTTTCACAGCTTATTTTATATATTAGAATAAAAAGGAGGAGATGTAAGGAAGGTTACATGAAATCCATTGTTGGTAGTAGATTAGGGGATGGGAAAAAGCAAAGCAGGGAAATCTCTGGGATTGGATAAAAAGTAAAATGGAGAGACACATACCTCTTGGACATTGGTGGGCACAGGCTAATTAACATCTTATAGCTCATAGAGATGGTATTCAGGGAACAAGATAACAATGAGGGATCCTGTAGTCTGGTGCTCTGGTGCAGTGGATTGTGCCCTGAGGGGTCTGGAAAAAGAGATCACTCTGACCTTCCAAGGGTATGTTATCTTAGATGCAAAAAGACAATAGACAGGCTCACTGAAGGTAAAGACTGACCTTGGTCCAGGAAGCTACAGGCCTAGGATGTGACTAGCAGCCATGACCCATTTTTAGTTAGAAATTTTTAGGTTCAGACCGTCGTTTGTGGTTGATTTCTGTCTCTGAATTTGCAAGGCCTGCCACGCTGGCCTCCCCTGAGCTTGTCAAGTTTAGCGTGTGGCCCCTTTTTCATCCACACACGTATCAAGGCAGCTCTAACTACTGCCACTACTGGAAGTCAAAACTGATAGCAGCAGAGATGGACGCTGAGGCCCTGGCGTGTCACTGTCCCTCGAGAAAACCAACCAGCCACTTGGTAGTGATCCCTTCCTGGATCCCTTCAATCCAAGAAGGGACAGTGATTCATTTTGACAAGAATATACACATACTAGGAATATGGAATTGTCTTTTCTGCTCCTAAGCCCTCAGCCAGCACCGCTCTCCAGGAGCTCACAGTGCAGCGCAGGAGTCCACATCGCATCGTATCAGAAAACGAGGAGACGTGAGCCTGAGTACATGGCTATGGAGCCACGGCCGTATTACAAACTGCCCAGCCCAGAGGCTGCGGGTCGCAGCGAGTGATGGAAAGCAAAAGCGAAGTGCCAGCTGGGATGTAATAGCTAATGAGGATGAGAGGCATCCTCTGGGAGGCAGTGTGTACTTTAAATAAATGACCTTCCTACGGCACTGTGTTCTCATTTGGAAGAATACATGACCCAGGAATCAAACGGCAGAAGCAGGAGTGGTCCTGCTTACCATCACTTCCAGGAACCCGCTTGGGAAATCGCTTCTTCATATTTCTGCACCTCTGGGCTCTGCAAGTTTAGAGAATCCCAAAGAGGGAACCCTTCTGCCAGGAGACACAGCAGGAGTCCCATTAAACTTCAAGCTATGACTGCGAATTGGGCACTTCAGACTTCTTCTGCCAAAAGACCAGCAAGCACAAAGAGGAGTCACCATCTTGGCAGAGGAAATCAAACGTAGCTGTGGAGAGGAGGTTCAGCTACTGTTCTACAGGAAGGTCAGGAAGTACTGTATTTTGCTGTGTATAATGCGCACCCACGTTTTTGGCCCAAACTTTCAGGGGAAAAAGTCTTCCATTTTAATTTTTTTTTTTTTGCTGTTTTTTTTTTTTATTAAATTTATTGGGGTGACAATTGTTAGTAAATTTACATAGATTTCAGGTGTACAATTCTGTATTAGTTCGTCTATAAATCCCATTGTGTGTTCACCACCCAGAGTCAGTTCTCCTTCCATCACCATATATTTGATCCCCTTTACCCTCATCACCCACCCCCCACCCCCTTACCCTCTGGTAACCACTAAATTATTGTCTGTGTCTATGAGTTTTTGTTTCTCATTTGTTTGTCTTGTTCTTTTTGGTTTATATACCACATATCAGTGAAATCATAGGGTTCTCTGCTTTTTCTGTCTGACTTATTTCACTTAGCATTATACTCTCAAGATCCATCCATGTTGTCACAAATGCTCCTATATCATCTTTCCTTAACGCCGAATAGTATTCCATTGTGTATATGTACCACAACTTCTTTATCCATATATCTATCGAAGGACATTTTGGTTGTTTCCATGTCTTGGCCACCGTAAACAAAGCTGCAATGAACATTGGCGTACACGTGTCTCTATAGAGAAATGCTTTTATATTTTTGGGGTAGATACCCAGGAGAGCGATTGCTGGGTCATATGGTAATTCTATTCGTAATTTCTTGAGGAACCTCCACACTGCCTTCCATAGCGGCTGCACCAGTCTGCATTCCCACCAACAGTGTATGAGAGTTCCTTTTTCTCCACAGCCTCTCCAGCACTTGTTACTATTTGTTTTGTTGATGAAAGCCATTCTGACTGGGGTGAGGTGATATCTCATTGTGGTTTTCATTTGCATTTCTCTGATGATTAGCGATGTTGAGCATTTTTTCATATGTCTATTTGCCATTTGTATATCCTCTTTGGAGAAATGTCTCCTCAGGTCCTCTGTCCATTTTTCAATTGGGTTGTTTGTTTTTTTGTTGTTGAGTTTCATGAGTTCCTTGTATATTTTGGATATTAGCCCCTTATCAGAGGAACTGTTTGCGAAAATCTTCTCCCATTCAGTTGGTTGCCTCATTATTTTGTCAATAGTTTCTTTTGCTGTGCAGAAGCTTTTCAGTTTCATATAATCCCATTCGTTTATTTTAGTTTTCACTTCCATTGCCTTTGGAGTCAGATTCATAAAATGCTCTTTGAACCCAAGGTCCATAAGTTTAGTACCTATGTTTTCTTCAATGCAGTTTATTGTGTCAGGTCTTATGCTTAAGTCTTTGATCCATTTTGAATTAATTTTGGTACATGGTGACAGATAGCAGTCCAGTTTCATTCTTTTGCACGTAGCTATCCAATTCTGCCAGCACCATTTATTGAAGAGGCTGTCTTTCCTCCATTGTATGTTTTTAGCTTCTTTGTCAAAAATTATCTGTCCATATTTATGTGGTTTTATTTCTGGGTTCTCAATTCTATTCCATTGGTCTATGTGTCTGTTTTTCCACCAATACCAAGCTGTTTTGATTATTGTAGCCCTGTAGTACAAGCAAAAATCAGGGAGTGTGCTACCTCCAGTATTGTTCTTTTTTTTAAATATTGCTTTGGCTATTCGGGGTCTTTTGTGGTTCCAAACAAATCTGATGATTTTTTGTTCTATTTCTTTAAAAAATGCCATTGGGATTTTAATGGGGACATTTTAATTTTTTAATGCAAATTTTTATTTGTTTATGTTTAGGTACTTGTTTTTTGTATTATAAAGAAATTTTAGCATTTATTTTATTGTTACACTTTTAACTCATAAGCATAAATAAAAGAATTAAAAACATTTATATAGATATGGAATTAGTACTAGCCATGTATAATGCACATCATTATATTTTTCCTCACAAATCTGGGCAAAAAAAGTTCATTATACGGCAAAATATAGTAATATTATTTGGCCTTTGGGTGATCTGCTATGGCATCTTGGCCCTCCCTTGCTTTATTCGACAGTAAAGGGACAAATGCAGCAGCCATGGCCTACAGAAGGCATGGTGACTGGAAGTTCAGTTTGGGTCATGACTCCAACTAAGTCACTGAGACCAGCAAAGGTGCGAGCTGAGGGTGAAAGGAATGTAGACTAGAGAGTGCAGGAGAATGGTGATAAACATCAGACCAGCTTCAATGGCAAGAGCTATAGTTTATCCCACTACGCTCCCTCTTCTCAGTTTCCCTGGAAAAGAAGCTCAATGGACTCAATGGACTCATAATGGACTCAAACTCCCAATGTGCTTGAGTGTATTTAGAACCTGCTAGACTTTCACAACTCCAGTAGGGAGTTGGAGCCATAGGTACCTAGGGAACTAAGCAAATGAATAAATGACCAGATGAGACAATTATTAACATCTGAGAAACGAAAACATTTCACAAGACAGAAAATAGAATCTGAGTTCACCACTTGGCTGGGCTTGAACAATATTTACCTGGTTCTCATAATGTAAACACTGAATATTGGTTTAACAAAAAAAATGAAGCTACTGGAAAAATAGGAAAAGAGGCAAGTTTGTTTGTGTGGAGGCTGATGTAAGAGCTAAATCCTCACTTTCTTCAGTAGGAGGTCAGAGGGTTATATCTAAAATTGGAAAATGAAAGAGAGAAAAGGGATAAACAGATTATTCTGACATATGGAAATAAATAACAGGAGAAAGAACTAAAAGTGTTGGAAGTTGCAGCTCTGACAAGAGGAAATCCAAGTGGGGAAGAAGGGAGCAAAGAGCTGCTTACACTTTTTTGTTGTAAATTGAGTACAACTATTTGACTTCTTAAAACTATGTACATGTGTTACTTTAAAACAATAAATATTAACTTTTTAAAAGTAAGGGAGCCCCATAAATGATGGATTGGTTGATTGATTTGTCTAATGTAAGCCGAAGGATTATTTGATTTTCAATAAAAAGTTCCAGGAGTCAGGAGTGGAGCCTAGCTATCAAATAAACTCACAGCTTGTCCATTTGCCTTAACCACCGTCTGCTCCTACCCTCATCCAGCTGAGAATTAGAAAGTGAGCCAAAGGCAGGCTGTTGAGTCAGTGCTGTGACTACCAAAGACGCTGCTGCCCCCAAGGGCTGGCACTTCATTTATTTATTTAGGAAAGTCCCTAATCCAGTTCCTTCATTCAAAATTATTTGTTAACTTTTATTATGCAAATGTTCAAACATGCACCAAAGTGGAAAGAACCTCCATTTACTCATTCCCCACCTTTAATTACCAACATTACCAATTTTTTTATTTGTTTCCCCCTCTACACCCCCACCCTGCCCCATTTATTTTGTCCAGAATATTTTAGAGCGGATCCCAAACATTATATTTTACCCATAAGCCGCTTAGTATGCATCTCCAACTGAAAGGAACTTTCCATTTTTTTATATAACCATTATGCCATTATCACACCTAAAAAAATTAACTTAAATATTTCCTTAGTATCGTCTAATACCCCAACTATAATTACATTTTGCTGATTGTCTCAAAGGTGTGATTTTGCAGTTTTGTTTGAATCAGGATGCAAATAAGATCCACACATTGCATTTGATCGCTTTGCCTCCTAATTCCCTCTGATTCTTTAATAGCCCTTCTGTGTTTATTTTTTATGCCATTGAGTTGCTGAGGAAATGAGGTCATTTATCCTTCAGAATGTCATGCATTCTGGATCTGGCTCATTGCTTCCTTGTGCCATTTAACTTGTTCCTCTAGTTCTCGTGTTCCCAGTACACTTGCTGTCAGGTCTAGATGGATCAATTTTTGGACAGGAATATTTGCTAAGTGATGTTATGTGCTTCCTATCATACTTCATCACAAGGCTCATGATTCTGGCTGCCCCCCTTAGAGTACCGCCAAAACTGGTCATTAGATTCACACAATGTCAGCCTCCTCTCTCCAGCACGAAGTTCTCCACAAATTCTTCACCTGATACTTTAGTATCTGTGATATATGGTTGCCAGAGATCACTACCAGCAATTGCTCCCACGTTTGGCCCCAGAATTGTCAAAACTGGTGACGTGCATCTGGATTCAGAATTGCTGTGAAAGAGTGACGGCTACGTGCTTTCCATTCGTCCCTCTTTTGACTGGGAATGCCTACTGCGTGCAGTCTCTGCATTGGATGTTGGGTGAGTAGCAGGGAGATAACTTGTCTTCTTTGCTCATAGGTTTCAGATTAGTAGAAGCCTCATACCTCAGGACCTGATTTAGAAAACAAGATCTAGACTTTAAGCTGAGGCCAAATTGGAAATGTTGAGGGGAAAGTGAGGTGTATTTTGTGTGTGGAAAGGATGAATTGTTGTGGCCAGGGACACATAGTGGTACATTGTTCCCAAGGATGACCATGCCTCCCATTAGAGCTGGAGTCTATTTCTTCTCCCTTTGAATCTGGACTGACTTTGTGATTTGCTTCAACCAGCAGACCATGGCAGATGGGATGCTGTGTCTTTTGCCAGTTTAGTCCTTAAAAGACCTGCCAGCTTTGACAGGTATGTCTCCACCTTTATGGAAGCAACCACCACGTGAGGAAGCTTGGGACATATTATGAATGATGAGAGACCACCTGGAGGAGAACAAAGGCTCCCCTGTGACAGCCAGCAAGGCCCCAGGTGTGAGTTGGGCCACCTTGGACATTCCAGCCCTGGCTGAGCTCCTGTAGAATGTAGCCACCTGGGTGACCCCAGGAGACCCCCATGATGGTGGTTTGTCATGCAGCAAGAGGTAGCTGAGATAGAGATGATAGATGATAGATACATACATAGATAGATAGATAGATAGATAGATAGATAGATAGATAGATAGATAGATAGATAGATGATTGCTAGATAGATCCATTGATGACCATTGCCTGGGCTCTCTGGGGGTTGCAAAACGTGATTTTTTTAAATTTCTTCTTCATTGATTAACTGGAAATCTGCTAAAAGAGAACTTTCTCCCAACAACTGTTTGTTTACCCTGAAAGTGTAAATACAAGAAAGGGAGGACAAGTACTTGATGCTTCCTTTTAATTTTGAATTTTCATATTTCCCTAGTAATTTCAACTCATGACTAGGGTTGGGGGTTTTCCTGCTTTTATTGTTTTGGGGTGTTAGTATCATTATGAACCCTTGGCTATTTATATATGTAATGTGTTTTAATCCATTGCAGCTATTATCTTTCCTGATACTTCAATTGCTCCCTCTTTGGCCTATGGGAGCATCCTCAAGATGGATTTGTGTCCTTATGACATGAACCCCATTAGTCTTTGATAGCTTCCTTGCTTTCTGGCATAATAAGATGACCGACGTTTACTGTATACATTTCCTGCTCCAGACCTAGAGTCAGCCATTTCTCCAAGGAGTCCTAGTTCCTTTAGTGGAAAGTGTAACCTATTTATTCATAATTTTCATTCAATTCCAACAAACTTAGAAATTAAATTTCCTAGCCCCAGATGCTTAGAAATATTACATTAGAAATGGGCTGCTATAGACATATACCCACGGCTGTGAGAGGGACAGCTAATCACCTATTAATAGGACAGGAAAATGGGGGGGGGGGAGGAATTATGAAAGGCAGACATAAAAATTCAAAACTTTAAGCAAATCTGGCCCAGCTCCAAACTTGCATTCTCCAAAAAGAGCTCTTTAATATTCCCATTTGATATTAATCTCTTCCCGCCTTTCTTTACATCTTACTTATTATATTTATCAAGATGTTGTTATTGTTTTGCTCAGTTTAGATAAGTTCCCTAGATGCCTACTAGAACCATCTAAAGAGCTGTTTATTGAAAAAATAAAATAAATGATGTCTGGGTCCTAGTCCCAGAATGGGACCTAGGCATCTATATATTTTTTTTTAATTTGCCAGATGATTCTGATAGGTTGCCAGCACCAAGAATCACCTGTCTAGCCTGTGACCCTGGAAGGGTAGAAACTCACAAAGTAGGCCTTGTATCTCCTATAGCTGCAATACCATGAAAGAAATGCTTGCTGATTTGAAGTAGGATTGAAGTTACTAGGAACCCTGAGTTGAAAATGGTTAATCATTTTCAAGATAACAAATTGGAGAAAGTATTCCACCCCATCCCCTCAAAGGACCACAGGTAGACAATACGAATGAACATGGAAGGTGTGGTAATGTGGCTTGGAGATAAAGCCACTATGATCTGGCCAACAGCCATAGAAGTTGTTCTGATAACTGCCCCTTTTCACTCAGTGGATCTCCTGGTGGAAAAGGAATAAATGTATCTTATGTAACATACTTTTTTATATTCCTTCAGCACTTAGCAGTATGTTAGACTTATTACATAAGCAGTAAATGTTAAATCTTTTAGAAAGGAACTATGCATGTGTGGACCGCCTGCCCTCTTGTATGAGGAGTGATCTAACCACAGTTAGGGCCCCATATTTTTACTATCCTCATTAACATGATATAGCCACAAAGACATTGAAAACATGGTCCTTGCTATGTTAGGAGAAACAAAAAAAACTACAATTTTCTCTAAAAATAACCTAAATTAGAATTTTTCTTCCACCCACGACAGCACTATGTCTATGAACTCACAGTTCCAAGACCTGTGTCAACAACATTCTAAAACAATGCTTCACTTTGATAATCACATGTAAGAAGCTTTTGATTCCTTAGGTTTTCATTAATTTGAAAATTTATTTTATGCTGACAAAGCCCAAATCATTTTTTCCTCAATGTAACACAGCCCATCTGGTCAACAGCAGCCACATATTAGGGTACCTACAGAGGGACAAATAGTAAATTATGGATAATAGTGCCCCACCCCCTGAAATTGACTCAGGCAAAGATGGTGTAGAGACCCCAGCACAAACTACATCCACATCAGACCTAGTCCTGGGAAAAGACCAATTTTCAACCCAGGTATCTATTTCCAACTGCTAGAAGCAGAGCAGCTTAGGATAAACTCTAGAGCCAAAGCCAAACCTTGACATAAGATTTAGGCACCTCTTGTCCCTTAGGTGAATTTTATGAAGCTATTCTGGGTCTGGATCAAGAGTTTGACCAATAAGAGTCCAAATCACATTATGTAGAATGAGCTACTTCTAGTGGAGAACGAGGGTATTATTTATCTGTTGTCTATCCTTCAGGATTCTTCATGAAGGTCAGCATAGATTCGCCATGTAACTCCTAGATACTCTCCTGAAAGTAAGTCCTTATTCCTTTAGTGCTCCTCAACCAAGTGAAGTTTTTGAGAGTTTTGATTGTCACACTAACTGGAAGGGTAGGACCCCCTCCCCCACTCCCAGATTGTCTCCTCGCATTCTAATATGACACCTTCTGACTTGGTCTCCAGCCTATACTAGCACAGATTAGATTTGGAATTCAAATATGGCAAGGATTGGACTCGCCTCATCAACAGTGAGCGTTGGCTGTCCTGGCTTTTCTCAGCTTCTTCAGAAGACGGCATTCAGAGTCCATGCTCGTTGACTTCTGAATCCATCCTATTTTGGGGCATCACTGCTTAAAGGTTTTTGATTTTTAGAAATGTCTCATATCCCACCGGTAAATTACAGTCTACCCCTTTTGGCCGTGTACCTGCGTACGTACATACACACACACACACACACACACACACACACACACATCCTTATTCCCATACCCTTCAAGTTGCTTCACCTACTTAAAATATCTTCTCCAAAGGTACTTTACCCTTTTCTAAAAGAAAATAATCCAAATCTAACCCAGCACCAAGCCTAGGATCTCTGGATGATAGGCAATCTGGTCAGTCAAGGAAAAATGTCATGCCATACTAAATGATAATTTTAATAACCCCTGACACTCAGTATACAATGGTGGGAAGAGAACAAGATATGTGCCATAAACCCATCATTTGGGGAAGGCAAGAATTGGAAATAACAGAGTGCTCACCAATCCAAAGCACATGTCATGTCCTGCTGTACAAAAACAACAAAGCTTACTTCCTGGCATTGGACTTGTATCCTTGTTTAGCAAATATGGATGGCTGTGGGAGGCTCTTCCTTGTCCATTTCCTTCCATGGCTCAAGGTTTCTCCCTCTTGGAAGATCTTCTTGTCCATTATCCTTTGTAGTCACATTTGAGATGGTCTTAAGAGGTAATGCCTTACTTAGAAGCTACACTCTACCAACTCGCTTCTTTGTGACATGAATTTAGGACTGGATGTTGTCTTCAAAATTAAGTAATGACAAATTGAATTTGGCCTAAACTTGCATTTTTCTTGTAAGCCCTCACTGAAGGCCACAAAAAGTAACCAGCACACCCCAACACCCGGAATTCTTCCTACCAAGTCACCTAGTGTTACCCTTGGTAGTCTACTGTGTGAGTTCCAACACATACCAGGTGAAAATTAGACCAACATTTTCACTACCACTTAACAAGTATTGCCAACTTTACAACCAGGGACAGAGGATTTCTTGTGGCTTCCACTCCATGTTGATTCAGCCAATTTCCTATTCCAGAATCTGCTGCTTGCTAATTTTTACTCCTGGTGCTAATTTATCTATCACTCATTTAGTCAACAAATATTTCTTGAGTACCTATTATGTGCCAACCATTTTTCTCAGTTCTATGGACACAGTGGTAAATTAGGCAGGCAAGATCCCTGCTTACATGGAGCATACAGTTAAAATTCATTCAGTTTCGAAAGACCAAAAATCCAACCCAAATAAGCTTAAGCCAAAAAAAAAAAAAAGAAAAAGAAAGGAATTTATTAGCTAAGATAACTGAAAAGTTCAGGGGTATTATTGGCTTCAAGCATAACTTTGTTAAATGCCATACAATGTCACCAGGACCCAGTTTTTCTTCATCACATGGGCTACTAGCCAAGGCCTATCCTGTGTTTTGGCCTTATTTTCAGACAGTCTCTCCCTTCCTGATCACAAGATGTCTACAGAAGATGTAGACTGTATATCTTTCAGGCTTTAAGCCCAATAGGATTTCATTTTCTTCTCTTTCATTGAGTCATACTGGGTTCCTGGCCAGGAAACAGAGACACCCTCATTGGCCATAGCTGAGTCATATGTTCTGCACCTTGAAGAAGCCAAAACCACCGGAAGTAGGTGGAATGAAAATGGATTATGGGGTGGTCCCCACAGGGATATCGGGGTGTGGTTATCAGAGTAGAATGAATGGATACTGGGCAGGAAAACACATCTACCAGTCCAGAGGAGTATGAATGTCCTGACTCACTTACACACCCAACCCAAGATCCCCACCTCCTGACTTTAAGAGTTGACCAGGGGCTGGTTGGTGGTGCTGCATGCAGCTGAGAAATATCTGAATCAGTGATTCCTAAGAGGCCAGTGAGTATATGAAGGTGAAGTCCCAAGTCAGGAAGTTGTTCAAAGAAGGTATGAGTGTCGCATATGCCAAAGGGCATTCTGACTGTCCTAAGCTTGTCTGGAAAGTCCTTTTCCATTCATCACCCTTTAAGATCTGGGTGAGGTTAGATCCCCTACAATTCAGTTTTACAAAGGCTTTGGATCCTCAAAGTTGCTCTAGAAGATTGGAGGTTGGAGGAGAGAGGAGCAGTAAGGCTATACTGTGATTCCGTATTACTGGGCCTCTCAAACTCATTGCCAAGAATTACTCAAAGCTAGAGAATAACAGGATAACAGGATGAATATGACACATCTTTTCAGAAAATATATTTTTCTCAATAGAAAGTGCTTTAACACATTGCTTATATAATAAACAGAAATGTAATGAGTAGAATACAAAATTTACATTAATTTAAAGGTAAACCATAAACTTCAAAGAAATTTTCATGCTTGCTGTGGATATCCAAAGTAAAATAACTGGCATAATGGACTGAGGAAAAAACAACAACCTCTCTTCCCCAGACAAAGATTAGGAAGCATGATCCTTATCAAAGAAGCTAATCAAGCCCCTCTGAGCAGGAAATTCAGTGTGTTGGCAAGTAGATTTTAGTAGCCAAGGGAGCAGACACTCAGTATGGCTGAGTAATGGGCCTGTTTATTATCCCCGACAGACCCATAGGGAAACAGTTTGAAATCCAAGGTGAATAGAACTTCATTGTGAGTAAGTAGGCCTTGCAGTTATGGAATTATAAGGACAGTATTAATCTCTTTTTGCGAGACAATCAGGAAAATACTTATGCATTCCTAAAACTCACACTGGTGGGCAGGGCATAAAGAACAACCATGGTAAGTCTGTCCGGACAGTCTCATGGAACAGTCTCACCCAAGATATTTTGATGCAGTGGTACCAAAGTCCATTGCCTGAACAATTTGGGGGGACCTAAAGTGGCAAAAGCCACCACATCTGTCCTCCTTGGGCTGATCTTTCTAGACTGACTTGCTAAGACTTTGAGAAAGCACTGTTAGGAGGACAATGATGTCTCCTGGGCACAACAATCCCTGCGATAGTGTTTCCCAAATGGCAGGTGCAGAGTCAGGGTGGAGCTTAGAGGAAGTAGGGACATGGCACAGAGAAATGAAGGCCTGAGGGCAGGAACTGGGTTTATCAGAACACAGTATCCTGTGAGACATGAATTACCACCTTGCATGCTGCTCCTTAGACCATGGGCAATGTCAGCACATGGTTTGCAATTCTTTTCACCATATGTTGTCATTCCCTTAGGTTTTTCCCCATTCCTTCAGTAAAATCTGATTCACCCATATAACTACGTATGGTAAGCTATAAAGAAAAGCTCCATAGAGCTACAAAGAGGGGTGTGAGACCCGTTTCACTGTAGTAAAAACAGATTGAGAAATTAGGTGGTTGCCCAGCTCACAATTCCCGTGGTGATGTCTTTGCCCCCATTCTTCTTTGGGGAAATTGCTTTACTCAATATGTGGTCCACATGTGAGCTGCTCAGTGCCACCTCCATGCCACATGAGTCCAAGGGAAACTCTTGGTCCCCCAGCTAGGCTCTTCCAGCTGGCCCAGGATGCATGCCAGGCCAATCAGAACCCTCACCCAGTTTTGTTCAGCTGAAGCTGGAAAAAGCCCTTTCCTGTCAGAGTGAAATGTCAGGAAGGTATATGCCCAGTGCTACCAGCAGCAATAATTCTAGCCCTATGGATAAAAAGAGTTTTAAAGAATGATGGCATGTAAAAAAAAGAAAAGAAAAAAAGAAGTGAAAGAGAGCTCTAGTTCTGGTCATCCCTGTTCTTTCTACTGTTTGCTTATATGAGTCAACACATTCCTCTTTTTCTAAGCTGGTTGGTGTTGGATGGTTATCACTTGAGAATAAAGCTCCTGCTCAATCAATCTCCTTATACCAAATGTGTATGCCCATGCATACACAGAACACACACCAACACTCATGCACAATTACGTCAGTGGATTCCAGACTGAGACCAAAGGTGAAGTAAATGGAGTCTAAATTCAAAAAGGTAGGAACAGGGGGCAGCCGGGTGGCTCAATTGGTTATAACGCAGTGCTCATAACACCAATGTCGCCAGTTAGATTGCCACGTGGGCCAGTGAGCTATGCCCTCCACAATTGGATTGAAAACATCGACTTAACTTGGAGCTGAGCTGCACCCTCCACAGCTAGACTGAAAAACAATGACTTGACTCGCAGCTGATGGGTCATGGAAAAACACAATGTTACCCAATATCCCCCAATAAAAGTTAAAAAGAAATGGTGGGAACATAGCTCTGGAAAGTCATATGAACACCTTTGGAGCAGACAGGAGACATCCGTTAGTCTTTCCCAAATATTTTGGAGGGAGGGGATGTTTTAAAGGTAGGAAAATTGACAGTTTAGATTTGCAAGTTTCAGAGCCAGAGCTAGAACACAAGGTTTGAGACATCTAGACCAGAACTCATTCTACTATACCAAGTGGACCCTACAAGTTAAAAGGAATTTTTCAATCCTAATAAAAACGTGTTTATAGTAATAATTTCTCAAAAAATGGTCACAATCGTTAAAATATACCTCCGATTGACTTTTACAATTAAGGCATCAGAGTAGATTTGGTATTTTAGAACATGCAATTATTATCTAAATAAACTTTGACATTTCTGAGAAGTTGCTGGAAAGAATCACTTTTCAGATATTAAAACCAACATACTGAGAAGTAATTCTCTTCCTGAACATGTCGCAGAAAATCAGAGCTCAGAATCTATTTCAAAAAGAAGGTAATTAAGGGAGGATGATATGGACTGAACTGTGTCTCCCCAAAATTCATATGTTGAAGCCCTAACCTGCAATGTTAAGAAGATAATTGGAGATAGGACCTTTGGGAGGTAATTAGGGTTAACCAAGGTCATGAGGGTGGGACGATCATGACGAAGAGCTCTCTTCCTCCCTCTCTCTCGCTCTCTCCCACATGGGGACATACCAAGAAGGCAGCCTTCTGTAAATCAGGAAGAGATTTCTCATCAGGAACCAAATTACCTGGCACGTTGGACTTCCAGCCTCCAGAATTATGAGAAATAAGTTTCTGTTGTTTAAACTATTCAGTCTATAGTACTTTGTTATGGCAGCCTGAGCAGAGTACCACTGAGGCCAAGATCACAGGTACTGCAACTTCGTGTCCCCGTTTTTCTAGTTTCCAGGCTGGATTTCCAGCCTTCTATCACAATGTCAGGTAGGACACCAGAGTATGTGCCCCCCTTCTTCATCTGAAAAAGGAAAGAGATAGGACTGGATTGCCCCGTAGGGTCTGAAGGTGGTAACCTATTAAGATTTTTATAGAACTCTGAGACTCATTTTAGCCATCCTCAGTGGCTTCTTCTTAATAATTCTTAACCTAGAGAATAGTTTGAATAACTATATATTTTCAAATATGAAACATAACTATAGATAAAAACTTTTTCAAGGGAAGGGAGAAACCTTTAAAACTGGAACCACAACCTCCTGGTTCAGAAAGCTCCTGGTCACTGGCTTATTCAGAAACTGTCAAAATAGTACCTTCTATTCCCAAAGCATGTTTTTGTTCTATTGTGGAGAAATGGAAGGTTGATTTTTTTAAAGCATAAAACAGTAAAAAATGAATAAATCACTTTAATTGAAAATATTTTTTAAGACCAGAAATGATTAACGTGGTTTGGATAGTCTACTCCTGCAAGCTTATATTTTTTAGTCACTTTCCTGACCTTGTGTACTCATTTTGAAGTGCAAAAATTATTTCTGAAAATTGGTTGAAAATACAAGCAATAAAGGGGTAACCAACAGGAAAGCAATTAATTACGAGCTCCCACTTCGTTGCATGTTTCCTACAGTAAAGCACTTTTAGAAAATTGCTCACATTATAGACTCAGAGGCACTAATTAATGAAATTTTGATTTTAAAAAATGATAATCACATACAGTTTCCCTAAGAATCTGGCATCAGTGTAGTGCCCCACCCCCAGCCATGAGAGCTAGATTTCTAAGAGCTTCAGGGTGAAGTTTAATTTGGAGAAATGCTAAGAAAAAAATAAGGAGGGAAGGGAGAAATTATAAGTAAACATACAAATTTCATGTCTCTTTGGTAACATTTTATATTCATAAAAATGTAAGCATAAAGACAAACTATGAAATAAATTACCAATATTTTTATAGTAGCAAAAAGTACATACATGAGATCTACTCTCTTAACAATTTTTAAGTGTACAGTACAGTATTGTTAACTATAGACATAATGGTGTACAGCATATCACTAGAAGTCTTTCATCTTGCAAATCTAAAACTCTACCCGATGAACAGCAACTCCCCATTCCCCCTCCCCTTGCCCCTAGAGACCACCATTCTATTTTCTGCCTCGATGGATTTGACTGCTCTAGGTACCTCATGTAAGTGGGATCATATGATATTTGTCCTTTTGTGACTGGCTTAAGTATTTCACTTAGCATCACATCCTTAAGGTTCATACACATTGTAGCACACACATTTGTCAGAATGTCCTTCCTTTTTAATGATGAATAATATTCCATTGTATGTGTACATCACATTTTGTTTACCCATTCGTGCCTCGATGGACGTTTAGGTTGGCCACAACCTCCTTGGCTATTGTGAATAATTCTGCAATGAACATGAGAGTGCAAGTAATCTCCTCCAGATTCTGATTTTAATTCTTCTGGACAAATACCTAAAAATGGGATTGTGCCATACGGTCGGTCATTCTATTTTTAATTTGCCAATGATATTTTATGCATATTAAATTTGCAGTAAAGGTTTTCTATTATTAAGTTTTATTTATCATGCCCTAATAGTCAGAAAACCTTCCCAATCTCCCTTCTTCTGACTTTACTGAAATTCTTGCTTTTCTTTATTATAGATAATGAGCATAACATTTTTTTTTTCATTTTTGTAACTAGTGTTATGACATGAAATTTTTCATTTTTGCTGTGATTGTAAAGACATGGAGCAACTTGGATGTTTGGGGAGCTTTGTGGAGCCCTGTTCTTCTGCCACGTGGGTGAGTAGGTATTTCTCCCCACCCTTTCCCCCCACCCAGGGTACACTGCCTGACTTATCCAGCATCACTTCAAGGCAAAGAAGGTGCTGTGAGCAACTCTGATTAATGCCTCAGCTTCCTCCCTTCACAGACAGGAGAATATGGTCCAAGTCCCAGATTAGCTTTTCCTCATCTTCCTTCCTTTAGCCAAAATTTTAGTGGAAAAACCGCTCTTCTTGATCTCTCTTTTCTATTCCCAACCTCCCAATTTTATCCTTTTCTAACTCACAAACATGAGAAACAATGTTCTTGCCATTGAAAAAAATGGTACGCAGAAGTAAACTCCTGCATAACACAGCTGTGGTGGGGAAGGAATCACCACTTTCCTCTGAAACCATGTTTTAAAGAAGTTCATTGAAATTTGAAAGCAAGCAACAGCTATGGATGTCTCTAAGCAACTCTGCAGGCTGCTCATTACGTGTTAATTTTGGTTTAAAGATCTCAAGAACCCATCAAAAACAGAAGTATAGAAATTGTGGCAGATTTTATTTTCCAAAGATGGCCACAATACCTCACAACCCACACCATTTACTTGCAATTGACTAACAACCCTCCCACATTGATGGGAAGTCTGTTTCCAACCCTTAAATTTGGATAGGCTCATAACTGGTAAAAGGGACAATGTGTGACTTCAGAGACCAGATGGAAAAAGGTGACAAAGGTGACAAAGAAACCCCTGGTTCTTTTGGGACACATGGTTCTGGAGGTCTGAGTTACCATGGCAACCATCTATCTATTTAGAGGTCACCATGCTGGAAGGAAGCGCTAAGTGGCCTACGGAGAGAGACTACGTGACAAGTCTCTGAGACTACATGAAGCAGGAAATGTATGGCCAGCCCCAGCTGTTCCAGATCCAGCCACTGTCTGACCACAACCACATGAAAGACTGGAACCAGAACCACCCAGCCAAGCCCTTTCTGAATTCCTGATCCCTACAAAGTACAAAATGTAAGCCACTAAGTTTGGGGGTGATTTCTGACACAGTATTGATAACTGATACAGAATTACTTATCTTTTTTCTTTCTCCTTTTAAAATATTCTCCCACATAGTCTTTCTTAAAATCGAGTATTGAATAGACTTGGTGTTCACTCAAATAATTTTTATTATAAAGATATTTAGATTTGTGGATTAACATCATCAAAATGGCTGCATGAGGTGAGCCTCTGTAAAGCTCCCCTGGAATTTACAACTAATCGAACAACAAGAACTCCACAAAGACTCCCTGCACAGCAGACAGGCAAGACGAACAGGCCCACGACTGAATTCACCTAAAAGTGGGAGAATCAGACAAGTGGGGGCGGGGGAGGAGGGAAGGGAGAAGTGCGGAGACGGAGCTGTGCGGGCGTAGGACGCAGACCTAGCTCAGTGCTCGAAGCTCGCTGCTCCTGGAACTTCCGCAGCTGCGGGAGAGGGAAGGACTCGGACTGCTAGGGCTCCGCTTACGGCCCACAGGGCTGAGGGGGCAGCATATAACACGGCTGAACCCAACGCTTACAGCAGAAACCTCGGAGAAAAGACTGAGGCTGAAAACGGTGGTTTAAGCCCTCACTGCCAAGCAGAGAACGGAAGCCTTAGGCACTGAGACTAGCCGCCCCCTCCCTACCCTCCCAGAGCTCGCCCCGCCCCCACCTGCCCTTTGCTAGAAGCGGAACAGTAGCAGTGTCAGATCAAAAGAACAGAATATTTGCTGTTCTGAGAACTGTGGACCGCAGACACAGATTTGCAGCCCAACCAGTTCCGGCAAAGGAGAGGGAGCTGTGGAAGCAGGACTGGCTGTGGTGGTGGTCGCCACCATTGCTCTAGGCCACCTCTCACAACTCACCCCGCCCCTGGCCCCACCTATCTGGGCGGATCCCTGCAGGAGTACACAGAACTGCTGAAACATAGAGGCTCTGAATCTGGTGCAGAAAGAGCATTGGAACTTCAAAACTCTCCGCATACCCACATGGACACTGCACCCTGTGACCCAGGCGAACTATTAACAGAGGAGACGCCCCTCTCCCAGGGAATCCCCCCATCGTGTGAGAAGCTGGAATAGTGCAGAGAAAACATAGCACTACCATGTGACAGAAAAAAATAACGCTGCAGTCAGAGAGAAAATAAAACATTCTACCAACAAGTACTGGAAAACGAAAGAAAGACCTCTTCCTATCAACCTGTTGCAGAAGCCACTCCTGTAGATGTCTAGGAAGAGAAATAATAAATCAGTAATTGCCATGTATAACCAAGGCAACAAGACAGCTCAGAAAGAAAGTGAAAAGTCTCCAGAAAAGGAACTTAAAGATATGGAAATATGTGACTTAAATGACAGAGAATTCAAGACTGCAGTTCTGAAAAAACTCAACGAGATACAAGAAAACACAGAAAGGCAACTAATGAACTCAGAAACGCAATCAAAGAACAACATGAGCATTTTACAAAAGAGATTGAAATTTTAAAAAAGAACCAAATGGAATTTCTGGAGATTAAAAACTCAATAGAAGAAATTAAGAATGAAATAACCAGCTTAGGTAGTAGAGTTGACCAGATGGAGGAAAGAATCAGTGACATCAAAGATAGAAACCTGGAAATTACACAGATGGAAGAAGAAAGAGACTTGAGACTTAAAAGAAATGAAAGAACTCTACAAGAACTTTCTGACTCTATCAGAAAGAGCAATATAAGAATAATGGGCATACCAGAAGGAGAAGAAAGAGAGAAGGGAACAGAGAATATATTCAAACAAATTGTTGATGAGAACTTCCCAAACTTGTGGACTGAACTGGATCCTCGAATCCAAGAATTAAATAGAACACCTAATTACCTCAATCCCAACAGGCCTTCTCCAAGGCACATTGTATTGAAGCTGTCTAAAATCAACGCCAAAGAAAGAATCCTCAAGGCAGCCAGGGAAAAGAAGACGGTAACCTACAAAGGAAAGCCCATTAGATTATCATCAGATTTTTCAGCAGAAACTCTACAAGCCAGGAGGGAGTGGAACCAAATATTCAAACTATTGAAAGAGAGAAATTATGAGCCAAGAATAATATATCCAGCAAAGATATCCTTTAGATATGAAGGAGGAATAAAGACCTTTGCAAAGACATACAGAAGCTGAGGGAATTTTCTAATACACGACCTGCACTACAAGAAATACTAAAGGAGGCTGTTGGACCACCATCAACAGGGACAATTTGTGGCAACATAAAAAAAGGGAGAGTAAAGGCCTGGACCAGAATATGGGAATGGAGAAAGTAAACATGCTGAAGAAAATGGAATACTCTAAATATCAAACTTTCTTTTACATAAACTTAAGGGTAACCACTCAAAAAAAATCCAGAACTGAAATCTATATTGTAATAAGAGAAGAAACAGAGGGAAACATCATAGAATACCACCACACAGAAATAACAGACAACAACAAAAAGGCAAAGAAACAACGGAGACACAGCCTTACCAGAAAACTAAAGATAGAATGACAGGAAATCCTCACGTATCAATAATCACCCTAAATGTAAATGGACTGAACTCACCAATAAAAAGGCACAGAGTAGCAGATTGGATCAAAAAACTAAACCCAACCATATGCTGTCTCCAAGAGACACATCTCAGCTACAAGGACAAGCATAGACTCAAAGTGAAAGGGTGGAAATTGACACTCCAAGCAAATGGTACCCAGAGAAAAGCAGGTGTAGCCATAATGATATCAGATGAAACAGACTTCAGGGTGAAAAAGGTAACAAGAGACAAAGATGGACATTTCACAATGGTAAAGGGGACTATACAACAAGAAGACATTACAGTCATCATTATTTATGCCCCCAATCAGGGAGCACCGAAATATACCAAGCAACTACTAACAGAACTAAAGGGAGAAATTGACCAAAACACAATTATACTAGGGTGTAATCACACAGCAACCTAGCAGTCTGTCCCCTCCAATCTTTCCTTAAGGAAAAATGACCCTGTGGGATTGTCCCTCATTGGGGTTGAGTTTATGCTACTCTAAGTCTCCATGTTTGGTCCTTGTAAGCAGGGTCTGCAGTCAAAGATGGGTAAGATTTCTCACGGGAGAAACAACCTAAGCCAGACGGGACCCCCCCTAGGACCCCCATGAGCTAATGTAAAGTTAGGAGGTAGCTGTGCCCCTCCTTCTGAGAAGCTGCTGACGCATGCCTCAACTATTGTCCTTTACCCTCAGGAACAATAGCATCTCGCCCCTCCTGTTTGGCTCATGGGATAATCTTAATCTTATCTTGTGAGACTTGTTCCCCCCGGGATTGTATGCACCACACCTTGGTCATTTGGGGGATGGTATGCATCGGTTGCTTTGGGACGATTATGGGATTTGGAATGAAGGATTATTGTGTGGTGTAAGAGTTTCACAGACCCTGCCCCTAATCATGTGATCTCTATTGTGAAAATCAATAAATACCCACGGTGACCCGATTCGGGGCTCCAGTCCCTTGAGGCTGTGAGTCCCTTGGTCCTCTGTGATTTAACTATATTTTAGTCTGTCTCTTTATGAGAGTTTAACCCTCGCCACCTCCCTCGCCTTCCCACGGCTTGTGTTGTGCAGGACGCAACACTAGGGGACTTAAACACATCATTGACAGCTATGGATAGATCATCCAAACAGAAAATAAATAACGAAATAGCGGCCCTAAATGACACGTTAGATGAAATGGACATAATTGACATATATAGAGCACTTCATCCTAAAACATCAGACTATACATTCTTTTCTAGTTCCATTCTTTTCTGCATGTAACATTCTCAAGGATAGACCATATATTGGGACATAATTTAAGAAAATTGAAATCATACCAAGCATATTCTCTGATCACAAGGCTTTGAAATTGGATATCAACTGCAGAAAGAAAGCAGGAAAAAACACAAATACATGGAGATTAAACCACATACTTTTAAAGAACAACTGGGTCAAAGAAGAAATTAAAGGAGAGATCAAAAGACACATAGAAACAAATGACAATGAAAATACATCCTACCACACATAGATCAATGGAACAGAATAGAGAGTCCAGACGTAAATCCATGCCTATATGCCCATCTAATCTACGACAATGGAAGCAAGAATGTACGATGGGGTAAAGACAGTCTGTTCAATAAGTGGTGTTGGGAAACCTGGACAGACACATGCAAGAAAATGAAGCTGGACCACCTCCTTACACCATATACAAAAACAAATTCAAAATGGCTTAAAGACTTAAATGTAAGATCTGAAACCATAAAATATCTAGAAGAAAATATAGGAAGAAACTTCATGGACATTACCCGGAGTAAGATTTTCACTGATATATCCCCTCGCGCGAGGGAAGTAAGAGAAAAAATAAACATGTGAGATTACATCAAACTAAAAAGTTTTTTCACAGCAAAGGAAACCATCAATAAAACAAAAAGGGATCCTACTGTATGGGAAAAGATATTTGCCAATGATATATCTGATAAGGGATTAATATCACAAATCTATAAAAAACTTACTCAACTCAACTCCAAAAAAACAAACAACCCAATTAAAAAATGGGCAGAGGACTTGAGGAGACATTTTTCTAAAAAGGACATACAGAAGGCAAGAAGACATATGAAGAAATGCTCAACCTCACTAACCATCAGAGAAATGCAAATAAAAACCACAATGAGATACCACCTCACTCCAGTCAAAATGGCTATCATCAATAAATCAACAAACAACAAATGCTGGCGTGGATGTGGAGAAAAGGGAACGCTAGTGCACTGTTGTTGGGATTGCAGATTAGTGCAGCCACTATGGAAAACAGTATGGAGGTATCTCAGGAATCTGAAAATGGAACTACCCTATAATCCAGTAATTCCACTCCTAGGCATCTACCCGGAGAAATCCAAAACTCCAATTCAAAAATCTGTATGCACTCCTATGTTTATTGCAGCACTTTACACAATAGCCAAGATATGGAAACAACCGAAATGCCCATCGGTAGATGACTGGATTAAGAAGCTGTGGTACATTTATACAATGGAGTATTACGCAGCCATAAAGAAGAAAGAAATCTTATCACTTGCAGCAACATGGATGGATCTAGAGAACATTATGTTAAGTGAAATAAGTCAGAAAGAGAAAGACAAGTACCATATGATCTCACTTATATATGGAATCTAAAGAAAAGACTATGTGAATGAACTAATCAGAAACAGTTTTGGGGACACAAAGAAAAAACTGAGAGTTGTTAGATGGGTGTGGGGGGGGGGGTGGGGATAAGGGGAAAGGTGAAGGGATTTGGAAGCAGCTGGTAACCACAAGATGGCCTCAGGGTTTTTTTGAAAATTAATTTGGGGAAGGTATTCAATAATGTTGTAAAGATTTTGTTGGGTATCCGATGGACATGCGTCCTATTTGGGAGACCACCTCAGGGATACTGTGGATACCTGATCATGGCATTGTACACCAGAAGCTAAACATTAATGAATGCCAACTATAATTTTATATATATAATGTGATGGTTCAGTGTGAGGTCGGAGGGATAGTGGATGGGGGGAGGGGGGTTCACAGTGTGAGGGATATAAATGATGAACGTCTAGGTATTACCTTGTCTTGTACACCTGAAACTAATAAATAAATAAATTTTAAAAAAAAGAAAAGAAAATACATCCTACCAAAATTTTTGGGATGCAGCGAAAGCAGTTTTAAGAAGGAAATTTATATCATTACAGGCCTATCTCAAGAAACAAGAAACATCCCAAATAAATAACCTCATGTTACACCTTAAAGAATTAGAAAAAGAAGGACAAGTGAAACCCAAGGTCAGGAGAAGAAGGGAAATAACAAAAATCAGAGCAGAGCTCAATGAAATAGAGAATAAAAAGACAATAGAAAAAATTAATGTGACAAAGACTGGTTCTTTGAAAAAATTAATAAAATCGACAAACCCTTGGCTAGACTAAGGTAAAAAGAGAGAAGACACTAATTAACAAAATCAGAAATGAAAAAGGGGAAGTTATCACGGACACCACAGAAATACAAAGGATCATGCAAGAATACTATGAAGGACTATATGCCACCAAATTCAATAACCTAGAAGAAATGGACAAGTTCTTAGAAACATATAGCCTTCCAAGGCTGAACCATGAAGAACTGGAAAATCTTAACAGACAGATCACCAGTAATGAAATTGAATCAGTCATCCAAAACCTTCCCAAAAGCAAAAGTCCGGGACCAGATAGCTTCACTAGTGAATTCTACTAAAACTTCAAAGAGGATCTAATACCCATCCTGCTCAAACTCTTCCAAAAAATTGAAGAAGAGACAGTACTCCCTAACTCAATTTATGAGGCCAACATTATCCTGATACCAAAACCTGGTAAGGACAACACAAAAAAAGAAAACTACAGACCAATATCTCTGATGAATGCAGATGCAAAAATCCTAAACAAAATTCTAGCAAATCGAATACAACAATGCATTAAAAAGATTATTCATCACGACCAAGTGGGGTTCATCCCCGGGGCACAAGGATGGTTCAACATCCGCAAATCCATCAATGTGATACATCACATAAACAAAATAAAGGAAAAAAATCCTATGATTATATCAATTGGTGCAGAAAAAGCATTTGACAAGATACATCCATTTATGATTAAAACACTTAATAAAATAGGTATAGAAGGAAAATACCTTCACATAATAAAGGCCATATATGACAAGCCCTCAGCTAATCTCATAATTAATGGTGAAAAACTGAAGCCCTTTGCTCTACGTTCAGGAACACGACAGGGCTGTCCCCTATCACCTCTTCTTTTCAACATAGTGTTGGAAGTCCTTGCCAGAGCAATCAGGCAAGAGAAAGAAATAAAACACATCCAAATTGGGAATGAAGAAGTTATATTATCACTCTTTGCAGATGACATGATGCTATATATAGAAAACCCTAAAGACTCCACCAAAAAGCTATAAGAAACAATCAACAAATACAGTAAAGTTGCTGGCTACAAAATCAACGTACAAAAATCCATTGCTTTCCTATATACCAACAATGAAATCTCAGAAAAAGAGATAGAAAAAACAATTCCCTTTGCAATTGCAGCAAGAAGAATAAAATACCTAGAAATAAAGTAAACCAAGGATGTGAAGGACCTATATGCTGAAAACTATAAGACATTTTTGAAAGAAATTGAAGTCACAAAGAAATAGGAAGACATTCCGTGCTCATGGATTGGAAGAATCAACATAGTTAAAATGGCCATATTACCCAAAGCAATATACAGATTTAATGCAATCCCCATCAAAATCCCAATGGCAGTTTTTAAAGAAATAGAACAAAAATCATCAGATTTGTTTGGAACCACAAAAGACCACGAATAGCCAAAGCAATCTTAAGAAAAAAGAACAATACTGGAGGTATCACACTCCCTGACTTTAGCTTGTACTACAGGGCTACAATAATCAAAACATCATGGTATTGGCAGAAAAACAGACACATAGACCAATGGAACAGAATTGAGAATGCAGAAATAAAACCACATAAATATGGACAGATAATTTTTTTTCATGGTTAAACATTTTTTTTAATTAATTAGATTTATTGGGGTGACAATTGTTAGTAAATTTACATAGATTTCAGGTGTACAATTCTGTATCATATCATCTATAAATCCCATTGTGTGTTCACTACCCAGAGTCAGTTCTCTTTCCATCACCATATATTTGATCCCCCTTACCCTCATCACCCACCCCCCACCCCCTTGCCCTCTGGTAACCACTAAATTACTGTCTGTGTCCATGAGTTTTTGTTTCTCATTTGTTTGTCTTGTTCTTTTGTTGTTTTTGGTTTATATACCACATATCAGTGAAATCATAGGGTTCTCTGTTTTTTCTGATGGACAGATAATTTTTGACAAAGAAGCTAAAACATACAATGGAGGAAAGACAGCCTCTTCAATAAATGGTGCTGGGAGAATTGGATAGCCACGTGTAAAAGAATGAAACTGGACATCTGTGAAATCTGTCACCATGTACCGAAATTAATTCAAAATGGATCAAAGACTTAAGCATAAGACCTGACACAATAAACTGCATAGAAGAAAACATAGGTACTAAACTTATGGACCTTGGGTTCGAAGAGCATTTTATGAATTTGACTCCAAAGGCAATGAAAGTAAAAGCTAAAATAAACAAATGGGACTATATGAAACTTAAAAGCTTCTGCACGGCAAAAAAAACCATCGACAAAATAAAAAGGCAACCAACTGAATGGGAGAACATTTTTGCAAACAGTGCCTCCGATAAGGAGCTAATATCCAAAATATGCAGGGAACTCATACAACTCAACAAAGAAAAAACAAACAACCCAATTGAAAAACGGACAGAGGGCTGAAGAGACATTTCTCCAAAGAGGACATACAAATGGCAAATAGACATATGAAAAAATGCTCAACATCGCTAATCATCAGAGAAATGCAAATGAAAACCACAATGAGATATCACCTCACCCCAGTCAGAACGGCTATCATCAACAAGACAAATAGTAACAAGTGTTTGAGAGGCTGTGGAGAAAAAGGAACCCTCATACACTGTTGGTGGGAATGCAGACTGGTGCAGTTGCTATGGAAGGCAGTGTGGAGGTTCCTCAAAAAATTAAGGATAGAATTACCATATGACCCAGCAATCCCTCTCCTGGGTATCTACCCAAAAAATCTGAAAACATTTATCCATAAAGACATATGTGTTCCAATGTTCACTGCAGCTTTATTTACAGTGGCCAAGACATGGAAACAACCAAAATGTCCTTCGATAGATGAATGGATAAAGAAGCTGTGGTATATATACACAATGGAATACTCTTTGGTGGTAAGAAAAGATGAAATGGGACCATTTGTGACAACATGGATGGATCTTGAGAGTATGATGCTAAGTGAAATAAGTCAGAGAGAAAAAGTAGAGAACCATATAATTTCACTGATATGTGGTATATAAAACTGAACACAACAAAAGAACAAGACAAACAAATGAAGGAACAAAAACTCACAGACATAGACAATAGTTTAGGGGTTACCAGAGGGTAAGGGGGAGAGGGAGGCTATAGAAGAGGGTAAACGGGGTCTAGTATATGTTACAGGAGAACTGACTCTGGGTGGTGAACGCACAATGTGAGATATAGATAATGTATTACAGAATTGTACACCTGAAATCTATGTAACTTTACTAACAATTGTCACCCCGATAAACTTTAATTTTAAAAAAAGATATTTAGATTTGTATTATATGGGTTAAGACAACTGTCTCTGGAGTCAGTTTGCTGGATCAGAATCTTAGCTACCACTTGTTATCTACATTACCTTGAGAAACTTACTAAATAGGGTGAAAATTGTGATTACTTCTACCCTTCACTCCATTTCAGCAGATCCACTGTGTGGCAGCCATGTCCTTTGTGTGGGACTAATTCTCGCTCTACTCCATGGGCAGACTTTGGTGGGTCTATGGAGCCAATCATGGTAATCCCAACCCCACTGACATGGTGATTACCTCAAGCCTAACTCACCAGTGTGAAACATATTCCTGGCCACTGAGACTGGTTTGAAGCAACCCAATCAAAGCAAAACCAGTAGCAGTGTGGGAGTGACTCTTTCTCCCTAGATGTAAATGAAGAAACGTGGTTCGAGCAGATAAAACCAGCCATCTTGTGATCCTGATCGAAGCCAACCAGAAAATAAAGCTGACATGCAGTAGGGGATGAGCCAAAGTAACTACAAAGCACTGGCCAAACTATACCTGAAGTTCACTCTACCTCTGGACTTTTCAGTTTTGTAAGTTGACAAATCTCTGTTGTCATTTAAGAAATTTTGAGTTGAGTTTTCTGGTACTGAAGCTTTACCTCTCTGTACTCACTCGTCATATACAATACGGTGATAATACTTCTACCTTCTTCATTGAGTTGTTGTGGAGAGCAAAGGCAATATTACATGTGTAGTTTTTAGATCAGTGCCTACACAAAGAAATGAACTTAATAAAGAAATATACATGCAAAAATATAGCTAGGACTGAAGTGACAGGTATAGTTCTTATGCAACTATAAATTAAAAATTAGTTTATAAATTAAATTCAAACAAACAGAGGCACTGAAAGTATGTGGCAGTACTTGGTTATAATACAGTCATTCAGATGATTCAGAATATGCTAATGTTAATTTTCTTATAATTAACATTATAAGAAATTAATATAACATTATAGAAAATTAAACATCATTTAATTTTTCATAAACATTAAAACCCAAAATATAAACTCCTCATAGAGAATTCATGAGTCTCCTAAAAGACACACACTTACCTAACAGAAACCAAAAATGTCAATTAGGTACACATCCAGGACATTCCTACTGAATGAAGGAGCATAACAAATGTGATTTGAGACCTTTTCTAGGAAAATTACACCAGTTGAGCTTTTTGCTTTCTATCCAGAAATCTTTCAAGTCGAAATGTCACCATTCAGCACAGAAAAAGTTCTCAAAACATGCACTTAAAAAAAGTGAGAGGAAATCCAGTTTCACACTATGTTTCCTAACAATGGAATAAAAGTTGTTAAGGTCCATAAATAGAGTTCATTATATTAATCAACTTAACACCATTTTCTGTAGTGAGAGATATTGCCTCAGAAATAATGCCAGTCCTTCAGATTTTTTCATGTGGTTTCATAATAAGCCATTATATTCAGAGGACCACCTGACAAACACAATTCAGCAAAAAGCAGCTTAAACTCCATGACACATCCGTGGTTCCAGAGCCAAGAGTTATTCATGCTGAGTAAATAATGCTGACTTTGTTTATTTTATTGTCTGTTTGATATATACTAAGTCTTGAGCAGCTAGTAAGTTTTATAACTTAAGATATATTTTTTTATTCTTATCTACAAAGCGGCATTCCACTGTGTTCTTTTTTTCCCCCAACTATAGCTGTATTTGTGAGAATTCTCATGGTGAAAATTCCCTTTTTAAAGACGATTGTGATGTAGATTAGGTTTATATTTGGTGGGAGACCAACCTCACCCATCACTCTTTTGTCAGCATAGTAATGGGGAAGGAGTCATTTAATCCAGGAGCATTTGAAAGATCAGAGATGCTGACCTCGGGGACAAGTGAGATACTGTTTAGACAGCAAGTTCTGGCGTGAATCCAAGCTGCATGCTCACGAGATTCAGATGTATAGTTTGATGGACTGAGAGAGTCTGTCCATTGCAAGTCTACTTGCAGGGGGTCTAAGACAGACTTGATAACACGTGACCTGGGTACTAGTTGAATTTGGAGAGGGGGGAAATGTTTAGAGGAAACCCTCTTTCTGGGTTTATTTTCTTACAATGCAATCCCTCTAAACAGACTCCACCAAAGACTCCACCAAAGTGCACCATGACAATTTCTGAATTCTCTGCCTGTTTTCTGAGAGGCAGTTATGCTTATTCCAGTCATTTGTTGCTGCATAAATCAACTATCCAAAATCTAATGATTTAAAACTACAATTTTGTGGGTCAGGAATTTGGGCAGGATTCAGTTGGGCGATTTTTCTGCCCCTTGTGCTGCTGAGTGGGGTCACTGAATGTTGTTTAGCTGGTGGCTAGTCTCAGTCTGGAGGATCTGAGAAGGCTTCACTCACATGTCTGGTGTTTCAATAGAAACGTTTAAAAGACTGGGCTCAGCTGGACCCCTCTCCCTCTCCATGGAGTCCAGGGCCTTTCCATGTGGTCTCTCCAGCAGAGCAGTTGGTCTTCCTACCTGGCAACTCTAAAAAGACCAGAGTAGAAGCTGTAATCCTCTCAAAGCCTAGGCCTGGAACTGCCATAGCACCCCTTTACCATACTTGGTAGTTGGAACAGTCATAGGCCAGACCAGATTCAAAGAGATGAGAAGTAGTTTCTATCTCTCCATAGAAGTGCCCAAAAAATGGCAGCCATCACAATGCCCTCCATCTGAACAAGCACAGACCTGGAATCTGGATAAAGATTGAGGCAGAAGTGAATCCTAGATCAAGGTTACCGTTACTTGAATGAAAATTGGACTGACATCTTGCTCCTGAGAAGCTGGGGAATCTTGGCCTTCACCAGATTCCATGTTTTAGAAGTCACATTCTCCTTCTGTGGACCTCAGTAGAACACACTAAATGGTCAGCCAGGTTCTTATCCCTGTGCTGTTTCTGTCATTCTGGACTGGTCATCTGAATTTTCTCTGACTTAAATATATCATGGGTCTCTCCTGGAATCTTTCACTTCCTGGTAGGCTTCACAGGTTGAACAGGTCTCTAGTGTCTTTGAAAAAGCTTCCCAAATATTAAAATAAGATGTAATGAGGTCTCATTAGAAAGGCAGACTTTTTGACCACCAAAACAAAAAAAGAAGAAAAGAAGAAGGAACTGTGTGTTTGAGGAACACATAAATACTTGGTCAGCTTCTGCAGAGCACTTCAAAGAAAGAATGTTATGTCTAAATCAGAATCTGAACATAAAAGTTCAAAAGATAACATGATAATGCTTGCTTGGCAACCCTGTCTTCCTGATGGAAATGCAAACATGCAAAGGCAGAGCCTTCTTTTCAAAATGTATGGTAAACACTGGGTTCTACCAACATGCTAATTTGAAGATTATTTTATTACTGTGTACTTTTCAAGGCTAAATTGGAAACAGCTGTCTTCCTGAGAATTAGGAACTAGAAAAGGATTATAACTGAGGATGAGATGGCAAAGTCTATTTCAGTTGCCTTGTGCTGAAGACGGGTGTACCTCTAGGATGTAGGAAGTTTTTCTTTTGTGCACACAATTATTTAATAAACTTTAATTAAGAACATACTACAAGTATACAATGCACAGACTCCTCTTTATAAAACAAGTTAATTCTTTTGATTACTGGGTGTGTTTTTTTCATTTTTCCAAAAAGCATCTGGAACCAGATAACCCAGGCCCTACTGACTTATGCATTCAAATTAATCATGTTCCATTAATGCCATATCTAGGTGCTCTGATTCCTCACTTGATTGATTCTCATTGCCTTGAATCACAAGAAGACCTGTCTTTTCCCAATATCCCCTTCTGCAATAGTTTCCAAAATCCCCATAGGACTTATACACGTAACCAGATTGTTCACTAGGCTTTTCTGTCTGGTGGTTCCAAGAGAGTTTACCTATAATCAGGGCAAGAACCTCTGTTTCAGGGTCCACTGCCTTCTCCATGCCCCACTGACTGTTTTTTGTCTGCTGTCTTCATGTTGCTTCTCCTGCTCCAACTACCACTAATCTTGGAAACCCCTCACCTCCTACTGCCCACAAGTCTTCCACATCTCCAACCTCTGAGAATCTCCTCCTCAGAACTGTGGGAAATGATTCCTTATCCTCGTGGCCAACTCTTTCAGAGGTACTTCACATATCAGAGTTGTTGAGCTCCTAAGTTGGATATGGTGGTTTCTTCATGTGAATGCCCTCTTCTTCCCAACATGTATAAGAGGTTGGGATGAGGGCTGCTGGAGGGGCAGCCACTAGATTGAGAACTGATCAAGCACAGCTTCGCCCCATACTTGGAACCACTGTTCCTTGGTCAACTGAACAGTGCTGTTCAATCTGTCAACTCTTCTAGCCTTCTTTCTCACTCATTGTAGATTTTTTTTTCCTCAGTGGCCAAGATGTCCTTCTAGACATATGGCTTCCTTTAAGGACCCCCTAGTCAAGCATGACTCAAGTAAGAGGATCCCTGTCCTGAGCCCCATGTTTTAGAGGGCTCTGCTATGGCATCTTAGATATGCTCAGTCTCATAGGGTGAGGAGTCCACAGGACCAGGAGAACATGCTCACTCAGAGATCATGGTCTTCCATGTTTCAGGTACTCGGGATCCTGGAATCCCACCCAAATGGCCCCAAGATCACGTCTAGAGTCAGCACACCCACTTATCTGGGGTCTGTTGTCCCAAGGGCAGGCTGCACCTCCAGTACATGCAGCCTACACCTGGGAAGTGGCCATGGGCCAACTGTTGCGGTGGGGGGTTGCTGTATACATAATTTGGAAGTGGGGTCTAAGATGTCCACATATGTGCATTTGAATTTTCTTGTAGTGACAGGTGGAGCTGCATGTGCAAACAGAAGACAGGCAGGATACAGGCCAGACACTAGCTCTCCCACACTGTGATGTTCAGAAGTGGAAGCACAAGAAGTCTAAGAATTCTGAATTTGAACTTGGCCTTTCAGGTCATTATGAAAGTACAGGTCAGTATATGCCTGAAGCTTATCTGTGAATAAGGTTCAATTTATTTCCTTTGAACACCCAAATCACTACACATCAAGGGATGTAGTTGACCATCTGTTATAAGTGTAATATATTGTGGTGCCTAAGATGATACCCCAAAATTCTGTGGTTGGGGGAATATGATCAAGAGCACAAGAGGACCTCTAGAGGGCAGTGTTGCCTAACCCTCCACTCTGGCCCAGTCAAGGGACCCTGGTACTACATCCAAAAAACTTAAAAATGGAAACTGGTGATTCTCCAGCTCCTCCAAGATATTTTTCCTCCCTCCACCAGGTGAAATCTTGGCTGTTTCTGAGACTCAGTTTTACAAGATGAAGTTCAATGAGAGACGAGAGATGGAGAGCCAGTTTCTCAGCCTCACTCAGCATCACTTCCTTTCCCTTCAGGAAACAATCCTTCCCCCCTCCCCTTTTTCCTTCACACCGAGAGATGCAGTGTAGGGACCAGGCTGCATAGGGACAAAGAAGCCCCAGAAGGGAGAGATTTGTTGAGCAATGACTCTCATTCACCCTTCAGATAAACTCCATGGTCTTCAGGGCTCTGCGCCCCTCCAGAGTCATCTGTAGGTATCATCAATGCTAGTTCCTCTGGGGGGAGCACTGAGAGGCCCATAATTAGAGGAATTGCCCTTCGCTTCCTTGAGTGGACTGAGCTATGTGTTGATCTAGCGGAGAAACTCACCTCTGGAACTGTCAGGGCTTTATAATCAGGGGATCCTATTGCTCCTCCAAAAGGTGACATAAAAAAATAACTTTGCCAGGCAAGTTATGACCACCAGCCTCAATTAACACCTTCAAGAGCATGGGCTCAAGTGGAAAAGAAGAAGCACTGGCTGAGCGTCTACTCCATGCCAGATTCAGTTAGGACTTTATTTAGATATCCCCTTTAGTCCTCACAGCAGCCATATGGCTGATATCTACATATACCCCATTTTACAGATGAGGAACCAAGGTTCAGAGAAATTGTAACAGGATGTTAAATTTCTCATCCTGTTCTTCATGCAAGTTTGGCATGAAGCATGAAAACAACACAAATCCTAATCTAAAGACAGCAATACAAATTTTTCAAAATTGATTCATGACTCCTGGGTTACTAAACCACAGGGATAGAAGGGAGGGGTGAGTGTTGATGCAGAGGGATGTATGTAGAGAGTACTCAGTGTGCTATGTGTCCACCCCTCCCCCATTGGGGCAGGGTGGGGGTGTTTTCTCCTCACCTCAAGCCTAGGAAAAAGGGCTTTTGTGGGACCTCTTAGAAAATAAAATGTGTGTCTCCTGTAGTTTGGAGCACCCAGAGACCCAGAGGACAGGTGTCTGACTCATGCCTAATAAGTCTAAAGAGGGCAGAGATTGGTTAGTTTGAGGCAAGAAGAGGCTGCTTCACTGGGTTTGGCCTGTGCAACCTGAATAAGTCATGGTGATGATGTGTGATGGGCAAAGGATGGGTCATGAGATAAAACCAGGGAGGGGTCATCTTAGGTCTTCCTCTAAAAGGGTTTCTGTAGAGGGCAAGGTGACCCTTAATAGAAAGAATCCAGAGGGGTACATCCAGGGACTGTGAAAAGGTCACAGGGGACCAGCTATTACAGAGATGTATTCACCTATGCCAAGAAAAAGAAAATGAGGACGGCCAGATGGTTCAGTTGGTTAGAGCGCAAGCTCTTAGCAATGGGGTTGTCGGTTCCGTTCCCATGTGGGCCAGTGAACTGAACCCTCTACAACTAGATTGAAGACAACTGAGCTGCCACTGAGCTTCCAGAGGGGTGGCTGGATGGCTCAGTTGGTTAGAGCGTGGGCTGTCAACAACAAGGTTGCCGGTTCAATTCCCACATGGGATGGTGGGCTGCGCCCCCTCCAACTAAAGATTGAAAATGGCGACTGGACTTGGAGCTGAACTGTGCCCTCCACAACTAGATTGAAGGACAATGACTTGGAGTTGATGGACGCTGGAGAAACACACTGTTCCCCAATATACCCAATAAAATAAATAAATAAACAAACAAACAAACAAACAAAAGGGGAAAAAAGATGAGAGATTTGAATTTATGGGGGCTCTCCTAAGAACCCATAACAGAACCCTCTAGAGAAATGTTCAGCTTTAAACATCTGCCATGTCTGGAACACACCACGTATAGCTCAGTACCAGTGAAGATGAACATAAAATCCATGGATCCTGTCTGAGTGTTCATCTAGGGCCAGGGCCGGGGCCAGAACCAGTCATCCACTAGGAGCCGTGAGACATAAAAATCAACCTGCTTCTGATTACTCCTCAAAATGATAACAATGATTTTCCCCAAGATATAGGATCGTAGATTATTTTAATTTATATATATTCATTCAATCAATTTTTAACACTTACTAGGTGCCAGTCTTCATTTATTTTATTTTGGATTTTTTTAATGAGTTTTTTAGGTTAATTTTAGAGATGCAGAAAAAGAAGTCCATGGAAGTGAAAGCTGTCTCTGCCTGTTCCCTTGGCAAGCAAGATGTAAGGCGAGACTCCGAGAGTCAGGAGCGAGCATTTGGCATAAATCAGCTCTCTATGGGTCTCATCCAGAAAACACAGCTGCATAAGGATAATGTGCAAAAGCAAGACCTACTGGAAGCATCCCTTAAGTGTTAACACATGCTACATAAAATACAAAACTTGAGTTTCAGACTCTATTGACCCCAAAACCAAGAGTTTACCAGAACGGGATCTAACAACACAAGAGTGATATTTGCATCTTAAGGCCCTTTTTCCTCTGGTATGCATTGTACGTATGTCATATCAGCTGGATAACTTAAAAATTAAAAGACATCCCACTGACAGACCCTCTTCTCCCAAAATACAACAGTACATACAGTAGTCCTTCCACATTCATCATTTTGGCATACACAGGTTCAAATATTAAAGAACGATCTCAAGTGTTTGTATTTATGTCTCTAGCTTCATGTCTCCAAATTGCCCTTCATATTCACACACACACACACACACACACAATCTCTCCCTGTCCTTTTGCCTCTCTTCGCTCCCCCACCCCCACCAGGTGTCAGTCATCATAAATTTTTTCTCAGTTTCTTAAAAAGATCATGCTCTCTTTGGCTTCTGTACATTTTCCCCCTATCAAAACCTTTCTTAAACTCCAAATCAGAGTTAGGTAAGCCCCATCACACAATATATCTCTATAATTAAATTATCTACTTTTTGTGTATCCTCTAAACTATAAGTTCCATGAAAGCAAAGAATTTATCTTCTACTCATGCACTTAACAAACAAATACTGATTACTTTCTCTGTGCCAGGCTCAGCTCTAGCAAGACTAAGACAAGAATAAGACACCACCTAACTCTCTGCCTAGAACACTTTAGATATCTTCTAAAAATTGGTTGACTGGATGGATGGATGGATAGATGGATGGATGGATATATATGGCAATTACGAATATGTCAGTTAGGAATGTGCTCAGCTGCAACCAAAATAAAACCTCAACTGTGGCTTCAATAAATAAATTTATTTAACTCACATGACAAGAAGTCATAAGTAGGCTGTTCAAGGTGGGTAGTGATTCCACAAGGCTATTGGTGCTTCTATCTTCCCATTTTCTAGTCTCGGTGTGTTTTATGACAAAAATATGCCTATTTCCTAAACCCTGATACCTGTGATCTTATTTAGAAATAGAGTCTTTGCCAATGCAGTCGAGTTAAGATTAGGCCACACCAGGGAAGGGGAGGGCCCATATTCAATATGACTGGTTCCCTTACGAGAAGAGACACAGTCACAGAGAGAATGCCATGTAACAACAGAGGCAGAGATGGACTGACGCTTCTACAAACCAAGAATTATAGGCAACACTGGAAGCTAGGAAGAGGCAAGAAAGGATTCTCCCCTACAACCTTCAGAGGGAGCACGGCCCTGTTGACACCTTGATTTTGAACTTCTAGTCTCTAGAACTGTGAGAGAATAAATTGCTGTTGTTTCAAGCCACCCAATTTTTGGTAATCTGTTACGGCAGCCCTAACAAGCTAACACAGTGTGTGACTTGCACCCTCACAGTTACAGGACGCCAGCTGCATTTCTTGGCACCACATCTGTGGTCTGATCGGGAAGAAGGGGAGAAGAGAAAGTCTGATTGGCCATTCCCGTCTAGTCTGAACCTTTAAGAAGCTTTCTTGGAAGTCCAATCAATGATATCAGTGAACATCTCATGGACCAGGACTGGTCACCCGGTCTGTTCACGCTTTACCTGCTAGGGCGTCTGGGAAAGTATTCTATAGTTAAGGAAGGCAAAGGGGATTGTAAATGGCTTTAGGTTTCCCAATCCATGATGACATAATTATACTAAGCATGTCCTTGCCCTGTTCAGGGCACTCGTGTTAATATACCTCTTCTTTTTCTCCTCTGCCATCCCTAATATATCTTTATTTAAACAGATAAATATTTTACTCATGAGAACAAGTGCTGTGGCACAGTTGGCTGGTTAGAATATTACAATTACAAACAGGCCTTTCATAAATGGTGTGTGACAGGTGAGAAACATTTCCCATTTTCTCTCTCATTCCCAAGACCAGGGCTGGGATGGACCCAGTGAAGGTGCTCTGTTTAAGGGAGAGAGCTGCCAGCCCACGGTTCCACTCGCTGGGTCTCTTCCCCAAATGACCCAGGCTTTCCTGCCTGCACTATTCACCCCCGAGTAAAACTTGTTAACAATCTTTGAGCCTCAAACTGAGCTATTCATAGACCATAAGGAATACCTGCAACCCCTTAGTATTTGGTTTCTACATCTGAAAATTATACAACTAAAAAACATATTCCACTAAAAATCAACAATTCAAATATTTAGAAATAGACCAGAAATAAAAAATATCTTCTTATACCAGCAACCCCCTATCCCCTGCTCCCAGTCACACGTCCCGTAGCAGATGCAGCCACTAATAAGTTTGTTTCTTTGTTTCCCCTCATTGACACATTTACATACTTACACACATACACAACACACATTATATACACCACACAATAAACATATTGGGGATGCCAAAAAAATGTGTACAAGTGGACACTTTGGTCAACGTTGCTCAAGCAGTAGTTTGCCGTAATCAGCAGTGTCTGGACACTGATGGTAACCACTTTGAGCACCTCTTGTCATTGCAGAAGTCAAACGTGACTTGTAGTCATCTTTTGTTATCGGTATATATTGAGTATTACAATTTTAATATAGTTTTCCTTTCTCAAAATATATATACTTTTTTTGGCACCCTGTGTATATATACAAACCACACACACACTATACACACATGCCGAGCATACACAGTTTGTATATTGCATAAATGGGATTATACTGCCGCTCATTTTTTTTATTTTACAATATGTCATGGTATTCCTTGTAAGGATTTTCTATGAATTATTCAACCAATCTTCTACTGGATGTAGGATATATAACAACTGATATAGAGCAGAGATTCATGCCAGACTGCATGGGGCACATCACATCACAATTCCGCCTCGTGCAGCTGTGAAACCTTGAATAAAATTCCTCGCCATTTTGTGTCTCAGGTCCTTCTTCTGTATAATGGGGATAATAAAGTCACTTATGAGATTGTCATGGAAGAGTAAGTAAGTTCACTTGTGTAAAGTGCTTAGAAAAGTACAGAAGAGAGGGCCTTATAGAAGTATTAGCTATTACTTTTAGTAATAACAGCATCTCCAATGTTTCCATTACAAGATTTTAGCAAATAACTTATAGATAGTTCTGTGTAAATTTGTGTGAGTATTTCTATGAAACAGATTTCTATTCCTAGCAGTGGAATTGCTATATAAAAAGTCACGAACATTTTAATTTTGCTCGACCCTACTAAACTGTGTCTCAAAAGAAAAAAAATGTGTGTGAGAGTGTGCATTTATCTGTATCTGTACTAATACTGGATGTTATCTCCGAGTCTTAGGGAATCTGTGTGCTGAAATGGCATTTGGATGTTTCAGTAACCATCCCTGGTTACCAATGGTGGTGGGTCTCCTTTCACAGTTTGGTTAGCCACTTCCCACCCTTTTACCTTTTTTTCTTCTTCTGTGAATCCACCAACCATCGTTTTTTGCCTGTGTTACTTTTCTCTTTACTTATGGATTTGTATTTGCTTTCTACATATCATGGCTATGAACATTTTGTGATTATATATGTTACACAGATTCTAACCCAGTGAGTTGTCTATTTTTAGTCTGTCATGCAAAAGTATCAAGTTTTCGTCAATAGTGGTCAATTCTGACATTCTTTTCCCTGGCATTTTGTGTCTTGCTTAGAAAGGTTTCTTCCCACCCTGACATTATGGAAAATAGTCCCCATTATCTGAGGATAACTGGGACCAAGAAAATAATGAAAAGAAATTGGGGTTGAAATTTTATCTGGAAAATGAAATTAGTGTTTTTTATACATCTAACAACATTTTCATTATAATTTGAACCATAAACTAATTTACAAAATGAATAAGAAATAAATCAGGTTTTTAGGAGGGACGATAATTTTTCTGATAAAGTTCTCCGATTGTGTAATACAGTCTCCTTCATTTTTTACAGCACAATCATTTTTACAAAAGTATCTGCAGACGTCATCAATTCTCCCAAGGGTTTCTCTTAGTCCTTTGATGTTTAAATCATCTCCTCTAGATTTCCTTGTAAACTTTCTTTTCTTTATTCTTTAACTGGTCTCATGCTTCCAGAGTATCATGCTGATGGCTTTGCACAGATCTGGACAGTGATCCACCATCATTTTTATCAACTTCATGAAAAATCCTACCGCTTTTGCAGATTTGCATTGTCATTACATAGTCCTCTTGTTTTGGCACGATATTATTGAGTGCTTTTAACACCAGATTCTAATCAGAGGTATTTGGTATGTGGGACAGATGTTGGAGCAGAAAAAGATTTTATGTGTGGCCAATCCATTACTTAGTATTTATTTTCATGATGTGTATATTTTTGCTTTCTGTGCAACTCTATAACTTGAGGAACTCAAATAATGAGGACTCCTTGAGCCTGCCATTCCGTTTAATTCACCCAATAAGTAGAAGGCACTGTTTTAGTCAGGGTTCTCCAGAGAAACAGAATATATGTGTGTGTGTTTTGGGGGGGGGGGGGGAGGTGTGTGTGTGTGTGTGTGTTTGTGTGTGTGTGTGTTTGTGTGTGTGTGTTTGTGTGTGTGTGTGTGTGTGATATTTATTGTGAGGAATTGGCTCATATGATTATGCAAGCGGAGAAGTTCCATGATCTGCTTTCCGCAAGCTGGAGACACAGGAAAGCTAATGGTGTAGTTCTACTTCAAGTCCAAAGGCCTGAGAACCAGGAAAGGCAATGGCAAAAGCCTCAGTCCAAGGAAAGAAGACTGATGTCCCAACCCAAGTAGTCAGGCAGAAAGTGAATTCTCTTTTCTCTGCCTTTTTGTTCTATGGAGACAGTCACAGATTGGATGATGCCCACCCATCTGGGGAGGGTGATCTGCTTTACTCAGTCCACTGATTCAAATGCAAATCTTTCCTGGAAACACCCTCACAGACACACCCAGAAATAATGTTTCACCAGATATCTGGGCACCCAATGGCCTAGTCAAGTTAACACATAAAATTAACTATCTAAGCACCTTTGGCAGTTGTGTTCCCTTGATTTGCAGCATATATTTCCTTTTCTATTGAAGGAACAGTACACACTGAACAGCACTCTCCCCTAACCCCACCCTGCATCCCCCCTCACACTTACACAGACATATGCTAACAACACCAGCCTCCTTTCTCCTAATAATTCCCACGAAAACCTGGAAAGGCTATTTCCAAAAACATCAGGGACAAACCAAACTTAATACCTGTGAGAAAGTAAAACTCTGGCCAGGGCAAGAGCAAAGTTCAGAAGTAAATTACATAATGAACAGATGGGCCTCATTCTCTCATCCGACAAATTGGTGGATGGGGTCATTCTATAGTCCAGCATCTGGCTGACTCACGTTACACCAAGGTCTCCAATAGACTATGTTAAACAACTGTAGCTGAGCCTCCGATAATGCCAGACACTATGGAGAGGGAAAAAGGATGACAAGACCCTGGTCCAAGCTCTCAAGGGTCTTCCAATGCAGTCGTGGAAATAATAAATAACATGAAAGCAAATGTGAGGGTCATTGCTGAGGGTGTTAGAGTGTGTGGTGGACTCACACTGGGCTCCTCAGGACCCAGGAGGGTCAATGGAGGTTTTCATGGGGCCATCACGGGAGGACTGGGCCCTATGCTGCCTCTCACCTACCCAAACTTTGGGGCAGCTGCTTTTATCAACTTTATGTATTGGAGATGTTATTTAAAGAAAAGATTCTGTTTTGAAAGATTAAAAACCTGTAATCTAGAGCAAGTGTCAGCAAACTACAGCTTGGGGACCAAATCTGGCCCGTCTTCTATTTCTGTAAATAAAATCAGTATCCTGGAACCCAGCCACACTCATTCATTTAGCTGTTGTCTATGACTGCTTTCTGCTACAAGAGCTGAGTTGCATAGTTGTGACAGAAACCATATGGCCCACAAAGCCTAAAATATTTACCCTTTGACCTTTTCCAGAAAAAGGTTGCCAACCCCTGATTTAGAGGAAAGCAATCTGGAGATGGACAAGCTCAAATAGTTTTGCTTCCATGGAGGTAGTAAGTTATATTTAGAAGCAGAGCTCCCAGTGGCCAAATCTTCCCCGCAATGATCCCCCTTCACCATTAAATTTTCTTTCCTTCAGCCTCCTATTATAATACAAACACAACCTGCTCCAGAATGCTGGGAAGTGGCCTCTGTCCCCTCTCTGTTCCACCTGAACTCTCCCTCATTGATGACATACGATGAGGAAATGAAGCTTATGCCTCAGGAACCCTTTCAAGGCCTCGTACCTAATTTTGTAATTGTTACTTAAAGAGGCTCAAAAAAATGGGATCTGCCCCCAATTCTATAGGTAGTACCTGTCCTGTCTGGCAGGGCCTTTTGCCTTTAACTCCTTTAGACAGCCTGAGTTCAAGGACAATGAACTCAGCTCTCTACCTCCAGCCTCTGTGGGCTCCTTACTGGGGGACAGCAATCATTCCCCAGTTGAACTAGGTTGGTGTGATGTTTAATTTTATGTGTCAGCTTGGCAGGGCCATAGTGCCCAAATACATGGTAAAATATTATTCTGGATATTTCTGTGAGGGTATTTGGGAATGAGATTTGCCATGAAAGTTAGTAGACTTTGAGTACGGCAGATTACTCTCTGTAATATGGGACAGCCTCATCTAATGAATCAAAGGCCAGAATAGAAAAAAAAGATGGACCTCCCGCGAGCAAGAAGAAATTCTGCCAGCAGATGGCCTTCTGACTTGAACTGCAACCTTTCCTGAGTCTCCAGCCTACCATCCCATCTGGTAGATTTTGGACTTACCAGCCTCCACAATCACATGAGCCAATTTAACCTCCCTCCCTCCCTCCCTCCCTCCCTCCCTCCCTCCCTCCCTCCCTCTCTCTCTCTCTCTCTCTCTCTCTCTCTCTCTCTCTCTCTCTCTCTCGATGTATAGAGTTCTGTTTCTCTGGAGAACCCTGACTAGTACAGTGGTAATTCACTTCTTCAGTTCACACAGTTTCAATATGGAGAAAGATGTGGGAGGTCCAGGTACATCCTCCAATCTGGCTTTGCAGGGCCAGGCACTTTGAGGTTCAGTAGGCGCTTGATTTTGTTGCCAGTAATAAAATCAACTCTTATAAGACCCACTTGGGCCCCTTGAATCTTTTTTTTCATCAGTTAGAGATACAAGAGGGACAAGTAGCTGGCATTTTTAATCTTAAACATTTATCACAATTGATTTTGAAAAAAGATCTGAAATTACATAGAACAAGGTGTAAATGACAGGAGCCTATAATATTCTTTGTTTCCAGAGAGATCTGAATTTCAAAAAGGAATGGATTTTACTGGGATTCCATTTTTGTGCTTTATACCTTTGTGAATTTTCATATACTCTTCAACTGGTAGGTATAATATTCATATTAGAAAAACAAAATTTAAATACAAATTTACTATGTTTCACCACTTCCTTCCCCCAAAATCATTGTTATTTTCCCCTTCTGTCTGATATTGAGTGGCTAGCATTCTAATCTAAAGCTGGAGTTCAACCTCCTTGTTTTCGCAGATTCATTTTTTCATGTATTGATTCACTGGACACATTTGTACACAGCACCTTCATGATGATGTGTTCCAAGCACCGAGTTCGAACAGGTGCTGGGCCTCCTGGAGTCAGTTTGGCTGAATTTATATCCCAGTTCTGCCTCTCATTAGTTGTTTGAGCTCAGTCAGGCTACTTAATCTCTCTGTGCCGTGGTTTTTGGCTTTTGTTGTTGTTCTTTCTTTGTTTAAGTAAAACAGGGCAAACACGGGATGAAATGAGTTAGTAAGTGAAGCATGTAGGGCAACCCTGGGTGGCTGTGAACTCTCAATGCGAATCAGCTGCTGTCACTGCAGACCCTGCTCAGGGAGCAGCTTTGGTGGGGGGTGAGGGAGACGTTTCTGTTGGTTTCTTTCGGAGTGAAGGGGGTCAAGCTGTCATTTTGAAGAAAGCAAAGAAGATGTGAAGAAAGAGGGAACTTAAAGGGATGGAAGGTAGTGATTGGGGTCCATACCCCTCTAGTGACACCAGTCTGGGGTCTTGTGGTGTCCAGACACAGGGGTAGGAACAGAAAGAAAGACTTGGATTAGCACAGGCTGGGTTTCACCCGGGTGTGATGGATGGCCACTGGAACCAGAGACATGGGCAAGAGAGTGGGCGGCATGACAAACAGAAGAAGCAGACCATGGGAGTGCCGTGCCCTGCTTGCTTCTGTAGAGGACACCAGACTGTTACATAACCAGAATGAGCCACGCCCCTGGCTTATGGCACAAGGAAGGCAGCATAACTTTTATTTTTCAAAATGAATTTGGCTCAGGCTGCAACATGCCAGATTAGCAGAAGTTTAACCTCTCCCGCTTGCGGCTTCTTGCCAACCTCTTACCATTGTCTAAAACCCCCACATGCTTATTAGTGTCTTCAAAGCCAGTCCTGTCCAATCAGTCACATGAAACAAAACTGAGACAGGCGCCGTTGGAACTGAAGGAAACCACAGCCACGCCCAGAAGCAGCTGCTCCAGAATTAGCTGCCCCACCAGGCAGTGAGGACCACGAGAACTACAATTAAGGACTCATCTTGTCTGACTCAAAGGAATCGCTAGAGCTGCTGTGGGCTTCAAGATATAACGATTCTTTAAGGTAGAAAAATCCCACTTTCCAAGGATACCTCTGCCCAAGAAGCTCCGCACTCAAACCAGCCCACGCTCCCAAGGTCCCACTGCAAGCATTCACCACATACCAGGCAGAGAGGTACCCCCACCCAACACTACATCAGAACCATCTTTCCTCCCATGACACCCTAGGCCATCCCACTAAGCCCAAGCCACCAGGCCAGACTCCACTTCTCTCATGGCCAGCTACCTGAGGAAGACCTTGGCAGTTCCTTCTCTCTGTTGACCTTCCTCAGCAGGAACCATCACAATCTATGGAGGTACAAAAACATTCAACCTCAAAGGGGAAAAGGTTGGAGCTTCCATTTCTTTCCTCATGGGACGTTCTTTGTCCTCCTACACTTTGGTAACCAGAGGGAGGGGTAGCCTCAATCAGGTCACCAAAAAGGCCCTACCCCACCCCCACAGGGCAAGGCTTGAGGTCTATTTACATAATCAGAGAGCTCACCTTACTCTTCCTGAAACAGAGAAAACCTGACTTACTGTCTCCATCTAGACAGAGAAACAACTAGCAAAGGCAGATTCTTTACACACACACACACACACACACACACAAATGAAAAATTGATTAAAGATTAAAACTCAACAATAGGAAAATAAGAAACCCAATTAAAATATAGGCCAAAGACATCTCACCACAGAAGATAACCAGATTGCAAGTAAGCATATAAAAAGATGATCCACATCATTTGTCATCAGGGAAATGCAAATTAAAATTAAAACGAGATATAGCTACACACCTATTAGAATAGGCCAAAATCTGAAACACTGACAATACCAAATGCTGACAAGGCTGTGGAACAATAGAAACTCTCATTCACTGCTGGAGGAAGGGAAAAGTGGTACAGCCACTTTAGAAAATGTTCTGGTAGTTTCTTACAAAGCTAAACATAATCATACTGTATGATCCAGCAATCGTGCTACTTGGTATTTACCCAAAGGAACTGAAAACAGGCTCACACAAAAATCTGAATATGGATGTTTATAGCAGCTTCATTTGCAGTTTCCAAAACTTGTAAGCAACCAAGAAGTTTTTCACTAGATGAACGAATAAACTCTAATATAATCAGACAATGAAATATTATTCAGCACTAAAAAGAAATGAGCTATCAAGCCATGAAGAGACATGAAGGAACCTTAAATGCTTATTATTAAGTGAAAGAAGCCAATCTGAGAAAGGCTTTACACCGTATGATTCCAACATATGACATCTTGGAAAAGATAAAACTTGGAGACAGTGATCTCCCAATAAGTCCAGCACTCACCTGGCACTACACTTAATGGGGAGGTCACTTCATAAATTATATAAATGTCTAAGCATTATGCTGTACACCTGAAACTAATATAAAATAATGTTGAATATCAACTGAAATTGAAAAAAATGAAATAGTCACGGGGATATAAAGTACAGTATAGGGAATATAGTCAATTATATTGTAATAACTACACATATGCACAGTATCAGATGGGTAATAGACTTACTGGGGTGATCACTTTGTGAGGTATGTAAATGTCTAATCACTATGTTGTTTTATACACTTGAAACTAATATAATATTGTAAGTCAAAAAAGAATTTTTTTAAATAAAAGGGACTCCTTGATTAAAAATAAAAGATCTGTGGTTGAGAATGGTTGGAGGTTGGGGAGGAGAGACATGAATAGGAAGAGCACAGAGGATTTTAGGAAAGTGAAAAATAGTCTGTATGATACCATAATGATGGATATGTGTCATTATACATTTTTCCAAACCCATAAAATATACAAGACCAAGAGTGACCCCTAATGTGATTATGGGTGGTTATTATGGATGGTTATAATGTGATTATTAATGTGATTATGGGTATGGGTGGTCAATGTATGTTCATCAGTTATAACAAAGGTACCACTCAGGTCGGGGATGTTGAAATGGGGGAGGCCATGCATGTGGGGAGGCAGGGAGCATATGAGAAATCTCTGTATCTTCCTCTCGATTTTGCCGTGAACCTAAAATTGCTCTAAATAAAATAAAATCTTAAAAGAATTTTAATAAATAATAATACTTGATTGAAGATATTGTTGCTGTTGCTTTTTTCAAGCAGAAGTAGATAGGCTAGAAAGGATATATTCCTTATTTTGAAATTGGATTATCTTGGACACAGGTTTTCATTTATTCATCCAACAAATATTAATTGCATGCCTACTATCTGTCAGGAACTGCTGTAGTTCCTGGGGTTGCAACTATGAGCAGAAACACCCAGTCCCCTGCTCTTGTGAAATTTACATTTTCATAAGCTATATTAGGTCCTTAAAGTGCTATAGAGAAAAATAACAGTCAGGAGGAAAGGGAGGAAAGAGCACAATTTGTGATAAGATTGTCTGGAAATGCCTTTCTGAGAAGATGACTTTTGAGTAGAGAAATGGAGGATGTAACAACCAAGGTTTTCAGGCAGAAGGAACAGGGAGCATCAATACTAATGTGCTTGAGGAGACTAGATCAGGGTGAGTGAGGGAGACAGCAATAGGAGGTGAGATCAGAAGCTCAGGGATGAGCACAGTGCATTTAGGGCCTTGCAGGTCTCCATGAGAACTTTGCATTTTACTCAGTGTGACATGGGGAGCCACTAGATGGTTTTAAGTAGAGAAAGGACATGGTCTTACTTCCATTTTAAAAGAAATGTGCTGGCCCCTGGCTTCTATGTGGAGAAATAGGCTATAAGGGGGGACAAGGTAGAAGCAGGGAGAAATAGTAGAAAGTTTTTTCTGATAGTCTGAGGGTGATATCAGCTTGGACTAAGCTTATGGTAGTGGTGATGGTAAAAAGCGGTAAAACACTAGATAAAGTCAATAGGATTTGCCAATGGATTGGATGTGAGTATGATAAAAACAGTTAATGATGAGCCATAAGAAGAATGATATTGCAATTTACCGAGATGAGGAAAACCAGGGAATGGCTGGTTGGGATAGGCAGCTGAGAAGATAATCAAAAGTTTGATTTTACAAAATGAAGGCTAAAAATCATATGATTATATCAATAGCTGCAGAAGAAGCATTTGACAAAATCCATCATTTATTTATGATATAAACTCTCATCAAAGTGGGAATAGAGGGAACATACCTCAACATAAAAAAGGCCATTTATGACAAACCCACAGCTAACATCACATTCAGTGGGAAAAAGTTGAAAGTGTTTTTCTTAAAATCAGGAACAAGACAAGGATTTCGACTTTCACCACTTTTATTCAACAAAGTATTAGAAGTCTACCCACAGCAAACAGACAAGAAAAAGAAATAAAAGTCATCCAAATTAGAAAGAAAGAAGTAAACTGCCATTATTTTCAGTTGACAGGATACCATATACAGAGAACCCTAGAGATTCCACCTACTATTCTACAGTTCTAAAACTATTAGAACTGATAAATGAATTTGGTAAAGTAGTAGGATATAAAATTAATATTCAGAAATTAGGTGTAGTTTTATACACCAATAATGAATGATCAGAAACAGAAAATAAGGAAACAATCCTATTACAATTGCATCAAAAAAGAAAAAGAAACACCTAAGAATAAATATAACCAAGGAGGCAAAACACCTTTACTCAGAAAATTATAAAACATTGAAGAAATAAGTTGAAGGAGGCACAAATATATGGAAGTATACACTGTGCTCGTGCACAGGAAGAATTAACATTGTTAAAATGTCCACACTACCCAAAGCAATCTTATAGATTCAATTCAATCCCTATCAAAATACCAATGGCATTTTTCACAGAACTAGTAAAAATAATCCTAAAATTTATGTGAAACCACAATATACCCCAAATAGCCACAGCAATCTTCAGAAAAAAAGAATAAAATTGGAGGTATCATGCTACCTGATATCAAACTATACTACAAGGCCACAGTAATCAAAACATTATGGTACTGGCATAAAAACAGACACATAGATCAATGGGACAGAGTAGAGAGCCTAGAAATAAACCCAGGCCAATATAGTCAATTAATCTATGACAAAGGAAGTAAGAATATACAATGGGGTAAATACAGTCTTTTCAATAAAATGTGTTGGGAAAACTGGACAGATACATGCAAAAAGAAATGAAACTAGACCACTTTTTTACACCATATACAAGAATAAACTCATGAATTTTGTGCAAGACACAAAACCATAAAACTCCTAAAAGAAAACATAGGCAGTACACTCTCTGACATTGCTCTTCGTAATATTTTTTGGATAGATCTCCTCAGGCAAGGGAAATAAAAGAAAAAATAAACAAATGGGACCACATCAAACTAAACAGTTTTTACACAGCAAAGGAAACCATCAAGAAAACAAAAAGACAGCCTACTGAATGGGAGAAGAAACTCACCAAAGATGTATCCAATAAAGTTTTAATATCCAAGATTTATTTCTTTTAAAAAAAAAGAAAAGAACTCATACAACTCAACACCCAAAAAACAAACAACACAATTAAAAAATGGGCAGAAGACCTGAATAGACATTTCTCCAGAGGACATATAGATGGCCAATAGACATATGAAAAGATGCTCAGTGTCGCTAATCATCAGAGTAATGCAAATTAAAATCATCTCACACCTGTGAAAATGGCTATAATCAATAAATCAACAAACAACAAGTGTTGGCGACCATGTGGAGAAAAGGGAATACTTATGAACTATTGGTGGGATTGCAAAAAAAAAAAAAGTCATTATGGAAAAAAGTTTGGAGGTTCCTCAAAAAATTAAAAATAGAACTACCTTATGACTCAGCAATTCCATTTCTACTGGGTATTTATCCAAAGAAATCCAAACACTAATTCAAAAATATATATGTATCCCTATGCTCATTGCAGCATTATTTACAATAGCCAAAATATGGAAGCAACCTAAATGTCCATCAATAGATGACTGGATAAAGAAGAGGTGGTAGATATATACAGTGGAATATTACTTGGCCATAAGAAAGAATGAAGTTTTACCTACCATTTATGAAAACATGGATGGACCTAGATGGTATTAAGTGAAACAAGTCAGACAGAGAAAGACAAATACCATATGGTTTCACTTATATGTGGAATCTAAAGAACAAAATAAATAAACAAAAAAAATACCACCAGAAACAGACTCATCAGTACAGAGAACAAACTGATGATTGCCAGATGGGAGGAAGTTTGGGGGGGCTGGGTGAAAAAGGTGAAGGGATTAAGAAGTACAAATTAGTAGTAACAAAATGATCACAGGGATTAAATTATAGCATATGAAATATAGTTAATAATATTGTAATAACTGTATGGTTATTACTGGGGGATCACTTTGTAAATTATATAAATGTCTAAACACTGTGCTGTACACCTGAAACTAATATATATTGAAATGTCAACTGTAATTGAAAAATAAAAATTAAGTGTTCCAAGATGGCAAAGTAGATACACACCATGCTTGCCTCAGCCTGTGAACACATTAAAATTACAAATGAATTATAGAACAATCAACTTTGAGAACCATCTGAAATCTAGCTAAACAGAAGTTTTATAACTAAAAATATAAAGAAGCCACATTGAGACTGGTGGGGGTGGGGGAAGACTTGAAACACGTTGGCCCCAAACCTTCATGTGGTGGATGAAAATTGGGAGGGATATCTCAGCCATAAAGGTTCCCCACGGAACAAGGGACCCCAGCCCCACACCTGCCTCCCCAGCCCAGAGTACTGGTGCTGAGAAGAGGAGTCCCCACAACATCTGGCTGTGAAAAACAACAGGGATTTTGACCATCTGGGTGGGATGGAAGGCTGTGGGAAACCCAGACGTCCTCTTCAAGGGCCAACACAGATGCGCTCACAGGCACTTACCCTGAGCTCCGGTGGAGGAACAGTGACTCAGGGGGTCTCAGAGACATACAGGGTACAGACTGAGGTGTGTGGCTTTGGGGTGTGGGCTGAAAAACAGTTGCCATTTTCCCCGTGTAGAATTCTGCTCCCATGTAGCCAGCAGGCAGGTGCCATCTTTCCTGTGTTGAGTCTGCCCCCAGCCCATGGCCAAATTTAAATCTGAAAAGGTCTGGTGAGCTCCACTATCTCCACCCAGGGGACTCCTGGAGAGTCCCACCAAACTCACCTCTGTATTGCACAAGGCTTTATCCATGGCTGAACCTTACAGGAGCCGGCAACCAGCTGCAGGCCTCAGTGTAGCCTGGCTTTGTGTGGAGCTGCCCCAGACCCTGTAATGGTGGCAGCCATCCTTGATTCACAGTATGGTCTTTCTCATGCTCTTCCAGGTCCAGCACAGGCAGCAACAAACTGTGGATTGCTTTGTAGCTCCTACCAGGTTGCCCCTGGCTAGTCACAGGCAGTGGTTGATGTGGGCCTGCACCGGAGTCCCTCCCAAGAGGCCCTAGAACCAACGTACTTGGAGGTTTCCTTCAGACCACAGCAGAGGACCACCCAATTAGCCCCACAAGTGGCACACACAAAGGGTCGTCTCAATTGGCACCCATTCAGTAGGGTAAGCTTCCCACACAGAAGCCCATAATCTGTGGATGTGGCCATACCCTGCAGTCAGTCAGCCTGAGAGTCAATCTCCACTACTGATATGCCAATAGCAATCAAGGCTCAGCTATAACAGGAGGGCACACACAATCCACACAAGGGACACTCCTGGAGCCCCCAGCTCAGGTGACCAGGGAGACTATAACACTGGGCCCCACAAGGCACCTACTACAGAAGACCATCCCACAAGACTGGGAGATGTAGCAGATCTATCTAATATATAGAAACAAGTACACAGAGGCAGTCAAAATGAGAGAACAAAAAAATACATCCCAAATGAAAGAACAGGAGAAAAATCCAGAAAAAGAACTAAATGAAATGGAGGTAAGCAAATTATCAGAAACAGAGTCCAAAACACTTGTTATAAGAAAGCTCAGTGATCTCAGTGAGAATTTCAACAAAGAGATATGAAACATCAAAATGGAGATAGAAAACATAAAAAAATAACCAATCAGAAGTGAAGAATACAGTAACTGAAATGAAAAATGCACTAGAAGGAATCACCAGCAGACTAGATGAAGCAGAGGCTCAAATCAGTGATTTGGAAGACAAGGTAGGAGAAAACACTCAACTGGAACAGCAAAAAGAAAAAAAGAATTTTTTAAAAATGAGGATAGTTTAAGAGGTCTCTGGGACAACATCAAGCATAAAAACATTCACATCATAGGGGTAACAGAAGGAGAAGTGAGAAAGCAAGGCATTGAGAACCTATTTGAAGAAATAATGACTGAAAATTTCCCTAACCTGGTCAAGGACATAGACATACAAGCCCAGGAAGTGCAGAGATAAACCCAAACAGGCCCACACCAAGACATATTATAATTAAAATGGTAAAGGTTAGACAAAGAGAGAATCCTAAAAGCAGCAAGAGAAAGGCAACTAGTTACTTATCAGGGAGCTCCCATCATATTTCTCAACAGAAACTTTGCAGCCGAGAAGGGATTGGCAGGAAATATTGTAAGTAATGTAAAGCAAGGATCTACAACAAGACTACTCTACCCAGAAAGGCTGTCATGTAAAATCGAAAGACAGATAAAGAGCTTCCCAGAGAAGAAAAAGCTAAGGGAGTTCATCACCACCAAACCAGTATTAAAAGAAATGTTAGAGGGTCTTCTTTAAGAAGGAAAAATAAAGATTAAAAATATGAATAATAAAATGACAATAACTACATATCTATCAACAATTACTTTCAATGTCAATGGATTAAGAGCTCCAATCAAAAACATAAGGTGGCTGCATGGATAAGAAGACAAACCCTTATATATGCTGCCTACAAAAGACTTCAAATGGAAAGACACACACAGACTGAAAGTAAAGGGACAGAAAAAGTTATTTTGTGAATATGGAAACAAAACAAAAATCTGGTGTAACAATACTTATACCAGACAAAATGACTTTAAAACAAAGGCAAGACTTTGTTTAAAGGCAAGACTTTAAAACAAGAGACAAAGAAGGACCCAATAATCCCACTTCTGGGTATTCATCCAGAGAAACCTAAAATGCTACTTCCAGGAGACATGTGCATCCATACGTTCATTGTTTACAATGGCCAAGATGTGGAGGCAGCCTGGGTATCTGTTGATGGAAGAATGGATACAGAGGGGGTGGTACATATATACAAAGGAATATTGCTCAGCCAGGGAAGGGAATGGGTCCTCCCCATCTGCGGTAGCATGGATGGACCTGGAGGGTATTGTGCTGAGTGGAGTGTCAGACAGAGAAAGACAGATGCAATGTGATTTCACTTATATGTGGAATATAAAGAACAAAATAAACAAACAAACAAAATAGAAACACACTCATAGATACGGAGAACATTTTGATGGTTGCCCTATGGGATGGGGATTTAGGAGCTGGCTGAAAAAGGGGGAGGGATTAAGAAGTACAAATTGGCAGTTTCAAAATACTCATGGGGATGTAAAGTCAAGCATAGGGAATATAGCCAATAATATGGTATACAGAGGGCGCCAAAAATGTATACACATTTTAAGAAAGGAAAAAACTATTAAAATTGTAATACTCAGTATATACCAATAACAAAAGATGAATACAAGTCATGTTGACTTTTGCAATTACAAGAGGTGCTCAAAGTGGTTACCACCAGCATCCAGACACTTCTGATTATGGCAAACTGCTGCTTGAGCAACGCTGACCAAAGTGTCCACTTGTATACATTTTTTTGGCACCCTTGGTATATAGTGCCAGGTGACTAGTCTAGACTAGTCATGGGAATCACTTCTTAAATTATACAAATGTTTGAGCACTATGCTGTATACCTGAATTTAATATAAAATAATATTGAATGTTAACTGTAATTGAAACATGTTTTAAAAGGAGAGAAAGATGACGGGGAATAAGAGGTTCTAATTTCAAGGTATAAAACACATGAGTCATGTGGATGTAACGGACATCATGGGAATACAGTTAATAATATTTTGAGCGTGTAGTACAGTGTCAGAAGGTTGCTGAATTATGGTGGTCACGTCATTCCGTATATAAATGTTGAACAACTATGGTGTACACTTAAAACTGATATGTTGTATGTTAGCTATATTTTTAACAAAAATCTTAAAAACTTTTTAAAAAATTTTTAAGTAAAAGATTTGATTTTAAAGATGCTTGATTTGAGATACTGATTAGATATGCAGTAGTAATATCAAGTGTGTAATGCAGAGGGAAAGGCTGGAGTAGTTTAGAGTGGTCAGCATGTGAATGGTACTTAAAATGGAGAGACTAGATGAGATGGCCTAGGGAGTGAGTATAGGTAGAGAAGGGGTTGGAAGATTGAGCCATGGGAATTTCAATATCCAAAGCTCAGAGATAAAAGGAGAAATGAGCAATGCATACTGAGAAGGAATGGCCTGTGAAGTAAAAGGTAGAACTAGGAGAGAGTGGAGTCTTGGTCATGAGGTAAGCTTCAAAAAGGCACTCAGCAACGATGTCAACATTAGGTCAAGGTGAGCACTGAGACTTGGCCATTGGATTTGGCAATGTGAAAGTCACTACTGGCCTTGATCCAGTTGTTTGGGTGAAGTGTTAGAGGGAAAATTTTAAGTGGGTATAAACACAACAGATAACAAAAGAAAAGAGGAAGTGAGGATAGCAAATATAGAAACTTCTGAAGAGGTTGGCCATAAAAGAGAGCAGAGAAATGGGGTGTAACCAGAAAGGAGTATAGAGTTAAGGTAAGGTACTTGGTTTCTGTTGATTTGTTTTTTATTTTGTTTTGTTTTCAGATCAAGGATCTATCAGCAGGTTTGAATGCTGAGAGGAATGAATCCATAAACACAGCAAAATGAATGATGCAGGATAGAGGTAATGTGACAAACAACGTCTTCAGGTGAGTGAGAGAGGACAGTTTCCAGTGCATAAGAAGAGGTGGTGTTCTTAGGCTGAACACAAAATAATGCATCCATTGTAATCGACAAAATAGATCAGGCTTTTAGAAGTCAGAATTTTATGCATGGGAATTTATTTTCAACTTTTTGCCATGAGGTGGCAGTAGATGACTTCCTATAAACGAAACAACCCTTAATACCTTGGGGAAAATGGCAAAAGTTGAAGTAGAATTTGAATTATCTATCTATCTATCTATCTATCTATCTATCTATCTATCTATCTATCTATCTATCTATCTATCTATCTATCTATCTATCTAAGACCCCACGGGTGTTCTGAAGGACTGCATTGGTGCTTTCTCATCCTTCTGGTCTCATCATAAGTAGCATCTTTTCAGTCAGTCCTTCCCTGTCCAACCTTTCTAAGAAGGTTTACAAGGCTTTCTGGAGGAGGTGATACCTGCTCAGGCGCTCCAAGGATGTGTGGTGCCATTCCAGGAAGAGCATGGGGGAGGGAGTCCAGGCCGTTACCTAGGTAACTGCAATCAGGACTGGTTCTAGAATGAGGATGAAGGTAGAAAGAGCGACTGGAGAGGATGGTTGCAGCAGTCTAGGCAAGAGATCCTTGCTGCTGGCACTCGAGCAAGGTAGCAAATATGGGAAGGAAAAGATGAGCTTAATATATATTTAGGAGGTAATATTTAGCAGGAAAGGAAAGGGAGAACTGAAGACTGGCTCTCAGGTTTCTAGCATAGGTGAACAGAAAGACGGTGACATGAACAAGAATGTGAGGGACAAGACTCAGGAGGCAAAGCCAGTTTGGAAGGAAGGTAATGACCACAGTTTTAGACTGTGGATTCTAATGTGGAGAGCATTCAGGGAAATGTGCAATTTTACACATAAACATGGTGCCTGGAGGAGAGAACTAGGTTGAAGTCATTGAATTGGTTATTGTCAGCATAGTCCAAATGCAAGAGAACTTGTTACTGCATCGTTCAAACCAAGAGTGGGTGACATCTGCTGGGCAGAGCACATAGAATGAGAAAGGACATCAACTGTGAGAATCACCAATATTTAAGGATGGGCAAAGGACAAGAAGTCCATCCAGAAAGAACAGTTGGAAAAAGATGAAGCGAACCAGAAGAATATGGAGCTGTGGGAATCCAGGCACTGGTGTATTCATTTGCTTGGGATGCCATAACAAAGTACCAGAGACTGGGTGGCTTAAACAACAGAAATTTATTTTCTTATAGTACTGGAAGCTAGAAGTCCCAGATCAAGGTGTCAGGAGGATTTCTCCTGAGACCTCTCCCCTCGGTTTGTAGATGGCTATCTTCTCCCTGAGTCTTCACATCATCTTTCCTCTATGTATGTGTCTATGTTCTAATTTCTTCTTATCAAGACAGAAGTCTATTAAATTCAGTCCACCGTAATTACCTCATTTTAACTTAATTACCTCTTTAAAGGCCCTGTTTCTAAATGAATATAGTCATAGTCTGAGGCATCAGAGGTTAATACTTCAAAATATGAACTTGGCAGGAAATGATTCAGCCCATCACAGTGAGTTTGATAGATAGAGTCAAACATCACACAGAGCCCCAGTCATTTAAAGGTGCCACTTGTCCTTTGGATTTGGCAACACAGAAATCATGGTTGATCATGGTGGTGCTTGCTGAAGCCAGATGGCAGTGGATGACAGGAAGTTCTTGAATGGAAACAATACTTCTTGGAGAAATGAGTATACATAGAGAATTTAGAAAGCATTTGGAAAGCAAGGTATAACAATATTTATTACCAAATAATTGAAATGTTATGAATATTATGAGATGATCTCTAGAGTAGAATAATTTCATTTATTGAGTACTTTCTATGTGCTAAAAAACTTCATTTAATCCTCACAACAAATCTATGAAATAGTATTTATTATCTTCATTACCACATTGGAGAACTGATGTTTTTGGGATTTAAGCAATTTGCCCACAGTAACACTGCCAAGGATGGCCAGACTGGGACTCACCCTCACAGCTGTTTGAAAGCTCCAAAGCCCTTGTCCTTAACCACTTTATTACACTGTATGTTTTTAAAGTAGACAGTCAGCAAATTAGAGACAGGTTATTTACTAAAAGTTTGTTTGTAAGTCATTTGCTTGGATCTTGGAATGCATTTTCCCATAGAAATATGATCAGTGGCGATTGGGTTCCCACCAGCCCACAAATGCATGTTTAAAGTATAACGCATGAGAAAAGCTTTTTATATGCTACCAAAAAAAGAAAAATCTAAGGCTTTTGCCATACTAGTGATTAAATAAAACAGCAAAACAAGAATATCATTGAGTAAGAAGTTTTTTCAAATTATCATATATTCTAAGACTTGATTAAATGTTGATAAGGAAGTAAATAGGGGAAAGCTCTGGGGCATGCTTTCAGATATTTAAGTTTGAAATCCATTTCTTTATCCCATCCAATTTATGTCAAACATATGGTTCCCCTCCTCCCTTCTTGATTCAAGTCTTTCATTGGCCATGACTGAGGAATTTCTTGACTCACAAATGTAATTTTAAGATGAACAGAGTTTAGGCCAAGATGGCAAAGTCGGTAAATGCTGTACTTGCCTCCTCTCATAACCATATCAAAATTACAACTACACTACAGAACAATCATTGTTGAGAATGACCTAAAGTCCAGCTGAACTGAAGTCCTACAACTAAGGACACACAGAAGCCACCTAGACACTGGTTGGAGGGGCAGAGACACGGAACAGACTACTAGTCCAACCCAAGTGTGACCTTTAAGAACCAAGAGGGATACCTCAGCTGCAGAGTTACCTCCACAAGAGGTGAGGGGTCCCAGCCCTACATCATGCTCCCCAGCCCAGGGTTTCAGTGCCAAGGAGAGAAGTACCTATAACTTCTGGCTGTAAAATCCAGTGGAGATGGTAGCTAGGTGAGACAGAGGATGGATGCAGTCCCAGGTGCTCCTCTTAAAGGGCCACACATGGACTTATTCATTGACAGATGCAGTCGCTCTGTGCTCCAGCGCTGGGCCAGCAGCTGGAAAGGCGCTAGGGACATACAGGAAGGAATTCAGTTGTCGGACTTCAGTACGAGGTCTGCAGGAGCAGCTTTCTCCCAGAGAGAAGTGCTGGCAGAATCCATTGTTCTTTGTTGAGCCATCCCCCCTCCTGGCATGCACATTCAGGTTGCTTTGTGCCTCATCCCAAGTGGCCCTGGATAGGGCACAGGCTGTGACTGAACTTGGCCTGTGGGTGGCCCCTCCTTGGAGGCCCCAAGGCTGGCATGCCCAGTGGTCAGCTTTGAACTGAGCCAGAGTATCACCCAGCAACCTCCAAAGATGCCACATGTGAAGGGCAGACTGAGTGGGCACTAGAACCCTGTTAAAGTGAATCCTGCTCTGTAGGCTCAGCCCCTGCACCACAGCTCCTCCACTGTAGTCACAGCCAGTCCTCATAATCAATCGGTCCATGGGTCAATCCCTACTATTGCTGTGCAAACAGCAATCAAGGCTCAGCTACAAAAGGAGGGCACACACAACCCACACAAGGGACACACCTGGAGCACCTAGTTCAGGTGACCCGGGAGACTGTGCCACTGGGCCCCACAGGACACCTACTACATAAGGCTGCTCTACTAAGACTGGGAGACATAGCAACCCTATCTAACACATAGAAACAAACATGGGGTGGCAGCTAAAATTGGGTGAGACAAAGAAACATGTCCCAAATAAAAGAACAGAACAAAGGTTCAGAAAAAGAACTAAACAAAATGGAGACAAGCAATCTACCAAACTCAGAGTTCCAAACACTGGCTATAAGGAAGCTCAGTGATCTTAGTGAGAACTTCAACAAAGAAATAGGAAACATAAAAATGGAAATAAAAAACATAAAAAAAACAACGAGTCAGAAATAAAGAATGTAATAACAGAAATGGAGACTACATGAGAGGGGGGTGGCCAGATGGCTCAGTCGGTTAGAACGCAAGCTCTTAACAACAAGGTTGCTGATTCAATTCCTGCATGGGGCTGTGGGCTGCAACTAAGATTGAAAACAGTGACCGGACTTGGAGAAGAGCTGTGCCCTCAACAACTAGATTAAAGAACAATGACTTGACTTGGAGCTGATGGGCCCTGGAAAAACACACTGTTCCCCAATATTCCCCAATTTCAAAAAAAAAAAAAAGTTAAATAAATAAATAAACAAATCGTTCTTTAAAAAAAGAAAAAGACTACATGAGAGGGATTCAACAGTAGATTAGACAAAGCAGAGGACCAAGTCAGAGATTTAGAAGATAAGGTAACAGAAAACACCCAATCCGAACAGCAAAAAAAAAAAAAAGAATCCAAAATAATGAGGACAATTTAAGAGATCTCTGGGACATCAAGCATAACAACATTCACATCATGTGGGTACCAGAAGAAGAAGAGAGAGATCAAGGAATTGCAAACCTATTTGAAGAAATAATGATGAAAAACTTCCCTAATCTGGCAAAGGAAATAGATATACAAGCCCAGGTAGTGCAGAGTCCCAAACAAGATGAACATAAAGAGGCCAGCAAGAACACACATCATAATTAAAGTGCCAAAGGTTAAAGACACAGAAAGAATCTTAAAAACAGCAAAAGAAAAGCAGTTAGTTACCTAGAAGGGAGCTGCCATAAGGCTGTCTGTTGATTTCTCAATAGAAACTTCACAGGCCAGAAGGGATTGGCAGGAAATATTCAAAGTGATGAAAAACAAGGACTTACAACCAAGATTACTCTACCAAGCTAAGCTATTATTGAGAACTGAAGGACAGATAAAGGGCTTCCCAGACAAGAAAAAGCTAAAGGAGTTCATCACCACCAAACCAGTATTAAAAACATGTTAGAGGGACTACTTTGGGGGGGGGGGAGATAAAAAATATGAATAACAAAATGGCAATAACTATATATCTATCAACAATTACTTTCAATGTAAATAGATTAGATGCATGAATTAAAAGATATGGTGGCTGAATGGATAAGAAAATAAGACCTTTACATATGCTGCCTACAACAGACTTACTTCAGATTGAAAGACACACACAGACTGAAAGTAAAGGGACAGAAAAAGTTATTTTGTGAATATGGAAACAAAACAAAACAAAAATCTGGTGTAGCAATACTTATACCAGACAAAACGACTTTAAAACAAAGGCAAGACTTTGTTTAAAGGCAAGACTTTAAAACAAGAGACAAAGAAGGACCCAATAATCCCACTTCTGGGTATTCATCCAAAGAAACCCAAAATGCTACTTCCAGGAGACACGTGTATCCATACGTTCATTGTTTATAATGGCCAAGATGTGGAGGCAGCCTGGGTGTCTGTTGATGGAAGAATGGATAAAGAGGAGGTGGTACATATATGCAATGGAATATTGCTCAGCCAGGGAACAGAATGGGTTCTTGCCATCTGTGGTAGCATGGATGGACCTGGAGGGTATTGAGCTGAGTGGAGTATGTCAGACAGATGCAATGTAATTTCACTTAGATGTGGAATCTAAAGAACAAAATAAACAAAACAGAAAGAAACTCATAGATATAGAGAACATTTTGATGGTTGTCAAATGGGAGGGGGATTGAGGAGTGGGTGAAAAAGGGGAAGGGATTATGAAGCACATATTGGTTGTTACAAAGTAGTCATGGAGATGTAGGGTACAGCATAAGGAATATAGTCAATGATATTGTAATAACTGTATGGTGTCAGAGGAGTACTAGACTAGCCAGATAAATCACTTCTTAAATTACGTAAATGTCTAACCACTATGCTATACATCCAAAATTAATATAAAATAATACTGAATATCAACTGTAATTTAAAAATTAAAAAGGAGAAGTGAACAGGTATAAAAAGTTCAAATTTTCAGGTATAAAACAAATAAGTCCTGGGATGTAACATACAGCATAGGAAATATAGTCAATAATATTGTGATAGTATAGTACGGTGTCAGATAGTTGCTGGATTTATCATGGTGATCACTTCTTAAGTATAAATGTTGAATAATTGGTGTACACAGTTAACTTTTATAATATTGTCTGTTAGCTATAGTTTAATAAAAATCCTTTTAAGAAGATGAATAGAAAATTTTCTCAAAATTTTGTTTAATATATGTAAGATTTAGAATAGTGTCTGGTTATTGTGTTATATGTGCTGGGTATATTCTAGGCACTTTAAATGTATTAACTCTTTTATATTAACTCATTTAATCCTGTATAACAATCCTATTGTTGCCATTAGCTTATATTGGGGAAGTAGAGGCCCAGATAGAGAAGTGACTTTCCCCAGGTAACACAGCTAGCCAATGTCAGAGCTCAAGTTCAAACCCAGACTTTTAATGCCTCAAACGGGAATAAAAAAGCTAATGAAGATGTGTGTATCCATTTGTGATGGCTAATTTTATGTGGTAATTTGGCTAGGCTATAGTATCGTTGTTTAGTCAACCACTGGTTGAGATGTTGCTGTAAACGTATTTTTCAGTTGTAATTAACATTAAAATCACTACACTTTGGGTATGTGTGAGGATTAATTTTATGTGTCAACTTGGCTAGGCCACAGTACCCAGATATTTGGTCACACCAGTCTAGATGTTTCTGTGAAGTTATTTCTTAGATGTGATTAAATCAGTAGACTCTGAATAAAGCAGATTACCCTCCATAATGTGGGTGGGCTTCATCCAATCAGTTGAAGGCCTTAAGAAAAAATACTGAAGTTTCCCCCCAAGAAGGAATTTTGCCGCAGGCTACCAAACTGAAATTCTGCCTGAGTTTCCAGCCTTCAAACTCAAGACTGCATCAACTCTGAACTGAGTTTCCAGCCTGCTTGCCTGCCTTGCACATGTCAAACTTCTCAGCCTCAACTCCTGCAGAAGTCAATGCCATAAAATAAATCTGTCTCCAAATAGATGATAGAGAGAGATAGAGAGAGACAGAGAGAGAGAGAGAGAGAGAGAGAGATAGAGAGAGACAGAGAGACAGTGAGAGAGACAGAGAGAGAGACAGAGAGATAGAGATAGAGATAGAGATAGAGATAGAGAGAGAGAGAGAGAGATAGATAGATAGAGATTAGATAGATATAGAGATATTTGTTGGTCTAGAAAACCATGACTAACACATATATGATAAATATTGCCCCAGGTCAGGAATAAAGCTGTGAAAGACCGAGGCCAAAGGAAAAGCTTAGCATCTGCCCCTCTGCCTACTGCAGAGGAAGATGAGGTGGGGAAGGGTGATTGTTGGCTCGTGTTGTTCTTGGAGCCAGACACCAGTTAGTAGTGTTGAACCAAGACAGCTTGGTTACTCACCAGGGAAAGAAGAGCTGTTGGAGAAGGTGGAGGGCCTCCTGTGACTGGAGCATTGGGGAGTGGGCAGGCTGAGGGAAGGAGAGTACAATACACAATTCAAAGCATCAAAGCAAAATTGGCATTAGCAACTTGGAGAGTCCTTTACACACGTCTCGAAATATTCAGGAACTAGTTATTAAGTACCTTCCTACTTTCATCTTTATTCCTTCCTTCCTTACGATTTTTGTCAGGTTTTTTTTTAGGCATAATTTACATAAAATAATTTACATAAATTACATAATACTCACCAATTTTAAGTATACCATTCAACAAAGTTTCAACAAACCTACACAGTCCTGTTACCAAGCACCACCATTATGATACAGAACATTCCCAGCTGCTCAGGCCTCTTTGCAGTCAGCCCCCTCTCCTCCCTGCTGCTCCTGGCGACCATTCTGCTTTCTATCAGTGCAGTTTTGCTTTACAGAGGATTTCATTTGGGGATCATATTGTATGCATTCTTTTGTGTCCAGCTGCTTTCACTTAGCGTCATACTTTTGAGCTTCATTCATGTAGTTGCATGTATCAATAATTCATTCATTCAATTTGCTGAGTAGAGTTCCACTGTAGGGAGATGCCAAATTTGGGTTCCATTTACCAGCTGGACATCTGAATTGTTTCCAGTTTTTGTCTATTATAAATAAAGTTCCTATGAATATTTAAGAACAGGCCTTTGAGAAACATGTTTTCATTTCTTCTGGATAGAAAACTGCCAAACTCTTTTCCAAAGTGGCTGTATATGATTTTTAACTTACAACAAGAGGAATGGAGGAAAGGAGAAAAAAGTCATCTTGCTGTTGTTTACCAAAAATCAACCAAAAAAAAAAAAAAAAAGAAAAGGCTTTAAAGGAGGAAAAGCAGTTTGGGATTAGCAGTGGATTCCATTTCTGCGTACTACTCTTTTCCATGAGCCACAAAATAAAGAGCTGATTGTACTTTGACTTCTTCAAATTAACATAATGTGAGACAGATATGACTATTCTCAGACCTCAGACTCAAGTATGCCAGAAAAAATGTATTTTAAAATTTATCTTTACATCAAATTGATTTCAACGTGGTGCCCACATTCCCTGGGCTAGAGGAACGCTCAGCCTGTCACCCTTAAGGTTCTCTCCGTATCTTCAGAGAAGAGAAAAGTTGCCAGGATCTTGCCTGGACCAAGGCAAAGGAATGGGTCCTGCAATCGCCGGTCATCAGCACCTCTGGGACACCTGCTGACCGGTCCTCGAGTCACTTGGTTGTACTAGCGAGTCACTGGGGTATTGCTGCCAATCTTGGAGGATTGGTGACAGGCGGCCCCTACTGGCCTATGTAGTTCCAAATGTCAAGCACTCCTGATACTTTTATGAGATTCTCAGGGCACAGGAATCTTTGACAAGGGTAGGATCCTACACCCCATTCCCCTCTGAGGCATTGCCTCCTCTGGGAGCAGGGTACAGTTCCCACAGAGACTTGTAAATGAGAATCAGAAAAAAAAAGTCTTAGATATAACTTCTACTTTCCACCCTAGTGACTTGTTTGCTGCTTGAATTGGAGACTAGAAAGGAAGAAAAACATAAATTGATACTTCAAAAACCATCCTGCCAATACAGAGTAATGTTTATAACAGGGTGAATAATTCATGTTTTTAAAATATGAAAAAATATACACAGAAAACTACTAGAAATATGGATACTAAATGAAAAAAAATTAACTCAGTTCACATTCTGCCTGCCAGAGATGAAGATACCTTTTAGGGAAACTCCTAGCCCCCCTGAGCATTCCTCAAATTGCTCACCCAGAATCAGCAAGCATATTTAACTCGAGAGACAAAAATCACAGGCTCACAGGCTCACAGCCCTGGTTGAAGCAAAGAGGAGAATGTGAACACCAAAGGAAGTCGTTTCTAGAAGGAGGTCATCTCTGGCAGTGATGGCATACTGGGATGGGCTTTGAGGCTTTTCTCCCCTATTGACACATCCTTTTTTAAATCTCACATTTTCTGCTTTTTCATACAACAAAGACAGAGCAGAAGCTAGACTCCGATGGGAACACTGAGACAAGCTGGGGAGAGGAAACTGCAGGCCCAAGTGTGATAGGAAGCTCCATAAGGTGCAGGTGACTGATGGCCCGGTTCCACTGTCACAGCAGTGATTGCGAATAGTGCTTGTGAGACTATCTCAGGGCACAGTCACTAAATAACTCCGCCAACCTAACCATTGCAGATTGACAACAGCAGGACCCCACGGGTCAAAGTGACTTTCAAGGGGCCTGAGTGTCATTAGCTAGAGTATCTGACTCCATTCAAACAGCTGGTGGGCAGGGACCTACCATCTCCATTTTGCCAGCTCCAACGACAGTATTCAGTGTTCACCCTTTAGACTCACTCAGTAGCACTCGTCACAGCAGATGGAGCCTTCCTCTTGTCACACCCTCTCCTCTCAGCTTTGTGACGTCACCTGATTTCCCCCTTTCTCTCTGGCTACTCTTCCTCTTTGCTGCCCCCTAGTTCTCCAATTGATGTCCAAATGTAGCATCTGCCCAGCTCAGCCCTTCCCCCTTCACTGTCTCACTGGATGATCTCATATGTCACCTGTTATATGCACCTCTCCTCCCTGAGCAGCCTGTCCCCTTTCTGCCTCTCTACAGTGTGAAGGTCACTTGTGCGATTTGTCAGGATTTCATGTGCTCATTTCTTCCAGATAATGTTTTTGTGGAGGGCAGAGTTAGGCATAGCAGGGAACTAGATTGAGCTGCTGGCCGGTTTCTTGGATATTCATGTCTTACCTTGTTATTGACACTCATCTTTTCGTTTGTTTATTTTAGCTGGTGGATTTTTGCTGACTCACTCTTTCATTATTTACACTGCTAGCTGTTGGAGGAAGGAAGATTTTTGTGATCGGACTTCCCACTGTCAATTTCAATAGCAGGTCAGAGACCTGATGAATATGTTTGCTTTTTATGTAAAAATCTCATTACAGGTATACGTTTGGGGCCGGCCTGGTGGCTCAGGCGGTTGAAGAGCCTTGCTCCTAATGCCAGGGTCGCAGGTTCGATTCCCACATGGGCCAGTGAGCTGCACCCTCTGTAGCTAAGATTGTGAACAACAGCTCTCCCTGGAACTGGGCTGCCGTGAGCTGCCACAGGCTACCGTGAGCTGCCACAGGCTACCGTGTGCTGCCCTGAGCCGCTCTGAGCGGCTGCCAGGAACCGACTGCCTCAGCAGGGGGAGCGCAAGGCTCATCATTCCAGCATGGGCCAAGGAGCTGTGTCCTACAACTAGATTGAGAAACAAGGGCTTGAACTAGAGTGGGGGGCGTGGGGTGGGGGGCAGTGGAAAAAGGGGGAAGAAAAGTATATGTTTCTATTGTATCTCATACACCAGCCTATCAATCATTTTCCTTCCCAGTTCTTATCACAGCTTATAATTATATATTTATTTGGAAAACTATTTTTTAATTTCTCCACAAGTAGTCAGAAACTCCATGAAGGCAAACTCCACTGTATCTGCATTATAGCCTCAGTCATTAGTAAAATGCTTAACACGTGTACAAAGTGTATAAAATATTTGTTGGCCGAATTAATTTGTCAGCTGGGCAATCCATCTATTACTAGGATCACATTATCCTCTCACTGATAGTGTTATAGTAACAGTTAATCATGCCCCCACATTGATTTTGGGATGTGTGCGTATGTGTGCATGTAAAGTTAAAATTAAAGTTAGGACTGTTTGAATATGTACTGATATGATATGCTGGATACTCTGCCTCATGCCATGGTGAATGCATTAACAGTATAAATTTTGATGTCTTTTTTGTCCTCACGTAGCTTATAGGCTGAAAGAGACAGTAACTGGTAAGTGCTGCATCAAAAGAATAAGCCATGAAAATACAAATCAAAACCACAATGAGATACCACCTCACACCTGTTAGAATGACTATCAAAAAGACAAGAAATAACAAGCATTGGAGAGGATGTGGAGAGGAGGGAACACTTGTGTGCTGTTGATGGGACTGTAAATTGGTGCAGCCACTATGGAAACCAGTATGGAGGTTCCCCAAAGAATTAAAAACAGAGCTACCATATGATCCAGTAATTCCACTTCTGGGTATTTATCCAAAAGAAACAAAAATTAACTAGAAAGGATATCTGTCATGAAGGATCTCTGGTCCTGCTCCCGGCACAAGAACACAGGACATCGTGAGACCAAAAAGGAACACCAATGGAGCCATGGATAGGGGGTTCATACCACTATATTCTCGCTCGTGGCTGGGTTGGAGACACAAGAAGCAGGAGCCGCACGAAGCGCAATCCGCCGACATATTCTCTGCCAACCAACCTCACTTGCCAACTGCAATCTGTGCTTGCTAGCTCAGCTGCGGCAGTTATATCAGTGGCTAATGGCTAACTGGTTACAGCTGACGGCCATCTACTACCCGAGCCAGCACTTTTCCACGTGAGGCCGACAGCCTGGAAACTGCTCTCTGGGGCTCTGTCCCCACAATATCCACACCACCATATTCATTGCAGCACTATTTATAATAGCCAAGACATGGAAACAACCTAAGTGTCTTTCAATGGATGAATAAAGAAAATATGGTATACTAGGGATATTATTCAGCCATAAAAAAGGAAATCCTGCCATTTGTGACAACATGAATGGACCTTGAGGACATATGCTAAGTGAAATAAGTCAGACAGAAAAAAAAATACTGTATGATCTCAGTTATAAGAGAAATCTTTAAAAACATTTTTTTTAAACTGAATTCATAGGTACAGAGAAGAGATTGGTGATTGCCAGAGGTGCAGAGTGGGGGGTAGGGAGGACAAAATGGGTGAATATGGTCAAAAGGTACAAGCTTCCAGTTATAAAATAAATAAGTCCTGGGGATATAATGTACAGCATGGTGACTATAGTTAATAATACTGTATTGTATATTTGAAAGTTGCTAAGAGATATCTGAAAAGCTCTCATTACAAGAAAAAAATTTTTGTAACTGTGTGGCGATGCATGTTAACTAGAGTTATTATGGTGATAATTTCACAAAATCATTATATTGTACATCTGAAACTAATATTATTTGTCAACTATATCCCAATTTTTTTAAGGTATAGGCCAAAATGTGGTTGTCATGCAAGGTCTCTGGTCCCGCTCCCCACATAAGAACACAGGACACGATGAGGCCAAAAAAGAACACCCACGGAGCCATAGATAGGGGAGTCATACCACTATATTCTCGCTGGCAGCTGGATTGGAGACACAGGAAGCAGGAGCCACATGATCCGCAACCTGCTGTCCACTTGCGAACCAACCCCACTTGCTAGCTGCAATCCGCTATGCTAAGTGCAATCCACATTTGCTAGCTCAGCTGCCATCTTCTTGCTAGCCCCCATTTCCTGCTAGCGTAGCCACAGCAGTTATATTAGTGGCCAATGGCTCACTGGTTACAGCTGACGGCCAACTAGCCACAGCTGATGGCCATCCAATCACAGTTGATGGCCATTTACTACCTGAGCCAGCACCTTTCCATGTGAGGCCAAGAGCCCGGAAACTGCACTCCTGGCTCTGTCCCTACAGTGGTATATACGTACAATGGAATATTAAGGAAAGAAATTCTGAAACATGCTATAATATGGATGAAATTTGAAGACATTACACTAAGTAAAATAAGCCAGACACAAAAGGCTAAATATTGCATGATTGCACTTACATGAGGTTCTTAGAGTAGTCAACATTATAGAGACACAAACCAGAATGGTGGTTGCCAAGGGCTGGGGGAGTGGGAAAGCGGAGTTAGTGTTTAATGGGGACAGAGTTTCAGTTCTGTAAGACGAAAAAAAGTTCTGTGTATGGATGGTGGTGATGGTTGCACAACAGTGTGAATGTACATAATGCCATGGAGCTGTACACTTAAAAGTGGTTAAAATGGTTAATTTTGTAATATTTTACCACAATTTTTTTTTAAGTATAGGCCAAATGCTGTGGGAGCTCAGAGGAAAACTCTTCTGTACCCTTCCTAAGAGGATTCTGATGCCAGCTGCTAAAATAATGTATGTTTTCATTCCTAGTATAGAGTATTAATTAAGAGCATATGCGGGGGGAGGGAAGGGAGTGTTCATGAATTTAAATAAAGAATGGGTAAAACTAATGAGACAAGGAAAATGCATTTCTTAAAGTGCTTTTCATGTGCAAAGATGTTTGGAAGCTCTTCTTGAGTAGGCTTGGGGCACAATTTTTAAACAGCAGTCTCAAATTCTGATCTTGATCTTGAATCACTGACCATCATTTCCATTTCAACATGGATCCCAGCACTGTTCACTTCTAGAAAGATTCACCAGGCAGAACAGAGCTACTCACATTTGCAGCTTCAAAATCATGGGGTTTTTCTGTTTTTAAAAAGCACATTTCATATTACTGCCAGTTCTAATCATCACATAACCACTGAATGACTCCAGATGTCCCAGCTGTTCCGAGAGAATGGAAAACATCCACCCTGCACGTGTGTCTGTGGCTCTGAGGTAAATGGAAACTACCAAGTAAGGGATGTTTCAAGGGAGGTGATGGCAGGCCTTGTAGACCCCTTTCACGAGAACCAGACTGCGGTGGGGGTGTTATTTAAAATTATTTCCTCAGAGCCTGATAAATGCCACTCTTACCTGTCACCTCTTTTTGGCTTCCACTTTCCCTTTCACTCTTTCACGCTGGCATATGAATTGGGTATTCCCACCAAGATGGACATAAGTTAACGCAGCCACAGGAGTCAGAGCGCCCTGAGTGAAGCAGCCCCACAGTGGTATGGACCACCAGCACAGCACAGCGGCTCATAGGGTGGTTCTCACAAGAGCAAAACACCACTGGAGCTCACGAGTTCCACCCGATTATAGTGTTCGACTGATGGAGTTCCATTTTAGCTCCTCTGAATAGTAGATACTCACAAAATACAATAAACATTCTCTGCTAAGGCACTCAGTCTTTTTGAGAAACACACAAGAAACCACGGATTTACAACTTGGTAAGTCAGTTTCTTTAGACATGAAATCAATGTCACCACCTTTGCTGAACTGGAGGTCTCATTTATTTCCTACTTTGTTTTTAATATCTCTAGGATACAACCTGAACATTTACTATGTTTCCACGACCACCTTTTATGTAGGAAAAAAGCTTTTCTCAAATGAAAAATGCTTAAAGGTTTGTCTCTCTCCAGGTCAAACTCTGCTGCCTTTCACCTGCTATTTGGGATCACTGCCGTCTGCCGTTGTGGGGCAAGGACCATGGAAGGGGTAAGGCTGGGATAAGGAAGATAAGATGTCAGGCAGACGAGGGCCAGGCTTCTAAGACTTTGCTGGTCATTTGCCTGCTCTTAAATAATCGGGAGGGACCCAAAGCTTGGTGACTCTTCCCACAAACAGATCTCGACATTGTCAAAAATAGGCAGCCATTATCATTCTTGGCTGATTTGATGACTTTTATCAGCCAAATATATCCAGCACACCAGGTGGGAGAGCAGACCTTGATGGAGACTAACTGAAAATATTTTTTTTAAAGGGGTAACCCCTGTTTCCTCCGATGCTGGACCAGCAGTTGGAACTGAAGTACCATCATCTGTAACCTCACAGCCCAGAAGTGGGTGCCCAGAAGTTCCCCCTGATCTGAGCTTCCCCGAAGTCTGCTGTGTTCTGTGGCTTCCAAAAGAAACGATCGTAATTCATTTGGCCAAACCCCATTGTTTTGGACGAATACGTGTCTTCAGTACATATGTGTGGGGACAAAGCCCCAGAAAGCAGTTTCCAGGCTCTCGGCCTCACATAGAAAGGTGCTGGCTCGGGTAGTAAATGGCCATCAACTGTGACTGGATGGTCATCAGCTGTGGCTAGTTGGCCGTCAGCTGTATCCAGTGAGCCATTGGCTATTAATATAACTGCTGTGGCTACGCTAGCAAGAAAATGGGGGCTAGCAAGAGTAGATTGCAGAGAGGCGGATGCTGCCGGCGAGACTCTAGTGGTATGACTCCCCTACCTATGGCTCCGTGGGTGTTCCTTTTTGGCCTCACCATGTCCTGCGTTCTTATGTGGGGAGCGGGGGCAGAGACCCCGCCTGACACCCCGCACAACACATGGGAATCCCTCTGTTCTGATAACCCAGGAACTTCTAAAGGAGACTATCTCACAAGAGTTTCAGCTGCTCCTTAGAGACCTTTCCCTTCACGTGGCACTGCCTCCATCACCCCGGGTCTGCCGCTGCCAGACCACCCTGATCCTGGCTCATTCTGAGCACAGCTAAGATAGGCTGGTGAGAAATTTGTTTTAAATTATAATATCATAATTATGTATATGTATATATTCACATATATAATGTAAATATATAAATTATAATATATAATATGAACATGTTGTTAATATTATAATAATATAAATATATTTATATGTATATAAAAATAGGGTCAAACAGAAGGGAATGTAGAATCAGTAGAAAAATAATTCAGCTTCACACAGAGAAAAAGAGAGTAGGGTGTGGGTACCAGAGGCTAGGAGGGGGGAGAAATGAGATATATTGGCCAAAGGGTACAACCTCCAGTTATAAGATTAACAAGTTCAGGGCATGTAATGTACAGTACGGTGATTAAAGCTAGTAATATTGAATTATATACTTGAGAGTGGCTAAGAGGGTAGATCTTAAATGTTCTCACCATGAAAAAGAAACGGTAATTACATGACATAATGGAGGTGTTAGCTAATGCTACGGTGGTGATCATTCTCCAATATATGAATGTATGAAATAAACACATTGTACACTTTAAACTTACACAAAGGTCATACGTCAACACCGCAGTAAAGCTGGTAAAGAAATAAATTTTTAAAACTTTTTAAATTAAAAAGAATAAAACATAGTTCAGCTCGGAAGGTAAAAGGTTCCAGTTCCACTAGAGTTATTTCGGGTCGTATCCAGTACGACATGGGACCCTCCCGGGACCAGGACCCGACAGGCAATGCTCTTTCCACTACTGCAGCTCCTCCTCCTGTTTCCTGTTTCCAGTGCAAATGCCCTCCTCCCTGAAACTCGTACACACCGACTGGCACTGCTTCCAGGGCAGAGCCAATAGTTTTAAAACACTCCCCTTTTCTTTAAGGTTGTGAATCTCTGATTTGGGGGACAGTACAGATGTAATAGTTTAAAATAAGATATATGAGGGAAAAGATGTTGATAAATAAGGTATATGAGCTCAAACTGCTCAGATTAATAAAGATACTTTCTGGAAAAGCAATTTCCAAAAGAAGTGTTATTTCAGGTTCCAGAGCAAGCACTCCTGACTCTAAACGATATAAGGATTGTGGTACATGTAAGTCCCTTGTAAGGGACAAGAGAGAGAATCCAGGTGCACAGAATGTGTTCCTATTTCCTATAAAATGTCCCTTCTGGATATGCACGTGTTTGTAAGAAGTAAACATAGCTTTCCCCAGCAGTAACTTCTACTTTCACCAAATTATAGGGTGGACGTGGGTTCTGTTTCTGCATGTGATCCTTAGTGCATGCAGACAATCTCTTCAGGACGTCCCGTGTCGTCTATCTCATCATATCATATTTATTGCTGAAGGTAAGTGATACTGTTACCAGTACAAGGGTGAAAGTCATGCCGATGAACTGGTAATTGGGTCCCAAATATTTATAATCCATCAGAATCACTGATAGCAAGTGTATTGTGGGTATTATGAAGGAAAACAGCACTGACTAGATAAATCTGCTTAATATTATATTCTTCTAGTCTGTGACATTTGCATATACTCTTCTTCTGTAGTTCCGGACTTAGGTCAAATATTAAATAGCTATCTGACACTTAGAACTTCACACGTAACCTTGCTTACATATTGTACCCACTGCAAAATCATATGTCTGCACTTTGCCTCATGTTCCTTAACGCCTGCACCTATGGTCTGAGGCCCACTATCCCCACAACCAGCCAGACTCTCATGTTGGGGGGTAGGTGACTTTTCAGGCTGAGGTGAGGGGCCGACATTACAAGGAGTTCTGGGATCCCACCATTTAACTAGTTGGTTCCATTCCAGTAACCATCACATTCCCTTTTAGGCAGTATTCCAAACATCTGCCTATTATCTTATTATCTTATTTCCTCCCAAAGCAGACCTTGAGGTAAGAATGTGGATCCAAAGCAACCCAAGTATCCCTCAACAATGGATGGGTAAACAAAATGCAGTATATACATACAATGGAATAGCATTTAGCTTTAAAAAAGAAGGAAATCCTGTCATATATTACTACTACTACTGCATGGATGAACCTTGAGGACACTATACCTAGTGAAATAACCCAGATACAAAATGATAAATATTGTGTGATTCCATTTATATGAAGTACCCAGAGTAGCCAAATTCATAGAGACAGACAATAGAATGGTGTTTGCCAGGGGCAGGGTAGGGGAAGAGGGAAGTTATTTAATGGGTACAGTTTCAGGTGGGGAAAATGAGAGAGTTCTGGAAATGGATGGTGGTGATAGTTACGCAACATTGTGAACATCCTTAATGCCACGAACTGTACATTTGAAAATGGTTAAAACATTTAATTTCATGTTATGTATATTTTACCACAATAAAAACATTTATTAAAAATAAAAACCTGGATGGATCTAAGTAGTTCTTTTGGGAGGAAACCCTAGGAAGCATTGTGAGAGAAGAAAAAAGTTCAATACAGGGTATCCTGCAACGGGGGCTCAATTTCTCTGGGGAGAGCACACCTCAGAATGGTCTCCCTGAGAGTGACGGAGCTGGGCCTCTGTCCACCGCCTGCACCCCTAGTTGGTTTCTCTGGGAGCATTAATTCTGGCCCTTCTAGCCTGCCTGCACCTAAGCGAAGCACTTCCCAGAGGCCAACAAATGCCCTGACACAGAGCCGTGCAGCAGCCAAGGGTATGTGCAAGGACTATCTGCAGGCAAGCTCAGAGTTCGGCTGGGGAGACGTGGATCAGGCACCAACTGTGTTTGCTCCAGGCACAGTGCGTCCCAAGAGCTCAAAATTCATGTCCCACTGAAAGCACGTCTGTCACTTCTTCATCACACAAGGAGGGCAGTGTAATATTTTAGTTGGAGGAAAGGAATCTCCAGCCCTGCCTAATTTTACTAGGCATTAAAACTGTATATGCATATTGTGTGGGTTTCCTTAAAAGTGCCCTCATTTGTCACTACATTCACGATAGCAAACAACATAGTTATGTGTGACAAATGCTTTATTCTTACCTCCCTCCTTTCAAACTGCACCCTCTGAAAACATTTCCTCTTAAAGATAAAAATTTCCACACATAGAATATTCACTGCAAGGCTAAATGTTTTTGGAAGGATTGAGGAATACTCCTTCACGCCAAGTAAAAGTTGTTTCACTCTTACTAAGTTTGGTAAGGTTTAAATTTGAAGATTTCAGACTGAAAACGCCAGGAACTCCTTTTGGAGAAAGAACTGTGCTTTTTTAATTGTGGTAAAATATTCATAATATAATCTCACATTCTCAACCTCTTTGGGGCACAAGCAGGGTTCTGAACATCTGTAGGGATATCGTACGCTTCGCCAGTCACGCATTAAATATTGAAATGGAACCAAACAATTACAGGGTTGAAGCATTCTGATATATAGGAATAGTCTCAGTATCTCAAAGACATGCTGAAGGCAGAGTGACAAACTGCGACCACCTCTCAACCAGGAAGTCACCTGCATTGTAACTGAAGCTGCCGCAAGAACTGCTGCATAAATCCAGGAAACCAGGAAGAAGATGGTTTGTAAATAGAAAAAAGCTGTAACAACCTTTTGCATTTTTTAATTTGTGTGAAGAGTCAGATTCTGAAAGATGTGTCTTAGCTCATGCTGTAGAATTTGGCAATTCCAGAACTTTAGGTGGTGAAAAGGTAATGGGGGATGAGTGTGGAAATAATGGGGTGAATGTGGAGATAGTGGGGGTGAGTATAGATGATGGGGTCTGAGTTGTGGAGATAATGGGGTGAGCATGGAGATAATGGGGGAGAGTGTGGAGATAATGGGGCTGAGTGGGGAGGTAAAGGGGAGTGAGTGGGGAGATAACGGGGGTAAGTGTGGAGATATGGGGAGTGTGGAGATAATGGGATGAATGTGGAAATAACGGGGTGAATGTGGAGATAATGGGGGTAAGTATGGATATAAATGGGGGCTAAGTGTGGAGATAATGGGCATAAGTGTGGAGATAATGAGGAATGAGTTTGGAGATAATGGGGTAAAGTGTGGAAGCAATGAGGGTAAAGCGTGGAGGTAATGGAGGGTGAGTATAAGAGACAAGCCAGACTTCCTCTCTTATGTGTCACTTCTATGGCCACCACCATGACTCTGACCCCCAAGAAACAAGGAATCTTTGGGATTATTGCCTTGGGAGAGAGAAAAATCAATCCCTTTTTTATTAATCTCCCTCAATCCTATTAATGACAGCAGTCCACGTGGAGCAACCCTAAATGGCCTCAGTACAGGCGCAGGACTGACCTGGGTAATTAACTATGTGCAAACAGGAAAACATCGGTAGAGGAAATCAACCCTGATAGGCTGGGTTAGATACCACAACACCAGCTTGCAGTTCTGGATTTTCCTCCAGTCATCTGAGATCAGCCACATGACTGTTTTTTCCTAACACAGGTCCAAGCACTAACACAGGAACAAGATAAAGCAGGAATGAGGACCGAGTCACTCAGACGCCTGTTGGGAGTGAGCCTGCAAAAGCAGAGTACATGCTGAGTTCCCGCACCTCCTGCCTGTAATATCATCTCAGAATGGAGAGCCGTGAAATAAAATCTGTGTCTCTGAATGAAATTTAAACCAGTGGTTCATGATATCGTACGGAGAAAGAGATTCCTGTACGCTGGAGCCCACGGGCAACAAAGGAGAGAGGTCCTGGGCATAGACTGACGTGTACCCTTAACTTTAGGAACAGAGATTTCAAAGACTTCAGAGGAAAGAATGTTACTGTGATTTGCCCAGGGAGTTTTAAAAGACTGCAACTCATGACAAATGGGATGTCCTAAACATGAAATAGTCATTTCATAATCACAGCATGGAGGAGGTACAGCCCCCACTCCTGGTGTTTTTGTAGATAAAAAAAATAAGACACACAGAAGTCACATTATTTGCCAAAGACCCAGCTAGTTAGTTAAAGAATTGGGATTCAATCCTGAGTCTTCTGTTTGACCTGCGTATTTTACAGTAAACCATAATATCTCCATGCCATATAGCTAACACTCATTTTTGGAGGGATTGACTCCCCCAATCCAGAGTTCTCTACAAGCTCACCCCCAGAACCCAAAGCTAAGCTTCTCTTAGTCATGTTTGATACCAGCCATCCGTCCTCTAGCCTAACTGGCCTGAAAACCAATCAATGGCACAATCTCTACCCTCAGGCACAGGGTGAGGACAGGACCCAGGCTGAGCTACAGGGATGAGAGAAGGCTAGATTCACTGTGGGTTCAAAGGAAGGAGGGGATCTTTCCTGCTCAGGCAGGGCAGGCTTCAGGTTCCAACTGCCACTGAGAAGGGCTAGCTCTCCACTTCCTGATGCTCCAGCCAGCAAGTCAGCCCGCAACTTCCATCCTGGTCCAGAGATGACTGAGAAAAGAAACTGCAGCCTCCCCGCCCCCATCCCCAGATACCACAAGAATGACTAAAGCTGTCTTAGGGACACCCTAAGTGAGGGTAGCATGATTACTATGATATGAGAACGCTCCCCCCTAAAAAACTTCTTCTACCATCATCAGCATTCTGAGACTTTCAGTTCCTTTAAGGTAAATAAATTCTTTCCTTTTATGATGAGAGATACATTTCAAAGTTTCAAAACCCAGCAGAGGAAATACATTTATACAAATCACACTCACTAGAGCGTGATTAACTGCTATCTGATTATGGGTTTTGGTTTGCATTTCAATTTAAAGTTAGAGAGCATTAACAACCATAGAGGCACTGAGTATGTATCTCAAATTATACCCTGAGCTGATCAGAGCACCGAATGTGCATGTATTTCATTTCTAATCCCTTGCCCCCGCTTATGATGGTGATGTTAATGTGAGTAAAGTAAGCTATGGGAGGAGAGACCAGAAGTGTACTTCAACTGTAAATTGACTAATAAGGTCTTGAATTGCCTAATAATCAAGAATAACCAAGAATCCTCATGAATTATTGCCTTCTTCCCTGGAAGGCCAATAAATAAAGACATGCGCTTCTAACATGAAAATGAAACTCGGGGGCTGGCCCGGTGGCTCAGGTGGCTAGAGCTCCATGCTCCTAACTCCGAAGGCTGCCGGTTCGATTCCCACATGGGCCAGTGGGCTCTCAACCACAAGGTTGCCAGTCAATTCCTTGAGTCCCACAAGGGATGGTGGCCTCTGGCCCCTGCAACTAAGATCAACCACAAGGTTGCCTGTTCGACTCCCACAAGGGATGGTGGGCTACGCCCCCTGCAGCTAGCAACGGGCAACTGGACCTGGAGCTGAGCTGCGCCCTCCACAACTAAGACTGAAAGGATAACAACTTGACTTGGAAAAAAAGTCCTGGAACTACACACTGTTCCCCAATAAAGTCCTGTACCCTTTCCCCAATTTAAAAAAAAAAAAGAAAAATCTTAACAAAAAAATCTTTAAAAAAAAAAGAAAACTCAATATTAAGATAATTTAAAATTAACTCATCTACACATGAGTTTTTTAAAAGCACAAATGTACAGTTCTTTCCTCATCTTCCCCAACCCTTAACCAAACAATTGCCTCAAAGGTCAGAATATTTTAAGACCCCTGAAGAAGGATGAAATGCATGAAAACCTGATTGCTTTAAACCAATGGATCAAGGCAACCATTCTCCAGTACTGATCAGTGAAATAGAACCAGACCATTTCATCAGAATCGCCTGCAGGCTTCACAACAATAAGATTCTGGTGGTTGTTATATAAATGTGCTATGCTCCTATTTTGGGCACTTGGTCTGATCTGCAATATATCAAAATCATTATTAAAAAACAATTTGCTGGGGCTGCCGGTTAGCTCAGTTGGTTAGAAAGCAATGCTCTTAACAACAAGGTTGCTGGTTCGATCCCCACATGGGCCACTGTGTGCTGCGCCCTCCACAACTAGATTGAAACAACTACTTGACTTGGAGTTGATGAGTCCTGGAAAAACACACTTAGATAAATAAAAGTTTTTAAAAAAGAAAACAACAATTTCCCTTCAAGTTATGCCTATTTCGTTTAATCAAAGCTGGGTTTTGGGGGTGTTTTTTTTTACCTCTGTATTTTTTCCTCAAAATAGTAAAGTCTTATAAACCCTTGGCCATCCTTAAATGGCAAGACCATGAAAAGAAACACTGAGTATCTGTAATATGACTAAACTCTGCACCAAAAGGAAAATTTATGACATTGACCATGTTAGCCTTTAATTCCCAAAAGAATGGCTTGTTTCATTGCCAAATAAATATTAAAGAATGGTACTACATCAAAGGAATGATTATTTTAAAATGCCAACACTGGAAGTGGAAATAAAAGAGCAAAGATAAGAGCAATTTTTCTCCCTTTGTATGTGCTAACATTCTCTAATGTGGACAAATAGCTCCTTATAGTTATTCACTAAAGCTATTAGGCTGTGAGTCACAGAAAAAAGGGAGGCTACATAATTCTCAGGGCTCTGTGCAAAATGAAAATGCAGGGCCCCTTGTTCACAGAGCAGAAAAACAAAAAGGATTTTCCTTTTCTTCCATGAGCTCTCTTTTGACCCGTCATGGTGGTTTTTATGTTTTCAGTGTCCTGCTCCTTCAGGCATGAGGATGGTCACAGGTGAAGTGTCGACCCTTCCAAGAGCTCCCCATGTCTATATTTTTTCAGTTCCCCCATGACCTTGATGCAGGCAGCCCAATGCAGGTTCCTGTGCCAATGTTTGGGAAGGGGCATCAAATCCCACAGGCCTAGCCTTCAGGGACCAGGAACCTAAGGCAGGACTGGCTTTCCTGTACAGTGATACCTGGGGTCAGACTAACCTAACAAGCAAAGGTCACGCAAACAGTAGTTACTAATGAGCCACTGTAGGACCAGAGCTCCGCCAGCCAGCCCCACTCCGGCCTCCCGTAGGGAATTCTGCTTCTACCTAGAGATGGAGAACATGAAGAGACATAGCTGATAAGATTGGGGTGCCAAACCCCAATGTTCCTATCAGTTAAGTAGAGACAAGAATATAGAGCTGTGCACCCCACTGCTGTATGCGTCCCCTGTGGGTCGGCCTGCTTTGTACTGGTGATGATGGATTTTGGAGGGAAGGAGGGTGGCCCTGCCTTGAGGAGGCAACTACTGGGGATGAAGGACAAAGGGTGCATAATGGGACAGGTCACAACAGGCAGGAGGATGAGCAAGCCAGGCAGCGGGTCAGGATCTCAGGGAGAGACGAGCAGCTCCCACAGTGCCTCTGCTGGCACTATGGTATTTCACCCGCTGCAGGGAGAGCAAGGCCGGGGACAGAGCTGTCTTGACAACAGGTAGACCTGAGCCATGGATGGATGCTGCCACATCAGTCCTGGTGATGGCATGGTAGGCGTGCCGAGCACCTCCCCAGGGGCCTTCAGCACCATGTAGTAGAGACTGACAGTCGTGTACACACACGTGTTTGACTTTGTCCACGTTAGCAAAAGAGGAGTTGTGATGGATACACACACCGACGGAATGGCCACTGTGGTCGTGGCATGACCAGGCCATCACCCAACGTCATGCTGTGGGCCCAACCAACCCCAGACTGTGAACAGCACAGCTGATATGCCTGGGCCACCAGAGCAGGGGGCCCTACAAGGGCCTGAGTGCTAACCAGGCTCCGTTCTCTGAGGTTTCTCAAGATCTCCTTCTGCAAGCATAAGAAACAGCAGCTACAGCTAAAGTCTATAGCCTGAAAGACGACACCTTTTACCTCCAATAGTGTCCCCTTTCAGACACAAAAGGAGACCTGTTGCCTATTGGGGAAAGGTCATGTACCACCTGAGACCCCGGGGGAGATGCAGCAGTGCCCAGGCCAGCCCAGCGGGGGCACAGTGGGCGGGCCTGAGTTGAGGCAGAGAGTGAGGTGGCCCAGCAGCACGAATCCACACACTCAGGAGGATGGGACCAGGGTGCTTTGGAATGCAGCTAAACGCCAGTCCTGCAAAGCCGCTGGTGCCGTCTGAGCCTCCCCAGAAAAATGTATCACATTTGAAAGGGCTCAGGGCCTAGAGTCAGGACTGGGGTACCTGCCACATTGGAGGGTCCTGGGGCTTCTCCCAAGTGGACCATAAAGCTGACCTTTGCAGCTGCTCTAATCTCATTCCCCACGCTGTAGCCACAGCATCCTGTCGTCCGTGCTCTTCCTGAACACTTACTGCCCCAACTCAGCCTCCGCTGTTGTGGGGCGTATTTATCTATGAGAAAGTCTCCCCTTTGTTTGAGCCATAATGTGTCTCTGATGGCTGCTATGTAATGAATGTTGTGTAAGTCAGCACCGTGTGTGTGTGTGTGTGTGTGTGTGTGTGTGTGTGTGTGTGTGTATGAGCCATCAGAATGTAACGTGCATATCCCTTGACCAGCAGTCTCACTTCTAGGAATCTGTTCAAAGAAGATGGCACAATGTGCAACACAGAAGCAGCCAAGCGTTTTTATGGGAAATTGTCACCGTGCTCTCATACTGTTCAAGCAGGACCTGAATGCCCCTTGATCACGTGCTCTAGAGGGGATCCCTGCACGAAACAGGATGTGAGGAGGAAAAACAATTTTCCTTCTATGCTTCTAAGTTCTTCCGGCTGGTTTAATAATAATAAATAAATAAATATAATAACTATATAGAAATAAATGTAAATATAAATACATACAAATAAATAATAATCAAACAAATAATAATCAAATAATGAGACAGATTAACAGGAGAAAATGACCAAATTTAACATGTATACCATGTATACGCGTACAAGTGCTCCATAAGATAGGAGACTGGGTACAAACCACGCCCCTAAGGCTTATGTGCCATACTGAGATAAGGAAGAGGAGAGGATCGTGGTTTGGGACTTCAAAGGGCAGGAAGGCAATTTACATTGAGATGCAAAAGCAAATGTTTACTGGGGCATCTCTAACAATGGAGCACAGAGGGGGCTGACCAAACGGGCCTTGCTAGTCCTCCCTGTCTATCACACTTAACTATAGTTAGCTCCCCTTCTGGAGCAGTCCGCTATCTAAATGCTTTTAGGCAGTTATGGGGAAGTCAAATGGTTTTTCTGTTGTTTTGTCTTTTGTTTCTGTTCTTGTTTTTTGTCTTTTGTTTCTTAAAAATAACCAGCTTGAAATAATCAATATCAAGAAAGGCGTATTTTCAAGTGGCAAACTCTGCTTCTTGTCAAGGACAATGGACTTGACGACCTCAAAGGGTCTCCGTTCTGTGCCCTCCATTTGCAGGTGATTTTGGCCTCACTTTCTGTCTTCTCCACCTCATCTCTTTCTCCTCCCCTTGGGAGTAACCAACAGCTCCATGGAGAGGGCATGAAGGTAAGGCGAAGTTTCACACGCTCCCCAAGGTTGTCTGAGGCCACCTTTTCTGGCTATGCTGGGGGAAGCAGGAGGGGAGAGGGACTCCACACGCCCCCTCCTCACATAATCTGCTGATGGAATGCCCAGTCACCCACCCACGTTCATTTACTGTGTAGTCACTAAGTTTGCAGTTGTGGCCAAAGGGACAACCATATGAGCAGCAGCCGGGGCGGCAACAGACCCTGCAGCCAAGGCTGTGAGCACAACTACCCCCAAGTCTGCAAGGCCAGGACAAAAATGCAGCCAGGACAGGACCAGCCTCCCCACCCCCCAAGAAGACGGGGTGGGGATGGTAGCAGGGCCGTGAAGAAGCAGCCTGCAGGCACTCAGCACGATCCACCACATTTGTGGTGGGTGCTGCAGCATGACTGTGGGCTGGACACAGGCCCCTCCACAGAGGACAGTATGAATGTGGTGACTGCAGAGGCAGAGACATCAGTGGGTTTATGATGAAACAGCTAAAGTCCCAGAAGTGGAACCTCGTCTTATCTTTGCAGAGGATCAGAGTTGCAGATGCCCCAAAGGGAAGGAGGTGGAGAACACAGAATGAAGAATAGGGGGCTCCCCTCACTATAGGGCACTGGCTGACCCATCATCCACCGAAATCATCCTCCAGCTGTGCCCACCAGAGGGGACAGAAAGACAAAGGTTGAGCAGCTCCGAGGACAGTCGACTCGGCTCCTCTCTTCAAAATCCATGGCCGTGAAAGAGGTTGGACCTACCCCAGTCAAGGGAGCGGACACTGGCAGTACAGTGACAGACAGCAGGCAGTATTCCCTTGAGGATCAGTACAGTCCCCCTCTACAGCGTGGTCACGCCCAACCACAGGCGCCAGGGGAGGCCCTCTGTCCGAGGCCTTGGGGGAGAAGCAGGTGGCTAGTGGCTGAGGTGCCTGCTGCCGGTGTGACATTTGGTCAGGGGAGGTGGTATCCTTGGACCCCGCTAAACAGGAGCCAGAACAGGAAGCTTCAGCGGGTATTAAGGGCAATGTTTCCCGGGTCACTGCAGCTTTCCTCACTGCAGGTTCAGTGAAGGGATTGAGATAAAAGCAGCTCAGAGTGACACACGTCCTCTGTTGGATTCCATGTCCCATAGCCAAGTAATGACCACACAGTGGATTCCGTGATGTCACCGTCTGCAGCCTGAGTCCCCACGCTCCAGAGGGGCCCCGCCTCACACCCTCGCCTGAGAGCCTGTGTGAGCTGCCGCCTTCCTTCCGCAGCCCTGTCCTGGGTTCTCCCCGCTGTCTGTGGAAAACAGTCCCTCCTTCCCTTCTCCTCCTCCTGCCGGGTCTCCCTCCTCTGGTCCAGGGACCCTGAACGCAGGCATTCGGTCCAGGCCATAGACTAAGCAGAGCCTGATTCCTCTCCCCTCAGGAAGTTCGCAGAGGGAGTTGGCAAACAGCCTCAGAAAGTCTGTCCTGTCGACTCAGATTCCAGAGCACACAGGTCCCAGGAAACAGTGGGGAATGTTCTAGAAAAACGTAGTTTGTAGCAGTGCCCACACGTCCCTGAACAGGAGAACAGAGACTGTGTGGAGATGCACAGTGGGACACAGACCCAGAGTGAAAGGAGCAGCAGTGACACGAGCAAGACTGCACCTCCCATCCTGTTGAGTGAAAGAGCAAACCACAGAAGCAGCACACAGGGCAGTTCAAAGACAAGACCACGTATGTATGTTGAGGACACACGTTTAGCATAACAGTAGAGAAAGGAGGGCATAAAAAACACAGAAGTTGTGAGTGCAGATGTCTGTAGGGTGGAAAGAAGGGAGATGTGATCAGAAAAGTTTCAACAGAGTTGATATATAATAAAAACCTGTTCAAGTCTGAAAGACCCCTTCCTGTAAGATTAAAAATTCCAAGTGACAAAATAACAAGATAAATGGGAGATCCAAGATGGCAGAGTATACACACTGTGCCTGCATCCTTCCATGAACATATTAAAATCACAACTAAATTATAGAACAATTAACCTGGAGAACCATCTGGAGCCTGGCCAAATGGAAGTCCTATAACTAAAAATACAAAGAAGAAGCCACGTCGAGACTGGTAGGATGGGCTGAGTCGCAGAATGGGCCCCAAATCTCTGTGTGGCAGTTGAGAATCAGGAGGGATATCTCAGCCATGAAGTTTCCCCCTGGAGGAGCAAGGAACCCCAGCCCCTCACACCAGACTTCCCAGCCCCTGGTACTGGTGCCAGGAAGAGGAGCCCCCACAACATCTGGCAGTGAAAAACAGTGGGGATTCTGACCATCTGGGTGGGACGTAAGGCTGTGGGGAAATCCAGACATCCTCTTAAATGGGCTGCGCGCAGACTTACTCATGGGCTCCAGTGGAAGCATGGTGACTCAGAGGTAGTCAGAAGAATATGGGGTACACTGATGTGTGTGGCTGCAGGGAGAGGACTGGAGGACAGTCCGCATTTTCCCCGTGAGAAGTCCTTTCCTGAGCAGCTGGCAGGTGGGCGCCATCTTTCCTGTGTTGAGCCCTCCCCCACAGGCCAACTCTGAATCTGATTGGCCTGGTGAGCTCCGCTCCTCTGCCCTGCAGACTCAGCTGGGACACTACCCACCCAACTCCCACTCTGCCAAAGGCACTTTCACAGCGAGCGGCCAGCCCTGCCCATACTGCACTCTTTCCTGGAAAACTATCGGAGTCCATAGGCCCCAGGGGTGCAATTACTGCCCTCCAGGTGCTCTGAGAGTTTTGCTGAGTCACTCCAGGCTCAGCGCTGGCACAAAACCAGTCTTTATTAATCTGGTGACCACAACACTTCCACTCTGGTGACTCCGAGACCCTGTCTCACCCAACTTGTGTACCAAACGAGGCTCTGTCGACAGCTGAAGCTTAAGGGAGCTGGCAGGTGGCAGCGGGCCTCTGGGTGTCCTGGGTTTTTGCAGAGTTACCCCAGGCCTGGTACTTGTGGCAGCTGTCCTCAGGTTTGCAGCGTAGCCTCTCCCATGTGTCTTTAGGTTTAGCACAGGCAGTGAACAACTGTGGATCACTTTGTAGCTCTTACCAGGTAGCCCCCGGCCAGTCACAGGCAGTGACTGACCTGGGCCTGCACCGGAGCCCCTCCCAAGAGGCCCCAGAACGAACATACTTGGAGTTTGGCTTCAGACCACAGCAGAAAACCACCCAGTTAGTCCCACAAGTGGCACACAAAAAGCGTGGTCTCAACAGGCACCTAGTCAGTGGGGTAAGCAGCCCATCATCTGTGGATGTGGCCAAACCCTACAGCCAGTCAACCTGAGGGTCAATCCCACCCACTGATTTGCCAATAGCAATCAAGGCTCAACTATAACAGAAGGCCACACACAACCCACACAAGGGACACTCCTGGAGCACCCAGCTCAGGTGGCAAGGGAAACTGTGCCACATGGCCCCACAGGACACCTACTACATAAGGCCACCCAGCCAAGACTGGGAGACATAGCAGATTTACCTAATACATAGAAACAAACACAGAGAGGCAGCCAAAATGATGAACAAAGAAACGCATCCCAAATGAAAGAACAGGAGAAAAATCCAGAAAAAGAACTAAATGAAATTGAGGCAAGCATCCTACCAGAGACAGAGTTCAAAACAATTGTTACAAGGATGCTCAAGGAACTTAGTGAGAACTTCAACAAAGAGATAGCAAGCATAATAAAGGACATAGAAACCATAAAAAGGAACAAGTCAGAAGTGAAGACTACAATAAGTGAAATGAAGAATGCACTAGAAGGAATCACCAGCAGACTAGATGAAGCAGAGGATCAAATCAGCGATTTGGAAGACAAGGTAGCAGAAAATACCCAATTGGAACAGCAAAATAAAAAAATAAAAAATAAAAATAAAAGTGAGGATAGTTTAAGAGACCTCTGGGACAACATCAAGTGTAACAACATTCACATGATAGGGGTACCAGAAGGAAAAGAGAGAAAGCAAGGGATTAAAAACTTTGAAGAAATAATGACAGAAAACTTCCCTAACCTGGTGAAGGAAATAGACATACAAGCCCAGGAAGTGCAGAACGTCCCCAACAAGGTGAATCCAAACAGGACCACACCAAGACACATCATAATTAAAATGGCAAAGGTTAAAGTCAAAGAGAGAATCCTAAAAGCAGCAAGAGAAAGGCAACAATTTATAAGGGAGTCCCCATAATACTGTCAGCTGATTTCTCAACAGAAACTTTACAGACCAGAAAGGATTGGCACAAAATATTCAACATGGTGAAAAGCAAGGACCTATAACCAGGGATGTTATACCTTGCAAGGCTATCATTTAAAATCGAAAGACAGATAAAGGGCTCCCCAGACAAGAAAAAGTTAAAGAGCTTATCATCACCAAACCAGTATTATAAGAACTGTTAGAGGGACTTCTTTAAGATGGGTGGGGGGAATCAAAATTATGAATAATAAAATAGCAATAGCTATATATCTATCAATAACTACTTTCAATGTAAATAGAATAAATGTTCCAGTCAAAAGACATAGGAGAGCTTAACGGATAAGAAAACAAAACCCTTACCTATACTGCCTACAAGAAACTCAGATTAAAAGACACACAGAGACATAAAGTAAAACAATGGAAAAAGTATTTCACGAAAATGAAAACGAAAACAAACAAACAAAAAAATCGCTGGGGTAGCAATACTTCTACCAGACAAAAGACAAAATAGACTTTTTAAAACGGCTGTAACAAGAGACAAAGAAAGACTCAATAATTCCACTTCTGGGTATTTATCCAAGGAAACCCAAAATGCTACTTTGAAGGAGACATGTGCGTCCATATGTTCATTGTAGCATTGTTTACAATAACCAAGATGTGGAGGCAGCCTGGGTGTCCATCAATGGATGAAGGGAGAAAGAGGTGGTACATATATACAATGGAATATTGCTCAGCCAGGGAAGGGAATAGGTTTTGCCGTCTGTGGTGACATGGATGGACCTGGAGGATATTGTGCTGAGTGGAGTATGTCAGACAGAGAAAGACAGATGCAATGTGATTTCTCTTATATGAGGAATCTAAAGAACAAAATAAACAAACAAAACAACCCAGAAGTAAACTCATAGATACAGAAAACATTTTGATGGCTGCAAGATGGTGTGGGGACTGGGGATGTGAATAAAAAAGGGGAAGGGATTAAGAAGTACAAATTAGTGGTTACACAGTAGTCATGGGAATATAGGGTATAGCATAAGGAATAGTCAATAGCATTGCAATAACTACATACGGTACTACAGAGGAGTACTACATTTATCAGGGTGATAGATGGCAGGGGGTTTGGGTGGCAGGGTGAAAAAGGTAAAGAGATTAAGTACTAATTGGTAGCTACAAAAGTCATGGGAATGTAAAGTACAGCATAAGGAATATAGTCAATAATATTGTAATAACTATGTATAGTGCCAGATGGGTACTAGTCAGGAGAATCACTTCTTAAATTATACAATTGTTCAACCACTATGCTGTACACCTGAAATTAATACAAACTAATATTAAATGTCAATTGTAGTTGGAAAATTAAAAAGGGGGGGTGGATTAACAGGTCCAAATTTCCAGGTATAAAACAAATAAGTCATTGGAATGTAGTAACAGCACAGGGAATATAGTCAATAATACTGGGATAGCGTGGTACAGTTTCTGATGGTTGCTGGGCTTATCATGGTGATCACTTCTTTAGGTATAGAAAGGTTGAATAACTATGGTGTACCCCTGAAACTAATACAATATTGTATGTTAGCTACATTTTTAATTAAAAAAATCTTTCAATTCTGACACATGCTACAACGTGGATTTAACTTGAAACACTATGCTAAGGGAAATAAGTCAGGATCCAAAGAATAATTTGTAATTTCACTTATAAGAGGTACCTAGAATACTCAAGTTCACAGACAGAAAGGAGAATAGTAGTTACGGGAGGCTGGGGGAAGGAGTAAACGGACACTTGTTTAATGGCACAGAGTTTCAGTTGGGGAAGATGAAAACATCCTGGAGATAGCCAGTGTTGATGGCTGTACAACGTGAATGTATGTAATGCCAGGGAACTATACATCTAAAAACGGATAAAATGGTAAATTTTTTGATTTTACAGTAAAAAAAAAAAGCTCAGAACAGAGTCTGCCACATAGTAAATACTCAATAAACATTAACTATCCTTAGTGTTTTTAAAGAGTTCAAGAGAACAAGTTTGGTTAGATCAAAAATGTAGATGAGAAGATGTCATCTGAGTTAGGAATTAATGGATAGTTAAGATGGACAGCAGTTACAGAAATTATTAATATCAGCACTTTATGAATAAAAAACTAGATGTTAGGTGACAGGGGTTTGCAAATGCTTTTGTCAAAATTTAAAATAACAAATAACTATTATATGCTAGGCATGCGGGTTATATTGATAAAGGAGCTAGTAATGCAGTGGAGTTTAAAACACAAATAGATAAGCATGGAAAATTAATATGTTCAAGGATCACACAAATACAATACCTGTCACTATCTAAATCTATATTTTATTAGTTTGCAGTATTTGACACTATACTTAAAATTTGGGACTTTAAAGAACTCTGGTTACATTTTAGATCATCTTTTTCCATACTATCCTATTTTTCCCCAATCACACCATCGCATTCCTCCTTCCCACTTATTTCTCTTCTATGAAAAACCCAAATATTCCTTTTAATTTTACTCTTTAGTTTCTTCCAGTTAGTAAAATCATTAAAATTATAATGAAAACCAAAATTATAAATTAAATTATGCTATATGAAATTGCTGATAATTCAAATTATGACTTTCAAAAGAAGTAATTTCATACAGCTCATCATTATGGTAACTCCAAAGCTCTCGTTTTTAAGATTTTTTTTTTCTTTTAAAGATTTTATTGGGGAAGGGGAAAAGGACTTTATTGGGAAACAGTGTGTACTTCCAGGACTTTTTTCAGGTCAAGTTGTTGTCCTTTCAGTCTTAGTTGTGGAGGGCGCAGCTCAGCTCCAGGTCCAGTTGCCTTTGTTAGTTGCAGGGGGCACTGCCCACTATCCCTTGTGGGAGTCGAGGAATTGAACTGGCAGCCTTGTGGTTGAGAGCCCACTGGCCCATGTGGGAATCGAACCGGCAGCCTTCGGAGTTAGGAGCACGGAGCTCTAACTGCCTGAGCCACCGGGCCGGCCCTCGTTTTTAAGATTTTTAAATCTGAATTTTATATATTTAGAAATAAATACAATGGCAGTAATATGACTTCATATTGGCAAGTGACCTGTTGATTTCCAACCTATGAATCTGAAAGCTGTTTTCCATACCTGAAGCCTAACAGCCAATCGGATCTGAATCCAGTGAACCTTTCTGTCATTGTCAGTTACATACTGAAATAATTAAGGTTTCATTTCTATTTGGAACCCACCTGGAATCTTTAAGCTAGGTTTTCAAGGCTCAAGATACTGAAATGCAGACATTTAATGCCAAAGTTTCACTGAATGATGTATCCTACAACAGAATACACTGACAGACCGCTGACACACACAACAACGTGGCTCCACCTCAAAAGTATGTGGGGGAAGAAGGCAGAGTACACTACATGTATATGAATTCTAAAAAGACTTATCTCATCAGCAGTAACAAAAAGCAGATCTCTGCTTGCCTATGGCTGTGGGTAGAGAAATTGGTTATGGAAAGGGGTACAAGGGAACTTTTGTGGGTGATGGGAATGTTCTCTATCTTGACTGAGGTGATAGTTACATGGGGGGTATAAGTTTGTCAAAATGCAATGAAATGGACACTTAAAATGGGTGCATTTTATTTTATGTAAACAGTACTGCAATAAAGTTCATGTACAGAAAACAGAATGACAGTATTTTTTTAATTAACAAACATGAAAACCTTACTTTTAAAAAATTAATGTATTATGGATAAAGCTCAAGTTTCCTTTGATCACCCTCCCAGTCCTGGTTTCCACCCCTTATCTCCCCTATCTATAACATCTCCCTCAAAATCATCAGTTGTGAGTCTGGCAGGGGTTCTTCTGGACTTTTAAGAATATATTTACATTCATATACAGCCACTGAATACATATAGTATTGTTTTGTACAAAGATATATAACTTGTATACCCTTTCTACAACTTACTATTTTCACTTAACATTGTTTCTGAGATCTATGCATGTTCATATAGATAAAGTTTATTTCTTTTAAATCCAATACAGTAACCTATTGTATGACTACAGTGCATTTTATTTAGCCAGGCCTTTCCGCTCCTGACAGACATTTAGCTTGTTTTTCCCTATTACACTTCACCAGTCTGCATAGCGTTAATGGTAGTGAAGTAGTTACCATGGGGGGTTAGAGGGGATCAGGATTGCAGACTTGTTCCAAGGAGACTTTAGCCTTATCTGTAAGGTTGGAATTTTTTACAATGAGAATGTATTTGTGTATTATTTATATAATTAAATATTGCCATTAAAAAATTTTCCGATACATAAATTATCAAAAAAAAATGAAACAAAATAGGAATAGGAAGCAATCACCTATTAAAATATAAGAAAAACAAAGTTATAGGACAAATAGTGTAATCATGGTTTGAGATATAAGCAGTTATGAAAAATAATGATTTGAGCACTAAACAGGTCATATAAACACATTCTCCTACTCAAAGCAATTACAATAAAAATATTGGCATGTTGGTATCATGAATGGCATCAGCTTGATACATGCAAATACTTCATTTATACTTTCTGCTTTCTTCTTTTATGACTATGATGTCTTTCCCCATCCCTGAAATAAAAGGGGTGAAAAAAATTATCATAAATGATGACATTTTAATATAAGAGCTTTAAAAAATCATTCATCAGTAACATACTTACATCAGATATAAAACAGAACAAGTAAAAACAACATTTAGAACTGAACAGTGACTTTTTAAAGAGTAAATATGAAAAACGCATCATTAAAACTAAGGGACAAAACTGAGAAGAGGATAAACAAAATGGACTTTTTTAAAACTGCAGTTTGGAGTTCCACTCTTAAATTAACTTTGAATGTACATACTCATACATGGTTTATGACCAGAGAATTCATTTCAATAGACTACTAAAGTCATAAAAGGAATTCAGAAACTATCTGACATCCTTCCCTGGTTCCTATCTCAACTCCCCACAATTCATTCCATCTCAGGGGGGAATATCAAAGATTAGCCTATTGAGAAGTAGTTCCTGCTAATATACAGTTTATCCTCTCTAAAAGAAAATTATTCATGTTTAGATTTTGAGGCTGTCTAATGTATTTAAGTCAATAGGGACTGATCAGACATGTCAAAAATTAATTAAGAAGAAGTACTAATGAACCACAAAGAAGAGTACACAATTTCTGATAGCTAATCAACAGTTAACTTTGTATATAATTATATATGTACAAGAGTATATAATTACAAAATATCATTCATTATACGAATCCAAAGGGATTACTAAGCAAATAGTTCATTTTTATAAGAGGTCTAAATCATACCTAGCTTTAAAAATATGAACTGCATGATCATATGAGCAAAATGTTTAAACCAATAAACCTATTAATTCCTGATCACCAGGGGCCCTGGAGAGATAAGATATCATTTGAGAGCCTATGATTAGACAAGCACTGTGCACGTACTACTAAGTAAGACATGGACCTGCCCTCCAAGAGCTCACAGTCTAGTAAGGAGAGTAATAATTAAGTACCATAAAAAGAATGTGCTAGGTAGACTGGTAACAAATGGAAAAGATCAGTTCTGTTTGAATGAGTGAAAAAAGGCTTCATGGGAATGACTAAGCTGGGTCTAAAGGATGAGGAGGGGTTTACCAAGCCGGCTTTAAAATAAAATTAGGCAGCGGAACATGACGTGGAAAGGCACAGTTGGGGCACAGTGTGAAAGAGGAACTGTAAGAAATTTGGGCTGGCTAGAGCATAAGTAATGCGTTTCATGGGGTAGTGACAAAATACAGGGATAGGTGGGCAGATGCCCTGATCCTGCTGGTCTTGAGAGCCATTCTAAGGAATGTGAATTTTGCCACTAAAGAGTTTTAAAAGGTGAAAATTCACTTTGGCAGTAGGGTAGGACTGGATCCATAAGGGACAAGCTTAGAGACAGGTAGAACAATTAGGAAAACTACTATCACTTTCCAGATGGACAGCAATAATGACAGGAGGAGAAGGTGTATATACGGTATCTTCAGGTAGAACTGACAGCGATTAAGATCAGATGGTAAGGAATAAAAAAGGAGTATCTACCATGACCCCTTGATTTCTGGCTCAGATGAACAGATGATGGTCAGCCACTAACCAGGACAGCAAACACTGGGGAAAGAGGAGCAAACTGAGAGAAAGAAAATAAGTTCAGTTATAGACTTGATGAACCTGAGATCCAGGTAGATGCCCAATAAGCAGCTAGAATATAGGAAGAGACCTCAATTGATTTAAATTTATTATTTTAGTACGAGTTCATATCTCTCAGCTATCAAAATGTCATCAAGGATATTAACAAGGGTCAATTGACTGACATTAAAGTTTGGATAGACACTATACACCCTTTATCTGAGGAATTAGCAAGAGAAAGAAAGAACAAGAAAGAGAGAGAGGGTGAAAGAGAGGAAGGAAGGAGCAGAAGAAAGGCAAATACTTTTTTAACATAACTAACTTTCTACCTAGACATTACTTTCATACACCCTGGTTAAAAAACAAGTAATAAAAACCAGAAACCTATATCCAATCAGGCATATAGAGAACTGTCACCAGAGCTGTAGTTATTTGAACTGAAATAGGACAAATGTTAAGAATTTTCATCAATTATTTACTCTCCTTAATTTATTCTTACAATCTATTTTTTTCAACATCGTCTATAACAAAATGAACTGTCTATTTTTCAAAATTAAACAATTCAATGTTGGATGACGTGGAGTTAGACTTACCTCTCTTTCCTTCTTCTTGAGTCCCAGTTTTTATCCTTATCTTTGTTTCTTTTTCTTTTATGTGGACTCCTACTCCGATTCCTTCTATGTCGTGAACACTCAGCATCCAAATAGCTCCCACCGGACTGCCGTGAATCTAAGGAGGCTGATCGCCTTTCTTCATTCCTGAAACATCAAAAGGAACATCAATCAGTCAGTTTTAACCACTGGTCTCCAGTATAGACCAGCATAAAGCCTAATATTCTGTATCAAACCAGTGATAGACAGCATCTAAATAAATGTGTATAATCTTACATTCCATAATAAGAGGGTAATCAAAGAAATATAGCTTTTATAATGTGTTTTACAACTCTGGTATAATAATCCTGAGCAATGACAAGAAACCATAAGCATTCTGATGAATGATAGTGTGCTACTAAGGGCCTTGGAAATGCTAAAGTTTAGTTAAACAATTATAGGTAACAGATTAAAAAGAGAGTATTTTCACTGATAAGTACAATGACATACTTTTCAGTGTCATCCTCCGCTTTTTCCTGCTCTTCTTGCCACTGATTACTGAGTTCTTCCATATGCACATTTATCACATCCCGAATCACCTTAGGAGAGATAAGCACAGAATTTCAGATAAGGAAGCTGTTCAAACAATTAAGACTATAATGCTAAAAAAAAAAAAAAGTCACTGCTGACAAAATCAAATACTTATTAAGAACTTTGATACAGTGGACTGTGGGACGTGCAGTTTAGAAAACATAAAAAAGGCAATAGTCAAATTGGGATATGAATGGTAGATAAAAGCATTATATCAATGTTAACATTTGCTAAAGTTGATAACCATGCTATGATTATGTAGGAAAGGATCCCTATTCTTAGGAAACACATACGACGTATGTAGGGATAAAGAATCATGATGTATGTAACCCTTTAATAATTCAGAAAAAAATTATGTAGATAGAGACTGAAAACAAAAATATGTACAGATGAAGAGAGTACAAATGACAAGCAAATGGAGCAAAATGTGAAAACAGGTGATTTGTATAAAGGATAGGAGTTCTTTGTACTATTTCAGTTTTGCAATTTATTTGTATGCTTTAGATTATTTACAAATAAAACTTTTCAAAAAACCTTATAATTAAGATGACAGACAAAACATGAAACATTAGTCACTTCAGATACTTTCCCAATGAGACTATAAATCACCTAAGAACAGTTAAAAGTGTTTTTTTTTTCCCTATTTATCCTATTGCATCAAGCACCACGCTGGTCACTACTTAAATGAAACTAAAATAGAAGCTTACAGTTGGTTCCCTCAAGCCTAATTAGGAAAGTTTTAAGAAGAAAGGCATGGAGAAAAGGGCCAATCTCAGAGATACACTATAGCTCAGGTCTGACTGCGTTTCTCCCCACCTCAAAAAAATTTTCAGCAGAGCCTGAAGTAAAATGGCACAATGTCCAAATTCCTTAATAGAGCCTTCGAAGCCTTCCACAATTTTACTACATCACATAGTAGAAGCAGCCTTATCTCCCACTTGATAGTTTTTCAAAAACCCTAAGTTCTAGCCACCCTGGATTACTAACGGGTCTCTGGAAAACCCCTGTACTTTTATTTCCTTTTAGGAGCACTAGTCCTTTCACCTGGAAAATCCTTATCCACCATTTCCCCTCCTTCATAATCGTCTTGTGGAAAAACTAAGATAGGTCAAGGTGTAACCTAAGGAGTGACATGAGTCACACATACCTGAATCCCAATTCCAGCTCTAGCACTTCCGGAGTAGCCTATATAACTCCCTGACTAGTAGCTCTGTGAGCTCTGGGAAGCCCAAATGTTACTGGTGCAGTTTCCACACAGTCAATCTGGCACAAGGAGAGAGCCAATAAACAGACATGCCCTTACCTCTCAAGTACTATCTTCTCTATACATATGTTGATCTCACCTTCTTTTAGCACTTACAGCAACCTGTATTTTTTTTTTCTCTCTCCTCCACTCTCCTCCAGCAACCTGTATTTTGAAAGGTCTTTTTCACTTGTTAAACTATAAGAAGTTCCTTGAGGGTGGGATCTGTGTACATTTATCTTACATAACCCACAGTAGTTTGTTATGCACAGTAACTACACTACGTAATACATTTTTACTGAAATTTATCAAAGTTCAGGTTCTAGTTCAAAGCAAACAAAAATTACGTAAGATAGAAATGAAGCTAGGAATGGCTAAAATGTTGAATATAAATATAAATCAGGGACATAAATCACTAAAAGAATTGTAAAAACTGAAGTAATTTAGAGACGAAAGATTATTTGGGATCTGTTTCCAAAATTACCAAGCATCACAGCAAGGGAGATAGGTAGTGAGTGGGAGTATAAATAAGACAAGGAGATTCAAACTCCTTAATTATGTTGATAATTGTTGAAGCTGGGTGATGGGTGCATACAGATTTGTTAGACTATTCTATCCACTTTAGTACATGTTTGAGTATTTCCATAATAAAAAGTTAACCATAAAATTATAAAGAACACTAGCAGCAACACTGAAACTTGATTGCAAGGTTATGTGACTACTGAAGAAACAAATGATGTCCAACCAAGTGTTTGAGGGACTATAGGAATCACTGAGGTTGTATGACATGGTCCCAGACCTCTACTGGAAGAGGTAAGTCTGAAACACGTACTTTAATTGCAAAAAGAACAGCATAAAATTAAATGCTAAGTCACGTGGTACAGAGCACAAATGCAATAAGCCAGTGCATGGCTCAGAACTAGCACCTCACGGCAACAGTGGGTATCAAGATTTCAAAGTGAAGATTCCGGTCCAAGATGGAGGCATAGGAAGACCCTGAACTCTCCTCCTCCTATAGACACAACAAATATACAGCTACATATGGAATAATTTCCTCTGAAAAAGGCCTGAGAGCTAGATGAACAGTGCCTCCACAACAAAAGATAAAAGAGATGCATCAAGATGGGCAGGAGAGATGAATGGTCTCACCTGGGACCCCACCCCAGACATGGTGATCCACAGCCAGGAGGGATCCAAAAAAAATACGGAACTCGCCCTCAAAGAGTGAAGGGATTGTGCCCCAGATTAGGCACCGCAACTCTTGGATCGAGCACTGGGAAGAAGAGCTCCCAAAATGCCTGGTTTTGAAAATCAATGGGGATTAAAACCAGGAGAAATAGAACTGCAGGGCATGTAGAACCTGCTCCTAAAGGGCATGTGTGCAGACCCCTCACCTTGGGATCCAGCACAAAGCAGTCTGAAAAGGCCTAGACCACGAAGTGAGAAAGATCCACTTACTAAACTTAAAGCAGCCGTCAAAGAGGCAGGAAGGAACCTGCTAAGATTTTTCCCCAGGGACAAACGCGCTAGCTGGCACCATTTTTGCTATCTCATTCTAACTTGCTTGTGACGAAGCTGGTGTACACCATTTTTGGTGCCCTCCTAGCCTGCCAGCACCAGTAGAGTGATTTATCCATCTGGCACTGCTACCAGGCCAGGCAAGCACCTGCACCCTGCCCACCTGTGCAGCAGCCACACAACCAGTCAGGCAAACACACCACACACCCCACGCTCCCTGCACAGCAGCTACACCTGATGAGCACTCTGCACTCTGCCCATCTTTACACTGCAGTTGGCCCTGCCACAGGCCATGAGTAGGCACAGCCCCCCTACAGCACCTGGCTCTGGTGGTAAGAGAAGATTGTACTTTGGGGCCCATGGATCATCTGCTACACAAGGCCACTCCTTCAGGACTGGAAGAGGTAGCTATTTCACCTAATATATATAGACAGAGAGTCAGGCAAAATGAGGAGACAAAGAAACATGTTCCAGACCAAAGAACATAACAAACCCAGAAAAATAACCGTCATAAACAGAGGTAACAGCAAACTAATGATAAAAAGTTCAAAGCAAAAGTCATAAAAATGTTCATCAAACTGAGAGAATGGATGAACACAGTGAGAACTTTAAGAGATAGAAAATATAAGAAAGTACCAGTTCAGTATAACTGAACTGAAAAATACACTCAAGGGGTTCAACAGCAACTGGATGAAGTAGAAGTAAAAATCAGTAAGTAGGAAGACACAGCAACGAAATACACCCAGACAGAGCAGCAAAAAGAAAAAAGAATTTTAAAAAACGAAAATACCTTAAGAGACTTTTAGGACAACATCATGTGGAATAAATTTCACATTAAAGGGGTGCCAGAAGGAAAACAGAAAAGGGCCAGAAAAGTTATTTAAAGAAATAATGGCAAAAAGCTTCCCTAATCTAGGAAAGAAAACAGACACCCAAATCCAGAAGCCCAGGGAGTTTCAAATAAGATGAACCTAAAGAGAATCACACCAAGACACATTGTAATTAACATGGTAACATGAAGGATAAAAAGAGAATATTGAGAGTAGCAAGAGAAAAACAACTTGTTACATACAAGGCAAACCCCATCAAGGCACCAGCACATTTTCAGCAGATACTTTATAGGCCAGAAGAGAGCAGCCTAACATATTCAAAGTCCTTAAAGGCAAAATTTCCAACCAAGGATTCTCCATCCAGCAAGGTTAACATTAAGATTTGAAGATCACGTTTTCCAGATAAGCAAAAGCTTTAAGAGTTCATCGCAAAAGCTTAAAGAGTTCATCACCACTAAACCAGCTTTACCAGAAATGTTAAAGAAACTTTTCTAAGCAAAAAAGAAAAAGCATTAATTAATAAGAAAACATACAAAAGTAAAAATATCATTTGAAAAGGTAAATATACAGTAAAGGAGATCAATCATCTATAAAGCAAGTATGAAGGTTAAAAACAAAAGAAGGAAAATTAAAATTACAATTATTAGTCAAGGAAAACACAAAATAAAAAGACGTAAAATGTGTCATCAAAAATATAAAACGTGGGGGGAAAGGGAAAAATGTAAAGCTTTTGAATGTATTCAAATTTAAGTTTCTATCAACTTAAAAGAGATTGTTATACACATAGGATGTTACATGTGAACCTCATGAAAGCCACAAAGAAAAAACATATAGTAAACTACACAAAAGAAAATTAAAAAGGACTATAAACATAACACTGAAGAAAATCATCAAACCACAAGGGAAGAGAAAAAGAGGAAGAAAGGAACAGAGAGGAGTCATAAAACCAGCCAAAAGACAATTAACAAAATGGCAGTAAGTACATACTTATCAACAATTACTTTAAATGTAAATGGAAAAAATTTAGCAACCAAAACACAAAGAGTGGCTGAATGGATAAAACAACAAGACCTACCTATATGCTGCTTACAGGAGGCTCACTTCAGAAGGATAAACACAAACTGAATGTGAAAGAATGGAAAAGATATTCCATACAAAAGGAAATGAAAAGAAAGCTGGTGTTGCTATACTCATATCAGACAAACATACTTTAAAACAAAGACTAATAAGACAATGAAGGGCAGTATATGATAAAGATGTCAATCCAGCAAGAAGATACAACATCTACAAATATATATGCACCCAATGTAGGAGCATTGAAATACATAAAGCAAACAGTAACAGAACCAAATGGAGAAGTTGAAAACAATACAATAGTAGGAGGGTACTTTAACACCTCATGTACAACAATGGGTAGAGCATCTAGACAGAAAAATCAATAAGGAATCATTGGCCTTAAACAACGCATTAGAGCAGATGGACATAATAAATACATATAGAACAATTCAATCCAAAGCAGCAGAATACGTTTTTCTCAAGTGCATATAAAGCATTCTCTAGGATACCTCACGTTAGGCCACAAAACAAGTCTCAATAAATGCAAGAAGACTGAAATGATATCAAGCATCTTTTCCAACCTCAATGGTACGAAATTTAGAAATGAATGACAATGAGGAAACTGGAAAAACCACAAAAAGTGATATTAAACAGCATGCTACTGAACAACAAATGGATGATTAAAGAAATCAAAGGAAAAATTAAAAATACCTCGACACAAATGAAAACAGAAATACGACACATCAAAATCTATAGGGTGAAGCAAAAGCAGTTCTAAGAGCAAAGTTCACAGCAATATAGCCCCACCTCAAGAAACAATACAAATTTCAAATAAACAATCTAACTTTACACCTAAAGAAAACAGAAAAAGAAAAAACGAGCCCAAAGTCAGTATAAGGAAGGAAATAATAAAGATCAGGGAGGAAACAAATGAAATTGAGACTAAAAAAAACAATACAGAAGATCAATGAAACCAAGAGCTGGTTCTTTGAAAAGATAAACAAAATCAATAAACCTTTAGCTAGACTACAAAAAAAAAGACTCAGATAAAATCTGAAATGAAAGTTACGACTAAAACCACAGAAATACAAAGGATCATGAGACTACTATGAACAATTATACACCAACAAATTGAACAACAAAGAAGAAACAGATAAATTCCTAGAAACATAACAATCTTCCAAGACTGAATCATAAAGAAAAAGAAAATCTGAACAAAGCAATATTAGTAAGGAGATTGAATCAGTAATCAAAAACCAACTAACAAATGAAAGTCCAGGACCACATGGTTTCACTGCTGAATTCTTGCAAACGTTCAAAGATTTAATACCTATCCTTTTCAAATTCTTCTAGAAAACTGAAAAGGAAGGTACTCTTCCAAACATATTTTACAAGGCCGGAATTACCCTGATACCAAAACTAGATAAGGACACCACACACACACAAAAAGTACGGGCCAATATCCTTGATGAACACAGATGCAAAAATCCTCAACAAAACATTAACAAACTAAATTCAACAATATATTAAGAGGATCACACACCACAATCAAGTGGGACTTATTCCCTGGATACAAGGATGGTTCAACATCCATAAATCAATCAGTGTGATACACATTAACAAAATGAATAATAAAAATCATATGATCATCTCAATAGATGCAGAAAAATCACTGTTGAATCAAAATTCAACATCCATTTATGATAAAAACTCTAAACAAAGTGAATATACAGGAAAAGTATCTCAACATAATAAAGTTCATATATGACAAACCCACAGCTAATACCATACTCAATGATGAAAAGCTGGAAGCTTTTCCTCCACAATCAGGAACAAGACAATGATGCCCACTCTCACCACTTTTATTCAACATAATATTTGAAAAAGCACTAGGCACAGCAATTAGGCGAGAACTAAATAAAAGGCATCCAAATCAGAAAAGAAGTAAAATGTTGCTATTTGCAAACAACATGATACTATATATAGAAAACACTAAAGATTCCACCATAAATAGACATTTTTCCAAAGACATACAGATGGCTAACAGGCTCAGGAAAAGATGCTCAACATCACTAATTGTTGGGGAAATACAAATCAAAACTACAACGAACTATCACCTCATACCTGTTAGAATGACCTTATCAAAAAGACAAGAAATAACAAGTGTTGGAGAGGATGTGGAGAAAAGGCAACCCTCATACACTGTTGGTGAGGCTGTAAATTGGTGTAGCCTCTATGGAAAACAGTATGGAGATTCCTTAAAAAAATTAAGAATAGAGCTACCATATGACTAGGAATTCCACTTCTAAGTATTAATCCAGAATAGAAAAACACTGATTTGAAAAGATGGATGTACCCCTATGCTCATGGTACCATTATTTACAATAACCAAGATATGGAAACAACCTAAATGTCCATCGATGGATGAATAGATGGATCTCTCTCTCTCTCCCTCCCTCTCCCTCTCCCTCTCCCTCTCCCTCTCCCTCTCCCTCTCCCTCTCCCTCTCCCTCTCTCTCTCACACACACACACACACACACACACACACACAGGAATACTACTCAGTCATAAAAAGGAATGAAATCTTGCCATTTGTGACAACATGGATGGACCTTGAAGGTATAATGCTAAGTGAAATAAGTCAGACAGAGAAAGACAAATACCACATGATTTCACTCATATGTGGAATCTTTTAAAAAACACAACAAAAAAATGAACAAACAAAACAAAGACACTCATAGACACAGAGAATAGATTGGTGGTTACCAGGGGATGAGGGGTGGGCAGTAGGTGAAAAGGGGAAAGGAGTCAATTGCATGGTTATGGACAGTAACTAGACTTTTGGGGGTGATAACTCTGTAGTCTACAGATGTTATAGTATTGTACATGTGGAATTAACACAACAGAAAAAAAAGACTTAAAACAGCAAAACAAAAAGCATTTCAGATGAGAAATCAACATGTATTAGGACATGAAGATAAGAATAAAGCTGTGTTAATCAGATATAGTTTAAGAGAGATGCTTGACTAAAACAAAAGAAAATTCTTGGTAGAATGAGATCAGATTATGGAAGTTCTTTGACATTGTGGAGAGAAGTAAGAAATAATGTGGGAACAATTAGATTCAATGAGGAAATTAGAGTCCAGGGAAGGCAATTCATGTACCAAAAAATTAATCAACTCTATCCACTAAATAACATCTGAAAATAAATCTAGATAGACATCAAGAGATCACTGTAATTAATTATATGCTTTTATATATACATTATATAGTTATAATTTACACCATAAATTATAAATAATTTATGGTATAAATTATTTTATACTATTTATTTATACTATAATTTATAGTATGAATTATAAATAATTTATACTAAGATATTTCTTAAGCCCAAATATTTAGTAGAGTACATAAAAGCACACTAAAATTTCTGCCAAAAAAGACAGCTATTAATTGAGCAATTTGTGTCAACATACATAATCTCAATCAATTCTCTTAACAACCCTACAAAGTCTGTATTATAAAGTAAAAAAAAGTCAAATCTTAAAAAGCTCAAAACTACCTTGCCCAACCAAGTGAAAAAAGCCAATGATAAACATTAGAATCAAAACTTAAGGACCGGTTTATTTAAAGCCAAAACTCATGCTCCAACCACTTTCCCAAAAGTATGTCGTTTCTTGGGCAGCCAGTTAGCTCAGTTAGTTAGAGGGTGGTGCTCATAATGACAGGGTTGCTGGCTTGATCCCCGCATGGGCCACTGTGAGCTGTGCCCTCCACTAGACTGAAACAACTTAAGTTGGAGCTGACGGGTCCTGGAAAAACACACTTAACAAATAAAAGTTAAAAAAAACCAGGTAGCTTCTTAGGACTGTGCAACCTCTTTATATAAGGTTTTTGTACTCTAAAAAGCCTCTGTCTGGCAAAGGGGGAATTTGAAAGTGATGGAGCAAATATAAATCAGGTATGGCCACCTAGAGGATACTTTCTTTCAGAAAACCTTTCCAAGAAACTGTGGAAATCCACAAAACAGACTTAGAAAACTACCTAAGGGAAATTCTGTTCTCGGCAAAGCTTTACGAGACTATGTAAAACTTACCTCCGTATATGATTTCTTGGTTATATGAACATTCTTAGCTCTATAGGACTGGCGTCTTCTTTTATAATCCCTCACTTCTGCCAGGATTTCAAGGTAAGACTTTGGACTTTTTCTACTATTATCTAATAAAAGAATAAAATAAAATTAATATGTCCTTACCTTTTAAATTCTTATAAATTAGCAGGAAGGAATACCACCACAATCATACTACGTTTCAACATTTCAATGTAGCATGCAAAAATTCTACATTATGTAAATGTGTTAAGTTTTATATCATTCATTTTCTCTAGCCATTAGTTGAATATAAGAGTGTTTAGGTAAAGAGATTCAAGTAACAGCACAGCTGTAAGTAACATTCTTATAGAAGGAAGCTATGCTTAATGTAAAAATCAGAGAGCAAAATTTCATGTACTAAGTAAACATCTTAATATATACACGTATGTGAATATCAGATAATACAAAACCATCCTATTCCAACTCAAAGTAGACTGACACATCATATATTAATGGGATAACAATTAAAAATATAAAAATTAAAAAATATAAAAATATAAAAATACAAAATTATAAAAATGTAAAATATTTTTAAATTATAAAATATAAAATTATGATACTGATTTCTAACCTTGATTGACTTTTGCAGCCAAGTCTACAAAGAGATCACTGTCATTTTCAACAGTTTGAGAATCAGAGCGCTTTTTCTTTGTCTCCTCAATTACAAAATCATAGAGGGCAAGACGATCGGCTTGGGTCAGATCACAAACAAACCGTTTATGATTCAGAGGAACTTCAACAGGCAATGAAGAATAAATCCCTAAAGTAAAAATAAAACCACAAGAATAAACAATACATGAAGTATTGTGGAATTAAAATTCTACTACTTATCTTTAAACATATGCTGCAATAATGCGGGATTAACACATTTTTTTCATAATCACTAAATATACAAAATATCAACCTATGTGATAAATGGTATTCTGAATGCTATATCCAAATAAAGGATGTATTGTAGCTGTTCGTTATTCTCTCCAACAACGTTAAAAGACAGATTCCATGAAGGCAGACAGTAATTACCATTTGCCTATAAGAAAATTTTTTGGATAACAACTTTTAAAAGGCTACCCATATTATAAAAGTAGATGTTAACTTTCTTTCTGTTTACATGCTTTTTCCCAAAAAAGCTAGAGTAAAAAAAACTTTGAACAGGCAATACACATTATAGTCCCTTTAAAAATAAATTATAGAAATACGAAAAATATTTCATCAAGCTAGCTATTCCATATTCAAAATATATCCCATCTGTGCAATGACTTAGAGCTAGGGACCAGAAAACAATTCAGTAGCAGAAACCCTATACTTCCTCAGACCAGAGAAAGACAGATTAAATTGAGACTAAACTTGTTTTAAGTTTCTGAAGAGGAAGCATATTGGCTTAACCAAGTTAACTGAAAAAAGTTAACAGCGGTGCCCCCACGACAGTTACAGAACTTCTAAAATCTGCTCATTAACAAAAAAAAAGGAAATACAATACCTTGATATGATGTATAAACACTGAAGAAATTTTTTGTTTTGAGATTCAAATTTTCTCAGTGAAATAAAAAAATTATTGTAACTGTAAATAAAGCATTTTAAGACGATAGTCCCAGACTTCATTATTCACTAATGCAAACAAAGAACATGAGCTACTAAAGGAATCCTTTTAATTTTTGCTAGGTCACCCTAAAGTAATAACTTTGGTTCACTGAACAATGTAAAATCAGTAGCTCTTCCCAGTTACTTATATTTGATAAAGTCTAACCTTGTTGACTTCCTAAGAGGCAAAAAAAAAAAAAAAAAAAAAACAGTTCTAATAAAAGCACACTAGGAACTAAGCATTAGAAACCAAAAAAAAAAAAAAAGAGTTGACTTTACATTTGTCTACATATTAAGAGCATAGATAGCTACACTGAATCTGCGTCTGTGGTTTAACAGCTAGGGATAACAATACACTGCGATTTGTACTAGTCAAAGGATTTAAAGTAAGTGGGGAAGAAGGCTTTCCTTTCAAGTCAATCAATTTTATTCGAATTCTGGTGGACACCAGGAAAAGCCCTTTTATGTAGCCAGAGGTTAAAACATTTAACTTTATAATATAAAAATGAGTTAGCTTTGATAAACCTAATTCCTTTCAATACAGGCAATAAAAGTCTGGGAGAAAAACGCAAAGATTAGAAAACACTGATGTACAGTCATGCCCCACTTAATGACGGGGATATGTCTGAGAAATGCGTCGTTAGGCGATTTTCTTATTGTACGAACATCACTGAGTGCACTGACACAAACGTAGGTGGTACAGCCCACCACACTCAGGCTCTATGGGGTAGCCTCTCTCTCCTCGGCTGCAAACCTGTACAGCATTTACTGTACTGAATACTGTAGGGAATTGTAATACAACGTATTTGTGTATCTACACATATCTAAACCTTGAAAAAGTAGTAAAAATACAGTGTAAAAGATAAAGTATGTGTGTAGGCTTGTGAGTTGGGGGTGCAGGGGAGCACTGTCGAGGGAGGCACCATGGGAGGGAGACATAAGTAGAAAGGAAGGGAGGGGGAGAGAGAAGAAAAAGAAGGGGAAAGAAAGGGAGAACAGAAGCAGAGATCAAGAGGCAGATAAAGTTTGAGATAAGAAATAATAAAGTGGGAAGAAAGAGCAAGGGAGGAATGCAACTGGGAGGAGAGATAAAAAGAAAGGAAGGCAAGGGAAGTGAGTTTGTGTACAGGAGTGTATGTGGGTGGTCATATGTAGGCAGGGGGGCTCCTGGGCTCCCCTCCTCCTCAGCCTGCTCCCCTCACTCCTTCACCAACTCCAGGCCCCAGCCAGGGGCAGGGCATAAGGCAGGTAGACAGACAAGCTAACCTTCTTGGTCTATTTAAACCACCCAGAGCTAGCAATAAATCCAACATCCTACGTAATCAGGTTCAGCCTTTTCTTTTGACATCACAAACTTTTGTTTATAATCCATTGTAACCTTATGGACCACCACCGTATAGGCAGTCTGTTGTATACCAAAATGTCATTATGCAGTGCATGACTGTATTGTAAACAAGCTCCACATAAACCTTTGCTGGTTACTTTTAAACAAAGAAATATAATTTCCTCTTTAAAATATTCTGCAGTTTTCTTTTATTCATCTTAAATTTCTATATGGTGAAGATTGATATTAATTCCAAATCAATACTATAATATTGTGACAGTGATTAAAATAGTTTAGAAATTTGAGTGATACTTTTAAAAGGATATCATTTGCAAAAAGGATACTGCATATCTTTAAATAAGGAGTACATTCAGGTTCCTAATTCCTCTTTATACTCACCCCAATTACTGAAAAAGAAAAAGTACAGGAAAAGTTAAATAAACTGCATTCAAATCATTCAGAACACAGATATTTCTGAGAAGAAAAAATGGGTAAACACACTTAAATAAGCTTACATAAAATGTAAATTTTCAAACGTAAGTTTCTATATGATTTAGAGATATATCTGAATGCACTGTAATTGTATCAATTCTGTGATCTATCTCCTTTTTTGTACAGTTTTTTAAATTGTGTTAAAATATACATAACAAAATTTACCATTTTAACCATTTTAAGTGTATAGTTCATTGGCATTAGTACACATTGTTATGCAATCATCATTTCTATCCAACTCCAGAAGTTTCAATCACCCCAAACTGAAACTCTAATCAACTTTTTAATATTAGTCACTCTTGCCATCACAGGATATCTTAAACCTATGAGATACAATATTAAATATTAACAAGAGGTGTTGTTCCTAAAATTCAGAATTTTAGGGAGAATTCATACAGACTCAATTTCCTAACATTAGAGATAAAGAAATTAAAGCCCACAGAAGCAAACTGTCTTGCCAAAGTCTCCCATGCAGTAAGAACAGATGAGCTCTAGAACCACTGTAATGAATTTTAGCGTTCTTCCGCGTAGTACACTGACCTTCAAACCATGCCCATGACCCCAGTACAGCTGAGCCTGTACGAGCGCTGACCCCACCTTCCCCACACAGTCGAAAATCCTCGTATAACTTTTGACTCCCTAAAAACTTAACTACAGTCAGCCCTTGGTATCCGCAGGGGACTGGTTCCAGAATCCTCCGTGGATACCAAAATCCACGGATGCTCAAGTCCCTTAGGCATAGAACAATGCTTATAGTCAGCCCTCTGCATCCCCTGATATCCCAACTGTGGATCAAAAATACTGTTTTGGTATCCTCCTTAGACACCAAAATCCATGGATGCGAAATCCACAGATACAGAGGGCCAAAACAATCCACACATAAGTGGACCTGTACGCTTCAAACCCATGTTGTTCAAGGGTCAGCTGTATACTTCATGAAACTGAAGTACAGCAACGTGAATCTTTAATACTGAAGGACAAAGATAGGCCACTACAAAATGATTTTTTATGATTGAAATTAACATCCTGGTTATAAAACTAACCAAAGTAACTGTATCTGAACATAAGTAGATCCAATGGTGGTTTAAGCTTTCATAAAGGTTAATGGACTGTGAATTCTGTACCGTAAGTTTAGATCCAACAAGACTGATGAAATGAAAACATAAATATAATCCCATCGAAAATTATAATTTAGTGAATAACAGACAAAATATTAATTAAATGGGAAAATGTGAAATTGTTCATGTTTGTCATCTTCCTTCAAAGTAAATACATCAATAAGAAGATATTAAAGAGGTCCTGGGGTAAAATATTTAAAAGGTCTAAGACATAAGTGATCCATAAAAAATCATCTCTGTTGAGAAATTGTAGAACTTTACCCAAGATGAAAAAAAGTTTTAAAAAGAGGGTTACAGATCATATAAAAATATTCTTAATAATTAAGTCTTAATTTAAGCTAGTGCAAAAAATTCAAAATCAAGTAAGTTCCTCTTATCTATTGAAAGAAGTATTCATTCAAAGTAATTCTTTGCTTTTGTAAAGAACTCAATCTGCCTTATTACTCAATTATATAAATAAAAAATTTAGAACATTTTCTAATGTTGTAGAAAATTACTCATACATATAAAAATATTATCACCCATCACATTACCTTAATATTGCTTTCTATACATTAACTTTCTTAGAAATTAAATTGCTTAACCAATAGCAGCTACCAATTATTAGTTAAGGCTAGTTCAGCATTCATTATCTCTATTGCTGTAAATAATACCACAAGATAGTTTTATATCACAGGTAAGGAAGCAAAAACTCAGAAAAGTTGTCATTTGTACAAGACGAAGCAGCTAGTTTATTTCTTTGAAACAGTCTTACACAAAATAGAAAAAACAATGAACAGTACAAATTATAACAGTATGTACAGGTTTAAAGTTTGTGATATTCTATTTAATGACAGGCATAAAAAATAATGAATATATTTGAGCAATACCCAGAATCCACAAATTTCACTAAATGTAGAGTTTCTAACAGAAAGCAGAATAACTCAGTTCAGTCTGTGGCAAAATTCAGAACTTGGTTCTCGATCCAGCTTTGCTATTATCTAGCAAAGGAATATTAATTCACTTCTGTGTGCCTCTATTTCTTCACCTATTATGGAGGGGAAAATATTTATCCAACCTACTACAAGTTTGTTGTGAAGGAGCAATGAAATATATAAGAGCTTTGAAAAAAAGAATCTCTTTGCAAATATAAAAATATTGAGGACCTTTAGAACAAACACACCAGGACTTTATCATCTATATCAGTTTCCTTATCTGTAAAAAGCAGACACTGGATTAGATGATCTCCAAAGTCTCTTTCAACTCTAAAATAAATTCAGTAAATCTATCTAACTAGTTAAGGTCACATAAAGTCCTTTAATAATTAACCCCTCCAAAAAACAAAAACAACATCCTCTTTTTAATTGGTTGATTAACTAAACAGGGGCAATGCGTAGAACCAATAATAAGAGCCACAAAAAGGCTTGACTGATCACAGCTCAGTAATCTGATGAGAGTCAGATAAGATGAGAGTCAAATGACTTCCTCAAAGAAAAAAACCTGGAATTTAGCACAAAAGTACATAAAAATGGGAGTACATCAAAACAGAAAATACAAGAAATGTGCTTATGGCTGTTGTAAGGAACTAACATAATATAGACTAAGGGTTAAGAGACTTCCTCCTTCTGAAGCCAGTGTGATTAGGGAGAAATCAAGCCCAGATGTTTGCTAGCACAATGGGTTAAGATTCTGAACTTCAAAAAGGAAGAAAACAAATTAACAATGGTCTGGTGAATACAATTCAGATAGGAAAAAAGAGTGATGAAAAAAAAAGCTATGATGTCCAGAGAAAGCTACCTTCAGAAGATTCAAAACACAACTCAGAAATCCTTATAAAAGGAGCCAGTCATGCTTAGGCTGGATGTCCTATCTAGGTTCAGAAATCTAATTAACTTTATTTACTCATATACTTCTATGTTTTTGATGGATTAAATTTTCTTTCAATTTACGAAAAGCTCATACTTAAAAATTCTAACCTAGGCTCTGCTGAAGTAAGTCCCAGACAGAAACACTACCCCAGCTCCAAAGCTGGGCATGAAGGGATCCACAAACGCTCTGAAACTGCGTGGAAAACTTTGTGCTTTATTCTGAGAGGCAGCTGTGGAAACTGATCTCTTTCAGCCTTTCCTTTTATATTGCATCTCAACATTCTTACACTTAACAGTGGGCGAATTCTCAAAAGAGGCAATCTCAGGGTAAAACACTGCCACTCAATGGGATTTATTTACTAAATAAGCCTAATTTTAAAAATTATGTACAAGGCAATCTCTTCTATTGGGTAATTCCAAAGTATGAAGACCTAGCTAAGATAGTTTCCTGGTGAGACTGGTATATTTGAGCAGAAAATATCTAACAAATGAAGTTGACACCAAGCACAGCAGCTTAATATTAAATGTAAAACTTAACCTTTCCCATTGTTTTCACAAGATTTTTCTTAAAAATTAGTAATATGTTTGTGGGGAAAAAAGTTTGATTCATTAATTAGCTCAAACTATGATGCCACTTACTTTGATTGTAACAGTCACCATCTTTTCCAACTGTAGTTCCAGCTTGCTTAATTATCTGGAATTGTGAATCCTTAGCTGTCAAAATAAAAAAGCCCACAAACACAATATAAATCATCAGTGTCCACAATTAAATTATTTACTGGTTTCTAATCCAAGCTCTTTGGGCACATAGAGACTAACCTTCAAGAATCTTAATAGAGGAAAACACCCACATCACTGCCTACATAATCTGAACGGAGAATTCTTCCAGGTCTAGCTAGATCCCAGTCAGTAGCCAGAGTTCAAGTGGTTCAGAAAACATTATAATCAGGCATGCAGCAGCAGAAGCCACCATAATTCTTAGCAACCAATAATATCTAACATTTCTTGATTCCCAGCTAAGTGTCAGGCAGCATTCTAAAACTATTACTTATATCATTTAATCCTCACAAAGGAACTATTACCATGATACCCATTTTATAAACAAATTTAGGCAACAAACAGGATAATTACCATGCTGAACGACACATCTATTAGTGACAAAACCAGGAGCTGAATCAGGGCATTCTGATTTCAGAACCCAAGATTTTAACCTCTTGGAACACATTTCCATCCTCAGTCCTATCTTCAAACTGTGTGGTGTGGCCAGAGTTTTGTTATAACCAAGAACAGTGTCTGTCCTACTGTACAAAGCTTTGCAGGGTTTTCACTGCCTATTAATATAAGTCTGGTCTCTAAAGTTCAGGTTACAAAAACTAATCTGACTATATATTAACTAATCATACATTCTCTGAAGGTACAAAATGTCTTTAATCCTAAGCATACTTATAAAGTCTATTCTTTTGATAATTCAAAAATGAATTATCAATATCTACATAGATATATCTATAGTAAGATATTTTAAAGTTATAACCTATTAAGTTAATACTTACTCAAAGTAATTGAAGGTATCTTCACATTCTCATAGAAAAATTCAGAATTATACATTTTATCCTAAACAGGAAAACAAAAAACAACACTTAGTGTTTTTGAGTATCAGAGGATTAACTATTTTAAGATATGACATAAACCAACAATTGATTAGCATTGTTTAAATATTTCTTGCAATAATTCATGATATTAGGCAAGTACCATTTTACCCCACAAATGACTATTATTTTATGTCAGAAAATCTCACACTATACCTTCCATATATTGTGAATTTATTAATGCATCAATTATATGACATATACATAATAAATATATGATACCTCTTCTTCTTTGGTGTAGCCCAGTTTCCTCAATCTACACGATACCATGTGCTTTGCTAAAGATGATTTAGGCATGCGATGATTGGAATCATAAGGGCATATCACAATTTCATCCTATGAAAATCAAACAGAAACAAAGAAAAAAGATACATAATATATAAAAATTTAAATAATTATACCATTAAATGTTTATACTTAAGTGGTACTATCTAGTTATGTCCTCTTCTGCAGGCCTCTCCCAACCCCGTTTGAATGTAATGTACATATTAAAAATATCAACCTCCCTCAATTTCCCTACCCCTCTGTCCCCACTCCACCCCTTCAAAACCCAACTCTGAGGATTTAGGATTTGTTCCCACTCACTGCCTCAACAAGCTCACCTACTTTCTTCCTACTATATAGCCAAAGCACAGACCATTATCCTTGTAATATTTGAACTCTTAGGTCACAATCCACTTGTCCATTTCTGTCATCCTGATACACTCTTCATGTTCCTTCTACCTCTTCAGCTCCTACTTGGTCCTCTAAAGATCTGTCTTCCGTGTTCTACCTGTCCCTCTTTATTCCCCTCCCCCCAAAATGACCTTATATACCTGGATTACACATATTTTTTTCTATTTATTTATTTTAATTCCCAACCACCAAACCCCACCCCTTTAGCAACCTTCAGCTTATTCTCTATCTCTACGGGTGTTACTGGTTTTGTTGATTTTTTTCTTAGATTCCATATATAAATGAAATTACACAGTATTTGTCTTTCTCTATCCGACTCATCTCACTTAGCATAATACCTTCTAGGTCCATTCATTTTGTCACAAATGGCAAAATATTATTTTCATTGCTGAATGCCATTCCACTGTGTATGTTACCACTACCTGTCCCACTTTAAATGCTGGTGTTTCATGCAGGTCTAACCAGCAGTCTTTTACCATTTGACATGCACTTACTGGAAGAACTCATGGCTTTAACTGTCACTATATCATGATGATTCCCCAAATCTAGATCTTGAGACCTCGTTTGTCTTTGAGTACCTTACACTAATATTTCAACAGGACCAAAACAAATTCATGATATTCATGATCTCCTGACCCCCAAACCCATTCATCTTTTGTTTCCTATTTCAGGGAAAGGTCCTACTTGCTCCAGCAAGAAACTTCCTCTTCTCCCACATCATCCACATCTAATCAATCACCTATTGTTCTTACTCCTAAATAACTCTGAAATCTCTCCACATAATCCATCCCCACTACCACTTTCCCAATTCAAGACATCATCATCTCTCTCCTGGATTACAGCAGCCATTGCCTAACTCGTTTCGCTTCCAGTCTTGCTGTCCATTCCATTCTCCACACTGTAATTAGTCTGAATCCCAGCTCTGCCTCACTGACTATAGCATGAGGTCAAGGTAAGTATCCTTTCTTTGCCTCAGTTTCCTCATTTATAAAACAGGTATAATAGCAGGACCTCTCTCACAAAGCTCTTATCAAGATGAAGTTATACATGAATTTACATACATACAGCAATTTGAACAGGACCTAATACATAGCAAGTGTTCAATAAATATAAGCAAATTTACCTTTATTCAAAGGTAAATATAATTATGGTATGCCCTGGCGTAAAATATTTTCATGCCTCCCCTACTGCCGTCATAAAAATATATATATGTATATAGATTCTTTAAAATGGCTGACACAGGACCTGTAAGATCTGGCCCCCAACCACCGTCATTGTCCTCCTCCTCCACATCCTATGCCCTAGCTATCCTTAAGTGCGGGAGGTTTCCTGATCTGGTCACGCCCTTGTCTCTGGACTTCTACACAGGCTGTTGATGGTTCCTCTGTGCTTCACCTAGCTAATTCACTCAATTTTATTTATCAGCTTAGAATTCACTTTATCCAGGAAGTCTTTACTGTCCCACCACAGCCTACAACCTGTGCTACAGCAATTCCATCCCACCCGTCATAGATTTTGTCACATTATAATGTAATGGCTGACTTCTGTCACTATTACCAGACAGTAAGCTCTGTAAGGACAGAAACTGTGACTGTTGTTCACTCAACTTCAGTATTAAAACACTCCGGCAATATAGATTCATTAACTATCTGGACTGCACCTAGTCTAGGAATTATAGATGCCATTTACCAGGATTTTTAAGCCAGTCACTCTCCTGAATATTAGCTGTTGGTTTTGCAGAAGTTAGATGTATACCCACAGCTGACTGTCAGAATTTTGGAATTTTACAAAGGAGTTTGAGAGAGGCAGCATAGCAGTTAAGCACACAGATTCTCAGGAGCCAGAATGCCTGGGTTCAAATCCCAACGGACATCAGCAGTGTATCCTTCGACAAATTCCAACCTCTCTGGGTTTGTTTCCTCATCTGCAAAATGTGGCTTAACATTATTTACTTCATTAAGGTAATGATGAGGAAGCGGTAAGGTAATGTATCGTAAGTGGCCTATACCAAGTACGATAAAGTGTTAATACAAGAAATCCAAATTTACTATAATGCTGAGTAAACAATGGCATGGAAAGGCTTGTTAGACCCCACTCAATGAAATTCACAGCTTAAAATATATCTCTAAACAAAAAACAAAGTGTTTTCTTTTAATTCCACTATGTTGTGAATACAATAAATGTGAACAGTTGGTATATAAATCAAATACACTTTAAATGCCTCTGGGATCATATGGTATTTGTCTTTCTCAATCTGACTTATTTCAACTTAGGTCCATCCACGTTGTTGCAAATGGTTAAGATTTCTTTAAGAGCAGAGTAATACTCCATTGTGTAAATGTACCACCATTTCTTTATCCAATCTTCTACTGATGGGCATTTCGGTTGTTTCCATATCTTGGCTATTGTGAATAGCACTGCAGTAAGCATAGGAGGTATATATACCTTTTCTAATTAGTGTTCTGGATTTGTTGCATAAATACCCAGAAGTGGAACTGTTGGGTCACAAGGTAGTTCTACTTTTAATTTTTGAGGAACCTCCATATTGAATATAAAGACCATAACAAACGACCAAAAATAGACTCATAGATACAGAGAACAAACTGATGACTGCGCAGGGTTCGGAGGCTGGGTGAGAAAGGTGAAGGGATTAAGAAGTACAAATTGGTAGTTATAAAATAGCCATGGGGATGTGAAGTCCAGGATGGGAATATGGTCAATAATATTGTAAAAACTATGTATAGTGTCAGATGGGTACTAGAATCATCGAGAGGTCACTTCATAAATTATACAAATGCCTAACCACTACACTGTACACCTGAAATATAAAATAATACTGAATGTCAACTATAATTTAAAAAATATATGTAGTCACGGGATATAAAGTACAAATAGGGAATGCAGTCAATGGTACTGTAATAGCTACGCATGGGGCCAGATGGGTAGTAGACTTGGGGTCATCACCTTGTGACGTGTGTAAATGTGCAATGACTACGTTGTTTTGCGCAGCTGAAATAAAATTTAAAAATTTAATGCCTGTGGGGAATCAGTTATGTAATTGAAACCTAAGAGAAATTATTATAGCATGGTAAACCCAGCAAGAATTCAGAGATCATGAATTATCCCACATTGCACACTGGAACACTCCCCTTGCTCCCACCCCACAAGAAAAGGAAGGAAGGAAGGAGGAAGGAGGGAGGGAGGGAGGGAAGGAAGGAAGGAAATCAGAATTGGTCCCTCTAACACACTGGCCTACATCTTTTGTTCCAGAGGAATTCTAACGCTTTGGAGAGTCGGCAGTCACCATCTCTTGGTGATTTCCTTTCACAGTCCTAGAGCCGGTGCCGTCCCCAGTCGGAAACGTGCAGTTTTAAGGCAGAGAAGGGAAAACTGACCGCCCAGGCTCTCCCGACAGTGAATCGGGAGCAGTCGCGAAATCCAGGGGACAGACGACAAAGCAAAGCGCCGATACCGCCGCGCGGAGCGCTCGGACACCCATTCACTATTTCCTAAATCACACCGACCCGGCCTCCCCCGACCCGCGCCCTCCCCGTCCGCCCGAGCCCGAGGACCCGCGGGCCTGCCGCCCGGGCTGGGTGCGGGGGGCTCCGAGCACCCGCGCGCCACCCCAGGGTCAGGGGCGTCAGACGCGCTCCAAGCCCGGTCCCGGGCGCCCACACGGCCCCACAGAGGGTCGGGGGCGCCCACGCCCACGGCCCCCCGCGCTGACTCTTCTACCGCCACAGAAGACCGCAGGCAGAGGGCCCCAAAGCTACCCCGCGCGCCCACCCCCTCACCTCCGCCGCCGCCTCCTCCCCGCGGTCCAGCCGATCCAGGTTCCAGCCCAAGGACACCGTCACCTCCTCCAGCGTCCGACGGCAGCTCTCCACAAACTCGCTCAGCTCCTGCTGCAGCCGCCGCCGATCCTCCACCGGGGGAGGATCGCCCTCCATGGCCGCACCCGGCCTGCCACAGAAAGGCGGCGGAAACTACCCGCGGCGCGCGCGAGCTTCTGGGAGTTGTGGGCGGGGCCACAGAGCCACGTGACTGGAACCGCCTAGAGGGGAAGGCCCGGGAGAGGGCGGAGCTGTCAATTTAAGAGGTTTTCCTAACGCTACCAAATACCGCTGGTTTTGTGACTGCTCCTGGGTGTATTTGCGCCTGGCATTCCCTGAACGGCAGTCGCCCCTCCCCAACTTAATAAAAAAACAAAAGTTTATATCTGAAGAAAAGTTTAAAGAATAGTACAGGGAGCATTCACATAGCCGTCCTCCAGCTCCTTAATTAACGTTTGGCCGCGTTTGCTTTCTCCGGCTCTCTCCACCTACACAGCCCCACACGCTATTTTTGCTGAATTATTTGAAAGTAAATTATAGGACTTCACCTCCAAATGTCCATATGAATCTCCAAAGGATAAGGATATTTTCCTACATAGCCACAGTACGTGATCAAAGCTAAGAAAATGATTTCCTATCATCTAATACACAGTTCATATTCAAATTTCCCCAGTTCTCCCCAAAATTCCTTTTATAGCCATCTACAACCCACGAACTATAATTGATTATCTCTTTTAATCTAGTACAGTCTCCCCTACTCTCCTTTTTAAATTAAATCATTGAATTTTGTCAGGAGCCTCAACCAATTGTCTTGTAAAATGTCCTTTTGGGATTTGTCGGATTTTTTTCCTCTAGAATTAGATTCGGTGTAAGCGTTTTTGCAAGATGTATCTCTTTATTGTAGCTCACAGAGAACACATATTTTAGATTCTCCTGCTACTAGTAATGCAAAATTTGATCACTTTGGTAAAGGAGGTGGGAGTATCACTCTATTTTAATAGCAAATTTCTTCTTAGTAATTGGTGGTGTGGGATGGCACCTTGAGGCTATATAAATGTCCTATTCCACCAACAAACTCACACAGTCCTTCACTGAATCTGTTATGTTAGAAATTATAAATGATTCTTTAATACTATCATGGCTTTTACACTAATTAGCTATTATATTATAGCATTCATTCTTACCACACCTTTATTTTGTTGTTCCACAATGGAACCAAGGTGTTTTTTAAATTATTGATTCATTAAATTGCATCTAATTCATTATTACTACTCCATTACCATCATAATTCTTGTTGATGCTCAAATTGCCCCAAATTTGACCAGTGGAAGCCACTTTAAAACACCTTAGGTCTTTTCGACATGTCCCCATTAGTCCTTGAGTACTTTCTTACTTAGACTAACCCAAACTTACTTTGTACATTTCCTACCCAAGACCTGGAATCAGCCCTCTAGTTTCCCCAAATGGTTTTAACTCCCATAATCAAATCCCTCTTGTATTGTTTATTTTTATTTTATTCAAGTCTGGTGTCAAATCTTTGCTTCCCTTTGCACTTGTATCTACCAGATGAAGAAACAAACTGTGAAGTAAACTTTTTTGTGAACATGACCTACAAAAAAACAGTGATGAGTGTGAAAAGGCAGTACCAGAAAATGTATAAATAAGCCAGTAGCTGCAAGCAGATATGGGGTACGTTACGGTGAGTTCTAGAAGTAGTTTATTCATACTCTGCCCACAGTATTTTTCCTTTTTATTTGCATTTTCATAGTTCGCCCAGCAGCCTGGAAAATGTGAGACTATTTGGATGTGAAATGATTTTCACTGAAAAATTCTATGTATTTCCCATTTTTGGTGGATGCACTGTGTATGTGAACCAAATCAAAACTCGTGCAGGTCAAGTATATCTTCTCTCCAGGACACAGCACTTTCGCATCTCAGAGCTTAATGACAACTTTGGCAACAGCTTGGAGGGGCGTACTGGTTCAACCTTGGGAACTGCTTTGTACTGATGCTTGTTAATCTGTTTAATCATTTTCCTAGAGCAGTCTCCTGCCTTTCTAGGTTAGGCCTCTGTAATGGGATGAACTGTCATCAGCCCCCCACCCCCAAAATTTGTTTAATTTCTAATCCTCAGTGTGACTGTATTTGGAGACATGGTCTTTAAAGGAGGTGATTAAGCTAAATGAGGTTCTAAGAGTGGGGCCCTAATGTGATAGGACTAGTATCCTTATAAGGTGAAGAGACACCAGAGCTCCCTCCCTACTCATCACTGCTTAAAAGCCAGGAAGAGTTGTCACCAGAAACCAATCAGGGATGACACCTTGATCTTGGACTTCTAACCTCCAGAACTATGAGAAAATAAATTTAAGCCACCAGTCTGAGCTATCTTATGGCAGCCAACGCTACCGTGTTTCCCTGAAAATCAGATCTAGCCGGATAATCAGCTCTAATGTCTTTTGGAGCAAAAATTAATATTAAGATATGGTCTTATTTTTACTATAAGTAAAATAATTTTAAATTTTACTTTCTATTTATTTTTTTAAAAATTGTACTTATAGTAAAATAAGACCGAGTCTAATGTAAGACCCGGTCTTATATTAATTTTTGCTCCAAAAGACGCATTAGAGTTGAGTGTCCGGCTAGGTCTTATTTTCGGGGAAACACGGTAACACAGCATCCTAGGTCTACCATAAGGAACCTCCTTCATTTTCCCCAACACAGCATTTATCACATAGTTTTTCTTCCTTTCATATTACAAGGGCTATTTTTGCACCACTTATTCCTACCACAGGATCCACAGCTTCTGGCAAAATGCCTGGCATTGAGAAAAACTCAATATTTAGCGAATAAAATTAATTACAAGTCCTCCAGATTGGAAGAGGAGTAAGAAGAGTTAAGACACAAATGTGGTTTTCACCCTAAGTACCAAAAGCCCCAATAATTTAAGTATTATCTTAAGTATGATCTTTTTTGTTCTACACAATTAGCCTTTCATTTTCCTATTTTCTATCTATAAAATTTGTATTAATTTATACTGACATATGCAAGTTGTCCCACTGATTGCTTTATGTCTTTTATCCCATCAAGACTGCAAAGGCCTGAAGTCAAGAGGCCTCTACATTCTATTGAATCCTCATAACATTTAGCCCGATACTAGAAGCAAAATAAGTATTCAGTAGTCATGTTAACTAATGACAAGTGTCTGAATTCCAAGTTTCTCTTTGATCCAAAGAATAGGCTTGTATCTCATAGTCCTTGGGCAGGGAGCCAAGAACTCTTCCGGAACTATATTCATAGATTCAAGGACAATTCTTATAGGGGACAAAATGAAATACCATGTATTTTGAGTATACCCAAAATATGTTGTTTTTTAAATATTATGATGATGACTTGTGCCCGTGCTACTTGGTACTCACTGTCCAGAATAAACTAGAACTGGGTATTGACCTCTAGCCTGGCCTCTTTACACAGGCTTCTTTCCAATGACTCTACCTGGTACACAACAGGCCCTCAAGAAATGTAGAAAAAACTAATTTCAAAGACCAAATTCTAACAAGAATTCAGAACTAAAATAGTTTGTAAATGGCCTTTCTTAATATGTATTTCATAAACAGGTGCTTTTAGACATATTTTACAATAATCAAAAAGCTGCTGCTAAATGCCCTTGTGTATATAAACATGTCATTAAATCAAAACACAAAAATTCAAAAGTCTAAAAGTTTATTGCCAGAATAGCAAACTTCATAGACACGTTTTTAAAGTATATCGAAAATGACAAGCAAAATAAACAGAACTTTGACCAAAGAAAAGCAAAGATGGTTATTATGCACATACAGTCAAATTAATACCAAACCAAACAGATACATGGGAGTATATGGGTCATACAATCCACAGTCTAAAACTAAAGGAGACTCATTCCAAAATGCTTAAGCTTGGGTCGGTTTTGGGGGGGATGAGGGCTGGAGGTGTTAATTTTCTCCTAATACAGAAAATGGAAATACTTAGATAAGAAACAGAATGATGACTAAAATATCAATGATTAATTTAATTTTCATCTCCAAGAACAGAAATCTGTATTATAGGCCAACAATAAGTTCAAGAAGAATGGATCAAAAATCTAAACACAGAAGAGAAGAAACAAATTCTAAATCCAATTTGTGCTATCCTTACAACTGATTACCACTTCACATATACTACATCCAGTGTATATTAGTTAAGATGAGTTAAGAAGGTAAAAGGCCAGAACAGCCTTTACTATTCGGTTTCAACCATGTCTATGTTTGCTTAAGCATAGAAAATTCTATCACTGTACTGCAAGCACTAAATTTTTATTACTTAATAAAGTAAAAATTCATGTAAAATGTAGGTATAGCAACAATTTCCAATTGACTACTAGTGCCCAATAGAGCTACTGCTAAAGGAGTAGGAGGAGTAAGTGTAGGAAGAATTCCCTGTGGCATCAAAGCTTCCTCTCCGGGACCCACTGCGCGAACCAGAGCGAGACCCGGAGCGGGAGCCCGAACGGGAGCCAGGGGCAGAAGACATATTATAAGGGCTAGGCAAGCCCTTGGATGAAACAGAGGCGGCCTCCAGAAGGCGTAGGCCGGTGATATCTTCCACCATGGAGCGATTCATAGCATCCTTATAGGATATTTTTAATTTGGTTTTGGGGCAGGTCAGGATTTTGGCATAGCTGCTGGTATCTTGCAGCCTCTGAGATGCTCGGCCGTCAATAAACCCCTTTCTGATGGCTTCTTCTGTGGTTATTCTCCCAGGCACTTCCGGGTCAACTAGGCCTCCAGTGAGGTACTGGAACTCCAGGAAGCGCTGACCTGCCTCATAGGGAAGCCATTTTTCTTTCACTGCCTCTGCTGCTGACATCTTCTTTCCCTTCACACCTTCAAAGCCAATGAAAGCTTTCTGAGCAGGCTTCAGCCTGGTGGCCATATCTTGGTCAATCAGGCCCTGGGAGACCGCATCCTTAAGTGACATCTTCTGACCGGTGGTTGGGTGGATGATGCCACCTGTGCAAGCCTGAGCTTCCAGAAGCCTCTGACCAGTGATGCTATCCACAATGCCCCGCTCTATACCTTCTGTAATGGAGATCTTCTCCAGGTTTTCAGTGTCAAAGATGGCTGCAATAGGGCTCAGTTCTTCCAGGGATTCAGACAGAGAGCTGCTCTTGATGGTTAAATTCCTGACACTGGATATGGTAGAAATCTTACTTACTGACTCATGTCGGGAGTTGCTGAAAACATCATCACTGACACTGACACCCATGCCACTGCTGCTGCCAACACCATTTTTCAAGGAGATCATATCAGCAAACTGAGTGAGGCTGAGGCTGCCAGATCGGTACTGATCAAAGAACTTCCTGTCAACAAGGCCCTTATCAATAGCATCTTGAATATCATACTGACTGCCTGTCTTCCTGTCTACCAGGACCACCCTGGTGGAGCCATCAGATCCAGTGATGGTTATTTCTTCCCACTCACACTCCTGCTCACACAGTTCTTTGAAGGTTTCATAATCTATAAGGCCCTTCTTGTAGGCCTCCTGAACAGACATCTCCTTGTTGGTTTCTGGGTCAACGATGACCACTCTACGTTTCCTGAGGGTATTCTTCTGTGATGTCTGCACCAGTTTCTTCTTTTCTTTCAGAGGCAACAGACAGAGCCCCGTTTCCTCATCCTTGATGCATCTTTCTTTTAGTTGCAGATAGGTAAGATTTTCTTCAGTGTTTGGATCAAAAAATCCTTTTGTATCATCACTTGGATCTGAGAGAATCTCACTGAGTTCCTCATTAAAGTAGCCCCTCTTGTATGCCATGTCCACTGGCAATCGATGGCTCTCCTTCGGGTCGATGATCCCACCGGTGGCAATCTGTGCTTCTAACAAGCGAATGCCATGGCCCTTCTCGATGAGTTCCTTGTTCATGGCTTGGAACAAAGAGATGATGTTTCCCGTTTCAGGATCATTATACCCAGTGACAGCTCGTTCTGCAGACAGGAGCTTCTCTTTGAACTCAATACCCACCAGGCCTCTTTTATAGGCTTCCTCCACTGGTAACCTCAAGTTGCTAACAGGATCCACTATAAAGCCAGTAGCTGCTTGGGCTTCCAGCAACTCCAGAGCAGTACCAGGTCGGACCAAGCCAATTTTCATGGCCTCATAAATGCCAAGCTTCTGCTTTGTGGTCTCATTGTATATGCCTGCTATGCAGCTTGAACCCTGAAGGAAGTCCTTAATTCTCTCACCAACCTCATCATAAGAAATTCGACCTGATTCCAGTTCATTTACAGTGGATAGTCCCAATATACCAGAATCGACCAGCTCAGTGACAGTCACAGGTTGTCTGATTCCTTGGAAGGACATACTTCTCTTCTGTACCGAGAGCAAGAGCAGACCAGTGTGAGGTTCGATTCTGCACCGTTCCCTCAACTGCATGTAACTGACCTTCTTTTCAGTGACTGGATCGACAAAGTTTTTCTGACTATCTCGGGGATCATTTAAGGCCCGATACAAATCTCTGTCAATCAGCCCACGGGCTAAAGCTGTATCTTTTGGCAAAAAGACACTGTTCACGGGGTCCACTACACCCCCTGAAGCAATCTGGGCTTCCAACAGACGCATTCCGGTCTCTCTCTCAATCAAATTTTTCTTGATGGCTTCTGAAAGAGATACTGTCTTGCCTGAAAATGGGTCATTAAAACCCGTGACAGCTTTTTCTGCTGTATATATCTGTTCACGGTCATCGAAATCGATGAGGTCCCGAGCTATTGCATTGTCAACTGTCAGCTTCTCATTCCTATGGGGATCAATTATGCCACCTGTAGCTGCCTGGGCCTCCAGAAGCATGACTGTGGATTCTGGAGTGATTAATTTCTTTCTCCTGGCCTCGACCAAAGAGTACTTTTCCTTAGGAGAAACAGAAGCTCCAGCAATAGCTCCTGCACCGCGAAGGAAAGGCTGGATTTCAGAAGCAACTTCTTCCACTGACTTTTTCCCCTTCAACAGTTTGTCCAAGGTTGTTTTGTCAATCAACTGGCACTCATAGAGCTGCATCGCTGTCACCTTCTTCCTCAGTCCATCAAACACCAGCTTGGAGGAGTCCACAGTCCATTCACATTCAGTCTGGGTCTCCCGATGGGATCCGTACGGGCGCTGTTTGAGTTTGTCGATTTCCCTCTGTAGTCGGGAGCGTTCTGTTTCCAACTGTGACTGTGTCTCCCTGGTAGAGTCCTCCAACTTTCGCCTGCACCTCTCTTCAATTCTCTTGATCTCCGCTTGGAGTCTTTCAATCTCACTCCTAAGGCTGTTCTTCTCTCTCTCGCTCTTTTCTCTTTCTGACTCTATCTTCCTAATAGCCTCTTCCTTGCGGGAATATTGAGTTTTCCACTGATTCAGGTCATTCTGGATTTGCTGTTTCTCACACTCCAGGCGCTGTTTCACCCTACTTTCTGTCTCTAGAGTTGCTTTCATACGGTTCAGCTCATCCTCCAGCCTCTGCAGTCTGATCTTATCTTGCTCCAGAACTTTGATCTTCACCAGAAGGCTCTCTCTTTCCTGTACCACCTGCGTGCACTGGCTCTTTGATTCGTGAATCCTATTTGATGCCTAGAATTTAAAAAGAAAGAAATGGGGGAAAATGCTTTAATTATATCATATGACTACCATAATTTAACCTCTTTTCCTACTTTTTAAAACTTGTTCACTTACTTTCCCTTTCTCTGTTTTTTCCTGGATATACTAGTATTTTGTTATAGTACAAGTTTATGAAAAAATTCTGTAGATATATGTTGCCACTTTGATAAATGGCTTCATACTTACAATTTTCTTCCACTAAAAATCTAGGAGAAGTTGTAGACCTGTCTTATTCTTAACAGTAATTATGGTTTGAAAAAATAGGGGATTTTTTTGTTCCAGGTAATTACACCTGCTATACTTACAGTTCACCTGTAACAGCTACACTAACATGTTTAAAAAGCAATAAAATTCTATGGATATATATATATACACCCCCCCCCATACCCAGCCCCACACAAATATTGTCTGTCTACAGAAGTCAAATGTATTAGAAGTTAAAGAAGTTATTTTTAAATTAGGGCTTAAAAAAATAAAAGCCAAACAAAAAGGGCCATGAGCAAGACAACAGAATAATGCGTGCAGAAAAATCATGTAAGCAAGAGAGAAAAAGTCATTTTAAAATTGCATAGAAAATGCCTATAACACGGCTTTTATTTAGGAAAACTTTAAAAGCTCACTAAGAGCTATCTTCTAGAAAACAGAGTGAAACAGTCAGAGGAAGTGATCTTAGACGTTATACCCATGCTAAAAGTTCTGAAAGCAGGGCCAAACACGGGTTATTTTGGCATTTGATGCTGTGACAGAATAGAAATTACTCGAGAGCAGTTGTGTGGATGATGACAGATGTAGTACAGTGATGAAAAGAAAAATGAGACTTTCTGCAAGCATCAGGAGCAAGGGCACAGTTCAGGTAAGATGGCAATGGGGTGAATTATTAGAGAGACAGTAAAGCTGTGATCAAATGTTTGTTAATACCTCTAAAGCCTGCTTTTGGAATTGCTCAATTTCCTGTCTCAAATTTTCCCTCTCTCTCTGTAAATCGTTAATCAGCCCCTGAAGTTCCAGGGTTCGGTTGTTGCTGATCTGCAGTTGGCTCCTTAGTTCAGAGATAGTCGTGTTTTTATCACTATCCGCTTCACTTCGGCCCCGTCGGAGGTCATCGTATTCCAGCCTTAGGTTCCGTAGTTCTTCCTCCAACATCAAATGTTCCTTGGTCAGGTTCTCTGTGAGAGACTGCAGCCTTTCGATCTCTATTTTGCTTTCATTTAAGCATCTGCTTTTATCTTCTATTGCCTTCTGGAAATGCTCATTCCTCAAGTGAGCCTGTTTGACATTTTCTTGTTCCTGGAGCAACTGTCGCTTCAGGGCCTCAACCTCCAAGGAGAGCCTCCTCAGCTCTTCCTGGGTCCTCTGCTTCTCCCTCAGGTGACCATCCAACACATCCCTCTGCTGCCGAAGTTCGTCCTCGCTTCTTTTCTTAACAATGGACACTTGCTCCAGCTGCTGGGTCAGGCTGGTGATTTTTACCGCTTGCTCTTTCAAAGACCTCCGCATGCCTTCCAGCTCCTCCTCTAGCTGCTTCCTCTTGGAGGAGTCTTCTGAGGCTGTCCTCTTCAGCCAATTCAGCTCATCTTCCACTTTCTGCTTCTGCAACTGCAAGTCTTTCAGAGAATTCTGGAATCTGGCGATATCCTGGTCCTTCACGGATCTCTCCTGGGAAATCCTTTCATAGTCGATTTTCAAGCGCGTTAGTTCTTTCTCCTGAACCTTCAATTTGCTTATCGTGTCCGTTGCACTACTATTTGCTTTCTGCAGGTCATACTGGACCCTCTGTAATTTAGCATTTTCATCTTCCAGGCATTTCCGTTCATTTGTTTCTGTTTCTACAAGTTGTTTTAACCTTTCTATCTCCTTGTTTTTATCCTGGATCGTCTTGGCAGCATCATCAAGAGACTGCTTATATCTAAGGCTCTCTTCTGTTCGAATCTGAGTGACCTGTCTCAGCTCGATCTCCAGCTGCTGCTTTCTTTGAGACAACTCCGAGCCAGTGGACTTCTGCTGTTGGAAATTTTCTTCAACCTTCCTGAGATTCTCGGTGGTCTGGACTAAGGTGTTCTTCAGCCTCTTTATTTCTTCAGATAGGCTCCTGTTTTCTCGGGTGAGGTTGTCTATCTGGGCTCGGTAACCACTGGTGTCATCTTCCTTCTGCATGGTGAGCTGGTGGATGGTGGTCTTGGTGATGTTGATCTCTGTCTCAAACTGGTTTTTTAAGCTAATGATTTCCTCATCGTAATTGTTTCTTACCTTAGCCAGTTCATTTTCATATTCCCAGCGGCGCTTGGCCTCCTCCTGAAACTCAGCCTTAAGTCTTTCAATCTCCTTATTTTTGTCCTGAATGGTCTTTGCAGCCTCCTCCAAGGACTGCTTGTGTCTTGCATTCTCCTCAGAGCGCTGCTGGATGACCTGCTTAAGTTCCATCTCCAGATGCTGCTTCTTTTGCATCATCTCAGAGCCACAGGCTTTTTGCTGAAGGGCATTTTCCTCAGCTCGCCTTCGCTGCTCAGTGGTCTGCAGGATGCTGTCATTCAGCCTGACAATTTCATCCTTCAGATCGCGATTTTCCCTTGACAGTCTATCAAGCTGATTTCTAAGATTTTTGGAATCATCCTCTTTTTGCATGGATATCTCCTGGATGGTGGTCTTCGTAATGTTAATCTCTGTTTCAAACTTGTTCCTTAAATTACTCATCTCCTCATTATAGTGGTTTCTTACCTTTGCCAGCTCATTTTCATATTCTCTCTTCCGGGCGCTCTCCTCCTGCAGAAGAACCCTCAACCTTTCTATCTCGAACTCCTTCTCCTTGATGGCTTTCTCAGACTCTATTTTTTGCCAGCCAAGGCTCTCCTTTTCACATTGCCTTGCTTTCTGCAGTTGGTCATAGTCATTTTTCTGTTGGTCAAATCTGTCTTCCACAGTCTTTCTTCTTCTCTTTTCATCTTCAATCTCATAAGTAAGTCTGGTGATCTTCTCGTTGAGCTCTTTTATTTGGCTATAGCACTTGTCTAGATTTTGCTTAGCTGCCTTTCCATCCAACTCAGCTTGTCTCTTCAGTTCCTCCAGGCTCACAAGCTTTGCTTTGAACTGGGAACACTCTGTCTGGTATTTCTGCAGGTTCTGATCCAGGAATTTGTTTTTATTGCAGTTTTCAGAGTTGGCATCTCGGGCCAGTCTGAGCTCCTCTTCCAAAACTTCAATCTTGGTATTTTTCAGCTGTGAGAGTGAAATGAGAGATACGTTGAAAGAAAAACACCTCATATCACAAGAAAGAAGCAGTTGTACTTTTCCCCTCCCAGACCAATGTACATTCTCACTTCTCTTTACACACATATACATGCACACACATGCACATACGGACACACAAGCACACGCACGAGCACACACATAAAATGTGATGTAAGACAAACACTACTTGACAAAAATTCAGTAAATCTGTATTTTTCTTATAATTCTTCTATCAACTGCTTACATGATCTTAGCAAATGATACATCTTTGAGTTTCAGTTTCCCATCTATAAATGAGGTAATTTCTTCCAAGATCAAAAGCTTACAATTTCATAAATCATGTTTCCTTTATTTCAAGTAGAAAGTAAGTTTCCGTATAAACTTTAGTCAAGTATTAGAAATGAGGAATACATTAATCACCCCACATGACAAACTCAAATGCAGCTAGTCCAGGATGTTTATTCGTAATTTAACACAAAGATATAAAGATAATTCCTTGACCAAACATTGAATGAAATTACTCGTTTGGGGCAAGGTAAATTAGCTGTAATTACGCAAATATTACCTAAATCCATTTAGAGCATGGGACAAACCCCAGGCTTACGAGCAAACTGTATTGTACTAACTGTGTAGAGGAAATACAGTTTTACCAGTTAAGTATGTCCAAATCCATGTTATAATGAGGCAGGAATAATAAGGTTCTATCCCATTTTATTTCTTGATGCTCCAAGGAAATAAAGTAAATTACCTTCAGATCTTCCAAACTCTTCAGCATCTCACTTAAGAATCTGTAATAGTCTCCAGACCTTGTAAGTAGTTCTATGTACCGAGCATGCATATCTGAAGCCTTGGAGAAAAGGAACAAAAGGGGGGAAAAAAGATATTACATTCCAAAGCAGTCCTATGCAAGTTGACAGATTTTGTTTTCTAAAACAGTAAAATAGTAAAATTATAATTTAAAGAGTGAATTCCCCTCTTCCATGTGTGCTAATGCCAAATTCTAGAAGTACAACAAAACAGAGTGCTAAAAACATTGTATTCCATCCTCATCATTCCAAGGTGTTTCCCCTAAACCATCTGACAGGTGATGTTCTCTGATATCTTTGGGAAGAAGCTATCTTTTAAACATCCACTAAATATTCCACTTTTTTAAAGTTTCCGTCATTAAACCCAGAGCCCAATTTCTGCAAAGACTCTAACATACAGATTCAGACTTCAGATAATTTCCTAAAATGCATCACATATTGAATAGAAGGTACATAACCTACTATTCAACCTTTGTGAGTAAAACCCTATAACAAGGGATGAATTCAAGGATTATAGGGAAGACAGGAAGAGGACAGGGAATAGAGAAGAGGAAGAAGGTAGGGTGAGCCCTCAGAGATATGTAATGATGTGTATACCTCTTGCAGAATCATCCCAGAAGGAGACTGAACCATAGTCCTCTTGATAGGTATGTTCAGTAGAGTTTCCAGTCCTGAGGTATACGAGGCCAGCTGGAGTTCGTAATCCTGTAGAATAATGAAGTTTAAGAAAAACATACCGAATGAACTTAAAAGGAGTCACTGACAGCTACAATTCAACAGTTTCAAATCATCAAGCTCTATTTCTAATGACCAACACCAAAGGCTATCATGCGCCGCTAATGCCCAAGCAGCTAATAGTATATTATTAAGCCAAACAGTACATCTTTATAGCTAACTGGAGAATTTTGCACAACTACCAGTCTAAAGAATGAAGATCAGACAATTCCCACAGATATGGCCAATGTGTGATGAATTCAAGTTAATGGATAACAAATGTTTATGGTTTGTTCAGGAGAGGATAAATAAAATCTATAAAATCCATATAAACTAATCTTCAATTAGTTTATAATCTTGAAAGTGAATCAGAAAATAATGCAGTTAATAATATTCTGGATGAAATACCAACATTCTTTGTAAAACCAGCATACCTTAATTGAATTCGCACAAAGTTCAGCAATTTTTTGTACTTCTTCTGATTTGTCTCGTTTGCCAGAAATTTCACTATGCAAGTTCTATATAAAAAATAAAATATTTACAAATGTTAAAGTGCATAAATATTTTTAAATAAATGTTATTTCACTCTTTCATCACTGTTATTTTATCCCTTCAGTTTATTACTACGTGCACTGACCTCGTATTTTCACAGTTAAATCTTAGGAGATGAACATGGTTTTCTATTCAGAAAAGAGAAGGAAGATCTTCAACTCTTATTATCTACCTAAAAAGTTACCTTCTAGTCAGTACTCTTTTCTCGTCCTTTCCCCTCATTTTATGAAGATCCTTTACTACATACAACATTACATTATTTCTATGTTCATAATTGCATTTCTTTGTAAATATCTCCATTGTTTTTCCTCTGGGCAGTCTTTAAGCATTTGCAAAATGGGTTAGTAATATTAAATATTTATCATTTCAAACCCAGGCACTGCTTTGAAAACCTGAGAAAAATACAGCTTACACCCAAATAATTTCAAAACAGCTATGAAATGACAACTTGACTTATACCTTCTGTTCATTCAAAAATCGCATAACTGTGTTGGAATCTCCAAACTTCATGGATTCTAAGGAATCTTGGCGGCGTTTGGCATCGTAGAGCCACTTGCAGAAAGCCTGATAGTTATCACGATAATTCCTCAGTTGCTTGATTTGTTTCTCCAGGTCCCATAATCTAGGGAAAACACAGATAAAATTATTAAAATTGTTAAAGCACTGCTTCTGTTCTCAAAGTATTTAACAAAGTGACCATATGACCCAGCAATTCCATTTGGTATATACCCAAGAGAAATGAAAACATACCTCCACACAAAAAGTTATATATGAATGTTCATAGCAGCATTTATCATGATAGTCAAAAACTGGAAACAACCCAAATATCCATCAACAGATGAAAGAATAAACAAAATGTGTCATAGCCATACACGAAATGTTATTCAGCCATCAAAAGAAATGGAGTACTGAAACATCCTACACCACTTATGAACCTTGAAAACGTTATGCTAAGTGAATAAAGCCAGTCACAGACAACCATATATTATATGATTGCATTTATATGTCCAGCATAGGCAAATCTACAGAGACAGAAAGTAGACTGGTGGTTGCCTGGGGCGGGGGGATTGCTAGTGGGTATAGGGTTTCTTTTTTGGGGTGATGAAAATGTTCTAAACTTAGATTATGGTGATGGTTACACAATTCTGAATAACAAAAACCACTGACTTGTACATTTTAAATGGGTGAATTGTATGACGTGTGAATTTTATATCAATAAAGATATTTTTAGAAAGCACTGCTAGTAAAATGAACCACGAACAAGATTCCGGAGATTTTTTTCTTAAACCTTCATTTGCAGTAAAAGATTTAATTTTCATAAACTTTTAGAGAACATTCACTCAAAGCTTCCACTTCTTCCAACAGTCATAACAAGAGTTTATAGGACACAAGAGAGCTTGATCAACGGTTTCCGCTATTTCCCTAAGAACCTAGATGGCACCTGGCATGGGTTGATTCAAGCATGGCTACCGTGATGTACTATCCATTTCCAACAAAGCTGTCCACAGGAAGTCCATAAATAGAACACCTACTATGCCTAACTTATACACACAACAAAACCACGATTTTTTTTATAGTGATTACTTCAAGTGACATTATTTGGGGAACAACCAAATGGGAGGAAAGTACAGAAGGAATTTGGCATACCTATAGTCTATCTGTTTATCTATTCTTTGCCAGCGATCTCCCAGCTGTGTGACTTTTTCACTGAACTTGCCCAGATCCAGGTCATAAAGTTGATACTGCTGTGAAGTCTGGGAGTGGATTTGCTGGGCTTTCTGCAGTTCTGTCTTCATGGTGGCCAACAATGATTTCTTCAAGTTCAAGTCATTTTTAATTTTCTGTCATAAGAGAAAAAGTACAAATTCATCTCATGTCCTACTTGATGCTACACTGACAGTCACCAAATGCAAAAATTTTATAAAACCCTTTAGAATATTCGCTTTAAAGTGTTATCACTTTAAAGTGGTAACAATCAGTTCAAGAAAATATATTTACTGGTTGCATTTCCCAGTATTTGAGTCAGTAATCTAGTTCCTTGTGCTACCCCATTAAAAAGGACTCCATGTACAAATTAGTTTGAGAAATGCTAAATATCACACTTAATTCCATTCCTGAATGATTGTAATATATATTAATGTATTAATGGTTCTGAGAAGTCCTATGGTGAAGTAACCAGTTTAACTATGTTTAATTAAGCATTCCCCAAACTAACTCACCACAAATTACTTTTTCACATAGTTCCTGCTCACACGCTCTGAAAAACAGTATACTAGAGATGAACGATTGACATCAATGTGTGGCCAACGAAATTTGGTAGTCCTCGAAACTCATGAAAACTTAGCACAGCTTTATAATTAGGAGCTGAGTCCTGGATTATTTTCTGTAAACTGGGCCACTGTTAACATCCTTTCACATTACCTTCAGTCCACAGCGGTAAGCCTCCACTTTATCCAGATCCAGGCAAACAGTTTCCTCCTCAGTGAGTCTGGCTTCGTAAACCTTTAACATGTCCTCTGTTTGGAGAATAGCCTGGAGTAATGCTCTCACTGTACATAAGCTGTAAAAAGCAAAAGAGGCAAATAATATTGTGGTCATTTCATTAAACTTTGGACATTAGCTCCTGCCACCATTAATGAGCGAAAACAATATTAAAGCAGATAAAATTTTATTTTGCCTAGTTTATAAGCTGCAGGAGCAACATATTTTTTTCCCCTCTGTCATGTTTCAGACCACCATTTTGCATTAACTGAAGAATTCCAAGTTCTGGCCCTTAGAGTATACCTTAGCTGTAAGATACGTTAGATCGCAGAACAGTGAAATTAACGCCCTTGGCTAGAAGATCCTTTCTCAAAAGCATAGAAGTATGTAAGTAAGCCTCCAGTGAAAAGAGAAACTGTCAGGCAAAGGCTCTGGCAAGCCACGCATATAAAGCAAATGAAGTCTGACAAAGTGAAGCTAAAACAAAGCAAAATACCTGAGATCAGCATTAGTTGGGATTACCTGTTTAGGTAGCCATCTGTAACGCCATTGATATTTTCCAGTTTCTGAAACAGCCCAAATACCTCATTCTGTAAATAGCAGTATTTTTCTGAACCTCTGAAGTTAGCTAGCATATCTTTAAGCTGGTTGAGAACTTCAGCAATTGCTTGAGAATCATTCTGCACACTCTGTCAAAAAAGAAGGAAAGCTCTTTTGATTTAGCTGTATCATTCTTATGATCATTTTTGTCCTTACAAAGTTCAATAAATGTAAAGGATTCAAGCAAGAGACTGACTTGACCTCTCACTACCTTCTTCAGGAAGGCCTGATCAGCACTGTGTAACTGTGACCCTCTTACTTAGAATATATACCTGGGACATTCCGGTATAGTGCCCAGGCTTGTCTGGGCAGACGAGATCACTGAGCTATTAAGTGAAACACCTGGGCTGTAGTACTAGCTCTGTCGATGGCTTTGAGACTTTACTTCACCTACCAAATCTCTTAGTGTCAGTTTCCTGTCCATAAGTAAGGGTAATTCCACCTGTCTAACCCATATCATAGGTTGTTTTGGGCAGAAGCCAAATTACTGTTTGTGAAAACGTTTGAAATGAACAAAGTAAGATATGGCACAAAGGAAGAACCTTGTAGCCTGACTCAGAAACCCACAAAGGTGGCTTAATCCCCAGCTTGATAAATTTCTATAAATTTGGAAGCATGGGAAACAAAAAAAGAAATTGTGCCCAAATCCTATTTTCTTGAAAATTAATGTTTCTTGCCTATAAATATTTAAACCAAGAAGTTTTTTAATTCGTTTGCAGATAAATATAAATATACTGAGAATCAGGCAAAATATTAATGGATACCTACCTTCAGCTCATTTATTTTCACTGTGATATGGTGAGAAGACCCTTGGTCAGCCTGGAGTATGTTTTTAAGAGTCATTCTGACCTCGCAGAGCTCCATCTGCCTGCGAATCTTCTGGAGCTCCATCAGCAACCACGTTTCTTGCTTGTCATTTTCTCTGTTGGTTTCAATTACTTTATTATGGTTGACGTCTTGGCAGGAACCAACATGAGTGATTTCAGTTGTGGTTACTGTGAAAATATGTTAGGACCACAAAAATCAGAGAATTCCTAGTTAGAAGGGTATTAGGCCTCAAAAAAATCCATACTCCATGATAGTGTAGCTACTTCCTCTGATTTGAGTCAGAAAATTTAGTGTAAAAATAAATGACTTTTGACACATTATTTTTCAAAGAAATGATTCTGAAACTAGTTTTATGCCAACTACATCCTTTTTACAGAAACTGCACGTAGGGTTGATACAAAGAGAAGGGTGCTCCAGACCGACCTGTCTGGTGCTGGGGGTGGCCAGGCAGCTGGATGACCAGTGTCTGGTAGTGCTTCTGGGCATCCGTAAACTGAGACTGCATTTTCCGTTTGTCGTCATCTCCAAACATCTCTGAGCCTTGGCTGTTTCTGATGAACTCTTGGTAATGTAATTCAAGGTCAGATATTGTCTTCATGTAATCTTCCTGCCGCATTGTTTTCAGCTAGAAGTAAACCAGGTAGAAGTGACTTATGGTGGCCCCCACAGTGTGACCAGGGAAAAGTTTGCTGGAAAATACCCTGTGCTAGATGGGGCTTGAGGCAACGCTCACCCTGGGACCATGGAAATACAAAAGGTCTTTGAGGGGTAGAGATTTCCCCTAGGAAACATAGCAATGGGCTCTTTATTTTCTTTTGCTACACAATTTTATTCTTCAAAGGAAGTATTCAGAAGCTCCAAACATAAAGCAGATGCTCTGACTAAAATGAGAAAAGGTTAAGGGGAGCCCAAATTGACCCATTTTGAGCCCCTCTCCTCACTGCCACCCTAGTCATCCCAAGACAGTACCCTCACCTGGGATTCTTGGACCCCAATTTGATAACCACTGATCTTCAGTAAATAAAGCTTTGGTGTTCATCCAAGAATTCTTTTACTTCTGTGATATCCAGTCAGTAATGTATAACCTAACTTTCCATTACATCTAAGGAGAATAGAATTCAGAATACTATAGGACCCCATGCCTTCCCCACAGGTACTCCTAGCTTGTCAGGTAACTAATTTGTCTCATAACCAGCTACATGTGAATTCCTCCCATTCCGTGTCAGACAGGCCAGAAACTCTATGGCAGGCTGAGCTGATTCTCTTGATGAGCTACAACAGCATCAGCTACACCGCTAGAAGGTCTGCGGGTGGAAGCATGCAGGGTGGGGAGTAGCCTGGCGCCTCCTCCAGGCAGCCTGGCTGGTCCTGGGGACCTACCTTGGCAATAGTCATGGCCCTGATTTTCTCGATGTCAATCATGCAATAGTGCCAGGAAACCAGGCTCTTCATGTTGATGTAGAGCTGGTTCCACAGAGCCAAGATGGCTTCGTAGTACTGCTCGATCCTAGGCAGCACAAAAGGAAATCATGGCTGTCAAACTGTATCCCAAATGGGAAACCTGGCCATGCTTACCTGAACTCACAAAAAAACTAAAACACGAACTAAGAGAATAAGGGGCAAATGGATAATTTTCAAAACATTCAACATTTCAAGGCATTTGGACTGATTTACTCCCCCAAAGTACATTCTCAATGACCTATATTAGTACAGATAGCGCGAATCATTTTGATTAAAATAGTATGATCTTTTGTTGTTGTGTGTTGTTTGCAGCACACACTTTTTAACTGACAGAAGTCTACTACTGACTGGGTGGGAACCAGGGAGAAAGCTGTTGGGAATGAGCTTAGAAATTAGCATACGGGGCTCATTATGCAACCCTCCCTATTCTGAAGGTGGCTGAAGATTTCCATGGCTGAAGGTTTAGAAGAATCTGCCAAGGACCATCTGTAAAATGAACGCTCCACCTATTGATGAGCAAATATGGATAGGGGGCATTTTATACTTGTGGCTGCATGCAAAAGTACTGATTGTCTAAGAAGGGAAGAACTTTGAAATAATGCTTTTAAAGTATGTAACAGGAATTATATAGTCCAGTGCTCCTATAGTCAGACGTTCTTTTCATCCTCCCTTAAACATTATAGTATCTTTAACGTAAGATTGTAAGACAATGTAAAGGGACCTTCATGAGGTTCTTTTGGGGTGTGAGGCTATCCTAGGGAACCGTGTGTCTAAGTGTCTTCTAGAAGCATTTGCCCTATTTCTCTCCACTCTCGTTCATGTCATGGCTACTAGAAACTTCAACAACTTACTTGCCAGCCAGGTCCACGGCCAGGGGATTCGGAGGAGGAATAATCAGACTGACGGAAGGAACGAGCATGTCCACGCCTCCTGGGCCCGTCACATACCACTTGCTGCGCTCATTGTTGTCTTTTAGGATGCACTCGTCCCCTTTGTGCACAATTTTCTGTAAGGCAAGCAACCCCATCCGTATTGTGGCTTTATGCATAAGTACACATTTATATCTTTCTTCTCAACGATACAAATAGAGATGAAAACATGCAAACTGTTTGAGCTTTTTATCTTATTCTTTTTTCCTCACAGGAAGATAATCTGTATATAACCCAGCAACACTGATGCTTTAAATAATACGTGTGAGCCTGAAAGGTGTGTATAAAGTGAGTTAGGTGAAGTAACTTTCCAAAGAGAGCCTGGGGAATCCATCCATAAAGCGAAAAGTCCTTTCGTAAAGCAAAAATTCAATCCCCGGCTTTTCTGTTTGTGAGTCCATGTTTTATGTATTAGAGTTTAGTGTGAGGGAGTCACTTGTCTCATTCATTTGCTCTCAAAATTTTTAAATAAAAATTAAAAAGTTCTGGTATCAGGTCTTCAGAAAAGTAACTTTCTAAATTAACTCCAGCACCTAAATAGCTTCTTTTCTAAATTAACTCTATATAGCTCCTTAAAATGGGTATTTAAAATATGACAAGTATCTTAACTAGTAAAATGTAACAACCTTGATATTTATGTATTTCAATTTCCATTTCAACGTGTACTTCTCCACACGAAAGCTCTTAAAACATTTCTGCATGGTAGAATAAACTCTGTTGCTTTATATCATTTATCTAATCAATTAAACACATTTTATATTTCTTAAATCCTCCATAGTTTCTATAAGAAAGTAGAACTGTGGGAATTAATAATAATTAATAATAAATGATTACTAAAAACAAGTCATCTTTCTATAAAAATGCCAGTGTTTGCCACAGAACCTGCAGAATTAATATGCTCGATTACTGCATAAAATCTGCAATGACATTCACTTTGTATCCAGCATACTGGTCACCTTTCTCATTTCTTTTATATTCAGTAATTTGAAGATAAGTGATCACAGATAAATTAAGTTTTTCATATTAGAAGTACTAAGCCTTAAAATTGAATGGTTTAAAAATACCCTGTCCTGATTACTGACAACTGTCATGTAATTCAGAACAAAGCTGCTGCATTTATTCAGCAGCTTGCTGCTTTGTATACAAAAGAAAAGACATTTACTATGGTGCTCACTGAAATCTGGATTAAATTCTGCTCTCTTGACTGACAAAAATCTGTATGAAGAGGCAGGGAAAGCTTTTGTATTGCTCTGAATAAGCGAGTACGCACCTGGTCTTGTTTGTAGTCACACAGAGCCCTGAGAATAATGGGCTTATTGCTTCTGTAGTCTGGGTTACGTGGTTTCAGCTGCACAATCTTCTTGGACTTGTTCACCAAGTTCTGTACCTGACGCTTGTATTCAAGGATTTTCTCTCGTTCTTTCTGCAATTACAAATAAAATCATACTTTAACATAGATACTCTGTGAATTTTAGATAAGATCTTCAAATGACATTAATATAGCTACTATGACATTACAAATGAGATACTGTTATTATTGCATTAGCTGTTAAAAACCACACATTCATCTATCTTCAGGGTCTATGGGAACCTGTCATAAGAAGTGACTCCAGAAGCTGCACAGCCATGAATTAAGTGGACAGGAAAAGAATATCATTGTGTAAAAAAACATTTATGTTGATAAAACTTGAAATATTCTTTTCCAGAGGAATTTTCATGTTAAGTATTATAATCAGTATTCTCTCCATTTTTATTTTGAGCAATAGAAATTACTTAAGCAAAAGTCATTTTCAACGGTAGCTAAGCATGTAAAGAAATTTACTTTGAGAAAAGCCATTGAAAGATGAAGAAAATGCTTGCTTGAGCTGGGCATACGCTGCTCTGTACAATAATGCAAATCTGCAGTCTGAACTGCGTTGGTGGGGGCATCTTATCCCTCCTGCGTAAGGCTGCCGAGGGCCTGGGTCTGAGATGATACCTCTAGCTCCTTGATCTGCTCCAGCAGGCGCTGCAGAGGCATGTTCTTGTCACAGGAGTACTTCTTCCTGATGGAGTCTTGAAGGCCCTTCAGGTAGGCTTCAGTCGACTGGGCCTCTTCAAAAAACTGTTAAGGATGATAGTGATCTCATGTCAGTGAAAAGCAACTCAATGAGCAATATCATCCAGCACTTTTATTTCAAGGACTACCTTCACTAAGAATCTACTTGGTAGGTGGCTAAAGAAAGCATTACAGAAGAAAGTATATTAACGGATATGACAAGAGACTATTTGAGTGAATGATGACCAGGTTACCAATCTATGCTCCTCTAAACTGAAAATCAATAAAGATTTTTGCAAATTACATTGCAAATAAATTTATATGGCAAATAAATTTATGCAATATTTTGAAGATTATTTTCGGTGCTTTTAAAAACACATTCAAAAGATAAGGTATTAAGACCTAAAAGACAATTAAATCATTACTAAGTATAAAAACCTGAAAGTAGGCAGCATTCTCTTTGAGATGGACATCAATGCATTTGGTGATCTGAAGAATCCAGCTCCACTGTGTCTGAAGAGTATCCATATATGCCTGAAAACAAGAAAACATCAGCTGTCTCACCACCACTCAGCCCTATAGAGGCTTCTGTTCTTGGGTAGATATGTGAGCCTAAATGAAAGCGATGAAATATTTTTTATCGAATTCCAAATCAAGCAAACTTTTCCCCAAAAGTTAAAAACAGAACTTCCCAACAGGGAACTTCTGGTATGGTAGAAATTCAAGTGTAATACCAGTTTTAACAAATAGATACCATAAGAGTATTAGGCAAAGTATTCACCCAAATGACATGACTACTGACCAATCAGAACAGAAACTGGAGCAGGGTTCCTTCCTCCCCTGCACCAAGCCCTGTTCCTGTACAGGTGCTAGATGGGGAGGTCCAAGGCACCCATGAAGAGGGCTGGAGAGACTTAAGGCGGTGATTCTTACCAACTGATACGGAACTATTTCAAAATTTTTAACAACCAATTTTTTAACATACCAGTGCTACCAGCTAATGTCAGCCTTGAGCACAGCCCCAGATGGCAGTCTAGGGCAGAGGTCAGCAAGCTACAGCCCAAGGGCCACATCCAGTCCACTGCCTGCATTTATAAATAAAGTTTTATTGGAACACAGTCACGTTTATTCATTTACATGTGGCTATGGCTGCTTTCACGCAATGGCAGAGTTAAGTAATTTTGACAGAGTCCAAATATCCTGCAAGCCTTGAATATTTATTATTTGGTCCTTTGCAGAAAAAAGATTGTCAACCCCTAGTCCAGGGTATTGATCCCAAAATATAAAATAAACTTGTTGTGGCTTTATGATGGGTAAGAATCATTCACTTGTATAGTCCTACTTTATGAAAAGTTTCCCTTGTTTTCCCTAATAAAAATGTAAATCTCAAGGAGCCTACCTCGATTTTGTCTGAAGCTGGGTGCTGATTGAGAACAAGTTGGTCACTTTCTTGTTTAAGCTTATTGAGCTCTTTTTCCTTAACTTCCAGTTGTCTCATGCGTATCTGTGAATGAAAGAAAAACAAATCCTTCAGAGCAAGTCACCGTTGGTCTTCCATCACTCCCACCGTATTTAAAGAAAGGTGAATACAAAACTGCATTATGGAAATGAACAATGCCAAAGAATCTTGTTGTATTTTCCTAGCATTAAAAATCATAGCATTTTTAATATTGGAAAGGATGTTTAAGACCTGAAAGGCTGTTTGAAATCATCCGGTATATGGCTAAGGCCAGACTGATGACACGTCCAAATTCACACAGGTAAAGTGACAGAGCCACAACTGATACTGAGATTTTTCTAATTCCTGGTTTTAATCCACTAGGCTACTGTGGTACCCACACTCTGGGATATCTGAGTGAACTCATTCTTACACTCTCTACTGTCTCCTGGGATGTGAAACAACGCATTACTCCTCTTAAGTCCACTGAAAAGCTTTCAGACAGGAGTGGTTTTTCACGACCATTTTAACACAGGCTGAATCACAACTGGCTGATGAAATTATCACCAGTCCATTCATCCCCACCTCATCACCTTGTCGGCCTCCAAGGCAACAGCCTCGAGGCAAGCACCTACAAGGAAAGGGGGAGCTTACGGAGAAGGCCTCCTGTTTCTGAGCGATGTTGGTGTTCTTGTCACTCCAGTCGTAGAGCAGCTCCTCCTCCTCGCAGTCGTTGATCCACATGATCTCTCGGGACGTCGCCTGGATGATGTTCTGCAGCTGTCGCAGGTGATCCATTCTCTCAAAAGACCCTTTCTGCACAGGACGTTCAGAAGCAGCGTTAGGATAACAACACACAAATTTCAAGGATACACCCACATGGTCCTTTTTACCAAAAAGAGCACAAGAATCGGTAAAAGGTTAACCTCCTGTATTCACTGACCACCTGGTATGTGAAAAGGACCCATCCAAACTTGCGATGAACAAGGGAGCAATTTTAGATTCAATGAACAGCCCTAATCCTGAACACTCTTGATTCAGATGATGTTCGGGTTCAATGATTAGTTTTAGATTACAAAGGGGGAAATGGGATTCTTAAAGATAGATCAAGCTTTTTCTGCCCTCTCTCACACCCCAAAAATTCATGGCGCCATCAGTTAGTCACACACCAGACCTAATATGAAAACTACTGTGTCACTACTAGCCATGTTATTCAAATAGTGTCACTTCCAATAAGAAAATATTGAAGAGTGAAGATAGTGTGGCACAGATAGGCAGAAGATGGAAATATCTCTTCTCATGAATCAAGTAACTGATTCCGAGTCCATCACAAAATGGTGATGACGGTCTGGTAAACCTCTGTCTAAAGGAAACATGCCTTATTTGTGCTTATACCTCATAAAAAAAGGCTGTAATCCTCAAGTGGAAAAGCTTTATTGCTTTAACTGCAAGTACTTGACAAGTGCTATTTATGTGACCCTTAACTTGCAAGTAGAACAGCACAAGGTACTGTGTTCAGGGGGAAAAAAATTCTTTTAAAATTCACTTCTAAAGGAATCACAGCAGTAGAAATGAAATTAGCATCTACAAGGCCCTACGTATATTTCCAGGTACTTTCAGCGTCATTAGATACCTAGAACACCTGGAAGGTACCTTACCCCCACACTGTGCTCCACATGGGTGGAACTGAATTGAATTGAACACAGAAACTTCAGAAAGAAGTTGGCTTACCAGCAGGTTTTCATACTCCTCCTCCAACTGGTAGATGGCAGATTTCTCACGCTAGAAGACAAAGAGCAGGTCATGATTTCATTCCCCTTGTGGGTTTGTATAGAAACAGCAGCCCCTCTAAACCTCCTTTTTGTCAAATACTGACTTCACATCCTTCAATAGAAAGACGATTCGCTCTATGAAATTGTTTACCTACAGGGCCATCTCCCCAGATGGTTTGAAGACAAACCCTCTCTGGCCTGGCAGTGCCATCTCCGCAGAGTGAAGGCGTGATCACTGTCATTTAAAGACCAACTTGTTACAAAATTGTAAAAGTCTAAAAATACAATTTAGGACTCCCTAGATCTTAGAGAAAATTGGTCAGATATTCAGGTGGACAAAAGTAAGGCAAGAAAGAAAGCCGGAAGAAAGGAGGATGAGTAGTAAATAGTTCTGTTCTAAGTAAAAAAAAAAAAAAAAAAGAAAAGTATAGACATCTGGGGGAAATCAAGCACCTAAAATCAGATAAATATTTTACGCTGTAATTCTCAACCCAGCTTCAAGTCAGTCCTTTTAGCAAATGGAAGGTACCAGTATGAAACAATTTCCCTCAGTAGAAATACATTTTAATTACCACATATAAAAGGATTCACCAAGGACATAAAACTGTATGACTGTCGGATTTTCTCTATTTGAAGAGATGTTCTGCTTTCTGCAGAGAAGAACTACCACCCCCAAAAATACTCATTTTACAAACTGCACAAGAATGAGTGTCTGTATTCCCTTAGCCTTTTGTTTAACCGCCCCCGCCTCGAGAGTTAATCTCTAGTAGATCTATCGGATTCCACTTCCCCATTTATGAAATGGGATTTTTAAAAATTTCCAGTCTGTTGGGAAAGAAATCATAGACTAATGTGTCAGACAAAACTGCCTGGGATCAAGTCATTACACATAATCCTGCAGTACACTTTTCGAAGCCTCTAAAGGGAAACATTTCAAAGTACCAGGTCTGCTTTAATTTTGTCCAGCTGCCAGCGATAGTCCCCAATAGCATTGTGGATGGCCCTGTGGCTGCCGATGTGCTGCTCCACGGAGGCCAGGTCCACGCCCCAGGAAATCATGTCCATCTCCGCCTGTGAGGGAAAGAGCAAGCCCTTCATTCCGGTTCCCATGCACCCACCTCCCCTCACCGACAGCATCAGGGGCCAGAGGGCCAAGGGACATACACAGCTTCCATTCCGGTAAAACTGTAGTGTGAATACTCACCACTGAACCCCCCCCAAAAAAGTTTAAAGGCTTGGCATTTCCAAATATCTAACGGGGGTTGCCAAATACTTCCCTCAACTTGTTTGACCTCAGCTCAAGATGGGCTGAGGAGAGAGGATGCAGTAAAAAAGATCCTTGAAACCTAGATCATGTCCTCTGAAGAAAAAAAAATCTACGTGTACACATGCAAGTGGTGTGTATGTGTGCTCGCGCATAGTATGTGTGTCTGTCGCTGTACTCTACCTAACATGTAGTATGTTATAAAATACTGATAGAAGTTTGTATAGTCGGTCATTTTAAAATGTGTATCAAAAACAGTTAATTAAGCTCAATCACATCCTACTTCCCAAGCTAAATACTAATCTAAAAGTATTTTTTGTTGTTTTTCTTTAAATTGTTTAGATTAATGTAACTGTTGACCCTGTAAAGTGAGCATTTACTATTACCTTTCAGGAAGCAGAACTCCCCCCCCCATGGCTCATTTCAAAGAGAAGTTACATGTATACACAATGCCTGAATTTCAATGCATGTTGGCAACACTAAGATCATGGATTTACATTAGCTTTTTAAACACTAAATCTAACTTTCTATTTTGAGTCTCCACTCCTTCAAATTTAAGAATGCCACATAATAAGAATCCAACACATGCCACAAATGTCGTACTGTGTCAAGTCTATTATCTCGTCTTTCTTTTGCCTGAGCTCATGCAGATTTCCAAATCACCTGTGTCATCTCTTAGACATGCCAAAGTCAAACATTCCAGTCTGGTATTGCAGCAAGAACATAACACACATTGTTCTAAGCCACATCCATGTTCCAATATACTTGGCAAGCTTTCCGAAAGGGGAGCCATTTCAGAGTCAGACAACTGAAATTTGCCCGGGACTCTGACCTTGTCTCCCACAGCTCATTTGGGCTTTCACAGAAACAAGTGAGTGCACTGGGAAGTCAATGAGATGACCAGGCTCCGGCTCATGCCCCTCATTACCAGCCAGGTGTATAGTATCTGACTGGTCCATCAGCAGAAACACAAATCCGGGCAACGACACAAAACCCTGGCATCGGAGATGTGTGACTGCCTGCTGATTACACTGCTGGGGACAGCGCTCCCTTATCAGCTGGGGCCCTGCAGCTCAGTGTCCTGGGAGTGAGAGCAAGAATGCAAGCTATGCTTAGGGGATGAAGGGGGAGGAAAGAAGGGGCCTGAGAGACTCGCAGAGACAACGAGCAGTAAGGGACAAACCTGCAGTGCTTTTGAAACACAGGGGACACCTAATCTGAACAGCATCACTCATCAACTGCACCTGTTAGAAAATGCTCCCTCCACCACAAAGAGAAACCGAGCCCTTGCTACAAAGAAATTCTTCCAAAGCTACAGCCAACGTGAATACAGAAAGTGATAAATTCTAAGCTGACGTTCTATATAACTGTCACACTAAAAAGAAATCAGGGAGTTGACGTTGCATAATTTGTTTCAAAGGTCGTTTCACCTAACGTTGCTGATCCTTAAGATGTAGTTCAAGGCCCACCAAGCCTTCCTTGGACCGCTCCATTCCCCAGGAACGGGAGCGCCACCCCTCCCCCACTCCCACCTGAGCAGGATTTTATTACAGCTCAAACACAGCATTTAATCCCACTCCGCTCTGGAGAGAAATTTGGCATGTGGGTGTCGTGTCTTGTTTTCTTCCATAATATTCATTTTCAGGGCCCTGGAACATAATTTTTGAACCCTCATCTTTTTGTCCTGGTGCCAATACATATAAATGCTCAAGAAATGTGTGTTCAGAGATGAGAATTAATTTTGCAATGTATACAAATGTCAAATCACCATGTTGTACACCTGAAACTGATATGATAATCTATGTCAATTGTACTTCAATTTTTAAAAGATTGCAAGGGAATTTGAAAACAGCAAATAAGTTTTTGTATTTAGGTTTCTGGGATTATAACTGTGGGGACAGAGTCCTAGAGAGCAGTTTCCAGGCTCTCAACCTCACACGGAAAGGTACTGGCTCAGTAGTAGATGGCCATCGACTGTAACTAGTTGGCCATAAGCTGTAACCTGTTGGCCATTGGCCACTAATATATTGCCGTGGCTACGCTAGGAGGTTGGTTGGTTGGCAGAGAAGCGAGCGGCGTATTGCAGCTAGCAAGGGGGGGTAGCAAGTGTGGATGGTGGATTGCGGATCGTGTGGATCCTACTGCCCATGTCTTGCCCGGCCGCCAGCAAGAATGGGGTGCAGGAAGAGCCCTCGTTGGGATACTGGCGGATGTTTTCTTTTGTGTCTCGACCAGCCGCCAGCGAGAATATAGTGGTATGACTCCCCTATCTATGGCTCCGTTGTTGTTCCTTTTGGCCTCACCATGTCCTGTGTTCTTGTGTGTGGAGCGGGACCAGAGACCCTGCATGACAATAACTTACATTTATCCTGTATAAGCCCTAATTTCTGGAATATTATCTAGTCCTTATAATAAGTGGAATAAAAAGTTAACTGAAGGAATGAATGTTTAGTCCCATAAGCCTCACCACTTAGCAAAGTACCCACACAAAACTTTTTTAGTGGTCAAGAAATTTTAGAGCCACTCCTAAATTGGTCCAGAACAAGTAATAATAAAACCAGTATTTCTTACAACCACAACCACATTGCACAACAAACGATCTCTCCACAACTTATCATGCTAGCATATCCACCTTCTCACGAGGAAAATGGTTCATTAGTATGAGGTTTTCATTATAAAAATTCCCATCTCCATGATTATGGCGTATTTTCACTGCCACCTGTTCATTACAGCACATAATTACTACATAAAACAACAAAACAGTAATTAGCATCGAAAAATACTTTGTAGAAACTCCGGTTCTAGCGAAAGGCTCAGTACATTCTCAGGTTGCCATTACTTCACTCCCACACCAGTGACGTAATGATTGCACAACAAGACAGCTGACACTTCAGAAATATAAGGTAAGCAACTAATGAGCCCAAACCAGAATATCCAGTTTTACTGTTTCTAGCTCCTCCAAACTTGTCAACATTTTGAGCCTCCGCAACGTGTTTTTCCTTTTTTTTTAAGCACCTATCAGTAACACATGTGAGGTCAGTTACCACTCAGGACAACAATGGAGTTTTTTAGCACATAAACTCCCACAACTGATTTTCCGTTTGTGCACAGTAAGAGGTAAAAAGCCAAAATCTAATTACATTACACCTGTTAAATATTACCTGAGTGATAAAGTATGACTACGAAGCAATGAGGCTGATTCTGTAAGCCACACAAGCGGGGGAGAAAAACTGTCTAGTTTCATTCATTTCAAAATAGAAGCCCACTTTCAAATTACATATGAGAAAAATTCCAAAATCAGCACGTTTTTGCTGCCAGCTGAGGTCCAGAACACTTTTTATGGCCTGACCACTGAGGCTGGCCCTGACCCGTTCCACACCTCTGGCCTACACAGACTTGGAAGGTTTGAGAACCGGCCCTCATTCCTCTGGAAGCCGCTCACTTACCCTCTGCTGCCTCATCCACCCCAGACATTCACTGGTGAGGCGCTTGGTGAATTCATCCCAGCCGGAACCACTCTGGCAGGTGTACCCTCCACCACCCTTGGAGCTTGCTCTTCGGACTCGAGGGACACTGATGGCTTTATACAGGGCTCGCATTTGCTCCTGGAGCTGAAGCAGTCTGAAACGGAAGGAAAACCATTATACCATGGCAGGAAAACGGCCTATGAAAACATGTGCTGGGCAGATGTCCCCTTTTCTGAGTCTCCTTTGTGTCAGTAGAGAGGTCACAAACGCTTTCTTTGAAGAAGATTTTTCTTTACCACGTGATCTGAATCTTGATCACACACAAAAACTTAAATATTATGATGCTGCACTCTTTGACCATCATGATATTTAAGTTTTCGTATGTGAAAAATTCACAAGTGTCATTGGCTTTGTCTCACCTGGGAGCAGCTTTCACTTTCTCATGAGTTTCATTCACCCTGGGAATTTTGAGATCAAAATTCCGGGTACCTTGAGAGCAAAATCAGACTACACACCTCTGCTTTAAACTGCATTTTCAACTCTTAAGAGTCTCATTTTTTTTCCTCATTAAACTTGAGCTTGACTTGACATTAGACTCTTAAACATCAAATGCTGTGTCAAAGGCCTTTGCTGTTCCCCTCAAGGGAGGTACAGTTAACGACTCATAACAAACTCGGCTCTTCAAAATAAGCACACTCTTTTGAGCAGGTCTGTTCAGTTCTTCCTACAGCAGCTTTGTGATTCCACAAAAGATGAAGGTAGTGGTTTCAGGCAATTTGTAGTAGAGATACAGAAAGCTGTGGAATACCAAGTAAGTGAGACTTTCCTTGGGAATATCTGCTTCCTCCAAGGGAAGACGAGTCGTGTGACTGAGTGTAACCGGGTGTACGATATTCTTCATGAGGCCTGCCTACATTCGTGCTCCCTGGGCAATACCTTTTCTGATAAGCATCGCAGGGCTGGCCCATCTGTCGCATCTCTCTGATCAAGCTATCAGTAATTTCCATCTGGTCATTGGCCTGAGCAAAACACTCGTCCAGTTCTCTGCTCCGAACTAGCTGCATCCCATCTCCATATTTCAGTTCCTAAAAGAAAGAAATCACATGAAGAAAACACAGAATACTGTCCTGGGGGGAAAAGCTTCATGCGTGTCAATGGAAGCAAAAGCTTCTGCTGTAAACTTACATATTACACTCTTCCATTTTGCAAAAAATTGCTAACTGAAAATTATTTTATTAATGTGAGAAAGGGAGCAAATCTATGGAGATTCATGAACCAAAATTTGTGGACTATATTTTAAATGTTCACCAAGCTTTTAAAAGCATTTTTACAGAATGCTGATCTTTCCTTTTCTTTACTATGTTAAATGCCTATCTTTCATGTTTACACAGAACTCTCATCTAATGGGAATTTCATTAAGGTAAGAATGCTGTACAGTTATGCTGGATAAGGTCTTTTACACACAAACTGAGCTTTTCCTGCATCTTACGAGAAAAGAACTTTTCAGTTCTTCAAAAGAAAGCTGTCTAATTCATTGTATTGGACCAACTGATTTCCTGTTTTGGATGACACACTACAGTTACGTGAGACGTCACTTTTGGAGTAAGCTGGGTCACGAGTACGCAAGGCTGCTCTGTACTGCTTTTATAACTGCTTGTGAGTCTACAATTATTTCAAAATAAAGTTGTTTTCTCTTTAAAAAAAAGAAAAGAAAGCTTCCTCTGTTCACATACAGAAGGCTTCAGTGCCATATATGAGCTTTCTCTAGAATTTTACAATTGCTTTCATTCGGCTTGGGCCAAGTGAGCCTGACATGATTGCACTGCATTGAGCAGAAGTGAAAATAAACTGAGAACATGACACCATGTACATTTGTGGAGCTACGTGTAGAACGGGTCCACAGCCACAGCCCACTGCCCGGGACTGGTGTGCCTGTGCTCAGTGCAAGGTCCCCGGTGCCCTTGTTCTGCTTTCCGTAAGGGATCCCAGCCCTGCGAGGAACACAGAGGAGGGCGTTTCATGTCAGACTTGACACAACCACAACTACAACCAAGCTAGTCTGCTGAGCTCCCAAATCTTCTTCCATGGGTTAAAGGGAAGTTCTGTCTTAAGCTGGATGAAGGAAATCAGAACTAGAACCCACACGACATCTATAATTAAGAAATTAGAATGTGAACATATTCTCCAAACAGAACACATAACTTCTCTTGATTAAAATCCCTCTTTCTATATAATAGGAGGACTTTGTGATGAGCCAGATTCCAGATTTAACCCCTGCAGTACATCAGCTTCGAGGACAGAAGCACTCAAGTCCTTGCTGAAGAGATATAATCGGCGAAGGAATGGAAATGGTGGCCATGGCCCCACCATTCTTGAGTCTGCTTTTAGCAAACTCAGAGCAAATGTGAACATGCTACATTGTTTTCAAATAAAAATCTTCCACCGAAAATATCATGGAACCGATGATTTCTAAATCGGTTTCAATGAGATCCTCATCTATTTCATTCATATCAAGAAATTTTCCTCAACTTTCAATTGCTTATTTTTCTATATCTTTTGTTTCTCAAATATGTTCTCCCAATATGGTATTTTTTTCCTGAAAAAAAAAATTTTTTGAATGAGTAGTGTACATTACAATCCAGTGACATAAACATGTCAGGTAACATTTCAAGGAACAGAAAGTATTACAAAATTAATGACAACAGCTTGTTGCAATTCCAAAAGGGTGGCAATCTACAGAATAAACATTTGTTGGGGGAAAAAAAAAAAACACTGTGTGAAAACTGGTTCCCATTGTTAAACCAACATTGCAAGTAGGTTAAGAAGATACACATTCCTCTCCAGTCTGTTTTGAAAAAGATAACCTCCAAACACTAGGAGGGCAACGGAGGAAGGCAGTGACTAAGGACGCACAGGTGAGGGAGATGAGAGTCTAAGCTAACCCGGAACAAAACTGGTGTGGCTGATACCTGAGGAGAACAAGAGGGCTTACCGGCTGCACAATCAGCTCTGCCCGCATCAAACAATCGGAGCAGTTCTGCAGAAGTTCCTGGATGGTGTTCTGGTTCTGGTGCCTGGACACTGTTCCGGTTTGACTGATGAGGCAAACACAAAGAAAGCAGACGTTTGACTTTCTTTTTTCAATTCTGAAACAATTTCAAAGTTCCAGAAAAGTTGCCAAAATGAGACAAACCGTCCTGTAGACGCTTCGCCCACATTCCCCAATCGTTAACATTTGCCGAGTTTCCTTTATCCCTCTCTGTGTCTGTGTGTGTGTTTACAGACGTATGTATGCATTTTTCTGAACTATTTGGGAATAATCATGCCCCTTTACCGCAAAATATTTCAGCATATAGTTCCTAAGAATAAAGACATGCAATTATATAATCACAGTAGAATTCTAAAAATCAGGACATTTCAAATGAATAGAATACTATTTTCCACTCTGCAGAGTGGAATTTTTCAAATTTTACTAATTAGCACAATAATGATCTTCACAGCAAGTTTTCTTTCCAGGTCCAAGATCCAATCCAGAAATACTCTTTTGAGTTGTAAAAACACATTTCTAGCAGCTTATCTATCACCCTTCCTGCTTCATCCCACCAGGGTCCATAATGCCCAGCCCTAAACACCCCAAGTCTTTAGGGTTCAAATGGGGAGCATGAAGGTGTACTGGCAAGTCTGGCTGAAGAAACAATCGGAAGCAAGAGAAAAGCTTATTCAACAAAAATATTCTCTGCAATCACAGTAAAACACAATAATGGTAAAGAAATAATAGTGTGGAGTGGCCGGATGTAGCATGAGCTCTGAACAACAGGGTTGCCGGTTCGATTCCCACATGGGCCAGTGAGCTGTGTGTCCTCCACAACTAGATTGAAGACAACGAGCTGCCACTGAGCTTCCAGAGGGGCGACAGGATGGCTCAATTGGTTAGAGCGCAAGCTCTCAACAACAAGGTTCAATTCCCGCATGGGATGGTGGGCTGCGCCCCCGCAACTAAAGATTGAAAACAGCAACTGGACTTGGAGCTGAGCTGCGCCCTCCCCAACTAGGTTGAAGGAGAAAGACTTGAAGCTGATGAGCCCTGGAGAAACACACTGTTCCCCAATATTCCTCAATAAAATTTATTTTTTTTAAAAAATGAAAGAAAGAAAGAAAGAAACAAACAAACAAACAAACAAACAAAGAGAGGTGTGAAGAAAGTGACAGGAAATGTGAACAAAGTGGCAAAGCAAGCCACTTTGCCTTTCAAGATGGTCCTAGAATATTTTTCTCCACAGTGATGCTGAGCCACATGTCCATTTCAAATGAAGCACTTTTCTGGAGGACACACGGCAGAAGCCTTAAAACAACAGCCGTGTTTAAGACTAACGTTATAGATGTTTCATATTTTAAAGAGCCCACAGGAATTTAACTTGCTCCAGATATAAGTAAAGAGAGCAAGGTATAATAAAAGTCTTACTTTTTAATTTGCCAAGATGCATTATGCTGAAGTACAGCCTACCATAGTTTAGTTTAAGAGTGATTTAAAGCATATTTTAAAAAAATAAATAGATAAAGCATATTAAATTATTGCTTAATGTCCTGGAAAAGGCCTCACGAATGTGCTACAAGAAGCCTGAGTTCTTCACAGGACTTCAGAGCCACCCAGCCCTTGGGGCGGGGGGCCTGCAGATAAAACTGTCTCTTATATGTATATGTGTCTATGTGGGGGATGGTTGTGCTTGTACATGTTTTAAAGAATTTCACTGGGGTTTTTGTGTGTGCGTGTTTAAAAAAACAAAAGGTTTGAAAAACACAGGCTATACATAGATGGGGTAAAGGCATAAGAATGTGGGAACCTGCTCCCACTGTGCCTGATTCTGCGTCATTTCACTCGGGGAGGACACTGACTTTCTCTCTCTGCCACCTATTTGCAGTCCCTCCTTGCAAGCAAGTCTCCCCAACAAGCCAGCACTAGCTGAACCTATGTGGGTGAGGAACCAAGCTTTCCCTGGGAACCACTCCCAGATGATGGCATGCCTCCCCCAGGCAGGCCTGGGCAAGGGCCTGCCTGAACTGCCCACCTATCAAAACCAGGACACCCCACACCCCATGAATGCAGTCTCTTTCTTCCACTGGAACTATACAAGAAACCTGGCACAACCCCGAAGTGCTCAGATAGAAACAGGACTACATTCGTTGTCCAAACTTGTACAAAATTCCACTTGACTTAGAATCAGAACACTTTCCAAAATGTACCTATTATAAAATAGAGGGAAGAAATTCAAGAGACAAAAGAAAAAATTCAGAAATACCTCATTTAGAACCCTAGGATGGAGAAAGAATTAGGAAGGTCCTGTGTAATTTATTTGTTTTCTTTTATTGAAGGGGGATGAGAGTACCTTTCTTCTGAAACATTTAGTGATTCTGTTGAGCGGTTTGGTTCAGAGAATAATTCCTGTGAAGAAAGCCAGTCCCCAGGACATATGAAAATGCTATCTCTTTGCACAGTGGAAAGTCAGAGTTTCTTAAATTATTTATAATGTGTGCTACTGTAAAAAACCCACAAACTGAGCTATTAGACAAAGGCAGAGAGGGGCACCTGGGTGAGTAATATATGAGAGCTCTCCAGTATCTTTGCAACTTTTCAATAAATGTAAAACTATTCCAAAATAAGAATGTATTTTAAAAAAACGACAAAACAGGAAGGCCAAACTCAGTTGTGAATGAATGTACCAAAATGAACATACAAGTCTTTTTCAAGGGGGTTTATGACAAAAGTCATTTTGACAACAAAACATAAAACTCACCAGCTTCTTTTAACCAACCCAACCACCACTGAAGTAGTTAGTTGCAGGACTCTTAGAAATTAACTATATCCAGGAAAAAGAAAGGTGAGGCCATTAAATGTTGCATTAAAATCATGGACTTTCCACATTATTTTGGTTTCTCTCTACTTCTAGAGACAGCAGCTGACAGCTCTATAAAAATAAGTCATCTTATCTGCTTCCCCTCACCCACATACATCTGAAGTTGAAAAAACAAACAAAAAGAAACAGGGGGCTTCATATGCTGTTAATACTAAAAAGAATGCTTTCCTACAGGACTTGCATGTTTACCACACATGCCCTTGATATCCACTAAAGCCCTATGTATTTCGCTTGACATTTTAGTAAAACAATTAATAAATATAGGAAAGAGGAATGCACAAAAATCTAATTTCTAAAGTGTTAGAACAATGTAATGAAGAATCTTTGGTATTACTACTTGTCTATGGAAAGTATGATCTGATTAACCAAATTTCATCTTATCCATAACTTTTCAAGACTGCATCTCGTCCCTAAGTGAGATCTACCTCTCCTGGTTTTCTTTCATCTGTAAGAAGCTCACTTCAGTCTGAAGTGTGGCTAAGGACATCATTTGGGACCAGACCTCGGTGAGAAAGGGAAGCTTTTGAATAGCCCAGTCCATCAAAGGGAGATGGAGGAAGGCAGACTCAGGCCCCGGAGATTTAACACTGAGGCAGAGAATCCACCTTCACCTTTCAGGTTGCTGCCTTAGCTCAGTGAACAATCCACACACAGCTGGCAATACTCAAATCAAGGAGGACATGCAGGTCGAAAGAATTTGGACCCATTGGGTCAGTCCAGCATCAGACACTCCACACTGTGCAGCTGGATTCTTCAGCATGAGAGCCAGGAGAGCTTGCTTCAGGGAACACACACATTTTTTTAAAGTTGTGTGTCACTCAAAACTTTTTAAGTCAAATCCTATTTTTTATTGACCACATAATTTTAGATCTTTTTTTTAATCCCAGAAAATTTCTAGACCTCAGTTTTCCATCTGTTGGGCTCTAGATAGTAACTAAGATTTCTCTAGCTCACGCTTTCTGTAATTCTCTTTTATGAAACCACCAAACTCACTCCTCCAACAGAAAATAATACACAGGTCTGTTACATCTAATAGCAATCAAGTTTCTTCTTCAATTGATATAGTGCACTTTGGGAAAATGCAAAATTCTACCATATGTGAAAAAATAAGTTTTAAATAAATTGACTTATTTAACAAATATACAAAGATTTTTAAAATACCTATCATCAAAGAATTTTCAATACTGGTACATGTAGATGTTAGGGGCATAGAGATTTTAAACCATGTTAGAAATTGAACTAACAAGCTCAAAGTTCAATTTTTAAATTCCATTTCATGGAAGATGAAAGATGTCATGTTAAAAAGAAAAAAAAAACACATTTGGGTCAAACCAATCAAAAAAATATTGACTAAACTAAAATTAATAGCTGTCCTTGAAAAAAACAACATTTGTTCTTAAGTGTTTAAATTTTCTGAAATTCTGTTTTATCTTCAAACTCACAAAGACAAATGATTCATACTACAAAGAACTGCCTGCATAAACATTTTTTTTAAGTTCACTCTAAAACTTGTTCAAACAAGTAATGGTTCCAACAGTTTGCCTAAAGATCAATGGCTAAAAGGAAAACACGTTCTGGATTTTAATCCAAGGATGGAGCACATGAACGTGTGAACAATATTACAGAGCTTTCTATGTTTTATCTTACTACCTTTAAATAATACTCTTTTCTTAAAAAAATGACTCCAAAATTAGCTGTCCTAAGGCATTAGTTTAACATGTGTTGCCAAGGGGGGAAAAAAAAGACAATTATTTTGAAGAAAGCCATGCAGTATTACGAGGTAAAAATATTTTTTAATAATAATACTACTCTCCTTGTTTCATAAAAGTTATTTTATAATAATCTATTCTGTATATTAGACACTTGGCCCATGTCACCTAGCTGTATTTCTTTTGTCTATATGCTTTCTCTCCTACTGGATTCCTTCTTTCCTTCTTTCTTTCCCTTCCTCCATCGCTGTCTCTCTCTTTCCCCCTCCCATGTCCCCTTCTCCCTCAGAAAAGCTCAATAAATATTTCTTGGAAGTATAATTATGTAATGCATTAATATTGATCTCAAGACCTCAATTTGAGATCTCAATTTGCTTAGCTCTTTATAATTTTCACATGTACTATTTTGTTTGAGTTTCTTTAAAGACTCTTAAGTAAAAAGGAAAAAACGTAACATTTGTAAAAAAAGTATTTTTACTTCTTAATTTAAGGACAATACCCTACATTCAAGACTCACTAAACACTACCATCCTTTGGAAGTTACAGAGCAAATGCTGCCTCCTGTATTGAGTTTTCCTGCGCACACTCTGCCCTCATTCTGCACTAGTTATTTACGCACCCGTCTTCCCCACTCCTGGAGAGCAAAGTCCCACAACTTAGTCATCTTGGACTCCTACACGCACCTAACAACACAGAAGGTATTGGTGCATGTTTGTTTGGTTTAGCACGGGAGGAGTAAGTTAAATAAAAGGCTGAGATGAGAATATTACCACCTATCTCATTACCCTCATTTCCAAAGCTCAGTCAGACAGTGCGTCTACCCCCCAACCCCAACCCCCACCCCGCCATCCTCACTCCAACAGTGGACCAAAAAAGGTGTTTTTTTCCTATAAATTTTATAAAGAGGTCTTCCTCTGACCCTTCATTTTGTCCTCACCTAGGGGCTTTGGAAGCAGTACTCTAGTAAAAGTTCCACTTCCTTTCCATGTTTATTATTCTCCCAGTTCCTGGTGGTTGGGGGATGGGGTAAACTGATCACATCATTAACTTCAAAAAGACTTTGAAGCCAGGCAAACTTGCAGTCCACTCCCTGCTCAGCCACTTCTGTGTGTGTGACACTGAGCAAGCGAGGCTCCCCGCGCCTGGAGCTTCTGCATCTGCAACATGGAGACACAACCCTCTCCTGGGGCTGGCATGATGCTTAGTGGAGCCACTAATGCCACAAAGCCCAGCAGAAACCAGGTCCCCAGGCAGGACAGCTCTGACATGGTGGCTGCTGCTCAGACTGCGCTTTCTACTTTGTGATTTTTTTGCCCCAGTTCATAATTTTAAGCAAATTAGGGAGGTGGGATGAGAAGGAAAAAAAAAAAAAACGAAGAAGAAGAAATGGAGGATTAGGTATAAGGGTGAGACATTGCAGAGGTTCCTAAAATAAGAGTTTGAGATAATTCAAGGAAAGTGACACATCAGTTTAACAGCATGAAAGAAACTTATCGAAGTGATAAGCAAATTCGGAAACCTATGTATTCCTCTCCTTTATTAAGCGGGGATGACACATGAATATTAGAAATTCAGTGTCAAAATAAGAGTTTCTATTTTGAATTACTTCTCTGTGTGAAAACTTACTTTCATTCTGAAGCCTAAAAAAACCATTTTCAAGTTATCTGATTATCCATCAACAAGCCAAGCCCTTTGTCATATTTTTCAGGTGCCAGATGAAGCAAGAGATGTTATGTGCGCGTGTCAAAATTTTTAATTCCAAACAAAAACTGAGACCTATTTGCTGTAGCCTCTTCCTAACGTGTCATCATTTTCATGAAATAGATTTCACATTCATGATGCCTTTGAAGGTCTTGGACCCTTCCAGCCCAAGGGGTTGGTGGTAAAGTGTAAGTTATGGGCCTGCACTAGACAGGACATTGCCACAGACAAGTGGCTCACTGAGTCTTGGGGTCTGTGGGCGGTGGCTTCAATATCAGAACCACGCCTGACCATTTTCCCATAAGTGCGAGAGGGAGACAGAGAAAGACCAAGGGTGGGGCAGTGCTCCAAGTACCGGTGCCTCCAGACTAAAGAAGCACTCCTAGAACCTCCTCTTCTGGAAAGACTGGTTAGCAAAGAACTGAGTTAGCCTTCCCCAGTCACACCCAACCCTCCTCCACTCCACCCTGAGAAGTCAGCATTGAGGCTTCAGGGGCATCAGCAGTTTTTCTTCTTTCCCAAGATATTTCAATCACCTGAACAACAATGAAATGATGCCTATATTTAGAGAAAAAATTAACGACTGTTGAAAGCTGTTTTGTAGATGTGACCAACAATTAGCTGGCTTAGTGCAGCAGCATCTTCTGTTTTTTCCCTAAGCAGATGGAAACTCTACAGGAACACGAATAAAAGAACACAATGGTCATGAAATAAATATTTCACAGAAATGGAACAGATTAAAAAGAAGTGAAAACTCACATGAGATAGAAGAGTTTACAAGCAGAAACCAAGATGAATTCTAATAACTATAGTTTGCTCTTTTCTTGAATCATTGTGGTATACTGGATTCAAATGTAGCTCAACCACTAACTAGCTGTGTGACCAAGGCCAAGTGCAACTACTTTAACCTCAGTGTTCCCTTCTCTAAAGTGGGAAGTCTGTCCTGAGGCTTGAGACAAATACATAATATACCTGGCACATCATAGATGTTTGCCAGGTGATGGTAACTATTATTAACCACCGATCTCTTTGTAAAATATGTAACTTACTCAAACTTAATAACCATGTAAATGTTATCTGCCACATAGCAAGCTGAACTGAATCTTACTTTGCAATCGTTTCCTAGAAAAATGTTTAGGAAATCCATTCTATGAGTCACCCAACTCTCAGCCTGTTTTCTCAGGCTCTCCCTTGCCTCTCACATCAAATTCTTAGCTGAAGCTGCCACTCCACCTAGCAATAAATGTCTACTTTCCTGTCCCACTGCCTCCGACCTCGATCAGACTTTCATCACCTCCCTCTTGCACAGGTATAATTGCTTCCTTAAGCCAACTCCCTCCTGCACACTCTCCCCACTTCATGCCACTCAGCACACTGCAGCCACAGAAACAGTCCAAAAACTCACTTATGATAGTCTTATTTATTTCCCTGCTCTTTCAATGCAGGAGATTCACCAGCTTCAGTGAAAGTCTGGAATGGCCAATCCAAACTCCCCACCATGGACTCAAGGTCTCTCAAGCCCTGGCTCCAACCTATCCTTCCTCCTTGGGTCTTAACTGCTTCCCCACACAGAGTGAAAGCTCAGAAGGGACATTGCTCTATAGGCCTTGAATTTGCTCCTGGTTTCCCAACTCTCAGACTTTCTCATGCTCTTCTCTCCCCCTGGCATGCTCTCTACCTACCCACCTTTACCGGATAAAATAAATACTCCAAAGCCTAATTCAGTATCACTTCCTTTATAAAGTCTTACAAGTTAGTCTCACTACAGGTGTTATCTTGTCTCCTTTTGAAGGTTCTGAGTCATTTATACCCCTTCTGTAAATAATATAGCATTCTGTATTATCCTTTTGTATTACAGTACTTGTGTACTTATTTTCCTTTAAAGAGCATACAATTCTTTCAAGAAGCCTTTGTATTTTCACCTTTGAAATTCCCAACTCCTAACAAACAGCAGATGCTCAGTAAACATTTGCTGAATGAAGAAATGAAATTGAGATATGTTTAATGTAAGTACAGGACTGTCCAGTCTGATACACAAAGAACCCTCTCTAAAGGTAGAGGGTGACAGCAGGGCAGAGGGGAGGGACTTGAGGTTCTCCTGCCAACTCAGCCAGGAGTGCACTTAGGGACTTGGGGCCAGTCTTTGTCTCCTTGTCTCTAAAGTGGGAAAGTGAGGTTATTTTCTACTCCTTAATATTGCCTCCCACTCCAAAATTCAGTGCAAATAGACCTGTTTGTTTCATGCCACGATATAGGCTTCTTTTAAAGGTAGTTTAAAACAAACTTAAAATGTATATCGCACAGTAATCACATGCATTTTGGTTTTTAAATCATGAGTTGGAGAGAAAAGTAATAGCATTAAAACCACGTATTTCTGAAGCTTAATGGCTACATTCGCTTTTAATCCTCCTACAAAATCCATACCTGGATCAGTAAAAGATTTAAATGTGGGACTTGGTCACTTGGCCACCAAATTTCACTACAGATCTGTAATTTCTTTGAACTACAGGAATAAAACTAGAATAATTCTGCCTTAATTAAAAATAATATAGCATCCTACATAAGAAAAACCCAAAGTTTATATTTTCAAATATATACCTATTATGTTACCAAGCATGTAACATTTACAAACTTTAAAATATTAAGTAGAGCACAAGAAGAAATTAAATAAAGTAGATGCAGATTCCATCCAGCCTAAAATAAAGATGACACAAAAGCCAGGTCAGGGAAGAAGGAAGAATTAGTAGAAGTTAATATAATAGTCCTAAAAATTGACAAGCGATATTAATGTAAAGGACAAACAGAAGATGTTTCAAAGTCCCTTTAAAAGGTAAAATAAGAATTGAGCTCCCTACACATTCAAATTAGTTTATTAGGAAAAGGCTAAATACAAACACTGATTATTTCAAAATCACCGTTCTAATTCAGCCAATAAAGTAGCAGTTTTTGAAATAAATGCGTTTAAATCCAACCAGTAGTTTTCATGCTGGTTTTGTGCTTTAAAAACAAAACACCTTTATGTGTTTCAGAAAACGTTTGGTAAGAAAAGCGCTTATTAAATTTTTAATCATCACTCATTTAGCAGAGGGCAGTCGGGTCAGAGGTGGCATCCTACTTCTACAAAGTTCATGCTGTGAACGGACAAATCCCTCCGCACAAAACCAAAAAGCCACCAGGAGAACAGGTATGGGTCTGTGCCCTGTCTCTCTTCCATCAGTCACCATTATTTTAAAAGGCAAAAGTCAGCATTGGCGGGCTACTCTGTATTGTGCTAATTCTTCAGTTCAAAAAGGGTCGGCAGCAGCCGACCAGCAGGCCAGGCTGGGACAGGCTGGGATAATTCCATTACCTGATCCGGAAAGAACGACCTCATGCTGACTCACGACCCCAGCCTGACGCCCCGCTGCCCGGGCAAATCAACGCGAATGCGCAGTAAAACACCTTTCTCCAAGTTAAGTAATTTCTCACTTGAGTCTGTCTGTTTCCCCTTCTCGGCAAGATGTAAAACTTGACAGTTTGTATACACAAACAGCCTTTGGGTTGAAAAAACCGAATACAAGAAATGATGCTATACTGTGAGAAAACACCGAGACTCTCCAAAATTTTGTTTTAGTGACAGAATCCTTTTAAACCACATATCGTTATGCAGGTCATTCATTAATATATTGATTCATTAAAAGTTTCTTCTACAAGAATCCAAGGGAGTGAAATATTCAACTAACAGTAATGTTTATTGTCAATTTAAAAAATAGAGACTCTAGGATAACAGAAGCGTATTTAAAAAACAAACAAACGAACAAACAAAAAAACCCTTGGTTCATAAAATGCTGAAAAAAAGAGCTGCTGGAGAATCCTTGCAAATTCTGACTTGGATTTAAAAGCGTGGGTATAAAAAATGTGCTTTCCAAATACTGGAAGCCTGCGAGGGAAAAGCAAAGTTTCAGATTTAAATGGCTGGCCAAGTTTTAAAACAGACTGTAAAACCAAAGTAAAAACTGGAAAGTTTCTCCAGTTTTTTGCTTGGCACATTTTTTCGGGAAACCCCCGGGTGTATTTTGTTCAAAAAACAAAGAGCTCCAAGATTCAGGCAATTCTTTGCTAACTCACAACAAAATAAATTATTAAGATGCTCGGGGAAAATAAATCGCTAAGAAAGCAGGCTGCAACTCGAATAGTCCCGCCTTCAAAACTGCCGGCCCAACAAAACCCCCTGGAGTTTATCCCGGTTGCTACTCCCCAGCCGGAGGCCACAGGCATGGTAAATAGGATTCTGGAACCCAGACGTGTTTTCCAAAAGCCCTCTACGGAAAAAGCTTGTGGGGGGGAAAGGTTTGCAGGGGGAGGAGAGGGTGCGAGCTACAATATTCTCACGCCTCACACGGGCATCCCAAGCCCGGCACCAGTGACCCGGTAAATGCGGGTTCATTGTTTTCCTGCACCCACCCAAATGAACCCCTCCATCGGTTTCCAAGATGAACATCTTCCCAGTGGGCCTCTCTGGGGCACCTGGGCCAGGGCCGGCCTCCAACGTCGCAGACCCGCAGCAGCGGGACGCGGCGCCCTCCCCTCCACAAGCCCCTGCCGACCCTCGGCTGCTTAGGGAGCAATTTCCCTGCAAAGCGCTACGCGACCAAGACCTTGAGGTCGTTCCTCCGGTGCCTTATAAAAAGGAAACAGGGCGCAGGCGCGGGGCCACAGGTGCGCTCGCCTGCGGGGGCCACCGCGCGGCGGACTGACGGGGACAGGTTTCTTCCCGCGGAGCTCCCACTTGGGGCCAGGTGACCGCCCCTGCCGGGAAACTTCGTTTGAATAGCAGGGGAGACCAAGGCGGGGGCCTTCTCGAGACGGGACCCGCGCCTCCAGCACGCGCCACCTCTACCAAAACGCCCTCGACTGGCCAAGCTGCCCAGACGGCGCTGCAGACGTGGTCCGGGGGGACCAGGTACTTGGGATGAGCCAGTAGACACAAGGGAGCGCCGAGTCCGACCCTGGCCACTGGCCACTGGCCAGGCTGGAGCCCCGCTCCTCTGCTGATTTACTTTTGGTTACAGCTGAATAGGTTGGGTTTTACTGTCGCAGCCCCGCCTGCCTGACCTCCCCACCTGCCGGTCGGTAAAGGGGACACCACCCGGGCGGGCCGTGCAAGGGACAGTCCGGAAGCAGCCGAGACCCCCGGCGCCCGGCCTGCTCGCCACTCCCTGCCTAGACCCCGACCCCTCGCGGGGTGGCCTCCTGCCCCGGCTCGCGGGAAGGGACAAAGGCGAGACTAGTCCCCCACACCGCAGCGCAATGGACGTCAGGCCACCTGGCTCAGGCCCCAGCGCGAACAGGAAATGCTTTCAGGACTTCGAGCAACAAGAAGAGAGGACTCTCTTTCTGGACCAGGGCATCCCCGTGCGCCAGGGAAGGGCTGCCCCGCTTTCCCAAGGGGCTGGGCGGACTCTGCCAGGACAACGCGCGCAGCCCCGGCCCCGGCCCCGGCCCCGCCGCACGCCGCGCGCTCCGCTCCCGCCCCGGCGCCGCCCAGGACCCACCAGTAGCCGTCCGAGTTCTGGTCGTTGACCGTGTAGCGCCGGGAGTAGTACGTCCTGCTGGTGCCGCCGCCGCCGCCGCCGCCGCACGTCGCCTCGTAGCGCAGGTCGGGACCGGACTCGGCGCGGGTCATGCGGCCCAGCGTGTTGATCCGCGGGTGGGAGCCTCCGTTGCAGCTCATGGTGGCGGGCACTCAGACAGCCTCTCAGTGCGGAGGCATAAGCGAGGACGCCCGGCTCGGAAAAGGCGCGGTGCTTCAACGGAAAGGCCGAAACCCGGGAACGGGAGAGGGAAGGGCCCAAGTGTCGCGAGGCCGGTCCTCGCCACCGGGCCGTCCAGGCCGCTGCGGGCGGGCGCGGCGGGCGGGCGGGGAGCCGGAGCGGGAGGAAGAGTTGCAGCTCGGAGGGCGGCGAGCGCGCAGAGGACCTGGGTCGCGGCTGGGTGTCGGTGTTGGTCGGTGGGAAGCAGTCTCCTCCCAGCTGGCACCCGGCGCCCAGCCACACCTGGCGCGGTGCTTCCCAGGGAGGGGTGCGGCCGCCGCGCCTCCCCCGTCCTGCGCGAGGGTCACCGACGCGCTCCCGCCGCCCCTCCCCACCCGCGCCCGCCGGGCGGCGGCTCCGCCCCGCGCCTCCGACGCCGGAGTAACACGAGGAGGGGAGGGGTCCCTGAGACGCGAGCGCCCCGGGCGCGGGGCCGAGGGGAGGCCGTCGGATTGCACGGGCCGCCACGCTCCGAGGACTGGCTGCAGCCGTGGGAAAGCGTGGCCCCTGCTTTTTAGGATTCTGTGATCCCCGGGGCGGAAATAAGCTGAGAAGGAAGGGTCATTCAATTGGACAATTACTTACTAAACAAAACTTCTGCTCATCCCTGGAAACCGTGCCAACCAAGCTTTAACTGGAAACATAATTGAGAGAGTGCTTAGATGATGAGGTTTTGTGTGGGGACTTGATTTTCTTTGATTCCAGTAATCCAGAAAAATAGCCTCAGAAGCCAGGTTTCCGACACGTAAAACTATTTTTACACCGAACCACCGCTTTGTGGAGAAGTCTTCACCATAAATAGTTAATTTCTTTGGCATGAAGATTAAAAAAAAAAACTCTACGCCCCATGTTCCATGGGGTAACATGAAACTATAAACTGCACAATTCTTTTTATTTTGCCTGTTTGTGGTCATTTTTAACTAGAAATTGCAAAGTTCCAGATCCAGACCCAGTTTCCAAATTTTGTAAAAGAACGCTGGGAAAGCTTGTCTCTTTATGCCTCTGAGCACCTTCTCTTTAGACCCAGCCCTTTAGAAACTCAGCCTTCCTGGGACTTCAACCTCTGAGAGCAGCAAAGAATCCTGGATAGAGATCATCTACTGGGTACAGACATTTAACCCTGAGCCAGAACATTCCAGCGACTTCCTCCAGGACCCCTCCCAGTTAGTGGCTGTGAACTCCACCAGTCTCTATGAGTCACGTTTAGATACAGACCCAGTCACACCATCCATAAAAAAGCTGTTGTTGGTTTTTATAATTTGGAAAACTTAAATTACTCTTTAATAAACATTTAAAGATCTTTGTAATAAATATCTGTCATCTTCCCAAACAATGCCAGTTAACTTACTTTCTTAAACGGTGTATTTCTGAAGTGTTTATGAACTGAAAAGAACAAAAATGGACCTACTGTATTTTGCCATATGATGTGCACTATAATGTGCGGTATAATGTGCACTTTCTTGCGCAAATTTGTGAGGGAAAAATAAGGATGTGCATTATACATGAGTAGTACTAATGCCGTATTTATATAAATGTTTTTAATTCTTCTATTTATGCTTATGAGTTAACAGTGTAACTCTAGAAATCAATACTGATATCCGTATGCAAAATGATAGCCTAGAATATGATAATTGGTTTTGTTGAACTTACCACGAGGAAGAGTTCTTGGCCTCCTATGATGCGTATTACGGGTACACAACATTTCTTGAACTTTGTTCTTGTGTTTTGTAATTATTAGTTACATAAAATTTCTTGTACCATAATATGTTAAAAAATAAATGCTAAAATTCCTTTATTATACAAAAACAAGTACCTAAGTGTAAACAAATAAAAATCTGAATTAAAAAAATTAAAACAAAAGATTTTTTCCCCTGAAAAGTGTGGGCCGAAAATGTGAGTGCGCGTTATACACAGGAATGCATTATACCTGGCAAAATACAGTACATCATTTGCATGTTGTAAAGAGTGTGGAGTTTTCTAAATGTTTCCATATTATAGCACCCCTAATTACACCTCACTTTTTAGGCACAAATCTTAGACAGTGTCCACTTCTATTTCTTCGCAATTGACGACAGTTGACCAGCTTAAATCCAAGAAGCCGAACATAGAAGAGATAAACGTTTGCCACTGTTAGGAAACCCAGTAATTCCCATCATTATCTCAATTTCCTCTCATTTTTAATAAAGGCAAATGTGATAAAGTGTTCAAATGATTATACAAACACTGGTGTATAGACACGAACAGTGTTTCTTCTGAAATTGAATCAATGGCTGCAAGTCAGCCCCAGTACAAACGGTTCAGGATATCCATTGTTTGGAAGGGAGAAAAGTCATTTGGGAGTGTCAGTGCATAATGTACAAATTTGATTTAGGATGTTTTCCCTCTATGCACCTCATTTGTTCAACAAATAGTTATAATCTATAAGACAGAAGGGCCAATGCTAGACTAAGGAAAATACAATGGTGAATAAGGCACAGTCACTGTCCTTAAAAATGTTATAGTAAAACTTGAATTTTAAAAATTCAGAATTCCTTTAGTAACACGTATTAAGTAGATATGTGTATTCAGATACATGTATCCAGTAACACGTATTAAGAAGAATACGCAATTGCATATTAGAATTCTTGAAAACAACACACATCTATGAACCTCCTCCCAGTGATGACAAAAGAAAGCTCCACTCAACCCAGGGGTCCCTTTGGGAGCTCACATTGGGTAGTCACAGACCCAAACACCACCCAGACTCAGAGCTGTTCAATCTGTTTACAAAACGGGAAGAGATGAAAAGCACAACCCACCAATTACACACCTCTGGCTGCCAGTGCCCCCTAGCCTACCTCTTTGCTCCCTGCACTCCTTCAGTTAACCAAATATGCCAGGTCTGGGGAGATAATGACTTTCATTTACTATCTTTGTCTAAGAATGATAAGGAAAGATAAGTGGATAAAATAAATAGAATGACATGATAGATGGAATCCAGACTACACACAGTTGGCTCCTGTCATGAAAGGGCCCACAGTAAAAGCTGTGGGTCAGATGCCATCGTTCTGATCTTAGTGCTACAGTTTACTTGGGCAAGAGCTCAACTTCCTCATGTACAAAGTAGAAATAATAATAATTGCCCTGCCAGCTTTCCAGATCTACAATGAGGATCAAATGAGACAAAATATGTGAACATTCTTGAGAACTGTGGAACATTATATAAAGCTAATGTACCACCCAATTAAACCAAAAGCTCTTTGCTGGGTGTGAAATTTTGACCTTTCGTGTTCCTATCTTATCGCTCATGTGAATCAGTAAAACTCCCTCTTGGAAACATTTAACATTCATTCATTGAAAAAGTAGTTATTAAACATTGACAATGTGCCACACATCAGGCTCAGTGGGGGTCACATGAACGTCAATGAGGCACAGCTCCTGGCCTGTAGGATGTCCAGTCTGAAATAGGAAAACAAATTATTGTAATACAATGTTAGGTATGCTATCATAAATGTCTGTTTATAGAATTGCAGGAGCACACCAGACAGTTTTAAAGTAGCTCATTTCTTACAACTGAGTTTTAAAAGTTCAGAATCTGAAGTCTGGCAGAGTCCTCACTAACTGACTAAGGTCAGCTATTTTTTCCCAGCCACTTGTAGATACCTCCCCTTGTACTGTTAGAGACAGATCACTGACATGTAACTTTCCCTCTGTCTGACCTTAGAAATGACCTTGTGGTTAGGAAACGGCATCAATAATACCCTGAACATTTTTTTAAAACTAAACAGAGTACCTTAACTTCAATGAGCTGAAGAAGGATCATTTACTTAAAATCCCATGGGAACGCTCTCATATCTCTTTGTTAGTAAATGATATCTTTTTGCCACAGGAAAGATTTACAGCCCGTTAATTAAAAGAGCTGTTCTGCCTGCCAGGGGAGTTGTATTTTAATATATCAGAACTACAGAAGCTAGGATTGGAACTACAATGTGAGATAAGGAGAATGCCTAATGGTTGAAATGATTATTGCTTAAAATGGCAGACAATTTAATTTTTAGTAATTATGTATAGCTTTACTCTTTCTTTCTTACTCTTCTAATTTATTTTTGTATGAATAAATTAGAATCCTCCACAAATAATGAAATATGGATTCTCAATATCACAAAATCAGATTGATCTCTCCTAGTTAAAATAGTTGAAATCATTCAAAACTTTCATTGAAAAAAGCAGTTTGATAAACCACATAAATTCCACTTCAGAAAAAGAAAAATGTTGGTGAAATATATGCATTAGATCAGAACTACCTTTATTTTCCTTAGTTCAACTGTCCTCTGGAACAGGATGATTTTTCTGTTTGTAGTGGGTTTTTTGTTTTTGCCAGGTAGGGTGGTTAACTATTAAAAAATTAAATTTCCTATATATTTCCTGTCACTGTAGTGATGAGAGTTTTGTTGTTGTTGTGGCCACTTCTTTTAGTTTCTGCACAAAAAATATCTAATAAAATGTTTAATTTTTTTGTGGTTTAAGAGAAGGTGGTTTGACTGCCTTTAATTGGATAACAGGGATTCACCCACACATTCCAGCCTGATCCTCTTTCATTAAGACCCCAAGTTTGCAAGATGGGGGAGGTTGGATGTCAAGGGTACAGATGATGGAGAGTTCATGTATGAACCACCCAGGGACCACCCTAGGCCAAGCGACTTCTAACCCACCAAGCTAAACAATAACTCACATTAATTTTAGTGGGCAAGCCATATAATCAATAAGTACAATACAGGAGCCAAGTCAGTTAGCCTATTTTACATAGTCTCCAAGTAATTTTTTTAAGCTTATGATTGTGAGGGCCTGTTATGATGGGATCGGAACACTTACTTGAACTTCTATCAATATAAAGTCAAGATGCAGATTATTGCTGTAAACCCAGTTATCAGCAAACACTGCGTGGATATATAATGTGCTAACCAATGTGAAGAAAATTATAATACCTATTCAGCTTTTATTGCAGGAATTCAAAATTTATATTCCATAGAGAATTTCAGAAATGAAAGCTGCCTTAAAGAACTTTTCTATGAGCTGTTTTCAAAACTTTTACAGCCTCAGAACTCTTTCTACAAATGAAAGTCTAGGAGGATAGCCAGTAGCTGAAACAGATGATAATGGTGTGAAGCTGGTTGTAAGTTGGTGGCAGCCCAATCCCTACCCTGGACCATGCCTTCTGATGTTCTGTCCCCCACCCCCGTCATTTCCCCAACTAAAGCTCCCTATAAACCCAGACCCACATCATAATAAAAGAAAATAGTGAATCCCACAGAGATTAAGAAACTTCCCTGAGTTACTTAATATCTAAAATGTCAGAATTCTGTCTGTTTCTACCTTCATGTCCTCTCTACTATGTCAAAATTCCTGTCCAATCAGACATGAAAGAACACTTTTCCGAGCAATGATTTGGTATCAATTTGAAACCAATAAAGTATTCTATCAATTGTTATTTTCCTACACTAGACACATAGGATGTGTGACAATGCAGTAACTATAAAGTAATCAGCCTGCTATGCAGAAGACATAACCCCCAAAACATTATTCTATTAATTTTAATCATATTTCTGTAGGTGAAGTGATTGTCTTTTTTGGCATCCTCAAATTATAGTGCGTGTTTTTCTTTTGTTTTGGTTGTTTTTTAAAAAATATAGGTTCAATCACTTCGAAAAAGCGGAATTAGAGATTCATGTACAAACAACATAAAATCAGAATGGAAATGAAGCCATAAATCATCTGACATCTAACTTTGTGTAGAGTATAATGCAAAGTGTTACCTAGTCTCTGAATTGACCATCTTTCAAAATGTAGACATTCATAAGCAATAACAAGTTCCCACAGCCATTATCATTTTATCACCATGAAGGATTTATTGCACATACATTGTTTCCCTGTTGCAGACAGAAGGGGCAGCATAAGGGTGTTCAAAGAATAAGTTCCTATCTTTAATTCTCTTAACATTTAAAGCATCTAAAGCAGAAGACAAAATAGGAAGTATACACCAACTGGCAGTAAAAAGTGAGCACCTAAATATAATTTAGCAGGAGCTGGGGAAAAACAAAAACGGCATCAACTGAGTCTCCTGAGCCAGGGTTGATTCAACAATTAAATTTTGTCCGAGAGGTGGTAAGGTCATGGATCATAGGGGAGAAACTCTTCAAACTCCTCACTGTACACAGAGAAAACTGAGGCCAGGAGAATTTGCATTACTTGCCAAGGTCTCAGCCTGTGAGGGGCAAAATCCAGATTAGAGTTAAGAGTTTACTAGCAAATCAAGTAAGAGACTTGCTTAGAAGGTTGAATCTAAAGGTGGGTTATTCCTCCCCATTTTAAAAGTATGTATGTTTGCTGTAGAATACTCAGAAAGGTAGAAAGGAATGTAGAGAAGCTAAGAAAATGTCATCTATAATAATACCATCCAGACAAGGCAACTGTACTAAGCATTTTTGGTAGATTTCCTTCCAGTTTGTTTGTTTTTTAATGAATTTTGTACCTAATTGATTAACATCACTTATATACAAATCTGTGTCCAGCTTCTTAATTTAGCATTATATCATGAGCAGTTTTCAACCTCATTTAAAATGCTTTGTTAGCATTGCTTTATAGGGTGCATACGATTTTGGTTTTTTAAAAGGCTCTGTCTTTCAAAGTGCCAAAGTACAGATCCTGGAGTTATCCACCCCTGTTCTAGAACTTTTCACATCAAGGGCAAATAGCATTCACTGTGATGGGAAATGAAAGAGGGTGAGGCAGAGCTGGAGCGATGAACAATCACTTCATGGAAGGCAGTTAGGACAACCTGCAAACCGGTGAATAGGGAAACAATCCCTCCCTGCGTGATTCAGGCGTGTCCTTGTGGTCTTCCCAGCAATCCTTCCGGAGCCCTCAGCGTCGGGCTGCAGACGTCAGAAACCAGTTTCCTCCTGAAACCTTTAGCAACCCAGGGACTGTCCGCGCTTGGGAAGAGACTGCGGCTACCTCTGATTTCTTTAACCAGCTCCTCAGGATTTAGCGAACTGACTGAGGGCTCACCTCCCAGTGAGAAAGCTTCCATTCAGGAGCAATTGGATTCAAGAAAAAGCCATGCAAAGCAGAAGGACAGCCTAAATGATTGCTTCTTCTGCTATAAATTAATGCTCATGACAGCAAATCTAACTTGATTCGATTTATGCATTTTTGACTGATTTGCAGAATTTTAATCTGAAACATTTAAGCCATTCTGAACCTCAATTTCCTAAATTTCAAATTTAGGAAAAGGTTATAGAGCAGTTCCACAGCAGTTTCAACAACCCGTAAAGCAGTTCTGTCTTGCAGGGGTGGGTGTGGACGGCTACTACTGGTATTATTCTCGTTAGACCTGTCTGACTGCTCCCTTGAGTTTTAACTGCTTAGCAGCTTGGCTTTGGGTGGAATCAAGAAAAGCATCTGGAGTCTTTTCCCATCACGGTACTCAGAAGAAATGTCATCTGTCATCTCTCAAACAAACTTTATTTTGCTTTACTGAATAAAGAAAAAATAATCTTATGATTTAAAACAGGAATTACTGTGTTCTTAAAACAAAAATCAATATACTAATTTAATGTATCCCTGAGAAATATGTAATACACAAAAGGAGGGTTTTTTTTAACCTCCTTTTTAACTACAGAGGGACTTGTCATTACAAGAAGGACTTAATATGAAATACATCCTGACCCCAGTTATAAAAATAAATGTTAAGAAAATGGGTGTGTTTATATAGACGTAGATGTAGAAAGACAGCAAAATGTAAAGTTCTTTTAAAAGACAATTATTAAGCCATATATATAGTGTGGTCAGATTTTTTTTTTTTTACATTTAAATTATGTTTAAAAGAGACATGTAAAAATGATCTTAAGGCACAGAGGCTATCAATGAAAGATAGGTGGATAAGAGACTTATTTGTTAGAGCACACATTTCTAGTAATAGAGCTTTCAAATAAAGGTATGTGGTTTTTCAATAAAAGGTAGCTTTCATATCTGGTTTTGAAAATGAAAGGGAGATCCCTAACACATGAGTCTTAAAAATCTGACACTTATCATTATGAGAAAAATAATAGTTATTCTCTTCATTTGTATAGCACCTTACAGGGTTTTTTTTTCACTTTCAAAATTGTGATAAAAATGTATATAACATAAAATTCACCCTTTCAACTGCTTTGAAGTGTACAATTCAGTGGCATTAAGTACATTTACATTGTTGTGCAACCATTGCCACCATCCATTTTCATTTTCCCAAAATGAAACTGTCCCCATTAAGCAATAACGCCCGCTTCCCCACCCCAACCCTTGGGAACCTTGATTCCACTCTCTGTGTCTATAAATTTGACTATTCTAGGTACCTCATGTAAGTGGAATCATACGATATTTGTTATTTTTAGCATCTGGCTTATTTCATTTAGCATAATGTCTTTAAGGTTCATCCACATTGTAGCATGCGACAAAATTCTCTTCCTTTTCAAGGCTGAATAACATTCCGTAGTATGCCTACATCACATTTTGTCTAGCCTCTCTTCAGTTAAGGGACATTTGGGTTGTTTCCACCTTTTGGCTATTGTGAATAATACTGCTATGTTGAAGATTTTTATTGGGAAAGGGGAACAGGACTTTATTGGGGAACAGTGTGTACTTCCAGGACTTTTTTCCAAGTCAAGTTATTGTCCTTTCAATCTTAGTTGTGGAGGACACAGCTCAGCTCCAGGTCCAGTTGCCAGTTGCTAGTTGCAGGGGGCGCAGCCCACCATCCCTTGTGGGGGTCGAACCGGCAACCTTGTGGTTGAGAGGACACATTCCAACCAACTGAGCCATCTGGGAGCTCAGCGGCAGCTCAGCTCAAGGTGCTGTGTTCAATCTTAGTTGCAGGGGGCGGAGCCCACCATCCCTTGTGGGACTGAGGAATCGAACTGGCAACCTTGTGGTTGAGAGCCCACTGGCCCACGTGGGAATCGAACTGGCAGCCTTCGGAGTTAGGAGCATGGAGCTCCAACCGCCTGAGCCACCAGGCCAGCCCCTATGTTGTTTTTTTAAGTAATGAAATTATTATAAACTTTTCCTTTTCTTTATAGCTTCCACTTCTCCCAGAGTTAACAATGGTCTTTTTTTTGCTTTTGCTTAGGTGTATGTTGTTATTAATTTATCCCCAAACTCTCCCCTAGTTGACTAAATATTTTCTCAACACAAACATTCACATCAGGTATTCTATTTTATCTGCTTGAAGAAATTCTTCCTGGTGGGGGTTGGGGAATGGGTAAAAAAGGTGAAGGGGGTCAAAAGGTACAAACTTCTAGTTGTAAAATAAGTCATGGGATGTAATGTACAGAATGGTGCCTATAGTCAATAATACTGTAGTGCATATTTGAAAGTTGCTAAAAAATAGATCTTAAAAGTTCTTATCAGACGAAAAAAATTTTTTTGTAATTATGTTTGGTGACAGAATTTAACTAGACTTATTGAGGTGATTATTTAACAATATATACAAATATCGAATCATTATGTTGTACACCTGAAACTAATATAACATTATATGTCAATTATACCTCAATAAAAAATTAAAATAAAAAAGGTATTGTAGCCTAAGGAAAGAAGGATAGGAGGGAGGGAGGGGAGAAGGAAAGAAAGAAAGACAGACAGGAAGAAAGAAAGAAAGAAAGAAAGAGAGAAAGAGAGAGAGGGAGGGAGGGAGGAAGGGAGGGAGGGAGGGAGGGAGGAAGGAAGGAAGGAAGGAAAGAAGGAAGGAAGGAAGGAAAGAAAGAAAGAAGGAAGGAAGGAAAAAGAAGGAAAGAAAGACCTCCTTGAATATTCTGACTTTTCTCATCTGAGTTGACTGCTTTCCAGACCTGCTTCTTCATTGTTGATGCAGGAGTTCCCTTCACCTTCACTATATTAAACAAAAACTGTCAAGGCCAAAAGGTATCCTGAAAGAAAGGATTTGTTGAGCTATACGTTAGCCAGCAAAAGGACCAGGTCCTGAGACATGCTGTCTAAACCACCAGCAGCAGGGCTAGACGGAAAAGGCAAACATCTGTCATCATGGGGTTGAAGGGGTTTTTTCATACAATTAGTTTGGGAAAGAAATATGCATGTTGTTTTAAATGAATTTATATTGGCTATAAATAAAGGGGGCAGGAAAGGGTGAAGCAGGGAAAGTTCTGGGATAGGTAAATAGTCTGTAAGGAAGAAATACCTGATGCTTCTGGATTGGTTGTAGGCAACAGTCTGGAAGGTCCATGTATAAGCAGGATGTAATGGTGTCTGGTGGTTGGCTATGCTTTCTAGATAATCACTGAAATAGCGTGTCTGGAAGTTGATTCAAAGTTTCAACATACATTTTCAGGAATGTGAGCAGTCTTCTGTTGTCTTCAGCTCTGGTGGCTGCTTAACTTTCCTTTGTCACTTCCTCCCACCCTCCAGCCTGCTGTAATTAAATTTAGAACGTCACAGAATTTTTTCTCTTGTCAACCCTAAAGGTTCCCTTTGCCTGCTATGGACCCCCTGTTTTCTGGATCCCATATCTTTCATTCTCTTGCTTTACTTCATTTTAGGGACACACATCTTCCACCAACTTTACTGAGAAAGAGTACATGGGAGATAAACTTTTTGAGAACTTTATGTCTGAAAGTGCCATTATTGCACCACACACTTAATTGATAATTTGACTGGGTGTAGGATTCTGGACTGGAAATAACTATCCCCCAGACTGTTGGAAGTATCAGTCTATTGTCTTCTCTTTGCAGAGGTGCTATTGAGAGGTCCAAAGCCACTCTTGTTTGTTGTACATCTCATGAAACCTTCAATAATCAGGATATTCTATCATTTATAGAACATAAAACTGGGGGGGTGGTCAACCTAAATGTCCTTCTTGCTGGTCCAATGCAGGAAAAAAAGAGTATATTATAGATAGCAGAGAGTTGCTGCAGCAAAAATGTCAGCAGTCAGTAAACATGGCAGTTAGAAGAAAAAGAAAGCGGATATTTTTTAAATTTAATAAATATGGTAAATGAATGAATTCCCATTAAGAGTAGGAGAAAAAAGGGCCTTTTTCTTCCTTCCTCCCCTCACCTTATTTCTTTCTCTTTCTTTTTTTCTCTTTCTCTCTTTCCTTCCTTCCTCCCTCCCTCCCTCCCTGTCTCTCTCTCTCTCTCTCTCTTTCTCTCTCTCTCTCTCTCTCTCTCTCTCTCTCCCTCTTTCTTTCTTTCCCTGTATTTCTTTCCAGCAATGGTTCTTTTATCTTGAAATTATAACTTCCTCCACAGAGAGACAGACCTCTTTCCTGGAAATGCAACAAAAGCAGGTATCCTATTCTGGCTCCACTTCCCAGGCCTCATCTGCTTCCTAGTTAAGGGAGAGTGGAGTGGCAAGGGGGAGGTCCACAAGGCCAGCTCAGGTGACAGAAGAAGGAGGAGTGGTCAAGTCTAGTCTAATCCCACCAGGCTTCACCTCTTCATTACTGAGGGAACCATCCAGCACTTTCTCTCTACCTCCTCTGTCAGGCTGCCCTGTCTCCCCACCTCCAATGGACTCCCATTCTACCTCATCCAATTCACCTTTCTCCATGCAAGTGAGTCTCCTGTTGGTAATTTAGCTTCCCCAGTTCAGCTTCATATTTCATAGTTTAATCCATTTCCATTTCCTACCCTAACTCTAAACTCTGTTTATCTTCCCAAGTCTCTAAGAAAAAAAAAAACCAGCCTGGTCCTTAAATCACCATGACTTTTTGGTTCAGTTTATGCCACATGCTCCACACCCATCAATCCAACCCTCCAATTTAAGCTTGTCTCCTCTCCAGCTACACATTCACCTACAATGATTTTCAAAAGTGTCCTCTTATATATTTCAAAAGCATCAACATGTATGTTGGTAAATGTTTAAATGGCCACATTAACAATTCATAGCGAATAGAGAAGACTCAGAGACTGTTGCCCTTTCCTTAACCTTTCCTTTGTCTCTCTTTATTTCCATAGTGTGCTGGTCAGGGGTTTGACAGTGTCCCACCTCGAATGGATTGCCCTGTTCCTTTTTCTATTCCATACCACACACCAGCACCGGACTAATGTTCTGAAAAGTTTTCTCCTTGTGTCATTCTTCTCAATCTTCACTGACTCCCCACTGTCAGCAGGTAAGATGCATACTCCACTCGTTTTGTTAGACTCACATTAAGTCTTGGTTCTCCCTGAGACCCTCTGAAGTCACCAAATCCCCTGGTTCATTTTTTAAATTCATTCTACCATCGATCCATTATACCTCCCATCCATCATTCAACAAACTTTTCCTTCTTTTTGAGTACCTGTTATAAGCCAGGCATTTAGTTAGATTCTGAGGAAACAAAAAGTCATCTTTTCATTGCTAGCGGGATCGACAATCTAATAGAACAAATAATAACGACCATTAGTTTGCTCATACCATATAGCAGCTGTAGTATAAAGTGTTTAAAATACGTTGTAATAAATTACCTTACCAGTAACACTGTGAGGGAGGTACTATAATCTCGATTTTATTGACAAAATTGAGATAAAACAAAGTCCCAGTAGGATCGTGTGATCTGTCCATAGTCATTCTATCTGCTTGGGCAAGGGAAACAAAAAAATAAACAAATGGGACTATAACAAACTAAAAAGTTTTTGCACATCAAAGGATACCATTAAGAAAATGAAAATACAACATACTGATTGGGAGAAGATGTTTGCCAATGATATATCCGATAGGGGTTAAGATCCAAAATTTATTTAAAAAAACAAAAACTTATACCACTCAAGACCAAAAAAGTAACAGTCCAGTTAAAAATGGGCAGAGGACCTGAATAGACATCTCTCCAAAAAGGACATACAGATGGCCAGCAGATACCTGAATATATGCTCAACATCTCTAATCGTCAGAGAAATGCAAATAAAAACCACAATGAGACATCACCTCATACCTGTCATCAATAAACCAACAAAGAACAAGTGTTGGGAGTATGTGAAGAAAAGGAAACTCTTGTGCACTGTGGGTGGGATTGCAAATTGGTGCAGCCACTATGGAAAACAGTTTGGAAGTTCTCAAAAAATTAAAAATAGAGCTACCTTATGACCCAGTAATTCTACTTCTGGGTAGTTATCCAAAGAAATCCAAAACGCTAATTCAAAAAGATATGTGCACCCCTATGTTAACTGCAGTGCTGTTTACAATAGCCAAGATATGGAAGCAACCTAAGTGCCCATTAATAGATGATTGGATAAAATAGATGTGATACCTATATACAATGGAAATTACTCAACCATGAAAATGAAAAAAATTTTACCATTTGTAACAACATTGATGGACCTGGAAGGTATAATGTTAAGTGAAATAAGTCAAACAGAGAAAGAGAAGTACCATGTGATTTCACTTATTTGTGGAGTCTAAAGAAGAAAATAAATGAACAAACAAAACAGAAACAGACACACAGATACAAAGAATAAATTGATGGTTGTCAGATAAGAGGGGGTAGGGATGACGGGTGAAAACGGTAAAGAGATTGGTAGTTTCAAATAGTCAAGGGGATGTAAAGTACAGCATAGGGAATATAGTCAATAACGTTGTAATAACTGTGTACAGTGCCAGGTAGGTACTAGACTAATTGGGGGGATCACTTGTAAATTATTTAAATCTCTAACCACTGTGCTGTACACTTGAAACTAATATAAAATAATATTAACTGTCAACTGTAATGGAAAAGAAAAAAGGAAAAAATATGTAAAAGGTGGGTGGTTCTCAGCTCACTGAGTATGCAATATAATTACAACAAGTGTCAATGGGATTTGCAGGAACAGATTTGGTGGAACAAATTAAAATACAATTCAGCAGGTTCATTTTACCTGCCTCTTACCTCTCCATAGTTTACATCTTAGAAAAATCTAAGTTAACAGATTTTAATTCAGTCAAAGCTGGAAATGTACAAAATGTCAACTGATAACAGAATGCTTGGGAGGGGAAAAGAGAATCACCCCCATGCCCTCTGTTGAACCTTTTATTCTAAGTCTTCTTTTATCTAAAGCAAGGCTGTTATCTGGTTAGAGAGTGTCTCTGAATCAACCTGCAAGAAATCGTTTGAAGCACAAAATATATGACTATTGCATAACACGAAAAGGTTATTCAATATTTTGTTCATACATCTACCTAATGCTTCCTTAAAGAGGCCTAAACATCCTTCTAACATGAGGCTTTAAACCATACGCAATATACAAATGTGGACCAAGGTTCTCATGATCACAAAGCTGAAAGGAAAGGGTGCAGACTAACAGTCAGTAAGCTGTTATTCCCAAAAAGAAACAGGCCCACCCCAAAAGGACTGCAACACATTACTGCTGCTTAACTGGCGAAAAGGTTTAATTTGAAAAGTGATGATCGGGATTCATTTAAATCTAACCAATCCAGAGTTTGTACTGATTCATGATACAGAAATATTATCTTCAATTCTATTATCTTCATTCCAAAATGTATTTACAGTTCTTATTATGTACATGGCATAATTAAAAGCAACAATATTCTATTTAAGAAATTAGGTGTTTCTTGTATTCTAAAGGTCAGATCTAGAAATACTCTATTCTGACTTCCAAGTCTTTCTCCAAGTGAAGAGCAGGCTTCCCCCTTGGAAAGTCTAGCCTCTAATACAATGCCCAGCACAGAAGAGTCCTCAGTAAATGAGTTAATGAATAGAATGCCTGTGGCGTTAGCAAACAAGTGTGTAAACACACTCATTCAATGAAAACTCAGGCATCAACCTCAGGCAAACAATCGAAAGGTCACACATTTCAACAGCTGGCTTTACTATTCATTTTCCCTTTCCAGGTCTAGTCTTCTTAATAGTCTTTACAGCAAAAGTAGAAGTAAAAAGGGGATTCTCCAAGATTGTATGTGCCTTTTGTGTGATAAATAGTAAAATCACAGGGTGGCCAGATGGCTAGATAGATTAGAGAACAAGCTCTCACCAACAAGGTTGCTGGTTCAATTCCCACATGGGCCAGTGAGCTGCACCCTCCACAACTAGATTGAAGACCATGAGCTGCTGCTGAGCTGCCAGAAGGGTGGCCGGATGGCTCAGTTGGTTGGAGCACGAGCTCTCAACAACAAGGTTGCAGGTTCAAGGGATGGTGGGCTGCGCCCCCTGCAACTAAGATTGAAAACGGCAACTGGACTTGGAGCTGAGCTGCGCCCTGCACAACTAGATTGAAGGACAACAACTTGGAGCTGATGGGCCCTGGAGAAACACACTGTGCCCCAACATTCTGCAATAAAAAATAAAAAGTAAAAAAAATAGTAAAATCGATTCAAGGTTATGTGTGCAGCAGTGATGAATTCCAGAGAGTGGAATTTGTTGAGGAAGGTTTATGTCTTGTTGAGATTGGTCCACAAATAAAGAGTGAAATGCACCATCTACTAAAGAGATAGTCACAGTACATCTTGAGTCTTCCGTGGCCAAAAGATTAAACAAAAAGACTGAAGCCCATCCGTGGGAAAGACATTTTAGCCTCTGATCGCTATGGCTTTATAGCAAGCCAGTTCAATTCACAAAGCACAAGAGAAAACAAATAGCATTTTTCAGAATTATAATTGGTGAGGTAAAAATATTAACAAAGAAGCTCTCTGTCCATTGGAGCAGATTTAAACTGGTTAGCTTTTAAAATTTGAAACGTTCTAAACCAGACAGTATCAGTGGATGGCATTAGAATTAGGGTAATGGTTACCTTGGATGGAGTGTGACTGGCAGGGGCCAAAGAGGGGGCTTTCTGGTGCGAAGGCAACCTTCTATTTCTCAACCTGGAGACACAGTGCATACGTGTGGGTAAAAATTCATCCAACTGTACTCTTAGGATTTGTATTAATATATATTTATGTATGTATATTATACTTCAACAAAAGGTTTACTGAAAATGCCTATATAGAAATATCAAGGTTACTCCATTGGCAATCGAATCTATATAAAAGAATAAGCAATTACAAAACTATATGTATTTTCTTTAAGAAGGTGGCTAATGGATAGACTGCTAACAATTAAGAGAAAGAGTACCTATTCATGAGTCAAGTGTTTTGAGCTTCCCAAGGAGATGAGAAACTAGTCCCACATAATTAAGGGAAATATGGGGCTACACTTACTATAGAGCCAAAAACGATTGGCTAGATAGAAGTCTTGGCCTTTGCAGGTCATACGGTCATCCAACCTATACTTTCCTAATTGTTTTCTTCTCTGGTATCATTAAAGGTCTATTAAGCTACTGGTAAACAATGACTACAGATTAGTGGCCATTAATCAAGGACGTGGGTCACCTAATAGGGGTGGCTCAGTGGGAGGTTTCGATTGGTCTTACTTAGTATTTGATTGATCATCAGGGATGACCAGGTCTATTATTACAGCTGCATCACAACCAGATTCTTACTCAGAAGAAATGCTCCCTCCACTCACTCTTCACCTCGCACTTATGGATGAAGAAGGCAAACACAGCATAGGAACACAGAGGTCCCATATTCAGACCTACTGGGCCTTCAGATATGACTGCTGCCCTCTTGCATGACTATTTCACCCAAGGCCCCACCTCCCCTAATTTTTGTGGCAGGTTCTGAGAACTATCAGAATCTAAAATCTGCACTGTCAGCTTCTACCGCTGTAGCTTGTTTTCTCCAATCTCAACAATTGGCAGAAGTGACAAGTAACTCCTCTTTATGGGGGGAAAAAACCCTAAGAGAATTTTTATCATTTTTCATACTCAAAGGTAAAATCATTGTGACATTACATGATGAAGAGGTGGGATTTTCAAGTCAAGGTTATCAGCATTCCACAAAAGTCCATGCCCACTTCGACAGGGACAGTTTCTCCTCTTTTTCTATCCAAAGTTGGATTCTGTGCAAGATTTCATGAATAAAAAGGAGTCCTGGTGCTTTTACAAAGCTTGAAAACAGAGGCCCCAGCAGCTCAGTAGTGACCAGATAGGAAATGTCCAGCCAACTCAGTTCTGTAAAGACTCTCCCAGTGCTGTCCCCACAAACACCCACGTGCTCCCCCCATCTCCTCTCCAAGATACCCAGGAGAAAGGGCAGCTCAGCTCAAGAGGCAGTAAGGGGAGAGCCCAAGGAGAAGCTGGCCAGATTTCATCCAAACTTCTCCTGCAAACATTGAAATTGATGTAAAACAAAAAAAAATCAGGTAAAAACAAAAAAGTGCGGACAAATGGGAAAAGAGAAATAAAGGAAAAAAGTCAAAGTGACCAACCAAGCAATTAAAGACTCACAGAAAACAGAGAAGCTGAAATCAGGAGAGGTCAGCCAGCCTCTGATGAAGCAGGAGAGAAAGAAGCCAAATCTGACCAACATCATAAACCGAGTCTCCTCCACCATCTCAGCAATGCTCTTCTTGAACAATCCAGAGGAACTGTTTTATCAACTGTCATGTAAATGCAATTTCTAAGTTCTAGAAATACACTTAAGGAATAAGAAACCCATTCTGTGCTTTAAAAATTTTTTTTAAGTTTTTTTTTTTTTTAATGAGTTCATGGGCTGGTTGTTTATATTTTCAGCACAACCAGAAATTATTGAAATATCACATTAAGGGAGGCTTTGATTATAGGCTGGGGGGGGCAGGTGAGAGAGAGAGTGTGCTGGCATTTTTTTAAATCAGTAACAAGAACCATAACCAAATAGCAATTTGAAGTCATAATCATGCATTTATCTTATTGTAAGCATTTTATATTACTTAACTTTGGTCCCCTACTGTCTTTTGGTAGAATTATTTATAAAACCGTTCCCTGGTCTTGGTTTCCCTTGACAGAATTGGGTACTCTCTGTGGCAGCTTTGTTCACGGTAGCCCAGCTTTTCCTCATAACTTTGTTAATGTGCTATGCAAGAATGGAAAATTTTGAGCGTGTAGTGTATAGGATATTAAACCATGAATGTATGGCATTTCAGACCTAACAGATTTTCAATGATGTGAGATAATGATATTTAAGAACCCCTATGTTTTTTCCAGCTTTGTTGAAATATACTTGACATGTAACGTGTTTGACATGTTTAAGGTGTGCAACGTGGTATTTTGACACACATATATATTGCAAAAGGATTACCCCAAAGGGTTAATTAACACCTCCATCACCTCATATAATTATCTTTCGTGTGTGTGGTGAGAATATTTAAGATTTACTCATTTAGCAACTTTCAAGTACATAATACAGTATTGCTAACTATAGTCACCATGCTGTGTATTAGATTCCCCAGAAGTTATTCATCTTATAAGTGGAAGTTTATACCCTTTGACAGACATCTCCCCACATCCCTCATTCCCTAGGCCCTGGCAACCCCTATTCTACTCTCTGTTGCTCTGAGCTCAGCATTTTCAGATTCCACATATGACTGAGATCATACAATATTTGTCTCTCTCTGTCTGGCTTACTTCACTTAGCATAATGCCTTCGAAATCCTTTGACAGCTTCTTTAAGAACAATTTGTCCAAATTTTAAACTGGAAAGGCAATAGAATAACTGTTTGGAAAAGAATTATAATTACATTGCATTTTATATTTTCAGTACTTGCATTAAGAATTACATGTAAATTGATCATCATGTTTACATACTGAACACCAAATAAAAACCAGTAAAACATCAATTAAGGAAGAAAGAAATTTTGAAAATACTAGGTGTGGTAGAAATCGTAGGTAGGTGGACAGGTGCTCCAACCCAGAGAAGTTCTGTGACTTGTCTCACATCACACAGCAAACCTTACAGTAGTAAACCCAGACCTGAACCTTGCCTTCAGGTCCCTTCAGACCTTTTTAGCCCGTTGCTGTTTCCATTACCCCAGACGGCCTCCCAGAAGTAACTCATCACCCCACAGGCATACATGGCTTGCAAAGCCAAAGAGCCAGAAATGGGTTCAAATCTAGATTTTTCTCATTCACTAGATTGACTATAGCAATGATACTTAAGACTTGTGGTGTACCAGATCATCTGAAGGAGCTTTGAAAAGATGAAGTTGTCAGACTCCTTTTTCAGAGATTCTGACTCATTTGTTCTGGGGTGGGGCCCAGGCATTTTGATTTTTTTAAATCTCCCCAGGTGTTTCTAATGTGCAGCCAATGAGATGAAAATCACAGCTCTATGGCACCGGTTCTCCACCCTGGGTACAAATCAGAATCACTTGGAGCGCTGAACGCTACCTGCCTGCATCCCATCTTCAAAGATGCTGATTCGCCCAGTCTTGGGTGCAACCTCAGCACAAAAGCTTCCCAGGTGATTCTTAACATGTAGCCAACGATGAGAGCCATCACTCATGGGCTCCCGAAACCACACATCTCTAGTCTAAGTCATATCCCAGGGAAGCTTTTCAGGGTCATGATCATTGCCATTCTTAAAATTCCAGTGCAGTCAGTGTTCAATAAATGCTTGTTGATAGAATTGCCTAATGAAAATCAATGTTAATGGGCAGGTGAGAAGAAAGGGAATGCTCAAGAAATAATGAGCATTTAATATGAAAATGTCCTTTGAGTGGGTTATACGGTCAGTTACACAAATATTATGGTAGTTCGTAGATTATTTTGCAAGCGCACAAGTGACCCTCTTGGGTAATGAAGAGTACCATTTTAAGCCTAGGATATTCTTGTCCCCAAGGATATTTTGAGAATGGGAATAAGCGGATTCTACCTACAGTAACTATTAGGTTGGTGCAAAAGTAATTGCGGTTTTTACAATTATTTTTAACCTTTTAAACCGCTATTACTTCTGCACCAACCTAATAATTCCTACCACAGATAGAATCACGTTTTACTGAGTCTAATAGCAATTTCAGCACAAGCCTCTAAAAAACAAGGTAATTCTCTTACCAAATGCTGTAGCCAATAGGTGATCACAGGTGGGTTTTATAAGGCAAATCAATCCCACAGAAGAGCTATTTTCCTGAATGGATTTCAGTAGGCTAAGAAAGAGAAATGATTTCTCCTTTCAACATTATTTAACAAAAATGTTAAGTGAACAAGTAGGACAGCGAAGCTGTCTGGGCTGCAGAACCACACATTTGTAACCAACATGCTAGGAAGAAATTTATCAAAATATTAAAGGGCCTATCTTCAGATAGTGGGATTATGATGATGTTTATTTTCTCCTTTTCTATGTTTTCTAGATTTTTAAAAATCAAGTGCAGCTATTACTTTGTAATAAGAGAAAAGAACACAACCCCTTTTAAAAATTTTAATTGTGCTCAAGCTTGGGGAATGATTGTCAAAAGCATTTCTAAACCTGTTGGCATGTAGGTGAGGAGAAGCAGGTTTGTCCTGCAGGTTGAAAATTCAGCAGGTCCATTTGTGCTTTCATAAGCAGTTGGAAGTTTTGCAATCCTGACTACATACTTCCCAGGCTCAGCAAAGCTGGTATCAGACAGATGACCCGTGAAGATGACGATCCTAGTAACCAGGCGCTCTGTCCATGTGTTGCCAACCCTGACAAGATAGGAATGAATGAAACACTCTTTATATTGGATTGCTGCCATTGACTGAGAATGTGAACTTCATGGAGATGCGAAGAGAAAATGCTTAGACATATTCATGATCTAACATCCCGAGACACGGACACTTGACGAAGTTGACCTCAACATTTATAAATCAGATGCAAATAACTACGTGATTTGAAAATCAGAAGATGCAAATGGCATGTGGGTGAGCCTTTTCGAGAAATTCTCGTGTTGAGCTTGTGTGCTTGGTTTACCCGGTAAACCCAGTGAATAAAATGGGCCGTGGGGGCTCCCCAGTAAAACCTCAAATCCAGTAGTGTGGTTCTATTACCTCCACCAAGATTCTCTTTCCTCAGAAACCTCCAAATCTTCACCACCATCTACAGACTCCTTTTGAAGAACCCTGATGCAAAGTGTCCTTTTTCTATCTATCCATTTCTTCCACCTCTTTCCCGAGTTTTCCAGAGTCTTCTGTTGTTTCACAGGTATTCTTCTTTCAGTGCTTTCCCGAAACAAAATTCTTCCTCTTAGTATCCTTCACCTGGAAAAGCCCCTCCACAGCCCTTCCACACCCTTCAATACCCACGCCGTTTCACAGCCATCAGAAACATTACCGGGAAGTTTTATTTTCTGCCTGACTTAAATGCTGTCTACTATAAATCGAATTATAAACAATTCAAGGGAAGACATCTACTTATTGATATTCATATCCCTTCAACACCATATAGCTATAGTAGGTTATCATACATTTGTTGAACAAGCGAGTTTTCATTCAGAAAAACAACAGTAGCACTCCATAATGATATCCTATGTTTATGTATATGGAGCCCTTTTCAAAGCTTGTGAGACTTGCAGTTCCAAATGCGATTCACCAAATTGCGGACTTGACATTTCCTGGAAATTTGTTAGAAATGCAGCATCATAGCCTCCTGCTTCCTCCCTCTGCTCCCTCCCCCTACACACACCTACTGAATCAGGGTTTGAGTATTAATAAAATTGCCAAGCAATTCCTTCTTATGACGTTCAAGTTTGAGAAACCTTGGTCTAGACCAGGGGTGTCCAAATTGCGGCCCGCGATCCAGTTTCTATTGGCCCACAGCAAATTCCAAAAATATATTTAGTTTACTTCAATAAACCAGGTGAGGCAATACGTACTTCACCTCGAGTGAGTGGCCCGGCTGTTTGTGTATTTTACCTCATATGGCCCTTGGTGACAACCGTTGGAAAAAGTTTGGACACCCCTGATCTAGAGTATCGTCTCTCAACCTAGGCTGCCCATTGGAATCCTGTGGGGATTCTATAAATACAAATGCCTGGGCTCTAACTCCCAAGATCCTGATTAAATCGGTCTGGATGACGCGGGGAATTAAAATTCTTTTTTTTGTTTTTCTTTTTAAGGATGGCGCAGCTCGCCGTGGCCCATGTGCGGATCCAACTGGCAACCTTGGTGCTATTAGCACCGTGCTCCAACCAACTGAGCTAACCAGCCACCTCTTGGAAATTAGAATTAGGAGCACGTGAAAGTGCCCCTAGTATGCAGTTGGGGTAAGAACCCCTGTGAGTGTCCTTGCTGGAGCTCCCCAAAACTCCCACAAGAATTTGTTAAACCAGAGCCTCACCTACATACTAGTGATTTCTCTCCTCTTTCCTACTCAGCCTTCCCTTAAGAAGGTATTGCTTCTCATCTTTCAAAAAATACCTGCTAGTTTCATTTGTCAATACATGTTTATTGAACACCTAGAATTTGCATAAACACAAAACCTGTTCTCAAACCTCCTTTCACTGTAAATTATCTAAATTCTCTTTCTTAGGCTCTTTCTTCACTAACTCTATTTCCTAATTTTGTAAGCATTCTTCGTGCCACTATAATTATGGCTTGCAGTTTCCAGAATAGAGGAAAAGAAAATTAACTACCTTTTGTCCCGCTTTAAAAACAACCTAAGGATCGGAGGGATAGTGGATGGGGGGAGGGGGGTTCACAGTATGAGGGATATAAATGATGAACGTCTAAGTATTACCTTGTTTTGTACACCTGAAACTAATAAATAAATAAATTAATTTTAAAAAAAAATGTTGCAAAAAAAATAAATTAAAAAAAAAAAAAACAACCTAAGGATTATTTGAAGTCACAGAGACATCAAAAGCTGATTATATTTGAAAAGAAATACAGTTTGTTCTTTAACCTTTGTAAATATACCAATGGCCCACTTTATCATCCTCACTGGGTAATAACATTCCCAGAGGGCTGGCAATGCTTCTGGTACTGTGCTAACTGATTTACCTATATTACCTCAGTTAATCCACCTAACAACCCTAGGAGATACATGCCAGTGTTCCTCCTGTCTTTTGGATGAGAAAATAGCAGAACAAAGTTTAGTAACTTGCCCAACGTCCCACAGCTTGTCTCCTGAAGACAGGGTTGAAACCCAGGCAATCAGACACAAAACCTGCTTGAAACTATTCTGCGGATTGTTCCATTGTGGATGTTGTTTTGGGAAGATATATGATGCTGTGGTTTAGGATTCTGTCATAGTTCTCCCAGACGTTTAATCTTTTCCAGCCTTTTTCCCACTTTAATCTGTGGCCCATAAAGCTGTGTCTCAGGTATAATCCACTGTGAAGTTTAAAAGATTTCATGTTTGGACAATTCCTCCTGAGTGTTGAGCAAGATAAGAAACAAGTTCTGACAAATACAGTGACAGTCTAAATAAAGAAGCCTTGATAGTTTATACAGAAATGTTCTCCTCTTAAGCAAATCCAGTTTTAAATGTTAATGTCTCTATTGCAAAAAGAAGATAAATAAATGTAATAGATGTAGACTCTGGTCACAGTGTGTGTGTGTGTGTGTGTGTGTGTGTGTGTGTGTGTGTGAGAGAGAGAGAGAGAGAAAGAGAGAGAGAGAGAGAGAGAGAGAGGGGGAGAGAGAGGGAGAGAGAGAGGGAGAGTATAAAAGTAGAAATGATAAATGTCAAATCGTATACCAATCGTATGCCATTCTTTTTCTTTGGACTCTACTACAAGCATCCCATTTTAACAGGTCTTTTCTTTCATCCTTCTCTCAGCTGGGGAATGATTTCTGTTAGTCCCTTGCTGTTGTAGAGCAGGGTCCCTTAGCCTCAGCACTACTGACATTTTAGGCCAAGTACTCTTTTGTCGTGGAGGCTGCTCTGTACATTGCAGGATATTTAGCAGCCTCCCTGGTCTCTACCCACGGGATGTCACCCCATGAGTTGTGACAACCAAAAATGTCTTCAGACATTGTTACATGTCCCCTGGATGTGGGGAGTAGAGGGACAAAATCCCCTCCAGGTGAGAAATGCTGTTCTGAAAATATTCATTGGGATTATGACACGACACATACATATTTTGCCATTTTTCATCCTTAAATATTGTCTCCAAGAGTTCAAGTCCGCACATACGATCCCCCTTGTATTATTTCTTTGCTTTTCTCCTTGGCTAGGCCTTCTTGAGCCTTCATCCCGTGAACTTCCCAGGCAATTCCAGAAGGCAGCACGCTGACTGCCTCAGCAGGGGCACAGAGATGGCCTCGGAGGGGCCACGAGCGTGATGCTGAAGCTCGCCCTGCCATCGTTGCTACCTTCACTACAGACCTGGCCTAACTCTTGGCTTCCCTCCTCTGAAGCTTATGTGGAAACACCAAAACACCTCAGTCATGATTCTAGCACTTCTTCATAGAAAGCAAATGTCTAATCTTTGGTGGTATTGATAAATATAAAACATCTCTGCCTTAAAGGTAGTTTGCCTAAGGGCAAAGCGAGACTGATATATTAGCAGAAAAGACAAGTTTAGACTACGTGGAGTAAATATGCTCACTAAAGACATTAGCTTGCCTTTACTTGATATGTATGTGGATCTTAACGGTGCGTGTATTTTATGGGTATGAATATGTGTAGTGAGAAGTTATTGTTTCAACTTTTGGGTGAAGTGGAAAGTGACAAGTTAAACAAAACTGCCCATGACCACCTTCTAGCTGACCTTCAACAACGATGCCTGAGGACTCGACAACAGCAATAGCTACCACCATTATCGAGCACATAGTATGTGCCAAACACTGTGTCAGGTACTTTACTAGGGTTGTTCCATTTAGACCTTAAGAAGTATGCATCATTATCATCTCCATTTTATAGATGGCAAAGGCTCAAGTTGGCCGAGTAACTTGGCCAAGTTCATATTTCTAACAAGCCGTGAAACAGGGATTCAAACCCAGAGTTTGTCTCCTTTCCAAGGTGCGTGTGTGTATAGAATATTTTGATTGTGATAAATACACGTAGCATAAAAATTTCCATCTTAACCATTGTAAACATACAGTTGTGTGGCATTCAGTACATTCACATTGTTGTGCCACCATCACTCCCATTCATCTCCAGGAATTTTTTCATCATCCCAAACTGAAACTTGGTACTCATTAAATAATAACTCTCTATCACTGCATCCCCGCACCCCCCCCCCCCCCGGCAACCATCATTCCATTTTTTGCCTCTATGAATTTGCTTACTCTTGGTACTTCATATGAGTGGAATCATACAGTATTTGTCTTTTTGTGACTGGCTTATTTCACTTAACATAATGTCTTTAAAGCTCATGCATGTTGTAGTCTATGTCAGAATTTCCTTCCTTTTTAAAGCCAAATGGTATTTCACTGTATGTATATACCACATTTTGTCCATTCACCTATCGATAGACACATGAGGTGTTTCCATCTTTGGCTATTGTGACTAATGCGGCTATGGACATGGGAATATAAACATCTCTTCAAAATCCTGCTTTCAATTCTTGTGGGTATATATCTAGCAATGGGATTGCTGGGTCATATGGTAATTCCATGTTTAATTTTTTTTTTTAAAGATTTTTTTTATTGGGGAAGGGGAACAGGACTTTATTGGGGAACAGTGTGTACTTCCAGGATTTTTTTCCAAGTCAAGTTGTTGTCCTTTCAGTCTTAGTTGTGGAGGGCGCAGCTCAGCTCAAGGTCCAGGTGCCGTTTTTCTAGTTGCAGGGGGCACAGCCCACCATCCCTTGCGGGAGTCGAGGAATTGAACTGGCAACCTTGTGGTTGAGAGCCCACTGGCCCATGTGGGAATTCAACCGGCAGCCTTCGGAGTTAGGAGCATGGAGCTCTAACTGCCTGAGCCACTGGGCCGGTCCTCCATGTTTAATTTTTGAGGAACCACCACACTGTTTTCCACAGTGGCTGAACCATTTTACATTTCCACCAACAGTTCACCAGAGTTCCAATTTCTCCACATCCTCTCTAACATGTATTTTTGGTGGTAGGGGGAGGGGATTGATAGTAGCCATCTTGATGGGTGTAAGGTATGTCCCTAAGGTTTGAAAATTTACTTATATGACAAGTCTTTCTTTTCTAGACCTTTTCTTCTTAATTCAATAGCAGTTGCAGGTGCGCACACACATAATGGAAAGATCTTTATCATCATATGGTAACTCATAAGGATTCATGTTTATTACATTCCTCACTGCATTCAGCTTGGTTTCTTTAGTAAGCTAGAGAGAAGGTTGCCTGGGAGGGCAAGAATGGATAATATAAAACCACCTCCCTCTCTCCAACCCTCAGCCTCCTGGATGTGAAAGTATGCTTCTCCCTCTTTTCTCTCTTCTACATTTTCAGGGTTCTCTGTAAGCATTTAGGAAACAGGAAGAAATCACATTTCAAAAGAGATCAGCCTATTTTGGTTCCATTAATGTTAATGGGAATGATCTTTCTGGAAACCTGTTCTAACTTGATCAGGGGAGCTTGGCGTAGCCAAATCCTTCACCTGGCATTCAGAACTTGGACAAAAGGTGTGGCTGCCAAGACAGACAAGACTGACTCACACCTGCTTACAACTCAGCAAGGGCCCTGCCCTAGGCGTGTTCCTTTCTCCTCCTTCCTGTTTTTTCTGTTTCATGCTCTCAGGCCCTGCTTGCTTCCAGACACCCTAGGAAACGGTGGCTGAAATTACATGGTGATGAGTCATCATCCATCTGACTACTCAGATGAAGGCAGGAGCAGCTCTAGAATGACTCCTCATGTTTCTAGACCCAAGTCCCCCACTCTTAGCCGTGAATGCTTCAGAGCAGCTTCAAGTTCAAAGGCCTTCTGACCAGAGCTGCTTACTCAAGAGGGAGGAGAGCTCTGAATCGACCAGAGCCAGCTTTAATCAGGATGCTGATGAACTTCGTCGGCCAGTGAGTGCTGTTAATTAGGTTTGGGGTGTATCCTGACAATTTAAAAAAATCATTCAGTGCTGGAATCATAGAACAGTAGCCTCTAAGGCTAAAAGGGATTGTAGGTATATAACATCAAAGAATTTCAGGATTAAAACTATGTGTAGTATCGATCTCATCCAGAGGTGTGCTGAAACTGGCTTGTATTTGTCTCACCGGAGCCCATTGTTAAATTTTCAGGAAATTTGTGAGCCAGTTGACTTCAAATTGGTAGCTTCAAATGGGCCTTTTTTGGATATTTACGCCACAGAAATTGACAAACTCAACAAATCAGGGCTTTCCTGTCCCCCCTCCTCCACCAAGAGCTCATTGTTTAAAATTTTACCCACACGTCATTGATCTTATCCAAGCCTTTGATTTATAGATGAGAAAATTGAGCCCCTGAGAAGGGAAATGACTTACCTAAGGTTACACTACTAATTAGTGTCAGAATTAGAGATCCACATCCTTTGCATTTTAGTCCAGTGAATGGCTACCTAGAGCAAAGCCCTGTTACCCAAGGCCCAGCATCCTGCCAAAATATAGGACCAAGAACAGGGTATTACAATAACAGAGAGTGAGGGATAGTTATTTAAAAATGAGGTTCTCCAGAAAAAGACATTACCCACTGTAAGACCCACCCTGGAAGTCCTTCTAATAGTTTAAGCTGAGTAATGAGCACTATTCTTGTCATACTTATGTGAAACGTAACAGGGACACTTGGACACAATCATGTATTCGTGTTATCCTAAAAAATAAGAGGCTTGGTAGCCTTTGAGGGAAAAGAAGTGGCACATTTGGTAGCTGTTTATCACAAGAGACAATAGAGCAAGTCTGAGGACGTACTCTAAATGATGGGTTTTCAGGCTATAAATCTTAGTCAGGCTGTTTACCCTTTGTGATAAATGTGGTTCCAAAACAAAAGCAAATGAACTTTGATGTTTGCACATTTATTCCAGTCTGATCTTCCTGTCCTTGCACAGCTGAACTCAATGCTCTGATTTAGGACTTTCATAGGATGGCAAAAGTAGAGAAGCCATGGCCAGCTAGTACACAAAGCAGCAGGCAAGGAAAAGACAGATGGAGGAGATGGAAACCCAGACTGGGGAACACATTCCAGATGGGCCTCCAGAGCTGGTGCTCAGAAGGGTGGAGGGGGCCCCACTCCGCAGAGGGCAGTGAGCCCAGAAGGAACAGCGAGGCCTCTGGTTATGCCTGGTTGAATCCCCCAACCAGTGATACCTACCAGAGCAGGAACTGGGAGCAACCACGTTGCTTGGGATGCAGGAGAAAGGAGGAATCGTGATACTTCCGAGGGAGGAGAGAAGAAGTCAAATGTCTCCAGAGGGGCTGTGGATTCCACCCCCTTCACACTCCCTCTGCAAGTCCTTACAGTTGTGCTGGTCACACCTGCCTTTCTAGCAATGTGCCCTGCCGTGCGCTACCAGGCCTTCTCATCATGTTCTAAAGGCTCTTTCTCCAGCCCAGACTCCCCAGTCTTGACAGTATTTGCCACATCTGAGTCTGTGAAAATGCTGGCTCGAACTTTTATACACCCCAACCCCACACTTTGCGCCTGTATCCTTTATAAGCTTTCATAGTTGTTATCTCTTTAACCTATCATTGTACTCTTGGCCCTGAGTCCAGTCAAGGTCTCACATAAAGAGGGACATCATCACTGACCAGGAGAAGAAATCACTTATGATAGTCAAAGGAAAGAAAAGCCCCAGCTCTGGATGAGCCGCCCTGGTGTGCAGACTTCAAATGCCAGGTGTAAAAGGAGGGGTTCCTATGTGAGGGTTGCAGACAGAAGCCAGTCAAGTGGAAATAGCCAAATCCTTGGAAGGGGGAAGCCCAGACAAAGACCCAAAGAAACTAGACCACCTCTGAGGACAGTGTGTGGAGGGCCCAGCTCCACTTTGGGATGTCATCGATGAGCCTCATGGAACAACTTGGTTGTGCTAGATTAGAACCGTATACCTTGCAAATCCAATGTTTACTGTGTTCTCTTTTGTCCTCTGTTAGTACTTGGAAAATTCTTTTTTTGAAAGTCCCAGCCTATCACAACGGTAGTTAAGGGGAATGGTTGTATCTACTCTTTGGCCAAAATACGAAACAAGTGGCAACATGCTAAATCATCAAGGTTCTAGGTTTCCAAGTGAGTTTTCATTTACGCCGCCTCCTCTTCCAGACCGCGGAACCTCTCCACTGCCCTCATTCTCCTCCTACATCTTCCTGTCTTCCTGGTCACCTTTCACTCTCCTCTTCCTCCTCGCCCACAAATGGGCTGTTTCACAAGGTGAGGCACTCTGCTCCCTCTGTTCGGTCTCTTCACTCTTCCCTCAACAATGTCATCTGTGGTCAACACTTCAGTTATAACCTCCATGAGGATGATTTCAAACCTTTATCTCTAGTCTTAACCTTTCTCCAGACAAGGATTTCATCTTCTTCTGGGCCACACGACCCAGATAAATGATTGCTGCTTTCAATCAACATTTCTAAAATGGAATTTATTTTTTTCAACCCAAGCTCAAAATTTTCAAAATGATCTTAGGCAACCTCCCCACCTTCACATCTAGTAAAGCCTATTATCTCTGTGTCCACTGCTCCCTTTACATGACCCTCTTCTTTGCAATACCTGCGTCTCCACCCAATCCAGGTTCCCGTGACCTCTCCCCTGCACTATTGCAGAACCCTGCTAACTGGTCTCCCCACTGCCAGCCCCTACCCATTTGAAATAACCTAGATCAACCCTGACAGGTTTTCCTTTGTCAATCTCAATCCAGGATTTCTATTCCTCTGCCGAAAATGCCTTGCTCTGACTGCCATTCAGTCACCGATGGTGACCTTCATCAACATCTGCTAGTGCTGCTCCCTGAACACAACCTCAAGCTTCCTTGCCCTCTGTTTCTTCTCCCTAGAATGGTCTCCCTTGCAACATTACCTGCCAAAAGCTCTTTCATCCTAACCCCAAATCCATTTTCAATGACACAGCCTGCTTGGAACTTCTCTGAGACCTCAACCAGATGCTCTGCCTCACTCTTGAAGCACGTGAGAGCTGTGGGCTCCCCGTGGCACTTACTCCACGCTGCCCTGTGTCATAGCATTGCGTGTGCTTGCTGCGTTTCACCTGCTCTTTTCCCCCACCTCAGCCAGGGCCACGATCTCTCATTGTTCAAGCCAGAAACTTAGAAAATCATCCAGATTTCTTTCTCTCCCTTACCCTGCACTCGAGTCCTCTCACATCTTTCCCATCTGTCCCCTTCTGTTCATCTTCCCTTGCCTTGCTTTAGTTCAGGCTATCCCAGAAGCTGGGACAGGACTTTCTACATGCCATTCAGGTAGGCAGCCTCTCATCTCCATCCTGCTCACCACGCATGGGACCTCAGGGAGTTTACTTAGCTTTAGCTTTTCTGAGCCTCAGTTCCCTCACCTGTGAAAGGGGATTTAGAAAAACCTCTCTAAAATTTTGCATACACACACACAACGTATAAAGAGAGAAAGAGGGTAGACACTCGTAAAATTGTACATTTATGATTTTTTTGCTTGAATTAATAAAACAATTTCCTAACTGGCCTCCGGCTGCAGTGACACATGAATAAAATCCAGGGCTCACTATGCCATCAGTAAGCTCTACAAAAAACATGTAATCCCACATATAACTTTTCTTTTATTGGCAATATCTCTCAAAATAAAATTTTTTTGATTGTTTTTTTCTTAGCTTAGCTTGTAAGGACATGTACATAGTGGCCCAACTGTACCTCCTACTTCTCTGACCTGCGCCCAAGAGAGACAAGCGAGAAGTCCCCCAAAAGCAGTGAGCCCTTCCACATGCCCAAGGCCTACTAATCCTCCCCAACCCTCTTCCTCCCCACTCCCCACTGATTTCCATGTCTACTAACTCTCCAAGTTCTCCAAGACACAACTCAGCAGTCACTGCCTCTGAGAAGCCACCCTGGCACCCCCAGATTTAGGGAGCTCTCCTCTGTATTCCAATTGTCCCAGCACTTAGGGTATGTTCCTTTACCACGAACTGACCTGGCTGTCCTCTCTGCTGGACTCAAAGTCCCTGTCTTACTGAACTTGGTGTCCCCCGTGCCCAGCTCTGGACCTCGAATGTATACACAAATAATAATCTTGTACTGAATGATAAAAATGACACCCTTTCCATATATTACAAGCTCATCAAAGGCCAAGGTTAAATCTGCCTTGCATTTCTTCTACCATCTGCCAGTTGGTTTTACACGAAATAGCTTCTCCATTATTATCTGGCTATTTAAGGAACAGCAAGGTGGACCATGTGGCAAAAGCATAGTGAGCAAAGGGAAGAAGAACAGCAAGACCCAGATAGGACTGGAGCTTTGAGGTCGTGGTAGAGTGTGGGCTTTGTCACAAGTGTACTAGGAAGCTATTCGAAGGATGGAAACAAATGGATATGATCAGATTTATGTGTTTTTTTTAAAGCCAGACACAAAAGGCCATATACTTTATGATTTTGTGTATATGGAATATTTATCATGCTCAGAACCCTACCCAGGAAACACTGGTCCTCAATTTTCTCGTCTGTAAGATGAAGTTAGACCTCTAGGATCATGCCGAGTTCTATGTTTTTGTATTCCTTTTTTGATTCCTTATTAGTAAAAATGACTTTTCAATAGGCTAATGGAATGGAACCCAATCCCTGGGAAGGGACTCACGCTGGAGTTCCTTCTGCCTGCCTCTCGATTTCAGCGGTACTCTCCAACCCACTCCCCAATACCTGCCTCTCTCTATTTCAACAGCACTCTGGTATAGTGGGAATGACCCTGGAGGTTTGTGTTCTTCCACTGGTTGGAGCATTGACCATTCGAATGACTTTTCAAAACGTCATTCACTCCTCCGGGTCTTGGTTTTGCATCTCTAATGTATGGGAGTTCTAGGAGCTGGCTTCATGGTCCTTCCCACAGCAAGTTCGTGTTCTAGCCCATTTTCACTTTCTGAGGGCAACCTAGACCAGTCTTTGAATAAAGGACATACATATTCATTCATAATATAGATTCTAAGAGTATTCATAAAATTCATGTCATTGATGTTTTTCTGATAAAAAAACTGAGGGAAGTACATGGAATACTATGCCTCTATGAAAAAACTGCAGTAGCAGCAAATACTGATGTGCAAGATGTCCCATGAGTGTTGCTAAGTTAAAAACTTGAGTTACAAAACAATATGTATAGTGTATCATTTTTATAAGGAAATAATGTATGCATACACATACAAATACCCAAATCTTCTCCTCCCTCAATCTTTCCCATCTCACTATGCACAACAATCTATCTGGCTTGTCGAGGCAAAAACACAGAAATAAGTCATTCTTGGTTCTTTCCTTTTCTTATGCCTGTCTCTTTTTCTTCATAGGAGATAGGGGAAAAGTCACATGGATACTACCCTTGGTAAGTTTTACGATCTAGGAAAAAAAGACAATGCACAAAAGAGGATTAAAGAATAAATTGGAATAGATGTTGTAATCAGAGAAGAGAGAGGCCTGAGTGGGGGTGGTCAGAGAAGAGACATGAAGGAGCTTAGTTAGACTTGAGGAGTGGGTCTGGCTAGCTGAGGGAAGGCTGGAGGGGCAGATGCATGAAGAAAGCAGAGGGAATGAGGGTGTGAGGCGAGGGAGGCCGCTGTAGAGGGAGGCCTGACAAAGGTGCCTGTGTTCATTTGCTAGGCTGCCATAGCAAACGACCTCAGACAGGCATTTATTTTCTCACAGCTCTGGAGGCTGGAAATCCAAGATTAAAGTGTCAAGAGGGTAGGTTTTTCTGAGACCTTTCTCCTTGTCTCGTAGATGGCTCCCTTCTCCCTGTCCTCACGTAGTCGTCCCCTTGTGTGTGTCTTGGTTCTGATCTCCTCTTATAAGAGCAACAGTCATGGTGAATTAGAGTCTGCCCTTCTGACCTCATTTTCACTTAATTACCTCTTTAATGCTCTATCTCCAAATATAGTCACATTCTGAGGTACTGGGGCTTAGTACTTCAACACATGAATTTTGAGGGGACATGATTCAGCCCATCACAGTGTCTAATGCCTGAGATGTAGTAGACGGTCAGGAAATGGTTGAAAAATTGAATGAAGGAAGGAAATGCAATAGCTTTATTTGTAGGTACAGTGGGAAATTTGTGAGACACTTACAGTGGGAAAGACCATGGAGAACCTCGAGCACTGGAGAGAGAAGTCCAGATCCAAGTTCCAAGATTCCCTCGAGCAAAAGAACACCGTGATGTTGGTGTTATTGCAAGCACATTAGACGGCATTGGTTTGCCTTATGGTTTGGAGCAGAGGTGAGCCTGAGGGCAGGGTGAGCCAATGAGAGACTGTTTCTGTCATTCTAGGTGTGGGGTGACAAGGGCCTTGACCAGGGTGGTGGCCACAGAATAAAAGATGGAGACGATAGGTGTGCCTGGGGGTTGCTCAAGCACCTACACCCAGCTAATGGTCTGTGAGGGCTACATTCCACCTTCACATTGAGAACAATGAGTCCTCTAGAAACTAGAAAGGCAGTCATTAGCAAAGCTGTGTAAGATGAGCTCATAGGTCCCGGAACACCAATAATTCCAGATAATTCCTTTTGATTCAAAGCTGTCTCAGTTTGACCCTACCTTAGCTCTGCATCTGGGTCTTCTCTCCCCTCCAACATGAGTGGGTTACACTAAAACAGATTCTTATTGGTTTGAGAGGCATTAAACTCACTCTACCTTGTCGTGGATTTTGTTGTCATTTCCCCTCGTCACACCACTTGCACCTAACTCAGATGTCCTCTCTTTTCTTCCCTACCTCTGGAAATCCTACCTGGCTTTTCAAAGTCCTGTTTATGCACTGCCTTTGTTCACATACCCCTTGGTGTCACTACAGCTCATGTGGCACTCTCCCTTGGCTGAATCCTAACTACACGTATTTATACTATAAGATACACCATAACATTAAGTAATGTGGGGTGGACAGGTGGCTCAGTTGGTTAGAGCGTGAGCTCTGGGCAACGGGGCTGCTGGTTCAATTCCCACATGGGCCAGCGAGCTGCGCCATCTGCAACTAGAATGAAGTCAATGAGCCACTCAGCTTCCCGGTGGCCAGATGGCTCAGTTGGTTGGAGCACGTCCTGTCAACCACAAGGTTGCCAGTTTGACTCCTCAACTCCTGCAAGGGATGGTGGGCTGTGCCCTCTGCAACTAACAACGGCAACTGGACCTGGAGCTGAGCTGTGCCCTCCACAACTAAGACTGAAAGGACAACAACTTGACTTGGAAAAAGTCCCGGAAGTACACACTGTTCCCCAATAAAGTCCTGTTCCCCTTCCCCAAGAATAATAATAATAATAATAATAATAATAATAATAATGTATTGTGTCTGTGTTTGAGATGTTTGGAATATTCATATGCCATACAAACTCCCCCATGAGACTCTAAACTCTTTGAGGTTAGGAATATAGGATTTCTTATGTATTTGTTACACTGCCAAACCCGGTGCATATTAGGTACTCAACAAATTAATGCTGAGACAATAGCCAACACCCCAAAGGTCCATAGAGGATTTTCTCTTGGCCCAGTTAGTGGGCAAAAAGGGCAGAGATAGAATATAAATATGTTCATCTTGACCCATAGAAATAGCTTCTGAGTCCCAACCCCTTACTCCCTTAATGCAGCTCAAAAAACTTTAGCCCCAAACTGCAAAGGGCTTTTAAACCTCTAAAAGGAGCTTGACACTTGGAAATTCAAAGTTGACTTAACCTCATATGCATGTTGATAGAAGGGTTGAGCTGGAACAGGCTCTTGGCTGTCTGCATCCAAAGGGGTGATTAACTTGTCCTGGGGGGTAGGTGGGACCAACACTTGTGATACTGATCATTCAGAGGGCCTTTGGGGAGCTGGCACCAGGGTTACCTTCGGAAAGGAAGGCAGGTGTTTGAGGGCTCTTTATGAGAAGAAGAGAAATAGAATTGGCAGTTTTGGGGAGAACTATAAAAGCTGATCCTCAAATTCACATAGGATTACAAGGGGACCATAAATAGCCAAAAGAATCTTCAGGGGAAAAAAAAAAAGTTGGAGGACTCACACTTCACAATTTCAAACTTACCACAAAGCTCCAATGTGGTACTGCCATAATGATAGACATATAGAGCAATGAAATAGAATTGAGAGTCTAGAGATAAACTCATGTGTCTGTGGTCATGTGGTTTTCAATAAGTGTGCCAAGTCCAATCAATGGGGGAAGAAGAGTCTTTTCAACAAATGGTGCTGGAAAACTTGGATTTCACATGCAAACGAATGAAGTTGGGCCCCTATAATATACCATATACAAAAATGAAGTCCAGTGAATAAATGACCCAAATATAAGCTCTAACACCGTAAAATTCTTAGAAGAAAACACAGGAACAAATATCCATGACCTCAGATTTGGAATGGAGTCTTAGATATGACACCAAAAACTAAGCAACAAAAGAAAAAATGGACAAATTAGATTTCAAAGTTAAAAACTTTTGTGCACCAAAAGACATTATCAAGAAAATAAAAAGATGACCTATAAAATGAAAGAAATGATTTGCAGATCAAATATCTGGTAAAGGTTTAGTATCCAGAATACATAAAGAACTCCTAACACTCAACAAGACAAACAACCAAATTTAAGAAATGGGCAAAGGACTTAAATAGACATTTCTCCAAAGAAGATGTACAAACGGTCACCAAGTACATAGAAAGATGTGTAAAATCATTAGTCATGGGTGGCCGCATGGCTCAGTTGGTTAGAGCACAAGTTCTTAAAAACAGGGTTGCTGGTTCGATTTCCACATGACCCAGTAAGCGGCGCCCTTCAAAACTAGATTGAAGACAACAAGCTGCCAGAGGGGCGGTCAGATGGCTCAGTTGGTTAGAGAGCGAACTTTTAACAAGGTTGCTGGTTCAATTCCCTCATGGGATGGTAGGCTGCACCCCCTGCAACTAAGATTACAAACGGCAACTGGATTTGAAGCTGAGCTGCTCCCTCCACAACTAAATTGAAAGAGAACGACTTGGAGCTAATGGGCCCTGGAAAAAACACACCATTCCCCAATACTGTTCCCCAATGTTCCCCAATTAAAAAAAAAGTTCTGGGGTTAAACTACCTGCATCCCTGCATCAGGATTCTAACACTGTACATACCAGCAGTACAGTACAACTTGGAGCATATTACTTAACTTCCCTGCCCTAACTCCCATATGTAAAATGGAGACAACTATAAAAAAAAACAAAAAAACATTAGTCATTAGGGAAATGCAAATCAAAAACCACAGTGAGATACCACTTCTACTACGATGGCCATTATCAAACAAACAAAATAAGAAGTGTTGGTGAAGATGTGAAGGAATTGGAACCCTGGTGGGAATGTAAAATGGTACAACCACTGTGGAAGAGAGTTTGGTGTTTCCTCATAAAGTTAAACATATAATTACAATATGACCTAGCAACTCTTCTCCAAAAGAATGGAAAACAAGTGTCCACCAATGTTTATTGCAGGATTATTCACAATAGCCAAAAGATAGAAACAATCCAAGTGTCCTGTGTGATGAATGGATCAACAAAATTAGGTATATGCATACAGTAGAATATTATTCAGTCATGAAATTGAAGTTCTGATACAACATGGGTATACATTAAAAACGTTACGTTAAATGAAATAAGCTAAACAAAAAAGGTCAAATATTGTGTGATTCCACTTAGAGGAAACACCTAGAATAGTTAAATTCATAGAAACAAAGTATAAAAGAGGTTACTAGGGTTGGGGGAAGAGTGAAATGGGGACTTATTGCTTAAGGCTTGCAGGTTTGGGGTGGCGAAAAAATTTTGGAAATTGATAGTGGTTATGCCATACAACATTGTGAATGTACTTTATATCGCTGCATTGTACACTTAAAAATGGTTAAAATGGCAAATTTTTTGTTATATATAGTTTACTACAATAAGAAATGTTTTTAATAAAAATGAGAATTGGCAGATGTGAAGAGAAGAAGCCACGTGTAATGTGGATATGGCACTGCATGGAGTGGGTAGTTATTGGGAGAGTAGGAGATGATGGCCAGCTTTTTATTCCAAAGATCTTTTGTGTCAGACACCAAAATATGCCTGAATACAAATTTTTAAAAAATCATAGGCAGGGAAGATTTGCTCTAGCAAATACAGAAACAAAGAGAACCTTGAAGTTAGGAGACTAACCAATAGGCTTTCTGGGCCACCCGAAGAGGCCGAGATAATGATCTCTAAAGTGACTTTTTATGCCCAAGTTTTGTAATTCTGATGGCATGAACTTCCTCTGCCATAATGAAGCTAAAGTCCCATATGAAACATGGGAATCTTATTTTAAAAAAATTATCTCGCTAAGCAAAATAAGTCAGACTGAAAAAGCAGAGAACGATATGATTTCACTAATATAAAACCAAAAACAACAAAAGAACAAGACAAACAAATGAGAAACAAAAACTCATAGACACAGACAATAGTTTAGTGGTTACCAGAGGGTAAGGGGGGTGGGTGTGGGTGATAAGGGTAAGGGGGATCAAATATATGGTGATGGAAGAAGAACTGACTCTGGGTGGTGATCACACAATGGGATTTATAGATGATGTAATACAGAATTGTACACCTGAAATCTATGTAACTTTACTAACAATTGTCACCCCAATAAACTTTAATTAAAAAAAAATTATCTCAACTGACAGATGCCTGAAAGCTTGCTTAGCTAGAAGATGTTTTATCTGCCAGCCTCTCTTCTGAAGAAAACAAAGGGCACCGTGGCTTGCATAGCCCTTCTAATTTACTTTTTAAGGCAAAATGTGTCCATTTCCTATCCTCCAGCATTACAAATTCTGTTATGAGAGAAGGCTACATCGAGTCACTCTCCGTCCACCCAGGGATTTGACTTTAAATCTTCATCCTGGGGTGTTCAGGGATTCACCGGCTGTACCAGGATAGTGCTGCCCGACGTCTTCCTAGGACACTGGCTCCAGGGTTCCACTCATCTCTAGAAAGGCACCAGCATGTGGACCAATGTACTCCACAGTGCTTGGCATAGCGGGGATTCACAAACACATTTTGAGCATCCCAGTTCCCATGAGATGGAGAAAGAAGCATGAGAAGATGACTGTAAAGAGAAAAAAAAATGACATCCAATACGCTTAATTTTCAGACAGGGACATGTTTAAAAGAGAGCACATACCCTGTTTCCCCGAAAATAAGACCTAGCCAGACCATCAGCTCTAATGCGTCTTTTGGAGCAAACATTAATATGAGACCCGGTCTTATTTTACTATAACACCGGGTATAATATAATATAATATAATTAATATAATATAATATATAATATAATATAATATAATATAATATAATATACTATACTATACTATACTATACTATACTATAATATAATATAATATAATATAATATAATACTGGGTCTTATATTAATGTTTGCTCCAAAAGACGCATTAGAGCTGATGGTCTGGCTAGGTCTTATTTTTGGAGAAACAGGGTATGGTCCTTTTTTATTTCAAGACTCTTTGAATATCTCTGCAATTTCATTCGGATGATTTTAAACCTGCAGTTGGATCAGCAATTGATTTTCAGGGATATCCACTATGGAATTGAAAGTGAGCCACCTGCAAATCAGACATGTCCTCAAATATTTAAACCTCCTAAATGAAATAGGCCTCTGGAAAAGCACAAATTAAAAAATGGTATGAATACGTCAAACTGTTTAAAAATTAAAAGAGAGCCTTTAAAAACGATATGTCCTTCTGTATAGGTGACATTAGGATAGATGTAATATGATGGCTAGTTTGCTTAGTTTTCTTTTATTTTGGTTGCTTTTTGTCTGTTTAAATTGTACTATGCAAGATACACCACATAGCTGGTGCTAAATACTAATTGCTAGGAGACAGACAGCTCTGCAGGCAAGTCAATTCAATTAGCATCACCTCTTTAATTACACAGCATATTATATACTTCTCATGTATAATTATTTATTTTATGGCATCATGCCATCCTACAGATAAACAAAGACTTTGAGAACATTTACTAGCTTTTCTGGGAGTGTCCCCAAAAGGGTGTAATTTTCATTCTAACTAATAACTAAGATGGGAATAACCCTACCAGTAAATTGTTAACCTGTTGAGGTACAATAAGTTCTGAAATTCCCCCTCATGCATTTTTTTTTCTCTTAACATAAAATTGCAGAAACATTTATCACACCTACATGTACAAGGGATGGTCATAGTGTTGGAAATAAAAATATGAATAATCTAGAGATTTTGTTTTCAAGGAACTCACAGTACAGCATGGGGAACTGACGTATAAGTAAACCATTAAAATAAAAGTGATGAAGGCACAAAAAGAAATGAGCAGGGAGGGGTTGGAGGGTGGTGATCATCTTCATGAGGGTAGGAAAAAATCAAAAGTGAATATTGAAGAACGAATAGGCATTTTCATGACATATGAAAGTCAGGAGAACATTCCAGAAAGAGTGAACAGCATGTGTGTGTAAAGGTGGGTTTGGACCACTGCTTGTAGATTTATATTGCTGTGAGTTGGTGGAGGGACATTAGAGGGAAATGAGACTGAAAATGTAGGACCTGAAGTAGAGTAAGTCTTGAGATTTCTATATTTTATCCTCCTCGACAAGTAATAATAAAGGAAGACACTGCATGGGTAATTTATCTTCATCTTAAAATACACAACATAAATTGGGTTATTGGATTGTAAAATATGACTGCGGTGGATGGAGCGGTCCTAGGAGCAACTGAACCAAGAATCTTAAAGCTCACCAATACTCTACAGAGAACTAGCCACATCAAAATAAGACCCTCTCTTGCCACACCACCATCCCCAATTTTTAAAGTGTCAGTTTATCACAAGCAAGCCAGGGAGAACACAGACAATTCAGAAGTGGATGCTGTTGGGACATTTCCCAACAGGCTGAGTGACACCAGGGCCCAGCTGTCTGCGTGCTGGTGTCCTGAGTCCAGACTAAGAAGGAGTGGAGGCAGAGTAAGGGGTGCAGCAAGTAGGATAGGGGGCACAAGGCAAAGCAGTCTGGAGAACTGATCTTTTTCAGGCAACAGAGTCCAGCTCCCGGCTTGGGGTGAGAGGTAGGGGCGTTCTCTATTCTCTAAGGATGGCAATTCTTATTCCACATATGGCTGCTTCCCTGCCTGTGACTCTGTTTTCTCTTTTAATGTAGTCCAGCATCAGAACGTCCTGTATTCAAGCCCTCAGAGTGATGATTGTACGCAAAGCTGCCTGGTGTCTGTCATGGGCCACCATGGTGCTTTGCATCTCCCTGCTTCTGTTCCCTCCCCATTTCCTCTGCCCTGTTTCCTCTCCCCAGCCTCCTACCAAAAAAAGATGAGAAATTCCCTCTGATTAATACAAGGCAAAGTTCATCTGAACATTCAACAAGCTATATTCTTTTTGTAAAATAAATATAGTTTTAGTAGATTAGCACAGCATCTAATTGAGGAAAAGAATGAGGAAAGAAGAGAATATTTATATACACACTATGTACTTGACTCCACTGTGGTGGGTGCTCTAAATATATGTCATGCAGGGTGTCATGCGGGGTCTCTGTCCAGCTCCCCACATAAGAACACAGGACATGGTGAAGCCAAAAAGGAACACCCATGGAGCCATAACACTATGTTCTCGCTGGCGGCTGGGTTGGAGACATAGGAAGCAGGAGCCACACAATCGGCAACCTGCCATCCGCTTCTCTGCCAACCAACGCCTTGCTAATTGTAATCTGCCATGCTAACTGCAGTCCGCGCTTGCCAGCCACCATCTTCTTGCTAGCCCCCATTTTGCTGCTAGCGTAGCCATGGCAGTTATAGTAGTGGCCAATGGCTCACTGGTTACAGCTGACGGCCAACTAGCCACAGCTGATGGCCATCCAATCACAGTTGATGGCCGTTTACTACCTGAGCCAGCACCTTTCCATGTGAAGCCGAGAGCCTGGAAACTGCACTCCTGGCTCTGTCCCCACAGTATATAATCTCATTTAATCCTGTGAACATTCCTGGGAGGGAGGCTTGTTCAAGCCATTTTACAAGTGTGAATATAGTCACCTAGTCCATGTTCTTGGGAACTCTAGCAACCACCCTTACCCAGCCCAGTTTTGAGCACAATGGTCTAGCCAAGTATCTAACACAGGAGATGACTGATAAATGGTAGATGGGCTCCACTGGATCCTTGTCCCTGATCACGTTGATAAAGTTTTTCAACTTGTTTAACTAGTTTTTCAACTAGTTTACCTAGTTTTTCCTGCCCTCTTGCCCCTAGCCAATTATCATGCCTTCTTTCAGTACTCAAAACATATTGGTGGAGAACAGAAAGTTCTGCATACTATATTAGGCTCTCTAAAGGAAAGTCAAAATCTTAGGAAATATTGGGGAACAGTGTGTTTTTCCAGGGCCCATCAGCTCCAAGTCATTTTCCTTTAATCTCTCTGTGGAGGGCGCAGCTCAGCTCCAAGTCCAGTCATCATTTTCAATCTTTAGTTGCAGGGGGCACAGCCCACCATCCCATGCGGGAATTGAACTGGCAACTTTGTTGTTAAGAGCTCGCGCTTTAACCAATTGAGCCATTGGGCTACCCTTCCATTGGCTTTTGATTTTAACAAAGTGAGCATATGAATTTTGGGGTGAGGGGAAACAATTCGGTCCATAACAGGCAGTGTTTTCTTCACTATAAACTTGAATATACACATGGTTAACGGCTTTGAATAATAATTTAAGAAGTACCATCTCTCAAGTGTATGCTGCCCTTCCTTACATCATGATCCTGTGTCACGCGGGGTATCAGGCGGGGTCTCAGCTCCTGCTCCCCACATAAGAACGCAGGACATGGTGAGGCCAAAAAGGAACACCCACGGAACCATAGATAGGGGAGTCATACCACTACAGTCTCGCTGGTGGCTGGTGTAGCCACAGCAGTTATATTAGCGCCGGGTTGGAGACACAGGAGTCAGGAGCCACACGATCTGCAACCCGCCATCCACTTGTCTCTGCCAACCAACCTCACTTGCTAACTGCAATCCTCGCTTGCTAGCTCAGCCACCATCTTCTTGCTGACCCCCATTTTCCGCTAGCATAGCCACGGCAGTTATATTAGTGGCCAATGGCTCACTGGTTACAGCTGACGGCCAACTAGCCACAGCTGATGGCCAGCCAATCACAATTGATAGCCATTTACTACCTAAGCCAGCACCTTTCTATGTGAGGCCGAGAGCCTGGCAACTGCACTCCTGGCTCTGTCATCACATCCTGTTAAGTTTGTCTTCAGATAAACATGTAAGATTTGACAGCTTGCGTGCTAACAAACTGAGCCATCTCCAGAAGCTCCGTAGCAGCTCGTTGTCTTCAATCTAGTTGTGGAGGGCGCAACTCACTGGCCCATGTGGGAATCGAACCAGCAACTCTGTTGTTCAGAGCTTGTGCTCTAACCAACTGAGCCATCCAGCCGCCCTAAGTCAAAGTCTTATATGTATTTATTTATACCCCCTTTTCCCACAAAGGATTTAAAGTGATTTACTATAAAAATACATAAAAATAACATAACTAAATATAAATAAGAATAAAATAACAGGATAATGGATAACATAAACATAAGTAGTCAAAATAAAAGTTAATAGCAGAAGAGGGAAAGAAAAGTCATAAACATGCAGGCTATGAGGAATTATATAGTTGCTATAATTAAGCCTGAATTTTCACTTTTTTCTCACTAGCAGCCAGACTAAAAAGGGAAACTTGGTCAGTTACATAGCTCTACTTGTTAAATAAGAAAAGAAACTTCTTCAGGGGAAGCTTAGCTTTTTGGAACACTTAGTTCTAAAATAAATACTTTATGCAGTTTCACATTAGCTTCTACCCTCTCCCACCTCGTGATAGAATCCATCCCAATCACGCATTCCTATAGCAAAAGCAGTAAGTAAAGCAAAGCCCTCTAGTAAAGGTTAGGAGAGAGGTTCTCAAACTGGGATACACATTTCATATCAGTTTTCCATTGCTGTGTAACAAATCACCCCCAAATTTAAAACAGACACCATTTTATTTGCTCTCTATACAAGGATCAGCAAATCGTGCTGAACTCAGCTGGGCAGCTCTACCAAAGCTCAGGCCTCACACTCCAGAGGTCCCATTGATCAGCAAATGAGACCCATTTATCAGCAGCAGTTACAGAGTTCCCCAGGTAGTTCTTAGGTATTGTCACCTTGAAGTGCCACTGGCATGGTGCATAACCCTAAATCACAACTGACTGAAGGCAACCCTTCTCAGGTGAGGTAACGTTAAAGAGGACTTTAGGAAATAGAAGACCTCAATTAGCCAAAACAGTATTGAAAAAGAAGAACAAAACTGGAGAACTCGTACTTGCTGATTTTAAAATCTACAAAAAGTACCTCAGAATGAATCATAGACCTAAATGTAAAAGCTAGAGCTATGTAACTCTTAGGAAAAAAAATCTTAGGTTTATACACCATGACCAAGTGTATATCCCAGGAATGCAAGTTCTTTTTAACACCCAAAATTCAACTAATGTAATTCACTATTAATAGAAAAAGGGATAAAATGATATGGTCATCTCGATAGCTACAGAAAAAATATTTTTGCAAAAATCATTACAAAATCCAATTTACATTCATGATACAATTTCTCAACAAGCTAAGAATAAAAGGAAGCTTCTTCAATTAACATTATATTTAATAGGGAAAGACTGAACATGTGATGGAATATTATTCAGCTTTAAAAAGAGAAAATAGTCTGATACATGCTACAACACGAATGAATCTTGACGACATTAGCTAAGTGAAATAATCCAGTCACAAAAGATAAATACTGGATGATTCCAATTATACAAAGTACCTAGAATAGTCTAATTCATAGAGACAGAAAGCAGAATGGTGGTTGCCAGGGGCTGAGAAGCATGGGAAAAGGGTATTACTGTTTAATGGTATAGAATTTCAGTTTGGGAAAATGAAAAGAATTCTTGAGATAGGTGGTGGTGATGGTTGAACAACAGCGTGAATGTCGGCCGTCTGGTTAGCTCAGTTGGTTAGAGCGCGGTGCTCTTAAAAACAAGGTTGCCGGTTTGATTCCCACATGGGCCACCGTGAGCTGCGCTCTCCACAACTACTTGACTTGGAGCTGGTGGGATCTGGAAAAACACACTTAAATAAATAAAACTTTTAAAAAAATGTGAATGTACTTAATGCCATTGAACTGTACACTTAAAAGTGGTTAAAGTGATAAATTTATGTTATGAAATTTTGTATTTTACACAATCAAAAAAATAAGTAAATAAAATAGTGAAAGAAGGAATGCTTTCCCTGTAAGACTCCCAGCATTGTCTTGGAGTCTCTAGCCAATGAAATAATGCAAGAAAAACAAATAAAATGTATATGGATTGGAAAGGAAGAAATAAAACGGCCTTTATTCGCAGATAACATGATCGTATATATAGAAAATTCTAAGGCATCTCGTAAAACTTACTAAATGAATAAACTAGACCAGCAAGGCCACAGGACACAAAACCAATAAACAAAATTAATTGTATTTCAATATACTAACAATGAATAATCCAAAAATGAAATTAAAAAGCAATTCCATTCATAATGGTATCCCAAAGAGTAAAATACTTGGGAAGAAATTTAACAAAGAAGTACCAGAAGAGCGAGCAAGCCCAGTGGCTCAGGCAGTTGGAGCTCTGTGCTCCTAACTCCGAAGGCTGCCGGTTCGATTCCCACATGGGCCAGTGGGCTCTCAACCACAAGGCTGCCGGTTCGACTCCTCGTCTGCCACAAGGGATGGTGGGCTGTGCCCCCTGCAGCTAAGATTGAAACGACAACTTGACTTGGAAAAAGACCTGGAAGTACACACTGTTCCCCAGTAAAGTCCTGTTCCCCTGCCCCAAAGGAAAAAAAAAAAAAGAAGTACAAGAACTCTGCCCTAAAAACCGTGTAACATTACTAAGATACTTACCTGAAGATCTGAATAAATGGAGAGACAAACCGTGTACCTCAATTAGAAGACTCAGTATTGTTAAGAGGGCAGTCCTCCCTATATTGATCTAGAAATTCCACACAATCCCTATGAAAATCTTGGCAAGGTTTTTCGTAGAATTTGAAAACCTGACCTTAAATGTTATACGGGAATGCAAAATACCTAAATGAGCCAAACAGTTTTGAAAAAGAACAAAGTTGGAGGACTTTTACTACGTGATTTCAAAACTTACTATAAAGCTATAGTAATCAAGACAATCTATGTAATAGGCAGAGACATATAGATCAGTGGAAGAGAATGGAATGTCCAGAAACAAGCCCTGACATTTATGATCCATTGAGTTTCAACAAAGATGCCAAAGGGAAAAAAGAAAATATAGGCCTTACTTTGCACTACAAACAAAAATTCATTCATAGACCTAAATGTAGGAGCTAAATAATTATTATCTACGCGAATGTCAAAAATGAACAACAAAAATTCTGACTAAGTAGCTCTTTACTTTATTTCACTTAAGCAAATGACTGAGGCTAAAAGTAGGCCAAACTCTCAAATATTTTACCGATATTTCTGACCAATATCTTACCAATATTTTTCTCTCTGTGACCAGATTTGTCCAGCTGAGTTCCCTGGAAGGAAACCCCATCACAATACCCCGAGGAACATCTGCAATGGAAGAAAAGGCAGTGGCATTTTTAGGTTGCTCACAGGTACTGAAAAATCCTAGGTAAGTTCTGAACTCAAATTTTTGTTTTATAGAAAAATAATTTGTTTTCCATGTAGAGAATTTAATTGAGTTGTGCCAATAATTTCTCAACTTTAGCTGTGATCATTCGCCCTAATTTATTTTGAAGACGTGACAAGGAAAAGAAAACCTACCCAGGGCTGTTTGCTAGTGGGGTTTTTTGGCCCTGGAGGACTGAGAGTCTACAGACTTCCAGGTCAGCAGCTGTGTTTTGGAGTTTTACATACCGAGGTCTCAGCCCAAGTGTGTCTATCCCACAGCCTGGAACATTGCAGATCAGGACAGAGCCTACTTAGGGGAAGTGCCTCCAAGGCCAGCTGTCCCTCCATTAATCTTCAGCAGACCTGAGATATGAATGGACACACCTCTCTCTCAAGGGACAAGCTGTGGGTTTGTCCATGTCTTCTGGATTCTTTCCAGCTTCTCAGGAATTCAGGAATGGGTGTGGAAAGCAGCACGCCTCTCTTCTCACCAGCGGCAGCATATTCATCCACCTGCTAACACAAGCGGCAACTTGCAGGATCTGCCACAGTGCACTTCTTTTGTTTAGAGATTTGGTACAAAGAAAAGCAGGTTCCCTTCCCATGAGGCTAATAAAAGGGAATTGCTGTAACTTTAATAACAATTATCACACAATAAACTTTAATTTTAAAAAAAATTGTGTTTAAAACAAGGATATGTACCCAAAACATGATTTTCATCTCCCCTTACTCAGTAAAATTTAAGAATAGCCATGCATGTCTTTTAAAAAATTAACTTCCCTCTTACCAAATGAATTAAACTTAAAAATTCTATTTCAGTTACTAGTGACTTTTCTTTGTTTTAGAATGTGCCACCCTCTCATCAGATACAGCAGACCTTTTTCTTTTCATGAATAAAAATGTCACAATGAAGAATTACAGCTCTTAATATTTATATTTGCCCTCATAATCCACTTTCTATCTAAGAATATCAAGACAAAATTACATGTCACATAATAGGAAAATGTAGATAATAGCTATGTGCTATTAATAGATTCTGGGCAAGCAATTTTCCTCTTCTAGAGAAAATGTGAGCAGGGGTTAGCACACAATCACAATCTTTTTCAGATCTACTATTCCTTGGTTTTATGATAAATAGATTAAAGAAAATGCCTAAGACTATTCCCATTTTGTGATAAAATTAAGCATGGCATGTGATCCCTAATTTTCCAGTGTTATTTCTGAGTATTTCTCCTACCAATGTTCTATGTTTCACCATTTTTTTGAATGAAGCGATGTTCTCATCATCCTGCCCCTTTTTGGTATTTCCTTTTATTATGTTTTAAAAATGAACTCTTTCTCAGATTATAAAATACTATTCATGACATAATTTTAAAATATGAAAATTTATGAAAAAGAAAATCAAATCATCTATAACCCCTCCAAGAGATAATTACTGTTAATATTTTTGTTGTATTTCCCTTTAGGATTTTTATGTATAACCACATTTTCCCCCAAAAGCTACACAGCAAATAAATCAAAAGCAATTTACCTATTCTCAGTCTATATCCATGTGAGTAAAAGCACTTACGTTTGGTCCCCCAGTGCTATCAGCCTGGGTTTTCTGGTCCCTGCCTGTGATCTGTTTCTCCAGATTCCTCAGCTGGGGCTCCACTTACACAAGACTCCAGGTTCAGGTTCTGACTATTTGCCTCCAATGCTGTTTGACCCCCTTGGACCTTGAGAATGTGATTGTAAAAGCAAAACTCCCCACAACTGTGCACCAATATAACACAAATCAAGTAGGGCTTTATTAAAATCTACATTCTTTGTTGTTTTGATGCTTTGGAAATTAGAGTTTTATTCTGCCTTTTTAAACTGAAGGCATTTCAAAGACACGAGCTACTAGAGAGTAGGAACTGTATTTGTAACTCCAGCCCACAACCTATAGTACCATGTTCTACCGTGTATAATGTGTACCTTTTTGCCCAAATTTGTGAGGGGAAAAATAGGGATGCACATTATACATGGGTAGTACTAATTCCATATCTATATAAATCTTTTTAATTATTTTATTTATGCTTAAGTGTAACTCTAGAAATCAATAACGATATCAGTATGCAAAATAATACCCTGGAGTACGACAATCGATAACGGTTTTGTTGAACCTACAATGAACTTGCAAGGACGGAAGAGTTCTTGATCTTCTATGATGCATAAATATTGTAAATTTGTTACCAGTACATAAAATTGATTGTATTTTGTATCTGTTCTTGTGTTTTGTAATTATTTGTTACATACAATTCCTTGTACCATAATATGTTAAAAACTAAATGCTAAAATTCTTTTATAATACAAAAAACAAGTACCTTAAACAAATAAAAAATTTGAATTAAAAAATTAAAACGAAAGATTTTTTCCCCCTGAAAGTTTGGGCTAAAAACATGGGCATGCATTATACACGGGAGCGCATTATACATTGCAAAATATTGTAAGTGCTCAGTAAATACCGTGTTTCCCCCAAAATAAGACCTAGCTGGACCATCAGCTCTAATGCATCTTTTGGAGCAAAAATTAATATAAGACCCGGTATTATATTATATTATACCAGGTATTATATTATATCACGTTACATTACATTACATTACATTACATTACATTACATTACATTACATCACATCACAATACAAGACCGGGTCTTATTTTAATATAAGCAACTTTTTTTTAATATAAGCAATTTTAATATAAGCAATTTTTGCTCCAAAAGACTCATTAGAGCTAATGGTTCGGCTAGGTCTTATTTTCAGGGAAACACAGTATCAATTGAGTGCTTAAATAACATTTACAGAAGTCTTGTTTCCTGTCTGCGGAACTATAATCAAAGCTTGAGGTTAATCATAGCAACAGTAAGTAATGTGGTCACTTGCTCTTCATCCTTCATCAGCCAGAATTACTGGTCTTTAATTACTTAAACATCTCTGTTCCCTTGCTGGCTCTCACCTTGACCACTGGCCGTCTCCTCCTGCAGCCGTGGACTTAATCTGCCTTTGTGACGGCTGCTTCCATTGACTCTCCCTGGTTGACTCTGACTTTGCTCTCCCACCAAGGATGCTTTGGCCCCCCCTTCATTGACTCACACTCTGTTCTTCTCACCTGCCACCATTTCACCTACTGCACTAGGCTCCCATCTCCATCTCTCTACTGAAACCATTCTTGACAAGCTCCATGACCACTTTTAAACCTAGTTTTATCTAACCTCTCCTAGTCATTTGCCACACTTGACCTGGCCCCCCTTGGAATTCTGTCTTAGAAGTACATGATTCCTGCCTCTGAGTTCTTGTACCTCTGGCTGCCCCTTCCCAGCCTGTTTTGCAGAGTCCTCCTCTGTCTGAGCTGTAGATGTGAAAATTCTCTGAGTTTTCCTCCTCAGCTCTCTTGTCTTCTAACCATGCAGATTCACCTTTCTGATCTCACTCATTCCCATTGATGTAGGTGATATTGGATCTGCTAGCAGTTTCTGAGTGTGGGCAGGGATCGGGTCTCGTGAAGCCGAAGAATGGAAACACGGACCAGGGAGAGGCAAAAGTTTTAAAAACAGGATAGTTTCTTAGAGACAGGAGAAGAGGTTGCAGCTCCCAAGCGGGAGGGGGTCCCGAATGGAGGGGTGCCCCATGACTGAGGCAAAAGCTCCTACTTTTATACCTTCTCTTTGCCTGTTTGGGGAAGGGGAGCTGTTTGGAGAAGGGAACTGTTTGAAGAAGAGAACTGGCGCCTTCTTATGAAATTCGTCTAGCAGGTTTGTTCTGTTTGCCCATCCTGGAGGAATTAGCAAAGTAACCCACTCTTTATCTATCAGATCTGCTCCACTTGTCAGGCCAAAATGAATTTTATGATTAACCTCAAGGCCTTGTTACATTGTGTCCTGGAGAGAAGGAGTGATTTCAAAACCTGAAGTTTTAGGATATGGCTGTCTTTTATTTTACCAGGGACCTACCTATCTACCTAGCAATCTTACTAACCAACCTTCCTCACCATGATTTCTGCACCAACTATAGATCCTACATGCCATCTGTGAGGGGAATATCAACTGCCTGCTGAATAATTTCACTTGAACATCCCTCAAAATCAACATCTGATCCTTTCTCTCTGTAACATCCCATTCCTCCTATAATAATAGGTCCTTTGGAATCGGGTCCCTGCTTACCATCCCTTAATAGTGCCTGTGTTCCCGTCATAACCACCTTCTTTTCGTTCATTCAGAAAGCCCTGATGTCTCCGTCTCCCACCTTCAGGTAGTAGCAACTCCTTCTCCATCTACCTGGAACCCACTCTACCCCTTCTGTCACCTGGCCATCCCCTGCTCCTCCTTTAGGTCTTAGCTTGAACATCATTTTTAAGGAGGTTTTTCAGAAAGTCTTTCTGAAGCTCCAAATCTCTTGGATTATGCTTTTGGTATATAAGCTCCAAAAATGCTCTGTACCATTTCAGCGCTTCCACACAAGCTGTGAATACCTTTGTACGTGCCTAGACTGCCAAGCAGGTGTAAGTGCTGGGAGGCAGGCCCCCAAGTTGCCTTGTTTATCTTTGAGTCCCCTGCATACGACACAGCACAATGCCAGCACATTGTAGTAGATAGATAGACTTTCAGCAAAAACGCTGAGTGAATGTCGCATTAGAGAATGAATGAGGGAATGACTAAATGAACGTGTTTCTCTCTGTGGGGACAGAGGAAGGAGTGTAGTTTCCAGGCTCTCACCCTCATGTGGAAAGGTGCTCATTCGGGTAGTAAATGGCCATCAACTGTGATTGGATGGCCATCAGCTGTGGCTAGTTGGCCGTCAGCTGTAACCAGTGAGCCATTGGCCACTAATGTAACTGCCATGGCTACATTAGCAGAAAATGGGGACTAGCAAGGGTGGAGTGCGGGTTGCGGATTGCAGAGAAGTGAACAGCAGGTTGCGAATAGTGTGGCTCCTGCTTCCTGTGTCTCCAGCCCAGCCGCCAGTGAGAATATAGAGGTATGACTCCCCTACCTATGGCTCCGTGAGTGTTCCTTTTTGGCCTCACCATGTCCTGCGTTCTTACGTGAGGAGTGGGAGCTGAGACCCCCACATGCCACCCTGCATGACACTCTCTTTTGTCAATGGCCTTTTCATCTCTTGCCAGGATAAAGCAGATTTCTAACAGACCACTCCCCCCCACACACACACACACACTCCTATTCAATTTAGTTTCCACATTTACATTCAAGTTATCATTCTAAAAATAACCCCTAATCATGTCATGTCCTGGTTTAAAATCAATGGCTGTGCATTTCTCACAGGATAAAATGCAGGCTTTAGCATGGTTTTAAAACCCTTTATGATTTAACTCCTACTTACCTCCTCTCTCACCACCCCTCCCCCAACCAAACACTGAACCCCAGCTCTACTGACCACTCTTGGCTCTTCCCACAAGCCAGGCTCTAGCATGGCTCTGAGCTTTTGCCCATGCCCTTCCTCCCTCTCCCCTTCTGCCCAGCCCACCCCCACGTGATCTTCGGGACCCAGCTCAGGAATCACTCTTCCAGGAAGCTACTCTGAGTCCTCAGTTCCCTGACAAGTAGAACTTGGGGCCTTTCTGCGGTTCCCATGTCCTTCATCCAGCCTTCAGTCACAGTCCTTCTCAGCCAGTAGGTGTCCACCAGATGATTCCATCCAATTCTCAGGAGCTCAAGAACAGCCTTTCAATACGTGAGGAAAGTAACAGATGAGTAGTGAGATCATTAGCAAAGAGCTATTTGCAAAATATTTTGAGAACAATTGTGACCCCTAATTATAAACTTGTGTTAATATTTCAGCAGTGGCATTACATTGTCTGTGGTGGGAGAAGAAGGGGACCAGTTATGGAGAGCAGGGAGCAGGGAGGGGATAAATATGAGAGGGGCCTTGCAAGACTCAAAATGACACTGACCACAAACTGAGGAGGATAATTCATTCACTTTCTGTACCTTAAACTTCATCCCACCTTTAAAGTGTAACTAACAGAATCCACAGATTTTACCAGTCTTTTATTTATTCCAGTTATCTAAAATTTGGGCATAGATTGTTTTCTGATAAACAGCATTACATTTTTAAATATTGCTATTTAAAAGAACCCAGACACCTCATACCCATTAGGAATACTGGTTGCTGGAAAACAGGTTTGTGTTATACACATGTGCCACAGGAAAACATTCAAGGATGCACTGAGGGAAGCCAAGCAATCAATGGATTTATTAAAAGAGAAGAGGACAGTACACAACCAAAATGGTGGGAGCAGACAGGCCAGGAGAAAAGCGACTGCACTGAAGAACAAAGGGGCTTAGGAATTAATTACCCTCAAAATGAGAGTACGAAATATTCGAAATTTAGGGGTGGCATTATAAGCGTTCCCAGGAGGGTCCTAGCTGACTCCTCCTTCCCAAGGGGAGGTGGGAGTATCTTGTCCTTATTTGGCCCTTGACAGGACTGCCATGGTGTCCGAAATGCTAATAGTATTATCATTCATTATAATTACCTAAAGTTCACCTTGAGGGGTAAGATGGAATCCTGGATTTGTTCTTGACCACTGAAATCTAGCTCTGGCCAGCCCAGTAGCAGCACATTTTCTTAACTTTTTTGCCGCAACCGCTGGATATATCCGAATGAATATTTCCATCTGCTGACTGCAGATGGAAACTTCCAGAAAGAAAATTTAGGAAAGCTAATGTACATTTTTCTATATTTTTGTGTTTTTTAAGAATGAATAACAATAGGAAATTTGTATGCATAAAAATAATGTCAAAGCAGCTCAAATTGTTATTAAATGCATAAAATAGTCAAAATATCAACTTTTTGGGTTTTTTGTGGGTTTCTGACACATTTTGAAAAAAAACAAAACTTGAAATCAATAAATGCAGGGAAAGTTAAGGATGACCTCATCTCCTCCCTCCTTTGTCTCTCCTTACTTCCTCCTTCCCTTCCTCCCCCCTCTCTCCCTCTGGCCCTATTCTTTCTGCTTAGTGTAACATACCCATTAAAACACACACACACACACAGAAAATAATGTGTTGGCAAGAAGGGGGAGAAATTGGAACTGAAACAGTATAACAGTTTCTCAAAAATTAAACATAGAATTACCAGATAATACAGTAATTTCACTGCTGGGTGTACACCCAGAAAGAATGGAAAACAGACTCAAAGAGGTTATTTGCCCACCCATGTTCATAGCAGCATTATTCTCAATAGTCAAAAAGGTAGAAATAAAGCACACATGGATGAGTGAATACACAAATTGTGGTCTATAAATATAATGGAATATAATATTATTGGGGCTAAGGGAAAGGGGAATGGGGAGTTAGTGTTTAATGAGCACACAGTTTCACTTAGGGATGTTCTGGAGATTAGATGGTGGGGATGGTTGCACAACAGTGTATATGTACTTAATGCTACAGAACTGTACACTTAGTGGTAAGTACAAGTTAAGATGGTAAGTTTTATGTTATGTGTATTTTCCACAATTGAAAAAAAAGAGCTAGGGACGGCCGGTTAGCTCAGTTGGTTAGAGCACGATGCTTGTAACACCAGGGTTGCTGGTTCTATCCCCACATGGGCCAGTATGAGCTGCACCCTCCACAACTAGATGGAAACGACTACTTGACATGGAGCTGATGGGTCCTGACATGGAGCTGATGGGTCCTGCAAAAAAAAAAAAAAACACTTAAAATTATTTTTTTTTTTTAAAAGTTAAAAAAAAATTAAAAAGAGCTCATAGTTGAGTCCCTTTGTAAGCAAAATTCTTTTGTATGATGTGAGGAACCACACCTCATCCCCCACCTAATTTGTTTTGGAAATTCAGATTTATGGGTATTGAATTACCTATTGCCACACATAGTTGAGATACTTTTGTTCTGGGAACTGCCTAATTGCAATCACTTCTTCAAGGAGATTCTGTGACAGTCACTCATCGACAGACATTTCATTTCATGCTTGTGTCTAAAAATTACTTTGAGAGTCAGAAACATTTAGTCACCTCCATTACTATGTGCTGACACGTCTATGACAACCAACCTGCTGCTTAACAATGTCATTCTATAATCGCCCCTACCGCAAGGAAACTGGGATAGATGGATACGTGTTTCTCCGTAACATCACAAAAGTGCAATGAGAAACTCCTGCTTCTCTCAGCAATCAGTGGGAGTGCCAGGCGGGCTGAGTAATGGACCTGCCAACCACAAATGAGGCTTCCTCTTACTCATCCATGCACAAAGCTGCTTTATCTCCCTGGTCCCACCCATGTGCCCTCCCTGTCCTTTCCTCCAGAGAAGCCTGGGACTGAGATGAAAGTGAGCACACTGTCCCCCAAGTGCAAGGAGGCTGTGAATCAGGAGCCCGCCTGGCCCTTGCAGCATGGGCGCCAATAACGCCTCCTGCCTGGGCCATGCCTTTCTTCTGGGGACCTCAAAGCCCTTACAAGCATTGACTGTGAATCCTCACAGGCCTGAGATTGGGCTATTGCAAAGTTGGGGAAACTAAGACACAAGGGTGTCAGAGTCATGATGAATACCATGCAAGAGGATGGTCCAGTGAGAATTCTGGACATCCATGTTATCTTTACTGCCCCCCTTCCACACACATACTTTTTCCTGATCTTGTCAGGAATCGAATTCATATTTTCAATGGATAGGGAAAGGGAATAACAACTTTGCACAAAATGTAATCAAACAACTTTGCACAAAATAGCAACCCAGTACTTTGAGACAGCCCAGAGAATCTATGTTTGCATGGTTTTTAGAAAAGCTTTTCTTCCTGAACTCTCCTGAGTGTCTCTCCTTTCTGAAAGCTTTATTTCTTACAATGCCAACCTTTTTGTAAGGCAGTCACCTCACGCTATTATACTTAGTGTTTTCCAAACTTTAATGTGCAGAAAAATCAGTTGGGCCTTATTAAACTGCAGAATCTAATCCAATAGTTCTGGGTGGGGCCTAAGACTCTGGATTTCTAATAAACTCCCAAGGGCCACACTCTGAGTAGCAAGTAGTAGCTAGTAGACAGAGAAAGCCACCTGTAGACAATAACCCTTCTTGAAAAAACACTTGGAGCATATTCATTCCTCCCTTAACAGCAGTTTTCTGGGAGCTTAATTATTCTGAGTCTTTAATTATTCTGACTCTTTAGAGTCTAATTTGCAAACGGTGCTAATGTTAGCATATCATAGCACTGAAAGGAGGTAAGAAAATTGTGGTTGTTTAAAGACTATACAAACTAGGGAGACAGTGCTATCTCTGATCATACTTAACATAGTTAATAGACATGCTCCTTTAAAGAATAGTACCGGGTATAATTGTTTGCTCAGCAACATTCCAACACATTAGACTGAAACAATTGTAAACTTACTAGGAGGTCGCTTGGGGTGAAAAGAAAAAATGACTTTCAAACCAACCATACGATGCATGTCAAGTACATAGTCCAGGGATAGAAGAGGTTTTACTACATATGTCTATCAGTGTCTGACCTGACATTTCACCTCCTCCATGTAATTCATGTACTCTGCTGTTCTCATGACAACACTGATAAGTAGCTGGGCTTCTCAACACCCACGGAATGCCAGTCATCCAGGCAGTCTAATTTTTAAGTCTTCCAGCCCGTCACCCTATAAGAGGCGGTTGTGGCTCTGGGGCACGGTTTCTAAATAATAAGGTATACTGCAAAGTCTGGGTCCTTCCCAGATGGGAGACTTCAACAGGAGGCTGGCCCAGAACAGGAACCAATCACCATAACAAAAGCTTTGTGTCTGGGCTCCTCTGACCCAAATATCAAGGATAGGGACAAAGGGTACACCTGGTAATATCTACTGCCCGCCAACACCTCCCGTCCTCCCCCACCTCTCTCCCCACCCTCTCTCCCCCCACGCCGCTGTGTGGGCAGGATGGCTGAGACAGCACTGACAGTCCACCCAGCGTGCTTCCATCCAGGTGTGTGGAGGGGGCTGGCTGGGGGGAGAGGGAGAGGGAGCAGCTCCTCCAGCTCTGGTTTCTGCTGCACAGCAGATTTGCATTCTCTTCACAAATTCCTTCAGCCTGACAACATAAGAAACGATTGTAGAGATGCAGTTAATATTCCCTGTGTACTCCTCCCCAACTTTCTTATCCTCTTTCCAGAGCTAACTATTATCATGACCTTGCTATTGTCATTCCGATGCGTATCTTACACTATTACTTCATATGTTATGTCATAATAAAAATACGTTATTGTTTTCCCTGCCTTTATATAAATGGCATCCCACTGTGTGTATCGTAAAAACTTGATTTTTTTCACCAAACGTCATCTTTGTGAGATGTGTCCATGCGGATACATATAACTCTAATTCATTCATTTTAATTTGCTGTATAGCATTCTACCGCATGGATTTAAAACAATTTAGTATCCATTCTCCTGTTCATGGGCATTGAAGTCACTTCATTCCTACTCTTAAAAATACAGTTGTAATGCAGAGTCTCTGGTCCCACTCCCAGCGGATGGACACAGAATATGGTGAGGCCAAAAAGGAACAACAACGGAGCCATAGATAGGGGAGTCATACCACTATATTCTCAATGGCGGCTGGTCGAGACACAAAAGCAAACATCCGCCAGTACTCCAGCGAGGGCTCTTCCTGCACCCCATTCTTGCTGGCGGCCGGGCAAGACATGGGAAGTAGGATCCACACGATCCGCAATCCACCATCCACACTTGCTACCCCCACTTGCTAGCTGCAATACGCCGCTCGCTTCTCTGCCAACCAACCAACCTCCTAGCATAGCCACGGCAATATATTAGTGGCCAATGGCCAACCGGTTACAGCTGATGGCCAACTAGTTACAGCTGACAGCATCTGCCACCCGATCTTTCCATGTGCGGTCGAGCCTGAAAACTGCTCTTTGGGACTCCGTCCCTACAATGGTCACCATGAACATACTTGTAAAGTCTCTTTGTGCACGTGTCCTAGATTCTTTACCTAGGAGTGGAATTGTTGGGCCATAGTAGACATATCTACAACTTTTCTAGAAGCTGTTATTTGCTGTTCCATAGTGTACCATCTTATATTCCCACGAGCAGTGGGAGTTCCTACCTCTCCACATCTTTGCCAACACAGAATAGTCAGAGTTTTTACTTTCTGGTAGTTTGGTAGCAAGGAAATGGTATCCCCACCCCGTTTTAAGAACAGCCTTATAGCTCACATACCACACAGTATGCCCACTTAAAGTGTACAATTCAATGGTTTTTAGTGTAGTCACACAATTGTGCCTCCATCACCACAATCGACTACAGAATATTTTCATTACCCTACAAAGAAACCCAGTTCCCCTTAGCCATCACCCCCGTTTCTCCTCCCTTCCCCATATTCCCAGCCCCAGGCAACCACTGACCTACCTTCTATCCCTGTAGATTTGTCTATCTATTCTGGACATCTCATATAAGTGAAATCATACTTTCATTCTCTTCACAAATTCCTACAACAACAATTCACTTTATGTCTTTCATATTGGGAAATATTTCAGTAAGTTGTTGGTGCCCGTTTTAATTTGAATTTCCCTAATTACTAGTGAGCCTCATAAGGTTTACATATGCTTATTAGCCATTTCTATTCCTCTTTTCAAAATTTCCAGTTGACATTCTTTCATCCATTTTTAAATAGCGTTACTTACCTTCTCTTTGTGTATTTGTAGGAGTTAAATATTCTGTATATGAATCCTTTTTTGGTTGTATATGTTACAGATGTTGTTGGAAGGCAATCCTCCTTGGATTTCTCAGTGTTCCTGCACTGTCCAAACCTTTCAAAGCAACAGATATGGACACGCTACAAAGGTAGGGAAGGCCTCCTTCCTCCCAGTGCCCTCTCCAGGGCACTTTACTCGTTATTTTCTAAAGGTGATGAAGGCATAGCCATTTGTTTACTTGCCATTTGTTTACATTCCAAATGGTTATAAAAACCCAGAGATTTGTTTACATTGTTTACATTAGAGAGCAAAGGTCTCTCCCTTCACCAGAGTGGGAGGGACGGATGTGCCGATAGCATGTATGCATGTTCTGAGATCCACGTTTTTGTTGTTGTTTTCATTTTTATTGGGGAATACTGGGGAACAGTGTGTTTCTCCAGGGCCCATCAGCTCTGAGTCGTTGTCCTACAATCTAGTTGTGGAGGGCGCAGCTCAGCTCCAAGTCCAGTTGCCGTTTTCAATCTTTAGTTGCAGGGGGCGCAGCCACCATCCCATCATCCCATGCAGGAATTGAACTGGCAACCTTGTGTTGAGAGCTCGCGCTCTAACCAACTGCGCCATCCGGCCGTCCCTGAGATCCACAGTTTTAGAGCTCTTCCCTGTGTGACAAGCCCTGTGCATGCTGGTTACATCTGACTCTCACTGTGTTGCCTGTTGGGAATTGGCAGTAAGACCAATATGTGAGGAAATAATTGATCTGTTCTCTGATCCAGAAACTTCATGTTTCCAATAAGGGTATATAGATATACCCAGGGTAAATATATATAGATATAAAAACTTAGATATCTTCTCTAAGTCTGTAGCTTGTCTTTTCCCTTTGTTTATGCTTTTTTTTTCCATTTTGGTAAAATATACATACATAAAATTTACCATTTCAACCATTTTTTTAGTGTACAAATCAATGGCATCAGTGTATTCACAATGTTATGCAACTATCAAGACTATCCATTTCCAGGACTTTTTCATCTTCCCAAACTGAAAGTCTGTCCCCATTTAACACTAACTGCACATCTTCCACTCCCCCAGCCCTCACCATTCTACTTTCTGTCTCTATGAATCTGACTCCTCTAGGCCCTCATATAAGTTAAATCGTTCAATATTTATTCTTTTGTGTCTGGCTTATTTCAGTTAGCATGATGTCTTCAAGGTTCATTCATGTTGTAGTAGCATTCATCAGAATTTCCTTCCTTTTATTTTAATTGCAGTAAAACACACATGACATAAAATTTACCATCTTAACCATTTTTAAGTGTACAGTTGAGCGGAGCTAAATAGATTCACATTGTTGTGCTATCATCACCACCAATCATCCACAGAACTCTTTTCATCCTGCCAAACTGAAACTCTGTACCTATTAACAATCACTCCCAATTTCCTCCTCCCCTGAGCTCATTCCTTTTTAAGGCTGAGTATTTTATATCCATTGTGTATATATAACACATTTTGTTTATCCATCCATCCATTGATAGACACTTGGGTTGTTTCCACCTTTTGGCTGTTGTTAATAAAGCTGCTATGAACATTGGGTATGCAAGTATCTATTTGAGTACCTCCATTTATTCTGTCTTTTGACAAAAAAAATAAAAATAAAATAATAATAATAATAAGTTTTAACACGTTCACTTTTTTCACCCTTTCCTTTATCGTCTGTGGTGTTTGTTTTTATGTCCCATAAGTATCATTTTAAAAAATTTCCCACGATTGCTACAATGGTCAGCCTGGTTTCTCTTCCTATTGCCCTGTAATCATAATGCTGAGGCTGGTCACCCCCAACTCAGGCTCTAGGCCCACCCCACCCAAATTACAGTAAACAGACTTTGTGCCCTGGACCCTCTTATTGGGGTCCCCCATTAGCATTCCTTGGGTCCAACTCCAGTCTAGTGACTCCAGCCTCATGTCTGGTTCCTCTTGGCTGAGTCCCTTCCACTCTCATTGGTCTTCTAATGAACACAGTCTTGTGCCTGAACTCAACCCCAAGGTCCAGGGCCTTGTTGTGTCCTATGCATGAACCATCCACACCCGGTCAGATTGTTTGAGTTCTAGTCCCTTTTGTAAACCCCTCCCCAGGACAGTGAGGTCTCAGAGAACCAGTCACTGCCTCCTCCCCACATCTGTTTAGCCTACAACCAGAGGTGCCTACATTCCTCATGCAAACAAACTGATCATTATTCGTTCTACCTTTTTACATACCACCTGCTATGTGCCAAGCACTGCTTGGATACAGACAGACAAGACCCATGTCCTCGTGGTGCTAACAGGGTAGTTGGGGAACAGGAAATAAATAGGAAAACGTGAAGAAATGAAACACTTAGCACCTTATAATAAGGCTCTAAAGGTTATAAACAGGGTGTTTTGCTAGAGAGTACCTTGGCCATGGGGATGCTGCACCTATGGTGATTAGAGAAGGCCTCCTGGAGGAGGAGATAGAGATCTGAGACCTAAAGGAGGTGGAGAAGAAGTATGCTAGACAGTGGCTCACTGCAGCTGCAGGATTCACAGGCCAGGAAGAGAGTCAACACACGGCTGCCTGGGGTTGAACCTCAGCTCCTGAGGCTCAGCTGAGCAGCCCCAACTCTCCAGCTGGGCCCACATCTCAGCAGCCAGTGCTGTTACCTCCAGGGCACTCACTGACTGTGTGGCCTGGTCCAGGACCCCTCATCTCCACATGGACCTCCCAAAATCTCTCCACGGTGGCCCTCAGCCAAGCTGCTGTGGCCATTCCCACTGCCAAGAAACTCGTGTGACAAGATGTTAAATAAGTATTTATTGAGGAGCTAACACATGGGCAGCCCGAAGTTGCAAAAGTAAATAAGCAAAATAATTCAAATCAGGGTGTTGAAGCAATATTTGCATACTTGTAGCAGCACTCTTCACAAAAGCCAAAAGGTGGAAAATACCCAAATGTCCATGATGGATGAATAAATAAACAAAATGTGGCATATACATACAATAGAATATTAATCTGACTTTAAAAGGAAGGAAATTCTGGCATGTGATACAACTTGGATAAAACTTGAAGATGTGAAAATTAATAAAGAAGACTTCAACCAAGACTGGAGTTGGGAAGGACTGCAAGGGGAGCACCCACACACTACCATTCATCAAAGTTTGCCCCACAGGGGAAGAGATATGCCTTACATCTCCAACGGGAAAATGTTTTCTACTCTACTACCCCAGCAGGAGAAGGAGAATGGAAGATTTTCTCCTCCCCCTGACAACAACCTAGCCAACGATAGACTGTCACAACCAAGCCAAAAAGAAATGACTTTGAACCTCGGCTCTCTGTCTTCTTGAAGGAAGGAATTCAATCAAGAGACAGAATTTTGTGCAGAATAAAAGAGCCAGAAATTTATTAGGAAAAGAAAAGAAAGCCCACTCCAAGACATGGAGAGGGCTGACCCAAGAAAGGGAAGCAGCCCTGCCTTACATTGTGCGAGGGATTTTCTTTGTATGGGTAGAATTGCCTCCCCCTCTCTCTTCTTTTATCTCTCTTCCTCTGAGGTGCGTAGTCTTCTGGCATTTACCAATGCATTGCTTTGATTTAGGGGCCTATATAAACACCCCCCACCTTGGTTTGGGGGTATGTGTAAACACATCCCTTTGGGGTATGTGAGAACCTGTAATCCTCCTGGGTAACTGCTAGGGGCTGCAGCAAGGGGCTTTCTAACCAAGGCTGAATTTCTCCTTCTCCTGCTCCTTTCTATCTACCTACCTACCATGTCAGACTCTTTGTTTATAATAGCTCCTCCAACTTCCCCTTTCCTCTATAAAAGAATAGTCCATTCCTCTAGACTTGCTTATGGTTTGGCCATGTAGCTTGCATGTCCCAAATTGCAATTCTCTGCTATTCTTGAATAAACCCATTTTTGTTGGTAAAATAACTCTTTTATTTTTCAGATCTACAGAGATATTACACTAAGTGAATTAGACCAGTCAAAAGAGACAAAAACTGTATGATTTTAACTGTATATAGAGTGGTAAAATTCAGAGACAGAAAGTAGAATGTAGAAAGTAGAAAGTAGAATGTTGGTTTCCAGGGAGTGGGGGAAGAAAGGATGGGGGGTTAGTGTATAATGGGTACAGAGTTTCAGTTTTGCAAAATAAAAAATGTTCTGAAGATGGAACATTCACAACAATGTGAATGTATTTAATGTCACTGAAGTGTGAGAACTCCATAAACTCTCCACATGAAAGGTTCCATTCAACCCCTGCACCCTTGACCAAATGCTAGCATGGCTTCTAACAGCCTGAGGCCTGAGCACTGGGAAGACCCACTCCCACCTGGAGATCCTGTCTGGAGAAACTCAAGGCTGCTGAAAGAATTTACCCTTTGATCCCAGCCAACATCTAATTAATCCCTTTCTTAGAGCATTTATTTTAAAAAGCTTATAATTATAAATCTTTCCTCTTTTCAAATATGTATGTTTCTGCTACAACCCAGGAGTCTTTCTGAAGGACCTGAAAACCATTCCTTTTAATGTATCATCAAGAAGGCTAGGGCTGCTCACCCTTAGTGTCTGGGGAGGGGAGAAGCCTAACTTTGGTAAATGCCAGTTAGAGGACGCAGCTGGCCTAACTGCATTTACACTGACCAACCCTTTTCCAGCTTTTTGCAATGTTTCATTCACTTTCCTCCCCTGCTTGAAACCCTGCTCCCACACCCTCCCTTTGAAATGACTGGGCATTTCTGGCAAATCTGAAAAGAGCTGAGCTGTTTCCCCGACTGCAGTAGTTACTGAATCAAATTTATTTTCACTGCTTTAAATAACATCCAGCTTTGTTTATCTTTGACAATTGTACATTTAAACATGGTTAAGACTATACATTATATGTTATGTGTATTTTACCACAGTTAAAATTTAACAGTCATAGCAGAAAAATTTTACTTAAAAAACTAAAGTGGACTTTTATTCAAACAGCTTACATTTTAATGGAAGAAATTTGACATCTGAGAAAGATCATGAAAGTGTCATATCTGAGGTACAGAAAAGGGTCTGGGGGTGTTTGCAGGAGGGACAGTCATTTCTAGTGGCAGGGTGGGGAGGAGGACAGAAATCAGGGAAGCTTTCATAGAGATACATGGAGAAGAGCATTTCAAGAACCCAAGGGGCCAAAGCTCCGAGGTGAGAAAGCAAAGGAATGCTGAGGCCACAGCAGGTACTTCCATCTGGTGGGAGCTGGAAAGGTTCAATCTGAGAGGAGCTTGCCAGAAGAAAATTTTGAAAGGGAGCAGAGAACCAAATCAGATCTTGGTTTTGCTCTGTAGGCCAAGGGGAGTCACTAATGGTTTTTAAGCAGGTAAAGTGAGGGATCTAACTCACACTAAAGGGATTCAGAGTTTGCAGCCCTAAAATATGCATTTGGGGATATTGATTATTTTAAGGAAAAAAAGACTCAGAAAGAAATTTTGAACCTCCTCCTTTACCTTCCTAAAGGAATTCAGAGATAAAAAAAAATCTGCTTACAGGAAGAGCTACCACCTCAGCGTCAAAATATGAACTAAGCGTGTGGCAGACAGGGAAGAATCTAGCAAAGTCTGTTTGTTAGACTCCGTTGTTTCTGGGTGGCCAGCAATAACTGGTTTACCACACTTTTGCTCTTTCTCATCTCCCTGTGGATTGCCTGCTTTCCCTTTGAAGTCCCAGACCCCTGGCTCCCTCTCCTTAGTCCAGAATGACATGTAAGCCTCAGCTGCCTAATTCCTTTTCCTGTCGAATATTCTCATGGAACCCCCCATATGTACATGCATAATAAATTTGGTTATTTTCTCCTTTTAATCTATCTCATGTTAATTTGATTATTAGACCAGCTGGAAGAACTTAGAAAGGTAAAAGGAAAATTAGTTTTCTTCCCTCACAATACAAAAGGCAGAGGATACCAGAGGTCTGGTGGTGTGTACCAGAGAGAACACAGAGGCTGGGGGGAAATTCTGAGAGCTAACACCATTGTCCAGGTGAGCCAGTAGAGAAAGGGAGCATAGAGTGAAAGGCCATGGTGGGGCCCTAACAAATAGCTGACGTGAAACATCCAGAAGGAAGTTGGAGCAAAGGAATGCCCAGGATCGGGGAAGGGTAGTGCTAGTTCCAACAGGAAGATAAAATGCAAAAAGAGGAATGTACTGGGGGCAAAAGCTGAGCAGTTCATATTTAAACTGGTTGAGCTAGAGAAACCAACAGGATATCCATTAGTTTATAATACAAGTCTAGTACTGATTCATTGAAAAAAAGCTGCTTTAATTGTTAATCTGGAAGGAAGATGTCCATGGTAGAGTTCATTGGGTTAATGATTTGATAACCCCTGCCCAGCCCCCCCTCCCTCTAATGAAACACAATTCCCTGGAAATTGGGTTCATACTCTAGATTGAGTGAGATGAAAGAAAGAGAGAGAGAGAGAGAGAGAGAGAGAGAGAGAGAGAGAGAGAGAGAGAGAAGAAGAAGAAGAAGAAGAAGAAGGAGGAGGAGGAGGAGGAGGAGGAGGAGGAGGAGGAGGAGGGGAGGGAGGGAGGGAGGGAAGGAAGGAAGGAAGGAAGGAAGGAAGGAAGGAAGGAAGGAAGGAAGGAAGGAAAACAGTAACTCTATCTGTAGGGGTTGCATTACCAGTTCCTGGATAGGAGGGTTTGGACTTTGTGACTAGACCGGTGCTTCCCAAATTTTGATGTAAAGATGAACCTCCTGGGGGTCATGTTAAAAGGTAGATTCTGACTGTGTAGGTGAGTGGAGCCTGAAATCCTTTGTTTCCAACAAGCTCCCTCCCTGGTAATCTGGGTGCTGCTGCTCTGTGAAGCATATCTGAGTAACAAGAGGCTAGAACACACTACTGAGATGTTGAGAAGGCAGGAGGGGAAGAGTAGGGAAATGACTGGAAACCTACCTACTCAGCCCCACAAGTCACCTGTGCATCATCCAACCTGCAAATGCCTCTGAGTCTGAGATTGCCCCGAGGGTAGATGGGCAAGTAGTGATAAGGAAAGAACTGGAAGAGCTCTGAAGTCAGGCGTGAAGAGCTCTGAAGTCAGGTGCTGAAACTTATTAGCAACGCAACATTTGGCAAATTATTTCCTTCTAAGATTCCTCAATCTGTAAATGACACAATAAGGGCTACTTCCCAGGATGGGAAATATGAAAGGAGGTAAGAATCAAGCCCGGTTCTCGCCATGACTAGGGATTCTGTCATAGCCAAAAGTGTTTTTCCTTTTAAATCTAAGGGAAGTCTATTCTAAATACCCCTCAATGGACTTTGTTAACAAGGAAAGGGTACATACAGATGAGGTGCTGACTAAGCTAGTGAGCTCTGGAGCCAGCTCTAGGTTCAGATCTGAGCTCTACCACTTATTCACTGTGTAAAGTGCTCAGGCTTCAGAACTAAATGGAGATGATAATAATGGCACATCTTTCGAACCGTTATAATGAGGATTAAATGTGCTAATGCACCGAAAACAATGTCTTGCCATGTAGAAAACCCTCAGTACATGACAGCAGTAGTTGTTATTATTTGTTTCAGATTAGCAAAAGTGATCTTTCATAAGTAAGTAGTCAAAGACCATCTTTGTGCTCCTTGGCTGACCACCACCCTCAATACTATTCAAGAGGCTGAAGACTCCAAAAGGGAGTTAGAGATTGTAGAGAGAATTTCTTTGGAATAATTCTTGAAGTGCTTTGGCATTTCTCACTCCCTCCCCACAATGGGGTATGTAGAAGGGGAGGAAACCTCCCCCTTGCTTCAAGACCAGTGGGAGGACCTTTAAGAGGACCATTGGGGAGCTTGACCTGTGTCCCCTCAAGTTTATGGGATACAGTGGACTGATGCTGGACTAGGACTCGTGTCTCAGAACCCCTCAAGGCAAGAAACCATGGCTGACACGGAACAGCTTGCACTTTCAGAGTCTGTGAGCTGTTCACATGGATAAGAGATAGGGCATGTCTAGAGAAAGCTGGCCTGAAGTTGTCACAGAACCTGCCCAAGAAGGTTACCTGGAGAGGCAAGGAGAAGTGAGTGGACAGAAGCTGCCATGACTAAGCTGACAGAAATGCCTTCACCTGTGGTAAAGAAAGTTCAGTGAGAGTCTCTCAGGGATCCCTCCTCCAGCATTTTTACAGATTAAGTATCACTAAAAATCTCATGAAAGTGTTTTTCGAGATAGAATCAACGATAAACATCTGCCAAGCCCAGAGAACTTTGATGCCAGCTCAAGATAGATCGATTCCAGGAAGACTTCTTGTTCCCAACACCCTTACTTGTCTAGCCCACTATCTGTTCTCCACCTTGCTTTGATCCTGGAGGGGTCAGAACCCATGGTTAGCAAGTTGTAGGAAGAAGGGTTGAATCTCCAGGTGAGGAAGTAGTGACAGTGTCTCCCCAAATCTCTTTCCTACTAGTGGCAACCAGTCTAAATCCGACCAAAACTGTGGGAGAGCAGAGGCTTAATTTTCAATGAGATGCAAAGATTTTGAGTTTTGACTGTTACACAAAATTGGACCATTGAATTCCTAAAATGAAACTGATTTGCAAGACTTGAAGTAACTGGAGATTTTTTTTTATCTGAGACTGACCAGACTAGTCACAGGATCTGCCCTAAATTTCTTCTGAGGGGTGAGAAAGAAAGAGTCCAAAGAGTGGGTTTGAACAGGCTGGGGGCAGGGGGAATATAGTTGTTTCTATTGACAATAGCAATGGTCAATGTAGCACAAAAGCAGGAAATCAACATCCCCTGACAGACTGCAGAGCTCCTGGCAGCAGCTTCCATTACGTGGGTGAACAAAACTGACTCCTAAGCCATACACTAACTCCTAAAGGGAATAAATGGGGAAGAGGGGAAATTTAGGAAAATACCAATACTCCAAGCTAATCAATTAGGTGTCAGTTCAGAGCTTTAAAATTTGGGGTACTGTTATACTTCTGACACATTTATACCCAACCATGGGAGATGTCAGAGGCACACGAGCTACAGGTGATGAGCTTCATCTCAATTGTAATTTCTAAGAATAGAGACTGTACTGCTCTATAACAAGTTACTCCAAACTCAAGAACCGAAACAACAATGCACATTAATTATCTCACATAGTTTCTGTGCATCAGGAAATTGGGAAGAGCTGGAGTGGGCAGTTCTGGCTCAGGGTCTCTCATGAGGTTGTAGTTAAGATGTCAACCAGGGTGGTAGTCATCTGAGGCTTCACTGGAGATGGAGGGCCCACTTTCAAGATGGCTCAGAGATACGGCTAGGGCAGAAGGCCTCATGTTTTCACCATGTGAATCTCCTCAGAAGGCTGCTGGAATGTCCTCACAATATGGTAGCTGACTTATTTTAGAGCAAGGGGTCCGAGAGAGCGAGAAAGAAGCCACCATGCTTTTTGTGACTGTTTGGGAAGCCACACACTATCAAGTGATAGCACTATGTTCAATAGAGGTATCACTAGGTTCAGCCCAAACTGAAGAGGAAAGAAACTAAGCCCCACTTCTTAAAGAGAGGGCGTCAGTGAAATCGTGGCCACCACAGAGAGTAACTCCTCTCCCATGCAGAGAGAAGAGGAAGACAAAACAGGAAAGGAGGACATGCTCAGTGGAAGGGCATACAGACCCATCAATGAAGCTGGGACCCTAAAGCACCAGGTAAGGCCAAGTTATGACGTATGCCAGATTTTGGTGAGGCCCTTAGAGGATGATTTCAAAGTCATGAAGAGATCTCAAATAAATCACTGGCAGGAGTCTTTACAGAAAGAAACTGGGGAGCATAGCTGACAGTATTACAGGACAGAGCTATCAATCAAGAACTTCATGAAATGTTCCAGGGAGGCACCCAGATAACCCAGTGTTCTGGGATCACAAGCCCACAGTGATTAGATACTGATTCATACGGCAGATAAAAAAGAAAGAATTATTTTAAATTCTGGACACAAAGAGCAATGAGAGCAGACTAGCCCAACAAATATTAAAATATATTTTAAAGTTACAATAATTTTTTTAGTATGATGATGCTGCATGAATAGATAATAATAAATCAGAATATAAAATCCACAAAAAGACCAAATGATAAGAATTTAAATATATAATAAAGGCAGCATTTAAAATCTTTGGAGAAAATACGCACTGTTCAGCAGGTTGGTATTGGGAAAGCTGCAGAACTAGTTGGTAAAGAAAAAGTTGGGTTGCTATTTTGACAAAATTAATGCCTCATAGATTTAAATTTAAATAAATAAATAAATAAATAGGGGCGGGCAGATGGCTCAGTCGGTTAGCGTGTGAGCTCTCAACAGCAAGGTTGCCGGAAAATGGTGACTAAACTTGGAGCTGAGCTGCGCCCTCCACAACTAGACTGAAGGACAACGACTCGGAGCTGATGGGCCCTGGAGAAATACACTGTTCCCCAAGAAAAAGATTGTTTTAAATAAATAAATAAATAAACAAAACCATGAAAGTACTATCTAGAATAAAGTAACTAGAATAAAGCATGAGAAAAATATTTTATCATCTTGAAATACTTTCTAAGCATGACTTCCAGAAACCATAGAAGATCTATCAATTCAACCTCATAGAAAAAAAAAATCTTCATACGAAAACCTATCAAAGCAAAACAAAGTACGAACTGGGAAAAAAATATTTGCAACTCCTATCACATAGACAAAGACTCTTAAAAATTAAAAAGAATCAGACCAAACTCCATAAAATAATGGGTAAAGACAGCTCATAAAAAAGGCTCTTTACATTAAAAAATTTGTCGATCTCTCTCATAATAAGAAAAAGCCAAGTTAAAACCCAGTGAGGTAACTTTTTTCACCATGTGGTTTGGCAAGATCAAAATGTGATCCATGTGTTGACAAGTATCTGGGGATGAGTACATTCATATGTTGCTGGTAGGAGGATAAACCAATGCCCAAATTTGTGGAGAGATACTTGAAAATATCTACCAAAATTACAAATGCACTTCTAAGAATTTAACCTACAAATATCGTCATATATGTATGCATTGGGGAATGAAGAATTCCCCTCCCCCTCTTTAGTTCTTACAGCTGGACAAGTAATAAAATAATAAAAATTGACACAAGACTAGGTTAACAGGAGAAAAACTAATTTAACACATGTGCATGGGAGAATCACAATACAATGCTCAGATCGTAAAATCAGGCTCAAAGAAATGATCGAACCAGGCACCTTTTTATACTATTTAGGCAATTAAAAAAATAAAAAAATAAATTTGTGAAAAATTGACAGAACGAAAAAAAAAGTACTCATTTGAAAGGAATCTAAGCAAGGTTGGGTATTCATTACTGAGGAATTTAAACAAAGTGGTAAATTAGAAAAGGTAATGAGATTTCAATATACAGACTCTGCCTCTGAGTTGTTTAACTCTAGCAATAAGGGTACAGGACACCTTTCACGTGGGGAATTTATTTGCTGCATTCAAGGAGACAGGGAGTGTCAAGTGTCCTCATGGCACTGGCTGCTGGTCAAGAAATTTTAATTCAAAGTAATCAACAACATGCCATTGTGGAATGTTTTGGGATGACCTCTCTTGGGCTCCAAATTGTCACATCACATATGAAGCAAATTATTCATTGAAATTCCAAAAAATTGAAAAGATCCAAATGTCCATCAATAGTGGACTTTTTAAATGAAATGTGTACTATTACGCACAAGTTAGAAAATGGCAGAGATCTGTATGTACTTCAACCAGATATGTTGTCTATTGATATAAACAAGGTGCAGAGCTATGTGACTGTCACTATTTGTTTAAAAGGAGGAAGGATACGAATATTTACACATATATTTGCCTGTGTACACAAAATCTGTGAAAGTCACACTAGAAGCTGGTAACGCTGCTTACTTTTGGAGAGGGGAACTGAGTAGCTGGGGGGGTGAAGGGGAGTGAGAGAGACTTCACTTTATTTCCTTTTATATCTTTTGAATTTTGAAACATGTGACTAAAATACTATTAATAATTCCAGGATGGGGGAAAGTTTAAATAAAAACAAAACAAAACAAAAAGAGTAGGCCCCAAATTGAGAAGTGAAATCATGGACATACAAAATTCTTTTCTTATTTTTTAAATTGAGATATAATTCAGATATCATGAAATTCATCATTTTAAAGTGTACCGTTCAGTGGCTTTTAGCATAATATATACAAAAAGCTGTGCAACCATTACCGTTGTCTAATTCTGGAATATTTCATCACTCCAAAGGGAAACCCCATATGTTAGTTGGTCACTCCCCAGGTCCCACTAGTCCCAGGTAACCATTAATCTGCTTTCTGTCTCTATGAATTTGCCTATTCTGGACATTTCATATAAATGAAATCATACACTATGTGATTCTTTGCAGCTGACTTCTTTCACTCAACATAATGTTTTCAATGTTCATCCAGGTAGTAGCAAATGTCAGAACTTCATTTTTTTTAATGGATGTAAAATATTCCATTGTATGGATATATATACCCTTTTTGTTTAGCAGTTGATGGACAGTGGGTCGTTTACACTTTTCGGCTATTATGAGTAATGCTGCAGAAATGCAAAATTTTCATCTACATCGATTTCAAGATTTCCTAATACTCAAAATGAGAATTGGGCAGCGTGTATTACCACATAATGGATATTTTCTGTACACATTTTCAAATACAGTTAAAATACATTCTGGTCCAACTATGAAAAAGTCAAATGTTCATTTAAGTCCAATCTTTCCTTTTCCATCCCATGCACTTCTCACCCACCTTCCTCATCTCTTCTCGGCTTTTCCTGTCTTCTGTGTCTGATTCCCTGTCCCTCTGTGCAGTCCCAGTCGCCCTTTCCTCCTTTACGGTGCATTTTTCATCCCCCCTCTGTTTGCCAACATGTATAATCATCATTGCCAAATTAATTCATCCTGGAAAATATTTAAAAGCTGACACACCCGAGCTTTCTTTGAATAGTCATTTTTGTCATTAGCTCTTTGCCTGTAGGCCAAGAGGTTTGTTGAAACCCGCCCTGCCCCCCTTCTCCCGCAAATATGAAACTCTGGTATTTTTTAAGCCCAGATTGACTGAGCCCCAGAGACTCTTTTAACAAGAGATTAGGTTTAGCAGCAACTGGACAGTACTTAGTTCCAGATAAAATCTGGAGAAGCACCACGGAAGTAACTTTCTCTCTCTCTCTCTCTCTCTCTCTCTCTCTCTCTCTCTCTGTCTCTCTCTCTCTCTCTCTCTCCCTCCAGAGAAAACATTTTGCCTGGAGTTTCCTGAGAGTGAGAATAAACACGAAAGATAAGAGCTCAGATTCTTCTGCTGCCATCTTGCTTCATCCAGGCTCCAGAGAGAATTCCCTCTGAGTGTGAAGCACAGGCCTTATTTACAAGAGTGGATACTTAGGAGTGAAAGTTCAGAGTTTCAGATCAGTCCTTGCTCAGGAGCTGAGGTCATTCTGTTACAGCCTGAATAAAAGTTGTTTGGATTTTAAAATTATAAGTGTCATTGTCCTACAAGTGACTGAAACGCTCTTTAATGGAATATAGACACATATATTTTTTAACTGTATGTTTGCCTTTATATTCCCCCTTGGGAATGGCCAGCAGCCTGTCTCACCTGAACTACTGCAACAGTGTGAATTGCTCTCTCCTCCTCTCCCCTTGTCCCATCCTGTCATCCTACAGTGACACAGGTTGATCTCCTCCCACATTTTTCTACCAGTCAGACCCCTGCTCTAAACCATTCCATGTTTCCCTGGTACGAGCAGGACAAAGTCCCGATTCTTAGCCTGCTGCATGGACACATACAACGTGCCACTTTTTGTTCCCCATCTATCTATCACTGCTCTCACACACACCGTCTACTCCAACCAAACAGGTTCACTCTCCTCTGAACACCCCAAGCACATTACGGCCTCGGCTCAGACCATACTCTCTACTCTCTGTAAGGCTCTTTCTTCCCTCATTCAACAAGTATTTACAAAGCCCCACTATGTACCACGAGGTGGGACTTCACAGTAGCATGGAGAGTGAGGGCAGCAGAGGAGGCATCAGGCAGTTCTAACACAGTGAGAAGAGGGGTGGGTGTGGAGAGCAGGGTTCTGGAGAGTCAACCAGCTGAGGGTGGGGAGGATGGGGGAGAATAACATCAGCCACATTCACTGAGTGCTTTTGTTAGGGACAGCTGGAGGAAAGAGTCATGCGAGAACAAGATTGATCTATTAGAATTTATTTGGCGTGTGTGAGCTGTGGGAGGTCAGGCTAGAGCGGAGGGAAAAGATCATAACCTCTCTGAGCAAAGAGGAGTATGGAGTTTTATAGGAGAGGGTAAAGAGGCTGTTCCCCCTTCAATGCTTCAGGGGGTTTTCCATCCCATGCACTTCGTTGACTTTCAGGGCATGATCAAGTCCTCCAGCTCCACAGCCTGGCCCCAGGTCGCCATCTGGACCACCCAGGCCCACCCAGGCCCACTGATCACAGGCCCCTAGGAGATAGAGCAAGACAGGATCAAGACAAGATGGCTTTTAAGATAAGGTTTCTGCTCCTGGCCTAAATATGGCTTAACACTTTCTACAACTGTTGTAGATAAAGTTCTCCCCATTCTAGAGAGGCTGAGAGCCAGCAAGTGGCAGAGGATTACGTGCGGCTGGCCCCTCTGCAACACCCCACTTGGAGGCCCACCTCCTCCACCAGCCTCCCAGGTCAGACAGGCCGAAGTGATGGCTCTGACAACAAAAGCTCTTACCCTCCGCGTTTCATTTAGTAAGTCGTGGCATAGGCACTCGTTCTTTGCAGTGGTTTTAAACTTTGTGTGCATGTTTTATCTTGTCTCCCCAGCTGGCTATGTCCCTGTGGGCAGGACATAGTTTCATACACATTATTTTGTACAGAGTAGGCAGCCAATAAATATCTGTTGAATGAATAAGTGATTGAATGTACTCATAGCACCTGTTTATTTATTCAAACCATCTGTCCAAAAAATAGCTCCTCAAAACAGAGGTAACTGCTCTTTCCTACGTTACCAGGGATGTTGAATAGATTAATTCATTTGTGTCTCTAATAAGACTTGAGATCTTTGGTTGAAAAACTCTAAATCTTGCTGGCTGAAAAAAAAAGCTTATAAAATAAAATATATTTTACCTTGTAATAGGGCCTCAAATACTCTCCTTTATAAGCATAACATCTCACTTAAACTCAAATTCAAACACAAAAGGTGAAGAGCCTAGAATAAGGGGAAAAGGCTGATATCATTTCTCTTTTTTGTGGTGTCTAGAATGATTTCTGAGCGCCGGATGGATGCTGCCCAACTCAGAAGAAATGCACAAAGCAATGCCTCGCTCAGAGTCGGCCTTTTCCTGAAGGGTAGATGGCTCTGCCCATCCAAAGCTGGGACACCAAAGCTCTGGAGAAGCTTCTCACTCAGCAATTAAAGCTGCTGGAGCTACGCCCAGGCCCTGAGCAGCCTTCAGCTTTGTCTCTAGAAGAAAATGCTGCTGAGCACCCACGAAATCTGCAAGGAGATTAAAAATAATTGAATGAGAGCCACAGCTTTGCTCTCCTTGCCTTCCCCTCTGGGCATGTGGCTGCCTGCTCCCAGAATGCCGTGTGTAGCATGGGAGGTGGCCTTCCAGGGAGGACTGGGCATGGTTGACCACACCCTTCTTTAAAGTCTGTCCTCTCTGTGTTTGAGGGACACTGCCCTCCTTTTGGCCAGGTTTCCTGTCTCCTCCACCTTCTCCCACCCCCATCCTCACTGTTCTACCTGCCTTCAAGGTTGAAAGCCGTGTTCTCTTTCCTTCTCTGCTCTTCACATTCTGTCCAAGCAACTCCCTTATTCCTATGGTGTCAAATACCTACCCCAAGTGGCAAAACCCCCAAATCTTACATCAGTTTACACACTTGCCTGCTGAGAGTGCAAACTCATTATGCCCCAAAGTATTTCATTCCTGATTGTCTTCTGATTTCCCATCTTGATGGATTGTACCACTGTCTGCCCTGCTACCATGGGAGCCAGAAACCTGGGAGACATCAAGACACTCCTCTCCCTTCTCTGCAGCCACATGTGCTGTGAAGTCCAGTCCTTTTCAAGTCGAAGCTTTTCCATTCCGACTACCAGGGCCTTCATTCAGGACCTGGCTTTGAATCCCTCAACTCCCAGCTCAGGGCTGGCACGTAATTGGTTCTTAATAAATAGGTATTAAATTCATGACTGTAATGAAGAGTAATATGAGAAAACACATGATTTCCATGTTAGGGAAAAAGAAACTATAGGCCCAAGGTGGGGCTATTTACCCCCAGGACAGCAAACCCAGATTTAATTGCAGTTTCAGCCCCTCCCAGGAGTGGAATTTTAAACTGGAATTTCCTGATCAGCGCTGGTGAGGTAATCTGCCTGATAAGACCCTTGTGCCTTCCCCCAGACAGGCCAGACTTGCCTGAAATGATCCTTTCTTTTTCTCTTTTGCTAATAACTTTCTTGTCCTGCCCAGTTTCCTGTAAGAACTTTCTATTTTGCACAAATCCTCACAGTATCTCTATGTTTACTGGATGGGATCTTGTTCTATTTGGGAATCCTCCAATAAAGCCAATCAGGTCTTCTGATTTACTTGGTTGAATTTTGTTTTTTAACACACATGTGGAATTTTATAGAGATGAAATAATATGCAGAGCTACAAACAGTTTTTACACTTTCTAAAGTTTTAAAATTTCTGAAACGCCAGAAACTTTGCATTTTCTGTCTGAAGTCTAAAATCTCCACCTCACTCTACAAGACTTTTTTCCCAGCATCCTCAGCTAAAACCACCAAGCAGTAGTGTGTTAAGGGGAAGGAGCCATTAGCTTGGGTACAGACAATATGGGGTGGTTTGGGCTATAAAGATTTTAAACAAACCAACTAAAACCCTCTGTTTTTTATTATCACCATGTGCTGGCAATTCTAAACAATGTCAGTGATAAAATTCTACTGGTCCCCCTGCCCACCCAGTAACCCAGTCTTCTTGTGGTTCTTCTTTTCATTGTTGTAAGGGAAGCTATATATGATCATAAAAGCTCTGTCAATTAAAGAGAGACCAGAAAAAGCTCTCAATTGATGATTCAAAACTACCTTCTCCTCTACCTTCCTTGGCCTGCTTGAAAGATTCTTAACAGGATATGGAGATTAAAGAATTAGGCATGCATCTAAATAAAGACTTTGTAAATTTCCTTTTTTCTTAGGGGTTATGGGGGCTAAAAAAAAAAATTTAACAATTTTTCTCCCAACTTCTAAGTTCTACTAGCTGGGCTAATAATCGAATTAACAGAGATTAACAAGATAAAAACAAAACTTTAATACATGCCCATGGGGAATTCACATAAGCATGAAAATTCCAAAGATAGTGAGGCAATATTAGGTATGTATGACGTTTTGGACAAGGGAGAAAAAGGCGTGGGGGATGGGGTCGTAGATTTCAGGAGTGAGAATGGACAATTTATAGGCAGTTGAAGAAGAATGGAACATACATGGCAGGCAAATTCTTGCTGGGCAACTCAGAAACAATGGGACACAGAGGGTATCTGGCTAACAGAGTTGGAGTCTTCCTGACTAATCTAGGATGAAGATTACTTAAAGTGATTAAGCCAAGGCTCCCTTCCCAAAGCAGGTTTCTCTGTCTGAATCTCTTGAATAGGAAAGGGGAGTCCTTTGACTCCCCTTTGAGGAGTCCTCAAATGTTCTTTGAGTCCTCTGTTTCTTAATAGAGAGCTTAAAATCAATATCCCAAAAGGCAGCTTCAGAATGGCAAAGTTTTGGGGTTCCCTTCAGGGCTTATACCAATGAAATAAAAGATTTCTAAGCCATTTCTGCAGTATTCCTATAGCCTTAAATACAATAAGCAATTGTTACAAACGCGATGTAGTTCTGGGTAAAGATACACGATAAGCACACACATCTCATTTCACTTCTTTCTGAAATGCTAAAAACAAAACAAATAAAACCCACATAGGGGCAGGGAAAATGAGAGAGAAAACAAATAAAACTTTGGAAGCTGGAAAACAGATGGACCAGTGGGAAATGATTTAGCTGACCTGAGAAAGTTGAATGCTAAACAAATGGGGAAAGCTGAGAACAGCTTGATTTACAGCTCAGAATCCTTAGAAGACTCAGGAAACATGGGTAAAGGAAATGTGCCTTTCATCCTAGGGAGACTAAGGTAAAAGCTGTTTAAGAAGCAGTAAATCCCTGTATCCCCTCCCCGACTCCAGGACTGCCCATCCCCCACCACAGCAGAAGGTGGGAGATCTATTCTCAGAGGGGAAAGGAGAAGTTCTCTGGACTACGGGATGTCAGGCACAGTTAGGGGTGAGGAGATTCTACTGAAGGAGGTAGATGGTGTGAATGTTTACACACTGAGGAATGAGGCAGTTAAAGTTTCCCCGCTATACTAGGCTTCCAGATGTTGGCAGCCAGGCTCTCACTCCAAACAGGGTGCTGCACTATCCTGTGTATGTGTGTACATGTGTGTGTGTGTGCATACCTAACCCTGCCAGCCCCAAAGAAAGAACTAAAGATATGGACCTAGCAGTTCCTAGTCAAAGGGCCCATGCAGATCACTCTAAAATGTTGCTCTCGGTCAGCACGAACTATCTGTTCTCAGAGGTCCCAATCAGGGGTTTAATTCCAATTCTTAATTAGGAGCAGGGTTAACAGACATTTAAGGAGAGAGTCTAACGTGATAGACATCAAAACAAAGAAAGAGGGAAACAACTTGGAGGAAATAGGACCCTGCAGGGAGAAGATAACTTCCAGAACACCCTTTAGCATTGAGAGGAGCTGTCCAGCCTCCGGCCAGGGCCTCAAAACGGGGTCAAGACACCATTTTATTTTTCATGCTATATTATTTTTTATTAGGGATGAAGACCCTTCCAATCATGTCACTTAGATCACCCACTGCTCTGTCTAACTGCCTGTCTCTTGTGTCTGTCTTCCACAGTGGTGAGGCGGATACACTTCCCGCAGGGAAGAGAAATGCAAGATTTGTTGCCTTTACCAACCGCTAAAATGTTGGAGAGCAGGGTGGCAAAGCTGTTGCCGTTGGTATCTTTCACATGCACCATATCAAAAGAACCAGGGTGTCTCTCTTTGTGGTGATCACATCAATTTCTCCCAGAAATTGTCACCATGCACAGGTTATCAGTGTCAAACTTGAAGAAATAGTAATTTTGCTGGTCTCCAAATCAATCTGAATGGTGTCGTTCACCTTGATGAGGGGTCAGGGTAGTGGAGGGTGCGAGCATCATGGGTCATGAGATGCGGGATTCCTTTTGTGCCCACAAATGTATTTCTCACTTTGTACAACTTGTACATGGCCTCCTCAGGTGTAATATGATCAACAGCAAAGCGACCCTTAGTGTCATAGATCAGACAGAAGTTCTCTCTGGTCTTGCCGATGCTGATGACATCCATCAAACCAGGGGGGGAGGTCACATCAGTTTGGACCCTCCCATCAATCTTAATAAATGCCTGCATGCAAACCTTCTTTAATTCATCTCCTGTTAGGGCATATTCAGTCTGTTCCTTAGGGAGATGATGAGAGGGAGACATTCCCTCAGCTTGGAAGTACCGGTAGATGGATGAGGAACAAACACACGAGTCTGTTTATCCAATGTTTTGGATCCATTACATGCTTCAGATGCTTCTTGGGATCACGAGCCATGGCTGCGCTGGGAGGCAACATTTTTTAAAAACAATGTTAAGCGATATACAGAGAAGAGTGCCTATTTGTGGGAGGGAGTGGGAGGATATCAAAAAGTTGCATTCAGAGAATAGAAGAGGTGCTATTAGAAATTAAAACTATATCAGAAATTGAAAGTTCACAGTAAAATTGGAAATATTCCAGAGCAAAAAGGCAAAGAGATAAAACAAAACAAATAAATAAGTCAAAGAACTGGTGATCCAACATAGGAGAGAGGTGAAGGGAACCCCATAAGATGGTGAAAGGAGACCTCAGCATGACAGCCATGACAGCATGAGACCCCAGCATGCACCTGCCCAGGGGCAGCCAGCCCAGAGAGCTTTCATGAAGATGAAATCCATAGGATGTTTGATGAAAAAGAACATTCTGGAAAGGGACCTAGACCATTAGCAGAGAGTTTGGGATCAAATTAGTTATAGCCATACAGAAAATTAAACAATTATTCTTTAAAAAGATAATTAAAGATAATTAAAAAGTTAATTTGGGAAAAACTAATAACTGGACAGGAAAGACAAACAGCTCAGGCTCTGCTCTGATCAGTAGATAGTCCCACTACAGTGAATACAGAAACTGATGTAAAATATGACTGTATTGGGAGGAGGGGGAAGAAGAAAGGAAGGGTAATGTGTGGGCGGGGGCCAAGGGAGGAACAACAACTGAATCTTCATCTTTCATGGAAGAAAGAAAATAACGAATGCCTTAAACTGAAAAATAAAGCAATAGCAATATAAGACTAGTTAATTAGAGATATAGAGGTAAACACCATAAGAATCAGCTAAAAGCACATAGTTGACAAGAGGAAAGAGAAATTGGAGAGGAGGGAGAATGGGAAGTGATTTAGGACTATTTTTTGTGTAACTTGATGATTTAATTGACTTTTGAAAATAAATATATACTGCGTTTTGCCATGTACAATGTGTACCCATGTTTTTTGGCCCAAACTTTCAGGGGAAAAAGCTTTTGTTTTAATGTTTTAATTCAAATTTTTATTTGTTTGCATTTGGGTACTTGTTTTTTGTATTATAAAGGAATCTTAGCATTTATTTTTAAACATATTATGGTACAAGAAATTTTATGTAACAGATAATTACAAAACACAAGAACAGATACAAGGTACAAGAAATTTTATGTATCAGTAACAAATTTATGATATTTACCCATCACAGAAGGCCAAGAACTCTTCTTTGTCGTTAATTCAACGAAACCAGTTATTGTATTCCAGGGTATTATGTTGCATACGGATATCCTTATTGATTTCTAAAGTTACACTTTCAACTCGTAAACATAAATAAAAGAATTTAAAACATTTATATTAATATGGAATTATAGTATAATACTATCTGTGTATAATGCACATCCTTATTTTTCCCTCACAAATTTGGGCAAAAAAGTGCACATTATACATGGCAAAATAAAGTACATACATTTGATAAAAAGTAAAACAAACAAGTATGGGATTTATTTGCAAAAGGAAAAAATGTTTATTCTAAACTAAAGCAACTTATTAATATTGTGAACCCTGAGAAGGGCTCCTGATGGTTAACTAGGCTCAAATTAAAAACAAAACAAAACCAGAGCCTAGCAGCCATTTCTAAACAGGGGCTTCTCATGCAAGCTGCACTTTAGGGAGAAGTCTATACTAAACTGCACTGTGTTCCTGCCGTTTGAGCCAGCCCCTAGAAAGGAGTTCCTGGAATCCTATTTCAACGAACAGGACTGAGCCTTTCCACATCCAGTTAGAGCTGTGCAACTATATCCCCATCAGCATATTCACTGACCAATCAGAGGGGCTCTATTCTGACTAATCAGAAACTTAATTATTAACTGAAACAGCAAAACTCTCCAATTCTAAAGACATGTTGGGCGGAACTGGGTTGCCTGCAAACCCTGAAGTGTTTAGTCAAGGGCTGTTCACTCCTCAGGTTCTATCTGGGCGCTGAGTCCAGACCCCATGTCTCCAGGAGGCTGCCTAGCTCAGGACAGGAATACATTCAGAGGGTGTGACATTGTGATTTATAATAAGAAATATATATTTGGTCTTCTTCCCAGTTTCTGGCTCACAGTTCCCCAAACACTTGGTATTTCCTAAGTGTTAAGAGTGATAAAGTTGTCTTTTTTTTTTTAAGTTTTACTCACACTTTTTCTTTTTTTAATTTTATTGGGGAATATTGAGGAACAGTGTGTTTCTCCAGGGCCCACCCCTCCGGAAGCTCAGCAGCAGCTCCTTGTCTTCAGTCTAGTTGTGGAGGGCGCAGGTCACTGGCCCATGTGGGAATCAAACCGGCAATCCTATTGTTCAGAGCTCCCGCTCTAACCAACTAAGCCATCATGCTGGCCCTAAAGTTGTCTTTTGTTATGTGAATGAAGTGACTTTTGGAAGCACCTAAGAACGGGGCTGGTTGCCAGGAAAACCAAACATGTGATTAGAGAGTTGGAACTCTCTGTACCCCCACCATCTTCTGGGAGGGGCTGGAGGTTAAATCAACTACAAATGGCCAATGATTTAATCAATCATGACTACGTAATGAAGCCTCCATAAAAACCCAAAAGGAGAGGGTTTGGAGAGCTGCCTAGTTGGTGAACTCATGGAGATGCAGAGAGTGGTATACCTGGAGAAGTCATGGAAGCTCCACATGCCTTCTCCATACTTTGCCTTATGCATCTTTTCTACCTGGCTGTTCCTGAGTTATATCCTTTTACAATAAACTAGTGATATAGTAACATATTTCTGAGTTCTGTGAGTCGTTGTAGCCAATTAATGAAGCCCAAAAGGGGCATTGTGGGAATCTCTGATTTAAAGCCAGTTGGTCAGAAGTACAGGTAAGAACCTGGACTTGCAATTGGCATCATGAATTGTAGGGGGTCTTTGGAACTTTCAATCTATAGCCCATTGGTCAGAAGAACCTGGGCTGGCAGCTGGCATCTGAAGTGTGTGTGTGTGCACGTGCACACACACTTGCGTGTGTGTAGGGGGTGGGGAATGGACAGTCTTGAAGGACTGGACCCTTAACCTGTGGAATCTGATGCTATCTGCAGGTACTGTCAGAATTCGGTTGAATTCTTTGACACCCTGCTAAACTGGGTCCAGGAACCAAATTTAGAGGGCAATGCAGCACATCCATCCACACGTAAATATGTGCACACTGGACAACACAGTGTCTGATGGCAGAAGCATTGACTCATTTTTAGCATTGTTTATCCATCAGCAACTCTGTTGGAACTTCATACTGACTCTGGGCCACACACGTTTCAGTTTCTATCCTCCCTCTTCTTCCTGCCCAAAATTACTAGCAATAAGAAGTGAGGCAAAACTTTTAGTATAGGAAGTAAATGAATGGGACTTTATTTTAAGTGGAATATAAAATGACTATAATCTCTGTAAACTTTTCCAATAATCCCATAGGAGGAAATGGTAAATTATACCACCTTCACTTTAAAGTAATATGTTAAATAATGCCCACACCAAACCCTTCTATCTCAGTCTGTTCAGGATGCTACACCGAATACCACAGACTGGGGGGCTCATAGAAAACAGAAATTTATTTCTCAGAGTTCTGGAGACTGGTAGTCCAAGATCAAGGCACCAGTAGATTTAATGTCTGCTGAGAGCCCTTTTCCTGGTTGAGAGACATCAGTCTTCTCACTGTGTCCTCACAATGAGGGTCCAGGAAGCTCTCTGGAATCTCTTCCCTTTACAAGGGCACTAATCCCATTCCTGAGGGCTCCACTCACATGACCTAATTACCTCCCAAAGGCCCGAGCTTGTAATACCATCACGTTTGGGGATAGGTTTGAACATAGACATTTGGATGGGTGGGTGACACAAACATTCAGTCTATAGCATGTACCTTAGAAGAGACTTTTATGGATTGATTAATTAACTGAGTCGTACTATCTTCCTCCTCAGTAGTCTAAGAGAACAACAACAACAAAAAAACACAAAAAAACAACATTTCCTTCACTAAACCACTGGCATAGGTTTCCATGAAGACCAAATAGAAAAGGACCACTACCCCAGCGTTACCCTAACACCGGGATAATCATTTCTTTACTTTTCTTTTACTATTTTACCACAGCACAGGAGTCCCCCCTTATCCACAATTTTACTTTCTACGGTTTCAGTAACCCATGGTCAACCGAGGTCTGAAAATATTAAATGGAACATTCCAGAAATAAACAATTAATAAGATTTAAATTGCACACCATTCTGAATAGGGTGATGAAATCTCATGCCATCCAGCTCTGTCCTGCCTGGGAAGTGAATCATCCCTTTGTCCAGCATCTCCACTCTGTATAGCCCCCACCAGTTAGTCAGTTAGGGCCCATCTGGTTATCAGATTGGTTATCAGAAAGAGTGAGAGAGAGACAACATTCATGTAACTTTTATTACAGTATATGGTTATAATTGTTCTATTTTATTGTTAGTTATTTTTGTTAATCTCTTATTGTGCCTAATTTATAATTTAACCTTTATCATAGATATGTATGTATAGGGAAAAATAGTATATATAGGGTTTAGTATAACTGTAGTTTTAGACATCCACTAGGGGTCTTGGAATATATCCCCTGCAGATAAGGGGGGATTACTGTATACTAAGTAATATAGTAGAGTTTTGCATGATTTTAAACTTTGCATGGATGGGAAATCTGTATGATAATCTATCTGTATGTATTTTTTGCATCTTGTTCCTTTTGCTCAATCTTACATATGTGAGCTACGTCCACTTTGTTGCATGCATCTCTCTTTACTCATTTTCAATTGTATAACATTTCATCATACGAATAAGCCTTTCTCCATTCTACTGTTGATGGGCACTTAAACTGCTGATAGTTTGGGGTTATTCTTGTTCATGGCTCCAAATGAACATGCACACAAATTTCTCTAGGATGGTGCTACCTGGTAGAACTTTCTGCAACGATGAAAATATTCTACATCTGTGTTGGACAATATAGTGGCCATCTGCCACATGTCCTGCTGAGAATTTGAAATGTGACAAATGTGACTGAGGAACTTAATTTTTATTTAATTTTACTTAATGAAAATTTAAATAGTGACATGTAGCCAAGAGGCTACCATATTGGACAGCACAGGTATAAGGTATATACATAACTTTGGAAGGTATATACATAACATAAGGTATATACATAACAGTGAAACTGGTATAAGGTATATACATAACAGTGGAACTGGCGAGTATTCAGATCATAACTTCAACTCTAGTAGATAATGTCACACCATTTCCAAAGTTCCTGGTCCAGCTACTTATGTGTTTACGTGCAGAAGTAGCTGGACCAGTTCCTGGTCTGCTACTTATGTGCAGAAGAAACGTCATTACACTGCCAAGCATCGAGCAACAGTTGGACTTCTTGGGAGAAACATGGCTATTGAGTCCTCAGGAACCTCAAGTGACATGTTAATTTTGGTTTATGAATATCATGTTTTACAACATTTACTAACTTCCTCCCAGCAGGTTACTAGTAGCCTTCACCATATTTAACAATGAAATTTGCTGGAATTGTGCTTTATTCACCCATGAAATCAAAGAGGGGACTCAGGCTTTTGGATTAGGAAGATGTTTGAGAGTGATTAGAGAATCACTGGTAGAGTTGAAAGAAAACTAATTTTGGATCCAAAAGCCTTGGGTTCAAATTCTGATATTACCTTTTGGTGGTGGTGCAAATTTGAGAAAGCCACAAACCCTTTGAGGCTCAGTTTATTCTCTCATTCAACAAACATTCACAGGCAGGCATTGTGTTGATGTTAGAGGTAAAAAGACAAAAAAAAGCCTCTTAAGTATCTCACTGTGTATTTGAGGAGAGAGTCATATGAACTATTTATTCAATTATTCATTTATTCAATTACAGTAATGAGTATAAAAATATCTACCCTATAGTAACAATAAGGCAACCTACAGAATGGGAGAAAACATTTGCAAATAATATATCTGATAAGGCTGCTGAGTGAATATATCTGCTGGGTGAAATAAACCAGTCACAAAAGGGCAAATATTATATGATTCTACTCACATAAAGTATCTGAAGTAGTCAAAAATATCAGAAAAAGAAAGTTGAAAGGTGATTGCCTAGGGGCTGGAGAAAGGGGAAGGGGGAAATTAGTGTTTAGCAGGTATGGAGTATTAGTTTTGCAAGACAAAAATGTTCTAGAGACCTGTTACACAACAATGCAAAGATAGTTAACACTACTGAACTGTACAGTTTGAAAGTGGTTAAGATGGCAAATTTAATGTTCTGTGTTTTTGTACCACAATAGAAAATACCTAGATGTCATAAAAATGGTGGTGTGAGGTGAACCTCTAGAAATCTCCCCTGGAATTTACAACAAATTGAAAACCTATAACTCCACAAAGGACTCCCTGCACAGCAGACAGGCAAGACAAAGAGTCTCACTACTGAATTCACCTACAGGTGGGCGAATTGCACAAGCGGGGCAGGAGGGAAGGGAGAAGTGCGGAGATGGAGCCACGCGGGTGGGCGCAGGACACAAACCTAGCTCAGTGCTCCGACCTCGCTGCATCCCGGAACTACCGCAGTTGGGGGAGAGGGAAGAGCTCGGACTGCTAGGGCTCCGCTTATGGCCCACAGGGCTGAGGGGGCAGCATATAACACGGCTGAACCCAACGCTCACAGCAGATCTCGGAGAAAAGACTGAGGGAAGAAGGCTGAAAACGGTGGTTTAAGCCCTCACTGCCAAGCGGAGAAAGGAAGCCTTAGGCACGGAGACTAGCGGCCCCCTCCCTACCCTCCCAGAGCTCGCCCCGCCCCCACCTGCATGGTGCTAGAAATGGAACAGTAGCAGTGTCAGATCGAAAGAACAGGATATTTGCTGTTCTGAGAATTGTGGATGGCAGACACAGATTTGCAGCCCAACTAGTTCCGGCAACAGAGAGGGAACTGTGGTAGCAGCACTGGCTGTGGTGGTGGTCACTGCCATTGCTCTGGGCCACCTCTCACAACCCACCCAGCCCCTCGCCCCACCTATCTAGGCGGATCCCTGCAGGAGTAAACAGAACTGCTGAAACACATGGGCTCTGAATCTGGTGCAGGAAGAGCTTTGGAACTTCAGAAGCTCTCCGCATCCCCACACAGTCACTGCGCCCTGTGACCCAGGCGAACTGTTCACAGAGGAGAAGCTAGTCTCCCAGGGAATCCCCCCATTGTGTGAGAAGCTGGAATAGTGCAAATAAAATATAACGCTATAGTGTGAGAGAGAATAAAAGGCTGCAGTCGGAGAGAAAATAAAACATTCTATCAACACCTACTGGAAAACAAATGAAAGACCTCTTTCTATCAACCTGTTGCAGAACCTACTCCTTTAGATGTCTAGGAAGAGAAATAATAAATCATTAATTGCCATGAATAACCAAGGTAACAAGAGAGCTCAAGAAGAAAATGAAAAGTCCCCAGAAAATGAAGTTAAAGACATGGAAATATGTGACTTAAATGACAAAGAATTCAAGATTGCAGTTCTTAAAAAACTCAACGAGATGCAAGAAAACACAGACAGGCAGTTTAATGAACTCAGAAACACAACCAAAGGACAAAATGAACTTTCCCCCCTCTTTTCTTGCCTCCCCCACCCCACTCCAGTTCAAGCCATTGTTTCTCAGTCTAGTTGTGTAGGACACAGCTCCCTGGCCCATGCTTATATTATGAGCCTTGCACTCCCCCCAGCTGAGGCAGTCGGACGCCAGTCATGGGTCGGCCGCTCACAGCAGCTCACGGCAGCTCTCATGCCAATCTCTGGCTTCTCACAGTAGTCCAGCTCCAAGGAGACCTGTTGTTCACAGTCTTAGCTGTAGAGGGTGCAGCTCACTGACCCATGTGGGAATCGAACCTGCGACCTTGGCATTAGGAGCAAGGCTCTTCAACCGCCTGAGCCACCGGGCCGGCCCCCAAATGAACATTTTACCAAAGAGATTGAAATTTTAAAAAAGAACCAAATAGAATTTCTGAAAATTAAAAACTCAGTAAAAGAAATGAAGAATGAAATAGCCAGCTTAGGGAATAGAGTTGAACAGATGGAGGACACAAGCAGTGACATTAAAGATAGAAATCTGGAAATGACACAGATGGAAGAAAGAGACTTGAGACTTAAAAGAAATTAAAGAACTCTACAAGAACTTTCTGACTCCATCAGAAAGAGCAATATAAAAATAATGGGCATACCAGAAGGAGAAGAAAGAGAGAAGGGAATAGAGAGTATATTAAAACAAATAGTCGATGAGAACTTCCCAAACTTGTGGAAAGAACTGGATCCTCGAATCCAAGAATCAAATGCAACACCTAATTACCTCAACCCCAACAGGCCTTGTCCAAGGCACATTATATTGAAAGTGTCAAAATTAAAGACAAAGAATCCTCAAGGCAGCCAGGGAAAAGAAGACGGTAACCTACAAAGGAAAGCCCATTAGATTATCATCAGATTTTTCAGCAGAAACTCTACAAGCCAGGAGGGAGTAGAATCAAATATTCAAACTATTGAGAGAAATTATGAGCCAAGAATAATATATCCAGCAAAGATATCCTTTAGATATGAAGGAGAATGAAAACCTTTCCAGACATACAGAAGCTGAGGGAATTTTCTAAGACACGACCTGCATTACAAGAAATACTGAAGGAGGCTATTCGACTGGCGTAAATAAGGATAATTTGTGACAACCAAAACATAAAAGGGGGGAGAGTGAAGGCCTGAACCAGAATATGGGAATGGAGAAAAATAAGCATGCTGAAGAAAATGGAATACTCTAAATATGAAACTTTCTTTTACATAAATTTAATGGTAACCACTCAAAAAAAAATCCAGAACTGAAATATATACTGTAATAAAAGAAGAAACAAAGGAAAACATCATAGAATACCACCACATAGAAATAATAGACAACAACAAAAAGGCAAAGAAACAATGGAGACGCAGTCTTACAAGTAAACTAAAGACAGAATGATAGGAAATCCTCATATATCAATAATCACCCTAAATGTAAATGGACTGAACTCACCAATAAAAAGACACAAAGTAGCAGATTGGATCAAAAAACTAAACCCAACCATATGCTGTCTCCAAGAGACACATCTCAGCTACAAGGACAAACTTAGACTCAAAGTGAAAGGATGGAAATTGACAATCCAAGCAAATGCTATCCAGAGAAAATCAGGTGTAGCCATAGTGATATCAGATGAAACAGACTTCAGAATAAAAAAGGTAACAAGAGACAAAAATGGACATTTCATAATGATAAAGGGGACTATAGAACAAGAAGACATAACAGTCATCAATATTTATGTCGCCAATCAGGGAGCACCAAAATATACCAAGAAACTACTAACAACACTAAAAGGAGAAATTGACCAAATGTAGTTATAATAGGGGACCTAACTACATCATTGACAGCTATGGATAGATCATCCAAACATAAAATAAATAAAGAAATAGCAGCCCTAACTGACACATTAGATGAAATGGACATAACTGACATTTATAGAGAACTTCATCCTAGAATATCAGACTATACATTTTTTTCTGGTGTACATGGAACATTCTCAAGGATAGACCACATATTGGGACATAAAACTAGCCTCGGCAAATTTAAGAAGATTGAAATTATACCAAGCATATTCTCTGATCAAAAGGCTTTGAAATTGGATATCAACTGCAAAAAGAAAGCAGGAAAACCCACAAATATGCGGAGATTAAACCACAAACTTTTAAGGAATGACCAGGTCAAAGAAAAAAGAAGAGGAGAGATCAAAAGATACATAGAAACAAATAACAATGAAAATACATCCTACCGAAATTTTTGGGATGCAGCAAAAGCAGTTTTAAGGGGGAAATTTATATCATTACACGCCTATCTCAAGAAACAAGAAAAATCCCAGATAAATAACCTCATGTTACACCTTAAAGAACTAGGAAAAGTAGAACAAATGAAACCCAAGGTCAGCAGAAGAAAAGAAATAACAAAAATCAGAGCAGAACTAAATGAAATAGAGAATAAAAAGACAATAGAAAAAATTAATGTGACAAAGAGCTTTGCAAAGATTAACAAATTGACAAACCCTTGGCTAGACTCACTAAGATAAAAAGAGAAAAGACACTAATAAATAAAATTAGAAATGAAAGATGGACACCACAGAAATACAAAGAATCATCCAAGAATACTATGAAGGAATATATGCCACCAAATACAATAAGCTAGAAGAAACGGACAAATTCTTAGAAACATATAGCCTTCCTAGACTGAATCACGAAGAATTGGAAAATCTAAATAGACCAATCACCAGTAAAGAAATTGAATCAGTTATCTGAAACCTTCCCCATGCAAAAGTCCAAGACCAGATGGCTTCACTAGTGAATTCTACCAAACATTCAAAGAGGATCTAATACCTGTCTTACTCAAACTCTTCCAAAAAATTGAAGAAGAAACAATACTCCCTAACTCATTTTACGATACCAACATTACCCTGATACCAAAACCTGGTAAGGACAACACAAAAATGGAAAACTACAGACCAGTATCTCTGATGAATACAGATGCAAAAATCCTAAACAAAATTCTAGCCAATCAAATGCAACAATGCATTAAAAAGAGTATATATCACGACCAAGTGGGGTTCATCCCAGGGGCACAAGGATGGTTCAACATATGCAAGTCCATCAATGTGATACATCACATAAACAAAATAAAGAACAAAAATCATATAATTATATCAATTGATGCAGAAAAGGCACTTGACAAGATACAACATTGATTTATGATTAAAACACTTAATAAAAAAGGTATATAAGGAAAATACCTTCACATAATGAAAGCCATATATGACAAACCCTCAGCTAATCTCATAATTAATGGTGAAAAACTGAAGCCCTTTGCTCTACGTTCAGGAACACGACAGGGCTGTCCCTATCACCTCTGCTTTTAAACATATTGTTGGAAGCTCTTTCCAGAGCAATCAAGCAAGAGAAAGAAATAAAAGGCATCCAAATTGGGAATGAAGAAGTTAAATTATCACTCTTTGCAGATGACATGATGCTATATATAGAAAACCCTAAAGACTCCACCAAAAAGCTATTGGAAGCTATCAACGAATACAGTAAAGTTGCTGGCTACAAAATCAATGTACAAAAGTCAATTGCATTCCTATATGCTAACAATGAAATCTCAGAAAAAGAAATACAAAAAACAATTCCCTTTGTAATTGCAGCAAAAAGAATAAAATACCTAGTTATAAACTTAACCAAGGATGTTAAGGATTTATATACTGAAAACTCTAAGACATTTTTGAAAGAAATTGAAGAAGACACAAAGAAATGGAAAGACTTTCAGTGCTCATGGATTGGAAGAATCAACATAGTTAAAATGGCCATATTACCCAAAGCCATATACAGATTTAATGCAATCCCCATCAAAATCCCGATGGCATTTTTTAAAGAAATAGAACAAAAAATCATCAGATTTGTATGGAACCACAAAAGACCCCGAATAGCCAAAGCAATCCTAAGACAAAAGAACAATACTGGAGGTATCACACTCCCTGACTTTTGCTTGTACTACAGGGCAATAATCAAAACAGCATGGTATTGACAGAAAAACAGACACATAGACCAATGGAATAGAATTGAGAACCCAGAAATAAAACCACATAAATATGGACAGATAATTTTTGACAAAGAAGCAAAAAATATACAATGGAGGAAAGACAGCCTCTTCAATAAATGGTGCTGGCAGAATTGGATAGCCACATGCAAAAGAATGAAGCTGGACTTCTATCTGTCACCATGTACCAAAATTAATTCAAAATGGATCAAAGACCTAAGCATAAGACCTGAAACAAGAAACTGCATAGAAGAAAACATAGGTACTAAACTTATAGACCTTGGGTTCAAAGAGCATTTTATGAATTTGACTCCAAAGGCAATGGAAGTAAAAGCTAAAATAAATGAATGGAACTATATGAAACTTAAAAGCTTCTGCACAGCAAAAGAAACCATCAACAAAAAAGAGACAACCAACCAAAGGGGAGAAGATTTTTGTAAATAGTGCCTCCGATAAGGGAATAACACCCAAAATGTACAAGGAACTCATACAACTCAACAATAAAAAAACAATCAACCCAACTGAAAAATGGGCAGAGGACCTGAAGAGACATTTCTCCAAAGAGGACATAAAAATGGCAAATAGCCATATGAAAAAATGCTCAACATCACTAATCATCAAAGAAATGCAAATAAAAACCACAATGAGATATCACCTCACCCCAGTCAGAATGGCTATCATCCACAAGACAAATACTAACAAATGTTGGAGAGGCTGTGGAGAAAAAGGAACCTCCATACACCGTTGGTGGGAATGCAGACTGATGCAGCTGTTATGAAAGGCAGTGTGGAGGTTCCTCAAAAAATTACGAATAGAATTACCATATGACCCAGCAATCCCTCTCCTGGGTATCTACCCAAGAAATCTGAAAAGATTTATCCATAAAGACACGTGTGCTCCAATGTTCATTGCAGCTTTGTTTACGGTGGCCAAGACATGGAAACAAACAAAATGTCTTTCGATAGATAAATGGATAAAGCAGTTGTGACATATATACACAATGGAAAACTATTTGGTGGTAAGAAAAGATGAAATAATACCATTTGTGACAACACGGATGGATCTTGAGATTATAATGCTAAGCGAAATAAGTCAGACAGAAAAAGTAGAGAACCATATGATTTCACTGATATGTGGTATATAAAACTGAAAACAAAAAAACCCCAAAACATACAAATGAAGGAACAAAAACTCATAGACATAGACAATAGTTCAGGGGTTACCAGAGGGTAAGGGGGGAGAGGGGAGCAGGGCTCAAGAAGAGGGTAAACGGGGTCTAATATATGGTGATGGAAAGAGAACTGACTTTGGGTGGTGAACACACAAAGTGAGATATAGATAATGTGTTACAGAATTGTACACCTGAAACTTATGTAACTTTACTAATTGTCACCCAAATAAAATTTAATTCAAAAAGAAAAATAAATACTTATTCCACAGAATTCTTGTGAGAATGAAGAAATTAAATGAGATAACCTGCCTGACGACATGCTTCACACATAACTGGTGCTCAAAATTTTATTTCCCAGTGATCCAGACTCATCATCTTCGAGCAACATTATTTCCACAGCTTCTTAGCTGGTATCCATGCCATCAACCTTTCTGCCTCCCAATGTAGTAAACACAGCACTGTAACGAAAATGACACTTCCATTACACCGCCTGCCCCGGCGTGGTCACTTACTGCCTGTGTAAACTGTGCAGAGTACTGCCCATCTGGTGGTCAGTTACATCATTTCAGGGATTCATGAGGATTCAATGATATAATGCATGTAAAGTGTTTGGAATCCTTGGGGAAATGGCCATTATGGAAAACAGTAGAAAGTACAGAGTAAGTGCTCACCAAATGGTCATTATCATTACCTGAATGGTTCTACTGATTAAATCAGTTTCTCCACCTGGAGAAGGCCTTCTATTAGTGGGTCCATATTATTTCATGGCACACACTGTTGGTTGCCTACCCAATGCCATTTTCTCTTTTCCCCCTGAGAGAACCCCAAGTTTGTCCAAGTATACACCCTCCCCTGGAGGGTGAACATGTGCTTCAGGAGAAGTAGCCCCTCCTTCATTCCAAAGGACTTGTCCGCGCCCTTCCTGGGCCAGGGACTGCATTGCACTGCAATTCCAGTGGAGATCTGAAGGGAGACTTCTGGTCTACCAGAAGTCCTTGGTTGATGAAAAGAAAAACAGTCCTGTGTTCCACCTCTGCATTTTGTCATGAGAATGTGATACACTCATGATGGCTGGAGAGAATACTATAAAGAACCAGGTCCTTGATGAAGACCTTGGACTACCGAATTAACCACCCAGAATGGTCCTACCTCTAAAATTCTGTGTGAGAAAATAGATTTGTCTTGCTCCATGCTCATATTCAGCGGATACACACCGGACCACCCATATGGGTTGCTAACATTCCCGCGCTGCTTTGTTAATAGTTGCTATCCAGTGCCCCCTGAATGACTCTATCACCCCCCTCTCTCAACCCTCCCCTAGAATTTTCTAGACTTCCCCTATCCCTCCACAATGGGTCAATGAATGCTGGTCAAAGCAGAGGCCTCCAAAACCCTACTCCATCACTATGGCCAGGGTTTATTCTGATTGGTTATCACATTAAAAAACATGTCGAAACAGTTATACAATTGAAAAATAATGTTTGTCCTTACTCTTTAAGTCACTCGAGTCAGGGTTTACTATTACTTGCAACCAAAAGCATGCTAATTGACAGTCTTTTCCACCCAGTCAGAGCAGCTCTTCTAGGATTGCCCTCTGCCCTGGAACTCAGCTTTTCACTCTCCGATGCCTCAACCCTAACTCACCCAACCCTCAATCTAGGCTCCAGACCCACCAAGCCACCCCAATCCATACAGTTTGCTCTCCTCTCTGTACATCTATAGCATTCATTGTGCCACACAATGTAGCACTTGAAAAGTCTCGCATTATTTCCTAATTCTTTTGTGTGTATGAACGTATGTGTGATAATCCATCAGAAAACAGTAACATTAAGGGCAGGAACTAAAGTGTATCCCATGTAAGTCCCTCAATAGCGTGTCACCAGTAGGCTTAGAATAATATTAATTTCAGGGGGGGAAAGTGAATGGACTATATGGTTACTGTTGATTTTCAATTTGTTTTTATTTTCTTTTATTTTTTGGTGGAGAATGGGTGTTGAGAAAAGAATCTAAGGTATGCAAATCTATTCATTGTAAAAATTTACTTCCAGCTCTCAAACCTGCTTGGTGACTTCAGATCCAACTCCCCATGGTCAAAGCCTCTCTAAGAAAGCAACATGAAAGATACATAGACCAGAGCCCAAGGAAGGCTCTGGATGGTATTTCATTCTGATGTTCATATTTTCTACTTAAAAAAAACCAAACACCACAAAATCCAGAACAGACTTACGGGCGTCTGTGTGGCCTGTGGAGCCCAGGAAGTAGCCCCAGAGCAGCCTGGCCACTCCTGTGGGAGGACAGACAAGCTTCCACAGTCAGACTGCTGCCTGCACAACAGGAGCTGAGACTGACCATTGTGTCTACCACTTTCCGTTTTCCCCTGGTCTTCTTGGAATTGTGTGTGACAGAGAGCCTCTAAAGTTCCTTCAAGAAATATTCTAAGAGGCCATTAAAAAGTGGACCTCATTTCCACATCCAGGGCACAGATCCTATGACAGCCCTGCCCTAAGCTGGGGTCAAGGAAATGGACGGCAGACAGGAGGCGCCTCCAGGCTCCTCCAAGTGCCTGGACCTCCAGAGTTTCCTCACGTGCTTCAAGGAGGTGATCTGAAGAGGGGGGGAACACTCTAAGAGCAGCCCAAGAGGCCAGACCATCAAATCCAAGGCTGCCTGATCCTCACCAGTCCCGCCCACTTAGGGGGCAACTCAGGCTGTGTGAGGCTGGCCTCTGCCTGCAGTTTCTGTGACCATCCACAGGCACATCCCTAAAAGCCACGGGTCCACATGAATCTGCATCACCCCTGCTCCCATGCACTGGGGGGCCTTCTTCATTGTTCTTTATTGTCTGGAGACAGTGGGTTTCCATGCACATGAGTGGTGCAGGCACTGCCTCAACATGACTGAGGCTCCAGATGGCAGCATGCAGCACAGCCAACCCACACCCAGCCTGGAACAGCTCCATCCAAAGCACCCCTACTACACCTACTCTAATTCTTCTCCCCCTCAACAGACCTGATTTGCGAAGACAGACTCCCATGCTTGCTGGGATGCTGATACTGGCTGGCACATCGCCCACCATAAGGGCTGAGGGCCCCAGGAGAGAGCCCACTGAGGTTGGGGCGGGGGCTCCCTTGGGCTTGAAGATAGAAGCAGCTGAAATTTCAAACCCAAAATGCAACCGTTCAGAGATTTTTTCTGCACTTGCCTTCTTGTAGAGGCTTGTTCTTTCTTTGTTGCAAAAATGTTTCTACATCTTAAGATCTTTGAAGGATTTTTTTCTTTTTCTTTTTTTTTTTTTTCCAGAACCACCTTGTCTGCAGCAAGCCCGTTCCAGTCAGAGAGTTAGATTTCCACCTGTGTGACACCTTTGGAAACTTTGCCTCACTCTGGAGAGCTGTCGCCAGAGAATCCACTCTTTGTTCCGCATCCCCAGATTTCAAAGGCAGGACCATTTAAACTGACTGGGAGGCATCCAGGGACTTTTCAAGGCTAGAGGTATTTCCGAGATGCTGGGACAGAGAGTCCCGCTAATGCCCAGTACTTTTCACTCCTTTTTTGGTGAGGACACTTTCTTCCCTGTTGGGCTAAAAGCAGCAAGCATAAAATGTGTCCTCATTCATAAATCTGATAAGAAGCCCTGACACTGCTGCAGGAGGGAGGGGGAAATCCTAACTGGAGCTGGGCTTTCCAATAAAAGGAAGACCTATGGACTCTCTACTCTCCACTGAGCTGGCTAACTAGACGCCCCATAAGGGTTCCATGAACCAAAAACCAACAAAACAAAACAAACAAAAAACAACCAAGCAGAAACAAAACCAACCCACTGCTCTACTTGAGAATCGTGGTTACAGCTTGGCTTGCTTGCCCAGAGGAACTCCGGAGTCCCAAAGGGACTCAATGCTCAACTGATTTCCCCACTGCAGCCCCACAACTCTGAGTGAGGTGGGCACGCACCTAATTGGGAAGGCATCTCCTACTCAGGTGCTACGTAGGTGTGGGTGCAACCTTCCAGAGCCAGCTCCACCTTAGCCCGAAGCACATGCTCAGATCTGTGCTTTCCTAACAGGATGGGAAGGTCTGAGAGCTAACCATTTCCTCTCACTGTTCCAAGCTAGGGCAGAGCCCGCCCCACATCAAACCTGAGGTCAGGAAGTTTGGCTTTTGGACTTCTCCACCCTCTCCTTTCTGCACATCTCTCTTCACTTTCCGCCACACCCCTTTGGGTATTCCACGGCCCTTTGCCTTGTTAAGATTTACTCAATGGAAATTAGCCATTCAGAAATTAGTGTGAATTCATCTCCGATTAAAATAAACCCCTTGTCTGCTCTTAGAAACATTTTCCTGCAGCGGAGTGTTGGTGGTGAAGGTCATTTTCTTGGTGAGCCTCCCTACTTCTACAAGGGTCTGTCTGTGGACTTGACAGACCACTCTCTCTGGATGTCTTGGTTTTCACGTTCCAGGTGATCCTGTTTGTAAAATAAAATTTCATTTTGGAAAAGGGTAGCAGAGCAATAAAGTGATACTGCAAATGAGCTGGAGTTAAAATTTCTTAGAATTCTTAGGGAAAACCAACATTAATTGAACACTTTCTAAGTGTCAGGTTTGAACTTTCATTGACTTCAGATTTGACTTTCACACTATCCTCCTTTCAGAGAAAGGAACAAGTTCAGAAAGTTTGCTTCATCCAGCTATTAAATACTGGAGGTGAAATTTGAACCAGGTTGTCTGACTTGCAAGTTCAGTGCTTAGGAATGGAAGCGGTCTTAGTCATTACCTGGTCCAACCTCCTCCTTATGGAGATGAGGAGACAGAGGCTTTTGTCTAATGACTTTCCCAAGCTCACTGATCCTAACCTAACAACTCAGGAATTCACCAGGCAACAAGTATATGAGTCTGTAGGCTTTTGCCATAGTAACTTCTCCCTTCCTCCAAATGGCTTTTCTTTTCTTATTGATAGTATTGAATATGCTGTTTACTGAAAACCATTTAAAAATTCCTTATAGACAGTGTGTAAATTATAAGTAAAATTAAAGAGGAGTAGCAGACCCTGGACTAGAATTCTGGGTTTCTTAATTCAAATCTAGGTCTTTGTAAGTAGTTGCACATGGCCTCCTACTAATACCTGCATAAATGTTAGCGAAACTGTAAACGAAATGACATGTTTCCCCGAAAATAAGACCTAGCCAGACAAACAGCTCTAATGAGTCTTTTGGAGCAAAAATTAATATAAGACCTGGTCTTATTTTACTATAACACAAAACCGGGTATAATATAATATAATATAATAAATATAATATAATATAATATAATATAATATAATATAATATAATATAATATAATATAATACCGGGTCTTATATTAATTTTTGTTCCAAAAGACGCATTAGAGCTGATTGTCCAGCAAGGTCTTATTTTCGGGGAAACACAGTGGGTATCCTGTAGACACTAGAGCAGTCTTGATACAATGTTATAACTTAAAGTATGCTCCTCTGGTCCAGTCAACATTTTCTAAGAAAAATCCTTTAGCCTCTATCCTTCATTTCCATGTAATGGTTGGTACCTATTAGGAAGCAAATGAGAATAATAACCAATACTTATTTTTTATAAACATTTATTGTGTGCTAAATGACTTATCCCCATTATACCTCATACAACCTTACTGCAATGTAATGGATACTATTATCCTACAAGCAAAACAACCTGCCACACTAGCCTCACTAGCTGCAGACTTTAAAGTCCAATTAGGAAGTTCTGCTGTGCCACAGGGAAACCTCAGGTTAACACGGATCGCTGTTTCCTGGAGCATCAGCATTACTGGATGGTAACTTAAAGCTTCCCAAAAAGTTTTTCACAGGAATGTATTAGGAAGTGGAATGCGAAATTTCCAGGGACTTTATTTAAAGCTAAAACAAGAGATTTGAAAGAAATGTCATGCCTGGAGGTGGAGTAGAAGGCAGCTTGGGGCCATGTCTTTCTGTCCCAATGAGAGTACCTTCGGCAGAAAATTTTGAGGAGCAAACTAACAAAATAATGTTAGGAAAAAGAAGCCCCATTTTCCCTCATACAATGTATATACTATCTATACTTAAACCAATCGGAATGGTAATTTTACCTTCACAAATAATAAATATTCCTGAATATGAAATTTTAAAAGTATCTTGTAGAAGGTTGGTTTAGACAGATTTGAAGGGAAACCTTGCTCATTTCTTCACTTGTATGTTGCTCTAACCTACACACCGCATATTCTCAGATGCAATTGAAAATTTTCTGCCCCACAAAAAAAGTAAAAATAGGTTAATTTAATTTTAATATATTTTATTTGACCCAAGATATGCAAAATATTATTTCAACTTGTAATCAATACTACAAATTTACAGTAACTTTATTTTTTTTCATACTAAGTCTTCAAAATCCAGTGTATATTTTATACTTACAAGCTAGACTCGCCACATTACAAGGGTTCAGTAGTCATGTGACTTTGGCAACCGTAGTGAAAAGAGCAGCTCTAGAGCTATCAGAAACTTCAACACTCCAACATTCCCTTTTTATAAGTGAGGAAACTGAGGCCCAGAAAGATGAAGTGAGTCTCAGCAACTTAATAACATGTCAGACTCCCCAGACTCAGGCCCTTTGGAAGTCTAAACTTTTGCGTGGTTGCTTTTTTTCTTGAAGTATTCTGTATTTTAAACTAAAACAACTGATTAAATGAGTTTACGGCTTCTGGAAAACATTATTGAGGACTTATTTCTTCAGGAGTCCTTTAAGAGGACTGATGTAGTAATCAACCACCAAACATGCACCTGCTATCCTCAGGAGCAGTTCACGTAACCCTTCTTTAAGGGGCATGTAAAGAGATGAACTTGACTAGTCCTACACATCCTATGCAGTCTTAAAGTTCTGGCAATCAACAGCCTACCCACCATTCATGCAGCTTGCAGTACAGGTTGATAATTAGAACTCAAGAGCATACCTCCCTCTAGAGGAGCAAAAATTACTGCAAGGACAACGAACAGAATTCTTAACGCAAAATTAAAATGGCACCCAGGAAGAAAAAAGTTGATTATGACTCTGTATAACGCAAACCTGCCTTGTGTGATAACTGGCACCTTAAACCCATTTATTATATTTTTCACAAACTCTTGTAATTCTAACTTGGTCCGTTGGCCTTTTAAGGGTTTTTTCTAAATCATTGATCGGTTACACTTTCTATTTACAAAAATTTTTTTTAAAAATCTTTTATTTATTTGTGTTTTTCCAGGACCCCTCAGCTCCAAGTCAAGTAGTTGTTTCAATCTAGTTGTGGAGGGTGCAGCTCACAGTGGCCCATGTGGGGATCGAACCAGCAACCTTGTTAAGAGCACCGTGCTCTAACCAATTGAGCTAACCGGCTGCCCCGCAAAGAAGAAATTTTATGACCATGTGGTCCAATGCCCTCAACCCACAGGTGAGAAATTTCCCCCCAAATGAAAGTGGCTTGCTCATTCCTCAGACAGGAGAGGTAGCTTGGGCAAATGGCTCCCCCAGCCCTGGAGCAAGGCTTGGCAGTGCTGACATACTGGAGCAGCAGGAGACAAGTCCCATCATTACTGTAGTATCGGTATCATTTAACGCAAGACCAAATATCTATGAACAGTCCTTCCAGTCCCTGGGGCTGGGGTACTATTTCATGCCCTGTTAAAGGAAAGAATCATGATGATGGATCACTGTGGGAGTTTGTCAGCTTCCCAAGTAAGCAGAGGCCTTGTTTAAACTCAGAACCATCTCTTAAAATCAGTGTTTCTTAAAAATGTTCAGTCCGTATTTGGGAAGAGATGGCAAAATGGGTGAATCTAAGTGTTGGTTTCAATTAATCCATCAGTCAATCCCGTTTTGGCTGAGCACTCTGATTAACAGTCAAATGGTTTCACATGGTCAAAGTCAAAATGACAATCTAGTTTAAAATGCATCCATTGAGTACTGTACTAAGGCCAGGGGTCTGACGACAAGCGTGCTACAGCGGCAGGTGGACTAGACATAGGTCAGGCAGGTCACCATAAAATGGAGCCACTGGCCACTGAAGGGTAGGGCTAGAGGGCACAAATAAATCTAGGTCAACTCCTAGTTTTCTTGTCCACGTGAGAGGTGCATCCAATTGACGTATTTATTGAGCATTTACTACGTTCCAGACACCCCTTTAAGGTGCTGGAATACAAAACTGAACGACAAAAATCCCTGCCTTTACAGAACTTTCATTCCAGTCAGAGGTTGGAAGGTGAGGGAGGACACACTCTATGCACAGATGATCCTTGAACAGTACTAACACGGTGTGTGTGTGTGTGTATGTGTGTGTGGGGGGGAGGGGCGGTGGTTAGGGGCACCGAATCTCCAAGCAATGAAAGGTACCTATGCTGGCCCTCCGCATACGCAGATTCACACTTGTGGATGGAAAATGAGTGAGTAAATTCAATACGTGAGTTAGTGTTACAGCTATAGAAAAATAATGTAAAGGTCATAGGTGTGTAGGGGCCGGAGGGACGAAGGAAGACCACAATTCCAAATAGAATGGTCAAGATATGTCCCTGAGGCAACATTACATTTTAAAACAGGGATCAAGTTTGGCAGAACTAAAAATTCTATCAGCCTTTGTTCAATACACAAGTTCTCTAACTGCATCCACTAGTACAGTCTAAATACTAGAACCAAAAAGACATTTAAAGTGACACCTCGCGAGGCCAATACCAGTAAGCGTGACAGTTCTGCCTACATCTACCTTTCTGGCCCACGTGATTAAACCTTGATGCCTAAGCCAGAAAAGTGACTGAAAAGTAAGAAGATAAAGATAACAGATTGTATAATATAGTACTGCTATGTGACAAGCCCTGTTTTAAGTACTTAATATACTTTTTTTATTTTTATTTTTTATTTATTATTTTATTTATTTATTTATTTATTTATTTTGTTTCAGGTGTACAAGACAAGGTAATACTTCGACGTTCATCATTTATATCCCTCACACTGTGAAACCCCTTCCCCCCAATATATTTTAACTCACTAAAAAAAAGCTCTTTCTTATAGAAATTTTATACATAGAATTAGAGAAAATAGTAGGAATCCTACATACACATTACCCAGCTTCAGCAACTATTAATGTTCTGCTATTCTTGCTCCAGCTACCCCTTTTCTGCAGGCAGAGGGACCGGCATGGAGCATTCTAAAGCAATACAGGCCTCCTGTTCACTTCCCACACAAAGACTTTAGCCCACACTCTGAGAGAACAATTTTTTTAATGCCATAATAAAACGTCATAGCCAATACAGTGAACAATTCCTTGCTGCCCCCTAATACCCGCCCCACTTCTAATTTTCCCTATTTGCCCATCTTTGCAACTGGTCTGACCTCATCAGGGTCCAAATGAAGTCTACAGCCTTGGAATATGCCTCTTGGACCTTTTACTTTTTATAATAGTTTTCCCTCCCTTTTTCCCCTTATAGATGCTCCCTTATTTCGGATTTGGTTGATTTTATCTTCGTAGCATCATTTTTTTTCTATTCCTGTGTGCCGTGTATATCTTGTAAACACTGGTTACACCTAGAGGCTACGAAGATTCAGGTTCAACATATTTTGGGGGGAGGCAAGATACTTTATAGGTGGTTCTGTGTACTTCTTTTTACATCACACCAGGAGCACCCAAGTGCCTGGCTGTTCATTCCACTTTTAATGACGGAGCTGAGCAATGGCGTTAGCCTGATCCACCCCTTACCATCTCCCCCAAAGCTCTTCCCAGCTCTTCTCAGCTTTACCAGACGGGCACCACCATTATCTCCACAGCAGTTAGGCATTTGCCTACGGAATGGAAGCAGGTTCTGCAAACCTGAAGCATCCAGCCCACATGGGGCCTGCACCTGAGCTCACAGATCCCCTCCACCTTTCTAATTCCTGAAGCCCTCCCACAGTGCCCTTTGGAACTCATGGTCAGAACCCAGCAAAAAGCCTGTGTCTTCAGCTTCTCCTCTGAGGGTTCCCTTTTCTTACTCCATCTAAACTGTGTCTTTCCTTAGAGTACGGTTTCCCTGCTGCCCCTTTCATCTCATGTCATCAGACACCCCTCACTTCCCCTCTGTGTTGCAGGTATGGATGGTACTCCCTCTTCCTGTCCACTTCCTCTCACTCTCTGAAAATTTAAGCATGTCTCTCACCGACACGCTTAAACGAGGCCTGTCCTAACACAGATGGCCGTTCCAAAACCCCGGCCTCAATTCCCTGACCTTCTAGCCTTCAACACGCTTGTCTGCTTCCCTACTGCAGCCACTCACATGATGGCTGTCCCCTTGACATTACCACTAAGGGCCACCCTCTGTAGGTACAACTATAAACGATCCATTCTCAGACCTCCAGTCTCTCAGCTATGCATTCCAGCATCCTGACTCCAACAATTCTTCGGCCCCAAGGACCTACTACTTTGTCACTGACAAATTTCTGACCCCCTGAGAGCTATATACAGAATTTATAAAGGCAAAAATTTCATCCAAAGATGACAGTTCATCAGCCTTCAAATGAAACTGTTAAGTAGCACTGATGTGAAACATGGAACCCCCTCTGAGATCTAGAGACAGGTCTGCTCATACAAGACAGCTACTCTAGCTGTACAAGGACCACCTCATCATGATCACAGCCTGCAACAGTCAAAGGAGGAGGATGACACAGAAAATGATGGAAACACGAAAACCAAAGTTAACAATTTCACAGATACAACTCCAGAGGTTTCCACAACACTATCAACCAGGACTAAGACCTCTGGGGAACACAGATGCAAGAAAGGCATTGTTTCCTTTGGAAACTAGCTGAAATGATTTGCTACCTGACATTAAAATTTGCCCCTGGAACATTTATAAAAGCCTTCTGTCTGAGGCAACACAAACCCAAAAGATATGGAAGTCAAAAATTCCAACTAAATTGTAGGGAACGTGATAACCTAACCCAAGTCAAGAGACAAAACATGGAGAGCACTTCTTTATGATCGCTAATGGTTGAAAACCTATCCATTTAATGTGGTCACAAAACATCTTTATGAGAAACTACACTTGAAGAGTAGAATCTGCTCTACCTGCTGATCCTTGCAACTCTTTTATCAACAGTAAACCCCAGGAATCAAAGTAAAGCTCTTGATTGTTCACGGTCTTTATTTACTATGTATATAGCAAACTAAGAATTAGAAAACCTGTCAAATTTTTGAACATGAAAAGGATTTTTTTTTTGTTAAGATTTTACTGGGGAATGAGAACAGGACTTTATTGAGGAACAGTGTGTACTTCCAGGACTTTTTTTCCCCAAGTCAAGTTGTTGTCCTTTCAATCTTAGTTTAGCTTCAAGTTGTCATTTCAGTTAGTTGTGGAGGGTGCAGCTCAGCTCCAGGTCCAGATGCCGCTGCTAGTTGCAGGGGGCGCAACCCACTATCCCTTGTGGGAGTCGAACCAGCAACCTTGTGGTTGAGAGGACACGTTCCAACCAACTGAGCCATCTGGGAGCTCAGTGGCAGCTCAGCTCAAGGTGCCGTGTTCAACCTTAGTTGCAGGAGGCGGAGCCCACCATCCCTTGCAAGACTCGAGGAATTGAAATGGCAACATTGTGGTCAAGAGCCCACTGGCCCATGTGGGAATCGAACCGGCAGCCTTCGGAGTTAGGAGCACGGCACTCTAACTACCTGAGCCACCGGGCGGGCCCCTTTTTTTTCTTTTAAAGATTTTTGTTGGGGAATATTGGAGAACAGTGCGCTTTTCCAGGGCCCATCAGCTCCAAGTCAAGTCATTGTCCTTCAACCTAGTTGTGGAGGGCACAGCTCAGCTCCAAGTCCAGTCGCCGTTTTCAATATTTGGTTGCGGGGGGCACAAGCCCACCATGCCATGTGGGAATTGAACCAGCAACCTTGTTGTTCAGAGCACATGCTCTAACCAACTAAGCCATCCGGCTGCGGCAGCTCATTGTCTTCAATCTAGTTGTGGAGGGTGCAGCTCACTGGCCCATGTGGGAATCGAACCGGCAACCCTGTCGTTAAAAGCTCAAGCTCTAACCAACTGAGCCATCCGGCCACCCCTGAAAGAGTCTTTAGAAATGTTGCCAGAGTCCATGACATTTGAGATGTCCTTACATTGAATTTTCATCAGCTTCTAAAAGAACTTTTTTCAACTCATTTTCTGAGCCAAAAGGTTAATGAAGTCACAGCCACAAAACAGGATAGGCCTACAACCAAGAAACAGCAAGCTGCTTGCACTGAATTCAACAAGATATTCACGAGAAGTGGAGATCTTCTCAAACAACTCTACAAAACTAGAAAGCTTTTCAACCTCTTGAGTCCATCTTCATCAAGTTATAGACAAAGTTATAGAAAACGTAATGTTAGCCCAGAACCATGGATTCACACTTGATCAGACAGAGGCAACCAGCTGCCACGGTCCTAGCCCTTCACTCCAAGGCCATGGTTAACTGCTGGAGCTCCCGGGCAAGTGAAATTTCTGCTCCTAAAATGCTTTATCAAAGGAAGAGGAAGAACTAGAGCAGCATAGGAAATAACTGATTTTGTGCTTCAAAGAAATTATCCAGATTTGTCATAGTATACTTTTAGAAACACCTGCATTATTTGAAGGGATTAGAAAATCAACAAAATATGATAGAAAATTGATACAGCTACAATTGACAAAATTATGTGCCAGCTTTTGGGCCGCGAGACCCAAACCTTCTCTCTTCAAATGGAAAGTAACTGTACAAGCAATAATCATGGCCACTAAAACATGTCAAGCACTCAAAATTCAATTGCAGTCCATCCGCAGGTAGTCCTGGAAGCGTGCCTAACAGGCTCCTTCTTACAAGCCTTCTGGGGAGCCAGACAGTACTGAGGGAAGGAGAGGTTCAGACAAATCTGGCAAGAATACTACAAGTGCTTATTACATTCCACAGCTGAGGGCCCACAATCCAAACAGGGAAACACACATCAGCAAGAGTTATGAGAAAAATGGTCCTCAAATAGAATCCCTGTATAGTCCCAAATGTTGGTTCTTCTTTTACAGGCCACTTCCTTCCAGCAGCAACGTAAATGAGAATGAATTGTCCCTAAATCCTGCCAACACGACTTTTGCCCAAGTGAAATTGATTCCAAACTTAGAATTTTATTAGATTTACCAAAAGGTATAATAGCTCTGAGGAGCTTGAGCACCTGACTCAAATACACCTTGTCAGAGTGAGACCAGACAAACACAAGAACCAGAAGATGTTTGAAACATAAAATCCCAAAGCGTATAGATTGCTACGTCTGTTTTGCATTCTCTTTGGTTGTTTGTAGAATATTTTAGAGGGGTGACTACTGCATTTCACTGAAATTGTTTTGTATTTTGAACTTTTTTAAAGTCAGGAAGGGAGGCTATTATGAACCTTATAAATTCGACTTAAAGTTGTAAAAGCTCAGTTGACCACCCCACCCCACCCCCAATAACCCACCAACTCTCAAACAAGCAGCTGCAAGCTTCAGTTTAAGGGAAACTAAGTTTATTGACAAAAATTGTTTCTGACGTAGGGGCTAAAACAGGCATTCCTAATATAAAGTATATGGTAAAAATAAATAACTTGAGCATTTCTTTCAACATTTTGTGCTGTTACAATTTCACCCTACTCCCTCTCTCACCTGCTCCACCCACATCCCTTCCGAACACAGTTAAGTGGCAATTCCAATAGTCTCTCAGTTGGTTAGGTCAGAAATCCTGACATCAGACATCACCCTTTACTTTTTCCAGACTCCTCCTATCTCCCCTAGCACGTCAATGCATACAGAACAAAGCTGTAGTGAATGATTACAATGACAACCAACTGAATTCTCTTCTAAGTGAAACTCCCTTTTATAGAAACCATGGCCTTTTAATCAAATGACTTCAGCTGTGCCTTTGGCATGTACAAATATAGCAAAAACAATTTGCCTAAGTTTGTCCAAAGTGCCTTTGCCTTTACATAAAGGTTGTGGATGTTCGTCACATTTAAATATTTACGATGCCTCAAAAACATATTGGAGAAAAAAATATATTACAAAAATTGTACAAAGTCCTTCATTAAAATAGCTTAAATAAATCCTCTGTCAATACCAGACAGAGCTAGTGACTGAATCTGAACAACAGAGCTTAGAGCTTTTTACATAATTATGTGAAAACACTTGAATCAGTCTTCATCGACACCGCCGCAATAACCATTTGGTTAAAATCAATGCCCTATCTTCCAGATGCAGCTTAGAGTGCAGGCAAGGAAAGTACGATGAAAAATACTGGACATAATATACTTCTGATTCTATTTGCCCTTTTTCGTCTTGGCTGTCTTCTCCTTTCTTTTTTTCACATGTTTAGGAATTTTGTTTTTTCTTTTCTCCCTCTGGGCTTCCTTGACCATCTTTTTTCTTTCCTGTAAAACAGAAACAAAAGTCTGAAATACAGATAGACGAGAAAAATAGACTTATTTGAATAACTTCACACTTCTATGAATAGAATTTCAAGTAACACTTATTGTTAATCCAATCAAGAGGGAAAACGATATTTAAACAAAATAAATTTTAATTTTTTTCTGCAGTTCAGTCGTTTTTAAAGCAGCAGGAAGCACTTTTTTTTACTTTCTGTCTAAGACCACCCATGGCCCACTCATGCATGGACTGGATAGGCTCCAGGTAGCAACATTTCCCACTAAATACTGCAGCTTTCCTTCTAATATTGAGCCCTGTCCCATTGGTCCCGCCAGCAGCCATGTAGAGGTGCGGGGGGGGGGGGTCGGGGTGAGGGGAGACACATGTAGGGTGTTTGTTCATAGGAAAGCCACACATTTTGTGCCCCTTGTCACAATGACCCTGGATTCCTGTTGGGTGCGTTGTAAACAGAGAAGCCATTTCTTCAGGCCCCCTGCTCTGAGCACACCCAGGAAATACTTTTTTTAAAAGATGAGATTTTCTTTTTATAAGAAAATTCCATTCATTTGGACTATTCATATTATTGCTATAATTAAAGAAAAAGACATATGTAAAAGGATAAAATGAGTGTAACATGAAAAAATAAAAATGGCTATGGCATGGTGGTGGAGTTTCGGGTGAAAACTACCTTTAAGCATTTTAATAAAATTTGAAGATAGCCAAACAGAGATATCCATGAGGATGTGTGCAACTATTTTTCTTTATAAATTTCATATTCTAACAGAAATGAAGGGTGGAAAGGGACAAAATATTTATTTCCAGTAGATAAAGAGAAAAAATGTAATAGCAAGTTGGGTATGTCTCGCCGCGGTCTTAAGAGCCACACTTTCCAAGACTCAAAGGATTAAACTACGAATGAGGAATAATAGTTACACAGCTGTCACGTATCATTCCATCAGTAGCGTCTCTTCTGTCTATAGCTAGGAGTGGAAGAAACAGCCTTAGATTCAGGAAACACTGGGCGGGGCTCTAAATCCCCCTGAAATGGCTCTTCAGTACCTCACCTTGGGGCAACTCCAATATCATTTGTACCTGAAGTGAATGACCATCATTCCTAATCAATGTACTGAGCTTAGCATGTCCTCTCCCCGTGCAGTGCCCAACGAGCCACTTAGAGAAGCCCAGTCTCTAGAGAATGTTACCACCAAAAGCAAAGTTCACACTTAAGAACTGAAACTACAATTAGAGGTACTTATTAATCGATATCATGCTTTCAGCCACCATAATCTAGATTCTTGAACAAAGAGAAATGAGTGTGGCTGTGCTGCCATGTTGAAGAACAAGGAAATTTGTGTTCTTGGCAAACCTTTTTATCAACCTCAAGGTCAGTGGTGGGTTTCTTGGAGCAGGCATGGTCTCCTTGCTCTTCAGAATCTGTATCAGAACACTCAGTGCTTCCAGCATCTTCTGAATCAGAACAAGTCTTTTCCCTAACTTGATTTTCTAGGAGTGCAGGGACCTTGAAAATATTACAGAACCATGTTATTCTAAACCAATCAGTTATCTATTGTATTAAATGTGTTAATGCCAGAATTCAGATGTCAGCCTTGCAGATATACATTGAAAAACAACAGCCTGTGCTGAAACATCAAAACGATAGAATCAACATCAGAGAGGAAGCCTGAAAGTAGCTATACCAATAAGGACCAAGAAGATACCCAAATGAAGATACTGGGGCTGTACCTCGTGACCTAGAGCAACAACAGAACTGTTCTACTTCAGCAAAGGAGGTAGGCTGAGTTGGGATTTGGAAGCACAGTCATGCGCTGCCTAATGATGGGGATATGTTCTGAGAAAAGCAGTTAGGCGATTTTGTCACTATGCAAACATCACAGAGTGCGCTTACACACCCTAGGAGGTGCGGCCTACTGTAATTGTATGTGATGTACTTTTACATGACTGTTAGCGCAGGGGGTTTGTTTACACCAGCATCATCACAAACACGTGAGTAATGTGTTGCGCTATGATGTTGTTACGTCACTAGGCCATAGGACTTTTCATTGTAATCTTATGGGACCATAATCACACATGCGGTCCGTCACTGAAAAGCTGTCATGCGGTGATGACTGTGAAATACAGACAGAAGTAACAAATACTTATTCGGATAACTTCACAGCTGTTTTCCTCTGAATCAAATTTCAAGTAATATTTATTGTTAAGCGATCAAGAGGGAAGACAATATTTAAACGAAATAAATTTTCACTGTTTCCTGAAATTTAGCAGTTTTTTGCTAAAAAAACAGCAGCAGGAGTCACTATTTTTAAAAGATGAGGTTGTCCTTTCAAGAAAGGACAAGAAAAAAACCAAACATTTGGACAAGAAAAAAACCAAACATTTAAAAGGCAACTGTACAAAAAGATTTCCTATCAGGTTGAAACAAAATATTCATGCTGTGGAATTCAAAGCACAACTGCCCTATAACACCTATTACATATAATTCAGAAATGCAAAATACTGGAATTTTCCTAATTCAATTCTTCCCATAAAAGACACAGTAAATTTTCAAAAAATAAACTGTGATCCTTCATGCTTAAGCCTTTAATTAAAAACATTGAAAGGAATAAGAACTACCTTTATGATTACTTAAATTAGAATTAATCCCTGCTTTTCTAAAATGCAAAACAAAACAAGATTGTTTTAAGAAAAAACACTACAGGAATTCAGCACTGCAAGACTGCTAAACTCATGAGACTGGTCTTCATACATACTAGTATGAGACCAGATTCCACTGTTTTTTTAAGTTATTTATAAAAACATCAAGAAGCACATGTTTATCATTAATAACTTCATAAATGAAGACCAGGATACAGGATCAATGCTTCAGCTACCATAACAGACAATGCAGAGGCAGAATGAAAAGTAAACCATAACTTTCCGTATTTCAGTCTTATGTTTAAAAAGAATGAACACAAAAATGGCATTTCTGAAAATGCCCACAGGCTTTGAAAGCATCTCTACTAATAATTATATCATTGTTAATTTAATTCTAATAATACTTTACATTCATTTTATACCCTTACAAGAGTTTTCACATAAATACCTTCTGAACGCCTGACAAATCTTTCTTCAATCCTGTGACGGTTTGGTACAGAATCTTGCAACCAAAAAGAAAACAAAAATCAACAAAAAAAAAGTAGACAATGAAATAACACAATCCAATATTAAGAAAGAATGCTATAGGCTAAATGATATCTTGTGGATTATAAAAATTTATCTCGCTGTAACAAAGGAAGTTCACGGCATGGGTGTTATTCTCCCTCACCAAGCCAAGTCCAGCCCACAGGCCCAATCTAACCCACAGCCTGACGTTTTTACTGATGAACACTCACAATCAATTTGATGATGGAAAATTCTAACTTTGAATCTCAATTAAATGAAAGGTATTCTCCTCCCCCAGATAACTCCATTCTCCTCTCATTAGACCTGTATCATGCAAGTTACATTCATTATTATTAGTGTTTTTAATTTTATCAATAAAAATTTGGGGGAAATTTTTTTTTCTCTTTTTATATAATGACATATATAATAGCCTCAATTTTGTTTCTTGTCCAGCAAAATCTAAAATATTTACTACTGGCTCTTCAAAAAATTTTCCAGATCCTGAAATATACAGTGTGCCAAAAAAATGTATACACACTTTAAGAAAAAACATATACCAATAACAAAAGATGAATACAAGTCACATTTGACTTCTGCAATTACAAGCGGTGCTCAAAATGGTTACCATCAGCATCCAGACACTTCTGATTACAGCAAACTACTGCTTGAGCATAGATAACATCTCTTAAAATGTGTACACATTTTTTTTTGGCCCCTCTGGTATATGTTAATGGATCTAGTATAAGAATCATTTATTGCAGACTGCTGCAGCCACTATGGAAGGCAGTGTGGAGGTTCCTCAAGGAATTACGAATAGAATTACCATATGACCCAGCAATCGCTCTCCTGGGTATCTACTCAAAAAATCTGAAAGCATTTCTCTATAGAGACACGTGTACTCCAATGTTCATTGCAGCTTTGTTTACAGTGGCCAAGACATGGAAACAACCAAAATGTCCTTCGATAGATGAATGGATAAAGAAGTTGTGGTACATATACACAATGGAATACTATTCGACGTTAAGGAAAGATGATATAGGAGCATTTGTGACAACATGGATGGATCTTGAGAGTATAATGCTAAGTGAAATAAGTCAGACAGAAAAAGCAGAGAACCCTATGATTTCACTGATATGTGGTATATAAACCAAAAACAACAAAAGAACAAGACACACAAATGAGAAAGAAAAACTCATAGACACAGACAATAACTTAGTGGTTACCAGAGGGTAAAAGGGTGGGGGGTGGGAGATGAGGGTAAAGGGGATCAATTATATGGTGATGCAAGGAGAACTGACTCTGGGTGGTGAACACACAATGGGATTTATAGATTATGTAATACAGAATTGTACACCTGAAATCTATGTAAATTTACTAACAATTGTCACCCCAATAAATTAAAAAAAAAAAAAAGAATCATTTATATGCTAGACTTCTATACAAATCTTCCCTCTTCTGCAATTATAGTCTGTTGTACTCATTCAAATGTGTCATTTCCTTTCATAAATACCAATGAATTCCATTAGGTCCAATGTGCACAGAGGACATGTTAATGCAAACAAATCAGCCGTCTCAGTAGGTTAGAAGCCAACACTCACGACTGCAGGTTTGGGATGGGAGCTTCTTTGCAAAGCTGCATGCTGTACAAACCAAGCCACTCACATTGTCTTGTTGGGCATTAATGGCCATGTCCTCTTCCTTCAGTTTCATCATTATATCCACATCCCTCTCATAATTTTTCACTTCATTCAAGGTTCTAGGAATATATGCTCGCTTAAACACCTAACACACACAGAGGAAAAGTAAAATCGAAACTGTTACCCACATACTTCTCATTCGCTCAGCATCCTCATGCCCATTGAGTCATACAACCACCTGTCCTCATCTGCAACACTGCCTCTAGCCAGGCTGCTTGCACACGCTGGTGCGCTGTGCCAACAGTACTTTGTTATTAATGATAAAAGATGAAATATGATTTAAGGTTTCCCTTAGCCTAACACTTCTCTCCCCTCGTTTGCATTCCAAAAAAGCTTTTCTGAGTGGGAGAGAAAGAAATGGAGCTGCCTGGCTGTGCCTTACAAAGGAACATGTTCTAACATTTTTTAACTGTGCCATGGTGAAAAAAGGTTCAGAACTGCTGCTGAGTGTAGGATGCCTTATATTCATCCCTCACACTAACAGCTGTGAGATTTTTTTTAAAAGCCTACTATGGATCGTCTTCACAAAAAATACACTGATTCCCAAGATTGAAATAGTTTGTTGTTGTTTTTTAACAAACAAACATAAATGTTTAAAATCTACAATGTTATTGGAATCAATATTTAAATCATTTAAAAATTCACATTTGCAAACTAAAACAGGCTCCTCCTTCTTGAATCATATACTCCAACAGGTTCTTTAAAATGTCCCTCTCTAGGACAATGGGCTAATAGGCTGCTGAGTGGAATGATGTAATAGAATATTAAGTTAAGCAACAATTACATAACATAGTACATCTCAAGGAAATATTATCATCATTTAAGAAAACTGCTTATTAAAATCAAGTTCATGCCCTAACAATAAAAAAAATAAAAAAAAAAAAATCTCAAAACACAAGTGTTTCCCAAGGCTATGAATACATAATAAATCTTACCTCTTCATCCACATGGTCTTGGCTGGACCTTTCTTCCTTGGTCCTTTGAGATGCTATTTCCATGGCCTTAGAAAGAAAACAAAAATGCCTTTCCTTCACATTCAACCTATAGAACCTAACATCCATTTCCCAATTTTCATATCCATCTGCTCTAATCTTCGTATGTATGAGCTCTTCACACTTCTGAAAGGACTGGGTATCCTCTCGTGGTCAGATCAGCTCTCCATGTTAGTCCTCACCAAAAGGGTTGCCATCAACCCCAAAGTAACAGAATAAATCAAACTCATCTAGTCTCAGGGGATGCCTAGCTCCTTCGTCACAAGTAATACTACTTTTACTAATTTTTAAATTAGTAAAAACATCTACTAAAGGAAAACTGAGACCCAAAGAATGAAAGAACCATTCCCTAATGCCAGAGCAGTCAATGAAGGGAATCAAAGAGAAGGTGGACTGCCCTCTAATTGTCAGTACATGGCTCTAACGCTGCTGCAGTACAAACCGCCAAAGAGAGCAATCTGAGTAAACAATGACCGGCACGAAGAATATGACAAAGATTCTACAGGATTCTTTTGGCTTGTTAAACTGTAAAACTGAAGATTTGTTCTCTACTCTATTCAGAATATACAGAAAAAAGGAAAGAATGCTGGTACCAGGTAACTTTTTGTTCTAAGGAAGAATTTAGGAATAAAATAATGTGATATTTATTCATTCAACTCACATATGTGATCACTTACTTTTGCCAGGTGCTGATTAGGTACTGGCAGTACACGATTAAAACTCCTATCCCTTAAGAGTTTATAGTCTAGTAGAGGGTGACAAAATTTAAAAAAACAAAACAACAAAAAGAACACCTTACTATAGAAGTAATACAGAGTGACTCTCCTATCATAGAACTACATACTATGAAAATACAGTCGGCTCCTTATCTGTGTATCTGCATCTGTGGGCTCTGCAGCCCCAGATTCAACCACCTTAGGATAGAAAATATTCAAAAAAGTGTGAACACCGTGTTTCCCCGAAAATAAGACCTAGCCGGACAATCAGCGCTAATGCATCTTTTGGAGCAAAAATTAACACAAGACTTGGTATTATGTATTTTATTTTATATTACATTACATTATATCATATTATATCATATCATATTATATTATTATATGACCTGGTGTTATAATAAAATAAGACCGGGTCTTATGTTAATTTTTGCTCCAAAAGATGCATTAGAGCTGATTGTCCAGCTAGGGCTTATTTTCGGGGAAACACGACATAGTTGCTGACGTGTACTATGTAGTTAGGTCTACGATGGCTGCATCTGTGCTGAACACGTACAGACTTTTTTCTTGTCATTACTCCCTAAACAATACAGTATAACAACTATTTATACAGCATTTATGTAATATTAGAAATTATAAGTAGTCTAGAGATGATTTAAAATATTAGGGAGGCCTGTGTAGGTTACATGCAAACACTAGGCCATTTTATATAAGAGACTTGAGCACCCTTGGATTTGGAATCCAGGGGGGCCCTGGAACCAATCCCCCTCAGATACTGAGGGATGACTGTGCACCTTTGGAAATAATTATCTCTGCCTGTTTTCTCCTCGAGAAAGTTTTCTGAACTGAGCTTTAAAGTTCACTAGGTAAAGCAAGATGAGGAAAGGTAGAAATGGGAAGGCAGTCCAGGGAAAAGGGAAAATGTGAAACCGTATGATGAAACCTGAAAACCTGTGTAGGGGCATACATTCACCTGTTCAATATTCTATGATTCAGAGGTAACAAAAAAAAATGATGAACAGGACAGCAAAATTAAAAACTTGTGTGCATCAAAGGATGCAATCAACAGAGTGAAAAGGGAGCCTATGAAATGGGAGAAAATATTTGCAAATCATATCTGGTAAGGGATTAACAATATTCAGAATATTATTATAATATATAAGAAATACAATATATAAGAAATCCTTTAACTCAACAACAAAAAATAATCTGATTAAAAAATGGACAAAAGACTTGAATAGACATTGCTCCAAAGAAAAACATCCAAATGGCCAAAAAGCACATGAAAAGATGCTCAACTTCACTAACCATTAGGGAAATGCAAATCAAATCTATGAAACACTACCTCTCACCCATCAGGATAGCTACTCAGAAAAAAACCCACCAAAACAAACCAAAAAAACCCCCAAAATAAAACAAAACCGGAAAAGAACAAGTGCTTTCAAGGATGTGAGGATGTGGAAAAAGTGGAATCCTTGTGTATTGTTGATTGAAACGTAAAATGGTGCAGTCACTAGGGAAAATAGTATGACTATTACTCAAAAAATTAGAAGTAGAATTACTATATGATTTGTACCCCCTTTGTGCATCGCAGTATTATTCACAACAGCCAAACGGTGGAAGCAACCCAAATGTCCATCGATGGATGAATGGAAGAAAAAATGTGGTGTATACATACAATGGAATATGATTCAGTCTTCACCAGGAAGGAGATTCCGACACATGCTACAACATGAATGAACTTTGCGGCCATTGCACTAAGTGAAGGAAGTCAGCCAGGAAAAAACAAAGAATGTGTGATTGCACTTAGATGCTTCCACCTAGAGTAGACCACATCATAAACACAGAAAGTAGAGTGGGCGGGTGAGGGAGAAATGGGGAGTTTGTACATAATGGGTAGAGTTAGTTTCACAAGATGAAAAAAGTTCTCTAGATGGAGGGTGGTAATGGCTGCAGAACAATGTGAATGTACTTAATTCCATTGAACTGTACACTTCAAAATGGTAAATTTTATGTTATGTGTATTTTACAATTTTAAAAAGTCTGTGATTCAGAAAGCCTCTGTGAAATAAGGGAAAGGAATTGACGGCCAAAAGCTAATAAGTTTCTTACTAAACATAGGAACTTTGACAGTCTATGTAATATTGCCTGATGATTAGTCAAGAAACCTGGCTCTATCATTGGCTTTTCACTGTATTTTTGATTCCCCATTTGTGAAATCAGAAGAAAAAGGTGTAAGGAAGTTGTCAAAATGAACACATGCTGAGCTCTTTGAGTTCCTAGGAAGTGCTACATAAAGACAAATCACTACTGTTATTTTCTGTTCTTCCCCTTCCTTGCCCGTCTCACCTTAGACAGATAAGCGTCCATGTTCTCCTGTGTGATTGACGGGTCTGTGACAAATTCAAAGAGTTCCCGCACAGTCATCACAGCAACACCGTGCTTCAGAAAGAAATCTGTCAGCAGGAAATGTAAGAGAGAGCTTTACAAGGGAAAAGGTGATTGTTCCAACAATTTTATAGAGAAACAAAGAAATAAAAAGATAACAATCTCCCAGAAAATGGTATTAAGTATCACTGCATCAGACGATTCAGGGCCAAGGTTTTATCTCAACAGTTTAACAGAGTACAGAAGCCACACACAGCAACAAGGTAGAATATTCCAGCTTCCACTCACCGTTGACATTGGCGCAGTCTTTCCTCAGGAACTCCAAGGCATGTGGGTGGTCATGCTCCACGGACTGAGACACGTCGATGATATACACATCCCCACCGCTGTACCTGGGGGCCAGACGTGCGGGGACCGTGACATACATCAGTCATGTGCACGCTTCTACTATGGAACCCAAGGGCCACACGTGGGGACGGTGGGATATCACTATTGCCTACGTTCTTTGTTTAAACAATTCTCTTTTAAGAGCAAGGGAAATAATTAGTAAAATGAACAAGGTGGGGAAGGAGAGGCCACTTTGACTAACAAGGGATGCAAATTCCCCAAGTCCTTTATGATCAGAGTGCTCCATTCAATGACGAAGGTCACCGAAGGCAGAAACACACGTGGAAGCCGAATTTAGCATGACATCTTGGATTGGGATTTAATTTTTTTAGAGGACATGAAACAACTTATGGGAGGTTCCTAAGGGACAGAACGTACTCACAGCATGTTAAATTCACTGAGATCTGCATGGACAAGTCTGGCATCCTGGTACATTCTTCTCATGTACTGAATGACCTGCAGGTACAACTCCCGAGCCTTGGATTCCGATAACTGGATGTTTTTCAAGAGTGGCGCTGGCCTAGCATAAAAAGCAAATGGACAACTGAGATAGACTGACCCAGAGCAAGCTTTCTTGTTTTATGCTCCATCAGTACATGCACTTCCCTCGTACAGCTCATCACTGTACAATCTGGTTCACTACAGAGGCACTTTCTAAAAAGTTGTCAACAAACAGGTCCTTTCCCAGCTTACTGTATAAAATACTCCTCAAAAACAGGGTGAACTTTGTTAATCTGAAGCATTCTGAGACTTGAAAAGGTAGATGAAATTAGTAACTCTATGCACTAATACAATAAGTCATAAAAAATCTTCCAAAATGAAAGAAGCCATTTAAATGGGAAATGGTCATATATTGGATAATTCAGAGCACTTAAAACTACAATTCTGAGCATGTAATTATTAGGCCTTCCGCACACTCACATGTCATCTTTACCAATGAAACCCATGACAAGAACGTGACTTCTTAGCAGGACAGGCTCTGGGCATGGGACCCCCGCTGTGCTTAGCCTATGATTAAAACATGAAAGGACAAATGAAAAGTCGGAACAGCATCTAAACCAAATGACAGCAGCTACAGCACACAAGATTAATACTGCTGTAGATTAAAACAGCAGCAGGGCCTCTCAATTTTATTACTATATTTCATCAAATCTGAGACACCAGTGATTTTAGTGGCACCACCTAGAACGACAAAACACCGGCAATTCAACTACAACATCCCGTAGCCTCTAACATCCAACCTAATTCCAGAGATGTTAAACTGTGAAAAAAAGAGTGTATCTTGGAGTTGATGAAATACAGCCGATATGTCCACAATTATCTTTCGAGTTGATCAGCCTGAACAACAATTAACAAAAATACCTGGACTCATACCTAATAGCTGAGCACAAGATTTCAGAACGATTTTCAAAATAAATACCGTGTTTCCCCGAAAATCAGACCTAGCTGGACCATCAGCTCTAATGTGTCTTTCGGAGCAAAAATTAATATAAGACCCGGTCCGGGTATGATGATATGATATAACATATGATATGATATATGATATATATCATACCGAATCTTATATTAAGTTTTGCTCCTAAGGACGCATTAGAGCTGATGATCTGGCTAGGTCGTATTTTCGGGGAAACATGTTAGTAGTACTTAATACTAAAATATCCAGTGTATGTCACCTATGTACAACATATAAAACATTCAAACATATTTGAAAGAGGGAAAAACAAATCTTCAAACTTTTGAAAAAACTTGATCTCAACTAAGTAAGACGCCTTTACCTGATACAAATGTGTCAGTGCAAACAAAGAATGTATAAATGTGTCCAAAACTGGGCAGAAATAAGAAAAGGGAACCAATAAACAAAGAGTTTAGGACCTAACAAGACTGTCTAAAACTCCAATACCTATTAAGAAATGACAGACATGCTCACCATCTGATTAAGTCACTTCCCTGCTTCAAATCCTGTAACAGCTTCTTATCGCCCTCAGCATAAATTCTAAATGTGTTCACATGGCTTCCAAGGCTTTTTAAATGACCCAGCCTTGCTGAATAACTGAATTGTAGCAGAAGTCTCCTGTCGTGGGTTCTCACCGCAGGTAAGGTAGTCCTCCTCGTCCAGAAATTGCTTTCTTCTGCTTACCCAACAGACCTAACGGAACTGAGCAGCCCGCGTCCCTGTCCTTGCAGAGAACACACTGGGGTCTGCGGCCAGTGTGCGGGCACAGCCCAGACACACACCCAGATAGTCACCTGATCAAGTTCCTCATTTCTTTTTCTGCCCAAGTCTTCACCATTTTTCTGGGGTTTCCTTTACAGTAGCCGTGGCGAAACCTTGAACGAGAAAAATATTTGTTATCTGAATCATTCCACTATTCTAGGGTTTATTTTTTAAGATACAGAAATTAAGCCAATTGAAAATAAAAAAATCTGAGCTCACCTGAATTCCCCACTTACATACTTATCCCGATCTTTGAAGACCAAAATAGAAGTTTTATAAATTTTGATTGCTCTGCTCTCTCCATTTGTTGTGCTAGCGTGGTATACATTAGCCTATGTTGAGTCAGAAACAAAGAAAACTAAGTTTGTGTTTAATAACTACAAACAGTATTTCCCTTCTTCAATCTATTCGATTCTAACCTCGAAAGTGAAAAGTGAACTGAAGTAAACATAAGGAACACGATCATCTTTTGCACGTGGCTTAAAGTTTGAAACATCGTACCAAAGAGTACAGTAAATATATCTCCAATTTAGATATGTAGTAAAATCCAATTTAAATACACGTGAGAAGTAGTTTTAAACATTTTTTATATCAAGAATATGGAAAATATTTGATGGTATTCTTACTCATACATCTCATGATTTATAAATTAAATTTTACTGAGAACTGCTTCCCACAGAATGAGTTGCTAACTTAAAAACACCATGTTTGGTGGCCAGTTAGCTCGGTTAGAGCATTGTGCTGGTAGCACCAAGGTTGCCGGTTTGATCTGCGCATGGGACAATGTGAGCTGTGCCCTTCTTACAACATAAAATGAGGGGCGGCCAGATGGCCCGGTGTTTGGAGCATGGTGCTCTTAACAGCAAGGCTGCCGGTTCGTGTCCCACATGGGCCAGTGAACTACGCCCTCCACATCTAAACTGAAACAATGACTTGACTTGGAGCTGAGCTGCGCCCTCCACAACTAGATTTGAAAACAACGACTTGGGGCTGGCACAGTGCTCAGGCGGTTGGAGCTCCGTGCTCCTAACTCCGAAGGCTGCCAGCTGGATTCCCACATGAGCCAGTGGGCTCTCAACCACAAGGTTGCCAGTTCAATTCCTCGAGTCCCACAAGGGATGGTGGGCAGTGCCCCCTGCAACGAGGATTGAACACAGCACCTTGAGCAGAGCTGCCTCTGAGCTCCCCGATGGCTCAGTTGGTTGGAGCGTGTCCTCTCAACCTCAAGGTTGCCGGTTCGACTCCCGCAAGGGATGGTGGGCTGCGCCCCCTGCAACTAGCAACGGCAACTGGACCTGGAGCTGAGCTGTGCCCTCCACAACTAAGACTGAAAGGACAACAACTTGATGGCACTTTTTATCTTAAATAAGATAAAATAAAAACATCATGTTTGTCTTTCTCCACATCCATGTGTATAAAAAAAAAGGAAGAAAAAGACATTCACTGACTCATAGAAACTAGACCTTAATTCCCTGTCCCTATTAGTAATGATCTGATTGGCACTCAGGCCTGCAGTAATCTGACCGTGTAGCTTACTGCTGCGCACAAGTAGTTGGACTCCATGACAGTGGAGTAATGGGAGTGAAAAGACAGTTATGCGCACAACTTCCTACCTAGCCATAACTAATAAAGCCATTTTTACAAACACTGATTAAACTATCCTGACTTGTGATTAGCTTTTTCTTTTCTTTTTAAAGGCACAATTTGTTTACCAAGTACCTTAGTTTCATTTGGTATCTAAAATAAGAAAACTAACATGAAAACATTCAGGCATCTAAAACAAAAACCACTCAGGCATCCCAAGAAAAGCTCACTTCCTTTCCTGTGCTAATGCAGCCATTTATCTCTGATATGATTCCTCTAGTCAACATCTTGAATAATATCATTCGTGTTCTGGGATCCAACACCTAAAAAGAAATGTAGAAAATAGAAAGCTCAGAAAGAATAATACCAAATATTTCTCATGAAGCATTTGACAATAAACTGAAGAGCTTAACTGTCCCATGCTATCCTGATTGAGTAAATGACAGTTGGTATTATGGTGTTTTCATGCACTCTAATTTGTAGTAAAGAAAATGTGAGGTGAAGGCCAAAGGAACCAGAGAGACAATAAACCAACAGGTTCATCAGTCATGGAAATGAAAGGCTCCCAAGTCCAAGGGAAGCAGAAACTGACTCCAGACCAACTTTAGCTAATAGGAATATAATACAAACTACATAGGTAATTTTACATTTTTCAGTTATCAATTAAAAGAAGTAAAAGGTAACAGGTACAATTAGTTTTAATGTACTATATTTAACCCAATACATCTAAAGCACTATCATTTCAACATGTAATCAACCTAAAAAAGTTATTAGTGAGATTTAACATTCTGTTTTTTACCCTAAGTCTTCAAAATACAGCATGTAATTACGTTTATAGCACCTGTCAATTCAGATCAGCTCCATTTCAAGTGCTCTGTAGCCACTGTATTGGATATGTACCGTATTTTGCCATGTATAATGCACACCTTTTCCCCCTAAATTTGTGAGGGTAAAACAGGGATGCGCGTTACACATGGCTAGTACTATTATAATTGTTTCCCTGAAAGATTGCACCAAAAACATGGGTGAGCATTATACATGGGAAAATATGGTAACTTTGAACCAGGGGTCAGTATTCCATAGATCTTAAGTCAAATCCAGGCTGCAGACTGTCTTTCTACAGCCTGCAAGCTAAGAATGGTTCTTACATTTTAAAATAGTTTAAAACAAAAGAACTGTGAGCTACAATGCTTAAAGTATTTATTCTGTAGGCCTTTAAAAGAAAGAGCTTGCAGTTTCTTGCTATAGATGAGTAAATCAGGTAAGGGGTCTCCTTTGAAGTCAGGGCAGTCAATTTTGAGCAAAAAGGATCCCAAAATCCTCTTTAACAAACAGAAGGCAATGAATGAAAGCCTGCTCCTGTCCATGCCTGAAACTGAAGCAGCCACATATTTACGTGCAATTTCCAGGGATACTGGCAGTAGATCCTCAGGGCTCAGGCAGCCTTTCTAGCTCAGTGGAGTGAGACAGCGTCAAGAGGCCAAATCTAACTACTCTAGAGTCTTCCTTCAATGAGATGACTGTAATCATACCAGAAACTTAAGGTTCACAGAAACAAAACAACCTTAAAAGGCTGCAGGACTGAAACCCAAATGACTAATACAACCATTACAACTGGAGGAGAATGAAAGGAGAGTGAGTGAATGGACAGTAACTGCCATTCCTTCTATACCGCACAGGTTAGTGGGGGCGGAAGCCAGTTGAGCAGAGCACTTTAGATAGAGCCCAGAGCTTCTACAAAACTGGCAATAGCCAAGTTAGAGGCGTACAAAGGAGCAGTGTAGCAAAATGGCTTAAACACAAAATAGGGATTGCCTTTTTGTTTTGTTGAAGGTTTCTTTCTTTGTGCAGCTCTTTAGTTTGATACAGTCCCACATGTGTTTATTTTTGCTTATTTCCCCTTGCTTGAGGGGAAGTGTCCAAAAAGATATTACTTAGACTAACATCAGACAGTTTACTTCCTCTGTTTTCTTCTAGGAGCTTACGGTTTCTGGCCTTAACATTTAAGTCTTTAACCCATTTTGAGTTATTTTTGTATACCATGTAAGAGCGTGCTCCAGTTTCTCTTTTTTTGCATATCATCTGTCCAGTTTTCCCAACACTACTTGTTGAAGAGATTGTTGCTATTCCAATGTATATTTTTACCTCCTTTGTCATAGACTAGCTGATAGTAAGTTAGGGTTTATTTCTGGACTCTTTTGTTCCATTGACCTATGTGTCTGTTTTTATGCCAGTATCATGCTAGTTTAATCATTACAGACTTGTAGTATAGTTTGGTATCAGGGAGCATGATACCTCCAAACTTCGTTCTGCTGTTCTCAAGATTGCTCTGGCTATATGGGTTCTTCTGTGGTTCCACATAAATTTTAGGATTATTTGTTCTAGTTCTGAGAAGAATGACCTTGGGATTTTGATAGGAACTGCACTAAATCTGTAAATTGCTTTGGTAGTATAGTCATTTTAACAATATTAATCCTTCCAATGCACGAGCATGGTTTATCCTTCCGTTCATCTGTGTCCTCTTCAATTTCTTATCGTTTTCAGAGTACATACAGGTCTTTTATCTCTTTGGTTAAGTTTATTCCTATGCATTTTATTCTTTTTGATACAATTGTGAGTGGGATTGTTTTCTTCATTTCTCCTTCTGATTGTTATTAGTGTATAGGAATGTGACAGATGTTAATTTTATATCCTGCTACTTTACTGAATTCTTTTATTAATTCTACTAACTTTTTATTTTCTCTATATAGTATCATGTCATCTGCAAACAGTGACAGTACTTCTTCCTTTCCTATTTGGATGCCGTTTATTTCTTTTTCTTGTCTGACTGCTGTGGCTAGGACTTCAGTGGTGAGAGTGGGCATCTCTGTCTTGTTCCTGATTTTAAAGAAAAAGTTTCAGCTTTTCACCACTGAGTATGATGCTAGCTATGGGCCTGTCATATATAGCCTTTATCAAGTTGAGGTAAGTTCGTTCTATACCCACTTCATTGAGAGTTTTTACCATAAATGAATGTTGAATTTTGTCAAATGCTTTTTCTACATCTATTGAGATAATCACATGATTTTAATCCTTGGTTTTGTTGATGTGATGAATCACATTAATTGTTTTGCAGATATTGAATGACCCTTGCACCCTTGGTATAAATCCCACTTGACCATGGTGTATAATCCTTTTAATTCTGGCACCTATGTTCATCAGGGATATTGGCCTGTAATTTTCTTTTTCTGCAATGTCATTGTCTGGTTTTGGTATCAGGGTAATGCTGGCCTCGCAGAATGAGTTTGGAAGGAAACTTTCAACAAAACAGAAAGGCAACCCATTGAATGGGAGAATATATTTGCAAATGATATATCGGATAAGGGGTTCATATACAAAATATAAAAGAAACTCATACAACTCAATTACAAACAAACAATCGGATTGAAAAATGGGCAGAAGACATTTCTCTAAAGAAGACATACAGATGGCCAACAGACATATGAAAAGATGCTCAGTATCACTAATCACCAGGCAAATGCAAATCATAATCACAATGAGATACCACTTCACAGCACTCAGAACGGCTATTATCAAAAAGTCAACAAACAAGTATTAGCAAGTATTTGGAAAAAAGGGAACCTATGTGCACTGCTGGTGGGACTGCAAACTGGTACAGACCCTATGGAAAACAGTATGGAGATTCCTCACAAAACTAAAAATGTATATACCATACAACCCAGCAATTCTGCTTCTGGGTATTTACAGAAAAATTCCCAAAAAAACCGAAGCACTAATTCGAAATGATATCTGCACCCCTCTGTTCATTGCAGCATCATTTACAATAGCCAAGATGTGGAAGCAAGCTAGGTGTCCACTGATGGATGAATGGATAAAGATATTTATATACTAATAATATATAGTATTTATTCCATTGTGGATGGAATATTATGCAGCAATAAAAAAGAATTAAATCTTGCCATTTGTGACAACATAGATGAATCTAGAGAGTATTATGCTAAATGAAGTCAGGCAGAAAAAGACAAATACCATATGGTTTCATTTATATGTGGAATGTAAAAACAAAACAAAACAAAACAAAAACAGACTCACAGAAACAGAGACCAAAGGGATGATTACCAGAAGGGAGGGGGTGGAGAGATGGGTGAAAAGGGGAAGGGGAATATAGCCAATAATACTGTGATGTTTGCACGGTGACAGATGATACCTAGACTTAGTAGGGTGTCACACTGTAAGGTATAAAAATGTTAAATCACTACATTGTACACCTGAAGCTAATATAACCAATATAAGATTATGTACCAACTACACTATATACTTAAATAAAAAGAAAATAGAAATATGATAGAATAAACTTACAAATTTATGTTTTATAAAGACAGCTTAAGACTCAAAATATATACTCTCATTGAAAATAAATTTTGAGTGGTGGCCAGATGGCTCAGTTGGTTAGAGCACGAGCTCTGAACAACAGGGTTGCTAGTTCGATTCCCCCATGGGCCAGTGAGCTGCGCCCTCTACAACTAGACTGAAGGACAATGACTTGGAGCTGATGGGCCCTGGAGAAACACACTGTTCCCTAATATTCCCCAATAAAATTTAAAAAAAGAGAAGAAAGCCTGGTCCCAGGGACATGCCCTCCAAAGCTTTAAAAAAAAAAATTAGACAAATTTTGAAAGAGGAAAAGAAAGGATTTCCTGTCCAAGTTATTTGAGGGTCTTTGAAAATTAAAGCAGCCTCATCTCTCTGAGCTGGACCACACTTTGTTTTCAATCACAAAAATAAATCACACAAAATAAATAAATTAGAGGACAATGAAGACACAGATCCTAGATCTCCTCCTGCACAAATGTGAAATACTTCAATTGTACAAATGGTTCCAGAGGTCAGGCTGAGTGTTACTCCCTCGGGGATTGAGGTAAATAGAAGGGGTGCTTATGTCTGAAACCAAGGATCTGTAGGTCAAAGAGGCTACTATTCCAAAATGTGTCTGTGGATGTGTGTATGGGTGGGGAGAAGGGAGGTAGAGTGCATAGCAATGTTTTGACCCTTTATATCACTTTGTTCACATCAGAAATCGGTTGGGGTGGCTGGATAGCTCAGCTGGTTAGAGCGAGGTGCCCTTAACAACAAGGTTGCCGGTTCGACCCCCACATGGGCCACTGTGAGCTGTGCCCTCCACAACTAGATTGAAACAACTACTTGACTTGGAGCTGATGGGTCCTGGAAAAACACACTTAAATAAATAAAAGTTTAAGAAAAACAAAAAAGAAATCTGCGTCAATGCTAACATCCAATTACAACCCTCTACATGTGGGAAAACTAGGGGCAGATTTTTCCCCATTCTTGAAGAGAAAGAATCAAAGAGGCTTCTTTCTAAACCAAGTAAGGGATTGCTCATTGAAAAGTTTAAGGCATTACGTGTCTCTCTCTCTCACACACACTACCACCAACCCTGCTGTGTGGTAGATACCTGATCTATCATCTAGGAAAGTTCAAAAATTCCTGCAGATCTTGTTTAAGAGGTCTTATAGTCAATTCTGCTCCCACCCAGAAGATGAAAGCATTGCATGGTGGCTTCGCAGGGCCACAGAGGGGTGCATGACTCGAATCTGTCTAATAATACTCCGAACATAAAAAAAGCAAAATGTAGATCTCTAAACTCAAAACTATAAGAAGGAGTAATTTTATATAGGAGTCATTTTAGGAAACATAACATTAAGCAAGAAGGATGAAAGCAAACCACAATTCAAAAAAAAAGAAATGCTACTTTAAAACAGTAACTTGTAAACACATTTAAATTGTACCTGTTCTACAGTTGCTCTGTCCGCCTTATCTTTGATGCGATACCTAACCAAACACAAAAAAATATAAGTGACAGTCAAAATTCAGCCAGAGAAGCCAAAATAAAAGTTTCTAATGTACATCATTCCAGTCAATTCCTAAGTAGGCAGTTTCTTTAATAAGAGATTTCATGATTTCAATGTATTTTCATCAATCACTGTAACTTCTTTCATTTTCCCTTAATAAGCAATTTAGTTCCCTAGGGCAAAAGGAGCATATTTGCAGCAAGGAAAAAAAAAACTCTATCCATATTTTGGAAGCATTAAATAAAAAAGAACAGCTGGGATAAAGTGAACTATGCTGGAAAAAAAGAAAACATTGAGCCAATAGTGTCCTTAAAAACTTTAATGATTCTATTAGTACAGAATTAAAACCATTTATAAGGCTTTCTCTAGAGTCCTTTTCTACAAAGACATAAGACATCACTTCAAGATAGTTACTGAGTTCTGTATTAAAATGCAGCCTCTGATTATACACTAATTGACTCAATTAACACACTAATTGACTCAATTAACACACCAACCTAAACTAGTAATAAAGATTCAAACACAAAGATTCAAACACTTCAATGAAATAAATGACTGTGGGGTTTCTCAAAAAGCTAGTATCTCTTGGGTACAGCAACAAACCAGAAAAAAGAAAGGCTTTTAGTCAGAAGAAAACTTTAAGTTCAGTACTAGCATTGCTACTTGTGTCAATTTCTATAATATTGTTAATGTCTTAGTTATCAGCATATGGAAATTAGCCAGATCTTAAAAATGGGTTTTGAGAACAGAGATGTAAATAGAAACTGTTTTCAGTCTTATCATTATTTAATTTTAAATTTTCCCTTAAAATTTTAAAAATATATCATGGAAGGGAACAATTCTTAATAAATTATAAAAAGGGAGTATTTTTATGCTGTAAGATATTAACCTTTTAACAATTTAAACATTTCAACAGAAATTTACAAACACTGTTATCTTCCTGAGAGCACATCCATGAATTTCGTAAGATTAGTTTAACCATATATTTCTTAGTAAGACTCATTTAATATTTTCAACTTACAAATGCACAAAATACCCTCATTTAAGCTTTAAAAGAAAAAGATTTAAGTATATAAAAATCCCAAACCATCCTTTGCAAAAGAATTATGACCAAGATGCTAAATTTGTCTAGAATTAGTACCTATCACCCATGTTCTATAGTTAAAATATTACTTACATTTCTGCTTCCTTTTGTCTAGATTTTTCGGTGACTTTATTTATGACAGAATCAGTAACATTTAACTTATCTAAAAATAGAAAAAAATGCACAATGTAAACAATATGTAAGACAGAAAGACATTAACAGTCGTTCTGAATAGGATCCTTCACCCCTCTTCCTTCTCTATTTTCTAAATATTTTACTATACATAGAATATATTTTAGTAATGAAAAAACGGTTTAATGTTGTTAAAGGTAAACACTAAGTTGTGTTTCCTCAATAACAAGTGTCACTTTCATCACTACAGTTATAATTTTTGAGCCATAGAAATGTAGACCCAGAAACCCCTCAAAAATACTATCTTTGCATATGTTGAATTTCAGACACTTAGTATTTTGTATAACCAATATAGATAATATAACTGCCCAAATTCCAAGTTTAATTCTAAAAACGTCAGTGTCATTCCAAATTATAGGTCCATGATAGGCAATGGTAGGGTATGAGATGCTGTGCAAGGTTTATAACAGGTCAATGTCTACAAGAGAAAAATGACCTTGTATTTCTCAAGAGGTGGTAGCTCAAATTAACATACTAATTCTTTGCATTCAGCAGCTCACTCAATGATTAATGCCTACATAAAAAGTCTCTGGTAAAGAAAATGTAATTATATCGAATATCCTAGATTTTCAATATCCTATGAGATAAACCTACTACAAAATCTAATACAAAATAGACAGTAACTTGAATGGGTATCTGCAACTTCATATTTGTACAATAGCCTAGAAAACAGGACTAAAAAGGCATAATTTAAAATCCTTCCCTTGAAGCAATGCTTTAAATTACTGTTTTTATTTTCTCTAAGCATTATTCAGTCAGTAACACTGAAAAAAATAATTTCTTGAGCTAAAAAACTTTCACAACACTTCATGGTTTTGGAAAAATTTCCTCATAGCCCAGTCAAGAAATGTATTTTACAAACTCACCTAGATTAATTTTATTCTCAAATTTCCTTAAGACTTTGTCTGCTGGAGTAGACATTTTGGCTGAATTGCAGTTGGAAGGCTGTCGATTTGCCTAGAAGTGAGTTCCAGAGTATAAGGAGTTAGTTATAAATACAAACCTAAGGTTCACCATCACATTTTTTTTCCCCTTGGTTCATAGTTAACCATTAAAACATCAATACTTAAGAGGAGTACCCTAAGAATCAATCAAATTTGCTTAAGAAAATTTTTTAAAGGCATTTGAAATAGAAGGTTAAAGTTACTGGTGAAAACAAAAAGTCTATATAATCTGGGGTTTTGTTTTTTTTTAAACCTCTTTCCAATGTATTCCTCATTATTACAAATGAATTAAAATTTAATGCATTTTTCTCATTTGGCTGATTTACAGATCTAAAATGTTACTATACCCTCAAAGTGTATCATATAGAGCTAAGACCATTAATAAACAGGTTCTAAGAATTTCATTTTGGGCCTAGTATCTCAAGAAAAGGAAAGATTAAGAATGAGGCTTAGCACTTAAACTAGTGCTATACAGAAACTTAAATAGCAAAAAGAGAAGAAAGGGGAGAAGACATCCAGAACCCACAAATAGAATGGAGTACAGATAAAAAGGGCCTATAACAATTACTGATTCAATCCTGCTATCTAAGCCTGGAATCTATAGGCTAGGTTGTTTCTTGTTTGCATAAAACTGTTAAAGTTTTCTATTAAATTTTTAAAATAGAGTTAAAATCATACATGTAGAAAACACAGGTAAAATTTTAATCACCTATAATCCTAGCACCCAAAGATAATAGTTAACATTTACGCACATATAGTTTTCCCTAGCTTTCTTAAAAGAAATTATACTCTTTATAGATGATGTAATACAGAATTGTACACCTGAAATTATGTAATTTCATTAACAATTGTCACTCCAATAAATAAATTTTAAAAAAAAAAAGAAATTATACTCTTACGTTGAAATTGCTCAATGTCTTACCAATGAATCAATGGAGGAGTTACCAAAACAAGATCACAAGTGTGAAATTTCTTTGGTTATTTTAAAAAGGCATGCATTCTAGTCCACGATACAGCTGTTTTATTTTCAAAGAATCATTTATGATCCTCCCCCCATCCTTTCAAGAACATTTATGCTCCAGTAAGATGCACCACATTAATCCTATGGCTCTGGAACACTTGGTACTTCAATGTGAGCAGACTCTACATGGCTTGTTACCTTGTGCTTAGCACATGGTCCAAGATGGCAGATCATGAACGTATCTCCATGTCATGAATAGTCTTCCACTGTAACCCATTTTATGGCTGCATAATATCCCATTGTACAAATCAACCCCATAGTAAATTTAGTCAAGGTTGTTTCCAACATTTCTGTACTAGAAACAATACTGGAGGATCATTCTTGTAACTAAGTTTTGGTACACTCCTAAAAGACCTGCTGAGTCAAAGTGTTTATTTTGTAAGCTTTTAAAGCTTTTATCACATACCAGTTTATCCTCCAAATAACTGTATGTATTTAGTGAACCATCAGTTATATATTTTGTGTCTATGTCAGTTTCAGAGGTGAAAAAATGGCATCTCTACATAGTTGATCTGCATTTCTTTAATTACTAATAAAGTTGAACTTTTTCTCCATGTTTCTTAACCATTTGTAGAAAACTGCCTGTTTGTGTCCTTTCGTATGCAGATTTTTAAGTTCATTATCTTATGACAATTTAAATAACTTTTAAAATTTACTTATTATAACCTGAAGAAAATCTTTGTTACTCAATTCCAGAACTACGAAAAGTCCCTTTATACAAGAAGACATAAGCAAACAACATAAAGATGTACAGAATCATTTATAAAATACCTGTGGATTACTCCTTCCAATCGACATACAACCCTTGGTGAGTTTTCCAACTCCATCATCCCAGTCCCAATCATCATCATCATCATAATCTTCCTCCTCCTCTTCTTCATCCTCCTCCTCATCTTCTATCTCACCTTCACCCATCTTCTCATTATTTTGAAGATCTTCAAACAGAACACCATCTTCCTCTTTGATTGTCTTCAAGTCAATGTTTTCACTAGAAATAACAATGTTTTAGCATGTTTATACATACTGTAATTGGACTTACATATGAATTTATTTATGACATAATAGCTTAATCTATGCCAATAAATCTAAACGTTTCCCTTACAACATATCTCCCAATAAACTCCACCGTAACACCAAGTTCTCCTGTTTTTCAGAGTTCTGTTCCAGTTGTTTGCTTATTCTACAGGTCCTATTAAAGAGGAATATCAGGTTAAATCCACCTCTGCCTTCATGAAGTTAGAATTTATATTGTTACCGTCTCTGCTGAATGAACTGACTCTGATCAGTACGCCAGACCTGACCCTAGGAAAACCATTCAGAGCTGTGTTAAGAGGGGGAAAAAATTTTCTGACAAAACATGGGAATAAGTCTAAAACAGCCTTACCTTGAACTCAATACCACTTTACAACAAAAGGAGCTATATTCAAGATTTGTGCTACACAAAGAAATCAGATCATCCTTATTCATGAAGGGAAGGAATGGTGACTACAGGCACCACAAATGAGAGAAGTAAGCTGGGTATAATTAAACAGAAGTGGGGATTGTCAAACCTAGAGAACAAGCCCCAAGTAGAGAGAGCACGATAGGGTCTGTTTTGGCCACATGAGAATTCAGACAGAGTGTTACCATATCTTCTTAGTTTTTCAAGAGAAGCCAGAAATCTGCATTTTTGTGTGAAATCTCCCCGTTAACTGGCATATTCAATTTTAACAAAACACTGTGCATACCAAACAAAACATGTCTGCAGGTCAGATGCAACAGAAGTACTACAGTTTTGACCTCTCATGTGGAGAACAAAGTCAGAAACCATATGAAACAGTTGATAATATGCACTACCAGCTTAAAAAGTCAGATGTGAGTTTAAGTAAATTCAGATGATCGATCCTGAATGTTTTTTTTAAGTGTGTTTGTCCAGGACCCATCAGCTCCAAGTCAAGTAGTTGTTTCAATCTAGTTGTGGAGGGCGCAGCTTACAATGGCCCATGTGGGGATGGAAACGGCAACCTCATTGTTAAGAGCACCGCGTTCTAACCAACTGAGCTAACCGGCCGCCCCAATCCTGACTTATTATTTAGCCATGGCTTACAGGACTCCAAATCTCCATGGACATGGGTGGGAAGAAAACAATCAGTAGGCAGCTGCTATTTACTAGGATTTTATAAACATAATCCATAAATTGATCATTCATTTGCCAATAACCTAGAGTGGCATGTTAAAGTTATGCCTTCAATTGCACTAGGGCTTCTCAACCTTGGTGGACAATTCTTTGTTATGGGAGGTTGCCTTGTACCTCATAGGATTTTTAGCAGCATCTCCAGCCTCTACCTACCAGATGCCACTAGTGTATTACCATCTCCAGTTGTGACAAACAAAAATGTCTCCAGAAATTGCCCCCCGTCCCAAGAGTGGGGGCGGGGAGGGGGGGTGAAGGCAAAATCTATTGGATTACCTTTATAATATCCAGTGATGGATGGTAAACCAGTGTACACTCATTACCATCAACTATGCACCAGTCACATAGGCTGTGTTTCTTGTTTCCCTTAACTTCTTCCCTAAGGTCTTTTGCATACTCATCTGTAAACATAAATCTGGAATGCCCTTCTCATTTTTCTGGCTAAATCCTACTTATCCTTCCAGTATTAGCTTACTATCACTTGCTCAGGGAAGTCTTCCCTATTCTTCACCCATTTCTCCTTTGTACTACTTTCTAATACAAATCATTTGTCTAATTATTTAATATGTTTCCCCTGCTAGAGTGAATCTCTGTGTCAGAGTGGTTTACAAACATATCCCTACCAACTAACACTAGATCTGACACATCGAAAGCCATCAATATATATTTACTAAAAATCTCCAATTGATTAATAAAATGGCCATGTAATGAAACCTTAATGTAAACATAAAGTAAAAACCGTATTTTTTTTGGGGGGGGGGGATTCCAAAATAATTCTGGTTCATTCTGCTTTCAAGCAAAAGTTATCCTTAATTCCTTTTGTTTCAGACCTCACATGCAATCTACCACCAAACTGTCACCTCTACCTCCAAAACATATGCCTATGGTCCTATTTCTGACTCTCACCATCTTTGAACTGAAGTACTTCATTACTTTTGAACGGCTTCCACTCTTGCCCTCCAAAACCATCCTCTCCATAGCAGAGTAATTCCTTTAAATCATAAATCAGATGTCATTCCCCTGCTAAAACCCTTCCTATGGCTTTCTATAAGACCTAGAATAGTATCTCAGTTCCTTACCGTCATTTGTAAGGCTCCCTACGATCTGGCCCCTTCTCACTTACGTATTGTTTACCCACCAATGTTCTCAAGTACAGCTGCTGTGCTCGAGGCACAATTACCTCTAAATCTTCCTTTTACAGCCAAGCTGGAGCTCACGGCTGGGACTTTGCAAGCGCTGTCCCCTCCTCCTGAATGGCTCTTCCCTCTGCGCTTCCCTGGGTTAGCTCATTCTGGTTCAGGGCTGGACTTAACCCCTTCCTGGCCAAGTCATAACTTGGCCTACCAACTGATGTTAATTATCTGCACGGTATTTATTATTATCTGGCTCTTGTTTTTTCAATGCCGCTATGGACTTAATTGTCTACCCACCGTCCCAAGGAGAAAGTAAAATTCAGTGGCGGTAGGGACTCAGCTGGTCTCGTTCATCACTATCGCCAGCGCCGAGGACAGACCCCGGCACACAGGAGGTGCTCACCTAGGTCTTGAACGCTGAATGTAATCAAAGCTCAAACACCGGTTTCCCGATCGCTATCCCATCTCTGCCTCTCAGCGATGCTGAACCAACCAACCTGGGAGCCCTGGCCTCCCTGGACCAGTGGCTGTCACTGACTGCCGTAAACGGGGACGGAGTCACCGCTGCGCCGAGGAAAGACGCGACACGCTGTCAAAAGAGGCCCCGAGCGATGAATTACCAGTCTCCCCCCAAACCACAAACAAGTGTTAACTCCCCAAGGGAGCGGTGGCGGAAGGGAGAGCAAACTCCCAACAAAGTCGGGGTGCTCGACCGCCGTCTACCTGTCGGAGGAGTCCGCGTCGTCGAACTGCCCGGGGACTACCCGACTCATCAGCAGCCGCCGGTAGTCCATGACCGAGCGCGCAGTTTCAGCGCCGCCGAAGGCCGCCCGCCCCGCGACCGGGCAGGAACCGCACAGAGACGGCTCCACGTGCGGCCGGGCCGGCAGCCTCTCCGCAGTCGGCCGCCCCGCACACCACGCAGACGCCCTCACGCCAAAAGGGAGCGCCACGTGCTCTGAGGAATTAGGACCCACAGCCCCCGCGCTCCGGCCCGCGCCCGACCGGAGGCCCCGCCCCTACCGGAAAGCTCGGCCTACCGGAAGTCCCGCCCCGGTGCCGGGTCGAGAGCTTGGCGCTTGCGCGGAAGGGTACGCGAAAGCGGTACATCGGGCTGTTAGGCGGCCCTGGGATGCTGTGCTCGCTGAGCCGGTGCCGGCCGTGCCGTGTGGAGTTTTGGTTTGTGCACCTCGCTTTGTTTCCTGCCGCAGAAGGACGCGCCAGCCAGCCCACAGATTGTTCGGCCCGGGGGCTCACACCCACATAATTTCCCAACTCTGGAAGACAGACTTGGAAGCCCCTGGGCCGCGCCCGCGGGGAGCGTGGGAGCCCGGCAGGCTTCCCCGCCGAGATTGGCCGGCGCGGCGGGCGGACGTCACACTGGGTCGGGCCAGCGCGCCTGCGGCCCAGCTGCCAGTTTTTAAATGCCATCCGTGGCGAGGGTTGGAAAGTGTTCTCCCTCCCACAAAACGCATTGCGCGGGGAGGAAGCCCGAAACCCTTATTGTGGATCCACGAGACTGCATGGACCCTGGAAGTGAGCACGCTTTTGCGACTTAAAGAGTTTGGTGCATTGTTTTGAGGTCAAAAGGAGTTAAGTGCTTTTAGAATAGTGAAGTTTGTCATACGACTGAAAAGAATTTGAAAACAAAACCGTAAGAGTTTTGGCCAGTAACTCCAGGGACACCTCTTTTAACACCCATCTTAAAACCGGCTTTTGAGTGTCTCTGGAATATCTCTCGAAACATTTCAAAAAATATTTTAAAAATCTAACATACATCTGGTAAGGGCAGAATGAAAGAGGGCAACAGTAAGCCTAACTTAAAAAAATATATAACTGGCAGATTGGGCAGTGTGAACAAAGTTGTAAAAGTGTAATTGGAAGTTCTGGGTTCACAGACAAATTTAAGAAATAAGACCCTTGCGTTTTTTGCATTTGGAAAACAAAACAAGAATTTTTCAGCTCCCCATCACCACCACACAGACAGCATTTATGTGTTTGGAAAACAGAGAAGGTAAGCATAAAGTTGGGCCCATCTCCAATCCTGACCAGCCTGCTTAGCTCAGTGGCTTTTTAACATTTTATTGAGGATGACATAAGTTTGGAAAAAAAATCCTCAGTAATTTATTAATTTAATAATTCAGTAAAGTAATTCAGGCAAATGGGTAGTGACTGTCGATTGGGATGGTTTAATAGAAATAAATCATTGGAGTGCAGGATTTAGTGAATATTTAGTCTGGACAACACTGGTCTGTTTGATGTAGGGGGTATGGAAAAACCATAAGTGGACTTCTCAAACTATGTGTAATCAGTAAATACAAACACTAATACCCTTGAAACAATGGTTAAGATTAAAACAGTAACATGAATAGGTGCTGAACTGTGAGATAGAGATTTAGACTAAAGACCTTGTAGGAACTTTTAAAAAACTAGATGAATGGGTAGGTAAGGAAGTTTGAGGAGAGAGAAGCATTTGCCAGGGCAGACTACTGAAATGGTAAGGAACATGATCTATTTGCAAAGAAGTGAGCCGCATCTTACTAGAGCCGGAGTACTGGGTAGGTAATGTGGGTTCGGGCTACGGAAGACCTAGAAAGTCAAGCAGAAGAATTTGAAGTCAGTGTGATTGGACATCCTTTCCACCTCTATCCCCCTGACAGACTTGAGGGGTCACAAGAATATGGACCAGTGTGTTGACATAAGGGATGGGCAGAAAGCATGAGTTATAAAAACACTTTTAAAAGAGAAATGGACAAGACTTGGTAACTGAATAGCTCATGGATAATGAGATAGAAGGACGCCACGTTTTGAAACCCGAGTGCCTGAGAGAATGTGGCATAAGGAGGTGAAGGAAAATTAATTTACATTGTTGGATTTAACTTGATAATGAGATATTCAAATAGCGATTGTCAAGTAAATAGAAATACAGTGTTGATGGAACCTAATGGTAGTTATCTGGTAATATTTTGTGAATATTTTTTGATTAAGTAACTTAGAGATCCCTTCATCTCCTCAGTACCCACATCTTTTAGGTTAATTATTGGATAGTAGCCACACATATTGATTTGCTTTTGTCCAAATTAGTATTACTACCATACAAAGTTACCATGGTATATTCAGACTAAAATTTTTTATTTTTCCAATAACTTGACAAATGACATTTTAAAATTTAGGACAGTGAACTTTGCTACTTTCTTAATGTGAAGAAGGATGGGGGCGGGGGGAGTTTTCTGTTTGCATATACAAATAGACATTAAAATTATGTTTTTTAAAGAGGCCTTCCATCACTCAACAGTTAGGAGCAGGGACTATCAGAAACTTTGGTCATCGCTTCAGATACAATACTGTACCTTTTGAAGTAGATGCTTTTCATAAAAATTAGAAAGCATGGCAGAAGCAGATGCCATGAATTCAGAAGTCTTTCTCAAGACAACTCACTCAAATTCTCCCTTCTAAATGGAAACCAGCAGTGCTACTTGAGACTTGCCTCAGGTGTGCAGTGCTGAAAAGTTCTGGGAGGTACAGACGTACTTAGCATTCACATTGTTTTCCATATGAAATTTCTTCAAAATTACAAGGAACAATGAAAGAATCTCCAATGGAAGCATAGAAGAGGGGAACACAGAGTCTGGTTTTCCCAGTTCCACTAGTATACAACGAAGGGTGAGAATTTTACCTACAGAAAGTATTAAAACTGACCCTTCCTAGTCTCTTCGTGAAGTCCCATGAGTACAGCCAGGGGACATGGCCGCAACAACTCAGTCACAGAATCAGGACAAGAACCCAAGGAGCCTGACATCTGGTCTAGAGCATTTTCCACTATGTCAGCATGCAAATGATTCACATGTTCATAATGACATTGACAGTGCCATGTAAATGACTTCCTATCTGCATGAAAATTCCTAGTGCTGTTTGTCACAAGATAAGAGATTTTTATGTCCCAGGATCTTCATGAATGTTATTCTAAATATTTGACAATTATTAAGCAAGAGGGTAGGGAAATAATAGGAATCTATTAGGTTTGCCACATAAAATTGCCTTTTTGTAGTTCAAAACCAGACAAACATTGACAATTCATATGGTTCAGCCCATAAATTCGCATAATCTTTCTAAAAGGCTGTTTAATGCTAGGAAATCCAGAGCTTAACTGCACATTTTATTGTTAATTTCGCCCCAGGAAGTATACAAATGAGATCTTTGCAGAATAATTCATAATTAACATTAGAAACAACCTAAATTTTCATCAGTAGGGACTAGTTAAATTATTGTATACATATGTACAGTGGATATGTAAACCTTAAATATGATAATACAGATACATATTTGTTGACCTGGAAATATGGTCACATTGCTTCTCACTATGCAGAAGACTTTTGAGTGTTTTTCACTTTCTTTTTTAAACAATGTTCAAGATTCTTTTTTATAATTATAAAAAAACTTTTCATTTTGAAAAAATATTTTGGTCATAGTATTATGATGTTAATCAGGGCCCAAGATGCTATGTACTGAATTGTAAAGAATGAATGTCTTAAATTATTTACATTAAGGAGGTCCTCCCTCTTGGATTTCACTGACCATTTTATTCTTTATAAAAAAATTTATAGACCTAAGTAACAAAGGGCATATTTCAGTTAAACACAGTAATGTTATAGAAGATTAGAGTTAGAAGTGATCTCTGAAATTCGATGAGTGGTGGAGTCAGAAGTCTGCCTAAACATCAATTCATGTGAATAGTGCTATTTTATTTTTCAAGTATATTATTCGTGATACTTTAAAATCTAATTAGGAGGAGGAATGGTCTGAATTAGCAACAAGTCTAAAAGACAGATTGTTATAAAATATAACTCAGTTCTTACTATACTTCAGATACATTCAATAAGTGGAACAAAGCTATAAAAGGCATATTGAATAGAGGTTTGTAACCAGCTGACTTTACTGAGCGAGATGAACTTTTTTAGAGTATCGTTTAGGTCCACATATTTGGTGTACTACTGATGATTAAACCAATGTGTTCTTTAAACATCTAAAATATTTTTCTTACTATCTTATTTATACTATTAATTTACTTAATAAGCCCTTTCATCTTAGATTACATGAAGGTAACTTTGAGAATAAACCCTATATGAATTTTTATATATTTATATTTATAAGAATTAGATTTCACCTCATTACTAGAATCCTGTTTCATATATCTTCAATGTTAAAAGATGAATAACAACTAGCCTAATGTTATATAGAGCAGATTTAACGAACATAAAAGAATTATCAGTAAGAGATATATAGGTTATCACATACCCCTATGTTTATAGGAACATGATTTGACTTACAAAAAAACCCAGAATATTAAAATAGCAAGATACTTGTTTAATAAGGGAAAGTCAGATATACAGTGGGGAAAGATAGTAGGAAGCACATTCTACCCATGCAACAAAAAATACTAATAAAAATTACATAGCAATATACATACACCTTTACAAGAGGCTTATGATGTTTGTTTGAGGAATTAATATTAATGTCCATTTGATTATTAATGCAGAATGAAATAAAGAATATAAAAAGGGAAAATGAGTCCAAACTGACACTTTCCAAAGAAATTTATAGCACACTAGATGATCTGTTAGGTGGTGAGTATCTATCTCTGTTAGCGATATACAGAGAAACTAAGATTTTTTTATATCTTGTGATGATGATGATGATGATGATGATAATAGCCACGTACTGTGATAAGCATTTTATACACATTATTACTTTTAAGCCACAGACAATCCCATGAAATAGAGCTTTTTTTCCTTTGTAAATAAGGGCTGTTTTAACCTCCATTTTAAAGATGAAAAAAGTGAGGCTCGGAGTAACAAGAACTACAAACTATAATCAACACATTTGACTATATTAAAATAAAAACTGCTGTGATCAAATTATAATCAACAAAGTAAAAAAACCAAGCCACAATCTAAGATACATATCATGTATTAACAAAGGATTAGTATCCAAAATAAAGAACTCCAATAAGAAAAAGACACATATAATACAATAGAAAAACCGGCAACATATATGTATTAGTTTGCTAGAGCTGCTGTGAAGAAATACCATACACTGGGTGGCTTCAACAATTCAAATTTATATTCTCACAGTTTTTGAGGCTGGAAGTCCAAGAGCAAGGTGCCCTCAGAGTTGGTTTCTCCTGAGGCCTCTCACATGCTGCCGTCTTGTGTCCTCACGTGGCTGTTTCTCTGCCTCCTTGGTGTCTCTTCTTCCTGTAAGGACACCAGTCGTAGTGCATTGGGCCTGACCCTTATGATCTCATCTAACTTTAATTGCCTCCTGAAAGGCCCTACCTCCAACTATAGTCACGTTTCAAGATACTGGGGGTTAAGCCTTCAACTTGGGAATTTTGAGGAAACACAATTCTATCCATAACAGTATCTAAGAGGCAGAAAAGAAAAGGAAACCTGCAAGACCATTAAATACCTGAAAGGATGTACATTAAAAAGCCCACAAAATGCCATTTCATACATAGCAGTTTGATGCGTTGGAGGGATGTAGAGCAAAGGAACTCTTATGCCTCTGGTAGTAGTATAAATTGGTATAATCACTTTGGCGGTATCTAGTAAAGTTAAAGACAACGTATTTTCTATAACCCAGCACTACACTTCTAGATATATACCCAGAGCCTAGATAAAAATTCTTTTTTTAAGAAAACTTACATTAAGTATTTTATTGTATGCAGCCTTCCTAAGTGTCCAGCTTTTGCATGTGGACATAGAACTTGGGAATACAAGCGTGTGGACGATCTTAGCCTTGGTCTCTTAATGACACATCTTTGCTCTTGGCGATCTTTCCTAATTCTTCCATTGCTGCTCTTCACGACTCAGCTTTCTTTTGATTTCATGGCTTCAGTCTCCATTTGAATTGATGTCTGAACCAAGATAAGCAAAATCTTTAACAGCAATTCCGACATCTTCATTGTCTATGTTACAGTTGTGTATTTCTTCATGATTTTTGTCTTCTCGATGTTCAAGTGCAATTTTTTGGCACTTTCTTCTTTCACTTTCATCAGAAGTCATTTCAAATCATGACTACTTTCTGCCAGTGAGATGGTGTCTCTGCATATCTTAATTTATTAATATTTCTGCTTCCTGAGTCTAGCCCAATTTTTCATATGTGTTCTGTGTATAGATTAAATAGAGAGATAAAATTGTATATGTATATGTTTATACAGAGGGTGCCAAAAAAATGTATACATATTTTAAGAAAGGAAAAAACTGTATTAAAACTGTAATACTCAATATATACTGATAACAAAAGGTGAATACAAGTCACGCATATGCATTTTTTGGCACCCCCAGTATATACACGTGTATATATACATAATGATGCTATATACATAACATTTTGAAACAGAGAACAATAGTGTGTATCCACAATTTGCCCAGGGTGCTGCGGGATATTTTGGAATTTGAAGGAAGCAGTACTGGACGTCTGTCGGTTCCCCACACACTACTAGCTTGAGATAGTTCACTATTTCAATATAAAATCATACTACAATCCTTTCTATAACATATTCTTTGCAAAGCTGGGGTTTGGGATGATGCTGTGATAAAAAGCAAGTTGAACAGGAAGTGAGGGTTGGTTTTGCCCAATCTGACTCCAAGGTTTGAGACATGCAGTGCCCAACACTACATTCAAGTAGTACGTTTAGTTAAGAATGAAATAAGATGTGATATTTTTCTTTCAGTTTACATATGTGTATTTTGAAACAGTTATTAAGTGGGTAGGACAAATACTTGTTGTTTGAGCTTAACTAAATAAATGGAACTGTTAGGTACTTTTTGTCTAGGGGTTCTGTGAAAATATTACTGAGACGTTAAGGTGTCACAGAATGAGAAAGTCTGGGAACTTGATATATATTACTTACAGTATATAAATGAGTAGTAAAAGTAGAAAAATATGGATGGGAAGAATACATACATACCAGCTTCAGTATTCGTGGTTATCTCGGGGGAGGGAGAAAGAAAGGAATTTAGATAGAAGGGACGGGTCATTAATTTTGCAGTACTATTTCTATTTTGCCTTATTTGCTTCTGATTTTTAAAAATATATTAAATCTGGGTAATTTGTCATATTGAGAAACTGTATATAGCATACCATTTAGAAGTAGTATTCTGGAATCTTACCAGCTCTCTGACATTAGGCAAGTGACATAACATCTCTTATGTCTTAGTTTCCTTATCTGTAAAACAAGGATAATAACAGTACTGACCTTATGGGATTGTTATAAGATCAAACCACTTTATGTGTATTTGATATTATACTCTTCACGGTGCTTTTGTATTCTTTTGATACATTTTATAATTAAAACATTTTAAAATTACAGTACAACAAAAGAGGTTTGAAGATATCTTCCACTTTGTTGTGATGGTATTTGACCAGAATGATATATAACACGCTTTTTGTAGCAGTCGTTTGAGAACAACTTTCCCTCCTGTTAAAAATTATTTTGTTTTGTTTGCTAGCACAAAGCCATGCCAAAAATCTACTCAGTACAAAAGGTTGAACTATATATGTAATTCTTAAAAGTCTCAAAAAGTGTATTTCATAAATGTTAATGTAACTGTTGACATAAATCTACGGTCAGCTAATTCTTATTTCTGTCTTTCTCTTTCTACTGAGATGTCAGCAATGGAGATCACTCCCAGGATGTACTAACTCAGCCAGCTGACACCAGCATTTCTTCCTTCAGACAATTTAAACCCATTCTCAAATTTCATGGGACAAAAGCATTTAATGATGAAATGATAACATTTCAAAATCTGACAGGTGGCTTATACAGAGAAGACAGAATTGGAAAGCCATGTATATAATCACGCAAAAGACAACGATGTAAAGGAAGATTCATTTAAGGAAGAAAATCCAGTGGAAAATAGCACTTCCACAAATAAAGATTGACTTGTTCATGAATGTGTTAGGCAGCCTCCGAGAAGCCCGTCTCTAATCTGCTGCAGTGGAGAGACACTGCAATTCACAGAAATGTCACTGGCTAAAAATACTGCTGAGGAATCTGCCTTCAACTTGAGTGAAACTCAAAACCGCCTGTGTAAGGAATGTGTACACAGTGATGTTGAAAAACCATTTTATAAAGACAAAAACTTTAACCTGCTTGATCTGAGAGCTAATTATAGAACAAAGGAGGTAAGATTTTTAATGATCAGTAGAATATTGAAGGATGTGTTTTTTTAAAAAGTATATAATCTAGGACTTTCCCAAATAGTGATAAATCATCTAATCAGTACAAGGGACATTGCTTCTCTGGGGAAAATACCTTCCCAGATTTTGAACCATTTAGAAACAAATTTTTCTTTAAAAAATTCAAGTCTATACTTGGAAATTAGCTCTACCCAATGATAGTTTCTTTGAGGATCAAGGCTCTGTCTTACTCCTTTTATGCACCCTACCATCTGCATGGTGCCTTGACTAAAATGTGCTTTTACATTTGGGGAGTCAAATTGATTGGAACTCAGACTTTACCTTAAGAAAAAGTGTACGAAGAGAAAGACGTACAGAGGTATTAAATTATTTGACAAGGAAAGCTTAAGATTTTTCTATTATGTGGGACTTCTATTGACAAGCCAAAATTACTTTTTAGCAAAGTGAAAACATTAATTTGTCTTTTGATTTATTGATTCCGGGCATACATGTAACATCCTAATAGCACTGAACATGCCAGCAGTATCAATTCTATGTGGTCTAAACAAAAAAGTAAACATTTTAGGAATTGGTGTGGGCAAATAGATGTAATTTAAAAATAGCATAAATAATACCTTTTCATCATAAGTTTGATGAGAAAATCTTTGACTCTTATGTTTCATTTGCAAATATGACCAGTTTTGTTGTTGTTGTTGTTGTTGTTGTTGTTTATTTATTTGGAAACAGCATTTAAAAGAGAACTTTATTTCCCTTTTCCCTATGTTGATTTCTGGAAAATGACATTTTAAAAATCTGTTTAATATTTCCCCAAATTGTTCCTTTTCATTTCCATTACATTTAGTCAGTCAGTCATTCAGTCAATAAACACTTTCAGGCATCTGTTGTAAGCTAGGCCCTGCATTATGTGTTGGTTATGTAATGGTTAAAAAGAAACAACAAAAAGATGTGGTTTTTATTGTCATGAAAATAACATCCAAGTAGAGGAGACAGACATTAAACAAATAATCACACAAATAAAGGTAAGTTTTCAATTATGGTAAGAGCTCTGAATAAAAGTCACAAAATTATATAATGTTGTATAAAATGACATATAAACTTGCAGTTGTGATAAGTGCTGGAGTAAAAGTAAGATGGGAGTCTTACTGCCCTGGTCAAGAAGTTTGGAGAAGGCTTCCTGATGTAGTGGGAATTGAGCTGAGCTCTGAAAGATAGTTGGAGTTAATACAGTAACAGGATGGGAGAGATTCCATGTAGAAGTAACATGTGCAGAAACCCTGTGGCATCCACCTGAACGAAGCCCAGTGTTGCTGGGTTGGAGGGAGCAAGAGGGATGTAGTAGATGAGGATGGAGAGGTAGCACGGGGCAGGTATCAAGATCAGACAGCAGTACCTTATGAGCCTCAGTAAGGATAGTTGTCTTTACCCCAGAAGTATGAGGAAAATTTAAAATACAGAGGTCTCATATCTAAATTCTAGAAAGTTATGCAACCCACTCCTACACAGATATTTTTTACTGGGTTCTTATGTCATATTCATTTCAGTGTTTTTTTTCTACAACGTACTGTCTTTTTTCTATCCCCCAAAACTTATATCGTGGGCAGCAAATCAATCTCCACTACAAGACATGTTCATCTGGCATTCTAACATTCACAGGAGTTATAGCACAGGGAGGTAATGGTTCAATGAGGAATAGAAAAAAATCTGTATTCAAAAGAGGCCTCACGGACTGCAGGGTAATTGATAACTTTGTTTTAATTCGTGTGAAGTCAAATGAAGTATCTCCCATGTGTCCAGAAAAGTTTGCATCATAGAAAATGGTGAGAGTATCAAAGTTTAATTTCTCTTTTGTAAAAGTAAATGTGATACATATCTTTATCATATATCTGTCGTTTGTGCTCTGCTATGCTGTTATGTGCTACACATTTCGCAATTAATACTTAAGTACTCGTATTTTTGTTAAGTGGGCATTATTATTGGAAATAGATATTATAGTTGTTACTTTATAGCCCAAACTAGGTATCTACAGTTCAAGGCCAGCTCTGACTTCAAGGTTCTGGATAATTCTACTCTTTCATACTTATTTACTATAATTTACAGATTACAGTTTCTTCAAAAGGAATACAGAATTCTGGGGAGATGTCAGTCAATCACCAAAAGGAAGTCACAGTGGATGGCATGGAGACTTCAGGCATTGCCACAGCTTGTTTTTCTGAAGACATTTCTTCGAGTGATGGAGCCTCTCAGGAGGATTGCAAGACACCTGACACAGAGCAAAATTTGGAAAGCTTACAACCTCTGGAGAAGGATATGGTTTTAAATGAAGTCTTGTGGAAATTAAAACATGCTAACAAAAAGCAGCAAGCTCTGATCCAGAAGCTGCAGTGCAGTAACACTTATTTAAAGAAGAGGGTTGAGGAACTACAGCTGAAGCCTACCAGACAGCAAGTGTTCGTTGACATCCTAAATAAGCTACAGGAGACTGCGGAAGCATTAATTGAAGACAAATACAGAGTAATGCTAGAGAAGAGTGATGCTGACAAGACCTTGCAGAATTTGCATGACATTTTAACTAACACCCAAAAACATCTTCAGAAGTCTAGGAATGAAAAGGAGACCTTACAAGCAGAGCTTAAGAGGATCAAGAGCAATTATGTTTGTTTACAGGAAGGGTTCATAACTGAAATGAAACAAAAAAATACAGCTATGAGTCAGTGCATAGAGATGGGCAAAGCCTTAAGCAAGAAAGAAGAAGAGGTAGAAAGGCTGCAGCAGCTCCAAGGAGAATGGGAAAAGGTCAACACTTCTGCTTTGAACTTGTTGAAAAGCGAAAAAGAAGGCCAAGAACAAGAGTTCCGGTCTTTACAGGAAGAATTTCAGAAACGTGAAAATGAAAATCTGGAAGAAAGACAAAAACTGAAATCTAGACTTGAGCAATTGGTAGCACAAGTAGAAAATTTGCAATTCACATCTGAAAGTGAAAGGGCTAAGAATACACAACTTCAGCAGCAGATCAACGAAGTAAAGAATGAAAATGCAAAACTTCAGCAGCAGGTTGCCAGGAGTGAGGAGCAAAGTTGTGTCCCTAAATTTGAAATAGGTCCGTTAAAGGAGCACTTAGAGGAAGTAATGGAGTCAGCTATCACGAAGGTATTGTCACAAGTTCAGTCTCTAATGCAGAATTTCAGGAGTTTCTAACAGGCCGGTGGTGGATATTTAGGCATAACACTTACACAAATTTGTTTGCAGAAAGAATAATTAACCAAAAAAGAGAGAAAAAATGGAAAATGCACCATAGTTTTGGAGAAGGTTCTTTGGTTCTTGGGTACTTACATTGAAGAACAGCCATTTCTGGCCCCTTTTGATTATTTTAGTAGAGGTGAAAATTTACATGGGAATTTTGTAGGGACCTCTGACCAATCATCTGAAGCATCCTTTGAGAAGGATATTTCTAAGTGGGGATCTCAATCTGTTCATACCACATCTGCCTATTCAACAATAAAAATGAATAATAAAATTGCATATTTGGTTTACAAGGTAAAACAAACCTATATTATATCACATAATAATTTGTAAAATTATAGACATTTTTATTGAGATAAAATTGATATAAAACATTAGTTTCAGGTGTGCAACATAATGATTCGATATTTGTATACATTACAAAATGATCACCACAATAAGTCTAGTTAATATCGGTGAAAAACAGCGCAAGAGCCTCATATCAGTATTTTTGGAAAGGCTGTAATTTGGTATTCTCTGTAGTTCAGATGGCTTTTTTGGCAGACAACCTGGTAGTGATAATTTTCACAAGCCAGGATACATCTATTTCAGTTGTGTATGTAGGTCCACCTTAAAATACTTGTGATACAATCTTATTACTTCGATTTGGAAAGAAGGCTAATCTGAGCTAGAAAAATGTATAAATTTACTTTTGTATTTGTTATACTAATTTGATCTGAGCTGAAATGTTGCCTTGAAGATGTCCTTAGTGGACTCTTTCATGAATCTGTATTCGGTACATGTAAGTATTGTTTGCAAGTAAATAATTCTATTATGTTTAATGATTCTTAGGAAAATATTATTCTCTATGTTTAAAATTTTTTCTCTGTGATCTTTTTCTCCAGAACAAAGGAAGGATTATCTAAGCCAGTGGTTCCCAAATCTTAGCATTCATCAAGCTGTGAAAATGCTGATTGTTGGGGCCCACCTCAGAATTTCTGATTCCGTAGGTGTGCGGTGCGGCCCGATAATGTACATTTCTAACAAGCTCTTCATCTCACTGATGCTGCTGGTCCAGGGAGCTCACTTTGAGAACCACTAACCTAAGCAAAGATGACCTTAAATCGAGCTGCTAACCAAATCATGACAAATTTTGAGTTGGTAAACTCTGAATGAATTAGTGTAGCTGTACAGAAGTTTATCACAGTGTATAACATTTTTCTTGAGCTTTCGTTAAAACAAACAGTAAAGTTCTTCGTTCTATCTTGACTAATCGATTTCTTTAATATCCCCAAATCATTCTTACCCTGCTTTTAGTTTTCCTTTTCATTAACTCTAGGTCCGTTTTTTCAAAGTGTGGTCTGGGCGTATCTGTGAGGTCAATAGTATTTTCATAGTAATATGAAGACGTTATTGTGTTTTTCACTCTTTATTCTTTCACAAGTATCCAGTGGAGTTTCTAGAAACTATATGACATATGATGGTGTAATTGTTTTCATGGCTGATACAATATGTAAAACAAATGTGAGAATCCAGCTGCTTTCTATTGAGCCAGCAAAAAATATTTGCAAAAAATGTTAATAGTGCCACTCTTTTCACTAATTTTTTTGTTTGGAAAATGTGGTAATTTTTAAATTAAGTTGTTATTTATATTGACACATCATAGATTTATTGTTATTTAAATGAATTAGTAAACAAATATTTTTAAATGCTCAGTCATAATTTCGAATGCAATAAATATTGATAGATATAACCTACATAAACAAAAGGTTGTTGAGGTCCACAATAATTTTTAGGAGTTATAAAGGGGTCCTGGGAATCAAAAAATTTGCAAACCACTGTTGAGCATTTTTAAGAATGGTATTTTACCCAGCATTTTACTGAAAAAGTAATCCAGACTCTCTGTCTTTATTGGGACAAATCTGAATTGTGTCCACATAGGATGCAAAGATGATACATTCTCATTTGTTCCTGAATTGTTCGCCTTGTGAAGGAGAGAGCCGGAATCCCCTAAATGTGAAAAATTCTCAGCTGGCCTCCAAAATCCACAATCTTCTGGCTCTGACAGTAGGACTTCTCACGTGCCAGGTAATAAAAAAAAAAAAAAAAAAAATTCATATGTTTTATTGGGGGATAGAAAAATCGAGGTTGGACTAAACCAAAAGAGGCAATGGAAAGGGACAGAATTAAGTTGTAGAAGAAAAAAATGGAAGACAAAACAGGGACCTTTAAACCAACCAGTCAAACCTGTCATCCTTTCCTTCCCCCTGCTGCTTCTTCCTATTTATTTTTCTTCAACACGTAATTTCCAGAAGTCTACGGCAAGGGAACGTAATAAGAGAAAAAAAATAAAGACATCAGGCGAAACCCTTCATTACCTGAAACCCACGTTTCAGGAAAGTTCTCTGAGAGCAATAGTCTTGTACTCCGAGTCAGTCTGCTCCTGCTGATTAGCGATTGTTGGCATTAATGAGCTGTTTACCCAAACTAAGATCCAACCCTTGGGCGGGGGAGGGCGCTGTGGAGCTGTGTATGTTAGAATGAAAAATTAATTTAGTGTCGGGTGAGTTCAAATCCTGGCTTCCTCACTTCCCGGTTGTGTGACTTGGCCAAGTACCTTCACTTTTCTCAGCCTTAGTTCCCTTGTCTTAAATAGGGGAAATGAACTTGCTGCTGCCCTGGGAGTTACAAGCACTACATTTAATGAGAGAATATATTAAAGGACGGGACACTTGATAGTTTCTCAAATTAGCTCTCTCTTCTACTTTCTTTCTATTATGGTACAGTTCTTTGATCTTAAGTGTATTCATCTGAGCCAAAGTTTGAAGACATTGGTTTGTGATGTTCCTGAAGCAACACAAACCTTATTTCTATTTTGTTCTAGCAAAAATTTGTTAAACACTAGCCTTTATTGAATGCTAGAAACTGAGCTAAGTGTTTTATGCAGAGATCACAAAGTGGTGACTGTATCTGCCTAAAGTTTTGTTTTTAAACATTGGAATTTGAATGTGACACAGACTCTTCTTTGCTGCAAACCTTTTCACCCGACCCTGCCCCTCAAACATTTGCTTACTCACTATATTTGCTTGGTTTTCTTCCATCTCGCTGGAGGCTGCTGTTTTCAGTCTTTTTTGCTGGTTGCTGCTTCTCTACCAGACCTCTCACTGATGGAGTATATATAGATCTTCTTAGTAGATCTCATCCCATGCCACACAAATGTTATATTTGCTTATTCTGTGTCTCCCACAGCACTAAAATGTAAGCCTTCAAGATGGGAGACTTGGTATGTTGTATGCTCTGTACCTAACGCAGGTTGAGCCCCTGACAGACACTCAACAACTATTTGCTGATTTCCCAACCTGTCTTTGGAGCCATTTAAGTTTACTGTTCTTGCTTTTCATGGATTATTTCTTATACCATTCTTTGTATTATCAGTTCTTTTTTTTTTAACATGGAAAAACAAACCAGGGTTAGAATAGTTGTGTTTATTCTATAGTTGTGTTAACCAAAGTCTCACTTGTGGTTAAATGGCAGAACTCAGATACAAACCCAGGCAGTCTGACTCCAATGCGTGCATTTGTGACCCTTGGGTTATATTGGTACAAGTACCTTCATCTGGGTACCCTGAAAATACCTAGAGTTTCAGAATTGTTGAGCATGTCTGATTGTTCTAGTGTCAGTACAACATTTTGTCTAAAATTTTCATTCATAAACCGACTAGGCTAAGAGGGAATGCGGGTATGAATGGTGAGTGTATGGTTATTAGAGATGCGTTTTAACCTCCCAGCGAGTATACTAATCTGTCCCGATAATAATTATATACAAGTTAAATCTATATGAATTATTTCACACTAACCCTGTACTGGATGTCTTATGATGAGTAATTCAAGAGTTGGGTTCAATATTATTTCACCTCCTTTGATTTGGTCACTTATTTTGAGAGGGTCACTTATTTTGTTTCATTTGTGTTCTGTCCTTCCTCCTTTTAGCTTTACTGAAAAAATATTAATCCAGCTTCTCAAACTGTTACCCTTAGGGGACCAATAGTCCTGATGCTGAACATTTCAAAGAGAGTGAGAAAGTGAGTGACACAGTGGTACAAAAGTTGAAGAGCTTCTATCTTAAAAGGAAAAATTTAGAAGAAGAGGTACTGTATGTATTCTGCATTCTAAAAATTGTCTCATTTTTAGTGAAAATAGTAGTCAAAGGTAATGTAAAAGTAGAAGGAAAGTCCTAAAATTTGGATTTTTAAAAAAGAATTGTTTTTGTGGACCAGATTAGCTTCACTGTAGCCCTCACTAATTCAACATCTAACTTATTTTATAATAGAAGTCTGTATAAGAAAGTTTTGTTCAACGACCCCAAAATTGATTATTTTTTCACTTTTGCATGTCATTAGTGATTCCTGAAGAATAGTGTATTTTGATATTTCTGTAGTGATTTCTAACTTTATCGCTTGGAATAATGGATAAACTGGATACAAGGGTAAAGGAAGAGGCTCCTGAAATTTTTTCAATTATTCGTTTCTTGGTGCTACAGAGATTGAGGGATAAAAATAAGAGTGAGTTAAATAGGGAAGATGATAACAGTATATTAACTTGTGCAGCTTTTAATCTGAGAATAGAGAAATGACAAATTTATCTGGCTAAAGGTATAGAAACATTCAAATCTGAAATCTTGGATCATTATAACAAATTCAGTCCTGTACTACCAGGAAATTACTTCTCTGAACTGAGGTGGATAGAAAATGTGTTGCAGGTTTCTGGGGAATCTCTTTGTCTCCTAACTAAACTGTAGAGAAAAGGATCAAGAAATAAACAAACATGCACAGAAATTACTGGCCTCCACTTCTTAAACCAGCCTTCACACATAAGCCCAGGCGAGGATTGGAGCAGGATGTTACAGAAGTACAATTTCAGATATTTATGTTTTTTTGGTAAATTTCTGTGCAATTACTGAAATATTGGCAGATGAAATAATATGATCTCTGACTTGATTTGGTGAATGGGGTAGAGGGAGAAGGAAGTGGTTGGGAGTATAAATGATGCAAGATTGGCATGTAAATGTCTAACTCTTATGTTGCTTTGTACACCTGAAATTAATAAAAAATAATAATAATAAATAAATGGTACAACATTGGTCATTAGCTGTTAATAGTTGAAGCTAGGTGATAGTTACATGAGATTTGTTAAAGTTTGTTCTCCATTTTGTTTTAAATAATTGAAATTTTTCATAATAAAAAAATATTCTGTCAGCATGCTTTCCTCACTGATTCTTGGAGTATAATGAAGGAACAATGAACAAATAAGAAATGATTATAAGTTGCATCTAGAAAAAGTTGGCTAGTTTTTTTTTTTATTCTTTAAAGAAGAATTTTAATAGCTTTACTGTAAAAAACAATAGAATATTAGATTAGGGTAAGCTCCCTGGAGACCCCAAGCCCACGCTCAGGTTCAGTGATTCTCCAGGACTCAAAGGACTCTGCTTATAGTGTACTCAGTTATGATGCATTATTACAGAGAGAGGACACAGAGCAAAATCAGCAAAGGGAAAAAGCACATGGGGCAAAGTCCAGAGGACACCAGGCTTAGGCTTTCCAGAGTCCTCTCGCAGTGGAGTCACACAAGATGTGCTTCATTCCCACAGCAGTGAGCTGCGACAACACATGTGGAATGCTGTCTACTCGGGAAGCCCATTTGAGACTCAGTGCCCAGGGTTTTTACTGAGGGTTGTTCACATAGGCAACACGTACCAAAACTTCCAGACCCTCCAGGTAAAAAGAGGTGTCCAGCATAAGCCCCAGTCTTTATACAAATAGGTTAGGCACACTGAGCCATTCCTATCAGGGAATAATGGAAACCCTCCCGCAATCCAAGTTCCCAGATGCCAGTCAGGGAGCAGCCTGGCTGGCAGGCCTTTCTAAGGAGAGCAGCCTCAGACCTGCTGTGTGAATCTTTTCTGGACAAGAGCTGTAAAAACAGTGTATCTTTGGAGAGCAGGTATTGGACTGTACATGGTTTAATGATTTTATTATAAATATTATAGATATAGTTTTATTTCCTCTCCTTCTCTGAATTATAAAATGCCTTTTTTCTTAGCTACTGAAACATAAAGATAGAATCACAATGTTTAAAGAGATAATTGCTAATGAAAAAGCATTTCAAGATCAGGTTACTGAGGTGAGTTTAACATCTATGTACTGTCTTTAACTTACAAAAATACAATTTCAAGTATTTATATTCTTTTGGTAAATTCGTTTAAATCATTCTAGCTCTAAATTCTATAATTCTATTATTCTAGCCACTGACGATCTCTGACTGTTTAACTAATAACGTATTTATTGTCAAATGTTCTAAGGAGTGTGAAAGTAGTAGAAGTAAGCACAAATATGTTTAATCTCAGGTTATAGACTTGGATTCAGATGAAGCCAAAAATGTCAGAGATGTACCACTCTTATTGGGAGCCAAACTGGATAAGTACCACAGTCTAAATGAAAAGCTTGATTTCTTGGTAAGAAAGACCTTTTGCTACTTTGCTTTCATTTTTATACATAACACCATTTTATTCACAAGTTTGAGAAATTATCAGCCTGTGAAAGTTTTGCACATTAAAACGGTCACACGCTGACATTGTGGCAATTTTATTCACCCACAAAGTATAGAATTGAAGTTTGCATTTTCAGGTTTTGAAATTTTATGTATTATTCCATCTGATTTCTGTTTAGACTAATCAGATTAATTTTTTTCAAAATGTAGGAATCAACAAATGTGTGCAATGTTTCATAGTGAATGAAGCATATTTATATTGTTGCGTATGCTACCACCATTCTTATAGCAGTAGCTGTTTATAACGGCCATGATTAAGGGGTGATTTGGGAAACAGCACTATTCATTTACTTTAGATGGCATCTGAAGATAAAGGCATCAGCACAGAAAAGAAATGGTCATTATGTGACTTCATGGAAGCTAACTATTACAGTGGTGGTAATCATTTTGCAGGATATAAGTGTATCAAATCAACACTTTGTATACCTTAAACTTACACAATGGTATATGTCAATTATATCTCAATAAAGTTGCAAAAAAATTAAGGCAGATAAAAACAGGAAAAATATGTTAGAAGAAAATGGAACTATGATCTTGGTATCTAGATAGTTACAGAGTTACAATCCAGTTGGATCCCACTTTAATGAAAAGGTGATTAATTAACATTTTTAATAGCAGTGAATTAAGGAAGTCTATCATGTTCCCAAATTATTAAAAATCAGCATTCTGCACTAAACGTATACATATCCATTTATGTTTAAAAGAAGAGAAAGTCCATTGCTGTGAGGGCTTCAAAGGTTTCTTCTTTTCCAATTTATTATTTTTTTTCATTAAATAAGTAATTATTGATTTTTCATCAAATGTTAAGAATTGCTAGTCACTCTGGATATAGAAAGCTAAATTAAACATAGTCTCTGCTTCTAGGGAATCTAGAAAAGAAGACAAAATACATAAATAACTATTTACAAGGAGGAAAGGAAAAGTTTCTTATACAGTGACTAGCGTCTAAGAGAGGAAATGTTTGGTGAATGACTGGAGTTCAGAGAAACAGATGACATCCAAGTGGGATAATCATGGAAGACTTTGTGAAGGGGATGGGAGTTGGGCCCTGAAGACTAGTAAAATTTGAGCGTAGAGTTACATGAGTGCACTCAATGAGTTCTGTCATTCATTAGCTTCTGTGCTTCAGGCATAAAAGATGATGAGAGTGGACCTGAATCTTCCCAGCACTGGGAAGCTGGGATGAGGAAAAGGACACAAACGGAAGTGTGTCAGACACACTCTTTAAAATGTGCTTCAGTCTTTCTTGTACAAACCGTATCTCAGAGAAACCAGATAACTGATGAGAGAAAATTCTTCATTGAAGTATGTAAGTTATTAAAAACAGAAGATAAGATGCATTTAGAAAATTATATTTTGCACCTCTGAATAAAGTAAGGAATCTAGGCAAGTATAATGGCTGCTGAACCTTTAAGTTCAAGACTGATAGGGAACTTCTAATGAATGGGTCAGACTGATAAACACCTGAGCCCACTGATCAATCTCAGTGCCACCAGTGGTGAGACGGCAGACCTGTGCCCCTGAAGTGATGCAGGAGGTCGCACACAGCATCGTCTATGAAGTAGGCTCACCAAAACAACTGGGTCTGAAAACAAACTTCTAGAAATAATTATCAGTTGACAGAGAATAAAGAAACATTAAATGGTACCATGAGAACAAATCCATGTGAAAATGTGAAAAATTCTAATCAATAAGCACTGGGCATGAAGAAAAGGGAGGGACAGAAGAGGAATAGCTGTCATAGACTAAAAGAGATTAGATAATTAAGAGACAAATCAACCAAATGCAGTGTGCGAAATCTGTGTAGATCCTGATTTGAACAAACCCACTATAAAAAGATATTGAGATAATATCAGAAAACTGAATACAGTCTGGGTATTAGATAATATTAAGAAATTATTAATCTTAATAGATGTGATAGTGGTATCATTGTGTTTTTAATAGCCCTTATCTGTTAGTGACACATATTGGAAAGTATTTATGAGTAAATTAAGATGATGACTAGGCTAGCTTTAAAATACTCCAGGAAAACAAAAAGGTGGCAGAGTGAGAGTGTGTGTTTGGGGAGGCAGGGTGGAGGGTATGGGTGGTTGGGTGGTTGGAGACAGATGGAAAAATGTTGATAATTGTTGAAATAATGGGAGGTTCACTATACTGGGAGGTTGTCTCTATTTTTGTATGAGTTTGGAATTTTCCAAAATAAAAAGGGTTTTGTTTTCATTTTTTTGTTTTTGAAATGCAGAAGTGTGCTCCAGAAGGCTCACTTCTCATTCTCTAAGGAACACTAGGCCAACAAGACTCAGTCTGCTAGAGTTAAATTTGATGACTCAGACCTCCTCTGATGCTTTGTCATGTGGTTTTCTGTATCCTTCTGACCCCTGACCTTTGGTTCTTCTTCACAATTCTGATTCTACTGTCTGCTCCATTCACCTTCTGACCTCCTCCGTGCTGAGACAGGGTCCTTGATCCAACTTTACTTTCTGGCTGGTTCTAACATTTTGGATGTTTTAACTGTCAAGTACAAAATGTCACCTGGAATGTCTCCTAGAAGCCCTGGATAAGGGACATGAAAATCAGAGATTTGTTCAGAGGAAAGACAATAGTCCAGTTAACAGCACTGATGCTCAGGGTTTAAGTTGGGCTTAGTATAATGATCCCTCAAGTTCCTCCTAAATTCCATCTTTAAAATATGAACCTTTTAATAAAAATACGATATTCTTTAGCTAGTATTACAGAAGACATTCTTTAGGCATTAATATGAAACAGTTGAAGATTAAAAACTGAAACACTGGATTTCCAGTCAAGATGGCAGAGTAGGTAAACACTGTGCTTACCTCCTCTCACGACCACATCAAAATTACAACTAAACTACAAAACAACCATCGTTGAAAATGGCCTGAAGTCTAGCTTAACTGAAGTCCTACCACTAAGGACATAAAGAAGCTACATCAAGACTGGTAGGAAGCACAGAGACACAGAATGGGCTGGTCCCACACCCGTGTGTGACCATTCAAAATCGGGGGGATATCTCAGCTGTGGAGCCCCCTCCCAGAGGCGTGAGGGGTCCCAGCCCCATACCAGGCTCCCGAGCCCAGGGTTCCAGTGCCAGGGAGAGAAGTCCCCACAATTTCTAGCTGTGAAAACCAGCAGAGATTGTGGCTGAGTGAAACAAGGGCAGCTGTAGACCCAGACACTCCTCTTAAAGGGACTGCGTACTGACTTACTAGCTGACAGATTCACTTGCTCTGAGCTCTGGTGCAGGGGCAGCAGCTTCAACAGTGCCAGGGACATAAAGGGAGGAAGTGAATTGTCTGGCTTCAGAGTGAGGGCTAGAGGGGAAGCTTCCTCCCAGTGGAGGAGCGGGTGGAAGCCATTGTTTCTTTGTTAAGCCCTTCCTGCACCCAGTGTGCAGATGCAGGCAGCCACCATAGCTGAGTCTCCATCAGCCTGGCTAACACCATTCTTTCACTCCACCCTGGTGATTCCCTGAGACCACACCCCACCCAACTTTCTGGCGCACTCAAGCCCCTTCCAGTGGCTTTTCCATATAAACGTACTGTCTTGGCTCATGTTGCAGACTTTCCTAAAATCTCTCAAAGGTTCACAAACCCCAGACAAGCAGCGTCTGGCCTCAGTATGTCCTGTACCTCTAGCTGAGCAGCCCTAAGCCCGGCATTGGCTGCAGCCAGCCTTGGTTCATGGCTTGGCCTCTCAAGGCAACTCCAAGCCCAGTACAAGTGGCAGCCATCTGCAGATTGCTTTGTGACTTATACCAGGTGGCACTAGGCAGGGTACAGGCTGCAGCTGAACTTGGCCTGCAGCAGGTTCCCTCACAGGAGGCCCTGGGGCTGGCACTCCTGGTGGTCAGCTTCAGACCAAGCCAGAGCCCCACCTGCCATCTCCAAGGATGATATACCCAAGGGGCAGAGTGGGCAAGCACCAGAGCCCTGCTGAAGTGAATCCTGGTCAGCCCTGCACAACAGCTCCTCTACTGTAGTCACAGTCAGTCCTTATAGTGAACCAGCCCGAAGGTCAATCCCCCCCCCATTGATGTGCAAATAGCAACCGAGGCTCAACAACAACAGGAGGGCACACACAGTCCACACAAGGGACACACCTGCATCGCCCGGTTCTGTGCCATTGGGCCCCACAGCACACCTACTACATAAGGCCACTTTACTGAGACTGGGAGATACAGCATCCCTATATAATACATAGAAACAAACCCAGGGAGGCAGCGAAAATGGGGAGACAAAGAAACATGTCCCAAATAAAAGAACAAAGCTCCAGAAAAAGAAGTAAACAAAATAGAAGCAAGAAATCTACCAGATGCAGAGTTCAAAACACTGGCAATAGGATGTTCAATGAGCTCAGGGAGAACTTCAACAAAGATAGGAAACATAAAAATGGAGATAGAAAATATAAAAAAAGAACCCATGAGAAATAGTACAATAACAGAAATGAAGAATACATTAGAGGAGATCAACAATAGATTAGATGAAGCAGAGGATCTAATCAGGGATTTAGAAGATAAGGGAGCAGAAAACACCCAAACTGGGGCTGGCCCAGTGGCTCAGGTGGTTAGAGCTCCATGCTCCTAACTCCGAAGGCTGCCGGTTCGATTCCCACATGGGCCAGTGGGCTCTCAAAAAAAAAAAAAAGAAAACACCCAAACAGAACAACAAAAAGAAAAAAAAATTATATTAGAGATAAAGGAATATCTCTGTAAGCAAATTTTTTTCAAATATTCTTTAAGAAGTCTTTTATTCTTTCTTTAATATGAGGTTAGCAAATAAGAAAATTCAATCTGAGGACTTAAAAGGTTATACTTTGATCTTTTTATTTTTTAATGTAATTTAATTTTATTGGGGAAGGGAAACAGGACTTTATTGGGGAACAGTGTGTACTTCCAGGACTTTTTCCAAGTCAAGTTGTTGTCCTTTCAGTCTTAGTTGTGGAGGGCGCAGCTCAGCTCCAGGTCCAGTTGCCGTTGTTAATTGTGGGGGGCACAACCCACCATCCCTTGCGGGAGTCAAGGACTCAAACCCGGCAACCTTGTGGTTGAGAGCCGACTGGCCATGTGGGAATTAAACCGGCTGCCTTCTGTGTTAGGAGAACAGAGCTCCAACCGCCTGAGCCACCGGGCCGGCCCTATTTGATCTTGAAAGCCATTAATGAAACTCAAAATGTGCCATGAAATCTATAATGAAAAACAGAAGTGAGAAGGAATTCCATAAAAAGTGACTTTGGTAAGAAGTCACCAGTTATGTGAAGCTAAGAATGGTTGAACTCTACCCTCCAGGGTGTAGTGAGGAGATGCAAAGGAATAGAATGGAAAAAGCCTTATTAATGGTTAATAAATGTGTCTTTTCCACTTCTAGGCATATCCTTTCCAAAATCTTTTAAATTCTGTTCACCTTGATTTCATCTGTTAAATTGAGGTAATAATATCTGTACTCCCTACCTTAAATGTAGTCAGAGGAATAGGACCACTGATTTGAAATTGTCCACATTCATTTACACAAGAGAGAAAAGACAAGAAAGTTGCTATTTCTGTAGCAAATTTATTTTGCCATTGCTTCCTCGAGGATATTTCACTACAGGCATGTACTCATATAAAAGAAAAACGACAAATATTCCCATTAAATAACGATGTGAAGAATGGCCATCAATCTTCTAATGTTTTAAATATACTTACAAGTAATTGCTTTGAAAATAAAGGTAACTGCTAAAGGAACTTGTGAATACCCTTTCTTGATAATTAATCCTAGATATGACTTTTAGAATACAGTTTTAAAACTTTTTAAGGAAGGCGCAGCTCACAGTGGCCCATGCAGGGATTGAACCAATAACCCTGACGTTAGCAGCACCATACTCCAACTGAGCTAGCCGGCAACCCCCAGTTTTTAATGTTTCATGTTTTTTCTGCAAATATAAATTAGACCATAGGTCAGAATATGACATACATTGAGCTGAACCTTTTTAAAAACTTGTGGTCATTTATACAAGTGCAAATATTTATCAAATCTGAAAATGGGCCATCAAGCACATCAGTGCTTTACTTCAGGTAGAATCAAATATGTCTCTACATTGGTTACATATGGAAAGAAGGTAGTGAAGATTTGGGGTGAATACATATTTGTATTCAGTAACAGGGTTTAATCATTTGCAAAGCTGTTTCATAGTATCAAATTGAAGAGAAAGCTGAAACATTATAATTTCTACTCACCTATTCTAAGTGCAATCTAACTAGGATCTGGTTCATAGGATCTCTTGATTAACCTCTGGTACAGCTCAGTTTGAGAGAATATTGGGAAAAGGTATAGCTCACCGTTCTCATTTGTTCTTAGCATCCATGCTTTCGTGGAAATTTCCAGGTTAGTATTTTTACTGATGTTTCTACATAGATTGCAAAATTGGGAAATCTTCTAGAGTCAAAAGAAGACCACTGCAACAGACTCATTGAAGAAAATGACAAGTATCAAAAACATTTAAGCAACTTAATAAATAAGGTACAAATTTTCTTACAGAAATATTTGTCTTTTAACTATGCCAAATATTAAAATAATAGAATTTTGGAGCTAAAAAGAATCTGAGCGATGATGTAACACATTTACATTTATTTTTCTTTTACTTTATAATGACATTGTAAAATGTCCCCATTAAGGTCCCCATTAGCCTTTTAGCTGAAAGCTAACAAAGAACATTGTGTGTATCTATCCTCTTGCTGTCAGCAGCTTCAGGTCTTAGAATTGCTACTTCATCTTGAGGGTAATTATAAATCTTGCCAACGTAGTGTTCTAGTTCGCCATTTAAAAACTGTTCACTTTAACCAAATGGACTACATCCCTTATTTGATATATACACGACTTGTCTGGAAGACAATTGGATCATAGTTGACACGCTATAATTGTCCATTTTTCGACACTTCACTTTCTGCATGATGAAGAGACACGTTATATAATTCCATCTCTATTCATAGTTCTGATTACAAAATATAAGGAAGATGTTTTGCCTGTTGTAAAACTTGCATTGATGGGACTTTAACTTGTAGAGATTTTTTTTAAAGCAAAAATAATAGAATTAAATACAAATTCTAGAATTTGTCCAAGAATAATTTGTTTAGCTTATTTTTTTCAAGGTTACATCATATGAAGAAATCATAAAATGTGCTGACCAAAGGCTCGAGATGTCTCACTCCCAGATTGCACAGTGAGTTGAAAAAGCTTAATTTTTAATTTTGTAAACATTTACTGTTATTTTCTTTTCTAGCTTGCTAAATGTATTTTTCTTAGGCTCCTAGAAAGAAGAAAAATGGGCTGTTTTATAAATTAAGACCCTTCTTCAGTAATATATTCAGTCTGCATAATGTCTGGACTACTTGAACAATAAGATTTTAATCTTCCCTTTCTCAGAGTGTTTTTTGATTTCAGGGGGCGGAGGTGGTGGTGAAGGAATTAGTGAGAAACATCCAAAAAACTTCAGAGGATATTATCATGGTATTCAAGTAAAATAAATTTGCAATGCTTAGAATTTATTCATAAAATGTTTTTGAATGCACACCAAATGAAATATACATACATATATCAGTACCAAATAGGCTCTCTAATTAGAATGTGATTCAGCTTGAAACATTCCAAAATTAGTGTTTCTAAAATCTGCAAAGTTTTTCCACTTATTTAATAATTATCCTCATTTCTCATATGCTTTTTCCTCCATCCTTCCTCCAATTTCATTTATACTGTGCTGGCTATCTCTAGAGCTTAAGCACCCCCCGCCCAAATATGAACTTTCTATAGGGCTACTTACCACAAGATAATTGAAAGACAGTGTAGGTATTTGTACCTTGCGAGTTTGCTTTTGTTTTTCACTATTGTTTCTAAGCAGAAGGAATGGTGAAAACAATTTTCCCATATTTCAGAGTAATGCAGGCAAGTTTTAAATTTAGAGAGGGTAAAGGGGATATTGTTTATTCAAGAGAAGTAAAATTAGACTCCTCCCTAGCTTAGAACCAAGAAAACTTGGCCCAATCATCATGGCTCATGAATATAAAAATAAAGAATAACCTCATATTTTAAAAACAATATCAGACCATCACTTTGGCCTTATTGCTTTGCCCCAATATTTTTAAAAATCAAAACTTTTTAAACTCATATTTTAGCCAGTGATTGATCTGGTTTGTGTTCAGGAAGAGACCTGGCATCTTAGTTCTATAAAATTCATTAAAAAGATTGCCACCAGGGACTGCTTACTAGAATTTCTTTGAGTGCTTTAAAAAAATATCCAATGCCCACACCTTAGTCTTAGACCAAATAAGCCAAAATACCTGGTGGGACCTGGACATAGGTACGAGGTGTGATCAAACAATACAGTGAATGTTTAAATTTAAAAATGTATTACAGTAAAAGACACATTGCCATTAATCCCCCTCAAAACACTTTTCCTTGCTTTGGACATGCTTATCCCATCCTTCTAGCCACTTTCTGAAGCAGTTCCGGAAGTCCTCTTTCGTGAGTGTCCTTAGTTGTGCTGTCGTGGCTGCTTTGATGTCCTGAATCGTTTTGACTTTAGGGAAGAGCCACAAGTTGCACAGTACCAGATCTGGTGAATAAGGTGGATGAGGACACATCGTAATGTTTTTATTTAACAGAAATTTCCATGTGTCAGAAGCGATGTGTGAAATGGAGCCTTGTCATGATGGAGAATGATTTATAGCACACTTTAAAACACACCTTCTCTGAACCGTAGCTCACACTCAACTGGCTGCACTGAACAACTTGACTGATTTTTAACTAACGTGCAAAGGCAATGAAGTGGAGAAAGGATACTCTTTTCAACAAATGGTGCTGAAATAATTGGAAATCATTTGCAAAACAGCCGAAAAAAAGCATAAAACAAAAAAAACACTTTGATTTATACCTTGTGTCACATACAAAAGTAACTCAAAATGGATAATAGACCTAAATGTAAGTGCTAAAAGTATAAAACTTCTAGAAGAAAATATGAGACATTTGCTGTGACCTCGGGGTTAGGCAGTGATTTAGATAAGACACTAAAACATGATACATAAAGTAAAATTTTGACAATTGGATTTCATCCAAACTAAAAACTGCTCTTAAGAGCATGGAAAGACTAGCCACAGTCTGAAAGAACATATTTACAAGTCTCCTCCCAGGGGGAGGAGAAGAATGAACCACAAAATACAAAAGATTTATTCCATGCCATTTCTCTGATAAAATATGATCGATGCTGGCTTTTGGTATACAGAGGATGTATTTAATAAATATTGTCATGTATTCCTCAGTTGGACAACTTCTCCTCTTTACCCTTTGAAAACAAAAGCCTGATAGCTCTGGACAATAAAGCAGAGGTTTCAAAATGACAGCCTACAAGTTATATCTTGAGGCAGATGTGTTCTTTTGGTCCATAGGATGTTTAAAATATTTTTGAATTACTGCCAAAGGACAATTTCCTGTGAAAATTTAGATTTCCCTCTCTTCTTTAAAAATAAGATCTGGCATCATTGCTGTAACATTCCCACATGGCAACAGTTGGCAAGAGCTGAATAGCAACTTCTTTCTTTAGGAAAAGGGGTATATGATCTCTGGTTTGTCGGAATGAACATTTATCTGGCTTTCATCGTGTCACGTACTTGCCTGACTCTCCCATAAGTATTTGAGCTTATAAACCTTGCAATAGAATTTCCCATCCCCTAGGGGTCTGTTTACCCTACGTAGCGGGCTAATGACCCCCAAAGATATCCAGATCTAACATCTGGAACCCGTGAATGTTTCCTTACATGACAAAAGAGACTTTGCAGATGTGATTAGGGTTCTTGAGATCTCCATCTCACCGTTATCCTCAATTGTTCACCTGAACCCTCAATGCAATCACGATCCATACAAGAGGGAGGCAGAGAGAAATTTGATGACAGAGAAAGGCAGTGTGACCGTGGAAGCAGGGGCACAAAAGGCCATGCGATGAGGGTCCATGAGCCAAGGAATGAGGACAGCTTGCAGGGGATGGGAAACGCAAGGCAAAGCATTGTCCTCTGGAGTCTCAGGAGGGAGCGCGTCCTTACCGACAACTGCGATCTCAGCCCAGTGAAACTGATTTCAGACTTCTGAGCTCTAGAACTGTGGGAAAATCAATGTGTGTTGTTTAAAGCCACCAAGTTTGGGTAATTTGTTACAGCGACCCCAAGAAACTAATTTCCGTCTCTGGATGGGAAAGTGAGTTTGGGAGGAAACTATTTTAATTGAATTTGCCCTTCTAGGGGTAGTAAGGGAATCACAAGGATCTCTTTTGCTAAAAGCCATAAAAACAGAACACAAATAAATCTCTAGCAGGCCACCGGATCCACCTAGCAGGTGATCCTTCTTGTAACACTGTTACACGTTTTCCCATGGTAAAGCAGTTCACAGCTCAGGGGTTTTGTTTTTAACAGGTTACCCCCACAATCATGTTGGACTTACTCGTACAGAGTGATCAATTCTCTGTCCACAGTGTAAACGAAGAGAACACCTAAATGTCACTCTATAGGTTTACCACTGTGTACTTTCTTTCATCACCACTGGAACCTCTAAAAAGAAAAACTCATTAAACAATTTGAGTTGCTAAGAAGAATCCCAAATACCCATATAATGACATGGATGGATGAAGTGGAAAAAGCTAGACCATCTTTTGAATTGATCTACTCAAATCCTCCAATGAATCTAACAAAATATTAGTTTAGAAAAATTAATTAAAAACAATCAGTTTAATTGTTTCTTCTTTCAGTTTAGAAGAAAGAAACACATATTTGGAAGGTTTAATTAGGAGGCCCAGAAAAAAAGCCAGAAAACCAAGGTAAGTTTTTTTTTTCTTTTTCTAAATAATAATGTCTTTAACTTTAGAATATATGTATAATAATAAGTAATACATTAAAAAACTGTTTTCCTTATCTCAATTTAAAATAAAGAAGGTAAATTATATGGAAATGCTTGGTTTTTTGCCTGGCATAAAAACTTGCTTGCTAAACGTTTTTTGTAGGACCTGAATTGGAAAGTCAGGTTCTGTGGCCTCATGGCACTTCTGATCACTTCTAAGGAAGATGCTATAAAGATTCTGAGCTAAGATTTTGTCTACAATAAAACAGCTTACTCTGGTCTAAATATATAGCAGACCAGATTTTATGACAGGATTTCCTTACACTAATGTTGAATCTTATAATACATCATTTTAGAAGACTCAGTATTTGATGCTACAAGGTATATTCACAAACCTAATGGGGTTGATTAAGATCGTAGTAGATGTTAAAATGGGACTGTTCCTGGCCTCCTGTCTTTGGTGCCAATAAAACATTCACTTGTTCCCAAAAGCAGAGTGCGTTTTCCTCATGTGCAGATGCTCTGAGAGACATTTCAAAGAACTTGCTTCATGACTCATATCCCTTGGCCAGATCCAATATATAAAAAGCGTGGAGATGGGGGAAGATTGGACAAGAGATTTCTTTGACTCTGTCATGTTGTGAGTTCCCATTATCCTCAAGTAATTCTACCTCTTTTACCTAAAGACTTGTGAGGGGATTTCCAGGGGATGCCTAAAGAGCTTAGAAATGCTTTTCCTAAGAGTTGGGAAGCACAGAGGATCAGCAACTCACTCATGCCTGAGAAATGGAAAACAAGCTGGGCAGTGCAGCAGAGGGGGGCAAAGAGGGGCCCTACTGAGGTGGCCTGTTCTCCCTGAGATTGTCACCAGGACAAAGCATGTATTCCATAGTTTCTTCAGAACCATGCAGGTGAGAGCTGTGTTATTTTGGGCTCTGCCCAAAGCTGCCTGGAGGGCTACCAGCAGCAAGAAGCTGGAAGGGAACACCAAATTCTTGGGGGCTGATGAAGAAATATCAAGTGACCACCGGAGGAGAGCTGCATCAGCCCAGGTCCAGGGAACTGGAGGACAGAGGTTCTTATTTAGCAAAGGGAAGCAAAGAAAATGAGATGTCTTCTTCAGCAAAGGAAAGCTCCAGAGAGAGAATCAGCTGTGGCCGTTTGCCACACCCAGAGATTCGGGAGCCACCCAGCCAAGCCAGAATGTTCCACCACCTTACTTCCCCTCCCTCCCTGAGGAGGTTATGAGCAAAGAGAGGGCAGAAACTGACCTCTACGGGCAGGCAGTGGCCACCAACGAAAGCCTTAGCTGACAGAGGGGGAGGAGAAGTTCGACTTTTGAATGAAGATTAAAGAAAGGATTGATTGATGTTTAAGCCTGGACGTACTGCTTACTGAATTGACACTGTTTATGCCTCACAGTGAGGACTGACTGTTACCTTAAGAGTGAGCAAAAAAATCACTGGGCCTGCTTGGTGTTCAGCCAATGGCAACAGAAAAGCATCCTTGAGTGAAAAAGTCTAAAGTAGAAGGGGAGGCAGACATGAAATTTGTATTTTGATTATATCACGGGTCATGTTTGTTTGTTCAGCATACCATTTGAAAATCAAAACCCCTTAGCAGATGTATATACTAGTATCTGCAAAGTAATAGGTTAACTAGTTTTTCCCCTAATATGAAAGAGTATGATCTGATGCATGATATATTACAGTAATTGCTAATTTAAACTGATTGAATCTTTTGAGTTGCTTAGAGAAACAAATATTTTCTTCTAGAATTATTTTAAAATAAGAAAATTTGCATATGAATTGACATACGTTTCACTAGTTTAGATGTTTATTGACTGTGTAAATAACGTGGCCTGTTTTCACAATGAACTTGAGGCCCATTAGATTTAGCTTGGCCTTGAAGCAAGGGGGAACAGAAGAACTCTCAAGGCTGTTTCTTAGAAAACTTAAGACTTACTCAGCCTCCAGCCACCACTGTCCATGAAACCTCCCACTGACCAACTGACCTCAGAAAACTCAGCGTGGGGACATGCATTGCTTTAGACTCCTGCATCATTTCAAAATTATGGTGCTGCTTTTGCCAGTTGTGTGCAATAGAGGAAGGAGTGGGAAATAGGGAGATAAAAGCAAGCACTTTAATAGTCTCAGATGTCTTATTTTGCCGCTACATCTTTATCACGTTCAAGGAAACTTGTTAGGTTTTCAAGTCATAGCCAGAATTTTAGCCTAAGTAAATCTGTGAGAATGTTAAAACGTAATGAGACTGTGGCTCAATATATTTATTTAGTTACAGTGAGAATGATCCCTATATTACATACTGAAAAGTTTTATCTTAATCTTTTAGGGTCTTATAATTCTATTCTCAATGACAATTTCTCCTTGAACATGAGGGAAGGACTATGTTAAATAGCAGCATACTTTTCACTAGGCTCACTATTTTAGTGTTCCTCACCACCACCACCTCTTTTTTTTTTTTTTTTTTTTTTTAACATTATTGTATTTCTATTTCCTACAGACCGGGAAGATTAGAAAATCGTCCAAAGTCCATGACTGTGGTAGGTCATACGGATGATCATTATAAAGAATATTATGTTTCCCTGTAATTTGATAATAACAGAAGATTAAATAGGAGTTCCTGAAGTTACATTTCAGGAATGTTCAGCTCAGCTTCCCCCTCTGTCCTCAGATGAGGGCCTCTTGGCCTCTGTTCATAGTTCCTTCTGTAATTGGAAGCCCCTCCCTCTGAACCTTTCCTTATATTGCTCCTCTTAACTTCATTTCTACAGCTACTGCTTCACATCAAGCCTTCATCATTTTTCTTCCGGCCTATTACAGTCGTCTCCTAATTGGTGTTTCTTCCTCCCAACCTCCAGAGTAGACAGAGAGACCTTTCAGAAGCAAAATATGATTATGCCCCTTCCCTACATAAAACCCTTCGATGGTTCTCAGTCGGGGCCAAATCTAGTTTCCTTAACTCAGTATATAAGGTCTCTATGATCTAGCCCTTGCCTTCCTATCCAGTCTTTCCATTCACTGCTTCCTCCTTGCTATCATACTCATGCATACCAGCCATATCTAACCTTGCAATTTTCTAAACGTGCTGTTATTTTTATGCCTTCCTGTTGTTGCCCGTGCAGTCTCCCCTACCTAAATGCTCTCTCGTGACTCTTTTTCTCCCTCTTACTTCAGTTCCCGGCTCAAGCTACATCTCCTCTATGAAGCCTTTCCTGCCCTGTGACCCGGATGGAACTGACTTGCTTCATCCCATGTGCCCACACTGTACCCTTTGATACAACAGCACCTACAACATTTCATTCCAGTTCTCTGCTTACATGTCCCTTGACTTGACTGGAACTCTTTTAGTGCAGGAATTCTCATATTCATTTTGGTATCCCCAAGCACCTATCCCACAAGAGTACTAAACAGGAGTAAATGGTAGATGGGCTTGGGACCCAGGACCAATGCTACACCCTAATTCCTAATAGAAGATTCAGCTGCTGCTGCCCCTGTCCCACACAAGTCCATAGGGAAATATATATTCATAAATACTGTGACATAGCTCTATGGACGAGGGGTACAATCGCAGGTCTTCACTCCATATGCCCCTTTGAGACACACCTGTTGGAATGGTTGAGTTATGAGGACACTTTAATACTACCAATTCTTACCTATACTGTGCTGGTGAGTCACTTCATGAATTTTTCAGATTCTTGATTCTATTCCTTTTTCTTCATTCTGCCAATTGGCAACCAAACCAGGGAAGATGAAACTCAACCAACCTTATTCTTTGTCATGTTCCTTCATGGGAAGAAGATTGAAACAAACAAAAATAATGATTAAAATATAGTATTGGTATTATCTGTGACGTTCATCTATCTGTAGGTTTTCCTTGTGTCCCTTTTCCGTATGTAATCAAGAATTAGCTGCTTATGGAATAAGAATTCCATAAGTAATCAAGAATTAGCTGTTCTGTCACTGACTGCCTGTCTTTCCTGAAAACTTAAGAAACATTTTTTCCTTTCATTTTTAGATGCCAGCTATTTTAGAAGGAAATAGAAATGATTTCAATTAAACAAGACTGAAGATTAAACATTGATCATTTTTGTCAGCGACTCCAGGAGCAGAGTCACTACTAAGTATAGTACCCAGATCAATCCATACAAATAATACATTAAAATTGTATAAATGGTGAAATTTTACATTCCAAAAGATGTGATTACTTTCCTTCTAATTCCATCCCATAAACAATCAAACATATTCTACTTCAGTCTAAACAGATTAATATAGTGGCTTATTTTCTAAATCTCAACTCTCATTTTCACAGAATATCACTTCCATATTCTCAGGCCTTCAATGACACAAAATAGTCATGTATCTCATTTCAACTTGTTGTTTCCCCCGCAGGACATCCTTTTTCTCTCCAGGCAGGCAGGCTCTTCCTACTACCAACCTAATTTAAAAGGACCCTACTTTTGAAATCCTTTGGAATTAAACCCCAGATGAAAAGAGAGGACTGGTCTTTTGAGACATAAGTCTTAAAATTTTCCACCTTAACATAGTTTTGAGTAATTAGTTCTGAATTTAAACAAAGGAATCAGAGGTAGCTGATTTCGTGAGATGAATCAGAAAAATAAAGGAACATAACATCCATACTATCCTTTTGATAAATTCTAGAGCCAGGATGGAGGTGTAACTATTGAATCAAAAATATACCTTGAGTGAAAAGGAAGAAATTATTTCTTTCACTGTAATTAGTTTTGCACTTAACTTAGTCGGGTAAGTACAAGAGGAAAATATATAAAGAATATATATCTGGCCCTGAAGGAAGTGCTGATTAAATTAAAGCTATTATATGGGGCAGCTGGTTAGCCCAGTTGGTCAGAGCGCTGTTCTCTTAACAACAAGGTTGCCAGTTCAGTCCCCACATGGGCCACTGTGAGCTGCGCCCTCCACAACTAGATTGAAGGACAACTTGACTTGGAGCTGATGGGTCCTGAAAAAAACACATTTAAGTAAATAAAAGTTTAAAAAAAAATTAAAGCTATTATTATTGTTGTTATTTTTGTTGAGGAATTCTTTAGGACAGGTCTTATATGAATTTTGAAATATAAAATTTGTTAATTTCTCAAATTCAAAAAGTTGCAATAAAACTTAAGACAAACCATCAGAAATGCACAGTGAGTTTGCAGGCATAACAGTGTTTCGTTTCAGAAAATTAAGCATTGAAAGCTTTGGAAGTGATTCAAGTTTTAAAAAGAGACATTGTTATTATTATTATCACTTTCATGGGCTCCTCTAGGGAAAATTATGATAGGAGAAAGACAAATATTAAGGTAAAGATAGCTAATGAAGCATTTGGAATCTGCACACAAGGTAATGAAAAAGTTGGAATGGAAGGATTAACAAGTTGTCTACAACAGGACTGTGTGCCTCAGCGCTACATTTGCTGTGTTTGTTACTAGAACGTATGACCGTTTACTTACAGGTCGTCTCAGCATGAGTGTGCCTCCTTTGGTGCATGGCTCAAGGATGCAGAATGTAGGCCAGTCCTTTCAGTGAACATTTAGTGACTTTCAATAAATGATGTGACAGCCTCTGTGTTAGATGCCAAGGACACAAAGAAAAATCAGGCAAATATCACCAAGGACTACATAATCTATCGGGGAAACTCTCGTCTACAATGGTAGCGGTGTGACTGCCTATGGTGCTCTAGAAGCATTGGTGAAATGGCCCTGGGCTGTGTGGAAAACCATCGGGAAGATTTTACAGAAATGATGACACCTGAGCCAGATCATCGCAGCTTATGAGATATTCCCCACATGGATAGGAGAGGACAGACAGCAGGACAGCAACGGCACACTGAGGGTGGAGGCCTGAGATACCCTGTTACATTCCCTGAACCACAGGTGATGTCTAAAACCCACGTTCTTCCTATGGCAGGAGATGAAGATGATCTGTCACCCTCCCAGTACTTGGATGTGCTCACCACCCTGGAAGCTCTCTGAATCCCAAACTTTTGGGATTTGATGGAGGCTTTGTCACATAGGCATGATTGATCATTAACTCCATTCCCAGCTCCTTTCCCCTGCCTGGAGAATGTAGTGTGGGGTTGAAAATGTCAAGCTTATAATCATTGCTTGGTCTTTCTGGTGACCAGCCCCCATCCTGTGTTCTTCCTTTGCTCTCACACTACTACCAGATTCACAACACTTGAAGCCACCCAGAGTCACATCATCAGAACAAAAGATGCTCCTAGTGCTCCTATCACTTAGGAATTTACAAGGGTTTCAGGAGCTCTGTGCCAGGAACCAGGGCATGCGCGGTGTATACACACACACACACATATGCACATATACATACATACACATACATGTATGTATATATTTTTTCTATTATCTCACAAATAGGTATAAAAACTACAGTACATAAACATGAGGAATTACCACAATTAATAAATAGATTTTTTTTATATACTCTTCCCTTTACTAAGGTATGATTAACAAGAGCTTATTACTGCTTTTGGATACTCCTTACTGATGTTATTTGTGTATTTAGCCAAGTGATTTTTGATCAATAGTAAATGTGTTGGGATCTCTTAAATTGATATGTATGTGTACTCCTTTGATATGACATTGTTATCAATGTATATAGTCTAGTCTTAACCACCTTTACTTTCTGTCATTAGCACATTCTATTAATTGCCTTTTTCTTTTGCTATTTCATATTGCTAAATAAATTGGATATTGCTAAATAAATACATTAGCCCCACTCTAGCATGTGCCTCTCCTCTCTCTTTTACCTGCTCATCGTTACAGACCTCCCTACCCGTATCTGGTCTCTGAAAGTACAGATGGAATGGTGGTTGAAAAGACCCTCACACTGGTTCCTAGTACTAGCTATTCAGAGTATTAAGAGTATGAAAGGCCAATGGAAGTTTCTGAAACTGCTACCACCACACCCCTCCCCAGCCAAGATCGTAAATTAAAAACAACCACATCCCAGGGGAATGGTAGACATGTGTGCCACTCTCAGAGGGAAGGTGATCTCGGTCAAACTAATTTCATTTGCCAGCCAGCCTGTACAAAAACTAGATGGATCACGGCAGTTGACAGGGAAATACCAAAGTTTTACCTAGTAGCTGTCTCCATGCCTCATGCTCAAACACAGCAGGTGATCGGTTTCTCTCACTAACCCTTCCCTTGCGTGTTCCCCAGAAACAAGACTGACCAGAATCCTGGAGAAATTGGGGGTGGAAGCAGTGATTGCCTGAAAACAGGCTAGAGGAAATTTTTGGGTGGAGGTGATGGAAATAGTCTAAAACTAGATATGGTGATTATTGTATGACTATAAATTTACTAAAGAACATTGATTTGAACACCGAGATCACCTCCCCTCTGAGAGTGGCACACATGTCTACCATTCCCCTGGGATGTGGCTGTTTTTAATTTACGATCTTGGCTGGGGAGGGGCGTGGTGGTAGCAGTTTCAGAAGCTTCCATTGGCCTTTCATACTCTTAATACTCTGAATAGCTAGTACTAGGAACCAGTGTGAGGGTCTTTTCAACCACCATTCCATCTGTACTTTCAGAGACCAGATACGGGTAGGGAGGTCTGTAATGATGAGCAGGTAAAAGAGAGAGGAGAGGCACATGCTAGAGTGGGGCTAATGTATTTATTTAGCAATATCCAATTTATTTAGCAATACGAAATAGCAAAAGAAAAAGGCAATTTATAGACTGTGCTAATGACAGAAAGTAAAGGTGGTTAAAACTAAACTACATTGATAACAATATCATGTAAAAGGAGTACACATACATATAAGTTTAAGAGATCCCAACACATGTTTACTATTGATCAAACATCACTTGGCTAAATACACAAATAACATCAGTAAGGAGTATCCAAAAGCAGTAATGAGCTCTATAAGATAGTAACTATTACAGTAGATGTCAAAAGCTCACCAAACTAGGGGAGAACAGCACTGGGAAAGTCATAAATCCAAACCTTGTCAGGTCTGCAGCTGAGAGAAACTCAGGCGTCTCCCACAGCGCTGCTTGCTAGTTCCCAAGAATGCTGGGGCTGTTGGCGCTGTTGTTAGAAGTCAAGGCATCTTCTGATGCTATACGCTGCAAGCTACATGTAAGTTTTCAAGGTGTTAACAATCTGAAGAATGTTGCTGCTGTTGTCATTGCTGCTGCTGTAGTTCTTGGAGGGTAGGAAGTCTTCTGATACAGCAAGCTGCAAGCTGCAAACAAGTTCCCAAAAAGGCTAGAATGATGACAATTCACCATTGAGGCAAGTTCCGATCTCTTACTCTGAAACAATCCAATCCTGAAAAGCAGTCCTGAAACTGCAAATCTGAATAGTAATCTCTTGAAACAGCAATCAATCAACATCAATATGTCACCTGAGGTCTGTCTTATGTATCTCTTTAGATGCACCCCAGAGCCAACTTTGTGTTTCTGCCTCCCCTCTCAAGGAATTGCCAGTTCCGGGAGGGTTTGGCAGTTAATGATAATAATGTTGCACATTAGGCTGATGAAAATAATACCCACTGTTCTCTCCTGGGACCATCAGCCCAAGGCCTTCCAAAGCTTGGCGACGTGCCTATCACGTCATCCTGATATAACTTTGCTACTTCTTCATCTGCTGATGCGGGCGAAACAGACAGAAAGCAACCTCATCTCCTGTGTCCCCTGCCCGGGAGAATGAGACACAAGAGAGAACTTAACCCCTGATCACAGCACAGAAATCACATCATACGCAGGAACAGACAAAAGCTAATAGAAGTCAACACTAGCCAATGAAGGCAAATTTCTTCCAACATCTTCCCTACAAGGTCAGATAAACGGAAGGACCCACTGGTGGCTGGACCTGGCTGCGATGTACTCTAAAAGGGGCCAAGTTGGTACTTTGGGTCCCAGATGTAATGTCAGTTCAGACCTTGTGGTCCAACACTCTTCTAAAGATCTGGGTGTTCCCTTTCCTCAATGCATGATTACTCTGAGTAAATGTCCATAGGTTCCTTTGAGGAAGGAGGGGGTGTTCACTACCGAATGGCAACTGTTGTGGGGTTTCAGGGCTCCTCAGCACAGGAAGCTGGCTTCTGTTTAGTGCCTGGGTTCTGGGATCGAGAACTGGCTCAGGCCCGACTGAGGAAGCAATCATGACTTTTCATTGGTATGACTGCCCTTAACCTCCTGATCTTTCTTGATTTATTTAATTACATAAATTAAGTAATAAGTTGAGTGCCCATCTATCTTATTAACCATCGCCATGGCTCGCTACAGTTTACTCCTGCCGATTCCCCCCTCTCCCTTATTCTGACCTTGCAGCTCATGGTGATAATTGTGCCCACCTTGTTTCTGATGGTTAAATGGTGCCACTGGCCTGTCATCCCCATTGCTATGAGCCCTGTTCCATACTAGCATCTCTTACTCCATCCTGTCTACAGAGGGCAGCTGACCACGGGTCTCAGTGAGGCTGGAGTCCCACTCACTGGTGCATTCCTTGTCACTGGTAAACAGTGATCTCCGGGCCATCTCACAGAATATACAATGTTGAGTTTTCCAGCCTTACATACTATATCCATTCTAACAGGCCCACATTTAGGGGCCCGGCTGAGAAAAGGAGGGGCCGGTGAGGTGGAAGAAAACTAGGAGAGTAAAATTGTCATTGAGCCTAGCAAAACAAGTGCTAAAGAGGGGTGCGGAGGGAGGGCTTAGATAATGACTTCTGGATTTAGCAAGATGGAGATGGTTTAGGGCGGGGTGAAAATAAAAACCCAGTTGGAACAGGCAGAGAAGAAAATTAAGAAGTGAGCTAGTGACGTTTTACTGTGTCAGAGGGCAGAAAAAGGAAGGTGTTGATGACGGGGAACAGGGAGGGACCTTGGGAGAACTTTGCTTTTTAATATGGGCAGTATTATAGTATATTTTTATGTTGATGGGAGCAATGAATGGGAGAAGTAGAAATTTATGAGGAGGCAGAGAAGAGAGGGCTATTTTCAGAATCACAAGTTTTAAGCAGGAGATGGGATCCAAACCACAAATGATGGATAGCCTTTGATAGGCCTGTAAACATTTTTTATTGTAACAGCAAGGAGGGCAGAGCATGAGTGTACAGACGGAGGTAAGCGGTAGGTGAGGGATGAGGTGCTTGTGATTTTGTCTGTTATTTTCAAGGAAAGATGAACTGGGGAAAGGTGGGGTGGGGGGTGTCTATGATTTATGAAGAAAGACGATCAGGTGGGAATCATACTCTAGGAGGGCGGGAAGGAAGGTAGGCCCTCCTTGTAAGGGAGGAGTTGGGAACTAGGATTCCTTTGAAAGCCTTCCTTATTTTGTTTCTTTTTCCCATCATGCTCCATTTTCATAAGGATCACAAAATAAATTTCTTTCTTTCAGAGGTAAAGTATAGAATGCAAAACCCAGCTCTTTTTTCAGCCCTTGCTAGGTGAAAGAACACTTAAGTCTTTGCTTGCATATAATAAACATAACTCTTTTTCTTTGCTTGCATATAATAAACATAACTTTTTCTTTGCTTTGCTTGGCATTTTTTCATTTCTGATTAGGTCTACAATGGAAATTAGGCTGTGGAGGAAAAACGTCACTTGTAGCAATACAAGAAATTCAACAAATGTTTTCTGAGTTACCACAGGGTGTCAGGTGCTATTCTATCACATTGACTCCAAGGCACAAAGATCCCTGGGCTCAAGATGTTCACCGGAGAAGGCAGGAGACATATAAACTGTAAGTCATGTCAGAAGATAACAAGTGCTGTGACAAAAAGGAGGAGAGAGAAAGGAATGGAGAGTGTGGGGGAGAGGTGGTAGGAAGGCTGTCATTTTAAATTGGGAGGTGAGGGTGCGTCTCACTGACAAGTGACAGTTGAGCAAAGGTTGAAAGGACATGAGGACGTTCCTTGGCTGCACAGTTACCTGAGGGAGTACAACAGAACAAAAACTGGTGCTATTAGCACATTTGCTAATGATGATGAGAGAAATCTTAATTAATCAAAGGGAAAGAGGGCTCTGCTTTTACAAATTCTAAGGGAATAAAGTAAGTGGAAAAAGTGGAGACTCAACTGCAGGTTTGCCTGAGCGTACAAAGAACACCCAGGATGTGGTATATTCCTGGAGAACAGTTATCTTTAAGGAGGTAGGTGCAGAGGTGAGAGTGAGAGAAACTGGGAAGTATTTGGGAGGACCTAAATAAATTAGTAGATGTAAAGATCGGAACCAACTAAGGGGGAGAGCTCTTGGGTGGGCACCAGGGAAAGCTGCTTACTACAGGGAAGGTAGACCGCAGTGACTCAGAATCTGTGAGAGCTAAAACCGGGGTGAGGATTTTATGCTCCCGATCCATAGGCTACTGCTTTTCATGCCGGTTGGACAAGCACACAGGTTTGGTTTCTGTCCGTAGGTTTTTATTTTCCCTAAGTTCATCCCATCATTCACATCCCGAGTAGGCACACTTTTATTTGTCCCTGCTGCACCTTTAGTAGCTGATTGTCTAAAATTCAAGTCCCCAAATAAAATCCATTAGTAATCACTTCACAACAACATTGGAGTGAAAGTCCCCCTTTAAGCACAAACTGGACTATCCTCACAGGTTCAGGCGATGTCTAAACATGTCATGAGAACTGGAGAGACAGAGCCACTGGGAATCCCTTTAACATCAGGAATGAGCATCCTCTCCGCCAGAAATTCAGTCCTCTGAAGGGAAGAGAGGCGGCGAGAGACCCCTGGCCCAGTGATGTAGAGAAGTGATTTTGAGGACAGCAGGATGTCTGTATCTTTTTTTACACTCTACACGGGATTCCTTCTGGTGCAGGGAGAGGGCAGCAAGTTAAGTAGAAGGATGTGTTTGTCAAAGAACCGGTGCGACTCGGGAACTGAGCAGGTCTGACTTGAAACTCATGAAACAACACGCCCCTGAGTTGGGAAGGGACTTTCCTCCTCTGCTGGTAGAGTGCTCAGCGAGGTTCGGACGCGTCCGAGTGGGGTCAGCAGTCCCGGTGGCTTCGGCGCAGTGCCAGCTTGGTGAGCTGTGCATGGGAATGGGGGCAGCAGCCAAGTGGGGGGGTGCCTTTGCGGGGAGCCCGTCCGCCTCCGCCTGCGGCCTCGGTGGCGTCCCGGCACCGTGGGGTAGCGCGCAGTTGGTGCGGCCCAGCCCTGTCGGGTTGTGACTTCAGCGGAGAGGATTAGTGGCAGCAACAGCCACGAGCTGCCTGTCAGGACCCCACGCAGAGCGCGTGCGATCGGGGGCGGCAGACGCCCGGGCCGGCAGGACGCGGCGCCTGCGGTCAGCCGGTCGCGTTCGGATCTGGCCGTCTGCCTGCCGTTGGCGGGCTTGTGAGCCTCGGGTAAACGACTACACTTGTCGTGCCTCCGCTTTCTTCTCAGCAGGTAATGTCCAGCTGACAGGGGTTTGCAGAGACTGCATCAGCTTACACACGCAGGCACGGCCCTAGGGGACGGCGCTCCGCAATAGGAAGCAGGCACGGTACGGGGCGGCTTGTCTGCGTCGCCGTGCACACGGCGCGTCACACGGGGCCGGTCCAGCGGCGCCTGGTATTCAGAGTAATCGCACGACATACCTTGTCATTGGCGGCAACCCCCGTCACAGACGTGCCGAGCGCTCTCTCTGCCCGGCAGTGCTCGGGGTGATTTAGGACTCTGCCACGTCACCGACGAATTCAAGAACTGTCACTACGGGTGAGGACGTGGGCAGGTAGACAACAGGGTTCACCGCTGTGTATTTTTTCTGCTTTTTGGGGTGTTTAAAACAATTATATATTTTTCAATACCACATACAGTTCACGATCCTTATACCCGTATTATTTAAAATCGTACAACGAATGGCCCGCGCCGGGCACCAGGCAGATCGTCGTTCAAATAAAGTAACCATTCAGGACGCCAATTGGTTGGAGCGGAACGGGCAGGGCGGAGCGAGCGTCACCCGCCGGCCGCCAGCGCGCCCCAGGCGGGAGGCGGGGTCTCGCGGGAATCTCGGGGGCCGGGCACTGGCCACGTGACTCCCCGGGCCGGCCACGTGACTCCCCGGGCCGTCCGCGTGCCCCGCCGCAGGGGCCTCGCAGCCACGCTGGCGGCTGCCCCGGCCGGAGGAGGGGGCGGGACAAATGTCCGTGCGTAGTACGTGCCCCGCCTCTCCCGTCCCGGAGCCCGGATGCAGAGTAACGCCATTACCGCCGGAGCCGCCGAGAGCGTTCGCGGACGGGGACTGGACTCCGGACGGGTCGCGCCATGAGACTCCTCCCCCGCCTGCTCGTGCTTCTCCTGCTCGTGTTCCCCGCCACCGTCTTGCTCCGAGGCAGCCCAGGAGGTGAGGCGAGGGCACTGGGTGACGGGGCTCGGCCGGGAAGGCGACGGCAAGTTTGAAGCTGGAGGCGTTGGCGGCGGCGGCTCCTGGGTCCCGCGTCCACCTCGCCGGGCTCCTGTCCCCTCCTGTCCGTCTCCCGAAGGGTCGTAGGGCGACAGGCGCGCGAGGCGGCACCCCCCGCCGGGCCTCCGCCGCTTCCACGCGGCCTCGCGGGGCGGCCGCCGGAGGACGTGGGCGTCCCGCCGGGCCGGACCCGCGCCCGCGGCCGGTGGGTCCCCGGCCCGAGGGAGGCGGCGAGGGCCGTTGGCGCGGCGGTGCCCGGAGCCCGCGCGGCGCTTTTCATTTTGTCGGCTGCCTGCGGCGCCGCTCCACCCCGTCGTGGGCTCTGGGCTGACGTGGCTTTGGTTTCCCCGCTGGGAGCCGCCTCCATCCATTTGCCGAAAGCTTGGCTGTCTGAGCGCCCGAGCTCTTAGTGCCCCGTCCTTTCTGCTCGTCTTGCCGGGGCTCAGCGCCTGGCCCCGGCGCGCGGCCCGGACCCCGGCTCTCAGAACGGCGCTCCCGGGGGCGCTGGGCCGTCCGGGGGGGTCTCTTCCTGGCGCGCCTCGTCCCTCTCCTTTGTAGCCGTGTTTTGTGTCGTGGCATTGTCATGTCCTGAGAAACCGTCGTCTAATTTGAGTTTTACTGTTTTTAAGTTTAGGCGTATCCCTTCCAACACTTAACCCGGTACACAAATGACTTAAATAGCAGGACATTAAAAAGGCGGTGACTTGGCTGTTGGCCTGCTTCTACCATGGAGCAGGTGTAGTCTGGCTGCATGATCACTGATCCTTGGGTTCTGTAAGTGGAGGCGAGCCTTGTGGCCAAATGAGTGCTAGTGACAGCTGCCCGCGGGTTGTTTTGCAAGGAAAAGTTACGTGACTGGTTTTTACTCCGTGGGTAGAAAACCAAGGGTGAAAATTAACCAGAGCTGTTCATGAATTCATTTGCAGGTTGAGGGATTCTTTTCCTTAACCAGTTGCTTCCTGGTTTGTTCTCACTTGCTTTGTAAAGAAAATTTGCCAATTCTACTTGTATAGAATCCAGACTGTATTTTGTCATGTTTTAAGCCGTTTTCTTTTTTAAGAAACATCAGTATGTAAACTGAACTGGTTTTCTTTAATTTTTTTGTGAGGGATGATCTTTTCTTTCAAAAGATGTTTTCACTTAAGTGTTTACAATTGAAAATGATTAGATTTTATAGGCACAAAATTGTTATTGGCTAACATTAAAATAAATTATTTAATGTCTACTGAAACACAGGGTTAAAAGCCGTTATGTCTCAGTCCTGAAATTTAAGGACTTTATGTCAGACAGAGACATTTTTCTTACTGGTTTTTGAAATGACTTGTAAGTTATGAATGCACTTTTTATTTTAGTCTTTGTTCAACAAGAAATAGAAGCTGTTTTTCCGTTCATAATGTGTGATTCAGTGTTCTTTAATACTTTGCATAAATCTTAACAGCCGTTGAGAACTCAGGGAACTAAAAAAGACTTAAAATGCGTGGTCCTTAATATATACTGTTTCTGTTGGGTATTGCAGCATATACACATGCTTCCTTTCCCACATTTTTCTCTTCTGAATTGCCACATCATCATTCTTTCTGAGAAATGTTGGAAGAGTCGCCAGAACTTTGAAATTTCTTTTGAGGGTCTTGCCTGAAATGGATTTAATGTGACTTATTTAGAGTACTTTTACCTATAAAATGATGAGTTATTATTTCTTAGCGTTACATTTATATTTAACTTTTACTTTGATATTAAGTGTAGAGGAAGTAAAGTATCTTAAAACGTGTTTGAAGTCATATACAAAAATAAAAGCATGCTTTCTTTCTCTGCTATTAACTCTGAAGTTACCAATAAAGATTTTTTGGATGCCATACAAATACTTTGTTCCTTGAAATTACATGCTGTCAAGTTCTAAGAGTTTGAGCTGTAGTCAGCAATGTTTCTTGCCTAGATATTGAGATTGCTCTTTCCCTTTAGACCTGAGTTTTTTGGTTGTTTTTGTTTTGTGTGATTAATGACAGGATTAAATTTTGGAATTTCTTACCTTTCAAACACACTTATTTTCCTTAATTTGCTTAACAGAATTGCTTGGATTTCTTATTTGGACTTCAAGACATCTTTAGTTTCAGGAGTTCAATTTTTCAACTGTTGGGTGCTTTTTAAAATTAAACAGCATTTCCCATTAAAATTAAACAGCAGTTGTTAAGATTACTAAAATAAAATCACGTGAATATTCTTAGATGCATTGTAATTTGACATCATTCAAATGCACTGGGTAATGGAATTACTCCAGGGGGGAATTTTCATTGATTGTTCTTGAGATTAAAAAACATCAGTATTCCAGGATAGTTAACTGCTTGTTTTATGTTTTTTGTTTTATTGTTAGGCTCAGTAGCAGTGGCTCAAGATCTTACAGAAGATGAAGAAACAGTAGAAGATTCAATAATTGAAGATGAAGATGATGAAGCCGAGGTGGAAGAAGATGAACCCACAGATTTGGTTAGTTTATGTACGATTTAATGCATGTACGTAATATGTCTAGAGTTTGTCCTTTTTATAGAAAAAATTGGTATTAAAATTCTTGCTTTAGGGGTTTGTTACTGTGATCTCTGTGGATTAAAGTTGGGAGACTAGGGAGCAGTTCTTGGGGATGGATCGTAAGTATTTTCTGGAATAGGAAAGGGAAATGACATGACATGACTATGAGGGTGACAGTGAGGTGGGAATAGCGCTGGATCATTTACTGGTCGATTTGGGATACACACTACTTAGGGTTCTGACCTTGGGTACCTTGTCTGTCTGGGTCTCAGTTTCCCCTTTCTTTTTTCTTTCCTTCAATAAGCAAATATTTATTATTGAGTCCCTTCTGTGCGCCAGGCACTGTTGTGGATACTGGGGTGAACGAACCAGATATTTTCTCTGCTGTCATGGAGTTCATGTGCTTGAGGCAGTGTTTGTGTGAAGAGTAAAGGGCTGAGTGAAGATCTCTTAGAAGTCTTCCAGGTCTGATACTTTTATTATAAAATTGTAGTGTGACAGTAAGAACATTGAACTAGAATGAAGGTTATTGCAGCATGCTTCTAGCTAATTTCATTCCTCTCTTGGATTACTGTCATCTATCCTGCACAGATACTTATTTTCTTTCTCTTTCCTTTCCCACACTTGAATCTGGAAACTTTTGTGATTCTAGATTTTGTCTTTTTTTTTTTTTTTTTTTTTAGATTAAACCATATCCCTATTTTTCTGTTATGTCACCATAAAAATAATTAGCCTCACATATAGATTTCTGCTCCTCTTTTGACTTACCCTGATTTTTATGGAGTAGCTTTCCAACTAAGCTAATCTGCCTGCTATTTTGTCGATGTGTAAGTTCCCGTTTTTATGCATCTGCACATACTCGTACTGTTTCACTTGACGTGAACACCCTGATTAATTTTTGTACTTTACTAATTCCCCTCCTTCAGGAAACCTTTACTGATTACTATGTGTCAAGCCTTTCATGTGTGTGTATATCCGTACTTTTAGGGTTTACATTAGGGCTGTGCATCTTCAATCCATTTCATTGGATGCATGACTTTAACTAATTCAGTACATTCCTCCATCTTTAGACTTGACTCTTCCAGAAGTGCCACTTATGGTAAGATAACTTGGAATGAACATTGGAAGGGAATCCATCCACGAATTGAGTATTAGAGATGGTATTTATGCTCTGAAATTGGGGCATATACAGAAATTTTATAATAGATTATATTGTTAAAACCGCCTTTCTGAAATTACGTGGGCTCTCTAGCACTGGAATGTACTTGTGGAGGAAGAGAGTAGAGTAGAAAACTATTAGATCTTTGTTACATTTACACTTTAGCCAGGACTTTCTATGCCTTGATAGTCTCCCTTGTCTTCACTTCTTACCCTGGCCAGTTAGTTCGAAAGTCTTAGTACCCTTTGCTGTGTTGCCCTTCTCAAAGCAGGAAATGATTAGGGCATATTGAAGCAGGAAGGCAGGGAAAGTGTTTTCTTCCTTGGGACTAGACTATACAGCAGTGGGGCCACGTAAGCTAAAAAGGATAGGCCCCTAGGGCCAGAAGGACTACAAAAGTTACCTCCAGAACTGAGGGTCCTACAACTTCTATTGTTATTCCCCAGGATTTCCATTATCAACTTATACACAACTCCTTTTGGCATCAAGGAATTAGGGGATATGGAAGGATCCTTTGCCACTGGGCCTGTGTCTGGAGTCAAGGGACAGAAAGGACATTTTCCTAAGATCTGAGATATCAACAGGTTTAGATGCAAATTACTAGTTTAAATTTTTCGGTGCAAACTTTTTTTTTTTAAAGTCACCTGGGGCTTTTCTACCCCCTTGATTATCCTTTAGTCTCTAAAGCTGTGGGTGGCAATGTAGCTTGTCATTCTCTAAAAGTATTTTTAACAGAAGTGATGGCAATTTTTGTTTTAATTTTTCATTAAAACAGGCCCTATCGTAGTAACAGTAGCTAACATAAAAATGTTAGTATTGTTATTTAAAATAGATAATGCATTCAAATGGATCAGAATTTAAAAGATGCAAGGTATATAGTGAAAAGGTTCTCTTGCACACCTCCCTGTCCTCCAGCTGCTGAGGTCATCTCCCCAGTATGACCAATGTCTTTACTCTCCTGGGGGTAGTCTGTAATAGCCGCAGTATTTTAGAGAGTAACCACATAGCAGGTAGGTGATAACAATATACATCATACATATATGTACGTCTATATGGCTTACGAATTACTATAAGATAAATGAGTTGTTTGCCTTTACTTAGATATACTTCCAGTTCTTCACAACTAGCATTCCAAACGTTTACCACTTTCAAACTCCGAAATCAGTCCTTCAGTCTTAGCAACATTCCCTTCAGTGTCGCAAAATAAAGGCCATGGAGTGTGAACTCTCTTGAATTTTCTACTTTCTGTTTCTAAATATATTATTCACCCATCATTTTTACATTTTCTTTACCATCATGCTTCTTGAAAGAGTGAACTGTATAGTTTTTCCTTTCTGTTTAGTTCACATTTGTTCTGGTAAGTTGTGTGGTCCCCTGTATCTAGTAAAACTGTTCTTGCTAAGTCACCAGTGAGTGACCTAGTTGCCAAATTCCTGGCCTGTTTGCATTTGTTATCCTATTTGAGTTCTTTTTAGCATTTGCTGATTACCCCTTCCTTTGTGGTGGCTTCTTTGGTACCCTTGCCCAGCTGCTGCTACCTTCTCTCCTCTGCTCACCCTCTCGTTGATGAAACCTGTGATTTCAGCCACCCCCACCTTCTGTTGATGACTTGCAGATCTCAGTTCTAGCGGCCAACCTTACTGCTCCTGAGCTTTACACCTGTATTTTAAGCTCTTTGCAGGGTAGCACCATCTGGGTGCTCAAATTTTGCATGTACAAAATAGAATTCAGCATATACTCTCCACCTCACCCGTATAAGCTATTTCTTGTTTTCATATGGCTCCAGCTGTTGCCTTGTTGCTTCCATTTCTTTTTATTCCACAACCCATTATTAATCAGATCTTAGGGATGGTTTGTCTTACCCATTTCTCGAGTATAACCTTTCCTCTTTATTCATACAGCTTATTCCTTCCTGCCTTCTTGTCTTTGGTCTGTTTTCCTACTTGTGGGTCTCTCTTCCCAAAAGTAGAAAATCATTAACTCTTATTAAATGAAAATTATCATTAAGGACACTTAAAATATAGTATATTATTGCACATTCACATAAAATATTCATAGTATATTATTGCACATTCATCAAATGTTTAAGTGCCTTGTCTCAAGCATATGAACTGGGTGTGGTGAATTTTTAAAGTATAAAACTGTCTTTGTCTTTGCCCTTGTGAAGTCTGTCTATTGAAAAAGTATTTTATGTAAATGAAAAGTTAACCAATAAACACTGGTTCCTATAAGCATCTCGATTTATTAAGGGTCTGGACACTTCAAATATATGAATCTCTACACTGGTGCCTGGAGAAAGGCTGCACTGAGGTTTTAAACTAAACTTTGTTCACATTTTTTAGCAACTTTATTGAGATATTTGCACATCATAAGTCACCTGTTTTAAGCATACAATTCAGTTATTTTTAGTGAATGTACCAAGTTGTGCAATTCTGCAACTTTAATCAAGTTTTAGGACACCGCCATCACTCCATCATCCCAACATGACTTCTAGCTGCTTGCTTGCTTTTTTTTACCCATTTCTTCCAGTTGTGTGACGAATTCTCACGGGAAAACTTTTCTGTTTATCAGGATGGAAATCTTTGTAGGCTGATAAGGTGTTGTAGAGCGGGGTCAAGAAAATGTGGCCGCACCAAATCCAGTGATGCCCGTGTCTGCTTTCACACTGCAGCCACATCAAAGGCAGCACAGAGTTGAGTGGTTACAACGGGGACCATATGGTTCTGAAAGCTGAAAATATTGATATGTGGTCCTTTACAGAGAAAGTTTACCAACCCGCACTTTACAATCTTGCAGTTGAAAGTGTGGTTTGAGTACCAGTAACATAGCATTTCCTGGATGCTTGTCAGAAAGAATTAATTTCAGGCTTTAGACCTCAGTCAGATCTGTAAAACCTCGGGGGTTGGTAAGCACATTACTGTTTGAGATGCCCCACTCTAGAATTTTTATTTTAACTCATGAGATACAATGAAATTCCTACCACTGCGAATCCCAACAAAAAACGTTGGACAGGCAATATTTTATCCCAAGTTGTAGTGAAGTCATTATTTGTTAATGGTGGTTTGTTTCCGTCCTCCCTACCCCCCACTAATCCCTTTTTAATGTTGTTTTTCTTAGGCAGAAGATAAAGAGGAAGAAGATGTATCTGGTGAACCTGAAGCTTCACCAAGTGCAGACACGACTATCCTGTTTGTGAAAGGAGAAGGTAATAGAGAAATAGTTGTATTAACTCAGAGGAATTTTGTAAATGACAGGGTCACTTTTTTGGGAAGCGTTAGTAATGCTTAAGGTCTTTTTCATCTTCCTCTCTTACAAGTATAGTGTAAACATATTTTGAGAAAACCCTCTTATATATTTATGGATACCCATGTCTATTAGGTAGTATTCCTGGCATTTAAATTAATGGGGGACATAAATACTACCCATTCTAACTGGAAATTAAGTGTTTCTTTGAAAGAAAACTGCCACAGTAAAATATCTCATTTTGAGTGGAAACATTAGTGAAATATTAAATCTTTACAATTAGGCCTTGGTTGGAGACTGGGTTTCATTAAAAGAAAATAAATATAATGGCTTGTATTTAATGAGGGCTATATGGCAGGCACTGTTCTCAGTAGCTTGGCTGTATCATGTAATCCCAACAGAAGTCCTATGATATTAGTTACTATTGCTGAACTGAGATTTAGAGGGTGAACAACTTCTCCAGGTTACCCACTTAGTAAATAGAGTGTGGAAACAGGTTCAGTCCCACGTGGGTCTGACCCCAAAGCCTGTGCTGTGCTGGGTGAAACTCAGCTTTGTAGAGTACGGTATAATTATTGAAGACTTAGCTATTTGAAGTTATTTTCTTGGTCTTCTTAAGGTTTCTGTTTTATTCCCACATATGTTCCAACTTTATGCCTACAAAACATGTAATTTGATTAAGAGACTTTTTTTTTAATCCCCATTTATTTTGGTAGCTTCCTCCTTTTGTCTTAACCTTCAAATTGGCATTTTGACTAATTGCTAATTTTTTTTGTAATATTCTAACAGATATTACAATATTGGTGAACTTCTTAGACTTTATCTTTTTGTCATTCTTTCCATTATTTGCACAGATAGCAGAACTCAGTTAGGGAAGGTGACTTCATCAAGATATAGAGCCCCACTACAAGATAATGTTAATGCTAAAAGTATACAAGTCTTTCATAGACCACATAATTTGGATGTGATCTGCTCTGAAATTGAGATTCCCAGTTCACCTGTTAAGTTGAAATGTTGAATGTTGTAGGACAGGGAAGGGTTGAAGTTTATGCACCAACTCCAGTACTAGTTAGTGGATGGTTGGAGTGCTCTGTTGAAAGGGCTATGAAACCAAGTCAACACACATCAGGAATGGCACCAAAATCCATTAGTAATGTCTGGTTTTATTTTATGCCCTCAGAACATTTTCTAATCTTTCTACCTCTTTTTTTGTTTCTTAGATTTTCCAGCAAATAACATTGTAAAATTCCTGGTTGGCTTTACAAACAAGGGTACAGAAGATTTTATTGTTGAATCCCTAGATGCCTCATTCCGTTATCCTCAGGACTACCAGTTTTATATCCAGAATTTCACAGCTCTTCCTCTGAACACTGTAGTGCCACCCCAGAGACAGGCAACTTTTGAGTACTCCTTCATTCCTGCGGAGCCCATGGGTGGACGACCCTTTGGTCTAGTCATCAATCTGAACTACAAAGATTTGAACGTAAGGCCCTCTAAACTTTGGCTTTGTTTTGTTTTTTTCTTATTAACTTAGAGATGAATGAAGACAATTGACATTTGGATATTCTTGTACTTACTCATTCAAGTGCCTGTTTTGTGGTTGAACCTCTGATAGGTACCAGGGAGGCAAAGATAAATTGCACATCTCTGTCTTCAAGTCTATAATCCACTGGGGGAGATGGATGTAAACAGGCAGTATCACAGCATGAGAAGAAGTACATACTAGAGATTAGCGTAAGGCACTATAGTATGAAAGTGGAAGTGACGTGAGCTGGATCTTAAAAGGAAAAGGAGCAGTAAGCCACACAGTGGAGTCTATAGTTAGCAGTAAGATTTATGGTTTACGAGAACTCAATAGCCTAATATAAGTTCTGTCTCTAACAATTTTTAATCCATATGATATGTATCCAGTGAATGAATGAGAGAAGCCTACCACAATCGAACTGCTGGGATTTGACCTTTAGATGCCAATTATTATGTCCACCTTCAGATAAGAGCTCATTTAAATCATTCCCTTTTCAAAAAGTTTTTAGAGCAGGAAATTTCATCCTCCCTTGGAAGCTTACTCAACCTTTCATCATCTTGGTATCAACATGTTTACCTTATGTTTTAGTTAAATTTCATGTGCTACAATTAAGGTTTCCCTTTGAATTACTTACTAGAGAGTAGGAATGGTAAGTACTACCTTTGTGCAAAGCATCAAACACTAAAAACAGCTATCGATGTGTTGTCCCAGTGTTTCTGATGTATTTGGAAACTGAAATTGTGCTGAACTGACAATTGTTTTAAGATCATGACAGAAAAAAAAATGTTTTAATTGTATTGGGGAATATTGGGGAACTGTGTGTTTCTCCGGGGCTTATCAGCTCCAAGTCGTTGTCCTTCAGTCTAGTTGTGGAGGGCGCAGCTCAGCTCAGCTTCAAGTCCAGTTGCCATTTTTCAATCTTAGTTGCAGGGGGCGCAGCTCACCATCCCATGTGGGAATTGAACTGGCAACCTTGTTGAGGATTCATGCGCTCAACTGAGCCATCTGGCCGCCCCTCCGGCATCTCATTGTCTGCAATCTAGTTGTGAAGGGTGCAGCTCACACCCATGTGGGAATCGAGCTTTGTTGTTCAGAGCTCGCATTCTAACCTGGGCCACCTTGCCCCCCCAACGAAATTATTTTGATCCTGAAAACTCACCAACCCATTTGTTATAAAGAAATTGATTTCCAGTCCCCTGTTAATTTAGAACATGCATTTAACTTTCGTTCAAATCTAGCTCTTAAAATGATCTGCTGCTGCAGCTATTGCCGTGTTTCCCTGAAAATCAGACCTAGCCGGACCATCAGCTCTAATGCGTCTTTTGGAGCAAAGATTAATACAAGACCCAGTATTGTATTATATTAATTATATTATATACCTGATCTGATATTGTATTAAAATAAGACAGGGTCTTATATTAATTTTTGTTCCAGAAGACGCATTGGAGCTTATGGTGCGGCTAGGTCTTATTTTTGGGGCACCACTGTGCTGTCATATTCATGCTCTTCCTTTCTTGATTTGGAGGATTACACACAACAGAAACTAGTACTTCTTGTTGTTAGTGTGTCTTGTGGGCTTTGTTTCTTCCTGCATATTTTATCTCCTTTTACTTCCCTAGTTCCTCAACGCACCCCCCGCCCCCAAACCACCACCACCAAAGAAAATGGGACACAACTTTGGCAAACCTGGCAGCATTTTTTACTTTGTTGGAGAAAGTAACATGTAATGTCGAATCTCTGGTACTGAATTAGTGCTATTAAGTGATAAGAAAACTGTAGTGTATCTCTTAGGGTGATGGTTTTAAGAAATCTTGTAAGCTTTCATTTTTCCAGTGCATTTCAGATTTGGGGAACATTTCTTTTTAAACAGGGTAATGTATTCCAAGATGCTGTCTTCAATCAAACAGTCACAATTATTGAAAGAGAGGATGGGTTAGATGGAGAAACGTAAGTAAAAGTTGAAATATGTAGATTTTGATGTCATTAAGTAGGGCTGGAAGGCTTGCTCCTCTGTTTTTATTAAATGATGAAAATGCAATGGGTTATATAGATTTGGTGAAATCCTAACAATGTAAATCTGTACTTAGATGATTCTTATATAATAATAATAATAACCAAGTTAGGAAGGATAGTTGAAACTGACAGAAATTTGCTTTAAAAACATAACTTTGACTTTCCATCCTTTTTGTCTTCTAAATTCTTTTTTACGCCATGCTCTTTAAGCTGATCACCAGCCTAATCTAAGTTGCATGCCTCTAGAATCGCTATTGAAAACAAATTTACGATTTTACATTGAAAAATGTGTTCTTTGTGAATGGTGAATCACTTCTTACTGTATACTCACATGTAATTCACCAAAAGTGCAAAATAATCTGATATTTGAGGGAGACAAAACCTAATGCAATTATAATTCTATTCATTTTAGTACGTATCATTGCTTTTTAAAATTGATGAATTGTTCTTAGAGATAAGTAAAAAATGTATCAAATTTATTACCTGGATCTATGTTGAATTTAAAATATTTTATCCCTTTTCCCAAGTTATTTGCAAAGCTTACAGCATGGTAGCGTTATAGACGTAATTAACTATCGTGTTTCTTATAAGTTAAGACAGAATTATAGTTTTAATTAGCTGTGATATTTCCTGTGAATTAAGACTGTTTATATTTTCTCCTTTTATGTCAGAATCTTTATGTATATGTTCCTTGCTGGTCTTGGGCTCTTGGTGGTTGTTGGCCTTCATCAACTCCTAGAATCTAGAAAGGTAATTACCGATGAACAACTCTTATAGCCATACTTGGGAAATCATTACAGTACTAAATTAAATACGGTCCAGTCACCTATGGCTTCTTGGCTTCACTGTAGGTTTGTACATTTACAGGTTTGTTGTACCGTTTAAAAATAAAATCTGAAGGTGAAACTTTGGATATGTGACTTGGGATTTTAGACTTTTCTACCCATGTGCGATTAGTGTCCTTATCCACACTATCCAGAGTGAGCTATACTTTGTTATTGTAACTCTGAAGTACGCTAGACTTTGTATTCCTTAAACTCAGACATAGTTTTTCTGCTTACTGTACTTTTTCATGGACATGTTTGTTATTTCATCTGTAAACACTGCACCTTTTATATTTGCTTTAATATTTAACTGTAGGGACGATTCCTAATTAGCAATTGAGTCTTTTCACTTGAAAAAGAATAAATTTGTCTGTATTTGTTCTAATAGTTTAACTTCTGTTTTCTTGTTAGGGTAGTAAAGTGGCAACACTAAAGCACCTGCTATAATCATGGTTTCTCTGTCTGGATATAATAGCTAATTCCACCACTGTCCTCATCTCACTCCTCCCCACCGTGCAAAACAAAACAACCCATACTGTTATTCTAAATGGGAAAGTATAATAATGATTGGTGTCAACTATATTAATATCCACTATACCCTCATATTAAAACTAGCAGTTAGTGTTATTAATAAGCACTTGCTCTTTAAAAGAGAATACTCAGTGCTTAAGAGTTAATTTCCATAACTTCTTTTGCCTCATTTTCATAATAGTCAACATTGTTGCTATATTAGGAATAATGGCACCTCTAATATTTTTCCATTTGAAGGAAGCCAGTTCTTAAATTAGCTGAGGTTACTTTTCTGTGTATTCAGAATTGAATTTTTGGACTGTATAATTAATATTCTCCTATGTTTTTATTTGTTTGTTTGTTTTAAGAACAGGACTAAAGAATGGAATTGAATTACTTGATAGCTGTTTTTACCGAAAATACTCGAGGACAGAGTTTTAGGTTGTTGGCTTAAATGAGATTTTATGTTTTTGTTTTATCTATGCCAACTGTTTAAGTATATTTAGCTAACAATACAGGTATCTGCCTGCTTGCAACATTTCAGTAATTATCCTGAATTTTGTTGAATGTAGAAATGAGTTCTTTAAGATTTGATTCCCAAAGGGAAAGAAAAACATCGTTTGAAGTTCTTGGTCCACCAGTTGTGTAACGACATGAAACTATAGCACAGGAAAATGCCTTTAAAGGCTGAAAAGAAGTAATTGTGAAGATTTATTTTTTATTCTTTATCATTGGTGCTAGACATGATTTCGCCCCTCTGATTAATAAAAATTTGAGTTAGGAGTATGTTTTAAAACTAGAAGAGAACAATGAAGTTTATTAAAATATTTAAGTAGCTTGATAGGTCTCTTTTTTTTTGACATGTAATAAATATTTATTGGATAGGTCTCTTTTTAAAATCATTGTAAACAATATAATGAAACTCCTTTAAAGTAATGTTATTATGTTCTCTTAGCGCAAGAGACCCATACAGAAAGTAGAGATGGGTACATCAAGTCAGAATGATGTTGACATGAGTTGGATTCCTCAGGAAACTTTGAATCAGATCAGTAAGTACTCTTATTAACTTGGCTGGGAACTTTTTCTCTTAAATGGAAATTAAATATTTTAGATTTAGCGAAAGTGCTTGGTCAGTGCTATTTAACACTCATCTTTTTCATTATTTGTAAAGAACCTAATGTGTTTTAGAATTATTCTGTGTAATATTTCTATACTTTAATTTAGAAATGCTTCCAAATCTGTAGTTTATGTGCAAATGTGTGAATTCTCTATATTCCTAATCTTTTCCCTGTCTCTCTTCTTTCCTATTGCTTCAGTGCAGAGTAGAAGAGGTGAGGCAATTAATTTTTTAATGGTATTTGTTGTGTATTGGGGGCTCTTGTATAGCACATGAATATGTTAGAGTAAGTTTAATGAATAATGAAACAGTTTTCTAGCACTGTGTTTGTTGGAAGAACTATCCACTATAGTTTGAAAGAATAAATCTAAAATACTGCCTGATAGTTTACTAACAGATATATTTCAGTATTGCACATACAATTAGTTAAAATATTTACCTTTGTAAGAGAATGCAGAATTTTTCTCCAATTGTAAATGGACTTTTAAAAAAACATTTATTATAAAAGCAATAAGACCTCGTAAAAATATTAATAGTACAGAAGTGAAAAGTTACTATGACCTCCTAGATCCACTAATCCCATTTTCCATAAATAATTGGAATTTATGTGTTATTCTCAGTATTTTTCTATACATATATCAGCATATGTGTTTCTGTGCATATATCAGCATACATTGTTTCTGTGTGTTTTACACAGATGGCATCATTTTGCACAGTGGTCTACCACCTGAGTTTTCATACCTTGGATATCTTTTTGTGATAGTTACTTGTATATTTACCGCACTTTTTAATAACTAGATACTATTCTTTTATATAAATGTATCATGATAGATTAAGCCTATTCCGTATTGCTGTATTGAAGAAAGTTTGTTATTTCCAGTTTTTCACTCTTAAGATTAAATCTGTAATGAGGAAGCTTGTCATATAGCCAGTAAGAGGTGGAGCCAGGACTTAAATAAGTTCGTGCTACCTAAAGTAGTAGTACAAAGGTGAGTGAGGTATAATTATCAAATAGTACTAAGTGCTCATATGTAATCTTTTATTTTTTAAAAATGGAGTGAAGGTTCTTATATTTAAATTTATGGGATTTTTAAAAATTGAGAGATTATTGACATATAGCATGATATTAGTTTCAGGTGTACAGTATAATGGTTCAGTATTTGTATATGTTGCAAAATGATCACCACAATAAATCTAGTTAACATCCATCACCACACATAGTTACAATTTTTTTTTCTACTCTCTTAGCAACTTTCAAATATACAGTACAGTGTTGCATCCCTATGACTTACTTATTTTATAACTGGAAGTTTGTACCTCTTAACCCCCTTCACCCGTTTCACCCACTCCCCACATGGGATTATTTCTTAAAAGTAAAATATCTAGTTCCAAGATGATGTATATTTTAATTTTTATGGAAAGTATCCCATTTTTCTCCCAAAAGACAGTGCCAGTTTATGTTCTCATTAACGTACAATACTGCCTGTTTCTCCTCCACTCTCATTTATTCTCAAGTATTATCAAATGTTTTAATCTGTTCGTATGATACAAAATTGTGTCTCTTTTTCATTACAATTAAGAATGAGGTTTGGCTTCTTTACACTTATTTATTGGCCACTTAACATTTCTTTTCCTGAGAATTGGCTTGGGTTCAAGTTCTTTCTGGGTTTACAGATTGAATTGTTTCCTTATTATTTTCAGTGAGCGCTCTCTATTGAAACATAATTACAGTGTGATAGGTGCTTTATTAAAAGTGGGTACAAAGTAGAGGGTGGGCGGTTAATTCAGTTGGTTAGAGCATGGTGCTAATAACATCATGGTTGCCGGTTAGATCCCCACGTGGGCTTCTGTGAGCTGCGCCCTCCCTAAAAAAAATTAAAAAAAAAAAAAGTGGGTACAAAGTAATAAGAGCATAGGAAGCACCCCTCCTCTAGGAGAGTAGGAAATCCTTCACAGAAGGACTTGACGTTTGACCAGAGTCTTGAGAAGTTGGGTGAGGAGTCTTCAAGGTTTTATGTGCTATGCTAAGGACTTTTGACTTTCCTTCTAGGTACAAGGCAGCCATCAGGTACTTTAAAGCAGAGAAATAACAAATTTATGTTTTAGAAGAAATTACGATTATTTTGTGGAGCATGGCTAGCAAGCAGGAGCTATGGCAAGATGATTTAAAAAAAAACAGAGAAGGCAGTAGGGCCTAAACTAAGGCAGTAATGATGAGAGTAAAAGGGAGTAGAAAGATGTTTCAGAAGTGGAACAATCTGGGCTTTTGGAGACTTGGGTGTCATAGGGAGGAGTGAAAGAGTTCTCTGAGCTTGGCTGCTGGGTGGAAGATGAGCCTCTTAATGTGGGGAATCGGAGAGGAGTGAGAGTGCATGTGGGAGAGGTGAGGTGGGATTGGATCTGCTGAATGTGAAGTGCCCGTGGAACTCCCAGATAAGGAAGCATTTGGAAGCTGTGTTTAGAACACAAGTGGGGCAGATGGGACATACAGCATGGGTGGTAGCTGAAGTTATAGGAGTAAATCTTCTGTAAGGACAAATCTCCCATGTCATCCTGACTTCAGTGTAGCAAAAAATAGAATTTACAATGCATCAAAATTACGAAGCCTGTGGTATCTTGAAATACGTGATTTCTTCAAATACAATTATATTTTCTACACAAAATTAGCTAAAACTACATTTGAAAAGCGTTAAAAATTATAATTAATTAAAGTCACTGTAACAGCTGTGGAGTCAACCTCTTCAAAAGAATTTTTACATGACAAATAGATTGGAAGGTTGGTTTTATACTATCTTTCTCCCTGCCATTGTTATTCATGAACTTAAATGCTGCAACTTGTTACATTTATAGAGCAAAATTCAAATCATGTACAATTATGTTTTCATTGGACAAGTAGTAGGTATCTACTGTCATAATTCTCTACTATGTTGAGTGGTATGTTAAAAAGAAGTTAAGAAAGTTGCTATTTTTTTTTCCAAGAATTTACATTTCTACTTGAGGAAAATAATGCACGTACATGAAATATTTGAATAATCATATAGTATGTGATTATGTGCTAGATTGAATAATACGGACAACTTACACGTTAGGAAAAGGGACCATATTAGAGTCAGGGGAGGTCTTGTTGAAGGATAGAATTTAACTTACATTAGGTGCCTTCTTGCACTCTGCTGCAAGGTCATCTGCTGTCTTCCGTTGGTGAGAAATTGCTCCTAAGAAAAAAGTAACTTGCCGTGATTCACAACTACATTTGTCTCATTCTAAAGCCCATGTATTTTCCCAATGAGACTTAATACTCAAAGATGGGTACAATTCAAGTCACTAAACACTTTTAACAGCACTTCCTTTTCTTGCTCAAAATCTGATTGTCCAGCCTGAAGACCTCCATGTTTTGCCACCAAAGACACTTTTATTATTCCTTTATTTTCCCATTTAAGTGAAATTCCTTGTTTTTAAAAAAACTTCATGGACAACAGAACTTCTAACCAGCATTGAGCTAATCCAATTACCCATTTAGGGCGATAAAATGTTTTATCAAATCCAAGAAGGCTTCCATGCTTTGTCCTCTACAAGCTTATCATTGAGAGGCATGTTATTTGTTGATTGTTTTAGGAATTTGAAAATAGCCAGAAAGCACATAACACCCATAGCTACAGTCTTTTCTCACTATTAATTAATTTTATAGCAAACCCTGGGAGCCCCAGATGGAGCCTCATCCTGTGAAATCAAAGGGGTCCTGAGAGCATTTCAGAAATTGGGCACAGAGGTTAAGGAGAAGGGTGTGAAAAAATAAGTATAGTTGGCAAAAACATGATTTGTTCTTTTAGAGTCTAGATTTCTTTTTTCTATGCAAAAGCCATGTTTTTAAACTTGCTTTTTTGATTTGAGATACTTTATAGACACAATGACACATGTCAATGTAAGAAACTTTCAAACCTGTAGAGAATTTTTATGAGTTTATTTGAGCCTAATTGATGATACGCCAGGAAGCAAGATCTCAAATGTTCTGCAGAATGACAATTTGCAGTTTCTTTTATACATTTGAAATTAAGAAGGGAATGTAAGGAAGTGTACATGAAGTGGGAGAAAGCAAGGCGGGGAAATGTGATTGGATTACAGGATAGTTAATAAGACTGTGCTCTCTGGAGGGTAGTTACACTTTCCAGCGGTCTGAAAAAGAGGCATTTCAAAGGTGCATTACGCTAGATGCACAAAACAATAGACTGGGCTTGCTTACGGCAAAGATAAGCCTTTTCCTAGGGAAGTTATAGGCCTGAGGCGGGACTGCCCACCACCTGCCCAGTTAGGAATTTATGATCAGATCACCCTGTGAGGTGACTTTCAGTTTGATTTATTACAGAGCTCCTTTTTTGTCTAGATACACTACCTCTAAAATATTTCATTTTACAAAGAAATACCATTTTTCTGACAGAAACATCACATTTAAAGGTTTAGTATTTTATTAATTATATGTAACAACCAATCCATATTGAAATTTCTTTAATTGTTTCAAAAACATTACAATTTTTTTCCAACATAAGATGATGCATTGCATCTGGTTGTTATATCCTTTAAGACCCTCTTAATTTTCTATGGCTCAAGAGATTGGCCACTTGTCCTGTAGAAAAGGGCTTTTCTAACGTTAACTGTGTATGAATTTGGAAATCTTACGACACAGGTTTGGATTCAGCAGCTCTAGAGTGGGGCCAAAGTGTTGGTGTTTCTAATAAGCTCCCAGGTGACCCATTGATCACACTGAGTAATTAGGTCCTAAAAATTCCTGCCTTCCAGATTTGTCTGATTGTTTTCTCCTGGTGTCTTTTAGCTAAAATTTATTTAACCTGGAAGATAAATCTATAGTTTGATTGAATTAAACTTGATCTTTTTTGGCTAATAGCATACTAATCATAGCTCATGAGCACTTCTTCCTCCATTACATTAAGAAACAGTATCTGATTTTCCCATCATTCATTAGTGACGCTAAATTGAGTGCTAGACTAGGGTGGTAGCCACATGCACTTCCCATGTGACCAGGAAAGGTGAGGTCTTTTTGCTTCTTAAAACCTAGAAGTTACTGTATGGTACTTTGGCGTCACACAGATGCCCAGTTCTCTAAACCATTCACCAGTTTATAATCTCTCACGAATCAGTGTTTCAGAGGTTGTGATGATTTTCAATAAAGATTTTGATTTTTACTAACTGCCATTCTTTTATAAAGTAGAACTTTGCGTCATCAAGTGGGACTTTTTGATTACTCTACAGTTATTACTGAAAAAGCAGGATAAATGCTAAGTTCTTCCCTTTGTTTTCCAATTTTCAAAGAGTCTAAAAGCCACCCAAAATGGTGACAAATGAGTTTTTCTAATTTTCTCCTTTGTTTTTTGATTATTGTTTCTAAATTCAGATTTTCATAGAATCAGTATGTTTTAGTTAACTGTATTATTGATGCTCAAATTGTTACAGTTTTGGCTGTTGGCTGCCATTCTAAACTGCCTCCCTTATCCCGTTTACTATCTTTGCAGACTCAACAAAATAATCCAAATTTTCATACCTTCTCTATCTAGACATGGAGCTAGCTGTTTCTCCAAAGACCCCTGGATGACACTAGAAATGCAAATCTAGACTTTAAGGATGTCATTGATACTTGGTGACATTGTTTCTAGACCCATTCTATGAACTGACCTAGAAAATGCTTATTTATTCAAATCATAAAATCATTGCTATTTTCAACTTTAACAGTATTTTTAATTTTGTATGCTTGTTGGTTTTTTTTGTTTGTTTCCCCTCTTACACTTGATTCCTTGGAGCAGTCTTAAATTTTAGCATTCTTCAGAATTACCTGGACTGCTTGTTAAGCTTTCTGAGCCCCACTCCCTAGAGTTTCCAATTGAGTAGGTCTGGGGTGAGACCCAAGAGTTTGCATATCTACGTTCTCAGGTGATTTTGAGGCTGCTGCTCCAGACCACACTTTGAGAACCACTGTCTTAGAACGAGGTTTTCTTAAAGGGGTTGAGCCAAATTGCAGGTGATTTAGGAAAAAATAGCCGTTTCTTTCAAAGGTAAGATAAATACTTTGCATATTTTAGATTAGAATGGAGAAAACCAAGAGGCTTTTTTTTTTAAATTGGGGAACATTGGGGCACAGTGTGTTTCTCCAGGGCCCATCAGCTCCAAGTCGTTGTCCTTCAGTCTGGTTGTGGAGGGCACAGCTCAGCTCCATATCCAGTCGCCGTTTTCAATCTTTAGTTGCAGGGGGTGCAGCCCACATTTGATTGATGTGGGCATCAAACCAGCAACCCTTTTGTTGAGAGCACGCGCTGTAACCAACAGAGTCATGCGGCTGCCCCCCAAGAGGCATTTTGAAGATAGTGGAGCAGAGGGTGTGCCTGGAAGCAGAAGCCTTCTCGGGCTTTGAGGAGTTACCTTTGGAGAGGGGTGGTGTGGGAAGTAGGGTATTTAAGACACCAATATTTAATTTGGCAAGAGCTTTTTCATGTCTGTGTCTCCTCAGAATGTAAAGGAAGAAGGGATGGTTTGAAACAATTTGAATCCATTACTAATAAGTATTTTCCTGATATGTTTTGTATTTCAGATTAGGGTATTTCAACTTCCCTGAAGTTTTTTTAACTATAAGTGACAGGTTAGCTGATTTTAATAGACAATTATAGGATATTTGCTTAATTATTACTAGTGTTCTAAGTATACTATACGTAGGAAAACCTTAATCAGAAACTGTAAGAATGAAATCTTAATTTTAAGTGATTTGACTTTCTTGTTTAACTCAACGGATCCATCAGAAAACGTGCAATTTATATCTCAATAAAAAAGTCCATCTAAAGCTGTTAGGTTGGTGCAAAAGTAATTGCAGTTTAAAAGGTGAAAGATAATTGCAAAAACCGCAATTACTTTTGCACCAACCTAATATTTAGAACTAATCCTCTAGGTAAAATAGGGAATCAGATAGATTATGCAGTCTGAGAAAGGCATGAGGGACTGGTTTAAGCTTCTGCTAACATTTTTGCCTTTGTGTTCTGAAAAGGAATAAGTTGTAGTGAGTTACGATTTTACTATAATTGATTAGGCGTATTTCTTTAACATCTTCCCTTTAAATGGGCAGTGCAAGCAATTTTCAGACATGCCGCATTTATTTAACATCATTAAGCATCATGTTTTTAAGTTTTGGGTGTTTTTTTTTAACTTGACTTTTTCATAACATTTTTTTCTACCCTCTTGAAACCTGAAATGTTTTGACCTTAAATAATTTGTTGGATTCTTCTTTTTAAGTTTTTTAGGATTTGGGGGTGGTGGCAGGATGTGGGGGAATGAGCTGAAAAGAGTCATTGTACACATCTGTTATTGTTCTGTGCTGAAATAAAATGCCGTTTACTGGGCTGTTGAGATATTTGGAGCCATTTTCCCAAAAGTTGAGTGACTCCAGGATGCTCTCTTACTGTTTCTCTTTTGTCTGCTGCTGAACTTTGATGTTTTAGACAGGCAGGTAATAAAGGGTTTTTATTTTTGTTTTTTTTTTTACCCCCTGTATTCCCATATTTAAAAACCTTCTGCAGGTGGTTGAAATTGTTGGTAGTCAATAATCACCACTTCACATCTGCATAGTAACAGCTGTGTTCACACAGATGGCTGTTAGATTCTAACGTTCTTTTGAGTCCTCAAAAATTATATTCAGCATATTTATTTTTAAAAATTATTTAAAATTGGTCCACGTAAAGGCAGAAGTTGTAGGCTATCTTCATCAGAAAAATGCTTCTATGCTCGGTTTTAGGGAAGTTGTACCCCCTAAACACAACATTACTAACCTATTTAATAAAGGTCAGTTTTCATATGATTTGTAGACTTAGTCTTAATATTTCTGAGTCATTAACTCTTAAGCAGATTTTTAAAAAGAACTTTTAGTTTCTAAATATGCTTGATAAAAATCAATTGTTTTTTAAATATGGGTATGATATAGTGATTTTGAAAAATAAAAATTAAGATCTTTTAGGCACATTTTTTTCATACTATAATTCATGAAATGAACCCCATACGCAGGCGAAAACTTTTTTTCCAGCCCTTCACTTTTTTTAAACTGGAAAAAATAATTACAGTTTGTGGTTTGTAACTTACTCCACAAAGAGAGCGTTATCTTCCTAATATGAAAAGTGCTTGTACAAATAAGAAAAAGACAATGGTCAGAGAGAAGACAGCCTTTCATTTTTTAAAGAACCTTAAAGATGACTCCTTACTAAGTGGAAGTAGAAGAAACTCACTAATTTATTGTTTACTAGACCCCACTAAGACGCTAACATATGATAAAGAGAAGGTAAAAAGATAATGTTTATCTGTGTAGGATTATTTTAGTATTGATATATACTGTAATCCTTTATCCTTCTGCTTATTCCAGGTAAATTTATGAAATTGCCAATATCATGCAAACTACATGGCTACATTTGTAGATAATTGTCTTTAATTCATAACCAATATGTTTTTTTGAACTGCATATTTAATACTTTTTACGCTATTTCTTTTAATTAAAATTTATTGGGGTGATAATAGTAAAATTACATACTAGTATTCAAGTGTACAATTCTGTAATGCATCATCTATATATCACACTGTGTGTTCACCACCCAGAGTCAGTTCTCCTTCCATCATCGTATATTTGATCCCTCATCGATCACCCGTTTACCCTCTCACCCCTTACATTCTGGTAACCACTAAATAATTGTCTGTATCTATGAGTTTTTGTTTCTTCATTTGTTTGTCTTGCTCCTTTGTTGCTTTCAGTTTTATATCCCACATATGAGTGAAGTCATGGTTCTCAATTTATTTCACTTAGCATAATAATCTCAAGATCCATCCATGTTGCAATGGCACTATTTCATCTTTTCTTTTTTTTTGTTTTGTTTTGTTTTGTTTTTATTGGAGAATTATTAGGAAACAGTATGTTTTTCCAGGATGTCAAGTCATTGTTTAGTTAGTTGTGGGGGGCGCAGTTCAGCTCCAAGTCAAGTTGTTGTGTTCAATCTAGTGGGGGGCACAGCTCACTGGCCAATGTAGGACTTGAACCGGCGACCTTGGTGTTATGAGCACCGTACTCCAATCACTGAGCCAACTGGTCACCCTATTTCATCTTTTCTTATGGCAGAATAGTATTCTATTGTATATATACCACATCTTCTTTATCCAGTCATCGATTGAAGGACACTTTGGTTGTTTCCATGTCTTGGCCACTGTACATAAAGCTGCAGTGAACATCGGAGCACCTATATTTTTACGGTTAAATGTTTTCAGATTTTTTGGGTAGATACCCAGGAAAGGGATTCCTGGGTCATATGGTAATTCTGTTCTTAATTTTTTGAGGAACCTCCACACTGCCTTCCATAGCAGCTGCACCAGTCTGCATTCCCGCCACCATGTATGAGGGTTCCTTTTTTTCCACAGCCTCTCCAACACTTAATTTGTCTTGATGATAGCCATTCTGACTGGTGTGAGGTGATACCTCTTTGTGGCTTTTATTTGCATTTTCTGATGATTAGTGATGTTGAGCATCTTTTCATATGTCTATTGGCCATGTGTACTGTGTTTGCCCGAAAATGACACCTAGCTGGATTGTCAGCTCTAATGCGTCTTTTGGAGCAAAAATTAATATATTAAGACCAGATCTTACCAAATCTAATATACTGGGTCTTATATTAATTTTTGCTTCAAAAGATGCATTAGAGCTGATGGTCCAGGTAGGTCTTATTTTCGGGAAAACACGGTATGTCCTCTTTGGATAAATTCTATTCAGGTCCTCCGCCCATTTTTTAATTGGATTGTTTGGTTTCTTTCGTTGTTGAGTTGTATGAGTTCCTTATATATTCCTAGATATTAGCACTTATTGGAGGCATTGTATACAAAAATCTTCTCTCATTCGGTTGGTTGCCTCTTTGTCGATGGTTTCTTTTGCTGTGCAGAAGCTTTTTAATTTGACGTAGTCCCATTTATTTATTTTAGCTTTTACTTCCCTTTTACACTATTTCTAAAGTGTTTATTTATGCAGGTATAGACGTAGTAAATTGTAGAATTCAAGAGGATTTGGGGGGGATGGCTTCAACATTACAGTAATCAAGATTAGGTCTTTTTCCACCCTAATTGCAAAGTTTCATTTTAATTGAGGTACCTCTTAAAGGATTATTTTAAAGATTAGTTAAAATACCTAAACTAGGAGAGAGGTATGTACTATTACATGATATTCTTGCATGTGTGTTCGTTTTTTTAACTTAATTGTAAAGTTGAAGGGAAATGCTTTTTTAAATGTCTTTTGAATCCTATATTAATATACTTAAAATAGTCAGGCAAGTTAAAACTTTCTCTTTTCTTCCAGATAAAGCTTCACCAAGAAGGTTGCCCAGGAAACGGGCACAGAAGAGATCCGTGGGATCTGATGAGTAAATGTTCCTTTGTGCAACAATTCAGTCTTTACTTAACCTGCCCTAATGTTTTTCGGCCTGATGGGAATTAGTGCAGAGAAGCCATATCACCATAGAAGGCAACTACTACTTATGTGTGGACTGAGCAAGCAGAGTCTATGGCGATAATGTTGCTGAAAATGCACTGCATTCATTTTTCTGAAGTAACACATTTGGGTTTTTTTAAAACCATTAAAATCTATGTGTGTGCGTGTGTATGTATGTGAGCAGTTGGTCTTACCAGAATCATTGTTGAACTGACTGAAGGATACCTTTAGAATACTAAATATAATGCTCTTGTCTCTTGTTTTTTGGTATTTTCTCCCCAAAATCAATATTTGCCCAGTATGATTATAGCTGTCCTACCTTAGACTGTTTTAAGAAAACAGTTTGCTTTTCTTTTTCCTTAGAATAGCTCAAATGCCAATTGATGGCACAAATTAGCATTTTGTTATTGTTGCTGGTTTACAACTAGTATTCTAAAGGCACAAGCGGGAGTAGCTGCTTTTTAGCAATACAACTGTTTTGGTATTTTGCTGCTGTTTACTATGATACGCACCTTCAGAAAACTTCCCTAATGAGTTCAAGGAATTTGGGATCTCTAGCAACAAAATTGTGAACCATGAAAATTCTGCTTATTTTAATATATAAAATCAACCTCAGTCTCTTTTTTTATCAAAAAGAAAATGGTATGTTTGTGGAAACTGAGTTGTTGTGTTGTCCATTGTTGTTTTTGTTTCTGATGCAAGGGATAACTTTGGGATGATTTTAGACCTACTTAGTTTCTTGTTTTGTTTTTTAAGAGATCATTTTTCTCTCCTTAATAGAAACATTGTGCTTAAGAAAAGTTACCTTGGTCTACAGACTAAGCAAGAGATCAATTTATAGGGGTAGAGATATATTCCAACTAATTCTGATTTGTTTAAAAAAATTAGTTGGGTATTTTTTAAATGGCTAACCAATTGTTTTTATCTAATCTTTTGGGGATTTTGGTTGTTGATATGACCTTTTTTTAGTTAATCTGAAGAATTCCAGAACTAAGGACTTAAGATCTAAGAATCAAAATGAAATTAGACTTCATAAAATCCTCTTAGAGAGTTACTCTTGCCCTACGTAGTAAATTAAGTTTGGCGTTATTGTCAGACTGGATAGAGGGTAAAATATAATAGTATGAACAAGTAAGAGGTGTTTCCCTCTGTCTTTAAGCCATATTCTCCCACCTATATTTTGTAAGGAAATGGTAAATGAAATTTTAGTGTCTCCTTAATTCCTGATTGTCTTCATTATAATGAACCGATCCATCTCTATTATAATTCCCACCTCCACCCATGCCCACACAAAAACAACGAAACAAAACACACACAAAATCCAAGCTGTTAAGTATTTAAATGTCTGAGCCAAAGCCAATGACAATAAAATAGAAGTTGCTGTACAGTTATTAATCACATTGCAAGTAGGAGCAAAGGGTGTCAGATTACCTGTGTTGGCGTTGCTGAATTATAAACTTTCTATACCTGTAATATACAGTGTTTGAGTTTTTCATTGGGCTGTATGATCCATAGTTTATTTTGAAAAGGCTCTATGAGCCCTAAGAAACTGCATGGTTTTTTGTTTCATGTAACATAGGAGACCCTCCAGCTTCTCAAGGAATATATTCAGAACATTATTGTGAATGTCCAAGTTTGTGAAACTACTAGAACATAATGCAGTGAGGTGTAATTACAAAATTTAAACGACCTCTGGAGAGTTCTGTTGAATACCTGGTGATACTGAGGCCGTGGCAAAGCCATGCTGTTACAGGTGCGGGCCCTTCTGACTCCTAAGTAATTTGCCTTACATACCAGCCCTGCCACTTCCGAGTTTCAAATCAGTGCCTCTGAAATTCTCATGTTTTATTTTTTTAGCATAGATTGGGAACACTTGAAAACTCAGATGCCAGGGGTCTTCTCTAGTATGTGTTTAGCAGAAACTAACTCCATACTAAATGGAATTCAATTCCACACATGGTTTGTTCAAGCACACTTAATAAGTAGCCTATTTTTTAAATGTAAATATTTGGATGAAGTTTTTGTTTGTTTTGATATATCCATTTGCTACGTACGTCAACTATGGTTTCAGAATTTACCTTTGAACAACTTGATTTGAGAATCTGTAAAATGAACTAAGAATCTTGTGTATCGATTCAGATGTGTGAGAATAATGTGTTCATAAAGCATGGATCTTGCTTTGGTTGTATAGCTTCATCATTCATTTCATGGGCTTGCATACATAGTAAGTGACTTTTACGACTGTTCCTGCCCTCTGAAGTGTTGGAGGGGGAAAGGGAAGTGGGACCTCCAAAGTAAAAGCTTGAGGAAAACAAATCAGAAGGAAAGGAGCCTTGATTTGATTTTAGTGAAGTTTTTAATTTTAAATAAGCTTCAGAAAATAGTGACTTTGATAGGAAAAGGCAAATTTAGATCTTAAAAAAAAATCCAAAATATTAAAAAGCTGCTGCCTTGAAGGTACGTTCGCAGTGCATCAGCTAGAAGTGTGTTTTGGCTCTGGGAGAAGTAGATGGGGGCGAAAACCTTTATTTAATGACTTGCGGTATTTTGGAGCTACAGCAGTAGGTACATGTGATAATAGGCAAGGCTCTTACAGAGCATTCGTCCTTTGTGGTACAGTGATACCCACACCCTTGGAATGAAGGAAAATTTACTTGATTAATGCATTTAAATAACGATGTAATTTTTTTTTTTTACCATGAACTCAGCAATACACATCTCTCACCAAGACTTTGATAGGTTGCACCCTTGATTTTTCAGCTTTAATTTTAGTCCAAAATTAGATGTTAGCTTACATTTTAAAACATTTCCAGGTACACTTGAAGTAATTTACTACAGTTTGGGACAGCATCATTTATAGCTGTAAAGTTAATAAATTTGTTCTAATTTTGTTAAATCCTACTTTTTTTTTTAAACTTATCTCCAGCTTAGTGAGGAACAAGCTGACATACAAACAAGAGCCTTGTTACTGGTGTAGTGGAGTATTAGGTTTAAGTTGATCCTTTTGTAAGAACACCCTCTGGCATTTTTAGAGGACATTAGGAAGGAAGAACAAAACTTAATTGACTTACAGACATCTAAATAATTGTTTCTTTGGGACTCTTACGAACATTACTATTTAGTATTTGCATGATTTTTATCCTCTAAACACAAAAGCTTGAACTTTTACAGTAATGATGTAATTTGAAGCTCTGGAGTCTTTCTAGATTTGGGGATTATTTAAGAATATGGCACTATGGTTTGGGTACCATTTAGCTGCCTTTTATCCCCCTCAGGCCGTAGGAGAGGAACTCATTTGTTTAACACCATCAGTCCGCACTGTGTTGTGCTGGGACTTTTCATTCATCATCTCAGAAGCCACGACACCCCACTGAAGGAAGGTGATACTGTTCTCATTTCATAGATGGAAAAAACAAAGCCTCCTGAGTTCAAGTACCCTGCACAAGGTTGTACATTGAATATGGATTCAGAGCTTATTCTAAAACTCACACGATCTTTTTCTTGCACTATGTTTAAGATAGAAATGTTGTAAAACCAAGCATTTGGGCAGCTTACAAACACTTGGTTTTCCAGAATCCAGCAATCTGTTCAAATAACCTCCATACTGAATATGTATAATACACACACACACACTTGCTGTACTGTACAGTACTGCAAACATGCCACTCAATTCCAGAACACTCAAATCCAGAGTTCTGAGCTGTTATAATTAATTTATGTGGTGTTTGTGTGGTATGGATACTGTATAATTATTTGAAATTTGACACTTCGTTTTTTATAGAATACAGTTATCCACAATGCCCTATTTAAGATCTCTAGCAATGACACACCTCTTTAGATGTCCCCCTGATTAGCAAAATCATTGTCTTTGAAAACATTTTCTTTAAAATAGATTCCTAATTTGGGCTTTCAAATTATAAAAGGTTGAAAAATTCACCTTTTTGGTAGAGATGAGAGTGAAGTACCTGTTCTGGGTTGTACAGCCGGATAGTGATAGAACTGGGATTATGTTCGGCTTCTGTCTTCTTTCTGTTCAAATAAGGCTTTCCTTTACTCGGCGCCATGGAGCGTTAAAAAGAAAATCTATCACCTAGAAAATCTTATCACCTAAGGACAGTTCTTATTTAAAGTCCATAAATCACAGCCAAAGATGATTTGACTAGGGCTTTTTTGTTCCCCTGCTGTCCTTTACGTAGCAGTACATATGACAATCTGTCATCCCGTTGACCTACCTATCTCTTGCTGGACTGTGAGCTCTGTATCTTGTTTGACTTTTATTCTCAGCTTCTAGTTCGCAATTATCAGAGGAAACCTATCATAAGTGTTTAAATTAAGAAGAAAATGTGGGCCAGTTTTTCTTTGGGATTGTGTTTAGAAATCTTCCCAGGGATGGCCTGTTTCATTGGCAGCTCTGTGAGGTTACACAAAGGTGGCATGGTGTGCTCGCTTGGGGATTAGGACGTGTAGTCAGCCCTGGTTTCAAACCATCAGTGACCTTCCGAAGGCAGCTCACCTCTGGAGTCGTGGTGTTTGCTTTTTAAATTGAGAGATACTTGAAGTGTCAGTCCCAAATTGTCTGATTCTGTTACCTGCATACCTGTACGTAGTACAGTGTTATTAAATGATTCTTCCTTAATTGTAGTTTACTCAGCAAAAGAAACGAACTAGGGTGTAGAATGGATTCGTGTCAGGCTGCCTGAGTTCAAATCCGAGCTCCTTCCACTTAGTTGGAGGAAAAATACATAACTACGCTGGGCTTCAAACACTGGTACATAGGAAGCCATGTAAGTGACTACTGCTGCTGTTGTCACAATACCTGTGCAGCATGTGAGGGGGGAGTGAATATGGCACTTTTTGGACTTGGCTGTGCAGTGACAGTTACATTCTACTGAACAGAAAAGTTAAACAGTATTTTTTAACTAAAGAGTGGAAGTATTCAGATCGACCTGAAATGTGGGTAGCTCTGGACTTAACAATGAACAAGAGTGATAGGGCTTCCAAGGGGAGTGTTTGTCGTCGTCATTAATCTGTTAGAGCCTGAACGTCCACTCAAGAATTACCTTCAGAACACTTGGAGAGGCTACGTGTTCTCCAGTGCTTCCATTGCTATTCAGAAACATTTTTGAATTTCAGCTTCAGACTGTGAGCCACCCAAAGAGAATCAGTTATATTCTTTTCAGAAATCCATTTGTCTGATCACTTGTCCTATCGACATTTGTCGAAATAGGTGCTCACGCTCTAAAGGCTTTTAGAAAGCAGTGCGAGACATGTTAGTCAAGAATTGATTAAGCAGATGTGTATCACGCATTCACTCTGCTCTTCCACGTACACTGGCATGTAACCCTCACAGCTACCATAGACGGCCCCACTATCTGCGGTGAAGCAGCCTCGAGGAGACCAGAGGCTGCTTTGGTCCGAGGGTCTGTCCAGCTTTGTTGGGAAAGGTATATGAATACTTCGTCAGGGAGCACATTCACGTTAATGCACAAAGTAGACACACCTTTTAGCACTTGCTTGATAACTTTCCCTGAGCAAGGCGTGTCTGTCACTGCCCACAGTCAAGCCACGTTTAGAAATAGTCTCGTCAGTGGTTCTCCTGGAAGGATCCGTTGCAGTCATTCTCGGTGGTCCTCAGTACATGTGGGAACAGGACTTCTCTCCCCTTGAACTCTGCTGGGCTTATTATTACAGTTGCACGTATTTTAAGGTCTTGCATGTAATGTCTCCTGTTCGTAATCGAGTTACTTTTTCACGGCTAAAAGTGCTGTCCCATGTTTTCTGAATTTGCCCCACCAGATGATGGCAGTGTCTCCACTAAGTGGGAAGTAAGATCTACCGCAGGGGAATGTGCTCGTCCCCATGCTGTCCGCGCACAGTGGAGGGACGGCCACTCAAAGGCGCATGCGAATGTTTTCGCTTGGCTTTGGAACTTGGTTGAATTCCACCTGGATAACACATCTGGTTTATGTGAAGCCACTGCCTACAATTACTCTCATTCTGGTCACTACGATGGCTTCTCACATGTGGCTGATGGCCTGGTAGGTCTGGTTTCCAGACCTACATGTGCTGCCGCAGTCGTATCTGGACGGTGGAGACCTCACTGTGCCCTCACAGCTGTTACTGACATACTCCTTGTCACCAGGTCCTGTCTAACAGATGCTTGAGAGATTTTATCTCCAGACGTGCACCTCCTGTCCCATCGCCCTCTCCACCTCTGGCTTCTTTGCTCGTATGTCCACCTACATCGAAACCTTCCTGTCTGGAGTCTTTTGCATGATTCCCTTGGCCCTCTAGCTGCATTTCTGTTTTGTGTTTTATTTTTCTCCTTTTGTCAGAATATCTCCTACACTGTTGGCTTCCTTTTCTTCAACAGGCTCTCAATCTTTTAAGTTTCCTTCAATTTAGCTCCTCCGCCCTCCCAAAACCTGTTCTCTCAGGGTCTCATGGCTCCCTGCTTGCCAGGCTTCTTCAGTCTCCGTTCTCCAGCCCTGACTTATGCATGTAACCTATTGAGCACCAGAGCCCCGGGTTCCCCGTGGTCTCTGTGACCTGCTCTGATCTCCTTTTCGTGTTTCATTGAGTTACCCCATCCTCACTCAGGCTCATTGTCTCTCTGTCTGGCCTTGGGAGAATTCTTGTGGCAGTTGTTATTTATGGCTTCATCTGTTACTATGTTTATTACCTACCTCAGTCCTACTTTTCTAGACCTAAATAGTGCCATTCTGTGATTCGTTTTCACTTAAATTTTTTATTGTGACCGCAGACCAACAAATCACAGATGTTTATTTCCCTCCATAAACTTCCCCCATCTTGTCATTCTTCAGTTAAGTGACTCTCCCTTTTACCCAACATTAAATCTTAAACCCAAATGTGGTGACTTACACATAAGGATTTCATAAATTCATAACTAATTTTAGCTCTGTGATGAATTAAATTCGATTTCAGTTCTCTTTTCTCCACTCAAAATCTAACAATTTAAGAACTTTAAAGAAATCTGAATTCATTCAGTATAGGCAAAATACCTCTGGTTCAAAATATATCTATATGTCCTAATTCACTGCAGGAGGTCTCGGGTTGGCTATTTTAATTCTAGCACTTGCACACTCGAAATGTGGCTATTTATCAGGTTAATTATGATGAAACTTTCATATTCAGGTTATTTATGGTAAAACTCTTCTGAAGTGTGAGGTTTTAACTGTTGACTGAGAATGTTACCTGGCTATATTTTAGGACTTTCTATTTAATGGAAATGAGAGTAGTGAATCCATAAAACGTGTGCAGCTTTGAGAAATGTTCCTGTTCCTGTATCTAGAAATAAGTTTTTCCAGTTTTGTAAACCCCAAAGCACCCTTTTTTCTTGGTTGCTTCCATCAGTCTGACCTATCACTAAAACTGGTCTGTTGTCCTGTCAAATGTATCTTTTAATTTACATATTCCTTAATTAAAGGTGACCTTCAAAGTATTTGTGTGCAATGTGAAATGTTTCCTAAAGTGCAAATGCATATTACTGCTAGGTCTTAAAGATGAGAAGCACAGAGTGTATCTAACATATTAAGCAAAATAAAAGAAAAATAACAAAAACTACAATATTGATCTTAATTTTCCCCTGGAATTTGTAAAAAGCTTCACACATTTTCTGCATATAAAATTTAGACACTTTAAATAACAGTCTTGTTTTATGATAAAGATGATTTAAGATAAGTATTATATGTGCTTTTTGGCTGTCAGCTTGTTGACTTTCAGATGATGGTCCTAGGAACCCCCACACCCCCATCCACACACGTATTGAGAGTTTAGGTTCCTTAGTAATAGCAGAGACAGCATAGTGTGACCACTTAAACATTGTTAAGCAAGCAGAGATGGGCCTTTGATTTAACTTCCTCGTCTGTATATCAGTGAGTCAGTAAGTACCTAGACTTTCCAAGATTTTATTGTAAGTGGTAGAACTGAATTATGCGTTCTTCATAGAAAATGTAAGTTTTGATTAGAGGCTGTGCAAACTGGAGATTTAGTCTTTGTAACTAATTAATGTTTTCAGTAGTTTCTGCTGAAAGGAAAAAAAATCAAATTTAATTATGACAGTAAGAACCAGCATTTAAATTTCTTTTCTACAGTATTTGAAATGTTCAGTAGTAAATAAATTTCAGATTCATCTAAAATCTATCTGAAAAAAAAATACATACAAAATGATAAAGCAGTTTTTGTGGTAAGATAGTGGGTCTTTGTTTTTTTTTAATGTTTGTAATGGGCATATATTTTATGAGAAGAAATAAATGTAAATGTTAAGTTTACCCGAGCCTCTTCTGATAAGTATGATGATCACAATGGTTGTGGGCAGCTTCTCTGTTGCCCCCCAAAAATGAGCCCATTTTTAAAACTTGAGTGTATTGTCACTTGACATATTCTAAGAAAGTCAAGACATTATTATTGCTGGAAGATACTTGAAATTAGTTTTCTTTTAAAGGAACCCAGGCTTCCCATCTGTTATTTTAAAAAATGAAGAAGTCCCCTGTATGTGCAGCTGGGTTTGTGCCAGGCACTGAGTGCCGCCCCTCCTGCCCCACCCGTTGCCGCCCAGGCCCTGGGCACTTAAAGGCGGATGGGGCCAGTCCTGCCCCTACCGGCTGGAACCCTTCTCTGCCCTCCAGTTGCACTTAGATGAACACGGTCTCCACCAGCACCTGAAGACCCTCCAGGATCTGGTGCTTGCTGCCTCTCGCCCTTCCTCTTCCCTCTGCCCAGTCTCAGCCCCCACATTTGTCGCCTGCTGGTCGTTAGCCTTCCCTGACCATCTCACCTCGTCGAAGGCAAGCACCACCTCACATCACTCTGTTGTCCTCCCCTCACCACTGTCTGGAATCACCTTGTCCTTCCATCACCTGTCACCCTTTTCAGATGTTAGCTTCATGACAGCAAGTATTTCAGTCACCAGATCACCAAGTCTAAAACCAGTACATGGCACATGGTAGATGTTTAATAAATATGGATTTCTTAATTATCACAACCACACACTGAAATAGATACACCCCCATTTTTCAGATGAGAAAATTGAATACCCAAGTTAAATAACTTAGTAAAAATCACTCAACTACCATGTTTCCCCGAAAATAAGACCGGGTCTTATATTAAGGTTTGCTCCAAAAGATGCATTAGGGCGTATGTTCAAGGGATGTCATCCTGAAAAAATCATGCTAGGGCTTATTTTCCGGTGAGGTCGTCTTTTCAGGAAACACGGTATTAAGTGGCAGAGCTGAGACTGGAACACAGCCTTCACCTGGTTCCGCTGCTGCCTTATGTAAGTTTTCCAGGTGGCCCCCTGGTCACCAATCACTGAAAACTAAGAAGAAAATAGGTTGAATTGCCATGCTTTGGGCACATAACGCACAAAACTGCTCATGCAGACGGCTGCCCCTTGAGTCTAGAGAAGAAGGAGCAGTTGTAATGGCCTCTTGGTTGTACATGGCAGCTCCAGCAGGAAGCGTTTATGAAAACAAAACTAAGGAAACTGGCCAGTAAGTGCCCAAGAGCTGCTGAGTGTGATTCGTGTGAAACCCCTTAGGTGAGTTCTAGAAAAGGAAGTGAAACAATATGGAGGTCACAGCCAGAGCTTCAAAATGAAGTTAATTCCGAAATTGAGTGAATTGTAACCTTAAATATTTTTCCCTAAATTCATAATGACAAGCTTAGCAAATTATATCAACTTGAAACAACTAACGAAGCACCTCCTGGGTGTACAAAAGCTGCCCACTGACCATTACGAGAACGTCATGCAAAGGAAACAGGACGTGCTAGCCCCCTTCAAGTGGTGTCTCAAGTCTAGAGACTGTCATTAGGATGCTCTTAAAAAGGCTAATTTCTAATAAGGGAGTAATTCGTTACTTGCGGCTTTGTTTTTGTTTTCATAATTTCATAATTTTGAATCGGTAGTATTGCTTTGCAAGAATTCTCCGAATGATAGGCGTTTTTAAAGCAACACTTCCTTTCCTGGCTTCCCTGACACCCGTCAGCAGGAATGTGCTTTGCTGCCCTCTGCTGCTCCTGAGTGCTACAGCGGCGAACAACCCACTCCCAAGGCTGCCGGCCCCCGGGCGTTGCCAGAAAGGTGGCGCATTGGCAGGAAGTTAAGACTGTGTTAGGAACTGCTCTCTCCTGAAGCACACTGCTTACTACAACCAGCCTGTGCGTGCCTGTGTTTCCCGCCCACCCCTTAGCGCGTTTGCTAAGACGTCAATGAAATGATTTGGATTTTTAGGCCATGTGAATGATGCTGTCAGAAAAAGTGAGTGCTGTAGGAGACACCCCTGTGGGTCACCTGTAGAGCTGGCCGACCGCACTCAGAATGTTCTCTCGATTTATCTTGTCTGTCAAAAGGGAAGCATGGTCTCAGGACAAACAAAGCCAGCCACCCCTCTACTTGTGCCTACATCGTGTCTATATATACATATGTGTTTATTTTGGATGAACTAACTAAATATTTTCACTCAGTGGACATCCGTATAATATGATGGTTAATAGCTGTTGGAATTAGCTCTTGTTTGAATCAAGGCTCACCTGCTTACTGGCTGCTTAACCTTAGGCAACCCACCTACCTGGTTACCTTGGCCTGTTTCTTCATCTGTGAAATGGGGATAAGAGCAACTAGAGTTACTAGTTATTAATATTCAATGAATATTTATAAAGCCTTCACTATAGGTCAAGTGTTTTAGTGAGTTTTTAAAGATTCCCATTATAAAACAACAACGAAACAAAAAGGTGATCCCAAAGCCTGGCCCAGAATAACCTGATTTTCACTATGAGGGATGTGTCTTTTCCACATTACATAAGCAGTATTCATTTGACCGCCAATTAAAACCCGTCATCAGCAACTTTTTTACCTAGAACTGTGCAATTCTGTTTAAAAGGTGTGGTCCTCTTATTTTACTCTGTACTGATTCAAGCCTCATATAAAAGTCACCCAGTCCATCATTTCGCCCCAGTGCGGGACGCCGTAGGGACACCTTCCCTTCCCTGGGTCTCGGTGGCCCATCCTGTCTGCGACAGCTCAACTGTTAGTTCTTTCTTGAACCCAAATAAAGTACCTTGTGGTCTGTGGCCTAGTTCTGCTCCCTAGGCCATCTGAAAACACACCTGCTTTCTCGACCTTGCGACCACCCTTTATATATTTAAAGAGATCTATCACTTTTGTGTGTGTGTGTGTGTCAGAAATCATCTTTTGTTCAGGCTAAGGTAGAAATAATAATCACCTCGACCTACATGGATCTTTTTTTCTAAAATACCCATAGAGTAAATTTTTTTCCCAAGGAAACAGTGCCGTTATTAAGATGGGGCATAAGGCCTCACACATTTTATTGAATAATATAAATTAAAGGGTCCCAGATGATTACTTGAGATACAGGGTAACAATAATTGACATTAGTTCTTTCCTTCCAAAATGCGTTACTTCAACAATTACTTCTTGATTTTAGGCAGCATTCAAAAACTGAATTGCCTATAAGATGGGAGGCTGGTGGGGCAGGAGGAGGTGAGTTTGAAGTGCAGAGTTCGGGGCGCCATCCCCAGAGCTGCTGACTCTAGCTCTGGGCTGGGGCCCAGGAATCTGCATTTTAATAAGCACCACTGGTCCTCCCAAAACCACGCTGCAGAACATTCCTTGGGGGCGTCAGGGCACTGCGTGGCTGCCACATACGAGCGGCCCTCACCTAGCCCAGTGGCAGGAAAGCACACAGTGGTGGGGCGCGTGGACCGGAATCGTCCCTTTTCCTTATCCAGAAGTGTGGTTGCTTCACTGGACCCTTCTGGTTTTCCTATCCTCGTGTGAGATGCCTGAGCGGCCCGCTGAAATTGGTAGTGGTGACAGTTACCCTTCTGAGCACTTCCTCTGATCCAGGGACGCTTCTGAGCATTTTACTTGTGTTCACTCATTGCATTCTCAGGGCAACCAGCCCTATTTATGCAGGTTCTGATATCACCATGCTGCAGCTAAGGAACTTGAACTGAAGCACAGAACGATAAAGCAACTTGCTTGTGGCTGCACAGCTAGAAAGAGATAGGAAGGCCCCCCGAGAATTTGGACACAGGCTGTGGGGTTCCACGAGTTGTCCTCCCTTCCGCTCTGCCACAGCTCCTGCACCTCTCCTGGGATCCTCAGACCCATCCAGCCAAGTACCCACTGTCACAAAGGCCCCTCAAACTCAACATGGGAGCTGGCCATCCTTCCCTAAACTGCTTTCTCCTTCAGTATTTGCTCAGTTGGGCCCACCTTCCCACAGGAAACCCCTGTCACAGGTTCTGCATCCTCCTACCTCGCAGTGGCCCCTTAAGTCCGACTCTGCTCTCTCCTTGCACTGCCGTGCTGCTGGCCCTCGTCCTGGGTACATGGGAAGCCCTCAGCTCCGTTCCTACATGTTAAGGACACACTTGACGGATACGGAAGCCCCACGTGGCTGTGGTGCTGGCGTGGCCTCAAGTGCAGTGAAAGCTTCAACCCAGCCTCCTGCTGCCATCTCATCCCCTTCAAACCCACTATCCACAAGCACTGCGGTGATCGGCTTCAAATGGCCTTGTCGCTCTTTCCCCTGCTTCAAACCTTTCAGCGGTTCCCCACAGCCTGCAGGATGTGGGCCAAAACCTCTGCTGTTGGCCTCTGCCAAGCCTTCGAACCTGGTCTTGCACTAAGCCCTGCTTTGAGCTTGTGCCCCAGCTGAACTGCTGGTCCCTGCCACCCCACAGACCACTCCCCTGCCACCTCCCACCCTTGCACAGCCTGCCCTCCTCCTAGGTGGAAGATGCTGACACCCTGCCCAGTTTGGGGGTAACCTTTAATTTTGATACAATTTTAAACTTTCACAAAAGTTGCAAAATAGTACAAAGAAGTTGCCTATACTCTTCACTTTCACCCCGATTATTATTATTATTATTATTTAAGATTTTATTGGGGAAGGGGAACAGGACTTTATTGGGGAACAGTGTGTACTTCTGGGACTTTTTTCCAAGTTAAGTTGTCCTTTCAATCTTAGTTGTGGAGGGTGCCGTTCATCTTCAAGTTGTTGTCCTTTCAGTCTTAGTTGCAGGGGGCGGAGCCCACCATCCCTTGTGGGGACTCTAGGAGTTGAACCGGCAACCTTGTGGTTGAGAGCCCACTGGCCCACGTGGGAATTGAACCCGCAGTCTTCGGAGTTAGGAGCATGGAGCTCCAACCGCCTGAGCCACTGGGCTGGCCCTTTTTACCCTGATTATTAACATTGTGACACACACACACACACACACACACACACACACACACACACACACACATTTTTTTCTGATCTATTTGCAAGTAAATTGCAGACATCATGCCCCTTTACCCCTGAACATACCAGAGTTTATCTCTGAAGAGCAAACACAGCCTCTGACATAACCCAATTACGGTTATCAACATCAGCAAATTTAACATTAATGTAATGTTTTCTAATCCACAGGCTATGGTCAGATTTCACTAATTGTCTCGATAATGCCCATCACAGCTGTTTTTTTTCTGGTTCAGAAGCCAGTCCGAGATCACGTGTTACATTTAGTCCGCATGTCTCCTAACCTGAGACCTCCAGGACACGCGTTTCCAAGGACTGCGAGCTAGTTGTTTGCAGTGTCCCCAGCTAGAGCTTCTGTGCTGTTTCCTTGTGATTTAGAGTCAGGTTAACCCTCTTGGGCGGGAACAGCCTGGAAGTGAGGCCACGCCCTCTTGCTGCAGCCAATCTAGAAGCACCTGGTGCTGCCGACCTGTCCCTTTATTGTGATGTTGATATTGGTGGCTTGGGAACAGTAGGGTCTTGTTGAGTTTTTCAACCTTAGTTTTCTTGTCACCTCCTCGAAGGAAGCTTTCTTAGGACCCCCACTGCCCCACAGCGGGCACCCACAGTTAGGTCAGGAGTCTGTTCCCATAACGCCTTGGACTGAGTCTCCATTCACAGTGGCTGGCTGCATTGTGGTGGCGGTGTGCTTGTCTCCCATTCTGCTGCAAGTTCCATGAGTGCAAGGACCACGTCTTGCTCACCATAGCTCCTTAATAAATATTTGTTGAGTGAATGAAGGAATGAGTGAGACTGTTTGGGGGCTGATTCCGTTACAAAGCAAAAACCTTCAAATCTCTCCAGATGAGTCTTTGGTTTTTTCTGCTTTATTCATGGAGCATGGCTAAGTTTTTAGATTTCTTTTTATGCCAGATTCTCACTGAATGCACGAAAGTCTGACTAAACCCCAACATAGAGGCACAGTATGTATCCTTCCTTTTGGGAGTCCCAGAATGGACTAATTTTAAAAACTTGGAACCCCAATCCAGGATTTTTCATCTGTTTCTTCATGGGAGGGAGGGTGGGAGTGAGGGGAGATTCTCAGGGTCTGTTATCGCAAGAAATACTTGGACTCATAAGAGCTGTATGAAAGGCCTTTCTTAGTAAGACAGGCCCTGGCCCCATTGGCTCTGTCCAGCCACACACCGCACACACCGACAGGGAAGTGATTCAAGGCGGTCCTGAAGCCCCTCCAGAGATCACCTTCTCCCTTTGTTGTTTCAGACGCAGGAGGAGGGAGACGCACTGATGCTGCCATCAGACCTCTCCCGCAGCCCTGCCGTCCTACGGAGCCCAGATGCCAGGACTTCACACTCCCCCAAGGCTGCTACAGGAAAACCCCTGGACGTGGGCTTCCTGGACACTGGCCGTCCTTTCAGCACTGTTTTGCTGTTTGGGAAACTTAGGACAGCACCGGTCCACTCAGCTGAATCCTCAACTGGCTCCTGTGAAATGTCGCCGCTGGGAATGGCTGTGTAAGCAGCGCTTTGTGGCTTAGGAATAACAGCTGTGGGGCATTGTTTCTGGGTGGAGATTTTGCAGTCAATCAGGCCGTTGCTGGCCAATAGGAAGGGGGCTATGGGTCCCCGCCAGCGACGACTGGATGAGCCCTGTGACCCCAGCTGTTAGTTCATTCAGTTCAGCTTGCTCTTAGCCCATCACATGGATGCTGACTGAGGTCAGGAGAAAAGCGGCTCTGGTGACGTGAGCTCACGAGCCCCTGTGACATGATGGTTGCAACACATACCTTAGCGGCTTCCAGCATCATCTTAAGGAAATGTTCAAACATGAGCTGGGTGGGGAGGGGCCTCAAAAAGGCTTGGGCAACGGCAGCAATCGGTGGGGCCGCAGGTGGAGGAAGAGCTTGGTGCAGAATGGAATAATGCTTCATGTGAATACAAGTCATCATGGCGTCTCAGTGAGTAGGGTCCTCTGTGAGGCCTGGCTTCCGTGCGCGGGTGCTCAGGATGGGCTCCCAGGGCTCTCTCATTATGCTGATATGAATGGAGTTGCATTGCATTGGATTGCATTTGACTGAAATAAATTGAATTGAAAGATGTACAAACAAGTATGAATCTCTTGCTGAGTGCCTGTCGGAGTTGGGGGGGGGGGCTGGGGCGGATCACAGATGCGTAAGACAGTTTGTGCCTTCACTTAGCGGGGCCTGTCACTGTAATCCCGTGGACTTGTGCTGAGAAGACTTTGGGGAATGGCAGGTAGAACGGAGAGGGAGGAGAAGAGGCTTCCAGAGGAGGTGAGCTTTGAACAGAGCCTTCAAGTACCGAGTGGGGATTTTGGACACGAGGGGCTAGAGGTAAGGACGTTACAGACCCAGGAAGTAGCAGGAGCAACTAAAAGAGAGGCGACAATGAGGCAGATGGTAGCTCTCCAGTTGGCAGGTGATACAAATAGACCTGTGCACAGACACAGTCACGTGGAAAACGTGCATCTCAGATGTGGCCTGTGAACCACACGTGTCAGAATCACAACGGCAGAATCTCAGGGAGCTGGCCCAGGAATCTGCATTTCTAAACAAACTCCATGCCTGAATTCAAAGTTGGAGACTCACTGTCGGGAGGTGGGGGGCGAGCCTCTGCTAGGTGAGGGGCAGCCACTTCCTGTGCTCAGGTGGGAACATCAGATTCAGTTCCTGTGGCACGTGACTATCACTGCGGGCACAGCAGAGGCCACCGGAAGGCTTATTGACACAGACTCCTGAGACTCTGAGTCAGTAGGTCTGGGGGGGCGGCTCGGGGAAGGGAGGGCTCAGTGTTTGCTTTGTTGGTAAGTTGCCAGGTGGGTGGTGCTCACGCTGTTGGGACACAGACAGCTGAAAGGGCACTGATCTGAGAGAGATTTTGAGGAATCAAACCAGACTGAAGGGTCTCGCGGCTCTTCTGAGGCTCTGAGGAGTCAAGACAGTCACAGAATGTGGAGCACTTAGATCTGACCAGATGCGTTGGTCTTATTTGTACACCCACCCTAGGTTTCAAACCTTCTGACAGAAGTGTGGCACTTGGGCGTGTGACAGATGCCAGTACTCACTGATCTGAAGGTGGGCAAGCCTGAGCCAAGCTGTCCAATAATGCCAGCCATGGCATTTTGGTGTCCCAGGGTTGTGCTGTCTCCCAAGCAGGCCCTGCAGAGGCCTATGGCTCTGAGGCCACCTCGATGCATTTACAGGGATCAATGCAATGCCTAGATTTCTGCAACGAGAAATGGTTTGGGTTTCCCCAAGGTAACAGATGAAATCCCCAGATACCCCTTGGAAGGGCTGTGCCTACCATCGCCCTTGGGGCCTGGTCACTGTCTCACTCTGGAGGCATTTATTAATAGCCTACAAACAATTGAAATCTGGGTCCACTTGAAATAGCAAGTCTGCTGCTCTTGCTGCCATCCCATTTTCCACTGGTGAAGAGCTCAGCACTACGTTCAAGCCCCAAAGCACCACTAAGCCAATTCCCAGCTTTGTGGGTATCACCTGGGCCTCCTCATGGTATCAGTTCCCTATTAGTCAAGGTCCAATCAAGAGGAAACCACATGTTAATTTGAACAGTGAAAGCTTGATGTAGCTATAACCGGGGGTTAGAATAAGGAAGGATTGGCTAGTAAGAAGAAACAGAACTCTAAATAACATAGGAACAACAGCTGTAAGGAGAAGCCTCTCCCCTAGCCCACCCAAGGAAGAGTCCCCCACCCCCAGGGCCGAGATCAGTGCTCCTTTGCGAGAGCTCTGCGGCAGCTCACTGACTGGCCGACCAGCTGGTGGTGCCACACTGGTGGGGCTGGCTGAGAACCCAGCCTCTGGGTTCCCAGGGTAAGCTCACTCCACACCCTTTGAGGGGGATGCCAGAGGAAGGAGTGGCTGCTGGTGCTGCTGCCCAGCATGCATTGCAGGAGCCTGGCCTGGAGAATCCCGGCGCGCTGCAGGAGTCAGCTGAGTGAGCACACAGAAACCCAGTCTTCTTGCAACATCTCTCCTCTGTCCTCCGCCGACAGAAATTATCATTGTGCCAGCCAGCAAAGGACAAATACTTAAAAGACCCAGATCCACTTTCATAGAGAGCCAACATATGGTGAATTTGGAGCTGCACAACACTAAATTGATAGGTGGCACAATTCCCAAAGATTGTGTAGCTCTTGACAAGAGTCCAGGTTATAGGAGTTTGGCAAATATATTCTTTGATCAGAGGAATCAAACTGGGGAATCAGAAGGGGCCTTAAGAGTTTCTCTGTCAAATCCCTTCACATTATAGATGCCAAATGCCTTGATCCAGGCTACACAGCTGGTTAGGGTGGAGAGAGGGATGGCTGAAGCCCCACTACCTCACTCTGCCTTCCACAGGGCTTTGGCCATTTAAATGGACAAGTAGGCTGTTGACACCCATTTTACACCCAGAGTTTAAAAACCTCATTTAAGTGAAAAAATACGTCCACCCCAAAGAGATCTCAAGTCAGAGATTGGCTAATTATAGGCCAGGGGAATAGCCTGACTTTCAAAAAAACAAAACAAAGCAAAATTTGCTTTCTTAGTTTTCTGAGTGTATAGAGATATTTTTAATGAAATATGAAGAAAAGACCGTGTGATGAGCAGAACCCTTTACACATTGAGCTGGGCATTGTAGGCCCAGCAAAGATTTATTGAGTTTATGTACACCTCGCCTGGCTACCTCAGCTGGCACAGCCCTGGGAAACTGGGCCATGTGTTCTTTTCTGGTGAATACCAAGATAACCTTTCCCAGGAATGCTGGTAACAATCCCTAATGTTTATTGAGTGCTGCCTGCATACCTGACCCTCTGCTATGTGCTTTGCAAGCAGAAGCTCATGAGACTCCATTTTCTTTCTTCTCCCCTCACCCCAAAATAATCCACTTGTCAGGTATCAAGTACACCCAGAAAATCAAACCAAGAAAGTATCTTCCTCTGCTAGGACTTTCATAACAAATATCACAGACTGGGAGGAGGGTTAAATGACAGACATTCATTTCCTCACAGTTCTGGAGGCTGGAAGTCCTGGATCAAGGTGTGGGTGGGGTTGGTTTCTCCCGAGGCCTCTCTCCTGGGCTTGCAGACGGCCACTTTTTCTGTGTCTTTTCACATGGTCTTTCCTCTGTGCACAGGTGTCCTGGTTAGGGTTTCCGGGTAGGAATTCCCACCTGTTCTCGGGAAGTTTTTTCGCTTTTCCATTTCTGAATCCTGAGAAAAGTTGGTCAGGAAATCAGGGAAAGTCGGCTCCTTGAACCCAGATGGTTGGTAGTATTGGCCATCACTTTGTGGAAACAATTCATTGTGGAGAACAGAAAACAGTTTGTATCTCGGGATTCGGGAACGGGAAAGTGAAAACAATTCCTGAGAATGGACAGGATTCCCACCCAGAAACCCTAATCCTGGTGTTTCTCTCTGTGTCCAAATTTCCTCTTATAAAGACACCAGTCAAATTGGATTAAGGCCCACCCTAACAACCTCATTTTAGCTTAACTACCTCTGTAAAGGTCCTACCCACAGACACAGTTACATTCAGAGATACTAGGGGTTGAATTTGGGCGGTGAGGGGCGGGGAGGGAGGGCATGCAATTTGTCAAAAATTCAGAAATCATCGAAGTAAAACCAATGAATCACTGGAGTAGTAATTGGTAAAATCTTATTGTGCACACACCAGAGTTTGCAAACCAGAGCACTCAAACCAAACATGGGGTGAGGCTTAGGGGTATATTGTTACAACGCAGCTTATGTGATCAGAAAGCAGTGACTATTTATTCTTCACAGTGATTGGTTGTATTAGAATTTTCTTAAATGACAGGGAATTGGCCAGTGGTTACCTTATACCAACCTTGGGAACCAGTTCAAGTCTTGTTTATGATTTCCAGAGGCATAAGCAAGAAATGACCCAGGCCAACCTAGTCTTGCAAAATAAGCTAACGTAAGCTCTGTTTGTATGACTAAACTGGTTTGTCTGCCCCGGAATCTTCAAGCTGATCTCCATTGGCTTTTATATATATATAAATTTTATTGGGGAATATTGGGAAACTGTGTTTTTCCAGGACCCATTCGCTCCAAGTCAAGTCATTGTCCTTCAATCTCACTGTGGAGGGCACAGCTCAGCTCCAAGTCCAGTCGCCGTTTTCAGTCTTTAGTTGCAGGGGGCACAGCCCACCATCCCATGCGGGAATTGAACTGGCAACCTTGTTGTTAAGAGCTCGCGCTCTAACCAACTGAGCAGACCCTTCATTGGCTTTACGATTTTAACAAAGTGAACATGTGAATTTTGGGGTGAGGGGAAACAATTCGGTCCATAACAGACAGTATTTCCTTCACTATAAAGTTGAATATACACATGGTTAAGGGCTTTGAATAATAATTTAAGAAGTACCATCTCTCAAGTGTGTGCTGCCCTTCCTTACATCATGATCCTGTGAAGTTTGTCTTCAGATAAACACGTAAGATTTGCAGAGTCCAAACTCTTGAAAATATGTGAAGCTCATTCCATTTTTAGAACTCTAAGCGGCTTCTTGGTGAACCTCTCTCTAGTAGCAATAAGAAATTGAACTCTGGGCCCAGAATGTCCCACCTGTGACGTTATGCAGAGGGTCTTGTCCAACGGCCTGGGACACAGAAGAGACCCGTGGCCCTCACTGGCCGATGCTCCTCACACACTCAAGGACAGTGCAGCCACAGGAGGATGGCCTCACACTCCCTCGTGGAGAGAGTGGGGAAGGAATATTAGCCACAGTCCCGGCCCCTCCTCGGGGCTCGGTCGGGAATGATGCCAGGGCTCACCGACAGCGGGACTCAGCACCAGGCTGTCACAGGCTGGCTTGCACCCAGACTACCCACCCTGATTCAGGGGCCCTCGCTGCCCTTCAGAAAATGACAAATTCTAAAATGAATAGGGAACAGATGATCATTTTGTATAACATGTAGAAGCATTTAAATGGGTCAAGTCAGGGAGATTATGAATTGTCCCCTCTATAATCAGAAGTGAAATGAAGGCTTTTCTTTTTCCAGCTCTGTGAAATGACAGGCTGCTATCGTCTGAGTCATAGCATGCATTGAAGGGGCTTCACTGTCCCCACATGTCCCTAGATATGGAAGACTGAGGGTGTATCTCAGTGAAGGTCTTAAGTACTCAAGGAGGCCTGGGAGCTATCATTTTAGGGCGCTTCTACTTATCTGAAGCTCTGTATTGTACATTCGGGGAAATCGGCATTTTATACCCATTTTGGAGACAGATACCACCATCCAGAGAAGCAGGACTGCACTCAAAGGGTGAAGCTGGGATTTGAATCCAGGGCTGTTTGGTACCAAATTGCAGAAGGCTTGCACTGTATCACCCTTCAGGATACCTGTGAGTGACCTGGCCTCAGCTTTCTTTACGTTAGAAAGCTCCAGGGAAGGTTTAAAACGCAGCATGTAGCTGAACCTCAGAGACTCTGATGAAATTGGCCTGGGATGAGGCCCCACCATAAGGGACCTAAATGGTCCCCAGGTGAGTCTAATAGGCAGCTGGGGCGGAGAACAACCACCTTCCATGAGAAGCACTTGGGAAGGTCCAAGCTACAAAGTGTGCTTTCCACGAGGTAAGAGGGAATCATTAATTGAAAACTTTCATGTCAGCTTGGCTTGGGCAAACACACCAGTCCTGCCTTTGGGATGCCAAAACCTGGTGTCCCATTGTGGGGACAGAGGCCCAGAGAGCAGTTAGCTATTGGCCACTGATACAACTGCCGTGGCTATGCTAGCAGGCATGGATTGTGGCTCTCAAGGTGGGTTTGTTGGTTGGCAGAGAAGCAGACAGTGGATTGTGCATTGTGTGGAGCCTGCTTCCTGTGTCTCCAATGCAGCTGCCAGCGAGAATATAGTACTATGAACCCCCCATCTATGGCTCCGTGGGTGTTCTTTTTGGTTTCACCATATCCTGCATTCTTACGTGGGGAGTGGGACCAGAGACCCCGCATGACACCCTGCATGACACCCACCCACAGAGCCCCTTGGTAACTGCGAATCAGGGCTTCGTTCCCATCTGTGAGAATACAGATCTTGAGTAGCTAAAATGTGCAGGGCACTGAGCCAAGTTTTGGAGGGGACACAAAGAAGAATAATTACCCCTGCCCTGTCCTTCAGTCTAGTTGATAACACACAACTCAGCCAGAAAAAGGGGGAAAAATGACAAATATATTCCAGCATATGATAAGAGCCAAGTGGCCAGTGATCTTTCAAGAGTAGTCAGGGAAGGCCTTCAGGAGGGGGCGAGGCGGAAGGAGCAGGACGGCCCGGGAAGGGTCTGCCAAGAGGTTGTGCTGGTCTGGGGGTGCTGGTCATGTAAGGGAGGGGCCCATCAGGAGGCAGGGTGGGCTGTGTCAGGTTTGGGAAGCGGAGTTTAAAGGTCATTCCCCAAGCCCTGGGGCCATAGGCGGCGTTAGGCAAGGAAGGCTCTTAGGGTGGCTTCATCTGGTCTGTGCCCGCATCCATTTGTCAGTGTCCTCACCCTAGCCACCCTCCCCCCCCCTCCCCCCCCCCCCCCCCCCCCGCAGCCAAGCACTCGCCCATAATGACAGCAGCCCTGGGAAGGAAAAGACAAAGTGTTTGCTGTCAAGAGACCCCCTGGTCCCACTGCCCTACACATGCACACACACACACACACACACACTCACTCACTAAGGCTTCATCGTGAAGCAGCGAAGCAGGTTAACTTTTCTCCAGGGACAGGAGAACGTACAGCTGCTTCTGGGGGCCCTGCAGGCAGGAGGAGTGTTGCAGTTTCGCTTGCCAGGGGGGGACGGGTAAAGCTACTTCTGACGCCCCTCTCTTTGACCTGAGGGCAGGGCTGGGGGCGGAGCTCCAGATCAGCTCCCACAGCTGCCCCTGCCCCAGGCTGTGGGGCGGGCCTGGCCTCTGCCTTCTTTGCAGGAAAACAAGGGCTGCTCTTTGGACCTTCTTCACTCTCCAGGCTAAAAGCTTGAACTCCCCAGTTCTGCTGCCCTCTCCTCCCCTTCTCCCAATGGGGCCTCCTTGAGGCAGTTGGCTTTCTCACCCTGATTCTCTCTTTTCTGGAAACATCTAAATACTCAGGGGTTGGCCCTGTCCTGATATGAGTCCCTGCCCCTGGCCACAGCTGGTTGATCCAGGGTCACCCCTGACCCCAACCAGGCCAATCAGATGTGCTTGCCTGGGAATTCAGAGGTGGCCAGGAGGACCCAGCGTCCCTGAGGTGCCCCGTAGAGAAAAGGACCTGGACGTCCATGGACTTAAGCCAGCCACTCTATTCCTGCTGTTTTGCATTCAAAAGAGCCCAAGTAAGTCCTGTGGTCCTTCCCTCCAGCTCACCGTTCTGCCAGCCGGGCTCTCCCTTTTGGGCTCACCTGCCTCCCTGCCCCCTGCTCTCTCCCAGACCCCCCCTCAGTCCCTCCCTCACAACCCTGGAATGAAGGCCCTGTTCTTGGATGCGCAGAGATTAACAGAGCTCCATGAGGCTTGTCTTGAGCTGAGCTGCATTTGTGTTGCCAAGTGAAGCGGGGGTCCTCCTTGCTCACCGCTCTGACTGGTCCCTGTCACTTTGTCACAGGGGCTGCTCTGCACCCCCCCACCGTCCCCAGGTCCCCACCATCCCTGTCTCTGACCTTGCTCTTTGCAGAGAATCTCTCACTGCCCTGAAACAAGGGAACCTTCTCATCTGCATGTCTCATCTGCAGTTCTCAGTGTTTCTCCTCTAGGGGCCTGCGTTTTCCTCTCTTCCTGGGCTCCCTTCTCAGAGGAATCCGCCCTTTAGACCCAGGTCATCCCTTCCTCACTTCCGCCTCCTCCAGGATCTTAGTCAACTTTCTCTCTTGCCTTGTCAATGATCCTCTCCCCAGTGGGAGAGGGAATTTTCCCCCCACCCCCTGAAAAACATGTTCTTTCCTTTGATCCTTGAAAGTCTCCCAGGGACCCTGCAATCCCATCTGGTGACAATCTTACTTCGCTCCTTCCTATCTCTTGTCTTCATATCTTCACCTCCACTCATGTCCCAGCTTCTGCCTCCACGACCCTCCTGCTGAGCGGGTGGCAGCAAGTCACAAACCCTACAGCCTGTCTTCATGCTCCCCATCCTGGTGGGCTCGGTCACCCTGCCTCCCTTTTCTTAGGTATTACTGGTCTCACTGCTTCTCTGACTTTTTCATCCTCCTATCTTCCCACTCCTTCTTCTCCAGGGTGTCCTGTTGTGTCTTTTTCTGGGTCTCTCCCTCTCCCTCTCCCCGCATGCCCCTCCCCATTTGTGATCTCATTCATTCCTAGAGCTTCACCTCCCACATGACTCAAATCCAGCCCTAGCTCTCACCTGTCCCCTAAGCTACAGGCATCCCTGTCTGGATGCCTGTAGTGGCCCCTGCAAACTCTCTTTCTCCTCCTGGCTGCCACCCTGCGTTCTCCTCTTGGGGAACTTTCCATTCAGCAGTTCAGGGACATCTGGCATGTGATCCAGAGATGGGCACCTCGCACAGACCAGCCAGAATGAATAAATCCTGGTGCCCAGTTAGAACTTACAGCTGGGTTTGCCAAAGCATTGATTATGAGGGTGAGCTGCTGGGTCAGTGTTGCTGACATGCTGGCTGGGGCGCCCATTCAGGACGAAAGCAGCATAAAGGAAGCAGAGCGGGGAGAAGGGACAAGGTGACTGCAAAGCCATCCCGTGAGCATCTGGATCTGGCTGTGTGTAGAGCCCCTGCTCTGGGACGTTTAGCACCGTGGGCTGACCCAGGCCCATCTGTGCGTAAGCTGGTCTGGGTTGGGCTTCTGGCCCTGCTTTTGAAGGCCTCCTATGGGAACCTCAAACAAGACTGAATCCATGACCTCCATGACCCAGCAGACCAGCTCCTCAGCTTTCCAGGCTTCATTCATGGCCCCTCCTCTTCCAGCCTGGCACCTACACCTCCGACCTTTGACCCCTCCCTCTCTAACCTTCCATCAGGCACAGTGCCAAGTGTTCTAACTCCATAGCTCCTCTCTTCTCCACCCCACTTCAAACCCGCGTTATCTCTAGCCTCGACCGTTTTAACACTTTCTCACTGGGCTTTCTGCCTCCACTCTACCCTACGCTCTGCTGCTTGGGTGTTTCTAGAATGCAGCTCTGACCTGCTATCTGATATGCTCCACGACCTTCAGTGACCCCACTTGCCACCAGAATCTAGCTCAAGTATTCAAAGCTCTCCTAATTCACTTGCTCATGTATTTTTCACTGTCCACGGTGTGGGTCGGCCATGAGCCCACCTCACTCCCCAGGCCCCCCTCCCTGCACCCCAGGCGCCCCTGGGCCTGGCGCGCCTCCCGCCTCTGACTGCCCACGGTGCCTCTGCACCGTCGTACTGCGCTGTCCTCCTACCAGGTTACTTGGATGCAGCTGCCCTGCCTAGGCTCCTGGAGAGCAGACTCTATGTTTCTCTCACCTGTGGATTTCCTACTAGAGCCTGCACATCCTGGGCGCTGACAGGAATCTGCTGAATGAACGAAGGATGGACACGCCTGACCACGCAGCCGCCTGGGCCCCAGCTCCTCCTTCGTCCTCTGACCCACCTCCGTCCAGGTGATTCCCACTGGCCAGAGAGCCGCGTTTCCTATCTGCCTGGCCGTGTTCCCCCAGCACTCATCTCAGAGAAGCCAATCTGCAGACACTTTTCTTGCTCCTTTCTTTTCCCCCAATTAAACAAAAAACTTCCTCCCTGCACTCTGCCCAGGCCCCCTCCCCACCCCCGGCCCTGACGTCCCAACACAATACAACGCAGGGAGGGAGCAGAGATTTTTAGGGCCGTGAGATTATTCTGTACGTAATGGTGGATGCGAGTCATCATACAGTTGTCCAAACTCACAAAATGTGCAAGACCAAGAGTGAGCTCTGTTGTCAACCATGGCCTCTGGGTGATACTGGTGCCAACGTAGGTTCATCCATTATAACAAATGACCCCTCTGGTAGGGGTGTTGATGGTAGGGGAGGCAGTGCAGGTATGGGGGCAAGGGGCATACGGGAAATCTATGTATCTTCCTCTCAGTTATGCTGTGAACCTAAAACCGCTCTAAAAAAAAGTCTTAAAAAAAGAGACAATACACAACAGGGAAATTTGGCATGGTGTAATTCAGTTTCAATAAAAAACTTACTAAGTGTTTTCCTCTGTTTATTTTTACAGCACACATCCTCTATCCCCTTTGCCCACATCCTCCCTGGATTTTCACTGTGTCCTTTTCACACTGGCGGCGCCCCTCCTGGACTCGCCCTCGGGTTGCCTCCCCCCCTTCTCCCTTCACTCAGGGTCACGGAGCCATTCGCATTTCAGCCCTACCTTTCTCCAGCAGGATCCAAGGCTCTGAGAATCAGCACTAACCTTGGGCAAGGGAGGGGGCAGGTGTGCTGTCTCGTATGGCCCCTCGTGGCCCACAGGTCCCAGAGCTGGAAAAAGGGCGTCACTGGTGAGCAACCACACGTCACACATCAAGAGTTCTGCACTTTCACCAAGAGCTCAGGGCAGGGCTTGGCATGGGCCTCGTGTGGTGAAGATGGAAGGAAGGCAAACCCAACATTTCTGCTGGCTTCACTGAGCCTCACTCGCTCTGATCATGAAACTAGATATCATTTTCAGGAAAGCAGCAAATACCACTGTTTGCAGACTCAGGGAGAGGAAGTAAGTTCTGGGCTTGAGGTTAGTGGGGGGACAGCAGCCCCTCAGGAAACCAGCGGCCTGGCTGAGACACTAAGGCGGGGGCGTTGGGGCTGGGGCAATGGAAACACACAGTTCTGGGTTCTGGACCTGAGGTGAGGGCCTCAGAGAGGAGCGTGGAGCAGTGTCACAGTAGCAGTGCAGTTCCACAGGGCCCAGTACTTGGAGCTTAGTGCGCTCAGGACGCCATCTTGAAATTCTTTATGAGTTTATCTTTGAACTTGATTTTGTAAGTGAAGTCTAATGACACAATGGAAAGTGCACTGGGTCTTGGAGCCTTGGCTCATGTGTGGTCCTGTCTCCCTCCACCTCCTGCCTCTCTGGGATGGGGCCTTGGCTGCCCACTCCCCACTCTCGCCTAGAGATTGTGCTCCTTCTGTGCCTTATGGAGGCCTGGTGTGGATGCAAGAAAGGTCGGTGTGTGTGTGTGTGTGTGTCCCACATGCCTGGTTTCAAGGGAGGCCCCAGACACCTGTGGTCACCATGTAGCCAAGGCCGAGGGAGTGTGACCTTAAAAACACCATGGAGGGAGGGAGAGAGAGACAAGGGAGAAGGAAGAAGGAAGGGAAAAGGTTTTTCCTGCTATTTGAACCAGGACTCCACATTTTCATTGTGTACTAGGTTGTGCAAAGTACGCACCCAGCCCTGGCTAAGGAACAAGTGGGTATCAGAAGACAGGGCAGCCCAAAATTCCAGGAAGGCCAGTCAGGGAGAGGCACTGGCTCGCCGAACATGGTGCCAAAGGACAACTGAGAACAGAAGTCTGGGATCGGCTCTAACTTCCGGAGCAGTGGTTTTCACTTTCCTGGGCTTCAGAAATCTCTGGCCATTTCCTAAAAATGGAAATGGCTGGATCCCATATCTTGAGATCCAGAATCAATAGGTCAGAAATGGAAATTTTAACAAGCAATCCAGGCAATTCTTTTCAGTGGGTGGTTTACCCACACTCAGATCCCTTGTGGGAGGGAGAAGAAACTTCTGGAGGTCCTGGCTCGGCAGACACCTGGGGGCCACAGGGGAACCATCCCTGCAGAGCACCACCCACCGCCAAATCCTGACCCTAAGTTTTGGTGTCATTTGGTTAGCAGCAAAAAAGAGCTGGCACAGTTGGGAATCCACTAAGTGACCTTGGGAATATACAGATGGCACCCAAGTCACAGGTGCTTCCATGTTTCTCAGAAGCATGTGTTGGAGTTGGTCATTAAAAGGACATGACCACTGGTTGACTCTTGAGCTGGACCTGGCAATCTGAGGCTCCCCTATCCTTGACATGTATGTTCTATCCACTGTCCCCACAATTGGAGCCATTTTCAAGGATGCAGCCTTGAGAGGGTAAAATACTGTTGAGACCATCTGGACGGTACATGGGACCGAAGCCGGTTAAAGCCTCTCTATAAAGTTTTAAGATTCTGGCACGGGGTATGGAGACCTCGTCTTGTGATTGCCCAAGACAAGCCTTGTATGTCAGTTCTTTGCTTTTTAAAATTGCCACCTACCAGCCTGGTCTGTGTCTCTCTTCGGTCTCTCCTTGCCCTCTGTGTACAAAGGTTGATGTAAGAACCCAAAGCATGTGCTCCTAGTTTTTGGTAACTTCCCTTTCAGTGGACAAGACACATCACAGATACCCCACACCAGCCATGTTCAGTTTTAGAATTTTTCTGGTGGGCAATTTCATCCTAACAAGGCCACTCATTAGCTGGTCAACCGGGGTAAATCATTTCAACGCTCACCTCTGCTCTGAGGCGATAAGGAATTTTTCCCACCCAGCTTATTGCACGTGGGTGAAGACAAAAACCAAACAGCACAGAAAAACACTCTGCAATGTCCAAAGTGCTGTAAAAAACGTGTCCAAAAATGAGAAAGGAAAAAAAGTTGGGACTAATTAAAACTAATATTCAATGAATAAAAATAGCATCTGAGAAGTGAGATGACTGCTTCAATATTTTTCTTCATATTTTCCTGCAGCTCCCAAATTTTCTAAACTGAGCCGGTATCACTTTTATTTAAAAGTCCCGTAAAAGAGTTGTCCCAGGTCCAAGGACGAAGGCAGGGCCTGGAGAGTGGCTGCCGGGTGCTGGCTTCCTCCGCCGGCCTGCACTGACCCTGCGCGACTGCCAGCAGCAGGGGCCACTAGGTACTGTCACTCCACATTTGGCTGTGGCTTCCTTCCCCTAAAAGTAAATCGGGAAAGGAGCGCCCGCTGGTTTCTTATTTAGGACATTGACTTTGGCAGCCTAGAATCAGAGGGCCCTGTTTTGTTGTTGTTAAACAGCAACCCTCAATTTTAAGTTTAAAATAAACCCAGTTGTCCTTCCTAGTTCCTGGTTCCTTGGGGAGTTGGGGATGGAAAAGGAGCGGCCCAGGCTGCTTGGCACCAGATGTGGAGCAGACAGCTGGGCTGTCAGCAGCACGCAGGAATATCTTTCTCACTCCTTGGCCCCTTCAATGAGCCTTTGGAACCCATGAGTAGGGCAAAAGGGTAGAAACCGTGAAGGAGGTTTTTGGGTAGCTTGTGTGTTTGGCAGAGGCTGAAGCAGGGGCTGGAGCAGTTGCCACCAGCGGGGCCCAGGACCCGCACACTCCACAATCCCATCTGGGTCACATTCCTCTTCCTGGGACAGTTTCTCTCTTTTAAGTGAGCATCTTCAATCGTCTCTGCAGTGGTTGCCAGGGCCATCTTCTGCGGAACCCAGCTTTGGGCTCTGGACGGGACTTCTCACACATTCTTTGTGTGCACGAATCCCTGGGGTCCTCTTACCAGGCAGCGCTGCTGACTCCGCCCTTCTGGGCCGGCTGAGGGGCTCCTTTCTAGCCAGCCCCTGAGCCGGGAGCTCATGCTGCAGGGACACAGCCCCCACTTGGAGCAGCCAGGCCACAAAGGCTGGGCCTCACCCAGGAGCTGGGGCGGTGCCTGCCTGGTGCCCTCATGTACACAGAGGGTACTGCACTGCAGTGGGGGAGGCTGAGCCCTGGGGCTCCTAGGACGCCACCTGGTGTGAGGCAGGAGAGCTCAAGGGGCTCCCCCACCCCACACCAAACCTCAGGACCAGACATCTTGGGCCACAGTGAGGCTGGTGGCTGGGAGAGGGCAGGTGACTGACCTGCAGAGCCACAGGAGGCTGGCTGCTCTCTGGGACCTTCCTCCTTTGTAGGGAGCATGTTGACTGGCTGGGTGAGGTTAGGACCCCACGCTCCTGCAACCCTGGGTGGGCAGCAGAGCAGGTGGCCCCAGGGGAACGTGGGAGGCTCCTACAATGTTCTCCTGAATCCCTTCTGCTCCTTCAGTCAAATTGGTGAAGGCCAGGCCCGCAGAGGGGTGGGAGGAAACATAGGCATTGTGGGGGTACCCAGCTGACTTGGGATCTCCGGGACTGAGTGGTGCCCGAAGCTGGTCAGGATCCAGGACCTTCCCTGTTTGTTTGTCTTCAGTCCCCCACCCAGGGGTCCAGCCAGCAGGGGCTCTGTCAGCCAGGGAGGAGGGGGTGACCTCCAGGGCAGTGCCTGAAGCTCAGTCATCCCCCACACGCCCCCTCCTCAGGCTATACCCCAACATCTGTGGAATGAGTGTGTCCCGTGGAGGCTCTGCCCACTTGCCTCCTGGGCAACAACTGCAGCATTCTTAGGAAGCGACGTCCACAGAAACCACAATAGCAAGAGATGCCGACGATTCCTGTCATGTTTACTCCGCAGCAGATGCTGTCCCAAGCACTTCATGAGTCTGCACAACAATCCTGTGAGGCAGTTATTGTTTTTACCCCTTTCTTAATGGGGAAACTGAGGCACAAGGCCCTTGATCAGGCATAAGAGGTGGAGCTGGGATTTGCATGCCAACCAGCTTGCCCCAAGACCTAGCTCTTGGCCATTTCTCTACCCCACCTTTTCGATGCAGGGCAGACAGCTGGCTGTGTCTTCAAGCAGAAGGACCTGCCATTTGAGACCCTCCCCCCAGGGGTGGTTCCCCTCCACCTTTGCCCTTGATAAATTCCCTGCAGCCACGTCCCCTTCTGTGTTCCCACATATCAGGCTCTCAGGGTGTTGATTAAATGCTTTGTCTCTTAAAGAGTTAAGGTTGTCCCTTTTATAGATCTGCTCCAGAGCCAGTATACTACATAGCCAGTGAAAATCATATTGTAGTAGAAAACAATTTCTTCACAGGGGAAATGTTTATGATCTATTGCTTAGTGAAAAGTAACAGCTTCCACAGCGGTGTGTGCAGAATCATATCCATTTTGTAAACACTATAGTGTGTGTGTGTGTGTGCACACATGGCATATATTGTATATTAACATGGACCCACACATTCCTAAAGTGATGAAATGATAAAGTGGACATCTCTGGATGGTGGGATTATCTACGAATTTCTTTTTCTTTGTGCTCCTCTGTATTTTAAAGTTTCTTGCATTATGCATGTGTTACTTTTGTTACTAGAATAAAAATGTTTTTGGTTTTTTTTTTCAGAAAAAATTCTCTGTCTCTCGGACATGTGACGATGTTCTTTCCACTTATGTGAGGCACTTCGAGTAGTCAAATTCATAGAGACAGAAAGTAGAAAGGTGGTTGCCAGGGGCTGGGGCAGGGAGCAGGAGTTAGTATTTAATGGGGACAGTGTCTGTTTTACAAGATGAAAAGCTCTGCAGGTGGACGGTGATGATGGTTACACAGCAGTGTGAATGTACTTAACTGTACTGACCTGCACACTTGAAAAATGTTAAGATGGTAAATTTTATGTTATGTGTTTTATCACACACACAGAAATAACAGGTGCTCTAACGAGATCAGTGGCAAGAGGTAAGTACTTACTCCAAAACGCTATTTCTGGGGGGAGGCACATGATAAAAGGGCCGGCTTGGACTAAATCCTGAAGGCACAGAGGGACTGAGGGTCCCCTTGTAGGTCAGGAGCATTGACCTTGGAGTCAAGCAAGCCACGCCCAACCCCACTTACTGGCTGTGGCTCCCCCAGCGAGGGCCAAAGCAGAGGGAGCTACCTGCACGACTCCCTTGTACTTGTGTCCACTTTGTTGTCATGGGCATTGTCTGCCTGGAACGGAAATTGAAGACAGGGCCCTTTGGGCGACTGTCCACTCATCCCATCAAAGCTCATCTTGCTCGGGCAGAGCTCCCGGGATGCCGTCAGGAACTTGAAATCTTCATGCTTTCCCGCTCCTTGGGAACAGTCCCATTAGGGCAAGGTGTCTGGTGCTCCAGCCTCTTGTCCGTCAGGGACATTCTCAGGGAGGGGCCCGGAGCCTCTGCTGGGTTTGTGACCTTCAGGAGCAGCAGGCAGTGGGCCATCACTGCACCCACATAAGGATGAGGACAGGTATCGGGGTGGTGGGGGCAGGCCCAGAAATCACCTGGGGGAGAAGGGTGCTGTTTCTTTGGGAGCCACCACAGAAAGACTCCCATTCCCCAGCAGCCTAGAAATGGGGTGCTTATGTAGGGCGCACAGAGAATATCAAGGATTTCTTCTCTTTTTCTTTTCCTTGGCAACATATCCTCTACCAGGATTGTTTTCCAAGAGTGAAGCCCCCTCTTTTAAAAGTAATTCCAAACGTCTAGAAGTCATAGTTGACCTTCAAGTCTTGTGTTCTACGTGGACTCTCAAAGCTTTGACTTCTCTGTATTAGCTCATGTGTCTGATTTGTCAATCACTCCCATTGGCTCCTCTTGAAAACATACCCCAAACCCAACGTCTTCTCAACGCCTTCACCCCATCACTCTGCTCCAAGCCACTGTCATCACCTCCTGCATTACTGTGTCCGCCTGCATCTGGCCGCCAGCGTGCCGCCCCTCCACGCTCGTCCATTACTGCCCCACCCCTTGATCACCCACTCCAGTGACGGGGGCTTCTGCAGGGCCTGCACGTTCCCTCCCCAGGACCTTTCTCTCCAGGGTCCTCCCTACACTTCTGGGTGGGTGGCTTTCTTCCTGTGAGCTGTGCTGAGGTCTCTCTGGCCATCCTGCTCTGTGCCTCCCAGGCACCACCCCCTTGTGGTCTACTCTTACCCTTGGACTTGCATTAACTCCATAATTTTCCTCATCTAGTCCTTTCACTCTCTCCCACTGTTAAAAGCTAAGTTCCACACGGGAAGAAATCTGTTTTGTTCCGTGTATTCTCCGTGCCTAGGACAATGCCTGGCACACAGTAGCTGCCCAGTGAACACTTTGTGGATTAAAGGCATCGAGGTTTCCTGGAGCCTGGGCCCAACAGACAGCTACAACACCCCGCAGCTCAGTTTAGGTCACAGGCTTCAGCCGCGGTTTGACAACCACGTCAGTAAAACTGCTTTTTAAACAGAAGCTCTTTTCATTTTTGCATTCTAATCAGGAAAGTCAACATCAATGCCAAGAACAGGGTTGAAAGGAGATGCAGAAAGAGCTGATGAAGGCAGCCATTGGCTCCGGGTGGATTAGCGCCGCTTGTCTGGCATTCTCCGAAGGCACAGCTGAAGAGAAAACCCCAAACCATTTTTTCACTTAATACACACGTTATTCTTAGGGATGAGGCTCAATCACTATTGGAGTCAAAAACTAAATTCTGCAAAAAATGTCCACTCTTCCCATGCCTAACTGCCTTCTTCTTCCAAGGCAACTACCTGGAAAACTGGACAAGACCTGGGCTTTCTCCACCGTCTGTCCTCGGTTTCAGCTAGCGCAGAAGACACTCGAGGGCGTGGGGACAGGACACTGGGGAGAGTGAGGGGATGCAGGAGAGCAGTGGGGTCATAGTAGCGGGCAGTTCATTCCCGAGGCCCGAGTCAGCTCCCAGGCGCCAGCCCACATGCACTGCATCTGCTCGACACCACATCTCTTTTAACAGGCAGAACTCTTGATAAATTCCATCTTTGCACCTCCTGTGTGCCTTCTCCCAGTGCAGCCCAGACCCAGGGCTGTGCTCCATGCACGGCAGGCTCTGGGTGGGTGGGCGACGTTTCCTACAGGGTCTGCACTCTGGTCTTTTCTATCACATTCCACAGGGCTGCCCCTTCGCTCTTCACTTAGAGCAGCAAGTCCAAATCCCGTCAGGAAAATGGTTCCACTCACGTGGAGGATTGGAAATGTTGCTTGTTGGGGGCCAGTGGCACTCACCCTCACAACTGGAAATGTTGGGGGGCTTGTCTCTTGTGAACTGCTTGTTACAACCATTACCGAGTTATCTGGTTGTTTTACTTAGTGTGAGTCAGGACCCTTCACCATTATCTCAGCACAGCCTGCGTCCCGCAGCTGAGGGATGGGTGTGTGGCTGTGTATGTGTGTGTGTTGGGGGGGGAGCAGCAGAGGAAGCCTTAAGGACTAGAACACCGTAACTCGTGTCTTGCTGTGACCTGGCGCTGAGAACCCTAACAGTCAACACATTTTAGGCATTGTCTACATTTAGCTTCCCCCCAGCCCAGCTTCCTTCACAGTTGTTTTTCAAGAACCTCCCGGCTTAGAAAACTCAGGACTCTGCTCTTTTGCTGCTTTACAATGACAGACCTTCCCTAATGCAGAGTTGGACCTGAGGTTACCGACCCAGAAGAAACTCTTGTAAGTGGGAAGAGAAGGAAACGTAGACTTCTCAGGAGCTGCTGCCTGGAAAACAGAATTCCTGGCCTTACCTGTTGCTGAAACGCTTGGGGCCTACCCGCTGCTCTGGGGATGAAGTCACTAGGGTGGCCAGGCTGAAGGGGCCGCTGGGGGATGGAGCTTCCGTGGGTGCCAGGGATGTGCATACGGACGAGACGTAGGACAAGCTGACAGGAAGCAGGCAAATAACAGCACAGCTGTATGACAGGTAATCTGCCATTTTTAAAATATAACATTTATTGCTTAGATGGTTTGATACAGAACAGCTTTTCTTCTCATTTTGAATTTGGAAGTACTATACAACTGAATACAAAGAGGAACAAAAAGTACCAAAACCAAACTTGTGATTCTGTTCATGTGGCATAAACCAGTTTGTACATAACATGTAGCAGCAGTTTTTAAGTTCCCTTTAGAAAAATATGAATTCTACACATTTATTATTGTTTCCTGTTTAATGCATGGGCTGAAATCACTAGGATCAACTTCCTTCTTGAAGAGAGGAGAGGAAAGGCGAACAGAGTACGATGAATCTTTCCGAAACCGGCGTCCGACTGTCATGTAGCTTCCCTGGGGGCCACTTGGAAAAACAGCCCTTTGGGTTTTTTGTTTTATTTTCACAGCCAGGAGTTTCATGTAGTGATTGAATCTCAGGATTGTGTCCACAAATCAAAGAGAAAAACAAAAAGAGAAAAACTTGCACCTCAAAAAACTTTTCAGAAGATCCATATATATATATATATATATATATATATGTGTGTGTATATATATATATATATATATATATATATATATATACACACACATATATATTTTTTTTTTGTAAAAGCCCTGAGAGAAGGAGAAAGAGAATCAAACAAAATGTATGGAAACAAATTAGCTGGACATGCAAACTAAGCTATGATTCACCCAGAGTTTAAACAAATCACAAATTTCACAGTTTAATATTGGGGAAGAGGGGTAGAACAACAAACAAATAATACATTTCTCAACCTCACTAATAAAATGTGGCAAGACCTTATTGACTACGAGGGTACAGATGAAGGCTAAATAAAGCTTTAAATCAATAGTGATTATTGCGAGCTGCAGCCTCGGTGTGTTGCCGGGGCGATTCATGCTACATTTACTGCAGCGTAGAGTTAAGTCATGGCTTCTCCCCACATGTTGCGAGTTTTAGTGTGGAGAGTTGCAAAGAAAAACAAAACACAAGAAACCCCAAATAATAATAACATGAAAATAACAACAATCGTCATACAAAATTAAGGGAGGCATGAACTGGTTTTAACTAAGCAGACCACACTTGGTATGAAGTGACCCAGGGGGGGTCACTGCTTCTGATGTGTTCATCTAGAGTAAAGAGAACCTCGTTTTGAAACTGGTTCGTACATCCCCAATACAGTTAAAAATTATATATACCTCAACTTTTTTCCTTTCACATGCAAAGATATCACTTTCATTACCTCAAGAATATGCATCTTCCTTTGAAGTCTGGGCGGTTGGATTTTGGCCACCAGAAACTGGTGAGGAAATGGAGGAAAGGGTCTGTGCACCTGTCTGAGCACTTAGCTGAGTATAAAGGAGAAGCACTTAGGGTCAGAAGGGCAGGGTCCTGGGGGGTGGGGGTGGGACAGTGGAGGTACGGGGAGGCTCCCCTAGGCAAGGCGAGAGAATCTGAGTGGGGCAGCAGCACAGGAGGCCCCGCAGCACTGAGCCTCAGGCGTCCTAGAGGTCCCGGCTAAAGGACAGGGTGCCGAACACAAGCTCAGCTACAGTAGGATATATTTCTTTTCACTGCTGGCGGCTACAGTGAGGGACGGCTATTGTCTGCATAGGATGCTCACAAACAAACAAACAAACAAACAAATCCTGCCTTTTTGCACCCAGGGGTTCAGGCTATTTCAGAAACTAGAAACAATACATTATCATCAAGCACCAATCCCAAATCGCAGGAAGGTAAATATAAACCTATTTCTCATCTTCAATTTTGCATGTGCAGTTTCATTAGCAGTAGTAGTATTTCTTCGCTTTGCAAATGACAGTAGCACAGACGGGTAAGGCTTGGGCTGGGTTTGGCAGAAGACCGGTGAGTTACAGGTCTCCTTGAGGCCTGGCTTTCTCAGAAGCCCCGGGCACACGCACCCCTGCTCTCCCCTCTGAGCTGCTCCTCGGCCACAGGCAGAGGACCATTCATGGCCCCTGCGGGATTCTGCAGTCACGGAAGAAAGGCTTGTCTAAGTACAGTAGAAGAGCTCCCACCCAACGGTGGAAAGGAAAGCTGCGGGCAGACGCTTACACGGGGACCCGGGGGGGAGGGGCAGCCCAGGTCTCCAGGACAAATATTGCCCATTTGTTTCTGCTGACTGCAGAGACCAGCAAACTGATGAACTAAAAAATAATAATAATAATATTAATAATACATATATCGAAAGGGGGAAATCAGATATGTGACATCTGTGTATGTTCTCCATAGATTAAGTTGCCAGGGTAACTCTTCTCTGTAAGTTAAGAACAAACGTCTTGAAACTTGGAACAGTAATAGCATGTCTACGCTGAAAGAGTGAAAACATGTATGAGGTTGAAGCTAGAATCTTTCCTGGTTTTGGCTTGAACCAAATTGGAAACCTTCATCAACCACATCCTGTAATACCAAGGGCCAAATTATAGCTCCATCATGTAGCAGACAAAAAAAGAAAGAAAAAAAAAGGTCTATTCAAGAAATAAGCATCTCATCCATATTTCCTCTGGTAATTTACATGAAATTCACATCATTTTCTTCCAGTTATTGGCTATGAGTGTCCAAGGGCATGTTTTTTTCTTGTTTCCAGCTCACAGAACAAACGTTACTGTCACAGATTCGCAAGAACAAGCTCACACACACCAACACAGAAGGTAACGTTAATGCTTAAATGAAAAGGTCCTGTCCAAATAATTCATTAAAATATTTGCTCTGTTTTATAAAGTCATTTTGGGAAAACGCAAAACCCAGGACGACACTGAAGGACCAGTAAGTAGTTAAGGCACTCGAATCGTCCGTGCTGGTCTCTCGCACGGGCACGTGTAAGGCTATGGCACCGAGCGTCGGCCGCCCCTGCTCGTCCCTCTCTCTTTCTCACTCCCAGAAAGCTGAAGGGCACTGAGGAAACCTCATGAAACATAAATTCAGGATACTTTGCTCTGCTGGCTTTTGTCTGTGTGTTGGGGGACAGCACGAGCTGTCATTCCATTCCCAGGAGTGGCGAGGCGCCATCCGCGGCGGCCAGGATGGGGTGGGCAGGCCTCTGGCCATGCAGCTCCAGCAGGTCCTGAACCAGGGCGGCCGGGCTCTCTGGGTCAGGGTCACCCTGAGGCGCCTGCTCCTTGGGGCTGCCCGCGGAAGTGGCCTTGGGGGCACTCCTGCTGGCTTCCGCCTGCCCGGCACCAGCGGTCCGACCTGCTGCCCTCTCCTCCCTGCGGCTGCCATCCTTGGCCAGGCTCTCCTTCCGGCTCCGGGTGACAGCCATGTGGTTGCTGGCGAGCAAAGCTGAGTCAGCCTCATTCTCTGAGACGGGGTTGTTGCCGCTGTGGGTGGACTCGCTCTCACTGTCCTCATCACACCGCTCGTCTTTGTCGCTGTCCTTCCCGTGGTGTTTGGCGTGCCTGGTTTTCTGGTGGACCCGTTGATGGCGAACCAGGCTGTGCTTCAAGGTGAAGGTTCGCTCGCAGGTCTGACATTTGTATGGCCTTTCTCCTGGAGCAACAGGGAAATGTCCGTTAATGGTAAGGCCACCAGTAATCGCCTCTCTGCTCCATGCAAGAGCAGCCACGAGAAAAAGCCAAGGGATAGTGGGTAGGCTGGGGCCAGGACTCCCTTCTACTCAGGGAAACCCTCTTATTTGTTTGAACTGGCAAAACGGGGAAGCAGAAATGCCAGGGACCAGGCACGGCTTCTCTCCCTTTCATTTCTCAACCCAATTTTTTCCTATGCTGAGCCAGGAACCAGACTCTCAGAAGGGGAAGCCTCAGGGACATCCAGACTGGCCTGAAAAGAATCTCATGGAAGGACAGCAGTTGTCCCTCCCACAGGGACCGGCACCATTTCAGAAGGCTCTGCTGACAGTGGCACCTCCTAAGCCAAAGGCAGACGGTTGTGTGCTCTGACACGAAGCAGCTGGGGCTTCCCTCTCACTCACAAACACTGGGCTGTGAACAGCTGAGACCACCACCTGCCAGGAGCTCAAGAATCTCTCTGCTGGGGAGCCAGGCCCAGAGCCCTCCAAGTCCCCCAGCCCAGGGCTGGGCTGACTGGACAAGGTGTGAGGAAGGTGCGGAGCACGTGTGTGCACTGTGGGCTACGGCCGGATGGAAGAAGGAAGCCAAGACGAGACAGAGGGACTAAGCTTTGTTTTTCTGATGGGGGTGCAAGTGGGGGTGGGGACGTGGGCGTGGTGACGTGCTCGCATCGTTTGGCTTCCTGAGTATATCCAGGGCTCCTTCTTTCTACCCAAACAAAGGCCCCTGCAGTGAAGTTTGTGGCCTCCACCCTGTAGCTGGGGACTTCCCAGAGTAACGACATGTGCAGGACACGCACGCCCCGCGTGGCCTGTGCGGCAGCCAGGTGATGATGCTGTCACTCCCATCGGCTCAGCTGCTGCAAAGCCGAGACGCGAAAAGCCCCTGGCGGGTGGGTCTGCAGCAAACCTCCCACCTGAAGGCTGATGATATGAAATCAGGTGCATTCCAACGGAGCCCCCCAAGTGCCTGTCCCGACTGCCTGCTCCCCAGGCCACAGCCCACAGTCCTCACAGGCTCAGGACTTGAAGAGACCACAGGCCCAAATGCCCAGGACTCACATTCTTCTAGACCACAGGTGTCAAAACTGCGGCCCCTGGGCCTCAATGGATTGAGGTCCGCAATCCATTGTTAACTGGCCCGCAGCAAATTCCAAAAATATGTTTAGTTTACTTCAATAAACCAGGTGAGGCAATACGTACTTCACCTCGAGTGAGTGGTCCGGCTGTTTGTGTATTTTACCGCATATGGCCCTTGGTGAAAAACGTTGGAAAAAGTTTGGACACCCCTGTTCTAGACGCTCATATGAGAAAAGGCAGCCATCATCCCTGTTCTATAGATAGGAAGACTGGGGCTCCGAAGGCCGAGGGACTCTCCAAGTGATCTGCAGAACACCACTGCTAAGGAAACACACCACTGCTTCCCTGCAAGGAGCCTGTATGTTTACTTGTAGGAGAACAACTTACTAAGTTCCTAGTTTACTGGGCGTAATGGGGACGTGTGCAAGCTCAGTCAATTCTCCCTGGCCTCTGGCCTAGGTTTGGTCACTGCTTGAGGGGAGGTTCCTCCTCCTGACGTGGGCGGGTCAGAGGGAAGAGGCAGGAACCAAAGTCGGCCCCTCACAGGCTTGGACCGGGTCCTCCCCGACACGAGCACAGGGCCCGGAGCCGCCCGCCCTTACCCGTGTGGGACCTCATGTGCCGCGTCAGGTCCTGCAGAGACCAGAATCTCTTGTTGCACACAGTGCAGACCTTCTTCCTCTTGTCCGCCTTGCTGGCTGGGCTTCTGGAGGACTCTGTCTTTGGCTTCTTGTCATCATCACTCTTCTCCGAGGACTTCTTCTCGGCCGTGCCCTCCCCGTCAGAGATGCCCTCAGCGTCCTCGCTCTGCTTCTCCGCTGAGCCTTCTGACGCGGCCTCCCCATCAGCTGGGGGCTGGGGATTCTCCTCGGGCTCGGGAGCAGGGGTGGCGGGCACAAGCAGTGGCCCTTCGGCCACCCCGCTCTCGCCCTGGCCCTCCCGAGGGAGCGCACTCTCCTCCCTGGGCTCCTCCCGGCCGTGGGCCTTTCTGTGGCGGCTCAGGGTACCCAGGAACTTGAAGCTCTTGCCACACATATCACAGGCATGCTTCTGGTGCTGCTGGGCCGCGCCTCCGCTGCCCACAGCTCCGGTGTCACCCTCGGCCAGCTTGAAGCCCATGAGCTTGCTGGCCAGGTTGAGGTCCAGGCTCTTGTTGCTGATGGTGTCTTCCTCAGGGCCGTCGGCGTCCACGTCCCTCTCCTCCACACTATGCTTCTCCTCCGGCTCCAGGGTCTCCTCACCTCCCAGCTCCTCCCTATCTATGGGCTCTGCTCCTCCGGGAGTCACCTCCTCCCCGGGGAGCTCCTCTTTGGCGTGGCCAGGCTCAGGGGCCCCCTCTGACGACGGCTGCTCTTTCTCCCGAGAAGTGAGATCCAGCACTTCGCCTCCTGCGCCTGATGTCTCCACATCGGATTGGCTGTCTGTGGGAACAAGCACAGGGGACCGGGTTGAGACCAGACGCCACCACACACTTCCCTTCCAAGGGCTCTGTCGTGACTCTCAGCTGGACCCAACCCCCAACCCCAGCAAGGATTTGCGTACCCTGACTCCTCATCACCCCTTACTTCCATGGAGGACCCAGATGAATCGGGGGCTAATTTATAAAAGGCAGAAAAAGCCTCTACATACACACAGGCTGGGGACTCAGGGCTGAGTGGGCCTCGGAATCCCTGCCCTCCCCTTGCCGGCCCACTGGCCGTGCCCAGTGCCCTCCCCTGCCACACACGGATGCCCAGGCCCCAGGAAGGTGTGAGCGCTTGAGGGCAGCGCAGATAGAAGAGACGGCGAGAGAGGCAGAGTTGTTGCATTCCAAAGATTCACAGCGCTAGGGAGGCTGAGGAAGCTGAGCTGTAACAGTTATTTTTCCAGTGCAGATTATACAAACATGCAACATACACGGGACTACCCCCAAACACCCCAAACATGGTGTCTGAGGAGGAAATGGCCCAAAGCATGTACGCTGCGCTATGGTACACGCTCTCGCCTGACGCCTAATTTCCAGGTCGGGTTCCAAGGCAAAAGGAGACGCATGCACACCTGTGGGCCTCCTGGCTGCTGTCAGGACTCCCTGCAAGGAATGGAAACACATCTTGTCTCTCGATTTGTTCCTACCTGTGCATTCGGCACAGCAAAACGTATTTAAGGCCTTCTTAAGGAATGGCACTGTGACAAAACTAATGACACTAAACAGATGGCAATATTTATCAGAAGTACCACTTTCTCTTCATTCGGGTTGAACAAGGATTTAATGACTTTTTAATTATGTGCCATGGCAGGGAAGCTGTCTGCTGAGACCTACTGTTGTGTTTCCCCCCAAATAAGACCGGGTCTTATATTAAGTTTTGCTCCAAAAGACGCAGTGTAGGGCTTATGTTCAGGGGCTGTCCTCCTGAAAAATCATTCCAGGGCTTATTTTCCGGTGAGGTCTTCTTTTCGGGGAAACACGGTATGTAAGTAATAGACCCAATGGCCAATTTGTTAGGCTGACGAAATTCCGTTTCACAGCACATACATTAGCTGCGTCTCCCTCCTGGGCCAGTGGATTCGGCACCTAACCTGGACCCTCCCTCGATGTGGTCACCCGTACAACGCCCACCCACGTCCATCATGCCCTCTCAGTCACATGCTCAGTCAGCTGCCCTCAAGGCGGTTCTGGGGCTGAGGGTAAAGGAGCTGGCACCAGTCCCGGCTGGGGCTTCTGCTTACCTACAACCCTCTCTCAGCACTTCCACTTACATCATTTCATCGTTTTTATTCTCACCGTACCTTTTGACAGCCAGTGTCTGAGTGTCTCAAGAGGTATCAGAAGGAAACAAATCATTATGGTGTGAATGTAAAATTTCTGACAATGATTTTTGAAAATTATCCGAAAGTTTAAAGAAGAATCCTGAGCTATACACACCAATGTCTAGGCCATATTCTAAGGAAAAACTAGACGCTCATTTTCTTGAATCATGCCAATAGGGGAGCATCTTTTAAATGGACTTTGGGATAATAAACTGTACAATAAAAAAATATAAAACGCTCAGTTTCTTATATGTGCTGGCTTTGTAGTACTTATATTTTTTTTAAAAAAGGCCTACTCTCTGATTACTTCCTATTTGTCCCAGTACATTCTAGACTGTTTCTCTTAATTATTTTTCGTTTCACCAAAGGACATAGATTATTTTCAAGTTTAACTGCAGAACATATTAAGATGACCCTGGAAAAAAAATCATGAGCTCTGAAACCAAAACGAAGTAAATTTACGAAGATCAAATCATTCTCATGCATGGGCCCTTTCTCAGTGTGGATAATGGAGAGCTGACCCTGAATGCAATGAGAGGCCAGCTCGCTCGCTTCCTCTGGGGAACAAAGGGGGCTTGGCTGTGCTCCACCAAACTTCCACTAGGGGGAGTGTTTTAGCAGGGCAGCCCATGCCCTTCATGCTCCAAGCAACTCCAACTGATTTTAATTAGTGATTCTTGAAACAATAGACTTAACCACTTCTTGTCACCTCATGAATATCCAGCTATAGTACCAGGTCCTATTTTGATCCCTGTCCTTCTCAAGCACTCACACTTCCAAATGCAGGTCACTGAACTGATGACTTCTGTAAGCAATGCTACCTACCTTAACACCTTGCTTCTCTGCCCCAGTCAGTCAGTCCCTCATTGGTGAGGCTAAATCTAAGAAAATTGCTAGACGAAGGAGACAGAATCCTGATGGCACTAGCAGATAATAAACCCACAGCTCTTCCTATGGGAAAACGGAGACTTTCATGTCAACTTGACGATGAAGTGAAGTAGCTATTGCTTCCTAGAAAGTCCAAGTTCCTCAGCTGATGTGACAACCAACCTAAATACGTACTTAATCTGACTGGCTAGGCAAGGGCACAGCTGTCAAAGTTGCTGCGCTTGTACTTTACCTACCGAGAAGCCCGTCCTGTGGTGCAGTCCACGCTGGCATGAGGGGCTTCGGGGCTGGCAAGGGCGGCCACCATTCAGGGACAGTTTAAAAAAGTCCACATTTACGCTGATGTAAAAAGTCACATGTAGGTGCCCACAAATACGAAGGCTCCTACAGGCAGCATCCAAGGAAGAAGCATGAGTACTCTCCCCAAGGGCCCTCTCTGCCCACAGGAGAGTAAATGAAGAGTTTAGCTCTCAATGATCAGCATGCCCCTTTAAGCTAGAACTACCCCCATCATAGCATTTTCAGCATTCCTTTGGGGAAAATCTAGGGTATATTTTCGTGAAAGACCTATGTGATTGAAAAAGTCAGACCTACGTAATAAAACACGTTTAGGGATTTTAAGAGAATGCAACCCAGGCATATAAACCTAGAAACCCCTCAAGAACTTCCTTGGTCATTTCCTGCCTTTGTGTGTATGTTTTTAATGGTCTTCCTCTACGCCTCACTTTTAACTTCATGGGAGGAAGCACCAGAAGGAAACCTTCACCCTCTCCATCATACTCACCTAGCTTTAAAAATTCTCCTTGAAATCACTACACTCCACCTCCCTGACCCTTTTCTTCCCATTCTTAAATCTCAGTCCTCTTCCTTACCATGGATTGTGACCACAATTAAATCAAACATGTATTTTCTCTTGGCTGGTTTCACATTACAACTTTCAGTGAATTCTCTTTTTCCAGAGGCCTTGTCCCTTAGAGAAAACCTACACAACTTCCAGGGCAGAGGTGAGGAAAGGCTGATGGGACTTGGGAAAACAACCCTCGTAACTGCAAATTTAAAAACTAAACACACCCACAATGCAAAACTTGGTGCTGAACGGAAGCTAAGATATAAATTCTGATCAGCTGTGTGTCTGCAGGCTTTTACTGCAGCTGCCCCCTGACATCAGCGGGAGCCGCGGATTTGGTGTTTCTCCTTATGATCAACAAGCTGAACCCAAAATATGCATCCAGCACGTAGTTATTACACTTTTAATTATCTGCAAACTCGGAAAACAAAGGGCTCCCCTTGATCACTTCGATTATGTTTCTCTCCCTCCTTTGGAACCACTGTGGGTAGAATCACATAGCTGCTTTCTAAACCAGGCTGCGAGGACATATGCTGGCCACCAAGTCACACAGTGCCCACTGTTAAATATTAAGAGTGACCGTCCGCAGCAAACTCAAGTTCTGCCAGTGTCTCTGTGGGTTTCCTGGGGGATGAAGACATCATCCGCCACCTTTGGCTCAAGGGGATCCAAGTCATGGCAAGATTCTGTGGGCGTCCACATCTTTTTTTACTCAAAGATCCTAGCAAATTACGTGGAAATGGAAGCTAGGGGTGGAGCCAGCAAACTTGCCTTCACTTTTGTACCCTTAGAGCAGGGGTGTCCAAACTGCGGCCCGCGGGCCAACTGCAGCCTGCGATCCATTGTTAATTGGCCCGCAGCAAATTCCAAAAATATATTTAGTTTACTTCAATAAACCAGGTGAGGCAACACGTACTTCACCTTGAGTGAGTGGCCCGGCTGTTTGTGTATTTTACTGCATATGGCCCTTGCTGAAAACCGTTGATAAAAGTTTGGACACCCCTTCCTTAGAGGGTTTAATTTTAATCAAACGGCCTGGCAGTTGAAGAATTTCTTTCACTAAGGAGGTACAGGGGGAAACAGGCAGAGGGTTCCATATCAAATCCTCTTTCTGGGTCTGCTACCTCTCCAGATGCACCTGTCCCCCAGTGCCTGCGATAAGGATAAGGGGGCTACGACTAAAGCCTGACCCTTTAGTCTATACTGACTGGGGGAATGACTCCCAGACAATACAGTTCCCTGTCCCCACCCAAATCTGAGGGTGAGAAGCACAGGACACAATTATAAACCTAGAAAAGTACATTTGGGGGACTCTCATCTGCTTCAAGCAATGGGGAAACGTCAAGCTTTCAAGATCTGGAGACCTGAATGCATACCTGTAAGACTTAGGAACCAGTGAAATGGCCAGCTCACTGGTATCTAAGTGACCTGCAGCAGCCTTTTACTGTGCGGGGGTGCAGAGCCCCAGCAGTTGGAGATGACGAATGTACTGAATACAGGACATAGGTAAATACAGAAGCTGTAAGGGGGGAAGGTGGCAGGAGACGCACTGGGCAGCTGTTAATTGCTCTGTAGGGGGTTGGAGGAAGGAAGCACACATCAGTACAGGAGAATACTACCTGGATTCAGGTCAAGCAGAGCTGTGATTAAAGAAAGGACATGCAGAGTGCTATTCCAAACAAGACAAAGTTGTTTGTTTTTTGTGTCTTTTTTTTTTTACTGGGAAGAGAGTTATTGAAAAGAAAAACACTCCCACCGCACCCTGCCCCTCCCTGTCAAGGGCTGGGCATCCCTAGTTCCTGCAAAACCCTGACTTCGGTGAGCCCATCCCTGCTCTGCAGGATGCAGCCGAGGCTGGGGTTGGAGAAAACACCCCAGGCCTTTAAGGTTTCACATCCCTTTTCAATGCATTCCTACCAAGAGCTCAGACTACACCCTCCCTCATGTCCCACCTCCAGTGGAGCCCAACAGCCTGAAAAAAGGGTTCTGCTAGGAAGGCACAGAGCTTCTCTAGCCGCTCAGAGAAGCACCTAGGGGCGTGTCATAGTTCCCCACATACCCGTCCTGCTGCGTGCTCGCCGCCCTCACCAGGGCCCACCTTTCTGGACTGTGGGGTCCTACAGGGAAGTGGAAGAGGCAGCCCGGCCGTGCTGGGAGGGCTGCAGTTTGCTAGGCTAGCCGAGGCTGACCACTGGCCCTCCTCTCTCCCTCTCCTCCGCTCCATCACCTGGAAGCACTACCTGTGCTATCATGGGGTCCAACATCACTCTCTTTTGACTGGGGGATAAGCCCGTTTCTTCTCAGGGAGCAGTTGGTAACTCCGTGTTTGCGCAACTGGTGGCGTTCACAGTTAGATTTGGTAGAAAAGAAGGCATCGCATTTTTGACAAGGGAAGGGTTTCTGACCTGAAGCAGGAAAAAAAATAGATATTTATCTGGCTTTCTACTGCAATGAAAAAGAAAAGTTGCTTTTGGTTCATTCTCCTGGGATTACTGGCATTATTGTTTCCCCCCTTCCTCCACCCTGCTCTTTTAAGAAAATAAACAAAACACAGTAAAAAAAAATTACTGAGAACACCAATAAGTCAAACGATCATCTCCCTTAGCCTGAGTGGAATAGAGTGAATGTTTTGACTTCAAAATACTAAAAATTAACAATGAAACCAAGATACACAAACGTTTTAAGTAAAACAACAGCATTACAATTAAAAATCTTAGTAACAACAATGACAAGTGAGCACAGCAAGAAAACACCTATAGTCTTGTCATAAGAAGATAACTTTTAACAATTTCTAGCATGGCAAGTACTACACACGCTGGAAAATCCAAAGGGATGCCCAGGCCCCCTGGAGGAATGTGGAACCCCTGTGATGTCTTTGGAGGTTAGCCCCCTCTTTCTGACCTAAGTGGGCCTGGCCTCCCACAGAGGATGGGAAGCGGTGAATTCTGACTTCTCAGGACCCCTCCTGTCTGACTTGCAGAGAAGTTCGGCAGTGACCTCTGTTCAAGGTCACTGTGGCCCTAACCAGCAAGTCAGAGGAGGTCGGTTCCCTGCATGAAAGGTTCTTTGTCCCAGTGCTCTAAGCTCTTGCTAGTAGTAAGTGACCAACAAATAACTGAGTTTGCATTAGGAGATCATATGCTCCACTCAAAAAACCTGTATGCGAAGAAAAGAAGTCAGTGAGCAGCCCCCAGTCCCACCCACCTCCATGAATGGGGACACGTGACCGAAGAGGAGCATGACTCCCCCACCACCCGAGGAGTTACCTGCTTTGGTTTGCCTATCCTCTTTTTATCTGGATTCCTTCTGTACTGTAAACATGATGTTTCAAAATGTAAGCCAAGCTACTCTGCAACTTGCCCCTTGTTTGCGTGGATGAGCAATGGTCAGGGCAGAAAGTGTGGACAGAAAGAAGGGGGAAGAGGAAGAAGGGAAGTGATAGGCGGGCCTCAGGAGAGAGGATGGGCGTACATCATTTGCTGTACCATTGGATTCTTCAGTTTTACCCCCGTCACCAGATTCCAAGGTCCCAGTTTCTGATTTTACAGGGTGAAAAGTTCATAGTCGCAGCCCAGTGTGACTGTCTCGTAACCTTGGGGTTGCCACAGTCAGACACACATGTTAAAAAGTGGCAGGAAAAAAATAAAAATAGAGCTGCCATACCATCCAGCGATTCTACCACTGGGTATTTATCAGAAGAAAACAGAAACACTAATTTGAAAAGATGTATGTACCCCTAGGTTCACTGCAGTATTACTAGTAAGACCCAAGATGTGGAAGTAACCTAGGTGTCCATCTATAGATAAATGGATAAAGGAGATGTAACACACACACGCACGCACGCACACGCACACAGTGAATATTATTCACCAGTTAAAAAAAAAAGAAACCTTACCATTTGCAACAACATGGATGGACCTAGAAGGTATTATGCTGAGTGGAATAACTCAGACAGAGAAAGACAAATACCATATGATTTCACTTATACGTGGAATCTAAAACACCAAATGAATAAACAAAACAGAAACAGACCCACAGATACAGAAAACAAGCTGATGGTTGCCAAAGGGGAAGTGGACGGGGGGGCTGGGAATAAAAAATAATAATAAAAATAGGAAAAAATAATAAAAAGGCATGACACTAAATGCAATGCATGAATCCAGACTAGATTATATAGATTGGCAACAAATAGCTCAAAAGAACATTTTTGGGCTAACTAATGAAATTTAATTATGACTGTTGATTAGGAAAAAAAACTGATAGGAAAGTCAACCTGCACATTTCCCTCAAAACACACCAATCATGGGGGCCTTTAGCCTTCTATTTAGGTTATTATGGAAGTGCTAGTACACAAACCCAGTGCTCACTGCAAATGGACAACATGGCTTGGCAGCCGGGCTTTGCAGAAGGGGAAGGAAGGACCAGGACCACCAGGACCACCACCAGCACCGCCACCACCATCATCATCATTGCTGTGTTGCGCACTCCAGGGGGAGCCATTCACACACAGCATCCTGGTGTGTGACCCACCACCACCAGAATCACTGCCTGGCCAAATTCAAGCATCAGTACTAATCAAAGAAAGGGGACGTTCATCCGCTTCTGAGTTGAAACACCCTTTCAGGTGACAGTTCCTGAGTTTTAAAGAACACAGGTGCCTGGAACAATCAAAGGCAGGGAATTAGGAACCCGGGAAACCCAGCATGTGGAATTTTAAGGAAGTCCACAAGTGCCTCCAGCATAAAGAGGAGAACCCACTGACTGCTTTAAAGTTTCCCTTCACAGAGCTCAGTAGGTATTTTCTGCTACAATTATAAAAATGACCATGTTTAAGAACAAAAATACTTTTGCATGAAGATTAGTTTAAAAAGTATTTTAGGGGCGGCTGGATGGCTCAGTTAGAGCACAAGCTCTGAATAACAGGGTTGCCAGTTCGATTCCCACATGGGCCAGTGAGCCGCGCCCTCCACAACTAGATTGAAGATAAGGAGCTGCCACTGAGCTTCTAGAGGAGCGGCTGGATGGCTCAGTTGGTTAGAGTGTGAGCTATTTACAAGGTTGCCGGTTCAATTCCCGCATGGGATGGTGGGCTGCGCCCCTGCTACTAAGATTGAAAACTGCGACTAGACTTGGAGCAGAGGGGTCCTGAAGAAACACGCTGTTTGCCAATATTCCCCAATAAACAATTTAAAAAAAAAAGTACTTTAATGTTGATGGTGTACCCTCCAAATTATTCCTGCTTTTGACTAAAAATTGAAAATAATATTTAATAATTATTTGGGCTCTGTTTTAAGGAAGAAGGAAATACTTTTCCTTTAAGGTTTTATTGTCAAAAGGCAACATCACGGCTTCTCTGAGTCAGGCCAGATGACAGGGAGAGAACTGGGCTGAAAGGAAAACAAGTCAGAAGCTATGACTAGGAACTAAGATAGGATTCTTGATTTCAAATAAAACTATTGGTTTCTTGCTTCTACCTATTTCATGACTTACTCTGTAATTTTCAAATTGGTAAATGTTTTCCTTTAACAGCTGGTTTGGACAGTCAGGCTAAGGTCCCATGATGAAGATAATTCAATGACGACGAAGTATTGTATCAAATTAGGAAGATTCCCAAAGCTACACTAACAGAAATCCTTAAAAGTTCACACGTCACAGCCTAAGTCTTACACTTTAAATAGCAGTGCACACTCCAGATTGTATGGACAGAGGAAAACGTAAGCCCTTTCAGTATTTTATAATCGTACAGGTTTCAAAAAAACTTGTTGACTGGTCATCTATGTGGAAAGTACCAAATGATTTTATTTGGTAACTGCCACAAATTAATGCTTCAGCAGGGGTGTTCCAATTTTCACTCTCACAGAACAGTCAAGAAAGGACAAGAGAAATTTTATACTAGATGATACTATGTGGCAGGCATTGGGGCAACAGAGAGTAGAAAGATGAATGATGAGCATAAGGTACACGGCATGGCTTCACACCTGACTTCTCTCCATCCTCCCTCCACTCGCGGTGAAGGTTTCTTTCTGTATCTGGCAGAGGTGCACACACAGGGCTGGCTGGGTAAAAATGGCCAAAGGTGCCCCTTAAGAAAGTTAAAAGCAGCCAAACACACCGGGTGTCAGAAGCGATTTCCACACTTAGGTTTGTACATCTTATTAACTATGACGCCTGTGGCCTGAGAATAGCGGGGAGGAGAGGTGAGTGGGGAGGGCCCCAGGCTGGTAAAGAAGAGGGGTGAAACCCAACCGTGAGAAAGTGAGTGAGCCAGGATCCCAGAATGTCAGAGCTGGAGGGCACCTCAGACATCACAGGGTCCCGACCCTTTCATGTTGACGAGGAAGGGAGCACAGGAGGAAAAGGTGAGGACAGGCGGGAAACGGACGGGCTGTGCTTTTCTGGCACTCACTCCCCACCTGTGGCCTAAAAACACAGGAGATGCTCACAAGGCAGAAAAGAGAGAGGTAAGACCACACAGAGAAAGGTAAGGAATCAGGAAATGTCCCTGATCAACAGGACACTGTGGGCGAGGAGGAATGGAAGGAAAAAATTCAGCTGTGTGTGCAGAACACACTGGGTGAGGTGAAATATGACAGCCGACGCCAGCTTCCTCACAAGTCACAATTCCTAGAACCCGCGCCACGCAGAAAGGGCGGAAACCAGCTGCTCCTAACCCACAGCAACAGTGAACCCCTGGCTGGACACGCATATTTGGTCTACTTAACGCTGCCTGTTTGGGGGGTGGGGTGGTCTGCAAGCATGTCTAGGAAACCACGTCCAGACATTATGGTAAATCCATGCATTTGCTACAGGAAAACACTGGTCTGTGGGACGGGGTGGACGGGATTGTTCCCCAGGCTCTGTCCAGCTGTCCTGCTTGAATGGAAAATTTTCTAACACAGCAGCAGACATAGCCAAGCGCTCTAGAAAATGATTTAACAGAGGTGAGGCTGAGATTGTTGCTGGAAGCTGAAGCAGTGCCACGGCAAAGGAAGTTAACAGAGCCCAGTGGGAGCCAACTTTACACGTCTATGCGTGTGGCTATTCCCATTCCATGGTCGTTCAGTCTCTGTGCTCTAGCTGTTTCTCAGCCCTCTTGCCAGTCCTCCACACTGGGGCGTGCGAGGGTACAGAGGGAGGAGGCACAGCCTGGGCACCTTCACACAGAGGACCGGCGGGCACCCCACCCTGACCAGGGGGCAGCTGCAGGGTCCTGACCCTGGCTTTGAACTCGAGCTCCACTGCTCATTGTTCATTACTCCCGACCACAGGCAAGTCACTCAGCCTGCCTAAGCCTCCATTTCCTCAGGGCAAAATGTGGATGACACTGCCCTCCTGGGACAGTCATAAAGACGGGCTCTGAAAGTTTTTCTCAACAAACTCTGAATGTTTCCCCTCATGGGTCAAGGCCTGCAACCCCACAATACGGGCACAGCGTGACGTGACAGGATGTCAGCGACAGGACCAAAACAGACACAGCCATGAAGGAGTCCAGTAACTGTGAAGGGAGAAGTGGCACAACACGTGTCTATTCACACCCACCCACCCTAGCCCATCTTCAACAAACCTCCTATCTTCCTCACTGGGTTTCAGCTGCTACCAAATCTAAAACCAACCAGAAACTTTTGGCATTCAAATGCCAGGCAATCAAAATGACTGGATTCACAAGGGGAACTGATACCAGGCATCTGCAAAGGCAGGCAGAACTCCCGGCCGTGCCAGTCCTCCCGGGGAGACAGTGGTTTGCTAGGAGGAGAACGTCCGGGAACAAATGGCCTCATCACATACACAGGATCAATGTACCAAGCACAGGAACCCCAGCTGGGGGAAGGTGGTGGGGAGGCTGGTAATAGCAGGGGGAGTGGGGAGGGCAAGAGCCACGCTCACCATCAGATCCAGACCATCTGCTTTCTGAAAAGCGGTAACAGAAATGCTCACTTCTCCAGACTCTGCAGGTGACAAATAGGTGTCAGCCCAAAAAGGGCAGCAAGAGAGACTGCTGTGTGGGGCACCTTCCCTTGAAGATGCATCTCCTTTTCTGAACGGCTTTCTTCATTACAAGTGCTACTTTACTTTGTGAGGCTTCACGGATTTCAAATGGAAAGAAAATGGCAGCCTGAAAATGCAGCATACACCTTACAAATCTAGAAATTCTGGTTCCTGTTCAATGAGTCCGCGGTGGACAAGCATGCCTCACGTTCCACCGCTGAACCCCTGATGCAAGGCCCCAGCACACCAGAGAGAAAGGCCGCACCTGCACGGCAACTCGCCTTAGAGACACCCACCGCTAGAGCTCCCCTCCCATGCCCTGTGGACGCTCCCTTCGATTTCCCCTTCGTAGAAACAGCCTTCCTCCGTGGGCTTCTCCGAAGTATCAAGTGAGGACCAACCCTGAATGAAGCGTTTCCACCTGGGCGCACAACACAGCTCATCCCCATTTCCCACCACCACCCTCACCTCACCGGGCAAGCCTCCTAACCACCTAGACTTAGCAACTGAAAATACAGGCTGCCATCTAAATTTGAATTTCAGAGAGATACCAGATAATTTTTTATACCAAATACTGCATGAAAAACATGCACTAAAAACATACACTAAAATGTTGTTTGCTACTTATTTGAAATTCAGATTTAACTGGCATGCTGTATTTTATCTGGCACTCCTGTTACCATACAATTCTTTATTTGGTTTTAGGTCCTATCTATTAATATCTGGGTTTTCCAAATATTAGCTAAAGGTTACAGATCTTACCCAATTTCTCCTTAGTCCAACGATATGAACCCCGTATTAATATTCAGTAAATTAGAATTAAGAAGAGAGGTGTATGGTCATTTGAACAACAGAAGTACCTGGTATAAAATTATTTAAAGTATATTTCTTATCTTAAACTTCTCTTTAAAAATGAACATACAGAAACTAACATTTGAGAAATACTTTCGGGATATTGTTTTGGTAATTTAAGTCTGTTAATTAGAATATATTTATATTTGTGTGTTTCAATAGAACAGCTGACAATTTCAGTATAAAAACTTTTTTAAATTCTAAAACTATTCATCACTGATTTTTCACAATAAACAAAAGAAGATGCCACTACTTTAATGAACTGAAAGATAACTACAAAATTTGCAATATTTCCCTTTAGGAATACATGGCAGTCAAAAGAACTTCACGGAATGTTGAAAATTTTAAAAGCTGCCTTGAGAACACCAGGATGCAACTTCTCTTCCTAGTACTCTGGCCCAATACTTTGATACAAAGTTCCACTTCTCCCTGGCTGTCTCCCCTGGGTAACCAAGTGCATAATCTTGCTACCTTCTTCAGAAGGAATGGGGTGGATGGCAGTGAGTGATCCCATGGGCTTAGGACCATTTTTCAACCTAAAGACACCCACTTTTCACACTTCCCTTCACCAGCAGCCCTCAGAGGGCTCAGACAATAGGAGCAGGTCATTCTGGTTACCTGAGCACATGGCCCAACCCGGTAAGCCCCCTGCTTCCGAGACTGGGAATAGGGCCGTGGGAAAAATGTCCCGTGCTTTCAACCCCACCCCTCGCTCTCCCTCACCCTGGCCGGTGGCTGGCGAGTCTCCCTTCTGGGAAGCAGCACGCACAGCCTGGTGGGCCCTCTTACCAGTGTGTGTGAGCATGTGCCTCTGGAGGGAGCTAGCCCAAGGGAAGACACGGGGGCAGTGGGGACAGTTGATCTTCTGCAGGCAGTTGGCGTAGGAGTTCCGCTTGGCCCTCAGCAGCTTGTCTTCCGGGGGGCTGCCCTGCTCTTCATCACTGGGTCCGTTGTGTTCAGCGGGGGTGCTGGCCACCTCATCCTGGGCGCTGTCCTCCGTGGTCTGCAGAAATGGACTGAATTTGTTGGTGTCTGTGGTGGCCAGCATCTTCTCAATGCTGGCAAACTCCCCGCTGGAGTCCAGGTCCACCCCACCACTGCTGGCACGGGGGCGGCTCCTCAGCCCCCTTTTCCGGCCCCTCTTCTTTGACAAGCCAGCTGGTCCCTGCTCCGTGGGCGAGGCCGCCTCTGGACTGTTGGCAGCAGGGAGGGGGTTGCTGGGTTCTTTTGGGCTGGTGGTGTCGGTGGATGTGGTGGCAGCTTTGGGGATGGTGCCTCCTAAGCTGTCTGAAGCTGTGGTGTTACTGCTGGTGCTTGTGGGCCCTGGTTCAGCCACCTTGGTTTTCAGCAAGGTGGGGGCCGAGGACACGGATGAGATGATCTGGGCAATGGAGGCCAGTGGGGGTAGCTCTTCTGTCACGGGGGGCTTTGGCAAGAGCAGGGGGGGCTTGGGGCGCAGCGGCCGCAACAAGGCCGGACTGCTTATGAGGGTAGAGTTGCCCAAGAGGGAAGAGCTGTTGACAAGGGCTGATGAGTAAATGGGGACAGTAAGCTGGACGGAGCCCTGCAGGGGCTGAGCGTGGGCTTCCAGAGTGGTGGCTGTCAAGGCTGCTGCTGCAGGGGCCACAGGCTTTTCCAGGATCCCACTGGGGCCCAAGGTCACTGGCAGGGTAGGGCACGGTGGTGGACAGGGAGAGGGTACATCCCTGCTCTCGGCTTCCTGCTCAGGCTGCTTGGCTTCGCTGGGAGCAGCCAAATCCTTGTCTCCTCTCCTGAAGTTCTTGGGGATAGACAGGTCGATGGGCTCCATGGAGTAGTCATAGGGGGCCGAGGAAGAGGGGCTTAGGAACAAGGCCGCGTTTTCCTGCTTCACTTGGACCAGGGCCAGGCCCTTCTGGGAGAAGTCCAAGGGCTCATTGAAGTCCACTGCGAAGTTGCTAGTGGGCTCCAACTTGACTGAGACGTGAGGCAGTGGCGGCTGGGTGGGGCCCCCATGAAGATAGCCATTCTGGGACTCCAGGAAGTTGGCAAGGGGTTTGCGCTCGCCAAAAGCCCCGGCCCCCTCCTCCATCCTCCCTGAGGCCTCAGCCACGGGGGCCTCCTTGGGGCCCAGGCTATCAGCTGCCAGGATGTAGTTCTCGATGTCGTGCTCGGGCACATGCAGGTGCTGCTTAAGGATGTGATGGATGCAGTTGCGCTTGGCCGAGAAGGCAGCGCTGCACTCCTTGCACTCGAAAGGCTTGCGGCCCTTGGGGCAGCCGCCCAGGCCACGGCCGCAGTGCGTGCGCATGTGGATGCGCAGGGCGCGGTAGTGCTTCAGGTCCTCGCCGCACAGCCGGCACACCGTGTCCGGGGAGCAGAAGGCGTCCACCATCTCGGCCGCGCTGCTGGTCACGTACTCGATGTTCTTCTCAATGTCCTTGCGGGTGGCTTTGAGGTGCTTCTTGCGCAGGTGCCGCTCGCAGTTGGCCTTGACCGTGAAGGGGTAGTGACAGATCTTGCAGATGTAGGGCCGCTCACCACTGTGCGTGCGCAGGTGGCGGATGAGCGCGGCCTTGTCGGCAGCGATGTAGTCGCAGATGTTGCACTGGTAAGGCGAGATGCCCAGGTGGGAGCGCACGTGCGCACGCAGGACCCCGGAAAAGGCAAACACCTGGTTGCAAAAGCGGCAGGGGTAGAGCACCTTGCGCATGGCCGGTGATTTCTTGCTGCTGGGGCCTGTCATGATGGCTTTGAGGTCCCCCTCCGTTATCTCCTGCTTGATCTTGGCCTCCATGTTCAGGGGCAACAGGGCCTCGATGATGCTGTCCTGCTCTAGCTGCGTCTTCATCTCGGCCTGGCCTGGCAGATCCACCCGCGGCTGCTGCAGGAAGAGCTGCATGGCCGTGTTTGGCTGGGCCCCGGACCTGGTCTGCAGCAGGTGGGTGCTGGAGGCCACTTCCACGGAGCCTTTGAGGAGCTTCAAGGGCGGCGGGGGCAGGCTGGGGCTAATGCAGCCCGGGGAGGCCTGCTGGGCATTGATGAGAGGGGGGGGCGTGGAGGTGGCCACCACCGTCCGTGGTGTGACCAGGGGCTTTGGCTTCAGAGGGGGCATGTGTTTGAAAATCGCCTGTAGAGGGGCCGCAGGGGCCTTGGAGAGAGGCGGAAGACTGATTTGAGGGGGCGCTGAGGCTGCCATCTTCAGGATCTGCTGGATGTCGGCCAGCTCGATGGCAGACTCCCCAGAGATGGGCTTGACCACAATACTACTGTCGGGCTGGATGATGAAGCCCTTCTGGAAGGGCTGCAGGGACAGGTGCTTCATGCCCTCCTTGGTAGCCGGGAGCACTGTGAGAGAACCGCCCAGGGAAGCAGCTTCGAAAGGAGACAGACTCAGCATGTTGGTGCAGCCAGGGTCCTGAGGTAGCTGACACTTGAGTGTCTGGAGCTGTATTGCTTGGTTGTCGTCCGGCAGGGGCGCCTCGGCCGGAACAGGCCTGCCGTCTTTGGTGTGCTGCAGGCCCAGCAATGCCAGGAAGACCTTCTGCTCCAGGGCATCGCCAGACAGGCTCTTGGCCTGCAGTCTTTCCCGTCCCTGGTCCGCAGCGACGTGAGTCGGCTTGTGTAGGGCGAGCGAGGAGAGCATGGGGAACGCCTTGTCGCAGATGTCACAGACGAAACGGTGCTGCTCGCTGATGCACCTTCGCAAGTTTGTTTCACACCAGGCCTGCACGGAAGCCAGGTCAGCAAAAGCAAAGAAATACAGAGGAGGATTTAAAAATCATCACTAAAGTGAGATGCAGAAAGTTTAGACAACTGCCCAGTACCCAGCCTTTGTCCATAACATATAAGGAGCTGACCTTTCCTTGCTTGCTAACTCCTGGACTGAATAAGGAAAACCATAAAGCATCTTAAGAATCAGGTTTGCTTGATGAAGGACCAACTCCCAGGGTATCTCGGCAGAGAAGCATGAAGTATGGTTAAGTAATAACACCACGAAGGTAGGGTTTGCTTTTTAAAAATGTGTACCCTGCAACACTAACTGATGGGGACTACCTACCCGCCATCAGCTACTTCTGTTGTATCTGAAAAGAGGGCACTGCCTGAGAAGGGGCATGCAGCGGGTGCACCATCTGGGCGTTATATGCGTGTACACACGGAGGCCTACATATGGGTGTATACACATGCAATACTTAGGCATCTGAAGAATTTCACTGTTGATACCTTCTATTTCAATTTTTAAAAATTGGAAAAAAATAGTTTGAAAGTAGTTTTAGCAGGTGCTTATAAGTAGAGAACAAATATGGCTCAGGTTAATAATAACCCAAAACATTTTAAATAAAAACTACAATACTGAAAATATTTAGCTGTAAGGCCAATTAAAGCTATAATATAATTAAATAAATATTTTTAAAAAATACAAATTCAATTCTGATAGGGCTGGGTGGAGGTGGAAAACAATTCACAACTTTAAATCCAAATGCCCCAAGAATGGGCAGAAGTACTGATGAGCTAGACTCAGGTGCAAGTATGAAATTCAACACAAAATAAAAGGTCATCTACACCTCTCAACCCAACAGCCAATGAAGACTAAAAGGGCCAACCTGAATTTCAAAAGAAAAGTGGTTATTTAAAAAGAAAAAGAAAAAAAAAAGGGGCTGGCCTGGTGGCTCAGGTGGTTGCAGCACCCTGCTCCTAGCAGAGGTCGCCAGTCCGATTCCTACATGGGCCACGGCGCTGCGCCCTCTTACAGCTAAGATTGTGAACAAGTGCTTGCTGGAGCTGGGCTACCGTGAGCAGCCGGAGGTTGGCGTGAGCTGCCGCAGGCTGCTGCGTGCTGCCGTGGGCTACCGTGTGCGGCCATGAGCGACTGGTGGCCAGCATGAGTGGCCTGCAGCCAGTGAGTGGCTGGCAGTCAGCGTGACTGGCCGGCAACCATCGTGAGCTGCCGTGTGCTGCCATGAGCAGCCGGCAGCCAGCATGCATTGTGAGCGGCCGGCAGCCATCGTGAGCGGCTGGTGAGAGCTGCTGTGAGTGGCTGACTAGTGACCGGCAGCGGAATGCCTCAGTGGGGTGGGGGAGGGGGCTGTAAGGCTCATAACACCAGCATGGGCCAGGCAGCTGTGTCCTACACAACTAGACTGAGAAACAACGGCTTCAACTGGAGTGGGCGGGGAAAGCAGAAAAAGGGGAAAAAAAACCCAAAAAAACCAAAAACAAAAATCCCAATGGACAACACTTTAATTAAGCAAAGGAAACATCAGGGTAAGGAAGTTTAGTCCATCTATGCAGACTGTGAAGGTAGCTTCCAGTTCTCCTGGTTGGTCAGCATACCTGAGAAATCCAAGGAAACTTCCTACAGGAGAAGTCAGTGAATCCTAAGTCATGGAAGCCAGCAGGAATGGAAGGGTTGTTCTGGATGAAAGGCCTTCCCATTGCGTCTCTGGGAAGCTGTTTGTGGACAAGCGCATTGTGGCGTAGCAATCCTCGATGTGTCCGAAAGGTGACACAGCAAATGTCACATCTGAGAGACGAAAGGGACAGGATATAAGGAGGCTGCCAGGTCAGAATTTCCACTTGTCCATTAGTCTTATTATATTTTTTTGTCACTTCATTTATAAATGAAAATAAAATGATGTAATAAATCATTATAATAAAAATATATGACATCAAGAAAACAGTCTGTTCGCAGTCAGCAACAAAACTCTTTCCTTTAAAAATGGATGTTCTAGCAACTTCTGGATATCCAATCTCTGCGCAAGTGCGTACGAGATGATAGCCAGTGCCACAGGCCTACTTGTTCTTCCCGGAATGACATCACATGGAGCGATCATTTCAGGTTTTCTCCCTCCCTCTGCTCACTGGGTTCTAAGTGTCAAAAGAGTTTAAAAGCCAAAAGCACACATTTACACAGCATCTACAGTAATGACATCAGCACCCCTGGTATCTGATCAGGATAAAACAATAAGCAAATTCTCCACCTGAAGTAGTAGCATGCAACAGTGAGTATGTATTCAGTTCTGATAGTGTTACCATCAGCATCTGAACAATAGCCACGGCTGCTACCCACTGAGACCATGCAGCATGAGGACATCCCGTGAGGCAAAGCGCCTGGCCCTGGTATCCTGGCGGGCAGGTATCCTGACCCTCACCTTACAGACGAAAACACTGAGGCTCACGTCACTCAGCCAGTAGGAAGCAAAGACAAAATGTGAGTCCTATTCATACTCCCACCCTCACCTATCACCAGGATGCCTCCCTTTTCTAGAAAGAGACCCCATAAATGCAGTCCCTCTAAAGATCATCATGTTTCACTTTAGGGAGGACATGCTCCTTCACCTCCTTCCCCAGGACACTGTGTCCTGGGCCACACAGATGTGGAATAAACTCCACTTGTCACATCAGTGTTGTCTTCTAGGTCTGTGCTGAGAACCACCATCTTGAAAGCCATACAATCATTAGGATATTACCAATGTCCCCTCGACGGGCACCGTTACAGTAGCCACGAGCCACATGTGGCAGATCAAATTTCAAGTTTCCTCAGTCGCGTTAGCCTCATTTCACGGGCTCCACTGTGTCAGGCAGTGCAGACTAGCACGTTTCCATGGCCCCCGTGCCCTGTGCCAAGCATCATTCCAGTATTGACACATACAAGCGCACCTGACGCTCCCCAAACCTCTAAGGCAGGTCCTACTCTTGTTTTATATAGAGAGAACTTGGGCGCAGAGGGGTAAAGCAACCTGCTCAAGTTCACACTGCACACACCTTACTGGAAACTTTTTCTGCTTTGAAATTCTTCTCTGGAAATAAAGAGATAACGAAATCACCTGTGAAGCAGCTGAGCTCATTTTCATCTGGTGATGAAAGAAAGAAGTGCCAAGTATGTGCAACTCTGCTCCCCTTACTATGGGCCAACGAGGCCCTGCCGTGTATCTGCCTCTCCCATCTCCACTGCTAACGCGGCCCCATCTTGCCATCAACGCTCCTGTCATCATTCAATTACACGTAGTATACCAGGTTCCTCCGAGCCACTCAAAACGCAAAACTGCTTTTGAGGGAATTATGCTGAAGCTCACCCACTGTGATAGAGGCTCCAGGGACGAGATAGCTTCAGAGAGCCCCAAACACCTTTAGGTAATCGAAGTTCTCCCAGCCAGGGGCCCAGACAGTGCAGCTTCCCTCCCTCTCCTGGCCCTGCTCCCTGGCAATCCCTTGCATGTAGGCCGTGCTCTGGGGGAATGAACCCCAAACCATAGGAAACATTCCCTGCCAAAAGTACCAGAGGGCTATGAGACAGGTAGGTAGGGAAGAAGAATGGCTGCAGCCACTCTGGGGGAGACTCTCTTTCTGGCGGAAACATTCAAGTTCCACACACATTCTCGGAGGCGGTGGGGGCTGCCACCCTTGGAGCCTCACGGCTGCTCTGTCCTACTGCCCTTGTTGAGTGCTCTTTCTCTTTTAGCACCCCGACTTTAGTCCTCCCACGCTCAAGTTCAACCGCACACTTCTCGTGCTCACCAACCAATCACCACACCATCAGTCAGCTGAAAGCTCTGTACTGAATTCAAAGGACAAGAGACACATCCGAATTGGGGAAATTTAACACTAACCAGATATTAGATGATATTAAGACATTACTGTTAATGTTTTAGTTATGGTCATATGTTGGCCACACTTTTTTAAAAAGTCCCTTTCCTTTATAGATATATAATGAAATATTTATAAATGAAATGTGTTGCCTGGGATTTGTTTTGAAATCTGGGGCAGGGAAGAGATGAAACACATTTGGCCGAACTGATAATTCCTGAAACTGGGTGATGAGTGTATGGCAGGTCATTAGACTATTCTCTCTACTTCTGCGTATGGTTGAAATATTCCTTAATACAGCTAAAAGAAATATCTCATTACAAACGGCTAATGAGAGTGGGCTGACTTTTGCCTCTTTCTTCAAGTTTCAACAATGTCCACTATTTCCTGCAGGTCTGTGTGTGGGGTGTGTGTGTGTGTGAGGAGGCTCAACTTATAAAAACTCTAAAAGACAAGCCTCTACACCGAGTCTCATCGTGGCACAGGTAAAGTGAAGGAGCCCATTTCTCCAGCAAATGTACTGGACAATCAGAACCTCTGGGGAAAAGTGGAGGGGCCAGGGGTCAGGAAGGCCCCCCATCGTGGGATTCACAGGCTGGCAGTGAGCCACCTAGGATAGGATGGACTGGGGGGGCGAGCCTGTAGCCCACCTAGGGTGGTACTTTACGAACCAGAGCTACTTCAGATTTTCTTTCTCCCTTCCCCTCTGTCCTGTCTGGGGCATGAGCGGATGAGGTTTGGGGAGCTGTGGGAGATGGACGCGGTGTGTGCCTTCCCTAGAAGGTGAGACTAAGAGAAGGCGGTAAGGAAGACTGGGGCGGGGGCAAGGCGGTAGAGAGCTGTCTCCCATTCGTCCTACAGACATCTTCCACTGGAAGTCTACACTAACTCATACTTCTCGGATTCTAATTAGCAGTGCATATATACATTTTGCGTAGAACATTGGCAGAGTGTTTCAAATGAATGCTTACCAGTGCCAGGCACTGTCCTGGCTGCTGGCACGTTTCAACCAATACTGAGACGCATTTCATCCTGATGGCGCAGTGAGACAAACAGCATTAGTAAGAATCAATGACAGTGCGATCGTTCACTCACACCCAAAGGGGAAGGCCTGTCCTAGCCCACCTTTTCCCTGTGAAGACAGCAGGGCTTACTTTGCCTTGGAGGGAGGGGCTAGTTAATTAAAGTCAGGTAAAGGGGAGAGGGTACTCAGAATTCATGCACACCTTAAGTATTTTACTTAACCTATACAGTTAAATAAACACAGGTGATCCTTACGGTTTGTGGGTTCTGTATTTGTGAGTTTGCCTATTTGTTAAAATTTACTTGTAACCCCAAATCAGTACCCACAGTACTTTCTTGGTTACTCACGGACATGCACAGCATGGGGAAAACCTGAGCTGCCCTATGCACACACGCCCAGCTGAGGTCACACAAGGAGACGCTCTGCCTTCTCTTGTCAGCTCTCATGCTGTAAACAAGTATCTTTCGCAGTCTATTTAGTGCCACACTTCTATATGATGCCACAGTCTATTTACTGCTTTGTGTTGGTGGCTTCACTGTTTGAAATGGTCTCAAGCGTAGTGCTGACGTGCGGCCTAGCGTTCGTAGGTGTAAGAAGGCTGTGATGTGCCTTCTGGAGAACAGACGCGTGTTCGATGAGCTTCGTTTGGGCATGAGCTGCAGTGCTGTTGGTCATGAGCTTAATGTTAATGAATCGATAGTATTTATTAACCAAGGCGCCTTTAAACAGAAACATAGGAAACAAGGTGATGAGCTGATGAGCATGCTGTGACCCTGTGTTTCCCCGGGAACAATGGCCCAGCAGTCGGTGTTCACGGTGGCTTTATGGAACACGACTACTGTGTCTGACAAGATTTGGCTGGACAGCCACCTGCCCACTCACAGGGTCACTGTCATTGCATGAATCATACTCATAACATCTTTGTTTTCCAGTTTTAGATCCTTTAAGGTAGAGCAAGAACCTAGACTTTTATAAACCAAACTAAATCAGAATCTTAGGGTTTTATGATTATCTCTCTCAACTGTTCATAGGCATCTTGTCCATCCTCAATTTTTTTTTTTAAATAATAAATTTTACTGGGGATTTTGGGCAACAGTGTGTTTCTCCAGGGCCCATCAGCTCCAAGTTGCTATGTAGTTGTGGAGGGCGCAGCTCAGCTGCAAGTCTAGTCACCGTTTTCAATCTTAGTTGCAGGGGGCGCAGCCCACCACCCCATGCGGGAACTGAACCCACAACTTTGTTGTTGAGAGCTTGCGCTCTAACCAACTGAGCCATACGGCTGCCCCTTGCCCACCCTCAATTTGACAGCAAAAAACAAACAAACAAACAAAAAAACCCTGAAAAAACAAACAAACAAACAAAAAACCTGTCCAATTTGGACTATAAACAAGTCTTCCCAATTTAGTTTTCAGAGACTATTCTTTAAAAAAAAAAAAACAAAACAGTATCTCATTGGCTTAATGAAATTATAGCAAATGATTACAAGTGTCACTGACATAAACAGGTTGGGAAGAAATAATACGGATTTTTGGTAGCAGGTAAGTGAGTTGTAAAAAGTGAGCAGGCAATCCCTCTCCTGGGTATCTACCCAAAGAATTTGAAATCATTTATACATAAAGACACGTGTGCTCCAATGTTCACTGCAGCTTCATTTATGGTGGCCAAGACATGGAAACAACCAAAATGTCCTTCGATAGATAAATGGATAAAGAAGTTGTGGTATATATACACAATGGAATACTATTCGGCGTTAAGGAAAGATGATGTAGGAACATTTGTGACCAACATGGATGGATCTTGAGAGTATAATGCTAAGCGAAATAAGTCAGACAGAAAAAGCAGAGAACCCTATGATTTCAGTGATATGTGGTATATAAACCAAAAACAACAAAAGAACAAGACAAATGAGAAACAAAAACTCATAGACACAGACAATAGTTTAGTGGTTACCAGAGGGTAAGGGGGGTGGGGGGATGGAGATGAAGGTAAGGGGGATCAAATATATGGTGATGGAAGGAGAACTGACTCTGGGTGGTGAACACACAGTGGGATTTATAGATGATGTAATACAGAATTGTACACCTGAAATTATGTAATTTCATTAACAATTGCCACCCCAAAAAATAAATTAAAAAAAAAAAAAAAGTGAGCAGGTAGACCTGAGAAGTGGACTGCAAACTTTGGGAACTGTACTTGTAATTAAAACATTTTCGAGCATGAGTCCTTGTATTTGATGATTAATTGAGAAATGTGTATTGTATCTGATAAGTATTTATATACACACACATATCTGCACACACATATAATATGCCAGGTATATTATAAAATGTGAAAATAGAAATTTTTAAAGGGCAAGATAAACAGAAAGTTGTTACTTTTTTTGTATCCCCCAGAGTTCTTTCTGAACACCCTCCCCTTTGAGACAAGGGCACAGCCTATTGGCCATAAGAACTCAGTGTGAGGGGCATCATAAACAGGTTTTATAGAAACAACGCAGAGTCTCGCCTAATAATCAGAATTTGCTGTACTCCTACTGTAGCAATTAATGTTTAACATCATGTTTCCATCACTTATTTCTAAACGTCCAGCTCCTCCTTTATCCGCTAGTTCGGCTGCAATTCCCTCCTGTTTTTGGCATTTAGGACAGCGTCACACTGATGAGGTGCTCAGGAAACACATGGCAGAACGAACCAGCGCCCAGCCCAAACCCGTGTCCTCTGTGGGAGGCAGTTGTGGAGCAATGTGGGGACGGGCCCGGGCACCAGAGGCACTGGAGGGCAAGCTCAGATTGCGTGACCTTACATGACTTATTTCATTTGCATTTCAGCTGCCTGCGATGTAAAAGTTCCCAAACATGCATGAACTAAGAATCCCCTCATGACCTGTTAAGAAACCAGAACCCAAGTAACTAGAGAATGGGCCCCGAAATCTGCATGTGAACAAGCAGACCAGGTGAGTCATAGTTAGACAAGTCTGGAAAACAAATTATAGTGACAAGTGAGAGGATCTCGACTCTATAAACACCTTCAGTTTACAAGCCTGTGGGAGGTCCTTATCCTTCCTTCTCTGAGCCTGTGTTCTTTCTCATCTACAACATGGGGATTTTGTGAGTTACTGTGAATAACAACAGACAACAAAATGCTTGGAAAACTGCACGGTGCTATTCCAAATGCAGGAAAATGGAATTTTAATTTCAAAAGGATGCGTTCTTTCTTTTCACTCTCAAGAACTTCCCAATGGTCTCTACCTCTATCTAGTGTTTAATCTTGAGACTTGTGGGGAGAAACGTGTGTTCCTCCTGGTAAACCCTCTGTCCTACATACAACATCTGCTTCCTCACCACCCCCACCACGCCTTCTGGAGCCACAGCTCACCAAGAGAAGTGTGTACCTTCCCAGCCTGCACACCCACTCCAAGCCTTCTAATAACGTCTAAAGAAGGCCCTAGATCTACAACTTCACACCTCTGTTTTCATGGGATTTCAACCAAGGTGTATTCCTGTTTCACTTCATAAAAGATATAGAATGTCATCTCACAAACAAGCGGCTCGAAAGCAGCAGAGAAAAAAAATCTGCTTTGAAACCAGAAGGACATCTTGAGGCTGGTTAAAAAGAAAACACACACACACACACACACACACACACAAAACACCCACAGAAAAACAATGCCTCCCATCTCATACTTGGCACCTGTTGACAGACCTTAAATAAAACCAGCATGGAAACCCATCACCCAGGAACATTTAGATTGGCCTTTGTCAGCCAGAGACACTCTCCTTCAACCAGCCCTCCCAAGGTCCAAGGAAGAGTACTTTGCAACTTTGTTTCTAAGCAGCTCTTCAAGGACAATGAAGGTCATTGTAAATCTGTAAGCAATGCTGCTGGATGCAGAGCCTATGCAGGCATCCATTGGTCATGGGGTATTTGCTAACTTTGCGTGGACCTGTCAGTCTTCATTAAGGCCACAGCCATTGGTCTGGGTGGTCCCCACAACTCTCCCCTTACTCCTAGTCTGGGGGAATCTCTCAACTCTGCCAGAAATTTGGGAACAGAATGATTGCAAAATATTTCAATGGAGTAGAACTGTATCATAGGAGGGGGGAGGATTTCATTCTGCAAGTGATTTTGACAATGTGCCAGAGGGAAATTTTACAAACCCAAGGCTGATTTCTGATTTTCTGGCACCCTGAGATGGCCCTCTGTTGGAAACTGAGGGTAACTGCTCCACAGGGAAACTAACTTTGCCGTAAGACAAGTACATTTGGGACAAAATGTACCCGGCTGTAGGATTTAAACAAGATAATAGAACCCCACCAACGCTCCTAAAAACAAAACTTGCTTGTTTTCTTTTTAAATCACATATGGAAATGCAAACACAAAATACCTTACTCTAAGGAAAACAAAAATTCATCAGTAGAAAAACTGCAAAGGACAATTTAAAGTAAAGTTGAGATCACATATGAAACACAGGGATGAATGCTAATATGGGCATTTAACCTGTCCTCAAATTACAAAAGAAGGGTCACCTGTATGAGAACGCCAAATCATTTTGCTCACAGATAGTGTTTCTGTACCCGAAGGCAGCTCACCTGCGCCTATCTCACATGAATTCCAGCGCATGTTAGCAAACGTTTCTCTAAGGTAAGAGAACTTAGAAGACTAGAGTGAGATTTCAGCACTCCCCACGCCCCCCACATGTGCCATCCCAGCCCCTGAACTGTGGGTCCTGCTTCTCGCAGGGCTGCTCCATCGTGGTGGTTCCTGTGACGGGGCAGGACTCTAGTTAGCTCTGTTAGGGGGTGGGTGGAAAGAAAGGAGCTAATTTTGGGTATGCAGAGTCGGGCTCTCCTGAAGAGCAGAGGGGAAAAAGCACCTGCCTACAGCTTGTCTCTTCTCTCCCTGCCTCCCTTAGCACCACTTGTAATGTCACAGAAGGGGCAAGGGTAGGTGTGAAGCACAGACAGGAGAGGGCTGAGGTGGGGTCACAGGGCAGGGAAATGCCTCCCGGCAGCACGCAGTGGGATGAGCCCAGTTTCCACTGTGGCCCCTGGTATGCAAAGGACAGATGGCAGGAATGGGGACTGCCAATGCTGGGGCCAGGGGGAGGCGCCCTGATCACAGGGAGCCTTCGACATATACTTGCACCCTCCTTGTATGCCTTCTCCTTTGGAAATCTGACCAACGAGCAAAATCCCACAACACACTGGCTCCGGCCTTGAGACTGGCTGGGCTGGAAAGAGTACATTGCACATGTGATCAGCGAAGTCCGACTCCCACAAAAACAGCCAGCTGCCCTGGTCCTGAAGCCACAGAGAAACCCAGCCTGCCCGCCAGTGCTGTCCGCCTCTGCCTCTGGCTGCCACCGGTAAAGGGACAGCAAGGTAAGGGCTGCAGCAATCCAGCTTTGGCAGTCCGAGGAAACACTCTCCTTCCTTAACTGAGGGTTTGTCCTTTCAATTCTCAAAGGACTTTACTGCAAATGAATGATGTGCTTGCTCATAGCCAGGCCCACTCGTCTTAAGAAAACAAAAGTTAAACTTTTAAACTTACTGAACTGAGAACTGAAATGTACCACAACTCGCCTCATGGGGCGGGGGCATCCCGGTATTGGATCTTTTTCTTTTCTTTCATTTTTTGAAAGAAACCTGCCTAATTTGGGGTGGGACAGAAATGCGGTGACAGATGTGACAGATGTGCTCTTATGGCGTGGGTATGCATTGTGGGCAGGAGCAAGGGTACAAGGAGCCCTAAGTACAGCCAGCTGTTCTGCGGGGCGCAGTAGGGCTAACAGGTACTTATCAGCAATGACTCACCATTAAAGGAATCAGCCCTGATAACCAGTGACTGAAGCCTGTTTCCCAAATAACCTTCCCAAAGTACCCAAAATGGGATGGGAGCAAGCATACACAACAAAGATTAAGAGTCAGCCCGGGAGGCAAATTTATCAGAAATGGGGTTTACAGGAATGGAAAACAAGAACATCAAAAAGTCTTTTTTTCAAACCTTGTGGCTAAACAATTATAGGATTAGCCCCTCCCAGTGCTTGCTACGATAATATTTTATTCACCTGGTGACCTTAACTCTCCAGTACAAGAACTTGAAGTCAACCAAAGACGCTTAAGAGCAGCCCAAAACAATAAACCTCGGGCACTTGACTTTTATATCTTTCTATCAAGTCTACCATCACAGCAGGTAATGGATAGACAGATGACCCCATTAAGAAAGGGTAAAAAACAAAAAACAAAAAAACTTTTAAAAAAAATTATGCTAAATATATTTTCAAAAGAATATTTTGGCAAATCTCATACATAAGGAAACACATTTTTTTAGAATCTCAGGTTTCCCCAACAATCTAAGGAAAATGATGTGTGGTTCTATTACTTAAAGATATCAAGTCCCTTTACGCTTCTAAATACTTGGCTTTCAACACAATACCCACAATATCTGGATTCCAAAATTTGGTAGGTAGGACTCAAATCAAATTTAAATAGCCACTCAGTTTCCCAATTTTAACAAAAGCAAAACTAGACAAAAGCAGCTCTTTATAACAATGAGGACTAAAGGACAACCTGCTTTCATGTTCCCTGTCAAGTAACCAGTACCTGGGAGAAACCCAGAAATTTGACTCCTTCTCAATTTCACTGGAATGGGGTACCCAAAAGAGAGGCATAGAACCTGACTGTAAATGTTGTCAGGTTTAAAATATCAAAAAGTACACAATCTAAATAATATCTGCGGTAAATGTTCACTTAGCATTTTTTACCGTCTGAGGACTATGGACTTCCCCCTTTATCCTCACAGCAGTCCTCAAATTCATTTTCCAGATGGGGAAACTGAGTCTCAACTCGCCTGTGGCCATGGAGTTGCCATGCAGCTGGCATGGAGCCAGTGGCTTAACTCCTCCCTTCTGTTCTCCTTTGCTGTCTGTTCAGAGGACAGTTATTGCAGAGGCCCAGCTCCTTCTACAACCCAGGCCACATTCTTAATGCCTGACACTGAACAGTGGCCCACGGGGAGCCTTTCCTCCCACCAACTCTCTGCAGGCAGCCAGCAGGCCCAGCCCATCCTCAGAACCTGCGAAATACCTTGCTGAGAAAGCTGCTGCTCACCCTGGCCACTTCCCTGAGACACTGGATTTATTGCTCATTATAGCGTTTTAATCGAGAGAACTGACATTCCTTTTTTAAAGGGATTTCATGCTTCATTTTCCCTGCTCTGTTTCTGGAGACAAGAAGGGCTAAGTGCAAATCACCTCTCAGAACCCCGCCCAATTCAGACCTTCCCCTCCCCAGCAGCCCACCCCCCCCTACATTAGTCCCAGCCTAGAACTGACATCCAACAGCTGCAGCAATCTCTCCCAGTTGCTGGGAGCAACAGTGTGGGCCCTGTGACGGCCCCGGTCAGTGGAGGGTGGCAGCCTGCCCTCCCCACGTCCAGGAATCCACCAGGCTGCACACGCCTCCCGACACCCAGCTCAGACTGTTCAACCACACCAGCGTGCCACGAAGCCAGGGCAGGTCTAGGACTTCACCACGGGAGGGCCGGGGTGAGCCCAGAAGCTGGTGGCTGTCCTTGCCGAGCACAGACCAAGTCACAGAGAGGGCTCTTGGGCAGGGGGAGAGGGGGCAGTCCAGACAGAGGCACCTTCCAGCTTCTGGGGTAGAAGCAGGAGTTGGGGGCTGGGGAGAAGGGGTGTGTCCTCCAGCATCATTTCAAATCCGCTTCAGCCTGGCCAAGCCTAGCAACCCTGAGACTCTTAAATACAAGATGCTGACAAACCCCTCCTTATTTTTAGAATGGCATTTAACAAGTGAATTAGGGCCAGTGCGACGTGAATTACTCTGAGGGTCTTCCTGCAGGTGATGGGGGTGTGGGGGTATGTGTGGAGGGCAGTAAAGGGAGTTGAACACTCCTTGGAACACTTAAGAATCCAAAAGAAAGAACGTTCTGGCACCTCTTTCCACTGCCAAGATGAGGGCTGGCCCCCAGCCCACCCTCCACGCCTGCAGCGACACTTACCCTCCCCTCACACAGCCGTGCCTGGCAGAGCCCACTCGGGTTCCCCACTTACTAATTCCTGACACAGATTTAAGGGTATCGCCTTAAAATTGAAAATCACCTCAGCAACAACCAAAATCAACAATTCGACCAGAACGAGGAGGGCGCCCGCCCACTGGGGGAAACAGTGAAGGGCTAACACCTGATATAAAATGCCGAGGGGTGCTGCACCAGCTCATCAGGCTCCTTCTGCTTGGACCACAGGCTCTGTGCCCCACTCGGCCCTGAATTTACCCCTTTGCCTTGTTTCAGAACAGCCCTTACTTGTTTTCTGACTGGCCCCTCAGGGGCCCTGTCTCCAACAGCATCATTTATTCCCTCAAGTCTGGTCAAATGCCTGACACATAATGAGCAATCATTTGCTGGGTACCTTTCAACTGAAATAATTTAAAAATGATTTGTCACCTGATCTCCTTTCATCAAGAAGCCATGAGAGATTGCACAACGTTTGCCGATTTTGCCCCCCATTGCTCCAAAAGGCGCATGAGAGCTGATGGTCCGGCTGGGTCTTATTTTCGGGGAAACACGGTTGTATAGGTGGGTGCTGACTGGGCCCCTCCCAGCTGACTTTCTTCATGGCAGTGGATGGCCTGTTCCTCTGTTCTATTCTTATAACCAAGCAAAATATTCCACACCCCGAGACAGCTTTGCTCAGGGATGGCCTGTTTGGATCCACCTGCTCAGTGAACATTCTTGCCCGTCACCGCAAGAAGCTCTGCGCTTCTCCTGGTCTGGTCTCCTTCTCCTGGGGTACGGAGGGGTGGATTTCCTGCCGGTCGTGCCAGGATGAGAGCAACAGCCGGCACCAAGAGCCAGAAGCGCTACAAGCAGCTTCGTGTCTTCCTTTTGTTCCGCACGGACACTTCGTTAACTTGAAACACAGGGGAATGGAGGAGATTGGCCTCAGTGTTTACAGTTTGGATTTCCCATACTTTTTATTAAGAAACAACGGGCACCTTGCCACCTTTCGGGGTGGGGGGTAAGGGCAGGACAGAGGGAAGCGAACAGCTGTTTTGAGTTAAAAACTTAGTCTAAACTGGTAGCATCATCACGCGGTGGTCCCGCTGCCTTTGGAGTCTGCAAATGGAGTTGGTGTCTATTTTAGCTCTGGGTTAACAAGCAGTTTCTCCCACTAGCTACTGTCACAGTTCACTGCTTGGCTGGGCCCTGCTGGCTCCTGCCTGCCCCAATGGCCTCTTCTGATAGCAGCAGGCTATTATGTGGAACGGCAGAGCAGAGAGGAGAAAAGGAAAATTAACTATGTTCTGTAATCAACTCCTTTTAGTTTCCAGACACAAGTCCCACCCCATCTAGCAAAAGCCACCAGACAGGGAATGGCCTGGCTGTTCCCCACAAGGGACACAAGGCAACACTCCCTGTCAGGTGCCGTGGGCGCAGCGTCCAGGGCTCCAGTGGGAGGGAAGCTGCCAGGAGGGGCTGAGCGCCCACCAGACTACAAAACTTCTCCCGTCAACCCCTCACCAAACAAAGGGCGTTACTACTGAGCGGGCAAGGAAAACACACAGGGCCTGAGGTTCCACTTCATGGCCTGCCGACGACCCCGGGGGCCTAACGTAAGAGTCATGGTGAGTGAATTACCCACCGAATCGTGAAGAAAGGAACAACCAGGGCCCCGTACCAGTCCCATCTCCATCCTCTCTGAACAGCAGCCCAGTCTGGCCCTGGAGTAGGTGCGTATCCAGAAGGCCCCACGCCAGAAGAACCCACACCCTTGTCCAGGCCAGCATTTAAGAAGGGGACACTGATCTTTATCTATCACTGCTATACACTGCTGTGCAGGCTTCAGCCACTCAGACGTCTCTCCTGAGAGTCAACTTCTTTTCCCTGTAAGATAGAATTATCTAGAAGGGGCAAATGGATAGTTCCTAATATCTGAGCACAGAATAAAGCACGGAGTAAAATAAAACACATGAAGGAACTCAGAGACTGACTAGCAGTGTGTTTACTTTGCAGTCTGGGTCAGATGGCTGTCCGGCAGACATGCGAGTCGGGGGTTCCACGGGCTCTTCCTGCCTGTGGCCACGACTCGCCGTGTGAGGGTCATCTGGTAACGTGAGCTCTATTTGCTCAGGTCCTCAGTCTAGCAAACTATTTCAATACTCATCACCCACCACAAGCCCACATCCTGGGGATGCTGTGAACGTTAATGAAACCATGAAGTTCCTGAATCTCTCAGACATGCAGGGCCTTTAAAAGGAGGAGCCAAATGCTTTCTCCTGGTAGACAGAAGAACAACTGTAAAGGGACAGGTTTCAGAATCACAGTTTGAGGCCCGAAAGAGAACAGGGGGATTATGTGGCCCAGCTCCCACGTGAGCAGAAACTCCACTGGGACCCAGGGGTCCAGCCCACTCCCACACACCATGCAGTTTCCCGAGATGGGGGGGAGGGGGTACGTAAAGACGTTTCCTAGCACTTCAACTGCTCAGCAGTTTAAACTCTTCATAAATCCTCCCCCCCCCCCACCCCAGTGGAAAAATGTCAAGCTAATGTGATTAAGGATAATGATATTTGACATGGCTTTAAGTTACCGTACAATTAGACTTCCCCCGAACACAAAAGTCTTCAGCTTGCTCAGACCTTTTCACTACTAAGTCATGACCAAACACGTGCCTTCAGGAAGGAAAAACAGTCCATATATCGGTGAGCCACACAGATGTCCAGATTTCGCCACTTCCAAGCTGTCATCTGAGACCCCAAGCTGCAGCCACGCACACAGTCACCTCTGCTCTGGTGACCCTGGCAACATGCCGCCTCCCAGTCCTGCCCTGCACCAGGGTCCCTGATGGCACCTCGCTCTTTTCAGTGCTTACAGGCTATGTATAATTTTTAAAGTGGCAGTTCTGTAGGAAAAGGTGCCAAGCCTATCTGCTCACTAAGAACACAGGACTTTCTGCTTGACGAAGAAGTTCTCAGAGAGGGTAGGGAAAGAAAGCCGACTCCCCCGCCCCGCATAACCCCTGACTCTGCTGGGAAGTCATATAACCATCCACGTTTTCTGCCTGGGAAGGCTGAGGATAAGAGAAACCAGAGCCAGCAAAGATCTAAAACGGAGGCTGGAGCAGCAGAACAATCACCTATCACTGCTCTCCTGTGACGGGCTTCACTTTGGGTCGACTGTCTTACTTGAAGTAGAACCTGGTCTTACCCCCAAATGCGTTCTTGGTGTTCGGTGCTACTAGTCCCGTCCAGTCCAAACACCCACAGACACCTGTCCTTACCACACACTCATGCACAGCTAACGCTCATTTGGGTTGCAACAGCTCTGTGAAGACAACGTGTCTGCTGCCCACAGACCCCTGTGAGAGGAGGCCCCGTGCATGGGGAGCTTGGGGGGATGGCTCCAGGGGCCTCGCCAGGAGTGAAAGATGCAGACGGAACCTCGGTGAACACATCCTGTGGCCACAGCCACCTTGTGTCTCACGCCTTTCAGTCCGACTTCTTCCCTATACCACACACCATTCTTAACGGCCTTACTAATGTCATCACACCCAAGTTAAATCATTTCAGCCCAGTGGGAAGTAATGGGAAATAAGGATATGCCAGAAGAAACAGGAAAGAAAAAGACCTTTCCAGAGTACAGATATATTCACCCCTTTCTCCTACCTTAGTGGGTTATCTGAATGGGTCTCCATGTGGGTCTCCAGTCCATACTTGCAGACAAACTCCTTGAAACATACTGGGCAGTGAAACACTTCATCAGCCTTCTTTTCCAAATCACCCGACTGCCCATCTTCTACCATCTTAGGGGAAAGGAAAAAAGTGCAGTCATGAAGGAGGCCCCTCACATGTGTTTGCTTCTGAAGAGAAGCCAGCACTAAATCCAGCGGCTATCTAAAAGGAAAGAGATGCCTCCCTCCCAGGTATTAAAGATGCTACTGAGTAGTTCCTCATTCATGTGACAAATACTCACTGAATACTACCATCCACCCACCCATCCACCCAGGCGTCCATCCACTCAGACATCCACCCACCCACCCATCCACCCACCCACCCACCCTCAACCCACTCATCCATTCAACAAGTATTTATAGAGCACCCAGCGTCTAACAGGCCCTGGGAATAGAAGAGTGAGGACAAAAGCGTCCCTAACACTAATGGAGCTCCCATTCTAGCTAGAAAAACAGAAAAAGCACATGAACAATGGAATAAGCTCTTCAGCAGTGGGCTCAGCGAGGAGGCTCCGCAGAGAAAGTGCACAGGTCCTCTTTTCTGCAGACACCTTATAAAACAGTGTGGAAAACAGTTAACAGCTACATGTCTGCCAAGTCCCCAAAACTGTACAAATAAAGACGAGAGATATCTGCCCCATGTCCCGTGGCTAGGCACATCTGTGCTGGGAGCAGAGAGGACCTTTTTAGTAGGCGCTGGGTCTTCCTTCTCCGACTCGGCATCATGACTCAGTTTCCTTTTGGAGGACAGCCGCCTGCGCTTCAGTGGGGAAGGAGGGGCTGCAGCAGCAGCACTGTTCGGGTCCTTTTCATGGATCTTCATGTGTCTAGAGAACACACACATACACACACACAATGCGATTCAGCAAAACACCGAGTTGGTTTATTTCTGTTACATTTTTTATATTTAGATGTTGGTAAATTTTCTTTAGTTAGAGATACGGAGTATAATTTATATAGTGACTTCTCTCTTTTTAAAACTTTATAACCCGAACCCCTTAAAGCCTTGCAAGTGTTATCCAAAAACCATCACTTAATACCTTGCTGTCTGTGGGGAGATTCTCATGAACTTCACTGGCTGAGATAAAAACAAACTGTCTGATGACCTGTTCTTACTGAGACCAAGTAAATTATTTGAGGACACATAATTCCACAGAATAAAGAATTCCCAGATACTGCGTTTTCATAAACCAAGTCATTTTGCATTTGCCCCAGAACTCAGCCCCATCTACCAGTGGCATATGTCCTCTCTATTCTGCCCTCTGAAGGGTCAAATCTGAGAAGTGCCAACAGAGCAAATGTCTGGAGTGCTTATGAAGGCCTGAAAGCCCTTCCATGTTGTTCATGGTATTACACGGATTAATAGATTATGAGACTAGCTGGGACAATGAAATGAGGAAATTACATGTTGCAACCCTGACACCTATGGGACGAGGAGTACACGTATGAGGAAATATTACATACACATACTAGATGGATACGGATGAAGAGAGTTTTATGGATGACCTGATTTAAGTGGCCTAACTTTATCAAGTTCTAAAACAAACATCCTAAAAATAAGGTCCCAAGACCCATAGGGAAAGAATGACATTATACAAAAAGATAGTCAATCTCAATTTCCTTGCTCTATGACAAAAAAGGTTTAGTTTTCCTAATGACAATCATCACCACCATCATCTCTGACTGGGGTTAAACTGTGCCAGATGTAGGAAAGAAGCCACAGCCTTTTATAAATAGCTCTTGTATAGGATTATCATAATGGTGACGTTCTTAGGCACGGGAAACGACAGCCGCGTTTTCACAGACTATCCTGTCACACTTTCAAAAGCAAGTTCAGCTCCCTGTCTGCTGTGCCTTCTCCAGAGGAGGCAGCTGAGGATGAAAAAGCGAAGAAGCTCGTGAAGCACAAGCAGCAACAATCAGGCTGTGAGGCCAGGACTCAAGGCCAGGGCTGAGAGCACGCCTTCCCTCCCACAGCCCTTGGCCCGCCATGCCTGGGAGACCGCTTTTCTGAGTATGTGGAGGTAAGACGCTGACTTCTTTTGTTCTGCTTCTACAGACAACTCTAGAATGTGGAGGGGTCCCTGCTTCAGGCCCTGCCCCAAGCGCAACCATTGGACGGCAGGTGAGAGGTGGCTTAACCTTTGAGGAAATGGGCCTCAGGGAGCGAGGTGGAGGCCAAAGCTCCACCTCTTAGTGGGGATCAGTGTGCGGGAGCAGAAACACCTCGTGGGAGAGAATGGAAAGGCATCACAACCATCCTGCCCACGTCTACATAATTCCTTGCTTAGATTCTTAGGGAAGGATGCTTTCTTATTAGTTCTTGGTCACCTAAAGCCTTGGGAAACTTAATGGAAGCAAGTAGCCTTGTTTGAAGTACCTGCTCTATTCTAAGGTGATTTAAGGCAACCATCATTTAATATCATCGCTTGGAAGGAAAAAAGAAAGACCGGCAAGTTTCTTTTGACATTTATTGAATGGCACATTCCATCTTTAGAAAAAAATAAACAAAAAATGACAAACTTTTTTCGAAGCATTAAGAATTGAGGAAGAATGATACTAAAGGATATAAATTAGTACCATACCTACCTTTTCCAATAAATCGCTCAAAATTAATAAATACAAAAATCAATACTCTTTTCAACAGTCGACAAGTTACCAGTGCAAATCAACATGAAGCTACAATAACCTGTGAGAAATTTGGAAATCGAAGATTGACAACTGTCAGCAGTTTAGCAGCTTATTTTCTGTCATGATACTAAGATTCATAAAATGATGCTTTACGATCCAGTTCTTGGGACTTACGACAAAAGCTGTTTTCACAGACAGAGGAAGAGGAGGGACCAGAGCGAGCACCCAGTGAGGGAGGACCTAGGGGGAACTCACACAGATTATTTCCATTTTGCAGATGAGGCAGTCGAGGTGTGGAGAGGCTGACACACCCAGGGCCTCACAGCTGGCGCAGACCCAGGTGTGCCGACTCTAAAGTCCATGCTTTTCCTCCAAAGCCTTGGGATCTGCATTCTGGATCACAGGCTGCCATCTTAGGGCTCGAACCTGAACCCAGACACTTCCTTTCCGAGTGACTGTGGCTCAAGGCCCAGCAGTTGTTACCAAACTAATAACCAAATGTCAACAGGGAGTAAAGGGCCCAAGGTCAAGCAGAGAACATGCCCCACCTCTAGTCCTGTCTCTCATTCTGAAAAATGGGGGATGCCCGTGAAGTGCATCTCTGCCAGAGCCAGGGAGAGGAGACCGGATCAAAGCTGTCTCAGGAGGCTGGTGGCAAATACAGGCTGCTGAACACACCAACCCACTCCAAGTGTCTGACGTTGCTCAGCCAGAGGCCCAGGTTCGGAGCTCAAGCACTGATCCATTCTAGGGTTAAATCTCCGGTTGCTGGCCAAGACACGGGCTGTTCCCAATCTGTCCAGTCAGCTACATGCTGACCAACAGCTGCAGGCTCATTTAAGAACTTAATTCAGTCAATAGTTGAGCTGCCAGGTTTGGAGCTCCAGCCATTTCTGAAGTGGGATGTGATCTGTAGTTAAGGACTCTCCCCACCCTGACCCCAGCTCTTCTTCCCTGGCCTCTGACAGGAGGAGCAGCAACATTGGCAGTCCATTTCCTCCCAAACGCTCACAGGAAGTGGGGCGACTCACCACGACGAGCCAGCCATTGCCTCTTTTCCGCAGAATGTGGCCAAAACAGAGGAGGGTTAGTGGGGAGGAGACAATTCTGTTTCTCTTCTCTAGAAGGCCTGGGTCTATTTCTCTCTTGGGTTTTATTTCAAGGGCAAATTCATTAATTTCCATGTGCCTTAAGAATCAGTAAGTTACTACGAGCCTGGGAACTGGAGAAGGGCTGAGAGGCTATCCAACGTCTGATTCGGCACAGGAAGTCCTGTCCACAGCACACTGGAGAGACCATCCCTTAGTTCTGCTTGTAGACTTTCAGCCACAAGGACTTCTCCATTTTCCACAGTGCTAACTGTTAAAATCACCTTCCACGTGCTGAGTCAAAAATTCCATCCTTCCTTTAAATGTCTATCTGTCCTCTGGGGCAATGCAGAATCAGTCTGCATTCTCTTCCACATGGCAGCTCTTCCAACAGTTCAGGATGATGACCGCATTTCTTAAAAGCTTTCTTAAAATAGAACAACTCCGCTCCTTCAGCTAGGCCCCCCAAGCTCTGCTCTCAAGTCTGTTGAATTATACCGATCGCTACTAACCTTGGAATACTCTCCAGTCTGTGAATGTCCTTCATGAAATGTTGGATCAGATGCTAACACCAATTTGGATGTGGTCTGAGAGTGAAAGCCACAGGCTGGGACCACCCTCCAGAGGCTGTGTAAACAGAGCTGGGTTTCTTTGTGCGTGTTTTACAGGGACGCTACCCCCTCGGTTCCTACTAAAACCCCCATGATTTCTTCATTCAAACTGCTATTCATTCTGTACCTGAACAATTAACATCTTTCCATGCTTTCCAGATTGGCAAGGATGAAATGTATGCAGTGGTGGTGTGGTGAAGTCTCTCTCTCGTTCTCTGCACTAGCCCATTAAGGGGGGTTCAAATAGCGGCATGAATGAATAAACGAATGAGTAAATATTTGCTGAATCACTGAATGGAGGGATGGATGAATGAAGCACATGCAGAAAATCTGTTACACGTGCAGTTATCACAACAACACATGTACTGGAACTCTAACACGCTGCTGATGGAAGTGAAAACTGGTAATAACCCTTCTGCAAAGTGCCTGAGCTATGGGGATCAGATTTTAAATACGTACACCCTTTTATCTCAGTAATTTCACTTCTAGAAACTTGGCTTAAAGAATGATAATTGGACGAATGTGCAAAGATCTAAGTACAAGGATTGATGTATCATTGTTCACAGACAGATACAACAGAAAAACACTAATCACAGAGAATTTTCAACTGGCTAGTCTTAATAGTTTAAATCGGCCACCCGGCCACCCTGCTTTCCCTCTTGCCTCCTACTGTCCACTCTCCACATAGCAGGCAGAGTGAGCATCGTACCACTCCTGCAGACGGCGCCGCTCTTAGAAGCAAGTCTGGCCTCAGCCAATTCTCTGACCTCATCTGTTTGCACCCTGCCCCAACCCCACAGCCCTCAGGCACACTAGCTCTCTCTGGCTTCCTCAAACCCATCAGGATCCTTCTGCCTGGGCTGCCCCACCCGACCTTGGAGGGCCGGCTCCTGCCATCAGGTTTCTCATCAGGCGCCCCATCCCACTCAGGCAGATGCTCCCAAGCCCCCTACCCAGGTTTACTTCCTTCACAGCACACAGCAGCAAGTGCAAACATCAGCTAATTACTCATTGGACTGCCTCCTCAGCCTCAGTCGAAAGTAAGTTCCATTACAGCAAGAACCTTGTCTCTCATTCTCTGCACCAGCCCCTGGTGGCACACACCGGTAGTAGGTGGTCAACAAATATCTGCCAATTGCCCAATGGATGAAGCAACAAATGAATAAGTATTTGTTCAGTCACTTAATGGAGGGATGGGCGGACGAATGAAATATATACAGAAAATCTTATGATTTACAACTTACAATTTACTAGGATTTAATGTCAGCAAACTTGATGGCTCTGTATTATAGTAAACAACGCCACCATGAAGAGACCTGAATGAAAAACACCCCAAATATGAACAGAGGACATGTGCTAATTTTTTCTCTATTGGAATTTATCTGTGTTCATACATTCAAAGCTACACCTACATTTATAGTAGAGAGAAGTTAATGTCAAGTTGGTCAGCATCTGCTTTTAGATTAAATTCTAGAATTTTCTTTTGCAGGCATGCCAGTTTCATAGCAATCCTGCCACACTGTGGTCTGAGGCAGGAATTTTATCAGAACTCTCAGGAGTCAAGGGAAGTTTTCTCCCATTCGTAACACTTGGAGGGGCTTTAACAGTAACGAACCCAAACAAATACTTCAGACGTTTCTTAAACTAGGAAAAAAAGTCTGAATCTGAGTACTTTTTTGCACTGATAGGGGCCTACTTTGAATTTTTGGATGGATGCTGATTTCCTCCTGTAAATATAACCATTCATATTCTAACATGTGAAAAGATCCATGGTAGCGAAGGTGGGCTATCTGCAAGGGTACAGAATGTATCAGAGCTAAGCCGAATACACCTTATAAAGGGCTGAATGCAGCTCTAGTAAATCAAAGGAGACAGACCCATCTCTAAGGCATATCCCCCCCTCCTCTCTGAACTTTCCAGGAACCAGTTCCAAATACAGGAACTTTCTGGGAACCTTTTTTAGGTATGTAAATTTGTAGATCTGGAAATGGAGGGAAACTCTTAACCATTTGAGCACTGGCTTGCTCTGAGAAGCAAGCAGAAATTGGGATGAAAAAGCCAATCTGGGTGGGGAGGTGGTACAGGAGAGAGAGACCACGTGATGGCAGTGAGGTCTCGGGACAGTCTGGGAGCGGGGAGACATGCCAGAAGCCATTGTCCTGGTCTTACCAACTAATAAGCACGGGGACTTCCCAAGTTGTCTCGGCGGCCTCGGCCTCAGCTTCCTCCTCTGAAACGTGCCCGGAGAACACCACGCACGGCCGGAGCGCTGCTGTTCAAATGGACGCTCTCACCAGCAGCCGAGCATCACCTGGGAGCCGGTTACAAAGGCAAGTTCTCAGGCCTGGCCCGGGTTTCCACAGGCCTCCCAGGTGATGCTCATGCCAGATCAAGTGTGAGAATCACTGGGTCACAGGAAAATCCGATCCCTTCATACTTTTCGCAGGTCTGGTTAACAATCTAAGGTACTAAAACCTCTCCCAGGCTCACCCGCAGTGTACTAGCAGTCCCTGCACCACTTTAGCAGGTATAAATACATAACCAAATAAGTTGGGAAGTTTAACATACATAAAATTATTTTGGGGGTGAAATCCTTTGGGAAACTCTCAACAAGTGTAAAGGATCATGCAGTAGAAGGTGTAAAGGCAAGTCTCAAAACTCGTCAAGCTTTCCCATATCTAATTCACGTGTGAGGGTCAGAGCTCAAGTGAGATCTCGACACTCCCAGTATCTGCGAACTTTTCCGTCTTAATTTTCTCAGAGCTTTTATTAATCCAGGAGCTGAATTAGATTCTCTGAGTGATGGCATTATAGGAAAGGTCATTATTTCGGGACACAGGACACCAACTGTACACAAACAGCACCCGGCCCGCCAAACTGAAGCCAACAGATTCAAACAGTTTTTACGGCCTGATTACAGACACACCTCACACCTCCACCCCTACCCCGTATCCTGCGCTACCTTTGCTTTTCTAACAACGCCTTGTGACAATAACCAAAGAGGGAATGAATGAGATTCAGAAGCATCGCAGCTCGACAACCTATGTTTTGGGCCAAAGAAAAGCAAACCTCCAGAAAGATTTGTGTATGTTTCTGTAACAGATGTTTACAGGGGGCGTTTAACGGTGGGGAAGCTGTGAGTGACATCTGTAATGTCAACCGAGTCTTGTGCCAGCAAATAAGGGGATGGAGAGTGAAGATGGAGGTGGAAGGGAGGCTGGGGAAAGGTTGGCAAGGTATTCACCAAGCCATTGCCACTGTGGCTCCACGTGTGAGCTCAAAGGCACCTTCTAGTAATTCGGGGCTTGTTCAGGTTCAGTCATGCTTATCCAGAAGGCAGGTCGCACCAGCTGTGCCTGGGTGCAGAGGGAGGGTGGACAATGGTGTAAGCTGACCGAGGAGACAGCATTCTCAGCAAGATGTGAAGTGCAAACTTCAGCGAGGCGCTGCTGCTGTCTGCGGGCTGGCTGTGGGCACGCCTCCGCCAGGCTGCCCCCAGGGCTCCTGCGTTGCTGGGCTGCGTGCCCACCCCACCAAAGCCAGTGAGGTTCCACAACCTCTCACACCGGTAACGGGAGCAGCAGATGCCAAGGGAAGTTCTGCATTTTGGTCCTAACCCTCAGGTCTACTCCTGCTGCCTCTGCTCCCCTGCAGAGTAAAAGAGGAGGCCGGGGTCTAGAAGACCACACCCCGCATACCACCTTGTAGACTGCAGCCTGACACTCGATGGCACCATCATCCAAACTGTATGAACAGTTAGGGGAGCTTAACTCCACGTGTGCTGGGGATTCAGCTTCACATTTTTCATCAACAACTGTGTTTGTGCTGTCCCTACCACTCCGCAGCCCAAAGGTGCTCTCCGACCCAACTCAGGGGCGCAGTTCTGGCTGGAACTCCCCTCCCCCACCCCACTCTGTTCTCCTGTCCCATCAGCTCCTATCTCCTTTGTCAGGTTGGAGAAGGGCATTCCTTCTCCATCGTGGGCTCGTGTAAGACCTTGGTACGAACACTTCCTCACTGACGGACAGCTGGGAGGATGTCTGAGAATATTTTTTCCTCAGTGTTCCCAATCTCTCAGCTATCCTCCAGGTAGGAGAAAGGCAACCTTTTGGCTAGGGCATGCCTTTCCCTTTCTTTCATGCTGATACTGGAAGCGGCTGACCTCAGAACACAACTGAGGTGTAATGTTTTCCCGTTATTGACTGTCTACTTAGAAAACAGAGGGCCCTTCACTGCTCATTCTAAAACTCCTTCCTCCTCTCCTGACTTTCAAATACAGTGCAGGGGAGCTTGGCAGGAGGCCCGTGTCAATAAATATCAACCTTTAAAAGGTCTTGATTCTAGACTAGACCCTGTTCCTAACTGCCATGCCTTTGAATCAGTACACCCAACACCCTCTTGTACAATTTTTTTCTTTGCCCGCCCTTGTTTTGCTAAAATAATTTCTCATTTGTTTTAACACTGTCCATACATTATCTGGCTCCCTGGACACCTGTTTATAGTACCCACAAAAAGACACATAGTACATATTTCCATACAAAACCACAGTTCTTAAAAAGCAAACAAAAGACCTCAGAAGTTGGATGAGTTGTCCTCTCTCTCACTCAGAGGGAGCTGTCTCGTTCATGCAGTGAAATCGACCTGCCTGGACCTTCCCTGTGCTAATCCAGAGAAATGATAAGTGGGGAGTTACCACTTTTCCTTAGGTATTTCCATGCAGCCATGTTGTAATGGACTCTTCTCCCTCCATTTCTTCAGTCTCCCCTACAGCCCAGAGTCCCAACCACAAGTCAGAGCTGCCCTGTCCCAGGACTCCGGGACCTATGGTCCTAGGTGACGGAGCCCATCAGAGCTGAAAGCCCCAGAGTGGCCTCCTCAGCCCAGAGCCATACCTCCGAGGGAAGCCATCACCACCGCACCCGGGAGCAGGCCCTTCTGTGGCAAATGGCTAAAAAACACGAGTCAAGCCAATCCCCAAGCCTATGCTTATGGCACAACGGAAACACACGCTCAAGTCACGAAATCACAGAGACCTTTTCTCACTTCAGCCCTGAGGGAATTAGCTTTAGCTTTCTTAAGATGGCAGAAGCTGGTTATTCACATCCTCTTTCTTCTTGCAGAGGAGGAAGAGATGATTATCTCCATAATAAGGTGGTGCCAAGTCACTGTTTGCTGCTCCTCAGACACTTCCAAAAGAGGAACATAAAATGCTTGGGCCAGGCCTGCCATGCCACAGAGAGAAATGGCAGGTGTGGGTGGTGGGAGCAGAGAAAGAGCCCTGTGAAAAGGAAAGTCACCATCACTACGGGGACAGCATTTTACACTACTCAGGGGCCGTGGAGGAGGAACGGGGTACCAACATCAGTTCACCTGCGAGTCAAGAGTGAAATAACAAAAATAAATCCGAAGAGAAACATCACCTGCGAAATCCAACTAGGCCACACAGTCCCTGCTCTGTGACTGCAGCAGGGCAGTCATCTTTTATCAAAAACGGGATGAATGCAGTGCACAGCCTCTGCCTGCCACAGGTGACACGCGCCATCAAATGATGTGTTGCAGGGAGAACAGCATGCTGTTCTATCACCAGGAACCCGGGGAGATGGCCCAGGAAGAAGGGGCCAGGATTTGCTTCTGATCTTAGCTGAACCCCATAACATTGCAGACTTCGGTTTTTCTGCCTACACACCTAGAATAATCCTCCTGAGTGAGCTGGGTGATATAAGCATGGAAAATAAGAGTTAAGTGCTGACATCACATACCAATGAACCCATCATGCAACTGAGTCTCTGGTTTAAGGAGATACAGTATCTCTCCCCATGAAAGGCCAACAAGCTCTCCATCAACCCAGAGTCTTAGACGAAGCAGAGAAGAGAGGCCCACGGGCACGCACACACGTCCAACGGGAGGTGAGTGGGACCCAGTGTGACATATACATATGCTAAGATTTCTGCGCTGCTGGGTCACTTTTTAGTAGAGGGGTGGGGGCAGATTTTGTTGCTAATCACCTTCCTTAACAAATCAGAAAGAGGTTGACAGTGAGTGGGCAGGTTTAGATGTTTGCTAGCACCAGCTTGTTCAGCCCAAACAGGTTGGACAGGTTGAATATTTAAACAAAGGTGGAAAAATGCAAGGTATAAAGCAGGACGTGCTGTGGAGGAGCTGCAGCCAGCACCTGCAGGTTTAAGTCTGTGATCTAACGCGGGCGCCCAGGCTCGCTCTCCTCCTCCTCTCCACGTTAATGCTTTCGTATTGTCCAACGAAATGGGACACCCACTCGGGATCCCGTCCAGAGTTCTCAGGACATCAGGGTGGAGTGGTGGGAGAGGGGCACGCCGCCTGTGACACTCCAGAGCCCCGGCCAGCTCTCCGCTCCTCTTCACACCCCCAGCGAACACATACCGTACCTTCTGTGACCTAATTTCTAGCTCACAATTGCCAGGTTGTTCAAGTGCGGGCAAGCAAGCATGCTGCAGACTGTAATGCCATTCACCAGTTTACCTGGTGCACCTGAGCTTTTGAAATATTTCAACAAGATATGTCAAAACTGCCATACTACCTGCATTCAGGAGCATATTTCTTTTGCATCTGCTTAATCTCCAAAAGCAAACTAATAGACAAATACCATCTCTGCCAAAACAGAAGAAAACCTAAGTTAAAAACGACAGCATCCAGTTGGCCAAATGACAATGAACTATAAAACTATTTAATTATGAAGCAGATCATAAATTTGAGAATCCGCGATAGGATGAAAAAGGCTTGACTGGTGTTTAACACATCCCAAACTTGATGGTTTTATGGGCAAACTCTGTGGCATAACTGAACTTGAACTGGTCCGTCAGAGAAAAATACAGAATCAACAGTGAGCATGAGCCACAAGCACATTTTTCAAATATCCTTTCAAAAAATATAAGATAAATTATTCTGATTGTTAAGGAGCACTAGAAAAGAAGACAGAAAACAAAGTGGGGGGAAAATGTTTCAGAGAATGTCAGTCTAGCAAACACAAAAGAGGCTGCAGAGACCTGCGGCTGAAATGGGTCCTTTCAGCTTTGCTATTTTCTTACGCTTTTTAATCTCATTTGAATAATAGTTATGTGACAAATCGCTCTGACCTGTCCCTTTTTAAAACTGAGGTACAACTGACATAGCATTATATTAGTTCCAGGTGGACAATGTCATGATTTGCTATTTGCACACTGACGTGTTTCTTTTCTCAGGGAATAGTCGCAGCTTCCTACTGTTGTTTACAGATTTCTAAAACATAAAGAATTCTGAAAGGGACCACAGATGCTCATTTAATAGTATAAATGCTAATCCACATGAAAAAAATAAAAACACCACAGAACAAGCAAGCCCCAAAACAGTGTTCAAATAATAATGAAGATTTTCACAATTCAGAAAAGGAATTGTGGGCACAGAGCACACAGCTCCCCTACAAAGCACGGCTCTCAGGCCGTTAGTTGGGTTCTGAGAACACAGCTTCCGTACGCTGGTGCTTGAAGGGCACGAAATCTACCGTGTTTCCCCAATAAGAAGACCTAGCCGGACAATCAGCACTAATGCTTCTTTTGGAGCAAAAATTAATAAGATCCGGTCTTGTTTTACTATAATATAAGACTGGGTCTTATATAATATTATATTATATAATATATATTATTTTTTATATTAATTTTTGCTCCAAAAGACGCATTAGAGCTGATTGCCCGGCTAGGTCTTATTTTCAGGGAAACACGGTATTTTCTTGGTTTTGCAAAATACACTTGCTTCCCAGCATGCACAGAGACTGATGGGCTAAACTTTCCTAAGGAAGATGAGAAAGGGAAGGAACTACAATATGTTGAACATTTCATGTGAGCCAGAGGCTTGGGTATATATGATAGCATTTAATTCCCACAGTAACTCAGTGAACAAAACATTACCCTGTTAGAGATGAAGAAAAGGGAGACTCTTCACCATTTTGTGAGCGCCTTGTATTTGGTCCTCTGCAGAGAGGGAGGAGGAGCTCGCAGGACACACACAGGGGCCGCCTTTACTGAAACCACTACTGAAGTTAAAACAGGCTTCAATTCTGGCTGATGAGATTTAAAAAGAGGCTAAAATCATTTACATATAATCAAACAACAGATTTCTGATTTTTTTCCCCTCTGGTGAAAAAATAAGTTTCAACCCTTATTAAAGAAATGATTTTTAAACTATACCTGAAGTATGTCTATTTCAGGACACACAGCACTAAATGTACAGAAACTGCCTTGATACCAAGTACTCCCATCAGGAAACTACAAATACTCAACTGAACACCCGCCATACGTAAGGATTGCGAGTCCAGCACTGTTCATATGGATATACTTTTTCTATATCATCAAAGTCTCATTGACACAAACCTCTCAAACCCCTTTGTATGGAGCACGGAGCATTTATCACCTTCTAAGTGGAGCTGAGTATCGTAAGATCTTTAAGCATCCTCAAAAGATATTTTCTTCTCATTTGTCTTTCTCCCAAGGGAGAGATACTTAGTTGTAGATAACTGAAATGTTATTATATAATAATTTCCCCCTTCTTTTTCAAAGAAGTATTTCCCCCAAAAAAGCAAATGTTCACAACAGTCCTGAGTAGGGTGACCCACAGATTTTTATTCTACAAATAATTTCTTCTCATGTGAACTGGCCCGATACCTTCTTTCCCTCACAGGAATTTGTCAGGGGAGCAGGCACATGGAGACTAAGACTCGTTTCAAAACGGAACTAGCTGAGCCTTTCAGTGGTCACCTCCACTCTTGAGAAGGTAGCAAGTGCCAGAGCTAGTTACAGCGTGTCTCCAGACTCTCGGTATTACCATGCTGGAAACCCATAGCGCCCTTCCTCTTGCTGTGCTACGAAGGTGAAAAGTGACCGCCCCTTCCGAGACACTGGCCCACCTCTGCTCCTTCTGTCCTTTCATGCCGGCCACCTGTTCAGATACCCAAGTTCGGCTGTGCATGCCAAGGGCTGGCTCCTCCTGAGCATCTGAGAGGAGCGTGCTAAATTCAGAGTCTCCGCAGTCTCATTTGTCATGGAGTAGGTCACATTTCTGTGCAGTGAATGTTTTCTTCCAGCATAATAGGAACACATAAGCCTCTGTTCCTGAAGACTGTCCATTATCCAGCGGCATCCTCAGGGGCTATGTTCCTGTACTTAGCAACAGAAAACGTCATGCTGGCTGCAGGAGGAAAGAAAGCCCTTGGCAAACAAGTAGAGGATGTTCCAGGGACTTCCCTCTCTCATCCTCACTCTGCTAATGCCACAGCTGAGATGAGCGCACACCCTTGCTCTCTGGAGAACAAATGGAGAAGTTAGCTGGGACTCCTGCCAGGCTCTTCAGCGTGTCCTTACCATAAGATACATACCACAACTCTCTCTATAGCTTACAAGCCTATAGTTTGTAAAACGAGGAGCAAAGTGGGAGCTAATTTCCTATTTTACAGTCTGCAGAAGAGAAAAACACCCATTTCAGAGATAAGATTTCTTTCAAATGAGGTCTGTTTTAACCCTCTCTTTCAAGTATCATCACCTCTCCTACCTCTGCAGTCCAGCACTTTCTGGAAAGTTTTGCAAATCACAAAGCTCAATGCCCTTTTTCCTACATCGAGCTCTCCCAAGAGGGCGTGCTCTGGCTCAGTTTCCCAAGTTTGTTTTGGAAGACAAGCACCGCTCGTTTAAATTTTCAACGTGGGAGCAACTGATAAAGAGTTCTGGGAAGTTAAAAGCTGGAGCCACGGTGATGTTTCCATGATACATGTTTTGTACTTGATGGCAAAGTGTTATCCTGCTCAGGAACTGAACTGTGGTTAGGAAGGTTTGGGATAAAGGATTTTCAAACCCCAGAAGCACAAAAATCCGCAGACAGAGAAGTGGCAACTTAAAACACTGTACCATCTATGGTAATAAATTGAGAAGGTCTCTTCCCCAACCTTTCTCAAAATGAGCTAGAATTACATCAGTGTTGTCTCCCTAGTTACCAAATATACAATTACTTTTTAAATATTTGAATTTATTTACTAGAATTAAATTAGAAGAAGTTTTGGGCTTTATCAGAGCAGCAATGCAACTGTGAACATGATAACACCTAACATAATTTAATATGCTGATTCTGCGGTTTATTTTCTTTTTCTTTTTTGTAAGGAGGGCACAGCTCACAGTGGCCCATGTGGGGATCACAGCTCACAGTGGCCCATGTGGGGATTGAACCGGAAACCTTGGTGTTACGATTAGCACCATGGTCTAACCAACTGAGCTAACTGGCCATCCCAAACAGTTTATTTTCTTTTACTAATATAACAGTTCTATTGAGTTGAATATGTGCTGACGGTCCTTTCATAAAACTAAGACAAAGGAAACTAACACATCCTCATAAAATGACTAGTAGTCAAAGGCAATGCAGTCAGTTGTTCTACAAAGTGGCTACAAAGAGTACCTCACTACTAGTTAAGAATAACATTGAAAAGGATGCAGTTCTTGGGGTCCATGTGGTAAGATGTGTCACGAGGCCCTCTGAGTGTCGCAGCAACAGAAATCTGAAGAGCCCAGATCTGCCTCCTACAGCACGCTGCTCAACAGTAAACATGGGGCACGCGACGCTTATCTGGAGGAATGTGCACACGCGGAGATACGCATCACACGTGCGTGCACAGGCAACCTTCACAACGGGGTGGTGAGTAGGAGGCCAGGGCAGGGGAGCCACGTGCTCCTAAATGCACCGTGTTCCAGGCCCACTGGAGAAAGGGAGCTGGAAATGCACACGCAGGGACTCCAGTCACAGCAGACGTCCCATTCAATCTGCATCCCTCAGGGAGGGGACTGAGAATCTGAGCCCAGAGCGATGATGTCACATGAAGCCTACACAGCAAGGGGGGTCAAGAGCAGGTTACAAACAAAATGAATGGGGACACGGTGGGGGGTGGTGCTCAGGGCACTGGGAAGCCAGACCTGAGGGTCTCTAATCACTCAGCTAAGCATGGGCTCCACACCTCCCCTCCTTCTCCCCCCCCCCCCCCCGCCCCCGCCCCGCCACAGCAGCTCCTGGCTCTGCTCAATCCTAGCTTGTCCACAGACTTTGGGAAGCAGCAGCAGAGGAAGGAAAACGGAAAAAAAAAAAAAAGGAGTTCGGTCTTTAACACAAATGCAGTCAACTGACTTCCTTCCATGCTTTGTAAAGCAAGTGAGGATGCAGCTAATCAGTTTGGGTTTTCACAATGCTGTTTAATTCCTGCACACGTGTCCCAGAGCAGCTCTGGCCCCTGATTAATGTTAATACAGGTATGTGCCCAGATCACAGCTCACTACTCAGTCTGGGATTCTGGAACAGATCCATCCGGACAAATAAATCCAACTCCACTCTCTCTGGCACATTTTTGTAACTATTTTCACATTTTTATAATCTTTTTTTTCAAAACTACAGTTTCACCAACAAATGAAGATGGTAGTGATTGTGGCTAATTACCAAACAGCAAATATTCTTTTAACCCATTATTTGAAATTTTCTGCAGAGAACATAAAATAAACGTTGTGTGATAAACTCAAATATTCTAAATAAGCTTTTTGTTATTTAAATTATAAATTTCATATAGCAAAAAGCAAAACAAAAACAAAAAACAACCTCTCAATTTATTGCCTGGCATTATATGAATGTTTACTTGGTATATTTTCCCTGAGTGGCACACACAATATTAGTGACCATTTATTTATAAGTACTATTTAACAAACATCATCCTAAACGCTTTGCAAGTATTCATTCACAAATCTCCACAATGTTCCCAAGATGTTAGTACACATATCACGGCCTTCTACAGATGAAGTAACCTAGACACGGGGAGGTCAAGTAACGGTCTCGGGTCACACAGCTAGGAGTGGTAGGCCTCTCACAGACTATCACAGGGTAGTCTCAGCTCTAACAATACAAACTCAGGAACACCCCCCCACCCGGGACATTTCCATAGTACACTGCCAGCCTTCACAATGCTTCCACAAACATTACTGCATTTGAGCACGAGTTCTAAATGAGGTTCTTCTATGCCATTTTGATAAAGTGTAGAAAAATTAAAGCGATTTCTGCAAAGTTCTACAGGATTAGGACTAGATCTCAGTCGCCAACAATTAGTCCTCTCCTCCAAATCAAGATGATTCACAATAAAATCAGTACAAAACCCAAAATTAGCACAAATACCTGAAAAGCCTGCTTTTAAAAAATAACAACAGTAATTTACACACAACTCCAATATACACTGTTCGTAAGTGAGAAATGTGTCTTACGATAAAATCAAGGGCTGTGCTATAAAAAATTCAAGATCATTTCTAAGTCTATCCATGTATACCCAAACAACACACTATAATAAAACTCAATAAAAAGCTATTCCATGCTCACCAAATACAATGTACTGTGCTAGTAGGATGTCTGAAATAGTTTAACAGTGAAAATAACACTCTAAGACAACACGGAATTGTTTGTTTTATTGGGGGGGGCGGCGGTGGTGGTGGTGGGGCAGTACTTTTTTTCTAACATGCCGAGGAGATGGAAGGTACACAATTATTCCTCAGATTGTAGTTAAAAGTATGGCCTCTAAGCCTATGTGCAAATCTCAGCACTGTCTTTTACTCTGATCCTAAGCAACTTTCCTTATCTGCAAAATGGGATAATAATGCTACAAACCTTACAGGTGGAGCACATAAAAATAAATGGAGATCCACAAGGAAATAGGAGATTTTAACAATGTATATACATCAGCATCTAGCGAACACTGCACCCAGTAACAGCAGAATACACACTCTTCTCAGAGACATGGGATATTCTCCAATATGGACCATATGCTAAGCCATAAAATGAGCCTAAATAAATTTAAAAGGATTGAAATCATACAAAGAATGTTTACCAACTATTATGGAATGAAATCAGAAGTTATTAAGGGAAGGAAATTTGGAAAGTCTCAAATATGTAGAAATTGAACAACACACTCCTAAATAACCAATGGGTCAAAGAAGAAATCACAAGAAAAATTAGAACATACTTTGTGACGAATGAAAGAAAAATACGATATACAAAATCTTATGGGATGCGACTAAAGCAATTTTAAAGAGAAATTTATAGCTGTAAATGTCTATATTAAAAAAGTTCTCAAATCAATAACCTCATCTTTTCTACCTTAAAACACTGAAAAAAGAGCAAACTAAACTTAAAACAAGTAGAGGGAGGGAAATAATGTTTAGAGCAGAAAATTAATGAACTAGAGAACAGAAAAGCAATAGAGGAAAAATCAATGGAATTAAAAGTTGCTTCTTTGAAAAGACCAACAGAATTGACATATATTTAGCTACAATGGATAAGGAAAAAAAATAGAGAAGACTCAAATTATTAAAATCAGGAATGAAAGGGGACAACACTACCGACCTTACAGGATAAAAAGGATTATAGGGGAATACTATGAACAACTGTATGCCAACCAATTAGATAACTTATGTAAATGGCAAAATTCCTGGAAAAGACATAAAATACTGAAACTGACTCAAGAATAGATAGAAAGTATGAGCACGCCCATCATAAGTAAAGAGACTGAATTAGTAATTTAAAAACTTCTCAGAAAGAAAAACCCAGATGGTTTCACTGGTGAATTCTACCAAATATTTAAAGAAGAATTAATACCAACTCTTTACAAACTCTTTCAAAAACAGAGGAGGAGGAAATACTTCCCAGCTCACTCTACGAGGCTGGTATTACACTGATTAATAATAACGATGCACAGATATCACAAGAAAACAACCGATCAGTATCTCCTATGAATACAGCAAAAATCTTTAACAAAATACTAGCAAACCAAATCCATCAATATATGAAAATGATTATACATGGTGACCAAGTGGGATTTATCCCAGGAATAATGTTCGTTTAAAAGCCAAAAAACAGAATAAAGGACAAAAACAACCTGACCATCTCAGTAGATGCAGGAAAAGCATCCGACAAAATCCAACACTCTTGTCATGATAAAAACACTCAGCAAACTATGAATAGAAAGAAACCTCAATTGATAAAAGGGCATTTATGAAAAACCACAACTACCATCCTATTTAAATGTGAAAAGACTGAATGCTTTCTCCCCAAGATCAGAAAAAAGACAAGGATGTCCATTCTCTTCGTTTCTACTTAACCCTGTGCTGGAGGGTCTAACCGCGGCTAGCAGGTAAGAAAAATAAAAGGTATCCAGATTAGTTTCAAAGGAGAAATAAAACTACTTGTAGATGCCATGACCTTGTATACAGAACATCCTAAGGAATTCACTAAATAACTATTAGAATGAGGAAACAAAGTCAGTGAGATTGCAGAAAACGAGACAAATATAAATTCTGAATTGTTTTTATACACTAGTAATGCAAAATCGAAAAATGAAACTAGAAAACAATTCCACTTACAGTACCACCAAAAAGAAGAAAAACACTTAAGAATAAATTTAACAGAATATAAAACTTGCACTCTGAAACCTATAAAACATAGTTGAAAGAAATCCAGTAAGACCTATGGAAATGGAAAATGTCCCATGGTCACAGATTTAATATGGCTAAGATGGCAATGCCCCCAAATTGATCTATACATTTTGCAATGCCTATAATTATTCCAGCTGCCTTTTTTGCAGAAATTGACAAGCTGATCCTAAAATTCATACAGAAATGCAAGCAACCCAGAATAGCCAAAACAATCTTGAAAAAGATCTGAGCTGGAGGACAGACACCTCCTGATTTCAAAACTTACCCCAAAGCTACAGTAACCAATATAGTGTTAGCCAGGATAGACATGTAGATCAATGAAAGAGAACTGAGAGTACAGAAATAAATCCTTACATTTACGGTCAACTGAATTGTGACAAAGGTGGAAAAGACGATTCAATAGGGAAAGAAAAGTCTTTTCAACCAATAGTGCAAAAAACTGAACTTGGATCCATTCCTTACGCTATAAACAAATATTAACTCAAATAGATCACAGACTTAGATGTTAAGAACTAAAATTATGAAACTCATGAGATTTCACTTCACACCTGTTAGGATGGCCGTAATGAAAAAGACATCAAGTTAAAATGGGTTGCCAAGGATGTGGAAAAACTGGAACCCTCATACACTGCTGGTGGGAATGTAAGTGCTGATGTAGCTGCTTTGGGAAACAGTGCAGCAGGTCCTTGGGATGTTAAACATGGAGTTCCACAAGCCAACAATTCCACTTCTAGGTATCTACCCAAGAGAAGTGAAAACATGTATCCGCACAAAAAACTGTTCAATAATGTCGGTATTCATAACAGCCAAAAAGTGGGAACAACTCAAATGCCCACCAACTGAAGAAGAGATAAGTAAAATGTGGTATCCATACAATGGACTCCATGGACTGTATCACTTGACAATAAAATGGAATGAAGTTCTGACACACGCTACATCATTGATGAATCTTGGAAACTTCATGCCAAATGAAAGAAGCCAGTCATAAAAGACCACATATGATGTATGATTCCATTTATATGACATGTGCAGAACACGCAAATCCAGAGACAGAAAGTAGGTTAGTGTTTTCCTAGCGCTGGAGGATGGGAAATAATGGGAAGTGACTACTAATGGGTACGGGTTTCTTTTTGGGGTGATGAAAATATCCTGAAACTGATTGTAGTAATGGTTGCATAACTGTGAATATTACTAAACCACACTGAATTGCACACTTCAAATGGGTGAAATGTAATGTATCATGTATAGATTGTATCTCATAAAAATGTGAACAAGTTTTTTTAAATAAATAGAAAGTGCTTAGCCTGATACACAGTGCACCACAGCTTTACTTATGATTGTTTTATATATTGTCAGAGATATAAAACATATATAAAAAATACATATATATAAATAATATATATATTAAAGATATATATAAAATATGTCTTTAATATATATATTTTTATATCCATTATATATTTATATATATTTATATATATTTTATACATAATATATATATACATATATATTGCTACATCACTGTAGAAGGCAGTAACTACGCCTTTTACAGGTGTGTTTAACATGCTCCACAGTGAATCACAGATACTGTCTCAAAATGGAAATTCTCCAAATCAGAAGTGATTGGGCCTCAGACCAGAGAGGCTCATGAAGGATCATAAGTAGTAAGTGGTCAGGCCCACAGCAGCTAGAAGGAGGGTACTTCTCACAAGGTATCCATCACCCTCTGCCCATTAGAGCTGGCCCTCTGGGAGTGCCACTGAGCAGGGGGCTCGGGAGGAGACAGCAGGGAAACCACCCAAGAAGGGAACAGGCAGGCAGTAATACCTCTAGGACCAGATTCTGAGAGGCAAGTATGTAAGGAAGGACATGGGGGAGAGAGAAGTAGGCAAAACAAAACAAATTGGCAAACAGAAGGCAAAATGATACTAACAGTCTGATACGGTGGTAAAAAGCTAAAATGCAAAATATCGTATTAAAAAATGGCAACAGGATTCACTCCTTCATTGTATCAAAAAAACTCCTAGGAGGAGATGAGGGGCAAAGAGGATTGAAGTTTTTATATGGGGAAAAAACCCAAAACACTTTGTAAAAAGCCCTTCCAGAAAATCATACTATACTTCATTTTCAACAGTTCGGACTGAGAAATCCATAGGCTTTAAATTATTGCAGTATTACTTAGAAATGCAAACAATAACGAGTAACATTTATTGAGTCTTACACTGTGCCAGGACCTGCAATCTGAACAAATTTCCTAGTCCTCATCCTAATCCAATGATGTGAAATACCATTAAAAATATCATTTTAAAGAGGAGATAACTGAGGTACAAAGGTTAAGTAACTTGCTAAAGGATGGGACATTTACAAGTGGCCGAGTTCACATTTGAACTCAGGTGCCTAATTCCAAAATCCAGAAATTTAGCACTATACCAATATGTCCCAAATACCATCAGTGGTTCATGAAATGATTTTAGGTGGAACCAACTGGACTATCTTATATTAGTATTTATAGATAAAATTTTAATATGCCCACCACTCAGCTAAGCCTCTTTCTCCCTCAGGAAGTAAAATCCTGATGTTTACCAGATTTTTCCCCCCTTCATTTTATCCTATCCTGAAGCTCCAGGACCAGATCACTTAACTATTTATTCAAAGGCCCCAGAAAGTTTTTGCAAGTTAAAGACCTGCGGACATCTGCAAATAGTTTCAAAAAGGCCAGGGTTACCGTGTTACTCCTTAAGGGTTCCTCTATTATCTGATAAGCTGCCCACCTCTGGCACCCAAACAAAGAAACTCTGATTGGCAGAGGGGGAAGGACTCTGTTTCACCCTGATCCCCAAAGGGCCAAAGACCTGCCCAGGCCTTTGTGTCTCCCACAGCGAAACACCCCTACTACACTGGAGACAGTATGCACACCCAGAACCGCTTCCGGCCTTTCAATACAGCAAATGGAACTCAGAACTCATAATGGCTTTAGGCCACTCTGTCAACCTCCAGACCCAGCCACCAGCCCCGGCGGCCCTTACCCACCTGTGCATGTTCCCATTGGTGGTAAAAGACTGGCCGCAAACAGTGCACTTGTACGGCCTCTCGCCGGAGTGCACCAGCATGTGACGGTCCAGGGAGCTGGCCGAGCTCAGCGACTTCCCGCAGATGCTGCACGAGTGGTCTGCCCCTCCGGTGTCCGTGTTGTGCTGCAGAGAGCAGGCATCACAGGGGTCACTTGGGAAGATGGGTCAAAACTGGGGGACGCAAATTCAGGGCTTTGTAAAAGCCCCGTAAAGGTGCTCAGCTCTTTTTTTCTGTTTCATTTTCAGTATCTTCCTGAATGTCAAAATCTATCAGGAACACAGGCAAATAAATGCTTTGCACCATCTTCTTCCATGTTCTAGTTTTGAAAAATACTTCTTGTGCAAGACTCAGAGAGGTGGAATCTCTGAAGGTCTTTCTTGGAGATACATATAGATTAACTGGCCACATATATGAACATGAACAGAAGACTCTTGGCTATGAAGCAAACATGTGAAATATGGTCAATGTCCAGTCCTCAAGTTTGATGACTCAGTCTTGCTGTCAGGGAAAGAGAAGTGAAACCACCTGAGAGTTCTGGCCTCTGAAATAAGATGGAACATGTCCATCTAAACCCAGTTACTAAATGACGTTATTCTTCAGTACCATGTTATAATTTTATCACTCCTTCATTGCTTTAGATTCATCAGTACTTTGTTATGAATGAGCAATAGCAAGTGAGGGAGGAGGAAAAAAATCTCCTAACAAAGGACAAGAGCCCAAAGAGATCCCACATCCAGCCAGTTCCCTGCTGCCTGACAAGGTTACAGCAACAGAAAGAACAGGGGTCCACACCTCCAATCTCACTGTACTTACTGTAGGGGATCTGTTCATGCTGAGAAGTGATGCATGGTGCAAAGTCTTCCTTATATGTGGTCAGTTAAGTCTATGCTTGCTCAAATCTGAAAAGGTATCCTGTATCGACCTGGGACTTGGCCACAATAACATGGACACACAAAAATTATTTCATAACCACCCCTCAACAGAATTAAAATAGTCAATCTAAATTAAACACAGCCACTATTCATCATTAGCATCAAATCATTTTGCCCTCTCTTAATAAAGAATGATTTAAAACAGAAGTATAAAAGCGGCAGCAAACCTGACGAATGTGCATAGTTAACTGATGCTGTGTAGTGCAAATCTTTTCACACAGGGGACAGTTATAGGAAGACTTCTCCTCTTTCATTTCCTGAAAAGATATAATAAAGGGAGAATCAATTTCACTTCACAGTAAACTATTACCTCTTATTTCTATTATAAGCACCTGTGTCTCAAGAGCTGTAGCAATGAAACAGCTGAGAACATGGGCTCCGGAGCCTGTCTGGCATGAGCTTGGGCAAGACACCGTCCTGGTAGCCCTCAGTTTCCTCATCTGTAAAATGGGAAGAGTAACAGCATCTAACCACATCGCACTGCGATGAGGATTAATTCAGTTAACACATGGAAAGCACTAGAATGGTGCCTGGCACAGCGTAAGTGCTCAGTAAATATTAGAGTTCTTATCAGAGCAACACTATTTCATTAATCAGTGATAGTGAGCAATTAAGCACTAAGTCATGGCAGAGCTAGAAAAGGAATATACTTCTCCCCAAGTCTGACCCAGGATCCTGCCACTATTTTCTACCAGGTCTCGAGGTCCCCAAAACACATGAGAGGCAGTGAAGTTCTCAGGACAAAAACCCACCCTCCCGATGGAAGGCCAGAGCCCAGCTGTGCGCCCAACAGGCATCACTGTGACCCTTTTACTTGCTGCCAGCCAGCGCCTGCCCAACACTGTTCCTAAACAGCTAAGAATGAGAACGAGAATGTCGGCCTGTCGAAACTGTGATAGGGAATGACAACCCAAACTGAAGACGTCCACAGAGGTGACAAAAGAACCAGCTCACTAGGCGAAGTGGCTCATGTTTTGTTCCCTCAAAATGAATAGGACAAGCTTCCTTCAAGCAATAGATTTTACCTTTTTAAGGAAAATGACAAGCTCCTTCACTGAACATATGTTGTAAATCCTCTTTCAAAATAATTCATGGAGGGTTGCCATGGACATGTCTGTCTGTCATCGCCTCCTCACCCACACAGGCCCTGAGCTCCACAGGTCTCTGTCATATCCCTAGAGCTAACGGCATCAAGGCCTGGTCACCTCTCCCGGGAATTTGGAGTAGAGATGCTTAGAGACCAAGACCAGTGGGTTTTCTGAAATACAGATTTCTACCAGACTCATGATAGGCTGAATCAGAATCACTGGGGAAAGGGGGGGCTGAACTCCAGGAATCTGTTTGTTTCACAAGCTCCCCAGGAGATGCTGGTACGTGCCCAGGTTTGGGGATGACTAAGTTACTAAGTTACATGATCACAAGCACTTGATCGAAAAGTTCACGTAGGGTTGGGGCAGACGCAGCATCGTCGCGAGCCCAAGCCACGAGATGCAGCCGGGGAGAATGTCCACACCAGTGGAGGTGAGCATCATACCAGGCAGCCTGAGAAAGAGGGTGGGCTGGACCCACGGGCATCTTTCAACAGACCTCTTTTTCCTTGTACTCATTTGAATGAGTTTCTGTTCCTTCCAAAAATACCAGTTATTGAACACTTACTATGTGCTAAACTCCGTACATAATAGGAACGTTAGTTTTTTCGCAACCACTAAGAGACAGCCACTATTACAGATCCCATTTTCTGGATGAGGAAACTGGGGTACAGAGAGGCAAGTAATGAGCCCCAAATCACAAGACTATTATGTAGCAGACCCAGGATTAAAACTCAGACCAGCTGCTCAGCAGCTCATGCCCTCCATCACTGTGCTATATAAATCTGACCAAAAAAAAAAGAGTAACCCCAAGGCACAGAACAGAAACACCTTTGTGGTTGGCTTATGAGAGATGATGAAAATAAAAGTCACCTTGAAGACTATAAAAACGAATGGCACCGTAACCCAGACAGAGTGGAGCGAATGCACAGTGATGCCAAGTGTGTGGCTACCTACAGTGGTTCTCTCTCTCTCTCCTCTTCAAGACTGGCAAGTAAGTCCCACCTTAAGCAATACAGGAGTCCCCCCCATCCACAGTTTCACTTCTTGCGGTTTCAGTTACCCACGGTCAACTACAGTCCAAAAATATTAAACGGAAAATTCTAGAAATAAACAATTCGTAAGTTTTAAATTCGGAACCATTCTGAGTCGTGGGATGAAATCTTGCGCCATCAGGCTCTGTGTGCCTGGGGCGTGAATCATCCTTTTGCCCAGCATCTCCATGCTGTAGACACCCATTAGTCACTTAGCAGCCAGCTTGGTTATCAGGTTGGCTGTTGTGGGATCACAGTGCTTGTGTTCAAGTCACCCTTATTTTACTTAATAATGGCCCCAAAGTGCAAGAGTAGTGATGCTGGCAATTCAGACATGTCAATAAGAAGCTGTAAAGTGTTTCCTTTAAGTGAAAAGGTTTGTATGTATAGAAAAAAACTGTATGTATGTAAGGTTCAGTACTATCCATGGTTTTAAGCATCCACTGGGGCTCTTGTCTTGCAGAGTGTCCCCTGTGGAGAAGGGGGGACCACTAGACAAACCGTTTCCTAGTCTGTGGCACTGGGTCTGAGAACTAGGTATGCTATACATTTTTTCATTCTCAAATTTTAAAGAATTACAGATATGAATTCTAAGAAAGTTGATTAACCCACAGACAACAAAAACAAAACAAAACACACAAAAAACCAAAAAACCTGCCAATCTCACCCAGCCATCCCTACACTTCCACTCCTCCCAGAGGTATAATGTGTTAATGTGTGTGTTTGGGGTGTGAGGTGGGGGTGTCAGACCTTCTCACCCCAGTTCTACAAAGTCAGAATGGGTCTGGCTAAGAACCATCAAACAGAAAAACCAAAAACAAAAGTAGAAACAACAAAATAAGAGCACTCGCTATAATAATGAGAAATGTCTCACAGCCAGGCCAAAACTCAGTCTTTGGGTGTTTTTGTTAAATTATTAGGTTAGCAATAATATATATTTAAAAATTTTTAAAGATTCATCAGGAGGATGTAAATAAATGTTAAAAAGCCAGGTCTCCAAGTGACCAGCTTCTTGAGGAGGTTCATTAAAAAATGCAACGAACCCATCTTTCATTCCCTTTGAGGGAGACATGGGACATGCTGAGCAGCTCATGGGGCTAACCGGCCTTGGTTCTGGGGTTTACCATGAACCGGGACCCAAACTTTCTCTGAGACTGGCAGTGGCATACAATAGGCCCACGAAATCCACAGTGGTTTGGGAGAAGGAAGTCTGTGAACTCAGGTTTAATTTTTATAATCAAACCAAATAGAAAAGAGAGCAATATGATGCTGAAAGAAGCCATACTAGAGAATTCTGAATCCAGTTATTGGGGCCGTGCAAGTGGCAAGAGCACACTTCCTGAGCTGACAGATAACATTAGCAGCTAATGTGATAACTAACCACTCCATAATGAAACAATCTGGCACCTGTGTCAGCCTCCGGCTGTGGTAATCTGTCCTGGAACTCAGTGCTAGCGCTGATGGGACGTCTCCCCAGGGCTCCCTCTCAGCTCTCCCCATCCAGTCCCAGGTGAGGAAGAAGAACTCTTTCTGCCCCCAACTGCACCGTTATTGTTTTTGTTTCTTTTTTAATGCACTGTCGTTCCCATGCTACCTCTGGCCCACCCCTCCCTTTCAAAAACTAAGCCAGTGCCCTGAGGAATCCTGGAGACGACAGGAGGCAGGTGAAAAAAAGACCCAGGCACACACCTGTACCATTTGCTTCACCACACATGCAGGGTCACCTCCACTTACCACACAAGGATGGAAGTGCTGTGGGTCCCTTCTACAGCTCTAGGTACCGTCTGTGAACCACGCAGGGGAAAGGATCTGAGCCTGGATTTGTGCCAAGTCTGCCTGAGCTGGGGCAATGCCGGGCTATTTAAGGAAGAGCTTATCCCTACCCACCGCACTTTTTCCTAGTACAACAGGGGAGGAAGAGGAGACAATGACCTTTTCTATCTCGTTCATTCTGAAATGCTTGAACCCAGGGTAGTACCTGGCAGAAAGTAGGAGCTGGGTATATACTGTGAAATGGATGGATGGAGAGATGGACGAATAGATGGATGGAGAGACAGTCATGTGAGAGTGGAAATAAACCTTTTCTTTCCAGAGCTAGCGCTGCTTCTTGACTCAGGCCACAGTCATACAGGCTGAGTATTTTCTTGGGTACCCATAGGAAGAGAGGCACACGGAGACAAGGGAAAAAAGAGAGAAAGGTATCAATGTTCCAACCCTAAAACATTGGTTAACTCTGCCAAGTCTTCAGCCTTGAGGAAGGTGTGGAGAAAGCGAACACTCTCCCACACTGCTGGAGGGACTTCAGGCTGGTACAACTCTTCTGAAGGGTAAGTTATATCAAAAGCCTTCATTTGTGTTCTACTTCTAAGAATTCACAGAAAAACCATCAAATCTGTATGAGGATAGTCACTGTAGGATTATTACTAAAAAAAGAAAATTAATTCACAAAAGCCCAACAGGTTTACTTTCGGCCCCATCCCTGGTATCTGGACAAACTCATAAGACTGCCTTCTCCCCAAGGGTTTGGTAAAACCCCATTAAATCAGTTAAACTGAAAACTAAATGTGGAGGAGTCAGTTCCTAGTATGTGGATTCAGAAGAAATGAGAACTATTTGCCCTCTGCCTCATTTCTTGAGTTCCGTTGAAAATGTTGCTAACAGGAGAGCAACAACTTTTCAAGTGGCCCATCTGTACCTTAATCAAAAGATTCATCTTATTTCCCAGGCTTCTATAGCATCATTAATCCTGCCAGGCCCCGTCTACTCACTGACTCTTTCCCACTTCTCCTGATCTGACTAAAAATTCAAAGCTCACTAAAAGTTCAACAGGACGAAATTGCCTCCTAAGATCAACTCTTTGGAGCCCAGTTCTGTGCTTTGTCTGGATGGGAAGCTGGACAGCGGCTCCCGCACGTTGGTCTGTAGTTACTTGTTCCCTAATCTGAAGACACTTAAAAAATAATCAAGGAGATGGCTTCGAAAACCAAATTAACCAGATGTGTAAGGAAATGAAAGACACCACGGTAGAGGACTAAGTCAACTTCTTTGTCTTGACCATCATGTGAAGAAAGCTGACATGCAAATCAAATTACAGGGCGCCTTCACCAATATTGACACCACAGAATAGAAAATTTTCTCCACGTGAAGAAACTGAAATAAGCTATGAAAAGCTCGCTCTTAAAAAATGGTTACAACTTCTGGGTATGTCTGGTTAATTCTGAACACATCTAAGACTCTGTCTTAGGGAGCTGGGCTCCCAACATTCTCAGACTGAAGCCACCACAGCTCCCCGCCTCATACACAAACGCTTACCTGGTTCCTCCTGCCAATCCGATTTGGTCCTGGCGGCTTCGCGGGGGACTTGACGCTCAGGGGGCTCCCGCCATTCTCCGTGACCTTCCCTACACTCATTACCGCTGACATCATGGTGTTGATGGAAGACAAGTCTGAACCTTCCAAGCCAATGGGCGAACTTGACGTCATTGGGACAAGGGTTTAAGCTTCTAAGAAGCCTCTGTCACAGAACTGAAAATTGGAAATTGCTGATGTGATCACTGGGAAGTTTAGGCTTCTGCTAGAGCCAGCTGGCACTGGCCATAGCTACCATAACTGTAAGTCAGGTCAAAACACCTAAACCCCTCCTTCTCCAGTTCAAGCTGACACTCGTACCATAATGACTTAAGCTTTCATCTAAATGAAGTATTATCATTCCAAAGAATACCTTTGCTTCCTAGGTGTATGCCATCGACACAACTCCCAAAGCCACCCGAGGCAAGTCTCTTGGCCTTTCCTAATCTTTCATTAGGCAGAGTGGGAAAGGCTGAGCCAATAATTAGGAGGCCCAGGGAGCTGCTATTTGGCCGGCACCCTCCTAATAACCTAACTCATGTACTACTATGGGCATGTTGCAGACCTGACCGCTAATGATGAGAATCGTCAGGTGTCACTTAACTCCACTGCTGCTATTCAGTGATTTCAACAGAGAGAGAGTTGTCTATGCCAGCTGAGATGCCAACCCTATCAGGATTATAACCAAATTTCAATCGACATAAAAAAGACTGTTTCTTAAAAAATACAAGTAGGTAATATGCCTATACCCCAGAAAATGGACAAAAGAAAACCCAGCTCCCACTGCCAATTACCTCCATTTTCTGCCCCAACTGATACACTGAAATTTTCCCCTGCTATAGCTATCATCCACGTGGAGGAGGAAATGAGTCTGTGTTTCACTCTTTTTTTTTCCTTCTCTTGGTATCACTCGTTGACGCTGGAAAGGAAGCAAAGGTAAAAAGAGTCAGTGAATGTCTTTTTACTTAGCGAAGAAAAAAGTGAAACCATTTATTTGCCATCATCTCAGACCATGATATTCACGAGAACACAGGGAGCACAAACGAGATGCAATTTCTAAGCCGCCTTTTCCTTCCCAAACCGTGTTCTGTGGTTGTTTTTCATCCTTAACTGATGTTCCCTGCGGCGCTGTCATCCTCCCTCCCAACAAATAATTCTGCGGTATTTTTCTTTCTGAAGCATATATGCACCGTGTTTCCCCGAAAATAAGACCGGGACTTACATTAATTTTTGCTCAGACAAAAGACGCATTAGGGCTTACGTTCAGCGGATGTAATCCTAAAAAATCATGCTAGGGCTTAGTGTCTGGGGAGGTTTTATTTTTGGAGAAACACGGTATATGTATATATTTTCTTTCCTATTCTACCCACCCCTCCATGAGGACTCCCCGACTGCGACTTGACCCACCTCCCACCTCTACCTAAAATTGACCAAAGACAGGCAGTTGAGGAATTCACTAAAGGCTCAGAAACCAAGGAATATGAGAAGAATGATCCAAGGAAAACTGGCCTATGGGCACATCAAAAGTTCCTTCTTCAGGCATTTTCTAGTTGTATTCCTCGCAACTAGAAATAATAAGGCTATAGGTATGGTCCAAACTAAGTCTACGGGTACACAATTTCTCTCATTTTATTTGGGAAGATATTATCTCCACAGCAAAGTGAACGCTTAGGAACAACACATGTGTGCTTAGAAAGAGCATGATTTCTTGTGGTTTCCTCCTCCAACTTTAGGCAAGTGGCCTAGGGTGACACATGGTAACACCCCGAGCAGCTACAAATGTGTCCAGCACCTGAGCAGGAATGGCCTCCTGGGAATATAAACTTTAAGTGATGTTGCCACCAGCTCACAAGTCCTGCCTCTAAAATCCTACCAGAGAGTCACCAAGGATCTCAGGACAGTACTTTTCTTGTCAAAGACAAAATGCCTTCTTGTTAATAGACATTCCGAAGATACGAACCCAATGGTTTTCTAAATAGTAGGACTAAGTACAGAAACATACACCTTAAGACAACTGATTCAGACTCACTTCTCACGTATTTCCCCATCAAGAGAAGAACGTTGTGATCAAAATTAAAGAAAAAACCAAACTGGTGTCTATGAAGTTTCTCCCCATGGTAGAAGACCACTGAAACTTATTAAAAATTGTGCTTCAAACTTTCCTTTGTTAACTGTCTTTGAAAGTTTATTTGACAGATTTCTCTCTAGGAAAAAACATTTGACATGGCGCGCGCGCGCGCGCGCGCGCACACACACACTTCTTTTGTAATGGATTTCTAACAAAAGTATCATGAGTTTCCTAGAACTGTTGTAATCAATCAGTGCATAGTTGTTTGATTCAAAAAAGTGGACACCTTCAACATCAAAAACATCTTCATCCTTTTAAATATACTTCCCCATGGTTTTAATGTATAGTAAATTATAAAACAACTGACTAGAAATCTTTGCTGTAATTATGTTATGTCAGTAAAAAGAAAATTAACCTTTCTACCAACTTCTACCAACAGTAGGAGTTTAGAAGATGATCTTGCTTTGGTCCTATGACTATACTTCGAAAAGAAAAATGTGGTCGAGTTTACTTGGGACTTAGGTTAGAACAAACACCTTTAAGACTAAATATAAAATTTTAAGGTACAAAAAATATTTTTTAATTTTAGCATTGGAGTGGAGAGGAGGGAAATAGTCGATATGAAATTAACAAAAATGTATTCATTAAGCAAAGCCAAACCGCCAGTAAGAACTTTTGTCACTGTCCCTATAACATCAAAGATAAATCCTTGCTTAAGCAACCAGAAAGTGTATACTTATTCTGTAGCTTGTTATGACGCTGAGATTCTCAGGCTGTTTGCAACAAAGTGCAAAGAGCTTTCTGGTGATTGCAAAGGACTGTTGTGAAGGTTCCAAGGACTGTTGTTGACTTGCGTTCTTGAGGTCACAGACATTTGTAATAGAGAGAGAAAAAAGACACATTCTTGCAAACTACCTAAGTGTCTTAAGTATGGGATACCTAGCAATAGTCACCTAACCAACATAAGGGCTGAACGTCCCAAGGTGCTCATCCCAATTGGAAAAGGAGAAAAGTCATGCAAACATGTTTCCCATTCTGTCTAGACAGGAAGACACTTGCTAAAAATTTATTTCCTCCTTTGGGATAAACTGTAGTGTGACATTACCCATTGACGACACCAAGATCACCTACATTTACTTCTTTTTCCTGGCTGAAAGTAAACAGCAATTTTTAAAACAATAGAGACTCTTCTCATTTATACTCTGAAAGTGCAATTAACAAAATAAAACTCCCAGCTACACTCATCCTTGAAGAGCTGCTTCAGGTGGAACCCAAACCAGCCCCTTGGAGCAAGATTTCACTCCAGTTTGCTCTTGTGTCTTATACGTGAATTCTCCTTTGGGACTATGGCGCAGGGAAAATGGAAAGCACCTGGGATGAGACACAATGCAGAATACTGCTCCGTGTTGGGGAAAATGATCTACGTGAACACGAAGGCTCATGTATGCACTTATTTAAGTGGACGCCAGCTGGCCAGTGTTAGGGAGCTACACCTACCCCACGTCTGCCTCTGGGCTAGGCTACACTGTAACCCCACCCACCCAACCTAAACCTTCTGATACTCCAGCTCAGGCAACGAAAGATAAGATTAACAGTTTAAGGGCTTTTTACAAAGCACATTTTCCTTTATGGGTATTAATATTTTCACTCTCTCCTTTGCCCCATTTCTTCTCCCTGACAACATCCACACATCAGCCCCATCACTGCAAATAATAATAATAATAATAAATAAAATTAAATTAAAAATCACTGACCCCATTCTAATACAATCTCCAACTGGAATCAGAGAGAACTGGGAACTCAGATGAAATTCCTAAGTCATACATATGAGAAGAAATCACTGTCTTCATGAACACGGCCAAGCAGACTGGCCTGGTATTCCAGCTTTTAACACAACAGTCTGGACTTGGGAGTGGGGAGGGAGAAGCCCAGAATGGGGGTGTCTGAAGTGTAGCTTCTTGTGAGACAAACACTAGACACCCTTTCGAAGAGTTCTCATCCCACACCTCCGGCAAGAACTAGCAATTCAGTTACAATTTTACCCCAGGACCTGCAGAAGAGGGAGGGACACAGAGCGAAAGGAAGACTCAACATTCAAAGTTATTGTGACTCAAGGAAAGTCAATAAAGTTTAACTGACCTGTTTACCTCGTCTTATCAAGCTGGCCCTCCTTACTGAGGAGCTGGTGCTGGCTGGGCCCAAACGTGGGCAGGGTCACACCTCAAAGCAACCACCTCTGGAGGAGAATCAGAGCAACCTACAAAAATGAGAAAAGATGAAGTTATGAGGGAGTCAACACCCAAACGATCGCATCTCTATATCTATTTCTCCACTCAGTGCTACCAGGAGTCACAAGCTAAGGACAGTAAAATGTTTTCCACCCCTGCCTGCACTTTATAAGCTTCCAGCTCCCAGGTTGATTACCCCCTGTCGTCTGCTAGCATTGGACCAAGAGCAACCGGAGGCAAGCGTGGCTTAGACCAACGGGAGCTCCCAAAGCACGCTTCCACAATGTCAGGGCAACATCACCTGAGGATGGCTGGGACCACTGGCTCCAAAGGGAGCTCAGGCATCTTAAGGGCGTGTTTCAAGAGTAGAGAAGGATGAGACGTCACGAAGTGCTATCAGAAACAGAGAGGAAAAAAGAAGAGCCGAAGAAAGTAAAAAATATGGAACTAAACAGTCCCTCAATGTAAAGGAGAAAGTATTAGATCTTTTCCTGAGTGATGAGGGAAGTGTCCATATAACAGTTCAAATAGGACCAAATGAGTATTTTTTTCTTTTCTGTAGAGAAGATGCAGAAAACGACTCAAATTACAGGCGCCCTTCAAGAGTTCGAGAATGTCTGCTCTGGGTGCCAAGGGCCTCAAATGCCTGACCTGGGAGAAAACTGTCTGGTCCTCGGCAAAGTGAGAGAAAACTGGAATGCAGCATTTTCCGGAGCTACAGCGTTCAGCCACACTCTCTAGGTCTCTGAAAACAGCATCCCGCAGCTAAGCTCAAGAGTGAAAAACTGGGAGAACTAAATAAGTAAAATAAACCACAACACGCACAAAACCTCTAGAGAAATATTTGCCTGGTATGTGTTCTCGTTTTTCTCCCTTTTTGGAGAGTTGGGAAAAGCTACCCAATCATGTGACACACCCAGTTATCACCTTGAATCTCACTCACTTTGTCCACACCACTGCAGTTACTGAGAACCAGAGGTGGCAAACCCCTATCAGACCCCTCAGTTGGGGGCGAGAAAGCCCCACCAGCCCCTTCTGTTAGAAACAGCTCCTCACAACTTCTCACACTGAACAGTTTCTCTTTCTTTATATCTCACTGCTTCCATTCGCCATCTTTTTTTCTTTGTGCCTCTCTTGAAAAGTCCTTTGGATTTTGAACAAAGTATCAAGAAACAAGGGGTGACTCATACTGGACAGCCCCAGAATGGGGCAGAGACCCCGTAAGCCTGGAGGAACCCTCACTACCCTAGTAATTCTCAATGTTTCTTGGGGCCAAGACCTTCCCTGAGGATCTTATGAAAATTACGGACCTTCCCACAGAAAAATGCAGTCTAACATTTTCCTTCAGGGGCCCCAGAAACCCATCAGAGAAAGGTAGGACAAGAATCCTGGTTTTACTTGATATATAACCCACCTTCCCTGAAACTATGAATTGAGTCAATTTTTATTAAAATTCTCATGAGGTTTCAGAAATACAGGAACAAAACTTCCTTTCAGATCATCTCCACCCATCTGAACTTAAAGATGCCTAAGGCGAAATTAAACACACACACACAAACGCAAGCAAAGTTTCCCTGTTATTGTTCATTTTTAAATTAATGGCACATTTTTTTAGGAAGAAAGTCTAGAGAGGAATAGCTCCATGATTTTTTTCTAGAAACCACCAAGATCTCAGAATAAGTGAATTTAAATTTAAGTTCTATACATAATTAACAAAAACACACATCAGAGAGACAAGTCTCTCGAATTAAAAAATTTTCCAGAATATAACTAAGACTCTCATTAAAATTTGGACCCACTCCCTCCCCTCATTTAAAAAAAGAGGCTTTAAAATGTCCAAGTAACCCCGTCAGCACCCACAGAGGCCAACCTGACGGACTTGACCCTGAGACTGCTTTCCTCTGGTCTGGGATGTAAATGACTGGAACATTGAGAAGGCCTTGCAGTTAAGCTGAGTAACAAGAGTAACCATCCTGTTTGTTTTGGGTTCCACGAGGCTGGAGGGATTCACAGAACTCAGAGAGTGGAAAAGTACAGGGCAGATCTTGGAAGAAAATTTAAGATACCCCTCACCTCTATCAACACTGCCTCAGGGGGCGAAAAAAGACTGGTGAGATGACGCCTGGAGGGAAAGGTGACAGAAGCCAGGCTGGGGGGGCGTGGGTGTAGTGGCTCCTCAGGGAGGATGCTGGATTCCTGGATTTGTATCCCTCACAGGCTTTGCTCAGACCCAGTGGAAGCGGGGTGACTTGGAGAGGGCAGAGGTCCTTCTGTGCAGATGAGGGGGATGGGCAGGCCGGCCCCCAGCCTCTGAGGAGAGGAGATAAGGGTCAATGCTATGTAAAGCCAGAAAGGGAAGATTTAAGGAGCCTGTCCCCAGGTCCAAGATAGCAAAGAGGAGATGAAAGATAAAAGAGAAGATGCTCTAGAAACAAAGCTTTCCAGCTTCTGAAAAACCTGCAGATTCTTAAAGTGAAATCTAAAATCTGTCCTCAGGCTTCCAGGAAAGACGAGCTAAGCTGAGATGCCTGGGATGACAGAACAGGCCCTCAGGACGCTGCAACAGTGAGCTTGACAACACCGAACCAGGAGGGTGCAGTGCTGGGCCCGTGTGGCCATCCTCAGACACGTGGGATGATGGATCCAATGGCGGGAACACCCTAGTAACAGCCTGGCTGGCCACTTCTGGCCAACCCAGGACAGGCTAAAAGAGCTGAAGAGGAGTTCAGACACGAAAATGCTGTGAGCGGTGGAGCTTAACATCTCTGGAGGGATGGGCTGAGGCCGAAAGGCATTGTGCCCAGTCTTGGCTAGCTGGGGACAGAAGCAAACCAGGCTACATGTGGCACCATGGCATTGCCTGTTTACTCTCCCCTGCCTGCCAAGCTCAGGGCAAAACCGTCTCCCCTAACCAGGACAGCCTCGCGTGTGCTCTGAAGGCTAAGACAGCTGTGATGACGGCTCTGAGTTCCAGGAAGTTGATGTGTTTCTTGGCGTAGGGTTCAGTCTGTGCCTTGGATAGGGCGGCAACCCATGCAAGTCACCCTCCCCCCTTGCTGACAGGGACATGGTCAAACGGAGCCTTAGATTGTCACGCAGAAAGTCTGAGCAGGCCCTGCACAAGCGGGTGCAAAGGGATGTTTTAGCCAGTTCTGGATCTTCCCCCTGGGTGAGGAGGGACCACTAAGAAGGGGAGGAGGGGGGATACACCTCTCGGCCCACGTTCAAGACAGAAAGTGCAGAGAGGAGAGCGAGGTGCTGCGGGCCCCCACTTGGGTTGTCTTCTGACCTCCGTCTCAGGACTACAAGAAATGGTCAGACTTTCTAACTTGCCATTCAAAGCCCTCCATGCTCTGGCCTCAGTGTACCTTCTGGCCATCTTGCCCACCAGTCCCCACTGTTACCTCCTCTCTGTTCAATTTCTTCCCGCAGAACATCCGCCTGCCTGCCCTCACCACCCCATCCCTCAGCGGCCACTTTCCACACGCAGCCTCCCTGATTCCCACTGACCCCAGGCTCTTCGTTCCGAACTTGAACTCTGTACAAGTGGTAGAAGCAGCAACAGCAGCAGACACTTTTGAATCCACATGCTTTCACCTTTATAATAAACACCCTGTGAAGGTGTACAGATGAGGAAATTAAGGTTTCGGGGTTAAGTAACCTGCCCCCAACATCATGGTGGTAGAGCAAAGCAAATCCCATTTCTAGTCTCTGTTAAGTTTCTTTTGGACAGAATTTGCAACTCCTGGCACACGGCTTGAGAGGACAGATGCACTCCCCTCAGTCACATTCTCTGACTTCTAACAGTCATATTCTGAGTCATTTCTGCCCCTCCAGACTGCTCAGTGCCTGGCCTCTCATTTCTGCGAGAAGAGAGGCAGGAGAAAGTGGGTCTCTCCTCTCGCCTCTACCTGTTCCTTCCTTTCTGTGCCAGGAGGCAGGACTGGACTTTCACCTCACACTACAAAGCTTACTGCACAGGGCAAGAGTTTGCAATCCCTCACTCACAGCCCTTGCTGAACAAAGGGAACGGGACTCCACACCCGTCACCACTGTGTCTAGAACTACCCAGGCCAGGACCAGGTGAAGCCACACAGCCCCATCCTGTCCGGGTGGCGGGATCCAACTGACCCACCAGTGTGAGTGAACCTGAGTTCAGCAGTGACCTGTGTGCTCCAGTCACTTCTGCTTCCATGGAAATTGAATGCAGACCCGCAGCAAGAGGAAGCCCTGATGGGGGAGCCCACATGTTCAGGTGCTGGCGTTCCAACAAGGTGTGAGTATAGGAAGCAGTGGGGGGCAGGAGATGGGGAGCACAGATGGTGGGAGTGAGTAGGCAGAACGGCACAGTTCAAAAATTAAGCAGACACCACGTGAAGGGAACCTTACAAACAGTCTCATCTAGTGAACGAGAAGTTACCTGCCACTAACCCTCCAATACAGCCACCCCAAAGAGTAGTCTCCATCCAGCAGCGTCGTGGACTGTTTTTAGAAATGCAGATTCTCAATACATGGACGTCATTGTATGACACCTTAAATTTACCCAGTACCGTGTCACTGTATTTCAAGAAAATGAAAGAAAAAGATTCTCAGGCCTCAGCCCTGGACTGCTGCCTCAGAAACTCCTCTGGGCTCCAGGGGACTGTGATCCAATCTTGAGAACCAGGGCTCGTGTCTTTTCGAAGAATTCTGGAAGAAGGGTGACCAAGGATCTCCCGGAAAAACCTTCCTTCTGTGAGGGTTCAGGAACAAGGTTTATCACACCCTCAAAGCAAAAATCAAGGTGCTGGTTCTAATTTTAGCTTTGTTCAACCCAATAAAATAATAAATAAACAAGGGGAGATTAACCTATGCAGGGCCTATTTTAGCTTCCTCAGGAACGGGATGTGTCGGATGTTAGTGTCAGGCAGGGCTGGGCCACTCAGCCCCGGCCTCCTTGCAGCCCTAGAGCCTCACAACCACAACTCCAGTAAACGGCCTCACCAAGCTGTGCCAGTCATGGGAAGGCTTCCTGGCGGGTGCTGTGGGATGGTCTCTCAAGTGAAACCCTTTGGCTAGAATTTCCAGTGGTCTTGGACAAACTCATGGTCCCCCCAAATTTCTCTGCTGCCACAAGGGGCAGGTGAGAAGGAAGAGTTAAGGATAATCCTGAGGGAAAGCAATCCTGCCTATGGTTCCCCCGGCCCCAAACCACCTCACCATCTAGCGTGGTTCCTCTCTTACTGAGACTCATGGATGGAGGAGGACAAATCAAAGGGAGATCATTCCTGCAGCCTAACGTGACTGCCCCTTCCTGAGAGGATGTCAGATGCCGCCCAGTGGGTACCAGGACTAGTAAGCTGCTGGTGCTACTTTTCAAAAGGCACGTTCACTGTCCTGAGGAAAGGAACACTTTAATGTTCTGGCAGGTGAGGGGGGGAAGGAGGAGCTTACGCGAGAGGGACAGGTTCCACGCCAGAAGCAGTTTCTCTCTTAAAAGTCACTTAGATATTTTAATTGTTATATTACAAACACACAACTTCAGCAGGGAGGCAAGCATTGACTAGGAAGGCCGGGTTCTTGCTTACCAAATTCATCTACGTAAGTCAGATTAAATGTACCAGTTAAAATATGAACTGCTGGAAAGGTGGACAGATTTTCTGGTACAAGCTAGATAAAACTATCCTCTGACCACCCCCCATTCTTCTTCCTGCATTTATCTCTCCGCAGGCTCTTGGCTTCTTGAGAAGGAGGAAATGGGGCAACGTCCGATTATGAGCTTTTCTCTCAGTAAATAAGACTGTGAAGAAGCTGACTCCACGCCTTGCAGCTCGGCTCCTGGGAACAGGTCTTACTGACAGGATTTGACTACTGCCAGACCAGAGAAGCCACATGGCAGCCATTATCCGTGCCTGCTCTTCCGGGAGGGGACCCTGTCACTCTCCCCAGGTGAGCCAGTCTTTCCCTAAACACTGCTTTTCTGCCACCAGGACCTGTATTTCATCACCTTTCTGCCCAACTTAGCAGGAACCTGTACAGTTCTCTATTCTTCCTGAAGAGGCTGGTGAGAAAGGAGGTGGGTGGCCAAGGGGGCCTAATAAGGGAGCACTGCTGCCACCCTCAACCCGGGGGCAGGGCAGGGTCTCCCAGGCTGAGGCAGGAAGAGCACCCTGCAGGGGATTAGCGGGGAGGACCCCGCCCTACCCTAAGATCTCCTCCTGCTGGCTTATCAGGAAAGGGTAGGGAGAGGCCTCCACACCATACCTTGGCCCAGGAGTTTATAAACAGAAAAGGAGACTATTGCTAGAATAGAAAACAGGGTTTAAGTCAGAGAATGTCAGAAGTCCAGTGTATATCCAATTACACGTCCCTTCCCCAATAACTGGGGGGAGGGGGGCATTAACAATTTGTGACATAACCTCTAAGGCCAGAAAATGTGTTAGGCACTTTACATGTATCTTTTCCAAATCTTGTTAGGTAATGATTAGATTATTTGCTGGGTAGTACACAGCTTTTAAGGGGCAGGGCCAAAATTCTTGTACTTTCTGCTGCACCACAAAGAGGATCACTGAAAAATCATTCAGAGAAGGGTGATTAGCAAACTACAGGATTAAGAAACCAAGTCAGGGGGAAACAAGAAATGGCTGAAGGAACTAGAGATGCTCAGCCCATCGAAGAGAAAGAAGTGGAGACGGCCAAGGGCGGCTGCGAACATCTGCAGGGAAGGGGGTACACTCTCCCCACGTGCCCACCACGGCAGAAATAAAGTTTGGGCGGCAGGCACAGAGAAGCCCGTCTGGGACTCCTCAATTCTCTCTCCCAGAGCTTTGCACAACGAATGCTGCCCACAAAGGGAATGAGGCCCCAGAAGGCAAGGAGCTTGCTCTCCCTGGGAGTTTCCAGCACAGTCCTGCAGTAGTGGGAGACCGAATCAGATCATTCTTCTCACGTCCGGATTCTGCGCTTCTAAGAGGGCGGTCCCTTTTTGATAATACCGTGAGATTCCAAAACAAGCACCAGGAAAATAAAGCACAGTAGTGTAACTTAAACAGCACATGACACAGAGTCTTAAATCTTGGACTGGAAACTCCGCTTGCCACCAGTGGAACAACTCCAAGTCTCTGAGCCTCACTGCTCTCATCCAGAAAACAAAGCCAGTAATACCTGCCCTCCACACCTTATAGTACAGAAATCCATCAAAGGAACACTGATTACAACACTTTACAAATGGTACAGCACCCCGCAGGACAAGCTATTGATGTTGTTCTCTTTACCCCCCAACATTCTGGTTCACTTAGCCCTGAGCAGCAATCCCCAACTCCGTGATTCACTCATGAGCCCCCCGCCCCCGCCACCCACCTCCGCCACTGGACTGCCAGTGCTTTGAGGGCAGGGGCCAGTGTGATGACCTTAAAAATTTTCTGCTCCAGCCCCTAAGCTTAGCAATGAAATACAAATATAATTTGGCTCATTGTACATGCAATCCTATGAAAAGTAAGGAGCAGGAAATAAAGCCCCTCCAGCTTCAGTTCGCCACGGAAACAAGTCCTGGTTGGCTTCACATTTGCTTTATCAAGGGAGTTGGCACTGCTGGCTCCCAAGGGCGAGGCTCAGTCTTCCTTACTCTCCCCACCTCGTCCCTCCCAGCGGCAGGATGGCAGAATCTGACCCCGTGCAGCTGACACCCAGCCACTAGCTTCAGACTCTCAGGCACTGGATGGACCTCAGCAATGGGACTGTTTGGACAGGACTCTGAAGAGGACCTCAGCTTCTTCAGTCACATTTACAGCTCAGGGGAGCAGGCTAGGGTCAAGTTCAGTCGCAGTTTGCTCAGTTTTAGGCAATATCCTGCAAGTCTTTAACAGGCTCTAAGGTCGTGAGGCTGGCCTTTCTGACATGCTGAGGTAAAGGGTCAGCAGCTGCAGAAACAGGATTCTCTACTTCCCCTCCCCCCACCAGAAGGAGCTGGATGCCAGCACCCCAAGGCAGGTGGTTAACCCACCATCGGGGCTTTAAATTGCCAGGATTCAGAGCAATTCAGCAGGACAGCCCTTATAAACAAACATAATCCAAATGACCTTGTGAAAGACAGTGTTACTCGAAATGCTTCTACCCTAACAGCTCAAAGAAGGCCATGGAAGGAGATCACATCTTTCCTCGCCCACTGGAAAAGCGGTCAGCTGTGGTCAAAATTTCACAGTGGGTAACCAGACATTACAAACCATCAGCTGACAATGACTGTGCTTGGTGAATGTACCAGGAGCTGATGGCCTGCCTTTGTGCCTTCTACTGGATGACCTTGTTCCCCTCTGTTTTGCCGCTAAGAAAATTATTCACTGCTATATCTATGAAAAAAACAAATACTCCAAGATGTAGGTGGTTGATAAGTGTTTATCGCAAGCCAACCAACCAAAAACACTAGCAAGCCAATGGATTTTCTTAAAGTAAACTGAGCAAAACCCAAAGGCTACTGCAGGGCAGGATGGGGCATCGGGAGGGAAGGTGACACTACTAAGTGACCAGCAGTAGCACCTTGAAAGGAAGGCAGGGGCGTGGGCCTGGAGGAAGTTGGAGGCACTGAGGCCCTCCTGATTATCTCTCTCCTAACCTGCTGAGCGGAGGACAACGGGACACCTTGGGGTGTCTGACTGAGCTGCCGCTACTGCTGCTGGACCGGCACAAAGGGCCAAGCGCCCCGGCCCAGCAGGGTCTGAAACAAGTGTCACGCACCCAAAGCACATTTGTTCCTTTGCGGGTTGACGAAACTCACACAGGCTGCTGACCATGCCCAGGCTCTTCAATGTGGGTTCACATTTTATCAACCCCACCCTGAGAAACAGACAACCCGTTTGCAAGCCCCTACAAGCCCCCACCCCCACACACCAAAGTCACAGAGAAGAGGAAGGAAAATGTAAAAGGGGAGAGATGTCCGCCAGCCTGACAGGTGACGACTTCAGCCAGGTATGCGAGCGCCGGCTGCCTCCCCATTGGCAACCGGGGTACACGGCTTCAGTGAGGGGCTGCGGTGCCTTCCGCTCGGCCGGGAGACAGCCTGACACCTCCACCAGGTCCCCGTGGCTCACATCCATCCACAGGGAACATCTCCGGAGCACAAAGCTTTGGAAGCCCAAGCTAAAGCCCATGGACTGCAGCAGTATACATAAGGCAAACACTCCCAGTCAAATGGACCGTTTTAGATGAAAAAAGAAGGGCCTCTACCAATATTTTCATGACAGGAAATTGTTTTAGTGCATTTGTGAAACCATGTCCTGCTTCTCAATAGAGCCCCTCAACACGCTTGCAATCGTAAAGCTGAGGGTCCCTTGCTCACCCCCTTCCTTTGACTTGAATGTCTGTGATAAAGGCACCCTCCGGTTGTTCAGAAGGAACGTCCCTGCTCTTTGCTTTTATCTTCCCTTAACAGTTTGCCATCCACTGATAGGAGGGGCCTTGCCTCCAACAGTCCACACTTTTATCTCCCGCTGACCACGCAGCAACATGAAGCCAAGGGCTGGATTTCCTGCAGCTCGCCTAGAGGGGCTGTTTGACTTGTTTAAAATATTACTGGCCTCCAGAACCTTGGAACGATGCCCAAGCAACACCTACCCAGCATCCATTTCAGCTTCAACTTTAAAAGGTCTCCAAGTCCAATGTACCAGCATTCCCCGCACTTCAGTGTGGGAGAGACTTGGCCAATTCTAAGAAAGAGAACTCGGTTTCTGGGCTCACGTACATATTTGCTTTCTGTCTGCAGCAAACTGAAGAGCTGTCTTCATCGAAGTCCACATAACTCCCCCAGAAATTGGTTATGGTAGCTCAAGTAAAGCTGCGTTTATACTACTGTTACTACAATAACTCACCAGCACACAGAACAGGACACCACGTGTGTCCTTGCATAAGCAAATGGCCAGGAACACACCGAACCCCTCATCTGCAGTGGTGAGACCATGTCCTCCGACGTCCCTCCCAGGCCTGAGTCTGCGTGTGAGAGTCAACTGTACTGGAACGCCTGTGTGCTTTTAGGTCCAGCGTCCAAAGCACTTCCACCTCCTAACACTGTGAGCATTCCTGTGAATAGCCATCCAGGACTAGGAATAGCAGCAAACTCCACTTCTTAATCCAGGCAGTTGTGGGACCGGGTGCCACTTATGGGACGGGCTGGCCAGCGGGAGTTCACACATCAGGGCAGAAGACCCTGACTCCCTGCCATTCAAGGCCCAGAGTTTCATTGTCTTGGCATCACATCAGCATCTGTGAGGTTAATGGGTTCAGAGGATAAGATCAGATGTTTAAAACAGTCCGCCAGTGTTCCTTTCTGGAGTATAAGGAATCTTTCCAGAATCAATTAAAGCAAAGAAAAACGTCCTTGCCTAAGTACCCTTTAACCCCTCATGACCTCAGAGGTAAGAAGGCTGGGTAAGAAAGACAGAGGAGTGATGACCGGAGGTGCGAGACTGTGGAGAAAACGGTGGCAACGAGCGACAGAAGCCAGGTTACAGATTAAACTCACAAGGTCAATTTCTATGCCAGCTCTCCAAAACTCCAGAGCTGATAGTTTTAGGATCTTTTTTTAACAAGGCTAGATAGCAGAGTTAACAAAGGGTGTGCAGAAACCAGGGCAGCCATGCTAGCTCCATGCAAAACCTCGTGTGCTGCATTCTGGGTGGCCCCTCACCTATAGCCACAGGACTTGGCACTGTCATTGGCCCATCTGAGAACAGGAGCCAGCTAACCGGTTTGGCCCCACCGGCCAAACGGCAGGCACTCTTTCACATCCTCAGTTCCTCCCAGCCATGAAGTCAGGAACAACCTGTACAGACAAAGAAAGTAGGAAACTTGCGAAACCACGGCATCCACCGTGCTCTCTCAATATGCCCGAGGAAACTTTTTCAAAGCCCTTTAAGATGCTTCATTACAATTCTGGAAAGAAAAAGCCGTCCACTACACCCAGGCATGCACATGTTCACACAAACCCAATTTCATGCTCTGCCGGCCCCACAGCTAAAACACAGCTCAAAATATAACTCAAGAGAGTGGCCCTGGTTGCTTAACAGGTTTGGAATTGTAACTGACACTTTTCCATAAACTCTATTAGAGGTCAGTGACATCCTGGCATGTTCCCAATCTGGAAACAGCATTTTCCTAAGGAGGGAAAAAAGGTCTAACAGATTATACAACAATTTGCTACCTGGCCACAGTGAAAATGCTGTATGCAGCACGTCAGGGAAAAACCCTTCGTGTCTCTTTATTCCTAATGCTGTGCTCGGGACAGGCAAGAATGATCCTTTCAAGGCTGCACCCACAAGAAACTGCTAATTGTGAGGATGACTTTTTTTTTTTAATCCTACTAGCCAAGATTTATTTAATGGGATGAGAGTTTGGAAGACAGATGTGAAATGTAATCCTGCGTCTGCCTATCTTACATAAAGATTTTGAAAGAACCATACTACTCATATATTCTGTACAACCCAAATTTGTAGTCAAATATTATTATTCTCATTCACAACATTAGGCAAATGCTCCTTTAATTTTTTTCAGCTTGTAGAAAGAGAAAACAAAGGGACACATTACCCCATCAGAGTTGCCAGGACTTAAAACTTTCACAGCCTATTCGCACTTATCGTTTCTATGGCTTCCTATGGCTTCGGCCACCAAGGTTACATTTCACAAATGGGTGGTCGGTCTCTTTAGTTTCCTGCAGTTTGAGTTCCAGGGCCATCCTTGCTCTTTTCAGTATGCTCAAACCAAAGTTTAGGAGCGTGCACAGAAAAATGTGCATTCTCTGCAAGGTGTTAAAATTAGTTGCTTAAGATGTCCTATACTATTTTTGTACCCTATACCATTTTTACATAGGGCAAGATTTGGTATCAATGTAAAGACTTGAAATAAGATGATCATTCTCGGACATTTGTCTACTAATATTCCAGCTGTTAGAACCACCAGGAGCTGAGAGACAAAGCCCCTGGCCTCCAAGGCTGATGCTCAGGCTGGGGAGATAGAGTAGACATGACACAAAGAGATAAATTCCAATCCAGGGGAAAATGTATTTTGAGTCAAACATTCTAAGGGCTGCAGGGCTCCCCAGGGGTATGTCATCAAGCATGAGGGCAGTAAGCAAAAGCAAACCTGAGCATGAAGGCAAGATCTGGCTTTCGAAAGACTGGGCATTCCACTTAGAAGGGAATGCATGTGAGAAAGCACGGAGACCGAAGAGGCACATCTGGATGGAGCAGGGTCGCGAAAACATTAGTTCCTAAATGCCTGTTTTCACCCTTCTCCAGTGAAATGAAAAAAATTATTGAGATTTTCACAATGCTGAATGCATTTTCTTTTTTGTTAGGTTAAAATACCCCCTTTTAAAATGAGATGATAAAGATAGCAGATGATGGAGACTGTTTTATAATGTCCTTATTTGGAAAAAGAAAAAGTGGCAATCCAGTGTCTAACTGCAAGGGTTTTGCCTTACGTTCCTGGCCCATGAAAACAGAGCCCCTGAGAGACCCAACTATAGCAGCACGTTGTACGAAAGGAGGAAGAAGAGTGGGGGAAATGGCAAAGAGGGGGCTGGCAAAATTATGCAATTATGCAGAGGTCAAAGGTTCCATCTCACAGGGACCGACTTTATCCTGTGGCCATGGGAACCCACTGAGGGGTTCCCCACTTTTGTTTTAACCCTGGGATGAAATAATCATATCCATATTTAAAAAGCTCTGGGCAGCAGTTTAAAAGACGGAGATTAGAGGCACATACCCAGTTAAGAAGCTACTGCAATACTATCTAAGGGACAGACGTAAGGAGCAACGGGATCCAGAAAATGCCACCAAGGGACCCACCTTGCTGTGAGGAATGAGGATGAGAGAGACGCTGGGCTTCCTGCATTAGCAAGAGAATGGGAAGCAAGGCAGTTCACTGAGATACAGAAGAAATTCCCAATAGCAGAGGATAAAGAAAATAGAACAGGAGGAGACTGGATGTGGAGCGGCAGGATTGAGAGGAGCTCTGTGTAAAAGAAAACCTAAGAATGTCCACAGACAGGAGCGGAGGGGAAGGAGGAGCCGGTGTTGGAGGAGGTGGGAAAGGAGAGCCGAGGAGGGGGGGGGCTCCCAGGCACGGGGGATGAAACGCTTGTGATTACGGAACACCTTAAACAGGAGCCACATAAATGCACGTGGCATCGTCAAAGCAGACTCTGCCAACGAAAATTGACCACGATAAGCAGCTGATGTGGGGGAAAGTGCTTAAAAAGCCTTAACTTGAAGTTACAAGTCTACAAGAAACTTGACCAAATATAAAACACCAACAAAATCCCTCCTTCCCTCACTCTTCCTAACATGCTAGTTACGGAGTTAAAACACTTTACTGAGTTGATATGCGCTGGAGCAATGCTGTCCAGCTTAGAGTTCTGTAAGAAAGAAAACACTCTTTGTATGTGATGTCCCATATGATAGCCAGTAGCCACACATGACCATTTGCACTTGAAATGAGGCTAATGTGAGTAGCCAAACTTTAAATTTTTATTTCTGCTTCACTTAAAACTTAAATAGCTACACGTGGCTAGTGTCTGCCCGGCTTTTGTATCAGACAGCACAGGTGGATGGTATTTTTTCTCTCTCCAGTAATCTTGGGTTTCTAGACTGTAGTCCTTATTTTGTTTGCCTCCAAGGGTTTTTAGCCTTAAGGCAGGAATAAAGGTGTATGGTTTTAGTATGGTTTTACCTGCAAACAAGGGAGGGGACCATAAGCTGATCCCTGAAGTAACTTCCTTTGCTTCGATTCTTCTTTCTTCCTGGTGTTTCTCAGTTCCAACGTATAAAGGGAAATAACCCATGAAAACCAACCACAGAGGGACATCTAAACAGACTGACTCGTTCTAGGAGGTGAGTCATCACCACCATGCCCCACCTACCCACAACCTGCTCAGGCCCGGGCCCACCTCAAACACGCAGGTCAATGTGTGAAAACATGGCAAAATGTTTTTAAAGTTAGATCCAGTTTAAAAAGCAAGTCAGTACATTTCAGCACTCTACGTTATGAGACTGTGTCTATGGACAAAGGCTGGAAGATGCACCCTGAAGTGTCACTGAAATATGGTGATTTTCAAAACAATAAAAGTATAATTTAATGTCACTGTAAACTTGATTATTTGTAATTTAAAATTATTTTTTAAAAATGTACAAGAAATGGAGCGGCCGGTTAGCTAAGTAGGTTGGGGCGTGATGCTGCTAGCACCAAGGTTTGCCGGTTCGATCCCCACATAAGCCAATGTGAGCTGCGCCCTCCTTAAAATGAAAAAATAAAATAAAATAAAATAAAATAAAATAAAATAAAATAAAATAAAAAGAAAATAATCAAACTGCACTCCTTCTTAAGATGTGAAACTGTTACCTCCTTCCCTCCACAATTTATATCTAGTCATAGCCAAGTGCCTGGCACACAGTCGGCATTTGCTTCATTCATTCTGTAAATATGAGCCTATTATGGGTCACCTACCTATTAGGGATTGATATGCTCAGGTCTACAGACAAGTACAAGATTCATACCCATGAAACTTGTATGTAAAAGTACTACCACATATGTAAAATTTATGGGTATTCATTTTGCGGTGGAAGAGTCCATAGATTTGATCACTTTCAAACCTTCCTTTTCTTGTAAAGATGAGATCAACCATGTAATTCACTTTAAATAGTACCTGACACATACATGGCAATAACTCAATGAAAGGTAGTGAAATCAATCCCATGAACAATCTCCCAATGCCTGCTATAAACAGTTATAATTTTAGAACAGAACTCACCCCACACAAAGGATGGGGGGGTCCCTGTGCACGCCACCTATATCACTGTGTCTGTGGTTTTGTTCTGTCCCCGTTGTGCCAGGAATAGCATTCCAATAACTGTTAGAAGGCTAATAAGAGTGAGTTTCTTGATTCTGACTATTAGGTTAAAACTTCCTGAATGCATATTCTCACCATCTCTGGACCATCCGAGGCACTGAGGAGGTTCTCTGTAATCCGTGTATAGATGTAAATGTGGCTGGCCCAAGCAATTCCTGGGAATCTCAAAGGGGTCCCAGAATAGTGTGTGGTCTTGTGGAGGATGTTTGTTTTGCAATTAACAAAAGGTAAGGGAGGCATTAGTGAGCCTTTTAAATAGAAGCCAAGAACTAAAACCGAGTCCTCTATGCACCTAACAGTTCTTACTTAAATTGTAATGCATAAATAAAATAAATTGGGTATAAAAGGAAGGATTATATCCTCCTATAAAATTCAACTATAAAATTCAACAGTCACAACCAGGGAAGAGGAAAAAGTATGATTAAAAGGTGTGTTTTTTTTTTGGGGGGGGGGGCTCTATCCTTATTTTCTCACATGTTCTATGAAGGTGAAAACAAACAACAAAAAAAACCTTTCTGAAAATATAAATGGGACCTGTGATCTCCTTTCAAATGATTTTGGGGGGGAGATATTCCACTTAAGGCCCTCAAATATTGCTTGATGATAAAAATGCATTTGTCAGCTATCTCAATTAGTTAACCATTGATTTACTACTAGACTTGGGGGCTAGGGGAAAGGGGTTCCAAGAGCTCACCACCTAGCTTAGCTGAAAGAAAAAAAGAAAACATGAAAAAGTAAGAGAATTAAGCGTGTCTATACAATATTAATTTTCAGTCCAGAAAAAACACTGGCCTGAGTAAGTGAAAGAGGTATCAGAGGTGGAAGAGAGGGTGGAAGAAGCTGATACCGAGTAACGACCAGGAAAAGCTAGGAACCAGGTCCAGATCACAGAGGGTGCATAGGGGCAAACTAGGATAGCTGGGGAAGCTGGAGTAAGTAGTAGGAGGTGTCGGCTCCGTGGAGGCGTGAGAAGATGATGTCAGTTTTAAGAAAACCTGTTTGAACATGGTGTGGGACTGCAGGGGAGAGAGACCTGCCTAGAAATGGGAACAAAGGAAGTAGAGAGGGAAAGGTAACCCTGAACACCTTTCAAAGAACTGCAGGAACCTGGAAGCAGGCCGGTCTACAATGCAAAGAACAGAGGGAGCTAAGGAGTAAGTCACTTTGCCACTGGCTAGATTTCCTGGGGCACCTGAATGGTGATTGTTAAGGGTTTGGGCTAAGTCCTTTTCAGACACTCTGGAAAGTGAAGAAAAGGAGAGAAAGTCTTGGTACTATGGGATCAGTGTACTGCTGAGAAATTGGAGCTAATGAGTGCATGGGATCAACCTTCTACAGAGAAGTAAAGCCTGAGCTAGGTGAACTGAGACTGGCAGAAAGAGAGTCCAGATGGAACACACATTTTAAGCTGCCGGGGTAGGAATAAGGTCTGGTAGGAATGCGGTCTCCAGGAAGGAGGAGAATGTGTGTGGTGTCCAAATAAATGTGAAAACATTAGCAATGCAGGGGCATAACCCTTCTGAGTCTGGAAAGATGAGAGTAACGGAAAGAACACTTGAGGGGGTGCTCAGGGAAGCTCACGGTTAGATGGTCTTAATCTTGAGCACACAGTAGGCATTCATGTATTTTACTGATTAGTAATCTCAAGAAAATAGGCAGCTGGTCATGTGCTGTGAGTAGGAGGAAGAGAAAAGGGGAAGTGATGGCTTAAGGAGCAAAGGACCCCAAGGAGCAGGCAGGAGGAGCACAGTGGCAGCAACAATAAAGGCCTCCCCGGGGCAGCGATGACGAAGCTGAACAGAGGGGGGGCTCTCAGTTAGCTTCGATGTTTACAACCCCACGGTCTCAAGGTGCTCTGGAACAGAAACGGGCTCAGGGCTGCAGCGAGGCGGCCCTCTGGAACCCTCTCCTACTCAGGGTGCCTTTGGCGTCCTGTTTCCTACTCTGGATGGCTGGCTCAGGAGGAGGGAGGAAACCCGTGCTGTTTCAAATGGTTGCATCTTTTATTACTGCTATTTGAGGCAAGCCTGTTAACGTTTCTTCCAACAGATGCCCAGTTCATACAGGTAGCTGCTCTCCTAAACAGTAAACATGTGGACTCTCTTTACAGACACCAAGGGCACCAGGTCTCCTAGAGAAGAGAGACCGTTTTCCAAACACCCAACCCAAAATGGCTTTCACTTTTTTTTCAGGCTGCACTTTGCAAATCTAACCCAGATGCACCTCCGTGCAGAATGCCACCGGGACACCACAAGGGACTCGCAGGACTTGGTTGGTAGGAAGCACGCAGCCCACCCTGAGCACGGGTCCCAGCCTTTCTCCCAGGGCAAGCTGGTCTGAGCAAACGCGCACGCAAGGCTGTGATTCAATTAGTGTGAGTTCAGTTGCTCTTTTTTAGGTCAGTTCTTTCTTTTGTTGAGATCTGACTCAAGATTTACTTCCATTATCTACACCTCTGTTAAAAGTACCTAAGCAAATGAAACCATTTACAGCGATGATGGCAAAGGAAGTGATGAAGGGGAAGGAAAGGAACTGGATCTTTAAAACACAGGCAAATAATCTCCACTCTCCCCCCTCCACCATCTTTGTTCTCTTAAATTCCTAGACTCCTAGACAAGGAACTGTTTCTCAAAGGAAAATTCTAGACTCTAAGCCTGAATGTGAACACCCCATGGTTAAGCCCTAGCTTACAGAAAACTAAAAATTTCAGCAATTCTGGAATGAAATGTGACGTTCAGAGCTATACAAAGCATAGCAGCTGTTCCTAGTCAACATGGAAACTGAAAGGGGTGATACTATCTTTATCCTTTACCTAGGCTCAAAGCTGGTACCGTTCTGGGCAGAGCTGCCAAGAAGCCGTCTCAGTTCTAGTCTGCTGAGCACAAGAGACAAAGAAGGCAAGGGAATGCACGGGCCAGCAAAATAACCTAAATAACAACAAATAATAGTTCACTTGTGAGAAAGAAAATGCAGTTAATAATCTAAAATGTTTAAAGGATGCGAGGAAAAAGAACTGCCCGAAAAGTAGTTCTCAATGCCATTTGGAAAATCCTTTTCAATCAAATCAGTTCAAAATTCAAAAGATTGTATCATGTCTAACTCTACCTCAATTTCCCAAGTGGAAGAGGCAGAACGCTTTTGTTAATTTTCTTGGAGGAAAAATACATTTTGCCTATTAAAACTCAAGTCCTGCTCATAAAAACTTAATAGAAACTCTCTTCAGACTGTCTCACAGGATCAGGCCCCAGATGAACTTCTCAGAGAGAGAGCAGATGATGATGGAAAATGGAAGACACAGGAAGAATCAAGAGGGAAGGTTATGAGCACAGGCTCCTCCCATCAGCCAGAAGCTCACACACCGGTTAACTGAAGAAAATGTTCTTTTGACGCGACTGAATAAGCTCACTCTGAGAAAATACTTCCCGCGAGCAACTCTGTTCTACCTCTCTCAACCTCGTGCTATTTATCGTTCCGTTTTAAATGACAGGGCAACTGCTGCCCAGCCATGCATCTCCAGGACTGGCTAACCCTGCCAACCAGCCCACCACACATGCAAACCACCAATGAATGAAGCTGGTGGTGAGGGGACTTGTAATGTGAACTGCCACCGACACACCACACTTCCTGCTAATTCTGACAGACGGCCTCCATTCAAGAAAAAGTGAGAAATGACTGCAGATCCTGGTGTGTTATCACCCTAAGCTCAGCAAGCAGAATCGCACAGCAGTTAAGGGGTGGGCTCGGGAGCCACACCGCCCAGGTTCAAATCCTCCTTCTTCCACTTGGCAGCTCTGGTAAGTGGCCTGACTTACAGCACTGCCCTTAGACAGTCATGGAACCTCTTTCTGCCTCAGTTTCCTCATCTGTAAGATGGAGACAATGATAACACCTACTTCATGTGGTTGTGAGAAACAATGAGTTAAATCTGTAAAGTGCTTAAACACAGTCTGGGGCATATAGTACAAACCCTCTAAGTGCTTCTATTATCACATATGCCCTCACATCTGAGAGTACGTTTACTACACAAATACACCAGCAAGTGCGTGTCAGCACTTCAGGGCTGATTCACTAATTATCAGTTAACAGATGGTAAAGACATTCCATTCATCCAGAGCCGTGGCTCTCAAATCTAAGCATGCATCAGGTTTGTAACAGATTTCTGGGCCCCACCTCTAGTTTCTCATTCAGGAGGTCTGGGGAGCGGCCTAAGAATCTGTTTCTCACAAGTTCCCAGGTGAGGCTGGTGGCTGGTATGGAAACGACACTTTGAGAACCACTGCTCTATGGACCACTTAACTCCTCATGTTCTATGCTTCAGGCCTAAGCCTCTACTATATTTCTGTGTTCAGTGAGCCTTAAGGAGATAAAATAAGAAAGCAGAGTGGCAAATATGCCTGTGGCAAAGGGGTTTGCTGCAAGAGAATACCCGTGTACTCTTCCATGTTGCCTAGCACCCCTACACGTCTGCACATGGCAGACCACATGGCAAGTTCTGGCCAATCGGCTGCTGTAAGGAAAGATGACGCACCTCCCTTCCAGTCTGAAGCTTTTACAACCTGATGTGTGACATATACCCTCACATCTGAGAGTACGTTTAGCCGGCTAGCCTTTCCTGACTGCGGTGATCTAGAAGCATGTGTGATGGCAGGGGTAGCGAGAAGATGACAGCAGCCTGGATCCCTGGGCCACCGCGTGGAAGGGAGCTACACTAGAGAGCTGCTGGACCTGCAGCAGATTCCACAGGAACAAGCAAAGGCATTTTATGGGTTGAGCCACTGAGATCCTAAAGCTGGTTTGATACTCAGACTCGCTTAGCTCAACCTGACTAAAACAATTCCTGTCTTCATTAAAAGGTCCTCCACATCAGTCTTATTATGTCTAACCCATCAAACACAGATGTGAGGCATTTTATAATAACATCAGTTAGTTGGGATTCCTACCCTACTTTCGTTCACTTCAATTCTTCAAAATAGATGAGGTGTTTTTTTTAAACCTATTTGGGGTCTGTTTCTCACCAAATATAAAAATTGTTCACTGCAACATAATTATGTAACCGTTGTCAACAACTGAGGAAGCTACGTATGCTAAGAAGTGTGGACAACGTGAACATTAAGTATACGGAAGGATTCAGATCGAGCTGCACAAAACAAAGCATACGTACTAATGCTATAGGGGCAGGCCAGGGGGAAAGGGTCTCCCATTTTTACTTATCAAATCATGTAGGACTTGATAACATATTTTGCCCAAATGGGAGAAGGTGGTCTCTTTAAGGTAAAAACATCACCATTTAACCACAAAACTGTTCTTAAAATACATATAATAATAATTTCTAGTCAACCTAGGAAAAGTCCTTCTGGGCCATGTGCCATGTGGAATTAAACATAATAAAGATTCTCCTTACACAAAAATTACCATCAAACACACACACACATGCGAAACAAAGTATAATCTAGAACTCAACTGACAACTCTAACTAGAAAATGTATGAAATACAAAATTTAAAATAATTGAGGAAAAAGAATTTAAAAACATGTACTGGAATGACTTAGGTCTCCTGATCTAGAGAGCAGCACTTTGCAGGGCCCTTGAGGAGGGCTTCAATGAGTGGGATCTACAACTAATCTCAGAGGCGAGAGAATTCTCCTTAACTCTTTCTACAAAGGGCAGGAGAACAACCCCTTTGTGTGTGTGTACACACACACACACACACTTTCCAACTCATTTTCCAAGGAGCCCAGTGGCTCTCTGCTCCCCAACCCGACTGGCAAAGCTCAGCGTTGAGATGGAGGATCCTGCTGCTTCTTGCCTTCTCAAGTTCTTAGGCCATTTGAGTGCCTCCTTCTCTGGGTGTGTCACATTCCATCTCTTTAGGTACTTCCATGGGGCCAAAAAGAAAAAAAAAGGTAAATACTCATGTGATGTATTTGGTCACATATTACATCTGTTATAAAATCAGAGTTGAAAATAATAAAAAGACCCCAATGAGAAAAGCTGAATTTCTCTAATATTAATGTTTTATAGCTACTCAGCAACTGTTGGGTTTTGTTGGTGAATGGGTTGTTTTTTTTTTTCCTTTAGGAGACATTTGAAAAATGAAAATCTGAAATTTTAAACGTCTCTATTTTTTAAAAAATCATGTGACATATTACCGTTAAGACATGAGGAAGACCAACAGTCTCCATGCATACCCTACAAAAAGGTTTTATTCTTCACTTTTCATTAAGGAGCTAACATTGGGGAACATTCTCTTAGGATACCAGAGATAATAGGAATAATGTGCAATTTGATAATAGGTGGATGTATTAATAATCACAGAGCTGAAAAAAAAAAAAGCCCCAAACTCAGCATCACATCTTGCCGGCACTCTCCTATAAAGCCCCTGAAAACTCCCTATTAAGCAAGTTGATTTTATAACACTCATGACCCAGCCTCAAATCAGTCATTGTGTGCGCATCTCTACAAGGGAAACATAATAGGAACATCCGCATTTAGAAAACGGAAGCCATATGAAAGACCTCTTGTGATTTTTGTAGTTGACTTGCTCGGTTTATTTCTTCCAGTCATATTCATGAGAATCAAGCTATAAGTAAATTCCTGGGAGTTTATAAACACTGTGCTTTATAATATAGCCAAAAGCCTCTTTCCATTAACTTACGCCCAGAAGGGTTTGTGGTTGCAGACTTCTTTCTACACATTGTCCACATGTCAGGAATTGATTTGGGAGCTTAACAAAATGGTTCGGTCCATTCCCTCTGCCCATCCCAGCAGGGCCGGCCACCTCATCCCAGGCAGTGCAGGGAACTGCGTGCGCACATCAGCAGAGCTGCTCCCTTTGCTCTCACGATTGCTGCCTCCTCCAACTTGCACCCAAATAAATCTAAAGCCACACAAATGTCATGTCCCTGAAATATGCCAACTTTTATGCAGACCTAAGACCGCGACCAAAACCAGTTCTTGGTTAAGTGAGTCCCGAACTATCACATCCCATGCACTCTGGAGTTCCTGCTCTCTCTCCCTGGACTCCTCTGCAGAGACCGCTGCACATGCAGTGCAAGCTCCTCGGGCTGATCTGCAGATCATGTGACTACTGAAAGTCCTTGATACAAAGCAAGCACCGTCCACTTTTCCTTGAAATCTTGAAATCCCGGTTAAGATCAGCAATCAATTAACACTTTAATCCTCCAAAAGCCTCCAATCAATTGATCAAGTTCTTCCCTTTGGCTCTCAGCCCCCCCCCCCCAACAAACAACGAGATGTCCAGTAAAAGCCACGTTAGTCAGCTTTTAAGGCAGACTGACAGCACTTACTTTATTTAAAAGATTAGGATTATGAGAAGGAGGAGAAAGCTTTCAAACAATGAACATTATGGACTAAAATGCTAATAAGTGCCTGGCCAATTTCTGTCATGCCTTTAAAGTGCTCCGGGGGCATCCGAGTATTAACTGACAGCATGCTCCCTTCCTTGTTCACAGTCGGCCTCCAGTCACACAGATGAGTTCTCTAGGCCTGCAATTCATGGAGGCTGATCTCCAGGCGGCCAGCAGCTGTTCAAATCCACGCCTGGATGTTTCCCTCCCCTGCACCTCCAGCCACAGTTGTCCTTGAGCCCCGTTTACCCAATGGATGATACAAGCACATCATCTCAAACGAAGCCAAGGCCAGGAGCGGCAGGTTCCTTCATAGGTTACACACAGAGTGAGGCACAAGCCCCCTGTGCCACTTCCCTCCTGCCTGCAGGCCAGCCCTCTCTGCGCTGATCCCACCCGAGGAGTCTCTGCTCCTTGTTTCCTTAGAAGTGATGGCTCTTACTACTTTTCCATCTGCTGTTGAGAGTCTAACACCTAGAGAACTGATTCCTATTTCTTATATGCGATTCACATGCATTTCCCTTCTCTGACAGGCACAGATATCTAACCAGAAGAGAATACTTTCCCCCTTCAGCACGGCTATCAGGAGGCACGGTCCCCACCGACATTCAGAAGACCAAATTTCAAAACTAATTACATTTTCAAGGGGAACAATTTCTCTCAATTAAAAAACAACAACACAACCTACTTGATTCAGGAGCAGAAAAATGTATACGAGCCTTACTCATAAGTTAACTATGAATTACAGCAAATCTAAATGCACAAAAGACTTAAATTTAGAATTATTAGAAGCTAATGTGGGGATATTTAAAATGCATCTATGAGTACGGTTAAAACTTATCCATGCTCCGTACTGCTTCAGGTAAAATCAAAATGCTTGAAAACCTTTAGTAGGTTAAAATCTTTAGCTACACTGGGGAATTTTCAACTCTGAGATTTCCATAAAAATGTCCGAAAATCCCTAACAATGCCAAGACAGATTTTGGTATACCACGATGGAGTGCGGGGGTCATCTCCATCTGTAAAATGGAGCCACTAAGAAGAATAAAATTGACAAATACCCTGAAAAATATAACAAACTCTGCCAAGGGAACACATTAAAAATTTTCAAGTTAGGATTATTCTTCCTGGACAAAAAAGCCATGCAGACGCTACTCTAAGTGACATATTTAATTCTTGGCACAGATATGAATTATGAAAGAATACTGAGTAAAATGAAGGCAAACTCATAAAAACAGACCAAGTGACTGTTAAAGCCCCTTCCGGCCCTAAATTCTACGGTACTTAGAACGAGAGTATAGTTGGGATGAAGGAAAACATACCATTTCTTCCTTCCATTTGTCATTGGATGGTTTAAAGTTAATGTCTTTAAATATTTAAGTTTTCTAAGGCTTCCTTTAAGCTTAGAACTCCTTTTATTCAGAGACTGTGTCTCCCAGAGTTTCTATGATTTCTCTGGTGCCCACTTTTTAAATGTACCTAGTTTTTAAAAGCCATGACCTATTATTGTATATTATTTTAGTTAAAAACATGAAAGAACAATTCACATTAGGAATACAGATAAACAACCTGGTAATGGTATTTGGACATCACACGAATCTGTTAATGAAACACTTTTTTTCCTGCAAATCCTGGGCAAATTATATTCTAGTAGCTAAATAAGCTATATTTTAGTATACACTGGAAGGTTCATTCTAACCCTTAATGTTAACTCATAAAGCAGCTGCACATCGCTAAGGGGTGTTCAGAAGTTTCTTTTCTCTATCAAAATCCTGGGTGTAAATCATTCTAAAGTATCATTCAAACTTCCCCTCTCCTTAAGGAGCACACGGTGAATCAATGTATGATTAATCTAACTTTTTTGGTCAGTGACTCAGCGTCATTACAATGAATAACTATTACACAGAAGCCTTCAAAAACTCGTGTCACATCCCTCCTGCTTCAGTTCTGCCCCTATACCACATGGCCTCAAGTCAGCCATGCTTTTTTTCTGTTTTAACTGAAATTTTTATTTTTATTTTATTTTATTTTTCTGAGGAAAGCGCAGCTGACAGTGGCCCACGCGGGGATCGAACCGGCAACCTTGGTGTTATCAGCACCACACTCCAACCTACTGAGCTAAGCGGCCGCCCCTGAAAATTTGTATTGAGAACATTGTGGATGCTGATGCAGCTGTAAGAAGCACCACAGAGGGCTGGCTCCTCTCCTCACTCTTCCCAGTTTCCCTCAATGGCACGCAGCTGTTTTGTTTGCGCCCTTGTCTCATCCCGCAACATCCTTTCTTACTGCTGCCCACTGCTGTCCCTGTTTCTCCTTCTCATGGCTTTGCTCCAGCCTGAACCACCACCTCTGGCCTCTGATTTAATGTTGACTAGAATTGGGAGCAACAAGGTGGCCAGGGCCTTATCTACAGTAAGAATAAACAGTGCGAAGTGTGACCTAAAGGATCATCATGAATGGAGGGGAGGGTCAGTCCCAGGACTTGCTACAGCTGCATGGCTTTTGAAAGCTTTATTTTGCATGTCCCCGCGCTTCCTGCCGATCCTCCCTCACTCACATGCTTAATATTCTGGACCTAAGAATGCCAAATAAATGACTTCTATATAAGTGATATATTACTTTTTAATCAATTGAATACTAGCTAATTGGTTGCTGTTTCCATACTGGTAACTGGTACTCTGGCAATACCCGGTGTCAGACTCTGAACGTTTTCTAACATGCCCTCTTAATACTTTGAAATGAATACACATAGCCTTAAAAAAATTAATTCTTTTTCTGTACTCACTGATGTGTTTGAGGAAATTTTAACTCATCAATCACTTGTACTACTTGGAACAATTATATAAGTTGAAGAAATAAAGTTCTAAAAAAGATATGATAAAGAGCATAATAAATGTGCTTTAGAGACTTCAGTAAATAAAAAAAAAAACTGTCACTTTGTTCTTTTGCATTAGGAACGTCTCAAACAAAGAGGCCTGATGGAGGCAGACAGAAAGGGGCTTAACAGCTTAAGAAACGGGAAGGATGGCACAATTAACTGTCACACAGTACAATATAATTCACTCTGATGAGGCCAAAGGAAAAAAAAACAAAGCAAAGAAAGTGCCCATCTTGTCTCTTTACATTAATACCCAGATATCCCAGCATCGCACACCACCTTTTCCTCAAGGGTTATCTATACATGTGGCCTTTGGAGGGAGGAGGGAAGGAAGGAAAAGAAGAGGAAGAGGAAGAAGTCTCTTATCTGAACCACAAGTGCCTCCCAAGGCTCACTCCAGCAAGCTCAAGTGCCTCGCCTAGGTATTCCGAGGAAGAAAACAACTGCATTTCTTTCTTGTTACTGTGTCCTCTCCGCTTGACAGACCCAACCCTGCCAAGTGCAAAACGGCTGCCATCAGTTCTGTGGAGAGCTGCATGCTTTGCCGACAATCCGAGGGTGAAGCCTTGTAAACACAGGACAGCTCAGGAAGGATCTGAGAGGAAATGGGGGTGTGGGGGGAGGGACACAGACACTAAAGCAACTTCTCCACTGGTGCCAATAACGCATGTTACAGGGGACAGCTCACCCTCACAGTGCTAAGATGCTCCAAAAACAAACAGTTGAAGACAGGGAACCATAAAACACAAAATGTGTGTGCTGTTAAAGATACTAAGAAAAACAAGGTTTTTATTCTAAAACAGATGTACAAGGAGAATTCAGTTTCTCCTCACATGACAACAGTTTCTTTAGTTTTCATAGTGCCAAACACACTAGGATCAGAAACATGTTTCAAACAGTGTGAAGACGGAAAGAAAAAAAGCCCCCTTCCCCCTGCCTCCAAAAAAGAAAACAAGAAAGCCACACCAGAAATAGCCGGAGCCTGCTGCTAAGCACCTAGGAACCGTGCGTTAGGAGGTTCCCCTGCAATGTTATAGTGAGCTCCAGCATGCCTATATATGGTATGTTTACGGAGGGATTTAACACAAACATCACGCAGAACTTCTATCAGACCAGACTGGCTTTGAAAGAGCCCCGTTTCTCCGCATTTATGGCCACAACATATCCTCTAAGTCCAAGCTAACTCCAGATGCTTCAAGAAGCAGTGTCGCATGACTTCTGGCCCTGGGAGCACTGACTAGCCCTCATGCCTTCCACTCTCCATCCTGACCTTGCCTCAGCCCCTCCTTGCCTCCCACTTCCCCCTCTCAGGCACCCGCCCCCAGGCCCACAGAGGCATAAATGCACGCTGAAGAATGTCTCTGCTGAATGGAGCCTATGTTACATGATGAAGGGCACGGACAAGCGCGCCATCAATTCCTTGAGAAACAGCTGGCCAGGCTGAGGCCTTTCACATAGGCTCGTCATCCCCACAAAGTATTTTCATCACATCAAATGTTCTGCCCTGGAGAGGGAAAGTCAGACACTGAAATGGGGGGTGGGAGTGTAGGGGATGATCTGAAGATGTTTTAAAGTCCTGGAGAGGAAAGGGGGAACAGAGGAGGAAGGAGGGCAAGGGAGGGAGAGAGGGAGGTTGGGGGGGTAGGGAGAGAGGAAGGGAGAGAGAGGAGGGGGGAGGGAGGGAGGGAGGGAGGGAGAGAGAGAGAGAGAGAGAGAGAGAGAGAGAGAGAGAGAGAGAGAGAGAAGGAGAGAGAGGAGAGAGAGAGAGCGCGCGCGAGCGCTTCATCACTGGCTTTAACAGTCTTGCCCAACCTGTTCTGCGGTATGTTCTGTTAACTCCTTTCTGGCAAATGGATGCAAACAGCAACCCTTTTCTTTCCTCTTCTTTCCCACAGCCATATTGCAATTTAAGGCAGGCTTGTATAGAAAGGTCCCAAAGAAAAAGGCTAACCCTATTACTGACCACACTCAAACCCATAATTTTTACCTTATAACTGAGACCCTCACTACCAGCTCCTCGGGCTGTCATCTTGCTGGATATTATGAACTTTCCAGCTGTCTGCAGCTCCTAACCCTCTTCCTCCCCTTGAAAATACAGAAATTGAGGTTAGCTCCTCAAAAATAGGTTGAGTCGAAGTTAGGTTAAGCCAGGCCCAGTTTTCACACTCTTGAACAGAGCACCGTGTAAGAAGGAAGCATAAAGTTGATGGTGTTTCTTCTTGTTTTTTGCTTGACATTAGGCATTTACACGGTTAACAGACAGCCTGCAGACCAGAAATCTACCTGCTTAGCAACAGAAGCATCAACTAAGCCTCGCTGGTTGTTTTGACACAGGAAAAGCAGTTTCTACCTGGTGAAAATACCTGGTGATGTTTCAGTTGCCATTTTAAGCAACACACATATTAATCACATGAGAAGAGCAGTCAAGAAACAATGTGAAGGGAGAAAAGTCCAGGGAGCGCTTACCCAGCTTAAGGGTACAGATCAAAACCAAGCGTGAAAATGCAGGACCGCATATGGAAAACAGTGCTCTGAGCAGACGCAGGGTTGAGAAAACCGCTTTTGGAAGCAGTGAAACCTGGGCTCATTTCCCCCTGAACTTGTATGCAACTGCTTAGTCTTCAGGACTCTTCAGGCAGTGGGGGACTTAATCCTCACAGATAAGGCTGATTCCCCCTCTAAATACTGAGACTACTGAGACGAAAAAGAAAGCATGAATCTCACAAAAGGTTACACGTTTTTCCTTAAACATGTTAGTATATCTCAATTTTAAGAAAAATGCCAGTGCAACCCTCCATAACCTCTTCGAAAGACTGTACCAAATATTCCTTGAAATCCAAATGTCCACTTTAAAATTCAACTACAGAAAGCCTCTTCACTTTCAGCAAATGACTTTCATTTTTGGAAGCTCCAGGATGCTGAGGACGATACAGCTGGTGGCTGTAAGATGCTTCCTGCTTTTTCTTTTCTAACAGAAATGTGTCTCCTTAGCCCGAGCAACGAAGGCCTGAGAGCAGTTAGAACCAATAATTTGGCCCAGTTGTTGAATATGTAAAACACAGCAGAAAAATATGTCAATATACTTTTAACAAAAATACAATTAAATAAAATGTAAAGAAGGGATACTATCAAGGTATATATATATAATACACATATGATTGCAGGGCCCAAGGACGTATAAGTGGCAGAAACAAAACAGAAGTGAAAATACTAACATTAATGGTATCCTTCTCAGATGGGAACCCGTTTCAAGAGGAGAAAAGGATGATAAGTTAAAGTGTTAGTTGTAATGATGATATTCAAATACTTTAGAAGACCACATTGAGAGTTTGATTTTGATAGCTTCCCTTAAATTTAAAACTGAAGACAATACTTCATGAAAAAGAGATTGTGTGTAAAGCTTAAAAAGAAGGAAATACAATGATCCAGGGAAAAACCAAACTTTCTAATTTCAAAGCAATTTCAAACAAAATTTTCAAAGTCACATGGTTCTGAGGTTCTTAAAAAAAAAAGCATGTATGCAAAACTAAGCCATAACCTCCTCCTTTAATAAAGTAAAAGACTCCCACTCATTCAGAACCCCCCTACTAAGAATTTGAGCAAACTAAGTTCTATCTCTGAAACTTACATTTTGAAAATGTTAAGTTGGGTCAAAGAAACTGTAATGTGGATAAAATAGTGGTATTTAAAGTAAAAATCTGGCTTACGCAGAAACAAAAAAAAACAAAAAAAAGGGAAAGGAAAGGGGGAAAAAAAGGCCACAGCGATGCACTCCAGTCTCAGGCAGAGTGGGCTGCGAGGCCAGTTGTATCTAACAGTTGTGCTCGAAAACAACAAATGGTGCATTCATCAACTGCAAAAGCAGGGGCTGTTCAGAGGCTGTAGAGTCTGCACACGAAACGATGAGCAGCCGTCTCTGCTGTTGTTCCCCAGAAGTGAAAGGACCACTGAATTCAGTTAGAGGGACAGGCGGTCCCTTCAGCTGCGGCAAAACGGTGAGCAAGAGGATCTAGATAAAGAAGTCCCAAGTGCCACATACCCTTTTCTAACAAGAGCTGGGCCCAATGATAATTGAGTAAACACCTCTACATAGATAATACTGCAAGGGCCTTGTGAAGGGAAACGGCCGAGGAGAAACCAGAGTGTACATCCTCCCCCTGCCTTCTGTGAAGAAAACAGTCAGTCAGCATCCCAAAATCCACAGCCTCAGACCAAAGGATTAAACGCCCGTAGCCTTATTACCTGTGACATTACCTCTCCATGGCCTCAACAAAAGAAACATCTGGTACCAGCTACTCAGCATCCCTGATAATTCTGTCAGACTGCCAACTTCTTAAAAAATTAATCAGTGGCATTTACACCTGCCAATGCAGATGGCCTATCAGGGTCCTAGCACAGGTACCACAATACCTTGCTCGATAGGAAACTGAGGATTCCAACAAGCAAGCATCAGATGGAAGAATTTCAAGGTTTGTATGTCAATTCCTAAGTCTATTAAAAAAAAAAAATCCCGGTGCCTCAAATGTATTCCTTTGTCTCATTAGACACAATTCTAAAAGGAACCTGTTTGAATCACCTGGGGAGCTTTTTCAAATGGACAGGCCCCAGCCTTACAACAGATCTACTAAATCTCAATCTCCTGAAGTGGGCCCTGGCATGCTGTGTTAGGGATACGTTTTCCCCAGTTCAAGACTCACCATTTTAGATGGTGCAGCCCAGTGAAAAAGTGATCACCAAAGAAATCACACCAAAAATGAGACAAGTCATAAAGTGGAGAGGCTGTGCAACGTAAGTCACTGCAATTGTTCTACTGTACTATTATTGCTTATGGAGTGGAGCAAAGTCTCCCTGGTGCAGATGGCAGCGTCCCTGGCTCAGGTGGCTGGCCACCTCGGGTTCTGGCCCAGCCACCTAACTGAACAGAGAAGCAGGCGGGAGCCAAGTGCATCGCCCACTGTGCCAGCTCACAGAACAGGGTCTGCCTGGGGAGGACAGGGCACTCAGCAGGGTGCCTCGGTGGCAGGTGGACTTCAGCCATCAGAAATAGGGCTGATGGTTACCAAAAGACCCACTGTCCTAACTGGTCACGTACGGGAACTACAGAACATCAAGAAACTGCATCCCAGCTGAATGGGCCCGACATTCACACACTGACTGTGAGGGAGAATGGGGGACCTCACTTTCAGGAGGGGTACACAGGGTCTGACTCCAGCCGGGCTGGGAAGTGGGTGACGCTTAAAACCTGAAGCCACTGTCACTTATTTGGTTGTTTCTTTGCCCCTCTGCCTCCATTCTCAGAAGGCGGGTCCTGTTAGAAAGGAGAAAACGGTTGCCCAATACTCTTTGGAAAAGGACAGAAAACCCCGAAGCTGTCCTGCCTCCACGCTGAACGCAGCCCACTGCTGACTCTCCTGACTCATTACACAGAAGCGCTGCGCTCTCCTTTCTGCTCCACACATTCGTTTTCCTCCCAGGTTCAGGTTTCGTGCTGCAATGTCCGCACCCTCCTCCTCCTAATAGAGGGCTCCGCAGGTAGTTGTTTCTTTTTTAGCTACACGCTGCTTTCATTTTAAAACAGCAATCAGGCAGACCAGATGTTTTAACGTGGACTCCTTCTGGGAAATACACAAAAAATGTTGAGTGAACAAGCTGCAAGACTTCTGAAAATTTAGAAGTGGTCACCGGCTAAATGGCCTCAAATTAGCCTCCCCCCCAAAAAAAATGGAGGGGGAGGCCTTCGCTGGGAGCGCACACATTTTCTACTCTCTCCCTAAGAGGAATTCTTTTGTTAAAAATGAGCTCAATCAGGCACCGGGTTCTCTGAAGACCTCTGGTTGTCCATCCAATTGCCACTCCGGAAAGGAGAGCGCATCAAGGTCCTGGGAGAGACACGAGCGCTACCCACCAGGGAAAAATGGCCCCGGGCCCCGCCCCTGCCCCGCCCCGCCGGCCAATCGGGGCCCGCTGCCCTGACTGACGGCCGCGCTACCCGTTCACGGGGCGGCCCAGCACCGGCGCTGAGGTGGGGCAAATGGCCCGAGAGGGCCCGGGCTGCGCCAGCCCTCTGCGGTCCTCTGCCCGCTCGCCACTCGAGGCACCCACGGGGAGCCCTGCAGGAGTCCCCGGGGTCCACAAGTGATGTGCTTCCGGCGGTGCAGACACACTTCAGCTGGGACGGAGTCCCTCGTGCACGAAGGCCCCTTGGCCCGAGGGCAAGGCCCGCCTGCCCAGCCCCAGGCATCCTCCCAGCCCCTCTCAGGGCCTAGCCCACCTCTCAGGACGCCGTTCTCACGCCCGTTCCCGAGCACAAGACCCAAATCCGGCCTGACAGCCTCAATTCTGTGCTTCCAGGGAAGGGACACGACCCTACGGAGCAACGCGTGTTTTCCCTTTGCAGCTTTACCCTTCAGAGTTGTCTGCGAGTAAGTCGCCAGGGCAAAGGCAGGAACCACTGCGCAGCCAAGGGAGCAAAAAACAATGCCAGTGGCGAACTTTATTTGGGTGCTTCCATACATACTGAGTTGAAGGGCACTAAAAGGATAATGTTATTGTCAGTAATTTTTTAAAACTTGCATGCCCTTTTAATTAAAGAGCATAAATCACTTTCCTGTGTTCGAAAAGGACAGAGGGGAGAGTTTTCAAATATTACATGATTTCCAAAAACAAGCATGTTCAAATCTATGTTTGGCAATTTTTCATTCTAGCACTTGGTTTATGACTTACTGTGCTAACTCCGGAAATGAAATTGGTTATCAGGGAGCAATCCCAAATAATCTCTGAGAAATGAAACAAAAGGAATCCCTATAAAACTGAAAGAGAGCTTCAGAATTGCCACGATAATAAACGTATTTGCTGGAACCTTGAGAACCTTCATCCTAGACGGCAGCCCTGAATAAAGCCGAGATTTTTTTTTCCTAATGAAAGAAAAACAATGTTTTAAAGTCACTTGCCTTGCCATTCAGAGGGAGCATCTGAAAACAACTGTTTTAACCCCAATACGCGGAAATGGTAGGCAAAGCCTCCTTGTCTTAGGCCCACATAACGAAAGAGATATTTAGTGTGAAACAGTGTCTTTTCCCTAAATTGTCAGTTTTTAAAAATGCAACATCCATGTGACCTTGGACTCTCTCATTTTCATCTGTCTCTTGCAGTACACTCTCTTTGCTAACAATTCAGCACACTGCAAGCCCTGATAAAAGTAGTTAATGTTTACTGAAACCTGCGCATGAACTGTACTAAACCTGATAGGAGCGAAAAGGCAAAGTTCTGTTAACAGCATCCATGTACAATAACTAAGGGGGGTGAGGGGGAACCAAGAAGGAAGAAATCGTTTTTCTCTTTCTAGTTTGAACTTAAGTTTTCTCACTGGTGAATAAATTGCTATCCATCGCCAAAGATGCTTTTAATCTATTTTATCCTTTCAGGAAATTTTTGACACACATATACTTCAATTATTTAACATTTTTCCAAATTTTTTAAAATAGAATTTAAAACTGAAACCAATCTCTTTATAGCTCATGTTCTCTCACTTTTTTTGAAGGCCCAGCTACCTGATCAATAATGCGTTTAAATTATACTCTCAGCTATTCATTTATATGGCTACTTACAGGTTATAGCTGAAGAACTACCTCATGCAAAAATAAATTTAACATTTCAATGGTTACCATCTAAAATATTCTTCTTCCCTTGATTTAGTTTTTCAAATGTAAAAAGATTTAATTTCAGTCTAATCAGATCTTTAATTCTAACATCTCTTACTTAATATTACATTCACTCTAAGTATACTGAGTTAAGGATCAAACTTTCTGAAATTTTTAACTTAATGATAATCTCTTTCTCCCATTTCCACACTATCCCCTTTCTCCCATTATCTTAGTTAAAATAATATTCAACTTACACACATACACACACACCCAGACTGTATCCAGAACAGGATGCTCTCAGGTGTTTAAAAGCCAACTTTCTCTCTCCCCCATCCCCCCTTTGCTTAAAGGGCAGCAATAGAACCAGTCACCTTGGAAACAAACATCACCCAGTGTTTGCAGAACAAACAATGGTACCTTTTCAGCCAGTACCAGGCAGGCAGGCCAAGGGGCAGCCGGAGCAATTCTGGGCCGTACAGGAGTGTTAACATATTGCATTCATTCAATGCACGAAAAAGTAGTTCAGTGCAGAAAATGAAGTGCTCTCAAATGTGTGAACCTTTGGCTAGAAACCATAGACAAAGCGAGTAAGGTTTGTCAAATAAGGTTACCCCTAGTTAGGAAAAAAAAAAAATCTTTTCATTATTTTTAGAATTGTTTTACGTATCTTATAAATACGATAAACTACACTCTTGTCACTGAAAATTACCTTCTCCAGCAACCAGGAAGAAGTTGCTTAAAATACATTTTTTTTAAAAAAAAAAACATGTTTCATCTAATTACTCCTACAAAACATCACGTCATTTTTCTTTTAACATGCCACCATATATTGGTTTTTAAAACACATATATTGCTGAGCACCTTAATCCACTTGTGAATTTTTGGTATTTCATAAATCTGATTCTAAGCTAGAAAATTAAATTCAGTTTTTTAAAATGGCACGAAACAGATACATAAATTTATAAGGGCCCTGAATAACAATAACCGCTTTTTTAACCTTGAATAACAATTACTAAGCTATCATTTATTGAGATTTACAAAAGCTAATCATTTGGGGTAGCTCAAGTTTTCAGGGAGATTCCTGTTACTGTTTGTAAAAAGCTCAACTGACTAGTTAATAAAAAATGTTAAGTGTTCTTCATTCAGATCCTTCAGAATGAAATTTTAAAATATTAAATATAAGTAACAGTTTCCTCCTTATTCTGGGTGTGTGCTGACGTTTTCCTTTTCACCACTTAAGAGAGAAGGCTGGGCCCAACTGAATTATTTGGATGGGAGTTTGATGTCAGTTAAATACCACAGCATTTTCTATCACCTCCAAGCTAAGGGACAAATGCCTAATTAACATGGACCAACATGCAGCTTAAACTGGAAAAGTGCCTGTCCTTCTTTCTTTTCTTTTTTCTCAAAGATTTAGGTCTTTAACATCCTTGAGTTAAAGTGCACAAAAGGTGTTTAATGCCATCTGACTGAGGTGTAAAAGTAATGCTTTTTTTCCCAGGGACAGTAAATCAGTTAACATTATTAATCTTCCTCAAGGGGCATAAGTTAGTGAGGAGGGCTACTGAAAGGAAGCTCAACAGTTATACTGGGTGCCCTTGAAAATGAAAAGGAACTCTGCAAGTGATGACTGATAATCCTGAAAACTACCGGGAAATACTTTAAAGCACAACCACTGGGCGTAGCACCAGGCCTGATACTCTAAAAACTAAAGCTGCGGTTCCAGGGCAGGGAGAGGAAGGGGAGGAGTCAGAAAAGCAGCTGAGAAGTGACTCTCATCTCCCATCCTTTCCTTCCAGCATCACAGAGAGAGAACAGAGCAGGCGCCCAACGAAAGCAGAACTGGAGCCTTCCACTCCTTTATCTGATGTTGCACCTTTCCAAGTAGTTTTTTTTGTAGACCAAACAAAAATTACTAACTGAAGTAGTTTGGGCAAACGACTCCCACAGTTTGGCCAGTTAAGCTTGCTTCAATTAATCAGTAAAACAACTATTTTAACGTTTGGCTTCTTAATTTTATTGCTTATTCAGTACCGCAAAGACGTACATGCATATCACACTTATATTCACAAACCAGAAATTTATCAAATGCATTCACTGAATGCCAAAACCTGCAGACAAAAAGCCAACAGCCGGACGACTTCTGAACCATTGCTTGGCCACCCCCTCCAACACTCTGGATTCCAACTCCCTGTCCCCCACCCTGCACCCATTCCAGAGGGCAGCTCCTTCTCTGGTGGCCCAGAGGACAGTGGGGGGGGGACGTGGACTGAGGAAGGCACTTTTCTCACTCGCTCCCTGCTCTTGCCTCCGCCTCTCAGGCCTTCCCAGGGAAACGGGGACAGGTCTGAATGTGAAGAGTCAGCGTTGGGCTTTAAGGAAGGAACTCCCAGTGCTTAGCCACTCCCTTCCCCAGATCCAGAGTGATGACCCAAACCGCTAGCAGCTTCCTCCATCTTCTCAAAGGGGCAGAGTTGGGAAAGGAAGTGAAAGAAGGAGGCCCAGGTGCCACGGTGGCTTTATCTTTTTCTTTCCTCCGTATTTCTATCAAGTTTGTTTCACTGCCCCCTCCCATAATGGATATGTGAATCGATGCATACCTTTTAAATGAAATTCTGCAGGATACACAACAGGTTTGATTAAGGACATGCTTTTACAAGCCACCTCATAATAAACCACTCTTGGAAGTGTCAGGGTCCAGAACTGAATCCATTTTGAACAAAGATCTTTATGCTTTGTAGATTTAAATTGTAATGTCTTTAGAGACTGGTATACATTATTTTATGCACTATTATGCCTAAAAATCATCTTTTCTCCTCAAAGAGAAAACTCTACTTCTGTATTCCTGTTTATTATGTATTCAAACACCCTCCTCAAATAACATCTCTTACAAACAGTTTGGTTGCTATTATTGCCTAGTCACTGGGATCTGAGGCAAGTTACTGAAGGGGGGAAACCCCAGTTGATTAAACAATTCTTTAAAATAAAGTCCTTAAGATATAATTTATTATTCATTTCTGTTTTTTCAAAAAGATAACATCTATAAAACCAAGGCAAGACAAGGCGCTGATGGGATTCCCTTTCAAATCAAAACTTTTAGAATCAGAATTGTAAAATTGCTTTGGAATTCTTGAAATTAGGCTTGGAAGGTTTTTCCTTGGAGACCTTTGTGAGGTCAGTGTCCCTCAGAAGTGACCACTGCCTTCCGTGCGTCGACAGGAGCCTCACGGGGGCTGAGCACACAGTCAGAGGAGGCGCTGGCCCCACTGGACAGATGGCCACCACCCTGTCACTGAGGTCTGTGGGCTGTAGTCAATGCGGCCTTTCTCACCAGGTCCACTTACTGAAGCACGGAACTCTTTCTGCCTGCTTTGTAAGAATCCTGTTTTACTATTTGCAGAAAACCCCAACAGCATGGTTTTTTCAGGGGAGTAGCTTCCCAAACCCTACTCTTCCCCAGGCTCAGCCGGTATGTGCTTACTGTGACCCTGTTTTGCTAAAAAAAACTGCTTAAGATTCCCTAGAGCAACCTGAAAAGCAACCACAAGTCTGAAATAAAGATTACATTCAACGTTCACCACACAACCAGAGCAGCTGCTCCCAGCCCGGACTCCTAGGAAAAAGGGGAAACACTGGGACAAGTTGCCTTCAGATAGTAAGGAGATGTCAGCAGTGAGGCAGCTTCTTCTCCTACCAGCATCTTGAGCTTTAAGCAATACAAGAATTTTGTTGTCAGAGCCCTAGAATAGCATTAGGGGCACCACTGCTGAATAACAAGTACTAAGTCACTAACACCCTCATTTTAGGGAGAAGAAAATCGGACCACAGATAAGGTTTTTGAGGAAGGTCACTCTACTGGCAGGACTTTTGGCTGCTGCCCTGCCTTCTGCCTTAAAGAAGCTTTCAGGATGCTTAGAATTCCCAGAACGTGACGGTACTTTTCTCCTTTATATGAAAACAACAGCTTCTAAACTCACAAAGATTTTTCTGTTTGTTTTTACTGAATAAAAAGAAAGAAAATGCTGCCTGGCGCATTATGTCACTTCCTAAAAATATGTTCAAGGAAAGAGATTCGGTCCATTTTACAGATGGAAAAACCAAGGAGCCAATGTTATATTTTTTCATTAACTATAACCAAGGTCGGGCTTGGGTTTAAGACTTTAGGTTCTTAGCTAACAAAGTCAGCCCTCCCTCTAACAGATCATGTGGGGGCGGCCGGTTAGCTCATTTGGTTAGAGCGTGGTGCTAATAACACCAAGGCTGCCAGTTCAGTCCCCACATGGGCCACTGTGAGCTGTGCCCTCCTTAAAGAAAGGAAGAAAGAAAAGATCTAACAGATCACATGAAACTAATTAAAAGGGCTAAGGAAGATAATGCGGTATGTTGAAATGTTTCTGGTTCAGTTCACTTCTCCAACAACATTCCTTCTTTTTGAATGATGAGAATGAAGCGAGGTGGGCAGCTCTAGAAACCTCAGCAGTGAGCAGGTGGGAACAAAATGCGTCTTCCTAACTTGTCATGCAATGGCCCTCAGAGCCTTCACTTACAGTCAGGCCTAGAGTTGACAATTTCATTCTCCTTCAGAACTGATCTAACTATTATATCCCAAACATTAGACCTTAGAGTTATTCATATGCAGAATCTATCTGCATAGGGCCTCCAAGGGAGCTATTTCAGGGGGTCCACTTACTGATAAACTCATCAAACATCTTCAAACCAAGCAAATCATACACATATACTATATGTATTATTATTTGGCAAGTGTATGAAGATGCAGAAGTAATTACTATTGATGAATTCCACTAAAAGTATTTAAGAGCTTTTTGTAAGAGCTTCCCAATAAATTCTAAAAATATCGCTAAAATTATGTTCGCTCTGGAAAAATTCTTACATTAAAGAGGTCTTTATATTTGAAAAGATTGGGAGTAATTGCCCTTAAATGTGTAAATAACATACATTGATTGAAGCAAAAATACCCAATTAAAAATACAACCACAGGTAAATGACATATCACATCATTCATTAAATTCACAACACAATATCCTATAAGATGGAAAACACCTTCCTCTTAAAAGAATTTGACCTTTTACAAGGACTTTTTGAACTGCTTGATTTTTTTTTTCATAGGTGACTCATTTATTTGGAGTAATAAGATGACAGATCATGTGTTAATCAAAAAATAAATTTGTTAGTGCAGTATTTTCCTCTTTAGAATAATCGATTTCTGATTAACAGTGTATTCATATACAGAGGGCGCCAAAAAACGTATACACATTTTAAGAAATGAAAAAAACTGTATTAAAATTGTAATATGCACTATATGTACCGATAACAAAAGATGAATACAAGTCATGTGTATGTTTTTTTGGCACCCCAGGTATTTATAGTAATAATTTTAGTCCCAGATCCACTTCATTTAACATAGGAAATCACCCCTCTTCACCTCACACAGAGAATACCCAGGGAATATAAAATAATTAAAATACTAGCCTGTGACCTCCCCCCCCAACAAATTATGGCACATCAAAATGTGATTTTCATGTCAAAAACATTTGAATACATAAGAAAATAGTTATCACCAATTTTAATAGATGGGGCATAATTTAAAGGCATGTACAAAAATGAGCTTTTCTTTATTGTCCACAAATGTAATAAATCTCATTTTTGTAATATGTGTATATAGCCATAGAAAACCATCTAGAGGAGATTATATAAAGTTATCTCTGACTCATGAAAGTAAATAATTTTACTTTATTTTCTTTTGTGTTTTATTAGAGTTTTCTTCTTTTATGTTCATTTAGAATTTATGGTGAATATGAATCATGTGCAATGAAATAAAAACTCAACGGGAGAAAATTTTTATACTTAACCAGAGATTACAAAGGAAATATTCCCAAGTATAAAAATGTTTTCCCAGGATGACAGGTGTTTTTCATTTTCTTCACACTCCCTCATATTATCTACAGTGAATATGAACATTTTATAAGAAGAAGTGTTTCCACAGTTCTGTGATTTCGACTCACCAGCTCTTGGTGGGCTCTTGACATACAATCTGCTCACTAACGTCCTTAGCAGGAGTGATGACGGCTCTACTACACGAGCGCTCAGACAAGCCCGGAGGGCCTAACCCCAGGACTCGGCAGGGCTGCTGACACGGAAGAGACTCTCATACCCAAGACAGAGGTTCCCCTCCAGCCCCGCCCCTGCATCTCTCCCAGCCTCGGGTCTCTCGCCCATAAGTTAAAGGCAGGGTAAGGACAATAACTGGGCAGTGATCCCTGAGGCCCCTTCCAGAACAATATTCTGATTGTAAACAGAGAAGATGCAAATACAGTTTAATCAAATCTTGCCAGTCATAACCACTTGCCCTGAGTAGATTCAAACTGATTTCCCCAATTTCACTACTTGTATCACTTGATAGACAGTACAGCAAAGACAAGAACATTCGATTAATAAAACATGCTTCTACAAGTTTCAGGGGCTAGCAGATTTTCAGCCTGCTGATTTGTATGGCAACCCTGCCCCAAATGGAGGCATATGCAGACCAGAGGCCTTCAACACAGCCAACGCAGTGCCACGCATTGAATGTGCCCACTGTGCCAGACCCTGGCTAAGTATTTATAGTGCTTTACATCATGCTCGATGATCCCATGACATAGATCTGATTACTCCCTAAATTTTACATGGGTGAAAAGGATCTGCTGAAAAAGAAAGATCTGTGAAGAGCAAAAGTTATTTTCAACTGTGGTGTATGCCCGTGGGCAAGTTACCCAACTGCTCTGTCTCAATGCCTACACCTATAAAACAGGTAAAATAACCCCTGCCTCCTTAACTCATTCAACAAATATTGACTGATCCTCCAGGAAGTGCCAGGCACTGAGGTCGGCGCTCTGAATCATGGGTGAACAAAACAGAGAAAAAGGGACAAAAAGCTCTCATGGAGCTTACACTCTAGCACCAGGAGAACAGGTAATACAAGCCGAAAACACAGTGGGTATTTGATGAATGTTAGCTCTCTCTCTTCCCTCTTTAAGAAATGGAAAAGCATGAGAAAACAAACCCAATAGAAGCCACCAGCTTTAAATCAGCCCCAAACTAGAAATTTTTATTTAGTAAACAAATCCGGAAGAACAAAGGTTAAGAGAACTAGAGTACACAGGCTGAGCTCAAATTCTGATTCTGTCACTTATGGCTGGAGTTACCTCAGGTAAGTTATTTATACTCTCTAAGCCTCAGCTTTCCCATCTGTAAAATGGAAATGATGACCTCATAAGATTGATACAATGATCCCACGAGACAAAGGACAAAAAGCAGAGAACACAGTGCCTCCTATATATTAAGGGAACCTGGTATGATCTTGCCAAGCCCCCTTTCCACTTCTGCACAAATGGACAATTACATCAGCTGGGGAGGGCTGTTGTGACAATGAGACAATGCATGAGAAGCATTTAACACAACTGGCACATATGATGGTACATGTTTACTTCCTAAAAATGACTATTAACTGGACTTGGAGCTGAGCTGCGCCCTCCACAACTAGACTGAAGGACAGCGACTTGGAGCTGATGGGCCCTGGAGAAACACACTGTTCCCCAATATTCCCCAATAAAATTTATTAAAAAAAAGAAAAAGACTATTAAACAAATGAACGGGGAAGAGGCAAGGATGGCATCCCTAGGCACAGAGCTCCAAAGAGAAAGGGCTGGGCAGGCCACACCTGGGCTTAGGAGCCAGGGAAGAGTGCCCTGCTCTTAATAGAGGTGCTGAGTGTGTTCACTGAGCGGGATCAGATGTAGGTGATTGTGAAATGAGAAATCAACTGAATCGGAGTCACTGGGGTGGCGTCCAGAGTTGGGTAGGTTGTAGGCCCTAGTTCTGGTCACCTCTCCTTTCGGCACTTCCAGCTTCACCAGAGGGCTGAAGAAGCCAAGGAAAGCAGCGGAAAGGGGGTTATACTTTACAGGGTTCTAGAGGAAGGCGTGCTGGCTGTGGAGGGGAAAAATGATCTGGGGGATTATCGGTAAAACTCAGACATCCAGACCTCCTGTTGCCCTCAATCAGGGCAGGAGAAGGCATCCCTTCTCTCCTTTTGGGCTGTGGCAGACAATACTAGTATTTCTGGTGGTGACCGGGATGCCAAATGCTAAAGACTTAAGACTGGGGGTGAGGGGGTGGGCAGGCTGGGCTCCAGTCCCGCCGCGGCTGCCACACGGCTGGCAGGGGTTCACAGCGTGGACCAGGTCTCCACACACCACACTGCAGACACACGTGTGCCAGGAGGGCTTCCTGCCCTACCTTCAGTAAAGCAGTGTTGTTAATATGAGTATATAAACCAGCATGCCAGCATCATAAAAACGATCAAGTATTTAAGCAAACAACCCCAAAGCGCTGTATCAGACCAAACCTCCTCCATCAGGGCCCACGCTGGAAGGTCTCCCGTTACCCTGTGCTCCCTTCGCACCACACATCACTCTCTGGATGGTGCTCACCCGAAGCTGGGAGCTACGAAGTCAAGTACTAAGCCCGAGTACGTGCTTCAGCTTTTGAGTAAGTCTGCCTGTGTGTGTACGTCACTCCAGTGGCTTCGGGCAATTCAGAGACCCCGAGTGCTGCTGGGGGCGTCCTGTACCAGTTGAGTGGGATGTGCTCTCTGCCTTGGGCCAGAAATAAACGAAGTGAGCCACAGCAGCCACCCAGCACGGCACGGCCACACTCCCCATTCTGCGGACGTCTCCAAAGCCTCAGCATGCCACCAGCCACTTCTCTGCTCAAAATCATGGGATTCCCTCCCACGTGGGGGGTGAGGCTGGCCCCCCACCTCCCACCTCAGGTAGCCCTCCAACCCTATCATCTTCCAGTACGGGTCCTCAACCCCATATTACACTTAAAATTCCACCTCATCATGTGCCGTCCCGCTTGGACCTCAGCCCACGCTTTTTGCCTTTTCTGTAAGCCTCAGCTCAGGGTCCACACAACACTGCAAATCCCCTTCGTAATGCAAACTCCCAAAGGCGAGAACAACCATGCTCCACCATGCCTAAACGTAGTGTCCTAAACACAGGAGGTACTCAATTAGAGATATTTCAGGTGAATTTTGAGGCAGGCGAATAATGCGTTATGCTCAAATCCAAGCAATCTGTTGAAGAATCAAGACAAATGAACCAAGAAAAGGTTCCAAACTGCTGGGCTAGGCACTCTCCAGGTACCAAGGTCTAATGAGATTTTGTATAACAAAAGAACATCCCTTAAGCCTGTGGAGATGGGTCACAAACCTTCTTGGTAGTCTAACTCTGGCTGCAACATCTCAGAAATGTGCAGATCTCTAAGCTTGTTTCCTGTCTTTAGAAAAGGAGAATAATACCTACCCCTCAACCATGGAATAACAAATGCCGCTACCCAGCACAGGCCCTGGGGATAAGGGCGCCTTCCTCCCCTCACCAATGTGCCCTGGCTAGTCACCCAGGCACAGGGAACCACTAAGCGGCACTTTCTATGCCTCTTCGCCCCAATTCCCCTCCTGGGCCTCCAAAGCCCCTACAGCTAACCAGCATCCCACTTCCTCCTGCATAATTCTAGCGTAAATGAGAGAAAACATTAACAAACAAAACTAAAAAAAAAAAAAAGAAAGAAAGAAAGAAAAGAAAAGAAAAGAAAAGGTTGCCAATAGTTTGTTAAATCGTAACATACATAAATCAGTTTTAGGTGATGAAAATTATTAACTTTAAGGTTCTATCCAACCTACAGAATCTACATGGGCCTATCTACCCAATTTTTCACAACCGTCTCATCCAGGTCCCTTAGCCCGTGGGTATGGACCTTTGAAATAAAGTCACACGTGCAAAAAAAGAGAGTGTGTTCTCCCCATAAGACAGAGGACTCTGAAAACCGATGAGTAACAAGCAATACAGTGTCTCTACAGTAATTAATAAACCAGTAAACTGTCTTTGAGGTCTGCTCTCTGATTCCCTTCACATCCAGGCCAGGGAGTTTTTAAGCCTTGGGCAGCACACAGGCCCCCTTTCCCGGCTAAGCTCACCTGCAGGGAGGGAGCGGGACTCTCAGCAGAGGCCTGGGAACACAGGAGGGGCCGAGCCACTACCTGGGTGACTGCAGTGCCATGCAGGTGAGCATGGCCCCTGTTCAAAGTCAGCCCGTCTTTATGATCAGATTCTATTTCCACCAGTAGCTTTCAGACCCTAAAACCTTCATCCACAGGGTCATCAAAACTACAAATCACCAGCCCTCCGCCTGCTCCCTTTCGAAACCCCATTCACTCCCAGCAGACAACGTGGTGATTATAACGAGTAAACAGTCCCCATCCAACAATCAATGTCCACCTTCAATATTTTCAAGGGAAAAAGTGAGTCTCCTCTAATTCCACTACCTGATGAGCTTCAATAAGTACCAATGAGTAAAACGCAACTAAGGAAGTTTAAACATTGTTAGGTTAAATTCAATTTGTGGAAAATAAAGGTGCCACCTTTCTAATCATTTAACTTCAGATTGCTGCCCACAAGTCCTCGGCTGAAAACTCTCTTGGGGAAAAAAAAGAGGGAAGAAATTATTCTGCTAAATATGGCACCAAATTCCAAGTTCATTGTGCACTGTGTTGAACAGGTCTCCTCTACTGCCTGATTTTTCTAAACAGCAGTGTTCTCCGCTGAGAGAGCTGCTCACACCACGGCCCTGCTTTAAAACACCTGATGGCCCACAACTGCAGACACAACTGAGCTCGTTTTTCTAGTCACCTCTCAACACCCATCTCATCGCAACTCAACACAGCACCCCAACTTATCTCTATAACACTGCCGCCTGCGCCATCCTACCCCCCAACAAACCTGTTTGGTACTCCAGGGCCTGTACTTACACTGCTCTTTTACCTAGAAGTCCACTTTCCTTTCCCCACATGCTTCTCCACGTGGTCAGCCCTCACAGCTGAAGACATCACTTCCTCTTTCCCCATCACTTCCCACTTCCAGGTCCTCTGCTTGTCCTGGTGTCCCTGCTGGTTTGACGCGCTGGTTCATTTTAGGGCAGCGACCATGCTGTACTCATCCCTGCGTCCCCAGAGCCTGGGGTAGGTGTCAAAAAGCTGCTCCTGATACACGGGAGCTGACGGTGGCATTCCACAGATGAGAAAAAGCACAGAATGCTGGTCTCCCAGTCCAGATTTCTTTTCACCACTCTTCTGCCGAAACCAGGAAATTGCCATGAGCCAAATGACAACTATTACTATAACAGCAGTAGTAATAAATAAGAGATAGGTCAGTTATAACTGAGCTGGTGGCACACAAGGCTGAAGTTTTTTATTTGTTACTAATTTCCAAACAGTCCTTCTCAACAGACCCATCAGAAACAGGAACAGACCATCAAGTGCCCATCCTAATTCAAAATCTGCCAGTTCCAAACTTACCTAGGCACCCCCACAAAAGGGGAGGAACCACATACTGGTGACCCCACCCCAAAAACATCCTGAGCGACAGGACATCCTCCTGTCACTGTCCTGCCGGGCACATGGCTCCTGCTTCTTACAAAGCAAAACAAAAATACCCCCTACACATTGTATCCTTTGAATAGGGACACATTTTAAGATTAGGTTAGTAATTCCAATGGCTGCGCCTACTTCACCCCAGACCACGGGGCCTCTTATATCACCAATCCTGACCCCCAAGACCGATTTTAAGGCAAAAATTTATACATTAAATAAAATGACTATCACCCATTATAACATAAAAACAAAGGACCTGTTTTCAAGGCCACGGGGCCTCTTATATCACCAATCCTGACCCCCAAGACCGATTTTAAGGCAAAAATTTATACATTAAATAAAATGACCATCACCCATTATAACATAAAAACAAAGGACCTGTTTTCAAGGCACTGGCCCTACAGAAACCCATAGCAACACTCAACCCCCCAAATGCTTACAGATCTTATAGTTTCCAGGCTTCTCAAACGTGGCTGACACACTGCTCTTAGTTAGAAACAGAGCCCAAGTACTTTTCTGGAGGTCAGAGCAGGTGTCCACAAGAAAGAGGCTGCCTGCCCATCACAAGCCCCAAGCCCCCCGTCTCCCACTGCAGGAGCGTCTGCCATCATGCGAGACCTCCTTTCCGCTGCAAACTCTCGACTGGGAACTTGGGGGAAATGTGACCGTCCAGCAATGTGACTCTACCTCCACAGGGTCTCACCTGCAGGGCGGCCAGGGCGCTCTGGGGGCAGCCAGTTCCCCACTGGCTGACCTGTGAACCAGCACCACTCTGCAAGTGTCCCCTCCGCATCTTCCACAGAAGTGATGGGCTAACTCGCTGTGTCAAATACCAACAACCCCCCCCCCCAACACACACTGGTTCCTGTCCCCCTCTCCCCTTGCTGTGCATCACAGAGTTCTGTCGACGGCATGTTTTCAGGGGACATTTTTTTTTAAGGATTTTTATTGGGGCAGGGGAACAGGACTTTATTGGGGAACAGTGTGTACTTCCAGGTCACAATGGAAGTACACAAGTTGTTGTCCTTTCAATCTTAGTTGTTTTTTCCAAGTCAAGTTGTTGTCCTTTCAGTCTTAGTTGTGGAGGGTACAGCTCAGCTCCAGGTCCAGTTGCTGTTTTCTAGTTGCAGGGGGCGCAACCCACCATCCCTTGAACTGGCAACCTTGTGGTTGAGAGGACACTGGCCCATGTGGGGATTGAACCGGCAGCCTTTGGAGTTAGGAGCACGGAGCTCTAACCGCCTGAGCCATCGGCCAGCCCCAGGGGACATTTGGTGACTATATCATGCCAGTATGGGAGGCAGTGTGGCATGGCTGCAAGCACACACAGAGTCAGGCTGCACTCTTTGACTCTGATGAGCTGGCTGCCTCTCTGGGTCTCAATTTCCTCATCTGAATGTGGAGGTTAATGATTATACCTACATCATAGGGTCAAAGAGCGGTGAGGAATGAATGCGATGCTCCATGTCAAGGATTTAGGACAATGGTAACTAGTACTTGCTCAATAAATGCTAGAGCTGGTTACTACTGTTCCCACTACTCTCATGCTGGGAGTTTTTCCAACCACCAAAACTGGGTGAAAATCAAAGTGGAAAAACTTAAGACTTTTGACTTATCAGCCTGGAGCCATACAGATTGAGTCTAGCAAGGCCAGAAGACAAACTGAAAGATTTAACTTCTGGCTTATCTGATTTAAAGCAAATATGGGGGGTGGGGGGGGGCCTTGACCGGTGATGTTTTTCACCAAAGGTGGTCTATAATTCCAAGGCCGTCTGCTGAGCTTACTGAAATGCTCCCTAGGTAGATTCTTTTGTAATCATTGTTTCTGCTATTTAAGGCTGGATGTCTATGCCTCCCGTTCTCCGTGGAGATACAGGAGGCAGCAGCACTAACTACTATCAGGCTTCCCCGAGACAAGCCAGCCGAAGGCGCCCTTCCAAAATTCCATTTACCACGAAGATAACCATGCCATAAAGCTGCCAGGCCATTTTGATCACGTTCTCTAAATATAATAATATGACCAGTGCTAACCACACTACCTCCCCGATACACATACACTCGCACCTTTTTATCTCGACTACGACACAACATGGACACATGGCTACACACCATCTTCTTTCAGTGGGCTGATAAAGACCCCAAGCAAGCTTCAGAAAACACGTGCCCCAATCATTCACCCTATCTACATCAAGAGCTGCTCAAAAAGAGAAACAAAGACAACAACGAAACTGAGAAGAGGGGTAACCACCCCATCCTCAGCACTTCACCCCACAACACGACCCGCCATGCACGGCCCCCACCCACTGTAAGGCACAACAATCTTTCCGGCACGCATCCCCATGTCACACTCTTAGCATGGCCACAGTGGCTTTGGGTTGACAATGAAGGGACATATCCCAGACACCCTTAATAAGCATCACACGGCCTGGACTGACTGACTACTTTGAACTTCTCTGAAGAAAGCTCACTGAAATTCCAAAGCATGTATTTCTTTATTACCTAGTTTCAATCACCTCTTCGAGAGCTTCATATAAAATATATTCAACGTTCATTCAGTTAAATCTTCACACAGCAGATGGTCTAACATATCCAGAAGGCAGCGAAGTAGAAGACATTCCAACACCCCAAAGGCTGGGGAACCCAGCACCACAAGCCCTTCACAAAGCAACACAGGGACGCAAGTACACAACTGTTTAAAGAGAAAGGATTATCCCGCAGAGAGAATACCAGCACTATCTAGCAGCTCTGGATGGTGGGTTATCCCAAAGCTGAGCTTATATGCGTTTGTCACAGATACTGGCTACTGAATATGCTACTGACACCAATCTGGACATTCATTACAAGGCCATCATCTAGAAGTAAAAGTGCCAACCAACTTACGAGACCTCCAAGTCCACGCTTGTGCTTGGGTCACAGTGAGGTGCAAGACAGTTGTTTGTACAACATCTTAAGATTAACATTTTCAGAAACCATGTTTACACCCAGTTTTAAAAAGTTTTCTTCCCGGCATCTCTTTACAAAGCTATTTTATTTGGACAGAAGTGGGAGGGGACGAGGTCTTTGTTGAGGTTTTTGCCCCTAATCGTTAATCTTATCAAATGGAAGGCTGGAATAAAGTGTGACCTGTTCTCATGGGATTTATGCAGGAACACCCGTGCTCCTAGTCACAGATGGAAAATCACGTTCTCCCCACTGCGGGCCAATGAGCAGCTCTACCTGGTGCCCAAGGAGACCTTCCGTTTACATCTGTCAGGACTGACACCATAAAGGAAAAGCATCTTTGGGGCACACTGGGGCTCACCTGAGGTTTTCATGAATCGTTTGGATGACATCAGAGAAAGGCATTACCCAAGGGCTGCTAAGACTTTCTTGTGAGATGGTCTGAAAGGATGTGTCCCAGCTCATACACCAGGGGATGGCTGTGCAGGAGTTAGGCAGACACGCCCTCAGAAGCAGGAATTCCAGTACAGGGGACAGTAACAGAGGGTGGCACTCATGAGTTGCCCAGAGCACTCAAGGATGGGAGTCTCGGAGGGTCAGAGTACAGAGGCAGCACACCTGCGCTCCAGCTTCTAGTTTTTACCTACTCAGCAGAAAATACATCACTTTCTATCTTGTTCCACAAAGATTTTGTCTGCCTTGGAAAAAAACAAAAAACGGTTAACACAGTAAAAACCCAAGGACTGCTCTGCCATGTGAGAACACAGCAAGCAGGTGGCCATCTGCAAGCCAGAAAGAGGGACATCGCCGGGAACCAAATCTACCAGCAGCAGCATTTTGACTTCCCTGCCTCAAGGAAGAAATGAGTATCAGTGAGAAATGAATATCTGTTCTTTAATCTACCTAATCTATGCCATTTTGTCATAGCAGCCCGAGTTGACTAAGATGTTGTATATCTTCTGGATGAAGTGTCTGTTCAGGTCTTTTGTCCATTTTTCAATTGGCTTGTTCATTTTCTTATTGCTAAGTAGTAAGAGTTCCTTGTATATTTTGGGCAACAGCCCTCTATCAGATATGACTTTTAAAAATATATTTTCACTCTCTTAAGAACTTTATGATGAACAGCCCTAATTATCTTTACCTTAATAAAGTAAAAACAAACAAACAAACAAACAAAACCCAAGGACTGCCTGCGGGTAGCAAGTCTGCCATCACCAGAGGTGTTCAAATACAGACTAGACGATGGCTCAGTGGGGACAAACTCCACTCCTTGTGGAAGGGAGTAAGTCTTTTCCTTTGGCACCCTCAGATCCAGTGTAAAGCCCGGCACACAGCAGATACACCAGTTTTGTGTACTAAATGGACTTTGTGTTCACACAGAATACTGATTAAACAAAACACTGATGTAGGTTTAAAACATTCAGAAGATAAGGTAACCACTGAGAAACGAAGAAATGAATTGGAAAGTCAGGTCGTGAGAGGAATCCTGGCACTCCTAAGTAAGAGGCTCCAGCGGTTTTGAGAGTCCTGACTTGGTTCTTCCCCCTTCCTCGCAGCCCACCGTTGTAGGTCACACTGACAGAGCGCCAGGAAAACAGACAGCAACGTAAATGCTCCCCAGATTTAGTTTCATACCTCACCTGAGAACCACTCAAAGCTCAGGCTACCTACAAGCATCTTCCATGTTCCTTTTGCCATCGGGAAATTAAAAGGAAGAAGGAGAGGAGGAAGCCGTCTCTGTAGAGAACATAACTTCCCTTTCTCACTTTTATAAGTACTTTTTTCATGCTTCATCCATGCCAGGTATATAATTTTTAACCAATGGAAATGTCATACAAGTAGAGAAAATGCTGAAAAAAAGCTGAAAACATAAAAATGTAACTCTTCCGAAAGCGTAGGATATGTACCTTGTTCAGAACAAATCTTGCTTTATCCCGCATTCTGTTATCAGAGAAAGGCGAAGCGCCATCCACCCGCTACAAAAGCCGGAGACCTGGAAGTCACCTCTCTCTTCCCCAGCCTACCCCACCCCACCCAGCAACCAGCGCTTCCTATCACTTAAATCTCTAAGGAACGCATCTAGTCTCCCCTGCCCTCTTGCCACCACACTCCAAGCCATCACTGGTTTTCAAAGTTTTGAAAAACTAGCCATCTCACAAATCTTGCAAACAGAAGGCAAAATAGTTGCCTCCTTGTGGTCTAGTCTATTCTCCACTCCGGACAGGAGTAATCTGTTAAAATGCAAATCTCATCATGCCAATCCTTGGCCTAACATCCTTTCTGGCTTCCCAGACTTCTTAAGGAAAATTTCTAAGTAAATGTGAGCTACAAGCAGCGTACCTACCTCACCATGCGTGTCATTTACTCCTTCTGTCTTCACCCTCCACACACATACACCCCGCTACCTCTGTAGACACACTCGCCATTCCAACCTCAGGGCCTTTGTACAAACTATTCTCCAACTCACTTGCCTTCCCTTCACACATCCTTCAGATATTAGCTCAAATGCTACTTCTGTGGGACGCCTTCCTTGACCTGCTCCCAGCATCCTCCCTCCTCCCACAGGCACAGAGGCCAAACTTCACTTCATATGTTCTCGTCCTACTTAACTTTTAGCACTTAGTACAGATGGAAATGACTCAGCCGTTGAATATATCTCTTTCAACATTAATGAAGCAGCTAGCTAGCAACTGTCTCTTTCTCATACTAGTACCCTTGGTCCTTATCACAGTTTCACATAGTAGATATTAAAATATTTACTGAATAAATGAAAAATCAACAAATGAAGATCTGTAAATGTTAAAAAACACACAACACTATGAGGCTGGCAAATTTGGGGTTAGAAAAATGCGTTTTCCAAAAGGATATTGAATTTTTGATACTATAATAGTTTAGGAAAAGGGGGTTGTGAAGCTTTGCTAAACTCCTGAACCACAAATAGTTCTCAGAAACCTTATTTTCACGATTTAAATACAAATTAAATTCAAAGATGTAAGAGGTTAAGCCTCCTTTTAAATTATACTTGGTTTAAAATTTTAAGTATCATAGAACAGTCTAAATCTAATATAGGTTTAACTAACCAAGTCGTGGGAAACCTGTTTGAGAAGTTCATTAAACAGTTTTATATAGTTATCCCTCAAAACAACAATTAAAAGCCCTAAAGTGGAAGAGAAAATGGCTTAAAACATGTTTTTAATTCCTTGTTTGGAAAGGAACGCCATTCACGTGGTTCAAAATGCAATGATACAAAAGTCCATAAACAAAACACCTCTCACCTCATCTTCCTGTTATCTTCCCTATTCTGGAGATATAGTATGTACCTCTTTTTAAAGAAAGAAAAGACTTTGAGATGTTTATGTATATTCAGAAGTTGTTTTTTTACAATAAAGTGTCAGCATAAACGAAGCTCCCCTAAAACAGTGAAAATGATTCTTTCTATAAACATTATCTATATTCAACTTCTATCAAGTATATATATTGCATGCGCACGCACACACACACACACACACACACACACACACACACACACACAGAAAGCAAGACCCAGACCCCATAGGTTTCTGGTTTGGTATTTTGTTTTAAATCCAAGGAGTAACGGGAAAAAAAGAAAAGTTAAATTATACACAGACCGACACTCCTATTAACTCATACCACTAATGAAATAAAAATCTAACTAAGCAGAGAAAATGGGCCCACACATTGGAGCTCTGAAACGATTCTGGTCTTTGATCTCTGCGCCCATCTCTCCTATTTAATATAAACTTCAAACCAAGAGCCATGAAAAGTGGTTATAATTAGTAAGGGCCAGAGTGTGACAGCTTTTAGTGCAATCAGGCATTCACAAAGATTTTTTTTCTCTTAAATTTAGAGTAAATTAAGCTGAGCAAATGTCTGTAACTCAAAGTTCTTTCTCACCAGTGTGCACTTAGCACCAAATTTCTGCATGATAGGTGTGCTAAAAACGTTAGTTTACTTTTGTTTCCCTCTTACTTTGTACTGATATTTAGAACTTAGCTTCCAAATTACATGTGTTCTTCTCTAAAAATAACCCACACCTCTTCAAAAACTCATTTTTGTATTAGAAAACAGCTCCAATCAAGACACATTATCAAATAAGCTCCACCTATGCCATCTTTGAGCTACGTACAGAAGGCAGAAAAGTCTGAGTAAAAGTTCCTCCCTATTCTTGAAGTGGGGAAAACATGTCAACAGGTAAATTATGACAGACTGGACAGGCGGGGGTAAGCATCATTCTGGGTGGAAGACCTAAGTCTCCCTACAAGAGATGGTATTTGAGATGCGTCGTGAAAGAAGATTTAAGAAATGTTTGCTAGAAGTGGATGGGTAGGAAACAGAATGAACAATCCAGGCAGAAGAAGGAGCAGTGAGACATTACTCAGGGTAGCAATGGTGTAGGAGAGAGAGTGGCAAGAGCTGCGACTAGAAAGACAGTTTAGAGCTGATGATGATGGTCCTCGAGTGCCACGGTGAGGAGTTTGGGTTTCTTCCTACAGACAAAAGGGAGCCAAGCAATGTTTTTCAGCAGGCAAACGCCACGTGCAGCTTAGTTTTTGAGCAGAGCAGAGAATGAGCTGGAATAGGGAGACACAGGTGGCAAGAAACTACCTTAGGAGGCCTTTGTGACATGATGAGAACCTCAGGTCAGGAGCAGTGGGGACAGCTAATTATCAGTCATAATGGAGAGAAACTGGGGGGAGGGTCTGGGGATTGAAGCTGAGGCTGGGAGCCCCAAGTCACGGACAACAACACTTCTTTCCGTGAAGACTGGGGGGACGGTACATTTCAGATCACCTAAACATGAGGGAGATGACTTTTATCTTTATAAGTTGCCTCTGAGGTGGCTGCAGGTGGTCCAGGTGACAAAAGGTCGCAGCTTGTGAAAAACTATAAATGGGGATAGAGAGCAGGAGCTACCTGCCAGTTTACAGGTTAGAGGAGAGAGCGGGAAAGCCCCAGAATCCATGGCTCTTATTAGCAGGTATGGGAGGGCACAGGTGGCTTCAGAGCAGGTCACTGGGCACCATCAGCACAAATGGATCTGAACTGGACGCTGACAGTCTGCCCACTGATTTAGGATGTGAAAAAAAGCTACCTTCAAGCGAGTTACCCATTTCCAGAAGCTAAGTGAGAGCCCATGTCATTTTGGGGGAACTATCACTTCCCACCACAAGCAGCCCTTCCTTTTCTGGATTCTGTCTCTCCCTGCCTTCTTCTCCGCACCAGGATTTCATCCTTGCATCCTGCCTGTGTGATAGCCCGGGGGGCCGGGGGACCGGGACAAGTGGCACCTGTGGCTAAAAGATCACTCCTGTCACTATCCAAGACATCTACGGTCTGAGGAAATTTAGTTTTGTATCTGTACGCCACATTTTTTTATTTTAAATCAACCGCCTTTGTGTGTATTTGAAGTCTGGAAGTCCCAAGAACACACAAATAACCATGGTTCCCTCTCCATCCCCTCCAGCCATCTGCTATCCACCCTCTCAAGGGAAGACGTATGGACAGAAGACCAGACTCCAAAACACTGCCCTGTAAAGATGGTAGATCCTTATGTAAGAATTTTTTGAAAACTGGAGAAAACCAAGTAAGGGAGACTACTTGTGCAGAAACACGAACTGTCAAAGGAGTAAGGGCTAGTTTAAAGACTTTTTAAAAAGGCCAGGGGGGCAGGGGTGTACTCCACATGAAGTTAAAACGTGACAGTGGGCAACAGCTGACAGCACCAGAGCAACCTTCCTAAATGACTGAAGAGGTGACTCGGAAAGCCGAACCACCTACCAGACAGCTTCTCCGTGCCAACGAATCTGGTTTGTTTTAGAAGCAGGTAAGTTCTAGAACTTTTATTTACTAAAAGGTTTTCAAATACGGTTAACGCCACAATGTTTTCCCCAACCCCAAATTTTCTGTGAAACTTTGAACTTGCCAACCATGGTAACTTGCAGGCATGTAATAAGAGCTTACTTGCTTTATGAAACTTCAGGTGTCCAACTATATCACGTGCAATACTGCGTGTCCACCCAGGCTACCTGTACAGACGCCACAGGCCACACTGCAGGACCTTTAAAGCAGGCTTTCTCATCCTGCACTGACACTTGGGGCTGGGCAATCCTTTGTTGTGGGGCCATCACTGTGGGATGGGTAGCAGCATTCTGGACAGGAGCACCCTACCCCCCAACCCCCAGCCAAGCCATCAAAAAGGTCTCCAGACATTGCCAAATGCCCCCTAGAGGCAAAATCTCCGTTGAGTACCACTGCATTTAAGGAGGAATCTAAAGCTTGCACGCTGCCTTGTCCTTAGAATCCAGTCCTACGTAAACTTCACTAAGAATAATTTGCTAGTTGTTTGTCTCCGCACTCAAAGCGAAAAGAAAGTGCTGCCTTACCCGATTTGAACATAAACTCCTAGGCAAATTCTGTCTACGGTAATGGTGCACAATTCTGGAAAGGAAATCCAGAGTGGGCACCCACAAAGCTTCCTGAGCTCAAAATATACCACTTTCTTCTATATATAGATTTTGACTTTCGGGACCATTTATTTCATCCTTACAACAACCCCATGATGTAGAAAATCTACTGAAAAAAAAATGAGTATAATCATCTTCATCAACAGAAATGCTGCCAAAGGCTAAAAAGTTTCTTCTTTAATTGCCTTACATCTTCAAATTTAACCACAGTATTGTGAAAAGAATCCAGTCTCATTTTAAACACACACACACACACACACACACACACACACACACACACACACGAGGCACTGGATATTTAATGCTCAGTCTTGAGGCCATGCTGACTTTAAAAAGCAGGTGTTGTACTGAGCTAGACTGGGCTTAGGAGTTCTGGGTCCTAAGCTTGATTTATTACCAGCCACTGGGTGGAAATTGGCACAGTTGTAAAATGGGTTAATGTACCCACCCAACCTCACTCTGTTGCTCTGAAGATAAAATTGGAATCTTTGTTAAAGGCCTTCACAAAAGCAGGGTGAAGTTAACTTGGTCCAAGGTACACCCTAATGAAAAAGGAAATTTTCAAAGTAATTAAACCATTTAAGGTCTCAAACATTCATGTAACAATCCTACCCCACAGTCTCTGAAAAAGGGGGAAAAAGAGATGAGATACCAAGCAGGCCAGGGGAAAAACAAATAGAGCCATTTAAAAGCTTTATCTAATTACCCCCACTGAGACTTTTTCTCTGCCGTCTGGCTGGCTGACAAAGAATGTGAAGGTTTTCATTGGGCTTTCTCCTCCCTATCAGGACCACCCGCCCTCATGGAGTCGGAAAGGCCTCAGGTGAATCCTGCAGGAGCAGTCAGTACCCGGTCTTGGGGATTTCACAGAGGCTTTCAAATTCTCTTAGCATTACTTGCTTGAATCACACTGAACAAACAGTCTCCACCCTCTCCCACTTCTTTTGTCTGAAGCACCTATTCACAGGCAGCCACCTTTACAGATGGCCGACTGGCTCACCTGTATCCTGAAGTACCATCAGAAACAAGATGCACCAGTAGCTGGAAGGAACAGCTCTCTGTGCCCTCCTCTCAGGGCCTCCCTTCCTGTCCACCCCACCCCATCGCCACCAACCAATGTCAGAGCGCAATCTCCAGGTACTTGGCTTGACTTCATACCAGTAGTCAACACCCAGAGAAGGTGACAAGAGAAACTGAGACCAGCGCACTCGATCCCACAGCATAGCTAACATAAAAGGAAAAATGTCCATCACCCTCAGTCCCCATCTTCCTCATTCTTCCACCTCAGTCCTGATGCAAAGACAGCAGACGGTCTTCCTCTCTGTATTCTACCTCTTATGGAAGTAGGGGAAATTAAAAATAGGTGATGCATTTCAGAAAGCACATAGTATGCTCCCCTCTGTGTTTCATATGGTACACCTTTAATTTCTGATTTATGGGGATGCCCCCCAGGGCATGGAAATCACTATCTGACCCCTGCTTTTTGAAGAGGGCCATGTCTATTTCTACTCAAAAATCACTTCCTAAGTCAGAGGGAGAGAAAGCTCATTTACCCTGCACCCCCTTCAAGAACCCATCCAATTTCTTAATTATATTTGGATATAAAAAATAGTGCTCAGATCTGCCTGTTTGGTAGGTCAGATGTACACAAGTAACCTTAACGCAGCGAAACTTGTGACTTACAGTAGACTGGCCTGGTTACCAACCATGGCTTCAGTTCGATTTCAACCATTTTATCTCACTGAAAAACTCCAAGATCCTTTAACATACTTATGGCAGAAATGTAATGTAAATCACAAATTTTCCCCCTAATACTCGTGAGGGAAATGTCAGCCCTTTCAAACATACTCTAAACCTAATATAATTATTTTTAAAAAGGTATTAAGAACTGGGCTGAATAAACTGAGATGGAGAAGTAAAGTGAAAAGAACAAGCCCTATCAAAGCCTAAGGGAATCTCAGTAAAAAGGGGAAGAAAATTATCAGGAGAGTCTATATCACATACTTCCTATAGATACTATTATTTCATTTTTATCTTTTAAATGCAAATCTGTTGAAAAGGAGTGGAGGACATCGCTTTGTGTATTAGGTAGATTTTCCAAAACAAACTAAACGTTCCATTATTAATAAATGAAATACAGTGATGTTACTCACATATATCCTAGGGAAGGGAAGGTTTAACCTGAACACACGGGTAACAGACAAGAAGTCTGCCCAGACAAGCTGCCATCTGACACCAGAGTTGGTCAGAGAGCATGAACTTCAATTAAAAGACACCGTACAAAAGAAAGAGAAATTACTTAAATATGATAAAAACAAAAATTCAACATCCTACTTTCCTGGGTCAAAGGACATGGAGAACTCAGAAATTAAATAAATCTAGTAAATAATGTAAAACAGGGAAGGACTCCTTTTTAAAAATGCTTTGGTTAATTTTAGCATCCTTCTGTTTAGCTGCTTAGCAACCCTTATCCTATGACCTTTTAAGCATCACCTACTTTTCAGAAGGATAATGAATTGAAACATCAAAAGGATTCACTTCTGACTGTTTCTAGTGAACATGGTTAACCAATTATTGTAGGACTTCAATTTATATTTACTATGCCATACAAAACCTTAAAAAAGTATACGTTTTAAAACTTTATTAATCAGGAAATATCCTTTGCTGAAGGTAATAAATGATGTTGAAAACTGAGCATATGATTTCTAAACTGACGTAGGAAGTGGACCAACACAGCAATTCAAAATTGAACAGTAAAAATGAAAGCTGCCTAATGGCACCTAGCTCCTGCCTGACATACAGCATGTAACCAACAAACAGCTGTTGATCAGGTGCAGAACTAACAACATTAGGTTTTATTTTCCTCCAATATTCTGTACCTGTGTTGAATGCAAATGAAACCTCAGGAGTCAGCATGAAGAAATTTAAAATAAAAGACCCTTCAATCAAAAGGTCACTTGTTGGATGACGTCAACAGTTAGGAATGGATGAACCACCTTGCCAGCTGAGTCAGACCCATCTTCCCCTTCACATAAACACTTCTCTGCCGTAAGGGCTTAGACTCTGATTTTCTGATGAGAAATAAGTAGTATCTAGAAAAACCCAGAGAATGATACACCATATAACAGTAAGCATCAGTAGCATTTAAGAGTATCGCGTAACCAGCAAGTCCTCTTTAAAGAACAAAACATCCTAAAATGCAATCAGTTTAGCAGTATTTTTAAAAAATGATAAAACAGTGCAAGTTCATTAACAACCGAAAATGGAGCACAAGCAAAACAAATAACTGAATCAAAGGGCTGTCTCCCTTTCTTTTGTAAAAGGGGTGAAGGAGGGAAGGTATTTTTTCACACTTTTAAAACTTGATAAAAGCCATTCAAATGTTTAATTCATCAGTGTAACCAAAGCTCAAAACACATCAAAGCAGGATCCATCAGCCCGAACCCAGAAGTCTCCCTCCAAAGGGCAGAGGTAAAAAACAAAAACAAACAAAACCCTAAAATTAGTGGCTCACCTTTGCTCAAATTATTTGAAGAATAATTTCAAACCCATTCCTTCAAAAGTTCTTTGTGGCTCTTGAAGGAAGCACAGAACTAAACGTTTGCAAACAAGAGGAAAAAAGTTTCAGCCAAGACTTTGGCCTCGTAGACTTCCGGGTTACATGTCTTAGAATCATACCTGCCCACTAGAAAAAGCACCAGATCTAGAGGATGCTTTTAAGGGCTGTGAAGGTGAATGGGTGGTGGTGATGGCGGGGGCACCCCAAAAAAAACAAAACGAAAACCATTCTTTTCTTCGCAGTTCCCTTTTCTCCAACTTCCACTTCAATTAAACTTATTTCAGAAATACACGCACATGCATGCACACACCACTGCGTGTCTAAAAGAAAAAAATATCTCAAAAAATATGGGATGCACATTAGCAACCCAGCCTTTGCAGAAATCACCTCAAGTCGCCTCTTCAAGACAGAAATGCCTCGCTATTTTCCAGCATCCTTATCCAACAGGCAAACTTCATTTCCACTGGCTTTCAAAAGGCGAAGCTTAAATCTAAACTCTAAAACAAGCGTGAGGGGTCATTCTGCCACTGATGAAAACTCGAGGACAGGTTTTTCAGCATACCAAAAAGTTGTATTTTTATTCGCCCTTCTTTCTAGCGCTCTCCACCATTACCACCATCCCCCCAAAAAGAGGGAAAAAACTCCAAAGTGCCCCGAATGTGTGCTGCTGCTGGCTCTGAAGCCGTGTAGAATTTCGTAATGGAATGTGAACTGCTCGTCCGGATCTGGGCTCACGTTCTATCTTCTAACCAGTCAGGAGCGAGGGAGGGCAAATCTGCTGAGCAAGGAGAAATACTTTCCTCCTCTTTTATAACCCATCACCGATGCACGGCGGCCGCGGGCGCGAGCGGCACGCTGCGCTGTCAACCGGCCGGCCGGCCCGCGGGTCCCCGCGGCCCCCGGGTCCCCGCGCCCCCGGCGCCTCTTCTCTCCCCGGGGCCGCCCCCGCCGCCCCCCGCCCGGAAAGTAGAGCAGCCTCGCCGACCGGCGGGCTCGGCCTCCGCGCCCCGCACTCACGCGCCTCGCCGGCCCGGAAGGTAGCCGGGGAGCGAGTCACTAACGACATCCTCGTCGCGACCCTCGGCCCGGCTCAGAAAACACGCCGCTTCCCAGGGTGGGGGCCGGCGACGGGAAGGACCTCCTCTGCTCCTTAGCAACCGTGAAGGTCGCAGTTTCCTAAGAGACCGCGAGCGGGGAGGGGGCGCAGGGGGCCGGGCCCAAGGCGGGGGGGGGGCGCGCTGGGTCCCCAGCCTCTCGCCGCCGCCCCCCCGCCCCGGCTCCGCACCGCGGGCCGGGATGGGCGGAGGAAGGGAAGCCCCAGAACTCGCAAAAAATTGGTCCAGCGGGCGGCGGACAAAAGTTTCCGAGCGCGCTCCACAGCTGGGCGGCGGAGCGGGCCCCGGCGGCCGGCCCCGCCTCGGATGCTCCCGGCCTCCTTCCTGTGCTCGTGACGGCGCCGGGCGCCGACCCCCCCCCCCCCCCCCCGCGATGCAGGCTCCGCTCCACACCGATGGCTCCCACGAAAACACACGGCCAAGCGAAGGGCAAGGGAACAATACGCGGCCGGGGCTCCGGCCCCCTCCTCCCCTGGTCACCCGGGACAGGGGTCTGCGTGACCCACAGCCACGAGCCCAGAACGGGCGAGGGCGCAGGGTGGCCGCGGCCCCCTCCCGGCCGGCGCCGTCCGCCGGGGAGGATCAAAGTCCGCAGAGCAGGGCGCGGCGGATGCTCCCACCGCGCAGCCCCGCGCGGGCACCCCCGAGCCAGCACCCCCGGCGGGCACTCCGAGCGGGCACCCCGGATACCTTGCGGCGGCGGGCGGGCGCCGTCATCTCCGCGCCGCTCGGCCCGAGAGGGACTCGAAAGTATGTAGGAGAAAAGTTTCCCCTCCCACATGGGGGGGAGGATGTCGGGGGAGCGAGGGCGGAAGATGGAGAGCCGCGCTGGGAAGATGTTTCTGGCCGGCGGTGCGTGCACCATCCGAGTCCCCGCGGTGCTGGTTAAAAATAAATGGGGCGGCGGGCGCGGCGGCGCGGGTCGGGCCGGATTCCTGCGCTCGGACGGCTAATATGGATGCGCATCAGGTCCTGGCGGCGGGGCGCTGCGGCGACCGCGGCGGCTCGCGCTGGGAGCTGGTTGGCAGAGCCGGCAGCTCGGGAAGGGGAAAGGAGCGGAGGAAGGGGAGGAGGAGGAGGGAGGAGGAGGAGCGGCCCGGCGCGCAGCCCGAGGGGAGAGGGCTGCCCAGCTCATCCCCGGCCGGCCCCGCCGCCCCGAGCGCACGGAGCGCGGCGTGGGGCACTCGGGTCCTCCGCGCTGGCAAACGGCGAGTTTTAAAAAGTACAACGCGCTCCACAGACTTCACCCTCCCCATCCCCAAAAGTTCTTTAAAAGGTCGCTCCCTCAGCCCCAGACATCTCGCTGCCACCCGAGTCCCGCGAGCCGGAACCCCGGGCGCGTACTTACGGCCGGGCAGGGCGCTGGGCTCCCAGGCATGATGCCGTGGGGACCGGTGGGCTTCGGGGAGAGAACGAGGAGAGATGCAAACTTGTTCCGGAAAAGGAATCAAAATGGCGTTTCTGGATGTGCAAAGTTCATCAACTCCGCAGTCACTTCCCCTCCTCCTCTTCTCCCTCAGGGAGGGAGGTGGGCGAGGAGCTGACGACCCCGGCGCCCCAGCCGCAGTCCCGGCCCCCGCCTCGGCCCCCCGCCCCGCTTCCTCGCCCGCACGCTCGGAGCCTCGCTCTCCCCCTCTCACCCTGATAAGTAGACACATCACGTGTTGCTCCTGCGAGTCTCCTGGGGACGTGTTACTGAGCGGCCGCGGCGGCGGCGGCGGCGGCGGCGGCGTCTCGGGCTGGGGGGTGGGAGGGACCGCGGTACCCGCCTGTCGCCCCCGCCCCGATTTTAGCGGGGTGACCGCAGTTTCCATCCCGGGATGGATGGAGGTGGAGTTCCCCACCCCACCCCCACCGCAGCCCCAGGTTTGCCCCACACCCTCCGCAGGCGCCCGAGGCCAGGGGATGGGCCGCGCCGCCCCAGGGAAAGGGTCTCAGCGGCCGCTGCTGAGCCGGATCTTGGTCAGCCCAGCGCCCGCCGGCCGGCCACCGTGGACCACTTCGCCCCCTCCCCTCGAGCCCCTCACTGCAAGCGACTCTCCGCCCCCAGCTTTCCATCACATCACTCTAGAGTTTGTTTCACTAGTTTAACGGAGGAGGGGGCAGGCAGTGATGCCCCTGAGGCGCGAGAGGGGCGCCTCGGTGCCCGGGAGGGGGTGGCGTGGGGTCGCGGTCACTTGGTCTGGCGCCGCCCCTCACAGTCTAGGAAGCAAATGGGAGGGTGAGCCCCACCCGCGCTGTTCCCTCTCCACGCGGTCCTGGCTCCGCATCCAGGTGGGGCGAGTAGATGCTGGGTCAGGAGATTAAGGAACCAGCGCTTCACCCCGCCCCCAACTTTGGGCTGTTTCTCTCCCAGGGCCCCGTTCTTTTAGCTCTGGTGCTGCCGTCCGGGAGCGTGTTCTCCGTCCAACAAATTCAACGTCCACTCGGCTTTTGTCACTTTTCCTTCTCCACAGCTGATGCTTAAGCGGGGTGTGCTGGCTCCCAAGGGGCCGAGGATGGCAAAGGCTCCTACAGCCAGTGTCCCCACCCCGCGATGGAACGGCTGATGCTGTGTCATCCATATCGCCCTCTGAGGCATCAGGGAAGCCACATGCAATATCTCTTTCTCTCAGAGGGCTCCTGTTTCAACTCTGAAAAGCAGGGCACTCTCCATCTCTACAGCTCCCACCACCACGCTTAGCTCTGGCTGTTGAGGCCCAAGTTATCACTGAGCCCAGGGAAACCAGGCCTGGGCTGTGCTTCCTCCATGAAGCAGCTGACATGTTTCCAACTGTTAATATTTTTCCTACTGAGGTTCTGAAAGGGCCTGTTCTCAGGCTTTGGAAACATCATCAGACAGATAAGAGTGACTGTGGTTGTGGAAAATAAACACACACCTGAAATCCTCAAGACAAATATGCCTCTTAACTAGTTGCAGAGAATACTACTATTGAATTAGGCATTTGAGACTAGTCAGGCACGGTGATGTTATACAGAAAGCTGGCTACTCTACTATGGCCTTTCACCCTGACCCCACCACAGGGACTCCTCTGAGGACACCTGCACATTATACAAAGTTTTAGGTCCAATCATGGGCCTTTAATTTGCAACTTTCAGGGGAACTCTGGTTTTCAGGGCTTGCAGATAAAAGTGTCTATCTAGGGATGGACTAAATGGATGGGTTCTGGCCAAGATAGAACTCTCTAGAACCAAGCAAAAGCAGTTGGGCCATTACCTCTGACTTGAGATAAGTAGGCTAAACCACAGCCCAGGAGGGAACTGATTCAGCTGGCTGTTTCCCTGACGTCCAGAGTCATCAAAATTAAGTTTTCAGAACCTGTTATGTTTCCCATGGTCTACTGTTTACTGAGGAAAACTCTACCCAGAGAAACTTCGGCCCTTGCATTTTTCTAAGTCTCCCCCTCCCCCACCCCATGTCCCGAAGTGTATTAGCAAATGCTTTTCTGAAGACAGGCCTACCCCTGGAGAACATGGGCAAGTCTCTCAACAGGAGTAAGAGTTCACAGTCACCACAGAACTGGTGTATGGAGCGTCAGACTTTTACCATGTTCCAATGAGAAGGCAAAGGAAGGGCCATTTAGGGACTGCTGCTTTATTCCTTTGTCCTGCCTGGATTCAGGAGTTAGCCTTTCCTGGGCTCCCCATTCAGTGGTTAGAGTTTGACCAGGAACAACATCAAAGCTGGAATTTTGCTTGTAATTTCACTTATTCTATAAAATACATTCAAACCTGCAAAGCTACATGAATTTTCATGACAAATCACTACTTTTATAATGTCATCTAGATAACATCAGCAACTAAAAAAGAGAGAAAACAGTTTAAAAGTAACTTTTGAAAATTGAATCTAATGATGTAGACCTTGTGTTCATTTTTTCTAGCTAATTAATAAATTTATAAGTCAACCTATTCAAAGGTGTGTTTATTCGTATTACATATAAATATCATTTATTGGACAAATACCTATTTGTTGAACATCTAATAGGTAAAAAGAGTCATGCTATCAAAACCATGACAAGGTGCTACTTCACACCCACTAGGATGGCTATAATAAAAAAGACAGGAACAAGTGTTGGCAAGGATGTGGAGAAATTGGAACCCTCGTACATTGCTGGTGGGATTGTAAAATGGTGCAGCTGCCTTTAAAAACAGCTTGGAAGTTCCTCAAAATGTTAAACATTGAGTATATAACCCAGCTAGTCCACTCCTAGGTATATACACAAAAAATGAAAACATATCCACAGGAGAACACGTACATGAATGTTCAAAGCAGCATTATTTGTAATAGCTAAAAAGTGGAAACAACCCAAATACCCATCAACTGATTAATGGGTAAACAAAATGTGGTCTATTCATACAGGGACCATTATTCAGCCATAAAAAGAATAAAGTACCAATATATGCTACAACCTGGATCAACTTTGAAAACATCCTAAATGAAATAGGCCAGACCCAAATGGACAAATACTTTATGATTCGGTTTATATGAAATGTCCAGAATAGGCAAATGTATAGAGACAGAAAATTAATGTTTGCCTAGGGCTGAGGGTTTGGGGGGAAATAGGGATTGACTGCTCATGGATATGGGGTTTCTTCTTGGGGTGATAGGAATGTTCTATAATTGATTGTGGTGATGGTTGCACAACTCTGAATATATTAAAAAACCACTGAACTGTATATTTTAAATGGGTGAATGGTAGGGTATGTAAGTTATATCTCAATAAAGCTGGTATGTATATATATACAAGAAATTGTGCTAGGTTCTATGGTGGAGAAACAATATAAAAATGCGTAATTTATAATCTGTGACTTAAAACAGTTCAGAATCTAATCTCTGCACAGGAAGTAATAGTGAAATGCAAACCAACAATAAGTAGGAACCATAAAATAGGTACAAAATTCAGGGGTTCAGAGAAAAGAGGTCACTTCTAATAAGAGTCATTGGAGAAAGCTTCATGGAAGAGAAAGCAATGGAGCTGAGCCATGGAGAATGGCTAGAAATTTCATAGGTGGAAACTGAGATTAGAAACAGCAGATTTGCAAAGGCATTATTGTAGCAAGTCATGGGTCCTCCTCAGAGATCAATAAGGATTCCAGTGTGGCTGGATTACAATATATACAGGAATATATAGGTAATGAGACTGAAAGGTAAACAAGCTGAAGCTATTTCACAAAGAATTTTTGAATATGATCCATGGAAAACCTCAGGTATGAGGGTGAGGGTAGAGGTAATGGAGAGCAGATGATCAAGAGCCCCTTCAGAGGAAGAATTGACGAGAAAGCAACTGGTGGACCAGGAATGTGGGGGTGAAGAAGTGAGGGCCAAGATGATGCCTGGGTCTTAGCCATGTGCCTGAGAGAATGAGGGACAACATGAGAAAGTCAGAGGTAAGAACTCATTGAGGTAGAAGGTGAAAGACTAGGTGATACTGAGCTTGAGGCAAAAATAAATGGAAAACACAGAGCTCGGCCATGAAGAGGATCAAGAAGAAAAAGGATGTGGATGTTGGAAAGGCCACTTGGATGAGGTGACATATTCTGCTGAATCTCATATGTAGGTGTCCCCCAGGCAGAGAGGACGGCGCAGGGCCCTCCAGGCAGAGGGAGCAGTGAGTGGTAAACTCAAGGGCACTGAGGTGTAAAACAAGGTCAGTTTCTTGAACTACAAATACCTCACTCTGTGGCTGGAGCAAAGGGAGGAGGGGAGGCAGTAAGAGATGGAGCTGGAGAAACAGCCAGTGGGCCAGACCGCCCAGAGTTCTGTGCAGCTCGCTGCTGACGTGGACTTGATCCAATGGCGAAGCTCTGAAAGGAATCAAGGAATAGGGGAGACAGAGCATCCCTCATGGCACTGTGGAGAAGGGTCTGGAAGCCTCGGACGGGAAGGCTAGTTAGGAATGACTAGATGATGCACCTAATAGATGTATCCATCTATTTAGATTGTATCCATCTAAGATACAATAGGGACCTAATAAACCACTGGCTGGGGCGGTGGAGAGGAATGGAGTGATTTGAGACATAATTAGGACATGGATTCAACAGAATTTGACCAATTTGATGAGAGGAAGGAAAACAAAAATCCCTCTGGAGCACTGACCAAGGAGTGTGCCACCAAAATAAACCACTGCTGTGGTAGAACGACAAATGACAGTGCGGGGATTAAAGTGAAAACAGTAGGATAGGCAGAGGTAGGAAATGTACTAGACGTAGGAGGTATTAAAGAGATGGAGTCCACTAGGCTTGGTCTCAGTTGGTTTTGGGGTGAGAAGAAGAATTAGGAAGGTTTCTCTGGTCTCAGTTGTGGGATGGTGGTGGGTCCATTCACCAGGGGCATGAGTCATGTGGGGAGGGTGGTTGTGTGGAAGATGAAAGGTGATCAGACCCAGGAAAAAGGCCTGGAGAGACATTTGAGGGACAGAGAGGGTGGACAGTGAAGGGCTAGAGGTTGAACCCAGGGAAATGCCTGCAATTAGATGGCTGAAGAAGGAGTGACAAGTGCGCTCTTTTACCTCTAAAGAAGCAGAACGGCCAAAGCAGTGGGGGCTGCCAAGAGAAAAGGTGATTAACTGTTAAAATGTAGAGACACCAAGGCAAGTAGCTGAAAAGGGGGTGAGATCTGAGAAAGTAAATTGATTTGAGAGTAGAAGACAGGGGCCAGAAAACAAAGGGTTAAAGAGTAACTGGAAGAAGAGGAAGTGAAGCCCCTGCTTTGTGAGAAGTTAGGCGATAAAAGGGAGAGAAAGGAAAGTAACAGCATAATGGCAGCTAATATTTACTGAACACCTACTATGTGCCAGGCACTGTTCTAAGGGCCTCAGGTGTATTATCTTGCTTAATCCCACCCAACCTCAGATCTGTTAGGTGCTATTATCGTCCCCATTCTGCAACTGACTCCACTGGAATCCAGACATCACACAGCTGGGGACAGGCGGAGATGAGATGCACAGCAGGCAGTCTGACCCCAGAACCCCACTCTTGTATTGCTGTCACCGCTATTGGTAGTTCATTGAGAATTAGTGTGCTAATAACAATGCCTACTTGATAGTCTCGACTAATCTCAATAAAATGCTCTTGCTTGGACTTTTGCAGAAGGGCCATTATTGTCTGTGCAGTCGTTTAACAAGGATTTAATTGGAAAGGTAAGTGAATGTGCAGATGTAAGTGTTGCTAATTTGGTTTCTAACCATCTCTCCTTCATATCAACCTGAAGTACAAACCTCTTTCTGTTCTCCAAGTATTATGATCCATACGTGCAGACTACATTCTAAAGTGGGAGCCGGATATTTTATGTAACCAGGACAGTAGGCCAGAGATGATCAACCAGAGTCTGCCCTCTGAACTACACCAGCAGTTTTCAACTGGGGTGACTCTGACCCCCGCCCCCGGGAGGGACGTTTGCCAATGTTGGGAGACATTTTTGGTTGTCACAAGTTGAGGGAGGGGTACCACTGGTATCTCTGGGTGAAGGCCAGGGCTGCTGCTAAACATCCTGCAATGCACAGGACAGCAGCACAACAAAGAAGGATGTGGCCCCACATGGCAGTCATGCCGAGGCTGAGACACCCTGCTCAACGGTGCCTTGAAAACTATCAGAGTCTGGGAAAGGGGTTTTAGAGTGGGTAAACCACCCAGACCATGCGTGTCAACAGGAAAGGAATGTAAATCCAGAGGGGAGAGAATACAGATCTATGAGACAGAAATAACCTTTGAAGACAGGGGTGTGTGTATCTATGGCCAAGAAAACATGGTAGAGAGATCAGCCTTGGGGGGGAAAAGAAGGCTAATTCACATTTTACGATAGAAGGGAAGGGAAACACAATAGCAGGAACATACTGAGAAATGCGTGGAGAAGAAGGCAGCTCTGGGACTTCCCATCAGATGGCCCTGGCTCTGGCAAAGCAGCAGTGTAGGAGAGCCTGGGAGCAGCATGTGGCTGAGACTTAAAGAAACCAGGAATCAGTGGTAGAAAACTTCAGCCCTGTTTTAGCTTCAATGCCATGGAGCCACAGAGGACAAAAAACATATGGTAGGGATTACTGACGGTTGGAAATTGAAATGAGTAAAATCCATCACAAGGGGATGACACCGGAAGGGGGCTGAGACTGTGAGAACTAGGAGTGGTCTAGGGACAAGAAGATGAGGAAGAAAAGCAGGTTCAGTGGCTGGGAGGGTGAGGCAAGGCGTGAGGGAAAGAAGGGGGGCTGAGGGAGGGGCAGCAGGGACTGAGACTTCAGAGGAGAAAGAGAACCAAGTGACTCTTCTGAGATGAAGCAGAAAACCTATTCACAGGGGTGAGGAAACAGAGAAAACTGTAAAGAAAGGACAGGGCATGAGTCTTGATATGGATGGTCCTGTCACTGAAAATGAAGAAGGGGACAGGCTCGAGAGGAAAAATGTGAAGTTGGTCTCTACGGTTATGGTGAAGGAAGGGTGTCTCAGAGATCACTAGGTGATTGGGGTACAGATGAGGAGCAGGCATAAACAGATGACACCAACACCAAAGGAGGTATTAAGGGCTACAATGTGTCCTCCTTCATATGTTGAAGTCCTAGCCCCCCGTACCTCAGAATGTGACTATATTTGGAGATGAGGCCTTTATAGACGTAATTAAGGTAAAATGAGGTAATTGGGGTGGGCCCTAATCCAATAGGACTGGTGTCCTTATAAGAGATTAGGACACACACACACACACACACACACACACACGGAAGACCAAATGAGGACACAGAGAGAAGGCAGCATCTACAAGCCAAGGGGAGAGGACTCAGAAGAAACCACCCCTGCCAACACCTTGATCTCAGTCTTCCAACCTCTAGAATGTTGAGGAAACAAGTTTCTGTTGTTAAAGCCCCCCTGCCTGTGGTACTTTGTTACAGCAGCCCGAGCTGACTGATACAGACAGGAGGAACTCAAAGACGATGATGAGCCAGGTGTGGAAAGGACAGTAGGAAACACATTCATAGACTCCATGGCCTCCTCCGTGAACTGGGAGAATAGTCTTCCTGAGGAAAGGCTTTTGAACGAAGTGATATCTCTAAGGAGAAACCAAGTTCCATCTAGAGTGTAGAGGTAGGGGAAATACTGTGGGGAAGGCTGAGAATGAGAGTTTCTTAGAACAAGGGGCTCCACAGCCTTCGTGGACAGGACGTCTCTTAAAAGCAGGAACAAGTCTTGGCTAACGATTTCTCTATCCCAAAACCAGCACAGGACTGGCATCCTGCAGGTCTTTAGTGAATAGATTTTTCAGTGTGCAGAGGTGAAAGAGGCATATAGGAGAGCGGGAATGACCTGAAAAGTGTTGGACACACGGGGGCAGTTCCTGGAGGAAGTGTTTGCCTAGGAGTGCCGACTATAGTAGAAGGGTGAGAGGCAGGGGGTCAGATGTCATTTAGAATTTCCCAGTCCCCTTAGTAATGTAGCCAATTAAACTCCTCCTCTCAGACAAGCAGGGCAGTCATAGGGGTGGGCTATGAGAACACCTTTACACAACTTCTGTTATCCTAAATTATTACTTTAGCTACCCAGGTAACTTGAGGAATGCATTATTTCTGATGGTTGACAGTTTTCTCTTTAAATGTTAACTATTTGGAGTACAAATTTTTTCTACAATGTATTGTGCGCTGCCTCGCCTTTTCTCCCTTTTCTAAAAAATAATCAGAAAGTTAATATAGGAACAAAATGATATCATACATTTCAAATATTATATGGGATTGTGATACAAAGATAACTTTCTATAAACAAGATTTATACTAGGCTGCAAGATGGTCACATCCTAAGAAATTAGACATCCTTGAGGTTGTTATAGCTATTTGCTAGGATACCCTAGGACTCCACAGTAAATTTCAATTTGATTTTTTGTCTGTTTTTGTCCTCCCTCACTAACTGGTTATGGCTTGTCGCTTTTTTCTGAACTCAGTATGTGCCTGCCAATAGCAAGCTCCTCTTCCCTTTGATTGATTGTTTCTAAACTACAGTTGTTAGGAAACTGGATAACCAAGATCATTAGAAATGCATGGAAAATAATCATGAGCACCAGCATCTTCTTTTGCTGCCCAGAAGACAAAAGTTGCTTATTTGTTGATTCTTAGGTGGGTTTTAGATTGATCAGTTGTTAACATATCTCTAAACTAAAAAAGTTGCTTGAAAGATGTTAGAATATTAGGGAAGATTCAATAACTCTTCTAAGCCAACCTTCCCTCCATGACATCAATTCATTACTTACTACTTTTAAATGATTTAGCTTCAGGGGACACGGAGAGGGCCAGCTATCCCTCCTTCTGACTTCAGACAAGATAGCAGATATTAGAAAAAAATGATTCTACTTTCACTGGATGAAGATTCTTTCTTTGCCTAAAATACCTGTACTAATAATTCAATATTGTTTCTTTGAAAGTAGAGCTCTTCATTCACAAGCCGGAGTATAAATAAGTGAAATAAATACTTCTTCAATAAGAAGTATGTATGTGTACCTTTGTGTGTTCGAGAAGAACGCACAGAACCAAAGTAAAATTTCTGCAGTGTCAGTTAAGTACCCCAAATGGTACTTATAGGTAGGGACCAATCCCAATGCTTTAGTATTCCCAAGTATTCCCAATGACTCTGTCCACACTGCCTGGCCACTGGTCACCTTGCTCATAGAACAGGTACCCATGTTCCCAGGTCAAAGGATCAAATCAGAGTTTTCAACTATAAAAAGTGCTGAAGAAGTTGCAGTAAACCACACAATTAGGTAGCCGTGAAAAACCCTGACCATTTGTAAATACTGAAAATAACAATGTGTACTTTGTTATGGCAGCCGTAGGAGACTAACACAGCCTCCAAAGCCTAAACCTTATCTGCCCAAGTGTGGAGAACACCTGTAAGCTACAACAATTTCATAAGAACTACTGTATAAGCTAGGATGTACTGTATAGGCTTAGGATGTAAGCCTACATGGACACACAGTGGAAGGAGAAGAGCCTCAAGGAGCAAGACAGTATTAGCTGATATTATGGTAAGACAAATTTGTGGTAATACTACATGTAAAGGCAATTGGAAGCAACATGTTTAAGAATATGAAAATAGGGCCGGCCCGGTGGCTCAGGCGGTTAGAGCTCCATGCTCCTAACTCCGAAGGCTGCCAGTTCGATTCCCACATGGGCCAGTGGGCTCTCAACCACAAGGTTGCCAGTTCAATTCCTCGAGTCCCACAAGGGATGGTGGGCAGCGCCCCCTCTGCAACTAAGATTGAACACGGCACCTTGAGCTGAACTGCCACTGAGCTCCCGGATGGCTCAGTTGGTTGGAATGCGTCCTCTCAACCACAAGGTTGCCGGTTCGACTCCCGCAAGGGATGGTGGGCTGCACCCCCTGCAACTAGCAACGGCAACTGGACCTGGAGCTGAGCTGCGCCCTCCACAACTAAGACTGAAAGGACAACAACTTGACTTGGAAATAAGGCCTGGAAGTACACACTGTTCCCCAATAAAGTCCTGTTCCCCTTCCCCAATAAAAAAAAATTAAAAAAAAAAAAAAAAAAAAAAAGAATATGAAAATAACTGTTAAAAATATCATGTATCCAAGAAATGAATACTTTACACTTATTAAAATGATCCTGGACAGAGACCAAAGGGGAAAGTAGTGGGGAGGTAGGTGAAAAAGGTAAGGGAATATAGTCAACAATATTGGTGAGTTTGCATGGTGACAGATGATTACTATAATCAGTGGGGTGATCACACTATAAGGTATAAAAATGTCCAATCACTCTACTGTATACCTGAAAGTAATATAAATAATATAATATTATATACCAACTATACTTAAAATTCAAAAAAAAATAATCCTTGAGAAGAACAGTTAATTTCATTTAAAAAATGCATGCTATACTTTTAAGTAAAAAAACTTACTACAAGTAGATAGTCCCATTTTTGTAAACAACAAAAAGTTATACTTACATACAAATTTTATAAGACAGAAGATGTAAACACCAAAAAGTTAACCAGTGGTTATTTCCAGGTAGTGGGATTATGAGGGATTTTCTCTTTTGCCATTCTGCTTATCTCTATTTTTTTATTTCTCTACGATAAGCATGCAATGATTTGTTACAAGGACAAAAAGGGGGTTTGGGGGGCTTGGTGAGAAAGGTGAAGGGATGAAGAAGTAGAAATTGACAGTTACAGGAGTCACGGGGATGTACAGTACAGTATGAGGAATATTGTCAATAGCATTGTAAAAACTATATGTAGTGTCAGGTGGGTAGTAGACTTATCAGGGGATCACTTCATAAATTATATAAATGTCTAATTACTACATTGTTTTGTAGACCTGAAACTAATAAAAACAAAAATGGGGGGGGAGATGCGTAATAAGGCATTGGCATCTGGCCCATGGCCGGTGTAAGTAAACTTCAGCTATTCATCTTTTTTTTAAAAAAAACACAGAATAGTGCCACATCAAGGTGATTATTTCTTAACTGCTACATGATCATCATCCATTTATGAGCATATATACATATATATGTATGGATTTATATATGTGTGCCTGTCTATACATATGAGATACTTATAAAGTGAAGTTGCTCGTAATCATCTTAAAGTTATTTAAATTATATCACGATGGCAGTAACAAACAAGTAAAACAGTTAGCCAACATTATATTTCATAGTGAAAAGCTAGAGGAATTCCTTTAAAAAAAAAAAAAATCTCCCAGAAAGAAAAATTTAGTTTTGTTCTGCAAGCTTTTTTTTGGCCAATGCATTAAGACATGAAACAGATAAACAGATTTAAATGTTGGGGGGAAAAAGTTAACATTATCATTATTTATAGACGATATCATTGTCTAGCTAGAAAACCCAAAGATATGAATGGAAAATTATATTCAAGAGAAAGAGAATAGTAATAGCTATCATTTATTGATATCTATATGTCTCAAACTGCTGCTATATTCTCAGAGTCAGGCATCTGGTAAGTAGTAGAGCTGGGATTCAAACCGAACTCTGACTGATTCCAAAGACTCCACAGACTGTGTTCTTTTCAATGCTTTGCTCTGTAAAATGGATAGTTATAATGTGCACGCGCTCATGCAGACACACACACACATTTCCTATATGAAAGCAATACCCATCACAAAAGTCCAATTTAAAAAACCCCTTTCACAGAGCAACAAATTCAACTATGTTTGTGCATAATCAATAAAAGAAAAAAAACCACCGAGACGGACAGACAGACACACACACACAAATAAGTAAATATGAAGTGAGATTTAGATAGGAAGAATAAACTTTTATTTTTAAATGTATATTCTAAATTCATATGTTAAATGTAATTCTGATCAAAACCCCAATTCTATAAAATATTTTATAGGGAGAAATATAGCAAGATAATTCCCACATGTGTCTAAAAGAAACAAATAGGTAAGAATATAGTAAAGACAATTTTGTAAAGAACTATAGGAAGAAGGTGTACTATATATTATAACAATTATAAGTCTATAATTGAAAGAGCATGGGACTATGCAAGAAAAAACAAACTAACACAACAAAATAAACTAGGAATAGATCTGTCTAATATACTTATTAGAAATCCGTTTATGATAAAGGAAGCACCAGCAATCATCAGAGATAGAAAGAATTATTCAGTAATTAATCATTGTTGGAATAATTGGCTACTAATCCGGGATGGGGGAATGAAGGTAAATTCTTACTTCACACTATACACCAAATAAATTCCTTAGGAGTAACACGAGATGTACTTTTAAAACAGAAAAATAAGATAAAGACAAAATGTGTCATACTCCCGGAGAGAAACAAAAAATGTATCATACCACTATGGTAGAGGGGAAAGAAATTTTAAAACTTGAATGCAAATTCAAGTTTTCAGGATTAGCCTATATAACATTAGAAATTAAAGGGATATAAAAATGAAAACTATAAATAGCTGAACCTTCTCTATGTCAAAAATTTAAAAAGCAAAAGAAAAGAATGGAAAAAAATATTTTGTAATAAAAATTACAAAAGAAATATATATTAAGCAAAGTAGTGTTTAATTTTTTTCTAGAAAAATACCGAAAGTCCACCAAGATGTAATGAAATGAGAGGATATTTTCATATGCTGTATTGCTAATAGCATTGTAAATGGGCATTAGCCTTTTGGAAAACTTTATTTACATACTTTATTGCCGTATTATTACAACTATGTGTTTAAAAAAGTAAAAACAAAACAAAACTGGAATTTTACCAAAATGATTAAAAAAAATTAAAGTGATGGAAATGGGTGATATTTTTTCCCTTTTTCCAAATTTGATGTAATGACATTATCATATTACTAATTTAATTAGACTTACTCTTACCCATATTGAACTTTATGTGTTATTCTCTGTATGACAGAATCTGGGATTGGAGACACAATTTTCAAAATCATCTAAAAAGCCATCATTCCACTTAAAACATAAACCTGCAATAAATAGGTCTTGCATTTTTCTATTTACCCTGGGAAACTTAGGCTTTTGTTTCCTCTAAAAAGCAGTGGAAGGAGTAGGACATCTCTGTAAAACTAAAAATGTGTCAGTGGTGAGTTAGCCTCCCAGTGGAAGCACACCCCTCAGCAGACAGGACGATTTAAGTGCCTCTGCTCCTGCCCTCATGCTTGGGAAAAAGATCTTCAAGGAATCCCAACCCACGCCAAGTTGCTACATGCTCCTTTCTCCAGATGGAACTAACAGCAAGTCCTGATCACAAGTCTTTTATCTGTAGTTGCCCAAAAGAACCTCAGAGCTGAGCTGGGGCAGACCAGAACACATGCTTACATCGCCAGACTCCAGGCAACAAAAGGGGAAGGAGGCTTCTCTTTGTGCCTTGTTCCATCACACAGAAACACAGTTCAGCTATGCATGCCACCAAACATCAACGTTAAAGCAACCATTGTCCAAAGCCACCATGAGATACCACCTTACACTCATTAGGATGCCTAAAAAAACCAAAAAAAACAAAATCAACAACTGTTGGCAAGGATATGGAGAAAATGGAACCCTTGTGCACTGCTGGTGGGAATGTAAAATAGTACAGCCTCTATGAAAAACACTATGGAAGTTCCTCAAAAAATTAAAAATAGAACTACCCTATGATCCAGTGATTCCACTTCTGCATAAATACTCAAAAGAATCGAAAGCATATTTTGAACACCCATTATTCACAAAAGCTAAAAAGTGGAAGCAACCCAGGTGTTCATAGATGAATGGATAAACAAAATGTAGTATATTCATATAATGGAGTATTACACAGTCTTAAAAAGGAACGCAGTACTGACACCTACTACAACAGATAAACCTTGAAGACATGCTGACTGAAATAAGCCAGACGGAAAAGCACAAATATTGCATGATCCCAATTACATGAGGTCCCTAGAAGAGTCAAATTCATAGAGACGGAAAGTAGAATGGTGGTTGCCAGGGGCTGGAGGGAGGGGGAATGGGCAGTTAGTATTTAATGGGGACAGAGTTTCAGTTTGGGAAGATGAGAGAGTCCTGGGGATGGGTGGTGCTGATGACAGTACAAGAACGTGAAGGTATTTAATGCCACTGAAAAATGGTTAAAGTGGTAAATTTTATGTATTGTATATTTTACTGATATATTTATATCACGTATATTATATATAGAGACCATTGTCACAAGAATGCTAAAGGCACCAGTCATGTTCAGTGAATATTTTATTTGAAGATGCAGTTGCTCCTGGAAACAACATCCCCGTGACACACAGCTCATACTCGAACCTGTGGCTGAGTACACGGGACATACACTGAGCCGTGGCCCATTCTAGGTAACTGAGAGCAGGGTCGTGCTTGCTTCTTAGGCTTCGCATGACTCAAATCAAAGAACATGGGACACCACAGGAAACTGAATGCTGGAACCATAAAACAGTGCCGAGTAATTTCCTTATCGCCATCTCCTCAACTTAGAATTTTTTACAAAAGTAATTCACACAGGGCAAAGTTCTCAGCCCACAGAACTCCTGGGGTTTGGCTCCTGTGGTGCTGACAGAGTTCTTTCATGCTCCGGAGAGAATACCTGAGAGGCTCTTTCTGTGGAGCTGCAAAGGATGACAGCACAGGAGGAGGGTAAAAGGAGGCCGGCTGAGAGGTCTGGTCTCACTACTTGCTTCAGCGGTCTGAGCTCCAGTTTCAGGGATTATTTTGAGAACTTAATTTAGCTATAGTCAAACATGTCAATTTGTAACTTGCCTAAATAAGTCACCTGTTCCTAAGCCAGGGTCCTGAAGCACCATTCAACTCCTCCAGCATTGTTTGCTGTACAAAGATACAAGCACACTTTTCTTTTTAAAACCTGGTCCAAAGGCTCTGTGAAGCTGTCTTTAGTCTTCTAAAGACTCTTTGGCCACCTACTGGATTTTTTCAGTGCGAGAACTGGGCAGAAAAAGAGCAACTTACAGCCCTTGTTCAAAGGAAAGCGAGAAGAGTTGCAGACTAGAAGCTAGACAGACTTTATTATTCAGTACCCACGGGGATTTGCAAGAGAATAGCTCAGACACAGTCTGTTACTACCCTCCTCTCAAGGAAAAAGCCAATTATTTCTCCTACCTAAAGAGTTTAGCAGGAGTGTGGAACATAAAAGCCTCTATGACATCTTTATCGTGGGCACAAGGAGAGAAAAATAAAAGGTGACAAATTCAAGGAACTTTGCTTATTTTTTCTAAATTACCAGGAGGAAAAAGATTTAAATGACTCACCAGTTTTTTCACATATAAAAAAGGATTATCGGCTACTTTCACTTTCTAACGAACAGTTCTAGTCTTCTAAATGAGTTCTGTGTAAGGCATTTAATTTGAACGGAAAGGATTTTGATTAATAGAGAAAGAGATATTGAAAAAAAAACTTTTTATTATTTTTTTTAACCCCAAGCCTCCTGTTGGATGTGGCCCTTGAGATCAGAGAGCAAAGCTGGGGGGGAAAAAAAGGAAGTTACAATTCACTCAGGAAGAGCACACCAAGAGTCAAAGATTCATTGATGAGTTTCTAACTCTCAGGCTGTGTGGCAGAAGAGAAGCAGGCTCAAGGTGGAAGCCGAGAAAAGCTGAACTGAGGGGGAAGCAGTAGAGCAGCTGGGCTGCAAGGTATGCTGGGAACTGGTGAGTTAGTTGTTTCAGCAACCTTGGTCACCGTTGTGTATAACAGAGTCCAAAAACTATAGTTTTTCAAAAATGGATCGGGGTGTGAGAGGTGCTGGTCGTCAGAGACTGCCCCTCAGATGCTAATCCTGACAGGTGGTGCTGCCTCTAAGGGCTGGAGAGAGCGTTTCAAATGCATACACATCAGTGTGGGAAGGATCTCAGGGCCTGAGTAGTGTAGTGTACACACACACACACACACAGACACACACACACACAGACACACACATTCATAATACTTATGTATATATAGGAAACTGGGTGCAGAGCAGATGTGACTTGCTGAAGGTCCAAAGCTACACAGAGTGGGAACCTGGATTCAGGCCTCCTGACTCCCAGAGCTGAGTACTCTTCTCACTCCTGGGAATCTGAAAGCATTCACTGGAACTAGCCAGCATCAGTCAGAAAGCGGCCTGACAAGGCCATGTTGCTGTGTGCAAGCACCACCCGTGTCTGCTCTGTCCTTGGGATGTGTGGCATTGGTACAGATTCCCAGAACCCTGCCAAGCTCTGCAGCTGTCTGGTGGCAGCCTGGTCAGTAGTAAGTCAGCAAAAGAGGGGAAAGCACCTAAGGGCCGGCAGGCTGGGGTACAAACACACCCAGACGGTTCCCCGAGCCTGCGTTGCTGTGTGCTTTTCATCTGCCTCCAACCTTTCTCTCTAGCAGTTCTCCCAGCGTCTCAAGTTGCTCGAAGCATTGCTTTTACTTCCTGCTCTGTTCTCTGTCTCTTCCATCTTTCCAAGCAGCTAAAGATCCCCTCACGGACATGTCTCCTTTGGCCTTATTAATGCGAATTGTAGGGGGGTTCAGAGCAACAAAAACTTGCACTGTGAACAGGTTTGGACCATGAAGTCGGATACAAATAAAAGTTCGCATATACCAAGAGCCTTGACTCAATCCTGAGCCCAGTGGGTTGCCTACCTGATCTATTTAACCTTGTCACTGCCCGTGGAGGCGGACATGTGCCCCCATTTTGTAGAAGACAAGTTTAGAGAGGTTCAATTGCTCAAGGTTAGGGTGAGCCTGTCTTACTCTAACGTCCCCACCTTACAACCACTGTTCCAAAAACCATACCAGTGAGGGTCCCTCCGACTGGGTTGGCCCCTACTTAAAACACGGATTCTGACTCTCTTGAAAGGGGCTGTGGTTAAACTAGACCAACAATTCTAACTTGCTTTGTTCAGACAACTCTGCAGGGCATCAGCCTGCCGCACAGCATTGTCCCCAACGACATGTCTTACCTGAGGACAACAAGTGACAGGGCTGCTGAAATGCCAGATGGAAGGGAGAAGCGGACAACCCATTTTCTGAGAAAAGGGAGTAAATTTATGAATGCCTCTTGTCAGCTAAACACACACTTAGCTGTAAATACCCTACTTGAATTGCTATTCCCTCTTTCCCCAGATGCGAACCAAGACTCAGGATTTTAGAAAGGTATGGAAGGGTCCTTATTTAAACCATGGTTGAAAGAGTTACAGTGATAAGGAGGACTGTGGGATGAAAGGGGGAAAACTGTTCTGAGCACAGAGTATTGTTTTCCTGCCTGCCCGGCGAATGTACCAAAAGTTCACCAAGCTAACAGGACAAAGGTTAGGGAGCGATTGATAAGTTGGGCAAGAGATCTGCGGCTGAGACTACTGTAGCTATTTAAATGCTGTGATGAGCAGCCACCAGAAAGGCGAGGAAAGTGAGGAGATGAAACACGGCATGCACAAGTGAGAGGGCTTCCTTTGAAAGCTCTAGTAAGTAATTTTTCAACAGAAGAAACCATCCAGAGGAAACCGGTAAAACTGAACGTTTTGAACTCAAATATATGATAAATGGTTTACCACTACCAGCTACCTCTCCATGCTTCACCAGCTAAACTTACAATGAGTGTTGCAAATTATAGAACGATATGCATGGAGTTAGGATATAACTCAAAAATCTGGCAAGCAGAGGCCCTAATTCCATCCTGAAATGAAGAATATTTGTGGGTGTGTATGCATGTGTGCTCTCCCTTTGAAAGAGACTTATTTCCAGTTCCTGAGACTTCTGAAAGATTCCAAAGTTGGGCACAAATATTGCACTGTTTTCTGGAGGGAAGTCACTACGCTGGGCTCTGACCACAGGTGACAATATCCTTCTGGTAGTTGAGAGAGAAAATTCTCTGGGAGGGTGGATGTGGGAAGGGAGGGGGTGCATTAGAGAGCTCAGAGGAGGCCCCTCCAAGACCAGAAGTACCTGCCGTGGCAGCTACCAGGAAAACCCAAGGGGCTGAAACTTCCTGGCTTGGAAGCCATAGGTGCTCCTAGATCGGGCCCACCACACTATCAGGGTCCAAATTCCACCATTTTCAGGTCCAGAAAAGTCACCTCTAGGAGACCCTTCACAATAATCTTCTCTAGCAAAGAAAGAAGAGATTTGACATCGTTACTGGCTGTGGCAGAACAACGGCCTGAGAAAACAGGCTTTGCCATGGTCATTGCATTGGCTGCTTTTGTGGTGGAAGGTTCCCAACTGGACATGGAAGTTTCTATACCATTGCTCTCTGCATGTGTGAGAATATGGTCCAAGACACACTGCCACAGCATGGCAAGGCCAGTCCCTTTCTCTAACAGGGATGTAGGGCTGGTTAAAGGGGAAGTCTACTGTTTCTTTGTAATAGTAAGACTACCTAAATCAAAGAAGCTATAAAAATGCACAAATCCTGATTCGCTCTCTCTCATCAGCTGACAACTTAGACAAATTATCTAACCTTTCTGAGTTTCAATTTCTTCACCTACAAAGGCACACGATGTTATACACTACACAGGACTGTTATAAAATTAAATAACACACACAAGCACTCAGCACAGGGCCTGGCCCATAAACAGTATTCATTCAATCAGAGGTTCACTTCCTTCCAATTGCAGACTCACAACTGGATACCAACTGTATATACTGACCTTTTACATACAGTACTGCAAATGCTTAACAATCTGCTTTCTCAACATTTACTAGAAATAAGTTCTAAGAGGACAGAAATTGTTTCTGTTTTACTGTCAAAATCCCAGTGTTAACTAAACATCTGTTGTATGAACACATTAATAAACAAAGTGGAAATGCCAACAGTACCTGGAACCATCATGTGTGTTTACCTAGCAGTTTGTGTCCAGGCAGCATGGCAGAGGACCGTTTCTCAGGTCTCAGGCACCACACTGCTTTGTGTGCCACTAGTAATGCCTGGTACCAACGCAGTCCATGGCACACATACGTCTAACACAGGAGTTCGCACATTTTGGTTTCCGGACTCCTTAGATGACCCCAAAGAGCTTCCATGTGTGTCGGCTCTACCAACTGGCATTTTCCATGTTAGAAATTAATCTAAACCTAACTTATCTAAAATAACAATGATTATCACATGTTAACATAGACAGCACATTTTTGTGAAAAATAACTGTTTTCCGAAACCAAACTTAACACGAAGTGTACACTGCTTTCCATTTTTGCAAATCTCTTTTAATGCTGGGCTCTAGAGATGACTGGATTCTCTGCCGTCTGTCGTGATACCTCACATCGTACCCTCTGGGTTAGTCTAGAGAGTAAAAGAGTGAAAAAGCAAATCTTATTGTTGTTATAAAAACAGTTCTGACCTCATGGACCTGCTGAAAAGATATCAGGCATCCCTAGGCTTCCCCAAACCAGAGTTTGAGACCCATTGCTTCACCAATGATGACAATAGAACACATTTGCTTCTACTATTAAGGGTGGTTTTATTTTACTAACATCTGCATTTCAAATCTGAACCGTATTTTTTTCATTTGCCTTTATGTATATGCTCTGATTTAGCTGCAATCTGCTAGATACTCTAGCTAACCTACCAAGGGTGTGTGTGTGTCTGTGTGTATAATACACATATAACATATATAACTTCCCATGCGGGGGGCTGCAAACCTGAGGTCCAAAACTGATGCCTTATCCTACCTCACACCTGCTTCTCAGTGGTGAGGGAACCATAATTTTTTCCATGAAGCACATTTTTCACCTCCCCAAAGTCAAGTCCTTCATGGCACAGACCTGCATTCTTTCTCCAACTGGAACTGATACCTAGAAAGTCTACTTTATCTCAGCTTCTCCCAACCTCATTTTCCCAAGCACTTCCTGAAAATCATGCTTCTTCCTTAGAGTCTTCTTCAGAAGAGTAATCGAAAATTCTTCTTTCCCCATCCGGCTTAAACATACACTTTCCATTTACCATGCCACTGTTTGGTAGACTTAGAAACTTTATGGATGGATTTATCGGATACATGTAAACCCGCCTGGGTTTTCATTGTATCACTGTAATATGAAATGGAAAATAGAATTTCATCAGTTTATGGTCATTTATAAAACTATTTTTACTCAATTAGGCATTCGTTTTGTGACACCTGTATATACTGAGACAGAGCCTAAGACACAGCACTATACATCAGATCATTTTATTTATTACAGGGAATAAATTTTTTACATCATGTTCTCCAATGAAGACCCACGGAAGGAAGGTCTGCGTGCCAAAGATAAAACTCTGTTTCTCCTGCACAACTGGTTTGTTTTGACAACACAAGGGCTCTCTGAATCTTACTACTAATCATTTCCCTTATTTGCTTTGAGTGCTAGGAAGCTCAAAGCCAGCTCTGAAACCCACATCTGGCAAATGGGCTGGATTTCATGACAGAATTTTGTGGTATCCACCTCACCCAAACTTTAGCTTACAAGTCTGTGTTAGCCTCAATTCACATACTTGTTCATCTTTAAATACTGGTATACTACGTGTAGTTCTGTAATCCCTTCTTGGGATGAAGCAGGGTACATATGAATAAATACGTAGCGTGAATCTTTAATCTACTTCAAACCAAAGTTTCTCAGATGAGCCCTTAAAGAGAATGGGCCACAATCAGTTGTAGCAAAATAGAAAGTAGAGAAACTTTTAGACATTTGTTTTCTGTAGTCTATATTATTAAATACACTTCTAGATTCCTATGAGCTGTTACTTAACATTACAAACTTTCAACTGCACACATCTAACCCACTTAGTGGGTGTTCATTTGCAAAAACTCTCCTGGTATTATGGCAAGGAAGAACACCAGGTAAATTAAACGTATTATCTTTCACTCCCGACAAATACCTATGAAATGCTATTATGAGGTTGGTACGAAAGTAATTGCAGTTTAAAAGGTGAAAAATAATTGCAAAAACCACAATCACTTTGCACCAACCTAATATTTCTTTCTTATTTGGTAGGTGAGAAAACTGAGGCTCAAAAAGGTCAAATCCTTTGCCTAAGGTTACACAGGTGATAAACGGGGGAGCCAGGTTATGAAACCAGGTCTGTGGAACTCAAATGCTGCCAGGGAGTGTTCATTTGGTGAAATTCAGGGAGCTGTCCTTTTATGATAAGTGCACTTTTCTGTGCGAATATTATACTTCTGTAAAATGTTACAATGGAAAGAAAAAGGCCCTGGGGCCCTTCTACTATATCTCAGGGTGAAGTCAATGGGACAAAACTAGTATGAAGCGGAACGTAAGGACAAAGTGTGAGTTAGAGGTACGGCCCTGATGCAATTGCCTTAACTCAGCACTGATGGGATTGTTCTTAATGAATGAAACAGTAAATTTAATGAATGGATTCTGTATTAGGTCTCTTCCAGTCACATGTTCATTCTCCAAGGACACTGAGATCGAGGGATGGCATAAGTTATAACCCAAGCCTGTGGGTCTGAGGCCTCCACAATAAGGTAGGAGGCCTAGAGTAAATTAAAAAGTAATAATGATGATAACAACAATATGTAACTCTTCCTTTTATTATCTCTTTGTTAGGTTTTCTTCTTCATCATTAAAAACTTATATAAGCAAATGGAATATCCATAAGTAGGTTTTCCACTTTACTGGGTATTAAACTCTCCTGCAGGCCTGATAATATTTTAGGAGAGCTTCTCCCAGCATCTGCCATTGTATGTTTAGAGATGTAAAAAAACTTTATCACTAGCCTAAATAATACATAAGGAAGATAAATCTGCCTTTAAAAGAAAGACCTACCATATGAATCATTTTGAAGTTAGAATTTTTATGGCTTAGTCAGGACATGATTCAGCTTGACTAAGGCAGTGACGGTATAAAATGAGATTAAAGGGGTAGAATGAAGGTACTGGACTGGGTGTTATCAGGAACCACGTTCTAGTCCTGCCACTAACCTGTTACCTTGAACAAGTCACTTAATACGTAGATTTTCCTTCCCTTTTCAGTAACATGGAGAAATTGAACTAGATGATTTCTAAGATTTCTTCATAACCAAATACTCTAAAATTCTGAGATGGCTCAAAAATAATTCTATGGAATTCCCACCTGCACATGGCATGATACCAGAGACTGAACATACTGTCATGAAAATTAAGGAGGCCAATTAGGGCACAGAAGGCCCACCCCCTTTCGCAGTGGTAAGCAAATGGAGTACGTATGGGCGATGCTGTATGTGTCTTCAAAACATCTGGGCCTTCTCCAGTTCCTAGACATCTGTCAATCTTGCTACAGGCCATGAACCTACCTCCGAAGGATTCTTCCCTGGCTCAGAGGCCAGGCAAAGACAAAAGAACCAGGGGTGAAAGGGAGCAGGCCAAGCAAAAGGTGAATGACACTATAAGCCATGAAAAGATCAACCTCAGAGTGATCTTTTTTTTTTTTTTTTTTTTTTAGAGTGATCTTAATGACAGGGTTGTCTGGGTCACTGTCACATAGATAGCAATTCTGTAGAAAACAGAAAATGCTATTTGACTACATAGCGAAGGGCAGAAAATACAGTGGAACAAGGCTAGGCCCTGGAGAGAGAGGCATTATTTTCCTATCACAACCACGAGATGTACAAATTGTATGACCACGAGCGAGTTTTTTTATGTTGCTGAGCCTTAGTTTCCTGTTCAACTGATTATCGATAGAAGTTAATTAAGAGGGTTCTGGTGAGGAATAAATTGGAAAATACATGTAAAACACTTATCACAGAGGCCGATACAAGGTATAGCTCAATGAACAGTGGTTCCTTTATTCCATTCCAAAGTCCTCTCATCTATGCATGAGTATCTGCCAAGAAGTTACTAGTTTGTCTGAGAGACTGTAAGTTTCTTTTGTGGAATCCCTATCCCAGGCCATGAGGAGTCCGAATGCTCAGTAAGGACTTCCTGAAGGAATAATCTGTAAGGTACATAACACAGTACCAAGGTACGCTTATGATCCAAGTAGACCCTTTGGGCCCATGTCTGTTGTAAACCAGTTTTTTTGTAATTAACTAAGGTCAGTTTTGTTTTGAGGATCCACAAAGACAATGACAAATCTGCATCAGCTGTTTGACCGTGGGGCAAGTTATTTAACCTCTCTGTGCCTCAGTTTCTTCTTCTGTGAAATGGCACTAATAACCATACACTACCCCTAGGCTGAAACGTGAAGTGCCTGACACACGGCACTGGATAAGGTGCTGGCTGTATTGTTTTAGACCTCTCGTGAAATGTTCCATTAAGTGATATGTGATCGATAAAAACCTGACCCTTCCATACCTGAACACTGTGGCCAGGTCCTGCTGACTGTCAGGACCACCAGGGAAACTTTTCAAATATTCAGATGCCTGCCTCCTCCAGTCCCCTTGTCTTATTCTATTGGTTTAGGTGAGGCCCAGGAATCTGCATTTTTAATGAACCTCTTGAGTGAGTCCCAGTCGGTGGTCAGTGAACAGACGAATACCCCTCTGGAACATGCTGAAGAAACCGGATCAAATGTTGGGTGATTCCCCTGTCCCTCCAAGAGACAGATTTATGGTTTGGGTAAAAACCATTAAGAACATATTGGTTTTGTCATTGGTTTCACTTTGAGTTTCTGCCTCCTGCGACACAAAGTGAAATCATACACAGCCTGACGGTTTGGGTCTTCACCTCCCACGGGAGGTGAAGCACCACGTGACCAGAAAGCTCAGAACTGAAACCAGAGGAACACATAAGTCAAGGGGACTCTCTCCTTTTTTCCTTTACTTTCTTTTCATTAAAAAAATAAAAGAAATTATAACACCATAGATGCTTGTGTGACAAATGGAAAAGGAACAACATGAGCTTTTTGTCCAGGTAAAGCTTACGTCTGCTGGATGCAAGTCAATGTGCAAAGCTCTGACTCCACTCTCAAGGGCTGAGGCATCTTTACTACAGAACTTAAGGAAAAACAAAAGCATTGGAAATAAAACCTACAAGGGTCTGAAGCACTCTGCGGAGAGTCTATACGCAAATTTTGAAGTACAATAACCTCATAAATTTAAAAGAAATAATGAACTGAAAGTAGCCTGATATACAAGATAAAACAAACCAGACTGCCAAAATTCTCCGATGGCTTTCAACAACAGAAGTCAAAGGGATTCAATGGTTTAAAATTATGCAAAATTCATAAAATGTTCAACCCCATGAAACCAGAGCAGCAATTGTGATGGGCAATCATCCAGATGGAAATATCCAAATATCTTGACAGCTCCTAGAAGCATCGTATGCAACACAAGAACTTAATAATTATTAATCAAGTATTACTATAGTCGGCTCATAAAACACATTGTAGACCCCCAAAAAACTTTAAAAATACCATTTATAACAGCATCAAAAATGTAAAGGTTCCTGGGAATATATATTATATATATGTTTCTATGTTATACGTATATGTAGCAATACATTTTATATATTATATATATAGTTTATAAAGAAAATTATAAAACTTTCTTGGGACATTGAAGAGAATATAAATAAACATAGAGAAATCATGTACTTACACAGTGCTACCTATGTACCAGGCAGTATATTAAGCACTTTACACATATTATATGAAACACATTTAATCATTTAATCCTCTCAATTACCCTACAAGGTAGGTCCTATTATGATCCGTATTTTACAAGTAAGGAAACTGAGGCACACTAAGGTTAAATAAATTCTCCAGGGTCATAAGGCCACTGAGGAGTGGAGCCAGGATCCGAACCCAGGAAGTTGGGTACCATCTTTTTAAAGACTGCACATGTACACTGCCTTGCAGTGTGGTACACTCCCTACTGTAAACATGTCAGTTCTCCCTAACTTGGTCTGCAGATTCAGTGCAGTCCTAATAAAAACTCCAAGAGGTTCTGTTAGGGAATTTGAGCTGTTTCTAAAATTTATATAGAAAGGCAAAAAGCCAAGAACGAGACATGCCTGAAGAACTAGGGGGAAGAACAGGCCCTCCTGGATGTCATGATTCACGATGAAGCTGTGATAATTAACACAATGTAGGGTTGGGTCAGGGGTTGACAAAGAGAACAGTGGAATAGAATAGAAAGCACAGAAACAGATACCGCTCAAATGGCCACTTGATAAATGGCACACGCAATATTCCAGATTATGTGGGAAAGATGGGCACGTCAAAAAATCGTGCTTGGACAACCATTTATCCATTTAGACGACAAATAAAAATAGATCCCTACCTTACAACACTCACAGAAATCAGTTTTAGATGAATAAAATAACACGTGAAAGGCAAAACTCTAAAGAATACAGTAAAGCATCTTCACGAACCTAGGATAGGGAAGAATTTCTTTTTTCCCCCCTTTTTCCCGCCTCCCACTCCGGTTCAAGCCATTGCTTCTCAGTCTAGTTGTGTAGGACACAGCTCCCTGGCCCATGCTGGTGTTATGAGCCTTGCGCTCCCCCTGCTGAGGCAGTTGGGTTGGCCGCTCACAGCAGCTGCCAGCCAACGCCAGCCAACCTCGCCAGCTGCCGGCCACAGGCCACTCGGTAGCCCACGGCAGCCCACACCAACCTCCGGCTGCTCACCACAGCCAGGCTCCAGGGAGAGCCGTTGTTCACAATCTTAGCTGTGGAGGGCGCAGTTCACTGGCCCATGTAGGAACTGAACCGGTGACCTCGGTGTTAGGAGCATGGCGCTCCAACCACCTGAGCCACCAGGCCAGCCCCAGGGAGAATTTCTTAAACAAGATACAAAAGGTATTGACCTTAAAGGAAAAGATCAATACATCTAACAATGTTAAAATTAAGAGTTTGTGTGCACCCAAAGGTATCATAAACAAAGTAAAAAGACAAGTCACAAAGTGGCAAAAGATATTTGCAACACATAAAATCGACAAAAGATTCACTCCAGAATATATAAAAGAGTCGTACAAATCAGTAAGAAAAAGGCAATCCATGAAAAAATAGGCAAAATGTTTGAATAAACACTTAAAAGAGTATCCAAACGGCCAATAAGCCTCAGTCAGGGAAAAGCAAATTAAAACCACAATGAGACACCATATTACATTCACCAGATTGACAAAGATTAGAAAATCTAGTAATACTAAGTGGTGGTGAAACTGTGAAGCAACAGGAACTCTCAGTCACTGTTAGAGGGACTATAAACATTTTGGAAAATAGTTTGGAATTATAGTGTGAAGTTAGACACACAAATACCCTATGACCCTGCAAGCCACCTCCGATATACACCCTAGAAATCCTTTGCACACGTGTGTGTGTGCAAAGAACACACACACACACACACACACACACACGTTCTTACCAGTCTTTTTTCACAAAAGCCAAAAACTGGAAACAGTTGAAATGTCCATCAACACTAAAATGGATTAATACCCCATTGTGAAAACCAAAAAAAAACACAGCTATAGGCATCAACGTGGCTAAGCCTTGCAATCATATTGTTGATAAAGACAAACAAGTAAAAAGTAACATATACCAAACACTTGTAAAATTAATTGATGTCCTTTAAGGATACCTACATAACTGTAAGCTTCCTGTGGAAAGAAGAGGAAGGTGGTTTTGAAGTAGAGAAGGTTCTAAGGCAATATTCTATTTCTTAATGTGCATGGGGGCTACATGTGTGTCCATTTGCCAATTATTCATTAAAGCATATACATCCAAATTCTATATTCTTCTGCATGTAAGCTATATTTCATACTTTATGAGTATCCTCTTAAGAAAGTACAATTCATTTTCCTAACTAGGAAAGCGACCTGCTTTTCAAAAAGAAGAGCACACCACAAACTTCCAAATCTAAAAATGCAAAGATATATTTCAGAAGATAATCCATTAAAGACTGCAAGAATATTCAATTACATGGAGTCCTAAATAAAAGAAACTAAAAGCTCACCAAAATCTGATTTTACTACCATTTTTATGTAAGTGAAAAGACAAACCCTGATAATTAACATAGATATTGGGATGTATCATATACCTGAGGAATTACCATTAAAATAATTTGAAAAGACGTAAGAAATGCAGAGCAGAGCAAATCCCTGATGATGTTTTAGTCACATTTTAAAGGCAAGCTATAAAATTTAAAAATAGCAATACAATACTTTTTATCTAATAATTCTTCTATATTTCTTCATCTTTATCTTCCTTATTTTTTAAAAAAAATAATTAAGAGCCCTTGCCCAAACCTAAGACTTTCCACTCTAACTGCAACTAAGTACAAAACTATACAGAAAGTAAAATTTTTCCCAAATATCTAAACTGACATTCTGACATCAAATAGATTTCTTCTGCTCAGCCAGAGTTTTCTGAAACCAGTTCTGCATTTGTTTTTACTAGGAGGCCACTTAAATTTTACCCACTTGTTTAGCTGCAAGGATTGAAACAAAATGTTTGCTGGCAAAACAAACACTGGTTTTAAAATTCTCCACTTGGGCTGCTGGATAAAACACTTGTTTACTGAAACAAATGTTTTATTTGGAAAACGCCTGCCAGTGTGGACACTTTCCAAGAAATACACCAGGATGTGCTAGGATGGTGATGTCACACCCTTGATAGAAGCTGGTATTTTAGGGCAACTTCACAAAGTTTACTTTCAAAGAATAGAACAATAGGAAAACCTGTTAAAAAAAGCAACCCCCCAAGGCCTAAAATGCTCTTACTGTGTCTTTAAATAGGCCAGTTCAATCCCCCTAAAAGCTAACCACTTTATATAATCAAACTAGTTTTATAAATGACATTCTAATAATAATTACTATTACTATTTTAGACCCAAACTCCTCCCTTTAGATATATTCTATGCCTTCTGGCTCTCTTATGTGACATGACATAGAAAACCATTTCTATCTCTTATAAGATACACTAGAACCCCGAAATGCTATTACTAACCACAAAATAGGATTGAGCATAGGCAAGTCTAACTTGAAGCCCATTCAAGATTTACCTTGGTAAGTACCAAAATGAAACATTCTGAAGGATATCCTTGGGTCCTTGTGGTTAGTTTCATATGGGGAGACTCCAGTAAACACATTATATTTGACCAAATCAGATTTTCTTAAGAATTTTTATCAATAGTTTCCTGCTAATGTCATGCAAATAAATAAAATGGATCATTATTCTCGTCCATAATAATAATGATCTCCAAACTTCTTAAAGTATATTCCCCATATTTAAAAAATATTTTGCGTATATCCAAGCACATGCATATTTTAATTTATAAATTATATACTACTATTAGACATTATAAAACATAGACACAAAAATGGACAACGCAAAGGACTTAATAGACATTCCTCTAAAGAAGACATACAACTGACCAATAAGCGCATGAAAAGATGCTCAACATCATTAGGCATCAGGGAAATGAAAATCAAAGCCACGAGATGCCACTTCATATCCACTAGGATGACTATGATTTAAAAAAAAAAAAAAAGAAATAAAAAGAAAAAAACATGGGCGGGCAAAGATGGGGAGAAATTGTAACTCTTGTACATTGTTAGTGGAAATGAAAAAATGGTACAGCCACTGTGGAAAACAGTGTGCTGGTTCCTCAAAAGAACTGGAAACAAAAATTTGAACTGATAAATTGTACAGCCACGTTCACAGCAGCATTATTCAAAATCGCCGCAGTATGAAAACCACCCAAATGTCCATCAACAGATGAATGGATAAACAAAATGTGGTTACACAGACAAAGGAATATTATTCACCCATAAAGAGAAGTGAAGCACAGACACATGCTACAACATGAATGAACTTGGAAAACATTATGCTAAGTGAAATAAGCCAGACCGAAAAGGACATATATTGTATGATTCCACTAATATGAAATATCTAGAATGGGCATAAAAGACAGAAAGTAGATTAGAGGGTAAAGGTGGACATGGGGAGTTATTGTTTAATTGGTATGAGGTTTCCATCTGGGAAGAAAACAATTTTGGCAATAGACAGCGGTAGTGGGTGTACAACACACTGAATATAATTAATGTCACTGAATTGTATTCTTAAAAACTATTACAATAGCAAATTTTATGTTTTATCTATTTTACCACAATTTTAACAAAGAGAAAAAAAGTACTAACTGAAAATACAGCAGAGGTTCTAAGACTTTTTTCCTCATATTCTAGTGGGTCACCCTGCATGCTACAGGGCTGGGCGGAGGGTGAGGGCAAAGCTTCCAAAGTCAAATCAAGAACTGGTGAATTGGCTATGGGGTAGAGGGAATATTGGGGAGATAACAGGCGTTTTGGTAATGCCTACAATCAAAAATAATTTTATTTTTAATTTCAAAGGAAAGAGGACCCCTTTCTGTAAAACTTTCCACAGAACTGAATCCAGACCATGTGTGAGTTCTACCATACCTCACACCACAGACCTAGAGCTCCCAATCACTGCAAAAAACACCAGGAAAAGCCTCTTCACTTCTACTACAAAGTGTTCAAGCACTGCCTTACAAAACAGACTGTGTGCTTTTTCAATCGTTTTATGGTCTCAGGTAAGACCCAAATCCAACTTAAAATACTCCTTTTCAAAGTCATTTTCATCACTTTTCCCCCCTCAGGCTCAAGAGCATCAATCACGGGGGAAAAGTGACAGGAAATAATAAAAAGATTAACAGCTCAACATCAAGAAGCACCTAGACTGCCTATGCAAAGTGTCGAAGGTGAGGCTGGCCAAGGACCAAAGTAATCAAAAGCTAAATACACAGGAGTCTGAGGGCTAGGCTGACATTTCAGGAGGCAGAAGGTCCTGTTAAACACAGAAATGACAAAGCAAAGGGGCATGACTGTGGAACAATGTATTTCTGTACTAACATGCAGCACAGAAATGTGTATCACCCAGTTTCACCATAAAATAGGCTCATGTAGATTGGGGATGGTTTGATTTTAAAAGCTGGAGTATTTTTCTAGCAAAATGTGAAAACTCAGCTTTGAAAGAAAACACAAAATTGAGATATGCTAGACCCCCAGGACCATCTGAATTTGCATTTTTTATAGACTTGTGATGCAGCAGGATGAAGTAACTGCCACTTTCCTTTTGGGAAATCAGTTGAAGCTCAAGATTACACTGCACTGGAAAGGAAAAACCCTTCTAAAACTGCAGTATGAAACAGTTGATTCATACCCTTCAAATCACTCAAGTGATTGACTCCCAAATTAATCCTTTAGAGAGTGCTTTCTCTCTCATCTGATATACTGTATTTTTGTATGAGTACAAAATATTAAAAAATATGTCTGCTTCTAAACAGAATCAGTAAATTATAATATATTGCATGCGGATGTGTACAGAATTGTGACTATGCAGGTACTGCCTGGTATTGCTACCCTTACTTACAATGGTAATTACATCCTACCATGAAATCTTGGTTTTTAAAAGGTGAATCTCCCAAGCACACAGAAATATATATCATGAATATTCTTGTTAAAAAGAAAATCCGTTTTAGTTCCAATGCTGATATTGTTTCAAAACTCTTTCTCAAGGCCCTCTAGCATGCTATATTAAAAAAAGTTGCCAAACTGGTTTTAACACATCTTCTGAGGACTGATAAGCAAAAGTTACTAAAGCAGTTCTGAATAAGGTAAACTCAGGAGGAGTCTATAAGTTTTCTCACACTCGGCAACACTTTTTAAATGGAAGGTTGGTAATCTCCAAAGTCAGGCAAGATAAATGAAAGCATGTCTCCCCTGGTAAAACACGAACCCACAACTTGGGAACTGCAGTTGACATCCTGTTGGACTGACTAGCTTCAAACCTGTTTTGTGGGTATTATGAATGACTGAGTGCAAACAGTAAGGCGTTGTGAAAATAACTTTTCTAATTTAAAAAAAAAAAGTGTCCTGTTAGTAGATTTGGGTTCACTTAAGAACCCCAATGAACAGCAATAAAGTTTCCAATCTTTCCTGTGAATCTTAACTAAGTTAACCTTAAAAAGTTTCATTTAATGATGTGATCATTTACATAATAAATGTAGAGGTTCTTGCTCATTTAAAATATTTTTGGTTTTTGATACCCGCATTTTCATAAATAATAAGACGCATTTCACTAAAACGACTAGGATAAAAGCCGCAAATATTTCCTATCCCTCAGTGTGCCTCAAGAAAATACCAAGGGGGGGAGGCAAAAAAAAAGTATTAAAATTGTAATACTCAATATATACCAATAACAAAAGATGAATACAAGTCACGTTTGACTCCTGTAATTACAAGAGGTGCTCAAAGTGGTTACCATCAGCGTCCAGACACTTCTGATTATGGCGAACTACTGCTTGAGCAACGTTGACCAAAGTGTCCACTTCAATACATTTTCTTTTTTGGCACCCCTGGTATTTCCATAGAACATACAACAAGCTCTGGAAACTCCAGGAAATTGTGTAAATCAAATTCTGTAAATTCACATTTGAGCATTTTTTCTCATTCTACACTCATAGCTTCAAGCAAACTTTTAAAAAAATCTGTATCAAGATCTGTAGCACTATTTCTAGTTTCTTAAAGCAATCTCAAGCACAAAATTGCCCCTTTCCTCTGTACTGATTTACTTCATAATTAGCTGCTGTGACAGGATGTATTTGGGCAAGCCCATCCTGCAAGAACCATCTATCTGCCTTCCCTTAGAAGAGAATATGAATGCTCTGTTTGCACTTAATGCCATTTTCTCTCAGTCAGTTTTTTGTCTAACCTGGGTTTCATTTTGTGACATTTTTAGAATACTCCCTTATATTCTAAATGAATTTTAAAAACCCGGATTCTATTGCATGACTAAGTGAATGTACTGAACAGTACTGAACTGCACACTTAAAAATGGTGAAGATGGTAAATTTTATGTGATATGTATTTTACCACAATTAAGGGAAAAACAACAAACGTAGACTCTGTCATCTTCTACTGTTCTTGGGGCACGGGGGGAGGCTCAACAACAAAATAATTCGCCCTTGGCTTCGACAGCTAGACTTAGAAAAATGGAGAGTTTAAATTCCTATGTGGGGCGAGGGGGAGAGGCCTCTGCCCCTACAACCTTCACCATCAATTTTAACCATTAATTTCTGCCCGTTAGTCCACCAGACCTGTAATGATGTGGACATGTGAATTTGTCTCTTTATAAGCTTATAAACAAGAAGGGAAAGGAAGAGCAAATGATCATTTGTAGCCAGGTAGATAGCATCAGGCCACCTGAAAGTTGGCTGTGACCAAATGATTGCTGCCGCTCAACAGGACAGACTTTTGATTTTCAGACAATAAAGGAATAAACAGAAACAGGTATTCCTTGAAAGAGGTGTGAACAGTCGTCACCTTTCAGAAATCTAACCCCACATTTCTGACTCCTCATTTCTCGCTAAACTAGAAGACCTGTGCTGTTTAGAGCTGACAGTTTGCCTCGCCTTCCCTCTGACTACTCAGCTTCCCTGGAGAGGATCAGCCAATCTCCTCCTGAGAATACTGCCAAATACCACACCCTGGGTCTGCACAGCCAAAGGTGCAGGAAGTGGTCTGCCCAGGGCCCAGGTTATTGCATCAGCCTAAACATGCTTCATGGACACAGTGTGAGTCACTCAGCACACACATGGTACTTCAACCCCAATTCTTCCTACCAGCAGGGAGGAAGATTTTTAACACATCCATCCAGGCTTCCAAACCTGTGCTAAATTTGGAAAGCAGCAGGTCATCTAGATATAAACAACTTCAAGCACTGCCAATCAATAGCTGTCCATCAGACACAAAAGCCAAAGAACAGGTTGAAACCAACATAGGAAAAGTAAAAACTCTTGCTCTCCCCAGGGAAGACAGGGGCTCAGGGGGAGGTCTGCGGAAGGCACTGGTTCCCCAAAAGGAATCCACACCAGAGTGACCTGTAAAGCTTATTAAAAACACGGACTGCTAGCCCAGGAGATTGTGATTTAGTGCCCATGGGGTGGGACTCTTTAATGTGATCTGTCGGGTTAGGGAGCTGCTGGGTTAAACAGTACTGATTCAATAAGTATCTCTAACCAAAGCCCCAGGAATGACTACTTTGTGCTTTATGAAGAAGGAAGAGAATTTTGAAAAATTGTGTGTGTGTGTGTGTGTGTTCTAATGTCCCCTAAAACTGGTCCTTTGCCATCAAGTTCAAATTTAAGAGTTCATTCTGTACCTCTAACCAACAATCACCTACTTCTACGTAGATGACTCACATCTTTAAGTTCAGCCAAGACCCATCCATCTTTCTTAAACCGAGCTACCAATCACAACTTCGAATTCCATTTCTCAAATCAACGCTTCAGTTTACCTTGAACTCTGGCTTCCTGTTTCAATTTCTGTTGACAGTGCCACCTCTCAAGGTATCTAGATTTAAGTTGTCAGTCATCTTTGACTTTTCAACTCCACTGGCCCCCACATCCAAACACTATAAAATACTGTCAATTTTCCTTTTGTAACAACTCACAATTCATTGCCATCCAATCTTTTCTAGTCCCCCTTGGACCCCTGCAACACCACTGTGGTCCCTAAACCCTCACTCCAATCTAACTCACAAGATTAACCTTCTCCAAATCTAACTTGGTGTATTTCCCTTGCTCAGAATCCTGTCACAATTCCCCATCACCTTCATAGCCAAAAAGGTACAGGAAGTGCCCCTTAACACCACACTTGGCCCAGCATTTATGGTTTCTCATTGGTCTGTCTCTAACCTATCATTCAAACGACAATTTCATACTTGATCCATTGCCTGTAACAAAGCTGACCTATTCAGATTCCCCAAATGTGCCCAGCAACTTCTTGTCTCTTGGCTTACCTCACTTCTCCACTAGGAATGCTTTTCACTCACCAGCTATAAAAATTGAGTATATCCTTTAAGACCTAAGTTCAAGTTCTACCAACACCCTCTAGAGCACTTCCTGATGGCTGCCACCTGACAGCTACCCTCCCAGAATGCAAGCATGCTGCAGGAGCCTTTCTTAAGTAAGGGTGTGTCCTCTCTTACCTTCCCTCTCATCCTCTGCTCTCTGCGCCCTCCCCCCGGAAGTTCCAGGCACTTTATGATTGAATTCCCACTGGCAGTCAACCATACAATGTCAGCCTGGCAACATCTTCCTAAAATAAGCAAACTTTGATTCTTCCACAGAAGCAATACAGGTTCATTGTTAACATCTTACAGAATAAATAGATGAAAACAATTTTTTTAATCTCTCATTATTCTACTTTTCAACTCATTGTAATCTTCATCTATGAATGCATCATCTCTTCTTACGCATATGTGCACAGTTTTGTTTTTTGTTTTTTTTTACTGGTGTTTCTATTTAACTCCTGAACAGTTAAACTTAAACGTCATCTAGGTTTTGTCCCCAACTAAACCATATTAGACTCGACTCTTTTAGGAAACTGAACATGCTTCTCTGTAATCTCCAGAGTGCTAAACACAATTCTATACACAAAGTAGGTGGCTAAGATAAAGCATATGTTCATTCATGAAAATATTTTGGGGGTGGCAGTGAGTAAATGGTTACAAATGAGCACTGTCCAAAATAATCCATGTGAAAACCTGATACATAGACGATTTCTTGAAAAGTGCCCCAAAATGTATGTAACAAATGTTTTAAATATAGAATACTTCACAATATTAAGGACCCTATTGTTAATCCTTTTTAAATAGATATTCATTCCTTAATTTAATTTGCTTTATAAATATGATTTATAAATAAAATCACCCTCTATATAAATGTTTCATGAATTCAGATGAAATTTGGGGTTGGGGAGAAGGGATGGGAGGGAAAGGGAAGTGTGCCACTTCATTTTTAACTTAAATTTTCGATTCATTTCTATAGCAACACTTCTGGTTTGAACCAAGATTTTAAAGCCTAATTAATTATCTCACAAAGAAGGAAACCATGTTCCTTAACAGAGTGACAAAATCTAAGATCATGAACGTTTTTTTCAAACTTCCAGAAAACTTTTGTATAACCCTGCCATTTTCATTCAGAATGCAAGACTATTCAATGTATGGAATTTGTCAGCTTTCAACTATAGTTTTTCCACAGTTTAGGCAAACACCATAAGTAAAAATAAAGGCTTTTGCAGGTTGAACTGAAGATCCTGTATCTAGAAAGTAATGTAAAAAGTCCAGTCTATCACCCCAAAGAAGACCAACTATTATTACGATTATTATTCTCATTCTACTGAGACAACTCAGTGAAGTTTAACAAAAGCAAACTGAGGATGGTTAGCTCTCCATAAGTTTTCGCAACAAAATAATATTTTACATATTTAGAACATGATTCAATTTATAAAGATTCAACTTACTAGTTTTTGCTTCCTATGAAAATATACTCTTTAATGCAAAATACATCTCAGTTTAGGTTTCTTTATTTAGGGTTGCCTTGGAAACAGAAATTTACATTAATTCCAAAGTCAGCTTTTCAGATAATTCTTAAGATCTCACACCTTTTAGAGGGTAACACGCCCTTTTTGCTTCTGAATGAAACTCCAGCAGCTACCCAAGTTTCTATTTTAGGCTTCCTGCCTCTTTGGGCCTTACATCCACAGCCTGGTCCTGCACTCTGTGATTCAAGTCCACTGGACAAAACCAAGAGGAGGAACAATGGGACAAAATTCAGGAAACGTGCTCAAGAAGAGTTTGGGCTGCAAACTCAACACAATTAAGCTTTCTCTCTGCCGTCTCATCTTTCATTATTTTTCCCTTGACTCTGCTTGTGTCACCAGCATTCAAACCCAAAGCCCATCACTTTTAAATCTGGATTCCTCCCTCTTTTAATCCCATGTTTGGGTGTGAAGTGCCACTGTGTTCAGGGGGGAACTGACTGGCTTGCTCTCACTTCTTCTGCTTTGAGGAGGATTGGGGTTTTTGGTGGTTTTTTGTTGTTGTTGTTCTCTTCTTCTTTTAATAGAGGCCTTTTCATGTTTGTTTCTCGGGCAGCTTCCAAATTACAAAACTGTCACTGTCCCCTGCTCCTTCTCTTAGGATACCAACTTCAAACCTTTGTATCAACCAAGTTTGCGTTTGTTAAGAATTCCGGTAAATTTATAGCAGCCTGGGCCTGCATTTGGGAGACTCGAACTCTAATGCAAAAACGTTTATGTTCTCTGGACCAGTAAAAAACGAACACGAAACAGGGCAAAAAACTACCTCCTCGCCGGCCGGCCTTCCTTTCACGTTTGGTTCAGGGATAAGAAGTTAATCCACTCCCTAGTACAACTGCAGCCTCGTCTCGGTCAGTCTCACCTAGAACATTCACTGTATCATTGCATCCAAGCCAAACTCGGTTACTGAGGCAACTAAGTTTTTCTTCCCAAAGTGTCACAGGAAAACATCCCTTGGGATTCCCTGGTAACCGTCCACCGATAAAGCTGGGGAACCACAACAGCAGAGACTCGCTTTCCAAGGCTGGCTCTGGCCGCGTCTGCCCGCAACCGGGGTGGAGGGGGTGCGTGGGGGGTGCGTAGCGTCCAGTTACATCCCTGACCCACTTTCGCATCCCCTCCCTCCCCCTCCTCTTCCTTCTCCTCCTGGGCAGGCCGCGAGGGCTCCGGCGCTAGAAACTGCCACCCGCCAGTAGTCCCCGGGCTGCCGCGGGCCGGGGCTCCCCGCGTCGGGCTCTGCCGGGACCCAGCGACAGCCGGCCCCGCCACCATCCCCGGCTTCCCCTGCGCGGCCCCTCCCTGGTCACATGGGCTCGCGAGCACCTGTTGGCGACCTCAGCCCCCGGCGGAGCCCCTCCCGCCGCCCTTGGCTGAGCCCCCTGCCGGAGGGGGCAGGAACACCGCCGGGTTCCCGTCCCGTTCTGCACACCCCGCTTTCCTCCCGGAGGGCGCGGAGGCCGGCGGGCGAAACCTGCCCAGCCCTTCAGCTTTGCAAAGTGCAAAAGCGCCACGGCCGCGCGGCAACTGGGTGGAAGGGATCCTCCACCCCCTTAATACCCGCCCCCACCCGGCAGAGCGGGGATGTGGGGTGCTCCCGCCCCAGCCCGCCTCCGCTGGAAACCTGGGCTCCTCGCGGACGCCGGGAGGGCGGCTGCCGAGTCAGGCGGGGGCCGCAGGGGCGAGGGCAGGTAGCGGGTGGTGACGGGTGGGTGTGTGTTCCGAGCCGCCGAGTCCAGGAAGGGGGCGGGAAGCTGCCGTCTCAGCTGCAACTTCTGAGCGTGCAGAGCAACTCAGCAACTTTGCCTGCGCCGCGCCCCTCCCCCGCGCCGCCGGGCCGGGGGCTGCGCTGCTGCGCCTGGGGGCCCCGGCGCCGGGCCCCGCAGGGGACAGACCGGGGTACTGGCCAGTAGGAGGGGGCTGGGCTGGGGCTACAGGAGTGGCACAGCTGCCCAGGGGGAAGGCTGGGGGTGCGCCTCCACGCGCCCCAACCTTAGAAACGGCGCGCGGTCCCCGAGCCGCGCACGCCCCCCGCGGCCCCCACCCGGAGGGGCTGGGCGTGAGGAAGGGGGCGGAGGATGGCGGCGGAGCCATGGAAACTGTGCGGGGTGGATAAATAAGGAGAGGGCCGCGCAAGGCCGTCCCCAGGCTGCCAGCATCTCGGCGGCGGATGCAGCGTCCTGGGAAGCGCGGCCGAGCTCGCCCAAGTTTTTCCTGCCGCCCCGCAGCCCCCTCCGGGCCAGGGAAGGTGGGCGCCGCCTGGAGAGCCAGGCCCTAGTCCGGCGGAAGGCCGGCGGGGGAGACCAGCCCCGGGGCAGGGAAGAGGGCTGCGAGGTGGTGGGCAAAGGCGAGTGTGAGGGTGATTTGGCCCTCCGGGGGTCATCGGCTGTTTGTTCCGGGCACGAAGGACGGCGCGAGGCCCTGGCCTGTCTCTCCAGACCGGAGAGTTTGGGGGAACCCTCAGATCCCGCGTCCAGAAAGGTGGATTCATCCAGTTCACATTTTCAGAAGCGTCTGAGGGGCTAAACTTGGGCGTGCGGGGGAAGATAGGGAACCTGGGGCAGCCTGGGGTGGTGCACGCAGTCCCTAAGTCATGCCCACACCCCCTCAGGAGTCGGATTGTCAAGATGGAGAGGATGTAATTGGGCAGATTTGGGCCGGGCTGTGTACCCATGCATAGGGAGCCTGAAGAGCCTGGCCATCCACAGCACCCTTTCCCTGTAAACAGATTTACTAATCCTCCAAATTCCCCCCAACACTCACAAACTTCATCTGACTCACTGTAGGGTTACTGACGCTTTTCGCCCAAGCCTATTGCTTGTAAAGTGCTAGCGATTTGAAAGGCGATGTTATGAAGTTGAGTCACTTCAGGGTGTGAGGCCTCTCAGAGGCAAAGCAGTTACTTCAAGTGAAAGTAAACTACCTGCGTGGAGAAGCCTGTCAACCGGCTGAATAATTTAATTACATGCCATCTTAATTTAAAGAGATTTACATGCTCACTGAACCCAACTGGTCAGTTAAATTTTGATGTGGACCTGGAAATTAGTTTTTAACTGAACAAGGTCTATTTCACACCCCAAATGGGTGACCAGTATTTCTTTTCTTCTCTCTTTTTTTTTAATTCAAAACTTTTAGTTTTTTTACTTCTTAATAGGAAAAAAAAGCCTTTACTCTGTATCTCTGCAATAATTGTGATAGCTCTAGACCAGAGCACTATTTTCTAGAGTGTTGTTCCAGAGAACACTAGATCCTCTATATGTCCAGGGATGATGTTTGAAAAATAAAAGGGGGGTGGGGGGACTCTGCGGTCAAATACCACATTTCATCGATTCCAAGATGCACTTGTTTTTGAGTTTTAACATCCCTGATGTCATATTTGATGGCATCTTAGCATTAAGCCCTATTGGCAGTGTTTTCTTTCCTTAGTGGTACATGCAATAAGGAAGTTTGAGAAACGCTGAGTTAAAGAATTTATTTGTTATGCCACACACACAAAAATGCAATGTATAGCTTTATAGCAAGGCCTTTCCGAATCTTCTGTGTACTAAGGTGTTTGTGAATCACTGACAAGAGGTTGTAATATGCAAACTTTCCTAAATGTATTTGTGCAGTCACCAGTTTTTGTGAGCACTGTTGCTGAGGACTGGTATTCCTTTCAGGAAATGCTGCTGTAGCACTTGTGCCAGATTTGAACACAGTTAAGAGAAATGTTCACCTTTCAAATTGTACTTGAGTAGAACCAGGAATCATTAAATGATAAACTAGATTTAGTGTCATTACAAAACAAGAGAGATCATTTGGGGAACTATCCAAAGGCAGAAAGAACTGTTCATATTCGGCTACAGTAGAAACTGAATCTGGATCATCTTTAGGGAACTAGTTCCAGTGAACATACAAGTCATACAATTCATGTATCTGATATATACAGTTGCTGTTACACTACCTCCTGCATTAGTTTGATTTGTAGAAGTTAATGAAAATACCTTATTTAAATAAGACTGGCATTAAGCTATCAACCAGTTACTCCAAAAAATCCCTCCAAAAGATTGTTATGAAAAAATAAAAATGGTGAGTGCATAGAAGTATACTTTTAATTAGAAGAAAAGAGAAAGAAGCATATAAAAATTTCCAAATAGGATGAAATATAGCATAGGAAAGAAAGAAATGAATGTTATTCATCCCTTAGCAAAGGTTAGAGGCAAGATCAGATTTTTATGAGTGAATACAATATTCTACTTGGAATGTTTCAAACACAAATAACATTTAATGTTTTTAATATAAAAGATGCATTTTCAGGTATGAGCTCATTTCACCATATAATAATCTTAGAAAGTAGATGGAACAATCATTCTGACCCTCATCTTGCCTACCCATCCATTTGTTTATATATGAGGTCTGACAATTAGGTTCGCAAACTTGTTGCAACGATGTTGTGGACCTTTTTTGATATCAGAGGGATTATTCATTATGAATTTGTACCAACTGGAGAAACAGTTAACCAAGATTACTGTTTGGAAATGCTGAAAAGGTAGCGTGAAAAAGACAACCTGAGCTTTTCGCCAACAATTCATTGCTCTTGCATCACAAAAATGCACTGGCTCATACTGCACTGTCTGTGAGGGAGTTTTTAGCCATAATCAAATAACCATTAGAACACTCTCCCTACTCACCTGATCTGGCCCCCAATTACTTCTTTCTTTACTCAAATATAAAGGAAATATCGAAAGGAAGACATTTTGATGACATTCAGGACATCAAGGGTAATATAGCTCTGATGGCCATTCCAGAAAACGAGTTCCAAAATTGCTTTGAAAGGTGGACTAGGCACTGGCATCCATGCATAGCTCTTCGAGGGGAGTACTTTGAAGGTGACCGTAGTGATATTCAGCAATGAGGTATGTAGCACTTTTTCTAGGATGAGTTTGAGAACTTAATTGTTCGATCTCGTAAGTGTGTATCAAGTACCTACCAGGTTCCAGGCAGGACATGAGACTTTGATGATAGATGAATATGAGAAAATACCCCTCTGCAGAAGTTACATCTGTTAGGAGAGATGGATAAGTAAGATAAATAATTGTAATATAGTATGACATTAAGGCTTAGAAATGTTAATGACTTAACCAGGAGAATTAGAGTCAGGATTTAACACATTTTAGAATTTCAGATACCTTGCTCTCTTCTATAATAGATATGCTCTCATCTTTACAAATAACATCATGTAGATATAATATTTGAAACAACTGAACATAACATCAAACATGTTGAATCTTAAGAGTCAGAAGGAAATTTAGAGATTACGTAGGCTAACCCACTGATTTTTCAGGCCTAGAAATTGAGACAGAGAAGAAAATGGATTTGCTTAAGGTTACACAGTTATGTAAGGACCGGATTAAGATTAGCATCAAGGTTTCCTGACTCCCAACTCTTTGCATTGTAAAGTGCTGCCTCACAGTAAGAGATAGTGAGAAATAGCCTCAGCCCAGTCTGTTTCTCCTGGTTATACAGTGTATGGGCCCATCTTAATAAAGGCCTAGAGTGATTGTTAAATCTGTGATAAAATGCCCCATGACTAAGCACTTACTTAAAGAAATATTCTAAGAGGAACTGCAAGGGCATTTCAGCTATGTGAGTTCCTTAAAAACAGCCACTATCCTTAAAAGTTGAAGATATATTTGATAAAAAATAAATAAGGGACATTTGGGGAAAATTTGAGCACTGACTACATATTAGAGAATACTAAGGAGTTATTGTTACTAGTTTGAATGGATTTGTGATTATGCTATTTTTTAAAAAAGAAGTTCTCACACAATGTGAGATATGGATGATGTATTACAGAATTGTACACCTGAAACTTATGTAACTTTAACTAACAATTGTCACCCCCAATAAACTTTAATTAAAATAAATAAATAAATAAATAAGGAGTTCTCTTGGATATTTATAGTGAAATATTTGCACTGAATACATGTGATGTCTGGTATTAAAATAATCCAGCATTTTTGGTGGGGGAGGGGAGGAAACGAAGACTATAAATGAAATACAATGCCGTGTAGTGAAGCTAGGAGGTAGTAGGTATGGTATGTGAGAGTTCATTATACTATTATCTCCACTTTTGTGTAGCTTCAAAAATTTCCAAAATAAGACTTCTTTTGTCTATATAAAAGAAAAATTTATCACTTCTTTTTCCCCCCACCCCAGGAAAAGTAATCTCTTTGTGATGGTGAAATACCTTCTCACTGGAAGTTTCAGAAAGTTATTTTTTTCCTAACAGTTGAGTCAAGGTGAGGGAGAAACATAATCAGTCATTTTAATTGCTGACATTTGCATAGACTAGCGCCTTATAATTTACAAACTCTCTTCACATCAACACAGACCTTTCCTCACGCTCCCGATTTGTTGAGGTCTGAAGCTGAAAGCCAAAGTTCTCAACTGTGCTCTGTACAGAACAGTGCCTGAAGCCATGTCTGAAAATTAAATTTTCTTAGCACTTTTAAATGGTAGTAAAAATCCGAAGGATATCCAGGAATCCTGAAGTGAGGCACATGCTGAGCTGCTTCTGCCTTGCAAGAAGATATTTTCCCCTTCACTTTAGATACACAGAAGGGGGTGTGTTAGGATTTATTTCAGCGGGTTGACATTCTTCCTACGGACTATTAGCCAATCCCAAAGCCACATCATCATGGCCTCGATAGTGTTATTAAGGGCCTCTTTGCGGCTAAGAAGAGTTGTTGTGTTACTGTTTTTATTATAAGATTTATAGAGCTGGTTTATAATACTGTATTCTTAATTGTATGGGTAATATATTTAAAACACATGTGGTAGCTACAGTTCTGGTTCTATTTTGACTTACTTTGGGTTGTTGTTTTTTTTTCCCCCCTTTCTATTCATATAAGGTATACCTGCATCTGGAAACTATCAAAATATCACAAAAAGAACACAATGAATGTGGTTAATTAAAGGGATAGACACCACAGAGGTTATAAGCAAGATCATTATCATTCAATAAATGTTTTATTGGCAATACTTCTTGTTTTGTAGAGAGCTGGAAAACTGTAACATGGGTGGGATTTCCAAGCACATACCTAGAAATGAAACTAATTTCAAGATGAGACTAACTTCATGTGCTCAGATGTTTAGTGGAAGGCAGTTTTATCTCACCTTGCTTAAATTACAGGAAACCGGTTAAGGATGTGTCCAGCATCCCTTCCTGTTTTCACGCCATGTTTCACCTCTAAGTCAGTGGGTCCCAGTTGGTGGCTGAATACCAAGGGGTCAGAGACGCTTTCTTTGCCTCAAACATTTTCTGTAGACTGAATAATAAAACGACTGGCACAGAAATGTACTCTGTCCAATTATATGTGTGTCATCAATTAATAAACTACAAATTCATTGAAAAGTTTTTCTAAATTTATACTATCACTTTTTTCTTATGTGTCTTTTAACAGTGAATACTGAAAATACAACTACAGCTGACCCTTGAACAACACCGGTTTGCACTGCGTGGGTCCACGTATACATGGATGTTTTTCAATAAATGTGTACCGTACTGTAAATGTGTTTTCTGTATGCTTTTCTTAACATTTTCATTTCTCTCACTTTATTGTAAAAATACAGAATATAATACATATAACATGCAAAATGTGTTAAACGACTTCATGTTATATGTTGAGACTTCTGGTCAACAGCAGTCGGCTGTTAGTTAAGTTTTGGGGGAATCAAAATTTATATGTGGGTTTTCGACTGTGCAGGGAGTTGGCATTCTTAACCCCAGCATTGTTCAAGGGTCAGCTGTACTATGTGAAGGGGGCAAAAGAGGAGAACCAGCTCTCTAGGTGAGAGGCTCTTCTTCATCAGTTTGGTAAAGCAAATTTCCTTTCTAGCCTTATTCTAAACAACAGATAACGTTTCTGTTTAATTATATATTATATGACCCAAGAGATAAAATGGTACCAGGGACAATTCAATGTACTCATCTGATTTGTGTTATCATTTGGCCATCAGAACTGGGAATTCTACGCAAAACTTTTTTATACTTATCTAATACACTCACTTTAGTGTCCAAAGCCAAGGAAAGTTTTCACAATCTATGCACACTATGGGACCTGAAATATCCAGGATATAGATCTCTGCGGGAGCTTTTTGCATTACAGTAATGGAAATTTAAAATTAGGTGACACTTGTCAGAAATGCAAATGATGTTCAGAGTGTTTCAGAAGGACCTTAACACAGAGTAAATTTGTATTCTCTAAATTTCTCTACTTGCTCTCTATACACTTTGCCTTCAGCAGGGTATCGTTTCTTTTTCTTTTTCTTTTTGTCTTTTTAGGGGACATTAGTCTTGTATTATTACAGCAAGCAAGCAGATGGCATGTGAGTTGGTCCAGTGTGAAGGATGATACACTGAGCTCCCAAATCATAATTGGAGGTGGGATTAGTTGGGAGAGTCTTGTTTATTAACAAATCCTCTTTACTTCATTTATTCTCCAATAATTATTTGACACTTACTAAACCCTTATTCTGCACCTGGCACGTATATCAATCTTCACAACAACCCTAGAAGGTGAATATTATCATTATTCCATTTTACAGATGAGGAAATTGACACAATAAAGAGGTAAAGTAATTTATCTAAGGTCATTCAGCCAACAAGTGACAGAAGTAGGATTTGAACCTTGGTCTATGACTCCAAACCCTTAATCAGCACAGGCTACTCACTCCTCCTCAGAGAGGAATTTAAATTCTTGCGGGCCTCCTCTCCAGCTCTTAGGTTTAATGTCCTTAGCACCTGCCTATTCTTATCTATAGAAGGGCAAGAATTGCTGTAAACTGAACCAAAATAATGACAGCTGTTTCCTTAGACCATCCGTCATTAGTCACTTCTTCCTTCATCACTTCCCAGTGAATAGTAGGTTAGTAAGTGGCTTACCTATTACCAAGATCATCTGCACATTCTATGCACAGATGGCACTGGGCTGTTTATGACTTCACCTAATTACTCCGGCCTTTCTAACATTTCACTTCTAGAGATAGTCATCAAAAAAGGGGAGATTTTGAAAGACTTACTTAGGTCTTACTACCTTAAAGAAGAGGAAAATTATTTTGGGGGCAAATGGGTCCTAGCTTTCCCATAGAAAAGGAGATTATTTATTTATTATTTGTCCCAGTAGAAGTTCATTAAGAGAATATTGCACACAATAGCTATTAAGTCAGTAATGACATGTGGAAGCTGAAAGATCCCACTCTTCGACACATATGGTGGCTAAAACAATGAGACATCTTGGTATGACATCACCTCTACCCTCCCGAGTGCTTTGACATGGAGCTCACTCTCACCTCCTAAACTCATTTCAGAACCCTAAGCCATTTTGCCATCATCATCTTCCTCATTTTGAGATGGATGGAGATGAAGCCTTTCTAACCCCGCCCCCGCTTTAAACCATCTGCCAGAAATAAAGTCTTTCCCCTTTCTTATTAGTGAGACCAAAACCAAATGTAGGCAGTAACAGAGGCTGACATCTTATAATACCTTCCACGCCCCGCATAAATCATGACCACTCCCTTGGTACAGAAGTAGAAGGAAGCCACTTATATTTGGGAGTTGGAAAGAAGGAGAGTGTCTCGGCAAGGCCAGAAGCAGTGGTTTCTGGGTCCTAAGAAGCAGTGAGACAGCAATGCTGAGAGCATGTGCCAAGTGTCAGGTAGCAAGCACTGCAGCTGGCCCTGGGCCGGGGAGGGAGGGCCTATGCGGTGAGGGGTGGGGGGACGGTCCGGACAGCAGGAAGACCAGACACTGCCTCCCTCTTACAGCAGCTAACACCCCTCAGTGAGACTGACAGGCTGTATGCTTTGTGGAAATAGCTGAAAATATAGCATGAGGTTAGGTTAGTTCCTGAGTACTGGCTGTCTGCCAGTGGCAAGGAGAGAAGCCAGGGTCTCCTATACATAAGACCAGACAACGGCCTTTGCATGCCCGGGGCCTGCCTGCCTGCCTGCCTGCCTGCCTGGGATTCCGGCTCTTAGCCCTGCCTAGTGGAAAGAGCTCAGCTTTTTAATACTGTTTGTCCTCTGGCCTGAACAACCAAGAAATTGAAATAAAACAGTGTGTCTGTATTTTTCCCCCCGAATTGGTTGATTTGGGTCACAGTTGCAGTTTGTGCTGTGCCTCTAAATTTCATATGGAAGAAACAGCAGTATGTCAAACCACAGGTTCAGCTGCCAAGAGACGGCTTGCTCTGGCTGTTGTTCTTGATCAGATGAGGCAGGTTAAACCCTTGTCGGCCATCCATTGATTTGTTAACACTACCCATGTCCCAGGTAGCAGGCCTAGATGGGTCTCAAAATAGACCAGGCACACATGGCTGATAAGGTGCCAGCGGGCAGGAGGTAATGTTACACCATCTATGACATAACTTCAAGAATCATCACTGCTGCCCTTTGCTCTACAATCCAGCTCCAGTGCATTGCAAAGTGGGAAGTCTTCAAGCAATTGGGGGTTTAGCGCGCGCGTGTGTGTGTGTGTGTGTGTGTGTGTGTGTGTGTGTGTGTACTTTCCCTAAAGTTGGATAAACCTCCATGAAGCTTTGGAAGCTTATAATAAGCAGTTCACAGCCTTTTCTTTTCTTTCTTTTCCTTTTTTGGCTTTGGAGGGACAGATCGCCAAACTTTCTGGTGGTCATTAAGAAGGACAAAATTGTTTGCGGAAGCACGTGCCAGCCTTTTACAATGCACAGCACACACATCGATCAGTTGGAAGCTTTTGGCACACACTGGAGCACAACTGAGTTCTGGGGCTCTAGGGCCGAAGAGTGCTGCTGATTTGTGCAGCCACTGCTTTAGAACGTGAGCAGGGAGGACTCACTGAAGGATCAGGAAGTCAGGGCATCTGGGTAAGCTGATTTTCCAGGCTGAGTAATGCTGGTGAAGGAAGGGGAAAGCCCCATCTCGGAAGAAATTTCAGTGTCTGCCCACCTGTGTGTGTGCCTGATGTCAGGTATCAGGCCCCTCCCCAGAATGACCTGAATCTCCAGGCCATGTGTCCTGGAAAGCTGCCTCTCTGAAGGGAATGTACTCTAATATTTATAGAGGAGACCAGGAAGCCAGCAGTCAGAGCCCCAGCTTCCTGGTCAGGCTGCTGACTCACACTGTCATCTTTAGGCGATTTCCTTCATTTCCCTGTACCTCAGTTTCTCAGTGAAATGAAGGATGAAAATGGAATTCCCCTAGAGGCGTTGGAAACACCTAATTAATGTTTATGTTTCTTTGAGATAACTGGGATTAAGAGGTCCTATTACTGCAAAGCATCATTACATGGAAGATTACATCTTTATTGTCAACTCCAGGTATACCCTGAATAAATAGCTTCAGTCTTTGGGGCCATCTTTCCACTCATGACATCCTCTCCCCCTCTCCTTTTATTCTTTTCCATGTTGACTTCAAGTTACATCATTTGCATGAAGTTTTTGGTTTCTACAAAGAAAACTTTAATTTCTCTTTGCTCATTTCAAAACCTGGCAACCCATAAGTATCTGTCACAGGGCTGACTAGATGAGAGGGGGAGAGAGAGGAAGGGAGACAGAGCAAGAGCCAGAGGTTTTTGAGGAAAGGCATGGGATGCTGGTAACTGTGGCCTTTTCAGACACCATCGTCCATGTTCTTTCAAGGAATTCCGGCCGTCCCTTTGTACTTGATTTTCTTTTCTGCTTTCAAAGTGTTGACTTCATTATTTGCCTGGGGTAAATACATCACTTCCTCTTTGGGGAGTGGAGCGGGGCGGGGGTGGGGGTGTGGGGGGTGGAGGGGTTGGTGTCTGTATTTCATCTCCTGCGGGGTCTGAAATGTCGTGTAATTTGTTGGGTTTTGCTGGATTCTGCTGGCAGTTTGTTTGTTTTGCGGTGTTCCCAAGTCATCACTGGTCACCAGAACTGTTGCCACTCCTTCCTCCTGATTAATGATGTGATAGAAATTTGCACCAAGAGATATGCGTTTGTGTGTAACTGCTCTCTTGGTTTTGCTGCCTATAAAGGGGGTTCCCCGGCAAGGGCAAAACCCAACAAAACCCACACTGCTGTTATCTTTTCTTCCTGCTGTGCGGTCAGGCTGCTTTGCTCATTCTCTGAACTTCATTGAAGAGTGGATCTCTGTGCCTCTCACCCAGAATAGGATGTCAACCTCAGATCTTTTCCTCTTCAGACTTACTGGTCTTTGCTTGGCTCCTCGTGCAAGACTTTTTCCGTTCCTGGAAACAGTGTTTCTCTGCTCTCATCCGTACATTTTGGTCGATACACTTTGAATTTATTAACTCATACCATAAGCATTATTGATTTACTGTGTGTGCCAGGCACACTAAACACTGGGTGTGTAATGAGAATTGTGAGGCTGAGCTCCTGGTCTCTGAGAGCAGTGCTATGGGCAGGGCAGGGGGGTGGAGGTGCAGGTGAGGATGGGGAGGGTTGAGAAAGACACACAGACTCATAAGTTACAGTGCAAAGAGAAAGATTTCTGAAGGTGTCTGGGATCTAGTACTAATGATATGATATTCACAGCGTAATATTATTATTTAATATAACAAAGATGTTTCCTTGAGCTCTTCCTGTGTGCCAAGCACTGTGCTAATGAATCTCAGCTAATCCTCACTCAGCCCTTTGCGCTGTTGTTCTATTCTCACCTTTACTTTCCTAATGAGGGACTAGAGACTTGGGAAGTGAAGTCATGGGTGCAGGGTTATTAGCTAATCTCAAACGTAGACAGCGAGGCTGTGTTGTCTAGGGAAAGAAAAGCTGCCCAGCGCCCTTTTGGATGGGGTCCTGCCTGTACCTGGGACAGCACTAGAAATTCTGTCCTCTCCTCCATGTTTCCAAAAAGAATTTGTTTCTTGTGTTCTAGCAGGACATTGGATGAAGTTGCTGTGCTCTGAAGCGCCTCGACATCTTGGGTACAGGCTCCTTTAACATATGCCTACCTCAGGGTCGCCGCAGTGAGCTCTCTGTTGGACTTAGGGAAAACTTTGGACCATTTGAGGGGGCATCTCCTTAGAAAGGGATTTTTTTGGGGTGACACCAGTGGCAGAGTAGCTCTCCCTTTACCTAATCATAAAGAAAAAACTCTTTCTCATGTATTAAGCTTACTAAGAAAACTATTACGCTTACTTTGTAGACCTCAGACGAGCATCTCTGAAGCTGAGGTGCCTGCCAAGGTCTAAGTCCTTGTCACTGTATTCTAGCGGCCTATGACAGACACTTCTTACCATTTGACTTTTAGTATCATCTGCTGCTGACCACCATCTTTTGAATGAACCTGTTCTCTTGATTTCCTCATTTTCTTCCCATCCCTCTGGAAATGCTTTATTTGTCTTTTCAGCATTGGTACTCTGCAAAGATATTCAACATCACTCTCGTTTTCAGACATCTCACTCATTATCCAGGCATCAGTTTTTAGTTTGTTGTGATGGTCTCCCCAGTCTCTATCTCCAGACTGGATCTTTCTTCTAAGGTGTGGAACATATGCCCAACTAATTTGTGTGGCTCACAGTAACCTCAAACTCAAAAGGTCCAGCACCAAACGTGTCCTCTGTCCCCCAAACCCTCTTCTCGCAGTCTCTCTGTGAAAGGCACCGCTTGCCCAAGCCAGGAGCCTGGACAGCATCTTTGAGTCTTTCCCTCTCCCCACAGCAGCTATTTCTTCAACACGTTCTGTTGTTTCTTATTCTATACTTACTTGAGTCTTTTCCTGCTCTCCATCCCATTGCTACCACCTTAGTTCATGCCCATCACCAGCTGTGGCTGGCCTCCTGCCGTAACCTCCTAATCAGTCTTCCCTGCGTGGGTTCCTGTTCCTACCAGTCTATTCTCAGCCAGGCAGCTAGAGTGAATTTTCTGAAATGCACACGTGATGCTGTGACTCTCCTACTTAAAGCTTCCCAGTGGTTGCTAATTGCTCTTAGGATCCAATTCCAACGCTTTAATGTAGCTTAGTCCTCTGTGATCTGGTCCCAGTTTTTGTTATATTCCCTCAATTTATACTCATAATGCTCCAATTTAACATGCTACACTTTGTCTGTATAGTCTTTAGTACATGCTAATCTGTCTGCCTGGACTGTTCTCCCTCTCCTCTTATGCTTTCACCGGTGTCACCTGGTGTCCCTCAGCCCCCAGTTCATATGTTGAACTCCTAACCTCCCGTACCCTAGAGTGTGACATTATTTGGAGATTGGGTCTCTACAGAGGCAGTCAAGTTAAAGTGAGGTCACTAGGATGGGTCCTGATCCAACATGATTAGAGTCCTTATAAAAAGGGGACATTTGGACACAGATACACGTAGAGAGAAGATGGTATGAAGACACACAGGGAGAAGACGGCCATCTATAAGCCAAAGAAAAAGACCTGGAGCAGATCTTTCCCTCACAGCCTCAAAAGAAACGAACCCTGTCAACAGCTTGGTTTTAGACTTTCAACCTTTAGAACTGTGAGGGAGTAAATGTCTGCTGTTTAAACCATCCAGTCTGTGGGACTTTGTCATAGCAGCCCTAGCAGACTTATACATCTGGATATTTCCTGCTCATCCTTTGTATCGAAAACCTAACTATCACTTAGCTATGACCTACTAGACTAGGCTAGATGACCCTCTGCTGTGCTCCCCAAGTCTCTTGCTCATTGGTACCTCATCCTTTCATTAGAGCGTAGGTCACTCTGTATGAATCGTCGGTGCTGCCTAATAGACTGCGCTCGGTGAGGGCAGAGACAGAACTATGTGCCACGCCATTGTATCTCCAGAGCGTTGCACGTAGAAGAGCAGAGGCCGGTGGGAGGTGTACATTGCTGCATAACAAATGACCCACAACTTAATGGCTTAAGACAACAAGCATTTATTATCATATAGTTTTTGTGGATCAGGACTTTGGGAGTAGCCTAGCTGGGTGGGTCTTTCATAAGATTGCAGTCAAGATTATTTCCCAAACATCTGAAGGCTTACTGGGGCCTTCCAGGATGGCTTCCTCACAAGGCTGTTGGCAGGAGGCCTTAGCTACACACCTTCTCCAAATGCCTGTTTGAATACCCTCATGACATGGCAGATGATTTTCCCAGAGACAGTGATTCGAGAGAGAGCATGAACACTTGTAATGTCTTGTATATCCTCATCTCAGGTGGACCATTATTTCAGCCATGTTGGCCACATCATGGTGATTAGACATGACTAAATATAGTCACACTTTGAAGGGAAGGGTATCAAAGAACTTGTGGACATATTTTAAAACCATGACAGGACTTGTTGAATAAATGAAAACATTTTGAATAAATGCGCCAATATAAGAAGACTCCCCCCCAATTCATTGAGTCAGCCAGATATTTACTGAGCACCTACTATGCAGGACTTCCCTTGGTAGATGAAGGCTGAAAATTTCACTGGGAGAATGGAAAACACAAAAGCACAGGTGGCACTGGTGTCTCATCTCTCAAACATGTGTGACTAAGTCAAAGGGGCCACTCTACCCCGGAAGCGCTGTCCCTGCTGCCCCCAAACTATCCCAATTCCTGGTCTAAGTTCACCCATTTCCACCATTTGTTTCTCTTTCATTACCCCTGAGCTTTTAATAACAGCTCTTTTTGTTTTTTATTTTCTAGTGTATATTTTGGAGTCATTTTCACGATTATTTGTCTCATATCTCCTTAGATCACCAGCTCTTGGAAAAAAAAAGCTGAGGTGTATCATGTTTAATATAGAGCTTTGCACACATTGGTTGCTGAATAAATGTTAACATATTGTAGGTGCAATCTATCATGTACGAGTGTGTGCACTTAGTAGGAGCTTTGGTTTATGCAGCACAGGGGTCTGCTGCTGCCATCATTTTGTGGAGGGTTGGGGAACACCCATTGCCCTTCTCCCACCCCCTTCCTGTCCTTCTGGCCCCATGTAAAGAGTCAGAACCTTGACTTCACTTTTTGATAGGTTGCCAACCTCTGACACAGCCCTTTCAACTTTTTAACACTCATTTGCAAAGATTGCCTCATTTCCTTCCCCGGCAATCCCTAAGACTCAGGGAAGTCAAAGTTGTGGTTTTTGGAAAATAAGAATGAAAGAGCTAGAAAATAGCAGTAGAGCATTGTTTGGCCAAACATTTTCAGATCTTCCTCGATTTTACTCAGTGTCTTAGAATGAGCTGGTGGCAACTATCAGAAGTCAGACCTGAGGCCAGTTCAGTCTCCTGACTCCTTTCCTGTGCTCTGTCCCCCTGTTCAACAGGGAACTAGTAGAGCTCAGTGGTTAAGAATGTGGACTCTGTAGGAAGACTGTCTGAATGCACAGCTTGTTACTGCCACTGGCTAGATGCTTTAAGCCTCAGTTGATCATCTGTAAAATGGGAATAATAATGGTAGGCCTAAATGAGATAATCTATGCAGAGCTTGGCATATAAGTGCTCAGTAAATATTAGCAATTATTATACTGTCCCTGCCTATATTTTATTGGGGGGGCGTAGGCAAATAGAAAGATTCCTTATTATCCATATCGGTTGAGGATTTATATTTCCTCATTTTTGTATCCTAAATCAGTATACAACTCTAAATGTTTTTTAAATATGTTTGCAATATGCATTTTGTTTCCCTGAAGTAGAAAGCTTGCTAGGAACAGTTCTGCCTGTTTAATTTAAGGTGGTATGTGTGTGTGTGGGTATGTGTACTATTTTTTTGACATTTTGCATAAAGTTCCTTACTTTTAGCATGTTATCTTTTGGTTATGACATTGTGTTGGTGGAGCTACTCCACTAAGATCAACTGATTAGAAACTCCTGTTTCATACCTATGGGGGGGGGAGAGAGAGAGAGAGAGAGACAGAGAGAGAGAGAGAGAGAGAGGGAGAGAATGAGGGAGATAGATGAAGACTTTTAAATTTTGCCTGACACTGACCAAAACTTAGGCTGGGATAGAGATTGGATATTTGTTGCATGAGTCATGCAGAGGGAAAGGTGGAAGGAGGGAGCATGTTCTCCTTAACTATTTGGATAAGGAGAGAAAAGAGAAGGGAATTTTTTTAGGTGGGTATCAGCATCCGAGGAAGGAACCATAAATAAGTCAACAGTTCCCAATTTTTTAAAACTTCCTTTGTAATGTTGCTTTCTATCTGGTTAAGGACTTCCCCTCTGCCAATATTTTTTTCAATTAAGGCAAACTGAAAATAATTTTATTTGAGGATAAATCTATATCACAATTCACTGAGGTGATGATTGAAATAGTGACATTTATTCAAATGAGGCCCAGGAATCCCTCAGCAACTTTCTCTGCCCAGTGTTGCCTGGGTGACTGAGGTGGGCTCCAGTGCTCACTCTTCCCCCCTCTTTCTCCCACTCCCCCCACCCCACTCTGGTTCCAGCCGTTGTTTCTCAGTCTAGTTGTGTAGGACACAGCAGCCTGGCCCATGCTGGTATTATGAGCCTTGCTCCCCAATGGGGCTGAGACAGTCGGTCGCCTGCCATTTGTCGGCCGCTCACAGAAGCTCATGGCAGCTCTCGCCGGCTGCCGGCCGCCGGCCGCTCACTCTGGCTGCCGGCCACTCACGCTGGCCACTCATGCAGCTCATGCAGTGCCCACTCTTGATGCCTCTTCTTGTGCTTCATATTTTTCCGGAGCATTGGTGGTTTTTTTTTTTCCTTTTAATTTAATTTTTCCAAAGGATAAAATTCCCTTAGAAAATTCCCTGTAGCTAATTTATTTTGCAGAAATGGAGTTCAACTTTCTACATAACCCCAGTAGCTTAAGCATGTAGCTTAATTTTCATTTGATTCTCTTATCCCCATACAGATAACTTAAGACAAACTTCCGATAAGGTCTCAAGGCAGCAGAAAATGGATTATTTGTGGCACAGACCGAATAGAGGGAGGAACTTGGATAACTTTATTTAACCCTAATTCCAACTTTATTTTACTAAGGCAACTTGGAGATGGAGGGAGGAGAGTGGGGACAGTGATTTGTTTATATGCTTTTAAAGTGCTGAAAGGCTTCTTCGCCCTTCCCTGCTTCCCTCTTATCCCTTGGCAGTGACTCTTCTTTTGCAATCCAGTATAGCCTTGCTGTTCGCATGGCTCCTGATACATGCTGCATGCTCCTTTAAAGGCAGCAAAGGCGAGGGCCGATGTTCTTGAACACCCTAATGCATTTGTTAGAAAGGACTTTCTATTTTTAAAGTTCCTTTGAATAACTTTAGTTGTGTTTTCCCAGTTTTTGCCTTCCTTTCATTTTGTAAATTGTGGGTCTAGATTCTGGAAGTTAGATTTATCTGAGTGAACGCACAATGAAGAGTAATGAATTTTAGGAGAGCAGCACTATGATCCGGTGACTAGAACTTGGGCTAGGGGACCATGTATGTGGTGCCCAATAAATATTTGAAGTGACTTCGGTATAACGATTTCCTCTAACTCTCATGACTTGCCTCTCTTACTGGAGCGTACCAGTCTCAACAATTCACAAGGTGCATTTTCATTTTAAACCTAAGATTTTCATTTCTTGATCTTTCTGCTCTGCACCTCATCACTTTCCCTTTACTTTCTGCCCCACATTGCTGCTGCAACTCTTCAGTTTTCAGACTTGGGAAGTCAAGGAGCAAGAGAACGCAGTGCCAGGAGGCAGAAGCAGAAACTGCTCCAAAAACATTTGTTTACAGACACGGCTTAGAATTCCAGTCAAGGTTCCATTTCTTGTCCTTCACTGACAGGCGGTATCAAGTGTGAGAGAGCTGCTTGCTCTGCACGAGGCAGAGCGGAGGTGGGTAGTTTTCAACATTACTATGTGCAAAAAAATTGTGCCTCAGAAAAAAGGACCCCTGTTCTGTAGACTTATCAATATTGTTTAAAGCATCTCATTTTGCATAGAGTATTAGACCGTTTCCTTGCAAGGTGTCTCCTTTCCAGAAATACATGACAAGCTTGTAGTTCCCAAGTACCAGAGAATGACAAGAAAAACCACACTAAATGGAATTGGAACACATAGGAAAAATAGACAGCAAGGACTCCCTGACACAGGTACACCTGTGTCGTGCACATTTTACACCAGAATGGAATATTTTTATAAAAGCAAAGAAACTATAATACTATCAGCATCTTTCAGGAGGCAGCTTTGTTACTTTTCAGTGGTTTTTCTTCTCTGTAAGCTTTATCAGATATACTCGTCTTCTTCAGGGTGTGTTCATTCGCTAGGTATGAATGAAATGCTTTATAAGAAAATCTCCTTAGTGGTGAGGTTGAAAGGTCGTCAGCCTTAGAACCATATAGACCTAAATTAGAAACTCTGTCATTTATACTAGCTGTGTGATGTTCAATATATTTCTTCACGTCTGGGAGTCTCAGTTCCCTAGTTTTTTAGGGGAATGTGTGATTTATTGTATTTAAGGTTGGTCTATAAGGCATGTTCCGTAATTTTTGAAATAGGACCAACGATATCTTCCTTTCAAGATTGTCACTGTGAGTCAATGAAAGAGCGAATATAAGTATAGCGAGCAGCACCAATACATTCTCAGCCGTCTCAGTCCCCTTTCTCTTTGTGTTTATTGTGCCTGGACTGCAGGTGTGCCCCACTGTTCACAATCACATGTTGTGCATACACCAATTTTTATTTAAGGGCTTTAGAGTAACTCTCTAAGAAACTACTAGTGAGATACCTGGCACAGTAAAATTAAATTGGCAAAACCAACAACTTCTTTGGCTCATATTTATTTTATCTACTACATGGCAAGACTTGTGGGGAAACAGCTGAAACAGAGGCTCGGCCATCAACAGCGCTTGGTGTATTACACTGAACCACATGAAACTGCCATTTCTATGAGACGAACACACTGATCTTAGGCGGTTTCATGTGGTTCGACCTGGTGATAGGTGAGAGTGGGGGATGGTTGTGGCCGAGGACCTGGGAAGGCCTAATGGAGGGGTAGCTGCCAGCCTGGCAGAAGGCCCTGAAGTAGCCACCCCCTGAGTATCAGGTGCCACGTTAGAGAGGAACTCCCACACCATTGCTCTGTGTACAGGCTTCCTCCTGAGCTGCTTGCTCACATTGATTTCTTGCTCTGCCCTTTTCTGCTCTCGATTCTCAACATTACAGCCTAGCCCTTGGAATGGGACACAGCCCTGTGGGCATTGACCTTGGTCTTCTTTCCAGCTGGCTCAGGCTCCTCCTCCGTCTGGACTGTGTTGGGAAAACAAGGCTTCTGGTTGAACTTGGCCCCAGAACCCTTTCCTCAAGGTCACCTATTTGAGTATATGGGGTGCTGGTGTAAGTGCAGAGGATAATGTTCTCAAAAGGCGGCGGCGGGGGGGTGGGGGTGGGGGTTGGGATATGACTTGTGGTCCAGCTGGGCAGCAGTGTAGAGTCCTGTCCTGGGACTGGGACAGGCCTTAAAGGATCCCTCTCTCATCTTTGACTCAGCACTGGATCTACCCTTGGGGCCCCTTCTGCCCAATGAGACATGCTGTCCTTGCATTGGGCCTCCTGGATGCTGACTATACTTTCACCACGTGTTCTGAAACTTGCCACTGACCATCTTCTTCCTCTGAGAGGGACTCCCTCCCTCCCACCCACAACAGTGGGTCTGCCTCTCCCAGAGCCTGCTTCACCCGTCTTTGCTACAAGTGTGCCAGCCTGCTGCAGCAAGCCTCATGGGTTCTCCAGGGTCACCTCCAAACAGGACACCTGTAAGGGTGTCGTGGAGTCAGGGGACAGGCAGGTTTATCTATTCGTTCACCCATCGACCAGTTACTGAGCTCTTCTCTGGGCTGAGTGCTGGGATGGTTGTGCTGGGGAGGAGCTCACGGTTTGGTGTGGAACCTCGGTCTGTGAGCAAATGATCTGGTATAGAACTCTGTGCTAGGAAACAGATACACAAGGATAAGGGCATGTCTGATGGGCAGATACAGAATGGCAAAGCTTCCACAAGAAAGGGAATCTGGGGGACTGAGAAGGGAATTCATTTGTTTTTTGTTTTTTAATTTTTTTTATTAGTTTCAGGTTTACAAAAAACATAATGATTAGACATTTACCTCCCTCACAAAGTGATACCCACCCCCCTCCCCAATCTACTACCCATTCGGCATTGTACATAGCTATTATGGGACCTTTGACTATATTCCCTATGCTGTACTTTACATCCCATGACTATATATATATATATATATATATATATATATATATATATATATATATAATTATAGTTGACATTTAATATTATTTTATATTAGTTTCTAGTGTATAGCTCAGTGGTCAGGCATTTATATAAACTATGAAGTGACCCCCCTGATAAGTCCAGTACCCATCTGACACCTTACATAGTCTTTACAACATTATTGATTATATTCCCCATACACATCCTGGTGACTATTTTGTGATTACCAATTTGTACTTCCTAATCCTTTCACCTTTCTCAACCCCCGCCCCCCCCGCCAACCCCACTTGTCGTTTCATGAAGCCAATATTGACTATGCCCCTATTTTGTGGCAGGCAATGTACCAGGCACTGGGGGATGCAATGATAAGCAAAATCAGATAAGGTTCTGCGTTTCTGGAGTTTAGTGTCTATTGGGGGAGATAGATTATCAATCAAATAAGCACAAAGATAAATGAATACTTATAAACTGTAGGAAAGGTAAGAAAGTGTGGGGAGAGCTTAGGGGACCTGGCTGGTCTGGGGGCATGGAGGAGGTATTGGGGTTTGAAGAATTAATTTGAATTATCCAGGTGTAAAGGGGGTGACCGAGAGCATTTCAGACAGAGGGACAGCGCTGGTGAGGGCTCAGGTGGGGGGAGAACCATATATCTAGGGAGCCGTGGAAGGCCAGGGTAAGGATGTGTTTAAGCTTTATCCCAAGAATGACGGGAATCCAAGGTCAAGTTTTAAGCCAGGGGGCAGGGTGGGCACAGGCTCGGTGACAGGATCAGTTGAATTTTGAAAAGGCCTCTGGCAGCAGAATAGAGGATTACAGAATCTAAGGGTAGGGGCAGGAAGTCAGTCTTTATTTATTTATACATAATGGGACTCTATTGTATGTATTGTTCTGCAACTTGCCTTTTAGAAAAACTTATGTCATGATCTATCTCATTCAACTTAATGATGTCACACAGTGTTCCATACTAGTAGTATAGATAGGCATAGTCTATGCAACCATTTGTAGCTTATTTAATGAGTTCTAAGTTGTTCCTAATTTTGCATTTTTACAAACTCTCCTGGCAGAAACATCTTTCTCCAGGCAGGAACCTGGGTGCGGCGGGTGGCATTCTGAGATAGCCCCACCCCTGTTGCACTCACTGCTTGTAGTCCCCTCCCTCTGAGTGTGGGCAGGACCTGTGAATAGGATGGGATACAACTCCTGCAATTGGGTTAATGGACTTGGATTATCATGGGTGGGACTGGTTAAACGGGATCCTTCAAAGGAGATCTCTGAAATGAAAGATTTGAAGTGTGAGGGAACTGAAGGAAGGGATCCCAGGGCGAGGTCCTGAGAGTGGGCTCTAGTTGCTGAGAGTGGTCTGTGTCTGTCAGCTAACGAGGAAACAAGACCTCCCTATGCAACTGCAAGGAAATTAATTCTGCCAACAGCCTGAGGGAGCTTGGAAGCAGGTCCTCCCTGCACTGAACCTCCAGATGAAAATTCCCTGGGCAGACATCTTGACTTTAGTTTCATGAGATCCTGGGTAGAGGACCCAACTAAAATGTGTCTGATTCTTGACCCTCAGAAATTGAGATAACAATTTTGTGTTGTTTTAAACTGTTAAATTTGTGGTAATTTGTTATGCAGCAATAGGAAACTAATATCACAATCATTTGAATACATTTTCCAGTATTTCTCTAGGGTAGACCTAGAGCAATGGATTTCAAAGGTATGCACATTTAAATTTTTAATAGGTATCTTCAAATTGTTCCCCCAAAGATTGCACCAACTTACATTCCCACCAGTGGAGAATAAAAGTATTTTCCCATACTCTTACTGATTATATTCAGTTTTTAAGTTTTGCCATTCTGATGGTAAAAATGGTATCCCATTTTTGTTTTCTACAAAAATATCCTTTGTTTTTACTCTATAAAGTGGTCTTTTTCTTGTATAAAAAGGTCCTTCACATGCTAAGTGCTTGATAAATGCTAGTGTTCATCACCATCATCATCAGTTATTCATAGGAATTAAAAATATAAATATTCTGTTATTCTTATTACAATGGTTGCATATATTTTATTTCAGCATGATTTTTATAAAAATAATCCCATTCTTTAAATGCTGGCAACAAAGCCAGCCAATTAAAATTAATAGATTAACTATATTTTAATTAAAAAATTGATAGAACCAATTATGTGGGTCCAAACAACCACTAGTCTGCTTCCTCCTCCTTCCTTCCCTCCCTCCCGGCCTCCCTCCTTTCCATTTTGCTGTCCTTACTCATTTTTTTAGTATAATAATATTTATTCCTATTAAATGAATGGGGATGCCTTGGATAGCTTCCCATATTTGGAAACAGTTTATAAGTAAGAATTATCTGTTTTTTGAAGGATTGACAGAACTCAACTATAAACCTATCTGCATTTGATGTTCTTTTTTGGCGGGGGAGGGATGAGGTATATTTTTGGCTATCTTTTTAATTTCTTATCTGGCCATTAGGCTGGTTTATTTTTCTATCTTTTCTTTGAGTCAATTTTTGACATTTATATTTTCCTAAAAATTACCCTTTTCATCTAGATTTGCATATGTATTGGTATGAACATCTAAATGTGGTTGTCTGATATTTTTTGGATTTCTATCAAATCTATAATTACGACCCTTTTGTCATTCCTAATGTCATTTCTTGTAAAATATTATTTATTTGTAAATAAGTTATTATGCATGTGATACAAAACTTAATATGCACACAGGATACACAGTAAAAAATATTATATATATACAGTATATATACAATATGTACTGTATATATATTACATACAGGGAAATACCTGTCCCCTAGCTACCAACAACTGTAATCTGTTTCTTGTGCAACCTTCACCACAATCAATTTTAGAACATTTTCATCATCTCAGAAAGAAACCTTGTACCCATTAGCTGTCACTCCCCATTTCCCCCCAGCCCTCTCCAGCCGTTGATCTACTTTCTACTTGTAGATTTCCCATTTGGGATATTTCATATAGAAGATATTGTAAATATGTGGTCTTTTGTGACTAGCAGCTTTCACTTAGAATAATGTTTTCAAGGTTTATCCAAGAAGAAGGAAAACCAGAGTGGTCTAGATTTTGAAAAAGGAAGCAAGTGATCAATGTGAGATACAGTAGGAAAGTAAATAACAACACTAATGAAATAATGATATTAATCACCTTGGGGGTTATTACTTCTCTACTTTACCCACTGAACTCTGGAGAATGAGAAAACCATGTGCTTCATGTGTGAGAGTGCGATAATTACTAATACATTTTAGTAACTGTGAAAGATAGTGTACGTTTTGGGTCTTTGAAGATAGATTTTAATCCACAGTCTGGTCTTTGTTGTTTGAGGAATCCAGGACTTAACACCACCCATGAATCGAAAAGCCATTGTATAGGGTACGTCACGTGACAACCTTGGGGGTCTGGCCCTGGCCCCGTCTCCAGCCTCACTTCCCTCTATCCCACCTGGTTCTCTGCACCTGGCCTCACACACATCCAGTGGAATGGGCTACCTCTCCAAGGGCCTTTACACATGCCTCTTCTTTCAAGCGCTCTCTCTCCTCCTCATTCCCTTGCCTGAAGTAATGAAGCAGCTGGGGTGATCACTTTAAAACACAAATCTAATTATGGCACTTTCTGGCTTAAAACCCTTTAACAATTTCCCATGATGCATACAATAAAATCCAAATGTGTAGCTCTAATCTATAAAGGCTCGTGTGATCTTGTCCTTGCTTACTATCTCCCTGACCTCAGGCCCTCACGCTGCTCCTCCCCTACTAAATTTTAGCCACGTTGGTCCTTTTTTCTCTCTATTCCAATGGCATACCAAGCTTGTCCTTGCAGCCTATTTCCTCTGCTTGAAAAACCCCTTCTTTCATCTTATCAATAGAGTCTCAGCTTAAGCACCACCTCCTCAGGCCTCCCTGGCCATGTGGTCACTCTCTGTCACATTCTTTTGTGCATTACCACTAATGCACAAACATTCCTCCTGGAATGTTTCTAAGGAGGAGGACCTCGAGTATCTACTCCTGTCCACTGCTCTGTCTCAGCACTAGAGCAGCTCCGGGAACATGATTAGTACACAACATCAGTTGAATGGATGTCGGTGCTAGGGTCACCTCCTCCGGCAGTCTTCCCTGACTCCTGTTCCAACTCAGTCTGGTTTGAGCTCTGCTTTGATGCGTTCACAGGGAATCTGGGCTTCTCTTGGGTCTAGCACCTTTTACACTGTGTTGTAACTGCCTTCCTATCTGACTACCTCAATGCCCAGTGAGACTGGAGTCCCAGGATAATTCATCTTGCTATTCCCAGTGTGTGGCAGAGCTCCTTGCCTAACACAGACCTGCAGCCAATGTCCATTGGATGAATAAGTAACAGTGACTCAGAGAGGTGTCCCTTCTTCCTGTGACTTCCGGATAACATTCTGTCCCTGTGGCTCCCTCCTCCTGGACAAAGCAGGAAGCAACCATTCTTCCAGAGTGAAGGCCCTTCCTGCAACCCCTGGTATATCATTTCCTGGTATGTGTGTTCCAGACAAATGCCAGCAGATCTCCCTGGGAGAGCCAGGTAGTTGGAGTGTCCCTGAGGGGACAGGTCAAAAGGTACAGACTGCCCCAGAAGCTTGTCCTGTTGGCGAGAAGGTAATGTCCAGAAACCGGTGTGGCTGATTTTTATCAATCTGCCTTTCAGTGAAACTGCACGGTGCAAAATTTGACCAAACAATTACTTAAGAATCACTGTCTGCAAAACCATTTTAGGCAAAAGCAGTTTTTACTCAACTTGATTTTGGTGAAATAATAATTTAAAACTTTGAAAATCAAATACTTGGATTTAAGTGCCAAAACATTATTTAAGAATTAATGTCACTAAAATTTAGCTTTCTAGTTGCTGTAAAAAAAAATGCCACCCCTTAGGCATTAACCCCATAACTGTTTTATAGGTGTGGTGCTAAAGTTGAGGCGGTAAAATTAATTAAATGATGTAGGGTGGCAGATATAGGGTTTTTCTTGCTCAAGGGAAATACAATAAAGCAGAGTGCACAGAAATAGGAAATTCAGTAAATCCAATGAAATAAATGTCCTTTTGCCTTTCTTATTCCACTCTCCTGGTCCATCCATTCTCATTTCTTGACCTTTTTGATCCCCTCTCCTCATCCCTACTCCACCAATTCTTCCCCTCCAACTCCTCAGGAAAGTTTGATTCCAAGTCACACTTCCTTGTTCAAAATTAGAGCCCCAGGCAGTCCCTCAGAAGGCTGGAATTTAGGTTGTGAATCTTGCTGTGACAAAAGCAAGGGGCAGATTGGACCTTGAGAGAGAAATGAAAGAAATAATTATTATTGACCTAGTATTGCATACAGGCACACAACTGCCTAGTGACAAACTGACTCCAACCCTGGCAAGTCTCTCCCACTGTGGCACCTGCAGAAGTGCCCGACGGAAGCGCTGACGGGATAGGTTGTCCCAGAAGCCGGAGACAGTGTGCTGGTCTCATGTACTCTGACTCCACAGAAAGGCCCTTCTTTGGTCCACTCCTCAATGTATTTCCCAAAGTGTAGGAAAGCAAAGTAGCTTTTTTATAATTATGATTTTTACATTGCAAAGCACTTCCAACATTGCCCCTCCCCTTTCTTTATGTTTACTTGCTTTTTTTTAAAAAAAAAATTTTATTGGGGAATATTGGGGAACAGTGCACTTTTCCAGGACCCCTCAGCTCCAAGTCAAGTCGTTGTCCTTCAATCTAGTTGTGGAGGGCGCAGCTCAGCTCCAAGTCCAGTTGTTGTTTTCAATCGTTAGTTGCAGGGGGCGCAGCCCACCCTCCCATGCAGGAATTGAACTGGCAACCTTGTTGTTAAGAGCTCGCGCTCTGATTAACTGAGCCATCCGGCTGCCCCTACTTGCTTATTGTTGAGAAACTGGTGTTACTGCTGTTTTTTGGGCAGATTGGAGTGGGATGAAGTTTCTCAGAAGCCCTAATCCCCATCCCTGGAAAATCTGTTTTTACCTGGACAACGTTTTTTTTACTTCATCTTTGCTCCTGAGTTTTACTGTTCCAGGCCTTAGCTGAAACAGATGTCCTCAGTGCCTTTTGCCAGTAAATCATCCTGACTGATCAGGTGGGCCACCTGGTTGACCTTGAGCCCAGGCCTCTCCAGGGACACCTGTGGAGTCTTCTTCCAGGATAGGGTTTGCACCATGCCACCCAAGACCCCAGTTTAATCTATCGACTTTTGTATTTGCTCCTATGTCAAAAAGGTGTCACAATGTCTCCAAATGTTTTTATACAGTTTCTAATACTGCTAAGCTATGGGGATTTTCTTCCCCATTTCTTTTCTCCCTGAGGCATAGCTTCCACTTATCTTTTTGTAAGGGCTCGCCACGAAGATGGCCCAGAATTTCCTATTTCTGTCTCTTCCGCATAGCCTTTCTCCATCTTTCCTCTTTTGCTACTTTTTCCTTCCTGTGGCTCAACTGTTACCAGGACTTCCTGAACAGATTCCACTCCTCTTATCGTGGTTAGGTATTTCTCCCCTCAGCCTGCATCTTGCATTTTCTCAGTGGAAGGCCCTTGGAAAACTTAGGTTGGCTTCAGAGCCTCTGCTGCTCTGACGATAACTGTAGATGAGACTAGGTTAGGTATGAAAGATGAAGGTCTTTCAAACCCGAAATCCTCTTTGATTTCTCTCTAAACTGCTACAGGGGTAACAAAGACAGATGGGCTTTCCTTAGAGAGCCCAGAGCCTACTAGGGGATAAGAGAAGTTAAGCAAGGGTGATAACCCAAAGAAAAGTGGGCTGGGGGCTATTTAGGGAGATAGAAATAACTTACTTTTTCACCTAGACACCCTACCCTTTCCCTTTATGGGCACACTATAATAAATAATGTCAGGGAAAAAGACAGAACCAGAATGAAATTCTCCCATTACCTTCTCCATCCAATGTGTTTGTCTCATCCATGCCTTCCAAACAACCCCCTGCCCTGTCTTCCCCATCTCTGTATCCACATCACTGGCTCCCTGTTGTGGGTCATGTGGGTCTCCTTGCTGCTCTCACTCTCCCACAGCCTGCTGACGCACGTCCAGTAGATTCTCTGTCACAGCTGTCTTCTTCTTTCCTTCCTTTCCTGATTTATTACTAGATTGTCCCCTGCCCAGCTTCCAGCAGTCTGTACTCTACTCTGTCCCATCCTGGATGTTTTAAATCTGGTTGACCAGCCCACACATCATATTGTGCTCGCATGTTTGTACTCCAGCACTTTTTGTTCTGGGCCCTTGGCTCTGTACTATGACTTGGTCTGCACCATTGCCCTCTGGCCTTGCTTGGTGTGCTACTTTATCTCACTTGCTACCTTTATTTGGATCTCTGGTCTCCATCATGCTTTCTGGTCTGGCCAGAGCCAATCCTTCTGGCACAGTGTTTTGTAGAGATAGACAGTTCCTTTGCTTTTATGTGATTTTTAGTCAAGTGAAAGGGGCTAGATTCAGAGAACAGGTTGAAGAGGCAAGTTCCGAGGGGGTCACTGTAGAGCTCAACCGTCTCTCACATTTCTGCTAAAAATTCTACAGGGAACCTACAGAAGACCTAGGATCGACGCTATATTTGTTAAACCAGATACACTACTGTAGTTGTAGAATAGTGAATAGGACATGTATAAACACTTAGAAAAGGTACTGGAAGAATAGAGTACACCAAACTGATAAAAGGAGTGTTCCATACTTCCTTCTATAGTCTTTCATAACAAGAATGTACTAATGTAATGTGTTTTGCATATATAATTTTTTTTCATGAAAAAATAAAAGCCAGCCTACCAGTGCTGGAGAGGACAACCCTTATTGGCATCTCTGACCATCCTAACCAGGTCAATACCATGGGGAGGGCTGTACTCTGGGCTCCGTCAGTGAAGGGTTCGCTGAAAACAGTCCAGTGTGCTTCCTTAGGCTCTGTGAGACGGAGGATAAGAAGACCTCTGGGGAAGATTTTAATAGGTAGGTAACATGAGGTTGGCCTACTGGGAAATGCGAGGGAATAAAACAGACGTTGACTCAATTAACTTGCCAATGAAGCAAACCAAACATCACCACAATGGGAATTAGATTAATGTTGCTATTTTTTTTAATTGTTTAGGTTAATTTAGTGTGAACTTACTTTGTTAGTGTGGACTTTGCTTATCAGATACTATACACATTACAGTGGCAGGACCTTGGAAATACTGTGTTCTGGATTTTCATGAAAGCATGATAAATTCGTAGTTTCATAAACTGTATAGGTAATGTATGTAAACTTCCCTAATTACTGATATCTGGCTCTGTTTCAATTACTCAGTTTCCATATCCTCTTGACTTCTCTGCAGATACAACAGTAAATCTCATGTCCTATTTCTCAGTTACTTGTTATTTTAACAAATAGAAGCGTTTCTGTTGTCGTTGGCCTTGAGTTTTTGGATTGCAAAAGGCTCTATACATCATTTGTGTTCATTGTCCAATGTATTTGTAGATGTAGCTTTCCTCGAGCTCTTTCCTCTTTCAAACTTCATTGTTCTCACATAGGCATAGTGGAACCACTTCACAGTGTTGGAATTGGAGGTGGACATGACACTCCCCTTAAGAATCAACCTTGTTATGATGGAGCCAATAAACTTATTGTGTTTACAACAAGCACTTTTTGACCCGTGGGATGTCCAGATGTTTCTGCTAATGAACTGTGTTATGATGAAGTCCTACTGGTCTTCTAACACTACCTTTTGCAGACAGAACCACCTCCAGTCCATCATGAAGCACATCTGGCAGCTGGAGAGATTGAAACCTGTTGAAGCAAAATGACTTCCTTGGCTGGTGATACATTTGGGCATTTTTCATTTTTGCTAAAAGAAAAAAAAAAAGCCTTCCCTTGTATGGCTGAGGAAACCTAGCAAAATATTTCATTAACATCCAGAATTGAGTCATGGACACAATTCATTTATAGAAAATCTATACTTTGGCATGAAGCACCATCTACAGTAACAAGTAAACCAGAGAGAAAATGGTAGTGTTGCCTGAGTTGATCTTCAGCCTTTTCTAACTTCACTTTTCGGGGTCGTAAGACTCTCAACACTGGTACTGACTACCTCTGGATACTTGGAGCTCCTCAAGACATGATTGTCTCCTTGTAAAGTGTTTATACTTAAAACTCTTTATGACGCCACCTCCTGTCCTCGCATCGAGCTCTCCTGTACAGTCTCTGTTTCCTAAGAACCTCACTTTAAGCTTATTGTTCCGTGGAAAACCAGTCTTTCAAGACAAGGTGTGTGGGTCAATAATGACCTTCCCTCAGAGCTATTTTTATTTTACTAGGAGATTCTCGGTAAAAGTACCAATGCTTTCATCTAAGTAAACAAATCTCTGCTGTTGGGAATTTCAGGTATGTAGCATGACAAGTTGGGTAGATATTTTTGCCCGGGAGAGGGGTTCCCTTCCTCCGAAAACGTAGTAACTAAACATTTTACAAACCCTCCTAGTTAAGTCAGTTCATGTCCATTTCCTCATCTATAAATAAACGTAGATGATGATTTTATAATAGTTTCATGCTCTACCATATTCCGATTTTATGAAATGAGTGCTTTCCTGGCACCAGTGAGATAGAGGTCACCTACTTAATTTTCCTGGACCTATGTGGCTCACCAGTTCATAAAACCTGCATTGACTATTTGTATACCCATGTTCATAGCAGCATTTTCCACAATAGTCAAAAGGTGGAAGCAACCCAAGAATCCATTGATAAATATATTAGGTTGGTGCAAAAATAATTGCAGCTTAACAGGTTAAAAGCAATTGCAAAAATCACAATTACTTTTGCACCAACCTAACATAAAGTGGTATATACAAACAGTGGAATATGGTTCAGCCTGAAAAAGGAAGGAAATTCTGATGCATGCTACAACATGGAGGACAGTATGCTAAGTGAAATAAGCCAGACACAAAAGGACAAATACTGTATGATTCTACTTATATCAGGTTCCTAGAATGGGCAAATTCACAGACACAGGAAGTAGAATGGTGGTTGCCAGGGGTTCGAGGTGGGGGGATGTGGAGTTAGTGTTTAATGAGCACAGAGTTTCAGTTTTGCAACATGAAAAAGTCCTAGAGATGGATCTTGGCGATGGTTGCATAACAGTTTGAATGTACTTAACGTCACTGAACTGTACACTACAAAATGGTTAAAATGTTATGTGTATTTGCCACAGTAAGAAGTTTGCTTTGAACTTAGAGTGAGTACTCAATACTTGATACGCGATCAATACATAAACACAAATGCATCACATTTCCATTTGTAGGCATTTAATTTTGCCGCATAGGTTTGTACCTGCTACAAGTAGTGGAACCGTGTTACCACAACTCTTCGGCTGGCTTTTAAACAGCAGCTTTCCAGCCATGTTGGTTTGGAAAGGTGGAGGAGTGGTACTGTTGGGACTCTGCCACATCTGTGTTCTGCAGATCACTGAACGGGAAGGTGTAGCACATTTTTTTTTTTTTAAATTGGGGAATATTGGGGAACAGTGCGTTTCTCCAGGGCCCATCAGCTCCAAGTCATTGTCCTTCAATCTAGTTGTGGAGGGCGCAGCTCAGCTCCAAGTCCAGTCGCTGTTTTCAATCTTAGTTGCAGGGGGTACAGCCCATAATCCCATGTGGGAATTGAACCAGCAACCTTGTTGTTCAGAGCTTGTGCTCTAGCCATCTGAGCCATCCAGCCGCTCAAGGTGTAGCACATTTTGCCAAATATTACCACTCATCAAAATGGAACAAATGTGACATAATATAGGAAATCCACAGGTAATGTGACACTATCCTCAATTTCTCTTTCTTGTGATTATACTTTTTTTTGATTTGTTTAACGACAAGTATATCTTTTATCCCCAACGCACTGAATTTAAATTTGGAATTTCTTTTCTTTTCCTCTGTCTCTCAATCTCTCTCTGTCTGGGGTGGGGGAGGATATAAAACAAAGCAACTTATTAAAAGAAAATAGGCTTAATTCTTTCTACTCAAATAACTGCACCTCTAGGCACCTGAATTTTGAGTCTGAAGATCTCTCTTTAGCTCAGCCTTGGGCCACTCGGCATGTTTATACTAAAGGTTCATGTTGAACGTGGTATTAAGGCATGGAAGGTGAAAGCTGGAAGAGAGACCATCTAGTCAGAACCAGCATTTTATTTTTCCCTGATCATCAGAGTAAAACACATACTTATTATACATTTTGTTCCTTTAAAAATTTCCATTTTCGTAAAATATGCATAACAAATTTTATGTTATGTATATTTTAACCATTTTTAAGCATATATTTCAGTGGCATTAAGTACAATCACATTGTTGTGCAACCATCACCACCATCCATCTCCAGAACTTTTTCTTCTTCCCAAACTGAAACTCTTAACCCATTAAACACTAACTTCCTATCTCCTCCTCCCCGCAGCCTCTGGCACCCACCATTCTATTTTCTGTATCTATGAACTTCACTATTCTAGGAACCTCATAGAAGTGGAGTCAAACAATATTTGTCCTTTTGTGACTGGCTTATTTAAGTTAGCATGATGTCCTCAAAGTTCATCCACATTGTAACATGTGTCAGAATTTCCTTCCTTGTAAAGGCTGAATCATATTCCATTGTATGTGTACATCATATCTTATATTTCCAGTCATCTGCTGATAGATATTTGAGTTGTTTTTCACCAAAGACAATGTTGGAAAATACAGAGACACATAAAGAAAAGGAAAAAAAATAGAGTTCTGTTATAATCTCATTGCCATGAGGCAATCTCTGTGAATATTTTGGCACATTTCCTTTCAGTGGTGAACACTGACATTTATGGTTAACTCTTCCCAATTGTAAGGGATGATATTTTCATGTGTGTCTCTTTGTCTGAATTTCTGATAATGTTTCTTAGAAAGGGAATCACTGGGTGAATTGGGATGAACATTTTTAAAACACTTGATGGATAATGCCAAAATATCTTTCAGAAATAACTGTAATTCTAACACCAGAAAAACGAGGAGCAGAGAGGCTTCTTTGTGTCTTTGTGGCTCTCTTTACAGTGAAAAAATAATCTGATAAAAAACGAATTTACACATTCAACTGAGTAATTTCACATGTGCGTACTATTTGTACCACACTAATAAAGTATCTGGATACTTGATTGATTTCTCTCCCCCCCAAGGATCTATCAGAGATTTGGTACCTGAACATTTCTCTTAATGCAGGGATAGAATTGTTGTTTCTATGTGTGGGTCTGGTTGGGATCTGGGATCAGGAACTGGAAAGGATTCAGGGATTTGAACTGATTTACACGAAGTGATGACAGCCAGAGGGAGGATGTGAGATCTGGGACATCATTCGAGCCATGTCTAGACTCACTTTCTGCTGCCCTGAGAGTGAGGCTGAGATGGAGTAACTCCCACTTGAGTGAGTAGTATGAGGTCCATGCTGTGTGAGGGGAAGGTTTGGCACTCAACCCTTCCCTCTAGAACTCTTCACGCGATGTTATAAACAAGCCCAGCAATGGTACTGTTCCTGATGAATCTTTGTCAACAATGGGCAACCACTTTGAGATTCTAGTCTGCCCAAACTAGGCAGTTTCTTTCCAGAGGCCACGTGGTTTTGTTGCCAGAGAACCTCATGTAGCTTTGGCAGTCCAGTCCTGCCATTCATTAACTTGGTGACGTTGGGATGTTGCTCATGTCTTTGAGTTTTGGTTTCCCCCTTGGTTTCCTCAGTGAGAATCAACTCAGATGGCTCTTTTAAAGGGACTTGGAAACCAGAAAAGATCCAAATAAATATCTTGGTGTTATTATGAGTCCAGAGGCAATTATTTAGTGCTGCAAAGATGGTGGTATTTATCAACTTTGAAAACAACTCGCTCTCTCAGATTTTATTATCGCTGTATTAGTATCCCTTTAAAAAACACCGCATTTCTTAATTACTGCTTGATGCCTTTCATTTACTGTATTTTACCTTTGCACAGTTCTGTTACATGTATTATCTCATTTAATCCTTATAGCAACATGAAGTAGGTGCTGCCACTTCTAATACCGAAGCACATGCTGTCCCAAGAGGTGTAGTGATTTATCCCAGATCACACAGGAGCAGAGCTGGGGCTGAATACTGGACTTCTGCATTCAAGGCCATTGTATCTCTACCAAATCTCCCCCCCCGCCCCCCACAATCTGAACATCCTTGAATAGAAAGATTCCATGGGCATTTCCTGCTTTGCCTTGTGTGAACTTGGGCAAGTTACTATACATTGAGAACCAGGCAGGCTAGAGTTCAAGGGATATGGAGGGTCTTTCCAGATCTAGATTCTGATGTTCAGGCAGTGTTTACTCTGCAGGCTCTGCTCTTGCCATGACTTTACGTGGCCCTGCCTCCCCACTGTATGGGGAATAATGTGAGGACAAGAACTGAGGCCTGAACACCATCTGCTACAGCCCCCACTCCTCCCAGTGAAAGCTACTTCTTACCGTAGTGCCCAAAATAATATGCTTCTTCTCTGTTGTTAATTTTGAAGGCAAGATGCTTATTATTTATTAGTCATTCCGCGACAGTCTATTTAGAGCAGTTATTGCCTATTTTGCAAACAAACTTTAGCGATATGTACATATTGTGGTGTTTGACCCTGTAAATAAGAGTTTATTATTATCCTTAAATGCTCATACTGCCGTATAAAAAAGTGACATTAATATCTTACATTTTCCCTCACTGTGGTTAATGCTAACTAGCAATCTGTGTTAACCATTTTCAGACTGTTCTCATGGGGAGGAAGAAAGAGGACTTCTTATGCTCTTTTTGAGTGGAAAATGGCAGATAGTTGGAGGAAAGGCAAACGGTTAAGGTTTCAGTGCTTTTCCCATTTTCAGATGTGTGGAACTCCTGTGGAGGCCTGTGCTGGGCACAGGAGTGGGAGGTAACCAAACTTTGGTGTGCTGGATCTGATTTTATGCAAACCTGTAATGCTGCCCACACTTGGTTTCAGCATGAGATGTCCAGACAGCCTTCGGTGGACTGTGGCCATGGAAAACCATCTGCTGAGACGAGCAAATCCAGCGTCTACTAAATACCAGCAATTGTTCTGCTGAGAACAGTTCTGTGCTCTGTGGGAATGGGTGATGCGAGTCAAGGAAATTATAGGCTGTCCAGCCACCAGGCCTTCTGAAAAGATTATGGGGTGACTTACTGATCTTTAGGTGGGTCAGGGGTTTTGGGGAAAGGTTAGATTTAAAGCATGTAGTTAGAGTTTAAAAGAAGAGACTGGGCCTGGAATCTCAGACAGACAGAGATGAAGTGGGAGAAGCTCCAGACAAAAAGAGGTGTGGGCTCTGGTCCTGGTCCTGACACAGCCGGTGGGTGGACCCTCTCAGAGCCCCTGCACAGCCGCATGGGAACCCCTCCATCTCACTTAAACTTCTTCAGCTGGTCGGGGACATGTGTTTTGATGTCTAGGCCCGGACACCTTCTACTACTTGAAATCATTTCATTCTGCTCATTCACCATTGGATTTTCTCTACTCCTTTGGCAGCTTTCCAGGTGCTTCAGATATTCTATTTTTAATAAATTTCATATTCAATGAAAGGTATAACTAGGGACAATGAATGACTGCAAGAAAAGGCATTTGGGAGGTGTCAGTGGGAAGAGTGACCTCTGCCCCTTGTTATAGACTTGAATTGTATCCTGGAAAATTCACGTATTGAAGTCCTAACCCCCAGCATCTCAGGAAGTGACCTTATTTGGTACTGGGTCTGTGCGATGGAATTAGTTAAGGTGAGGTCACACTGGAGTCAGTGGGCCCCTAATCCAGGATGACCAGTGTCCTTATAAAAAGAGAAATTTGGACACAGACACACACAGGGAGAATGTCACGACGAATGTGAAGATGGAGGCAGAGATCAGCGTGATATTTTTACATGCCAAAGACATTTCTATAGCAAACCGTTGGAAGGTAGGAGAGAGTCCCGGAACAGTCTCCCTTACGGTCCTCAGAAGGAAACAATCCTGCCGACACCTCAGTTTTGGACTTCTGGTCTCCAGAGCTGTGAAACAATACGTTTCTGTTGTTTAGGCCCCCAGATTGTGGCAGCCCCGGCAGAGTCGTACACTCCCCCTACTCAGTGCTCCTCAGATGAGCACCTTACGGGGTGTCTGCTCTACGGTCTTTGTCAGCTTTTTCTCTCACCCACGTATTTAATGCTCTCTAAAATATTTTTTTAGTACTGAAAAGTGTGTGGTAACCAGGCAAGAAAATTAAGGAAGAAATAAGCACCGCATTTAATTTTAAGACTTGTAGTTTTAGTTAATGTTTTTTTACACAAAATGAAAAAAAAACACTTTCTAAAGCAATTTATTCGACAATTTTTCTTGGGGATTTTATTGGCATCCCACTATTTAGGCTACTCACGTAGGTAATGGATCCCTCAATCCAGTCCCAGGATTTATACTGCCTGGGAGATTTGTGTCACACTTCCTACCAGAGAATGTACTCCTTTTCTATGGGCTAAATATTGCCCACACTTCCTAGTCGGAAGGGCTGCCAGAACACCAGGGTCATTGATTCCGTGGAGCTGTTGCTAAAAGGTCCCACTTCTCACTGTGGATCCCTCTGAGGTCCGCTCTCCTAATATATCTTTGGTCTGAGCTGACCCCTCAGGAGCCATGTCACAGAGAGTGGAGCTGCTTCCTCTGAAGTCAGGTCCTCACAGGGGTGAACTGGCACGTGACCAGCACACCTTGAAGGACTGTCCTTGGCTTATAGAGCCCGAAACTTAATTTTGTTCACTCACCCAGGCTGCTCGGTTACAGAGAAACTCTTCAAGGAACCAGATGTAAGCCTACATGTCAAGAGGTGTGTATCTTTCTGGGAATCAGTGTACCGTGCTCTTAGCCCAACGCTGCTTGGTGGGCATGAGGTCAGAACAAAGGATGCTGGTACCCGTGAGAAAGTCTCAGGACCACTGCTGCCCCACAAAGCCACTGGGTTCTCCTACTCCATGCAGACCATGCTGTAGCTGTTACCAAAGTCCTTCAGACAGGTTCAGATATAACAGATTAGATTAAAGCGTTCCTTTCGATTAATTCTAGAGTTAGCTATATGAAATTGCTGTTTTTATGTGTCAAAAATAGCCCCGTATTGACAAGTTCATATAATTCAATCTAATAGGTTTTTTAACTTTTTGTTTTCATTTAATAACAGATGAACAAAACGTTTGGAAGGTAAAGGCTCCATGTAGCCATCACCCAGCCTCCGCTCGCAGTGACATCTTACGTGTAATGTGGTTCACTGTCAATACCAGGAAATTGATATTAGCACCATACAATTGACTAGTTTACAGGCCATACTTGGCTTTACCACCTTTTCATTTATTATTGTTTCACTAAATGAAAGATCAAGTTCTGAGAATGACTTCCTGTGCTCTGGTGGGCGACTTTCCCTGTATTTTAGCTCTCTCCTTTAATCCAGCCTCCATGCTGCAGATGAGATTGTCTTCCCGGAATTCCCTGCCTCCCTGTCATTCCATTTTCTCCAAACAATTCCATTCTTTTCCACCAGGGTCTAAACTGGTGTGAACTCCTGGACCCTCTCCAGTGGCCCAGTTCCTCTGCTTTCCCTCTCCATCACGGCTAGCCACGAGCACTAGGATCTGTGATCCCCTCCTCCATCTGCCATTCTTGTCACTTAGCATTTCTCATTTGCCAGACCTGTGTCTCTCCCGATATTTAATTTGGAGCACATTTATTCAATCTTTATGGACGTCTGTTTCCTCGTTATTAAAAAGAGAGGGCAAGATCAATATAAGCTATAGAGTCTAGAGCAGGGGTGGCAAACTTTTTCTGTAAAGGGCCAGGTAGTAAATATTTTAGACTGGGGACCATATGTTTTCTGTCACAACCACTCCACTCTGCCCTTGTAGCACAAAAGTAGCCATACAATATGTACATATATAGACGTGGCTATGTTCCAGTAAAACTTTATTTATGGACACTGAAATTTGAACATCAGTTGACATGTCACAAAATATTCTTCTTTTTCAAAAATCTGTTACAAAATGTAAAAACCATTCTTGAATCACAGGTGGTACAAAATAAAGGTGGTGGGCTGGATCTAGTTCATGGTTTGTATTTTGCCAACCCCTGGTCTATGCAGAGGACACTCAATATGACGAGCGTTAGTTCCTTTTTCTTTTCCTTGAGAATCTTTTTAAAACTAGAATTCAGTAACCCAGAGCACAAAGTCCTTTTCTGTCATGAATACTTTTAGGCTGGCTTCAGCATACTCTTGGCCCTAATTGAAAATGTACATATGTGTGTGGAGAGCTTTTATGTTTACCTCTGGGTTCCATGCTTCTCCATGACAACAGGGAGAAATTACCTCTCACCATGCCCACCTACAAGAAGTTCTGAGTTTTAGATTATATAGGAAATGCCTCAATTTAGCAATTCCTTAACCTTTTAGAACTTTATAGCACTTTATGGGGGTGGTTTTTTTAATCGGGAACTTTTAATAAAATTTAAAAAAATCAATATGCTTCATATTTTCTGTAAAAGAGACATTTCAGTAACTCAAAAACCCTATTATTTCTAAGTGCCCTGCCATGAAAGTTCAGGGGTTATGGCCCCTGGATGAAGAATCTTTACAGACCTCCTCTGGACTCTTCTAGACACTTCCCTGTCCAGCCAGGTCCCATGCTTGGATATTTCAACCCATTATAGAATTTAAAGTGATTTACCTGGATTATTTCATTTGACACCCAGGACCTGTTTGATTAGTATCTTTTCATATGAGGAAACAGGCTCAGAGAGGTTAAAATAATGACCGACACCACACAGTGGTGGGAGAAACCAGAACGCGGGCACTGAGACTCCAGGCCTGGTACTCTGTCTGCTGCACAGCCGACTTCCAACACTGCTTTCAAATCGCGTGTTTGACTCATTCTGCTCCTTCATCACGTAGTTTTGGAAGCTGCAGTCTACAGCTTTTTGGTGTTCTGTGAGAGATCCTAAGAGACTTTATACAATGCAATTTGTCAATTGGCATTCAATAAACACTTGTTCATTTATTCAGACATTTAGGAACTATCGTTTAGTCATTTCCTTTCAGTCAGTCGGCTATAAGTATTTGCTGAGTGCTTTCGTGAGCCCAAGGACGGTATAATAAATGCTATGGAGATTACACAGAGATGGCTGTGTCTCTCAGCAGTTTTTCAATTTGGGAAAAGTTTTAAGAGCAGGAACCTCTGGCGTTAAACTGACTCGAATGTAGATCTCAACGCTGGTTCTAGTGAAGTGTCAGGTTATTTAACCTCTATGGGTTGTGTCTCCTCGTCTGTAAAGTGGAGAAGTGAGTAGCCACCTCAGCATGATGTAAGGGTGCAAGTATGTGGTTTCTAGACAGTGCTTTAAAAATAGTAGGTATTAATAATGATGAACAATTAATCAACATATCAGGCATGACGAGTGAGGTTACACTGTGGGGAAAAGCATCCAGATCTCAGTGGCTTACCACTCTGTTTCCACATTTTATGCTCCACGACCATTGTGGGTGAGCCGTGGCTCTGTTCCAGGTCATTTCCTTGGGACTCAGGCTGACCGAGAAGCTTCTAACTGGAGCACCAGGGCAGAGGAAAAAAGCTTGGCAAAGCCCGAACTGGCTGTTTGAGCTGGAAGTGACATGCGTTACCTCTCACCTTCTGTTGGCCAAATCAAGTAAAATAGCCAAGCCTGCCATGATTGTGAAGAGAAAATATACTTCTCCCTTAGGTAGAGGAAGTGAATATTTTTGAACACTTTTACAGTTTACCACAATGTTATATGCAAAATAACCTGTAGGAAGTACAAGAAAATGTGGTAATGAAAAGACATGGAAATGCTGAATAAACATTAACACTGAGTGTGCTTCCAGGCTCAATTGCTTCCAGAATAAACGATTCTTTAAGAATTTTCTGAGAAAGTCTTGTCATTGTCACTCTCCTGTCAGGTTTATATAAAACCAAAGATTACTGTACATACATTCCCAGCAATTGTCAAATACACAGAGTTCTGTGAAAGCCAAGCTTTGGGTTATCATCTTGAAGGCTTTCAAGGGCAAACACTGATCAAAGCAAATAGTTCCTTTTTGTCAGCCAATCTAGGTTTTAAAATGAATTTGGAGAAATTAATGGCATTTGGAGACTCATTAATTTAAACACACACACACACACACACACACTCACACACACACACACACACACACACACACACACACACACACACCATGAATTTTCAGCCCTTTGGATCTTTTATCAGTCAGGCTCTGCTAGTTACAAACAACAGAATCCATTCTGGGCGGGGGGGTGAGTGGGTGGAAATCTAGTAACAGCAATTAGGTATTTCAGAAACTTTCCAGGAGAATATTAGAACTTAGAAACAATGGCTGAATTACATTGATTACATTGCCTGACTGTTCCAGTAGAGAAGTGACAGCTGCCAAAATTGGGCATGAAGCACTGTTGCTAGAACCTCTGCCAAGTTGCCCCTGAAAGCCAGATGCCTGCCTTCCCTGTGCTCTGACACCTTGCCACAATGGATTCTGGGTGACTTCTTCCTTTTTTTTTTAATTTTAATTTTTTTAAAACAATCTTTTCCAAATCAAAACCTCACGCATTTACCACCTTAATCAAGTGATCAAATTTGGCATCCCTAATCGTCAGAAAACCTGATATAGCATGTCTCCTATGCGATGCGTTGTAACACACAACGTCACCTACGACATGTTCGTTCATCAGGATACATATGATGTCTGATTATCTTTGTTTCTGTGACAATAGCATCCATTGGTAATTGTTGCCTAGATCCATTAATTCATCGGGGTTTATTCTAATTGGTGATATTCTAATTTTACTATTTCTTTAAACAATTTTAGTTAAAATAATTTAATAATAAAGATACTCTTTCCCTTATCTACTTTTGGGTTACCCAGCTGTTCAGGTCGTAAAGGAAAGGCAGGATAAATGTTTAATTTTGCATTTCTTTTTCCCTTTATTGATTAGTTTTCAAGATCATGAATTGGTTCTTTACCACCCTATCATTCTCTAAAGATGACCAACCAGTTTTTGTTTTTTTTTAAAAATATATTATCATGACTTCTGGAATAAAAACATATTTGATGAGTTTCACTCAAATTGCGCTTACCATTTTTGAAGCTCAATTGTTGTCTTTTGCTAGTGGAAGCCTCTTCCGTTTGGCTCCTGAGTCCTTTTAACATGACCTTGTGGTCTTTCGCAGTTTCCTCACGATCTGGTATGACAAAAAGTTGCAGACTCATTTTGTACATTTTGTGCCTCAAACTAAAACCAGTTATTTCTTCAAGAAGCCCTGGTTTCTTTTACCGAGAAATAGCATTTCAAGACCATGATCTGGTCACAAATAATGCTTGTTGCTACTGGGGTGGCCATTGTTTCAGCAGATAGAGCTAAGATCTATATGTATAATATTGCACATAAGTAATACTATATATTTTTTAAGATAAAATAAAGGCAAGATAAAGTACTTCATGTGTTTATAACTGGTACTTCCAATTCACATGTACGACTAGTTTTTAAAATATTTGTATTTATCTTTTAATATGTTAAATCTATATATCCTTACTTTCATACTGAAAATCCTGATCCTGATATAATTAGAATATCTATAATCACTCATTTATTTCATCTCATATTGAACACACAATAGTCTTAAACTAACAATACTACTACCACCACAAATGGAATTACTGCGACTAAACATCTTTTTCATTTGTTCTCTTTCGATTTTTAAATAGTTATAATATATCTAAGTTACCTGAGCATATGGTCATCGCATACTGCACTCTCTCCACTTTAAACCTCATTTAGTCTTAGTTCTACAAAAAACTATATATTTAATGCTCCTCACCAGTTCTTATGTCAATGTCTCTCTGGCCATTTTGGTTGTCTGAAGCTTGCTCTCTATTACATTCTTCAGAAAAGGTTATGGATGGCAATAATATTCCCTGATTTCTTGCATGTTAGCAGTTTGTGCCCTTTTTACCTTAAAGTCAGGTTTTTCAGGATCTAAAACCCTTGGATCACATTTTCTCTCCCTGAGAATGTTTATACATTGTTATTTTTTTGGCATAAAGTCTTGCAGTCAAAAAGTTTGATGAATATTTAATTTTCTTATCTTAAATATCACTATCTGTTTTTGCGTAGCTGCTCAAAAGTACTTTTAATCTCCAGTAATTTTTTTCTGGAATAAAACCCTTCCAGTTTCAGCTTCTGTTCTGATTGTCCCAGTGAGCTCTCCTTTACACACCTGTTGGCTATTTGGGAATTCTCCTGTTCTCAGGTCCAGCAGACTCCTTGCTTCTTCTCTGCTTTCTCCTGCATAGACGCTGAGAACATGATGTGTGACAGTTGGTGATCTTGTATTTTGGGGTCTGTGGGGGAAATATTGTCATCTAATTTTGATATAAATGTTGTACATAGCAATTTGGTTTTGCTATCTAGTTATTTCATTTGTTTATATGTGGTGATTCAGAGAGATTAAAAATTATGCCCCTACCTCCATCCTCCCAGAATTCCCTCTATAATTCCTCTTAGAAACTTCCTAAAACAATTGAAAAACAAATCTCATGCAGGTGTACCTGACTGGGTGAGTTTAAGTTGCATGTCTTTGGCCCAGTTGCAGAGAAGGCTAAGAAAGTAGTTTCTGGATTCTACCTTGGAAACGTGGGACTCATAAGGCTGGAAAGGCCCTAACATAGGAAGGACATTGACAATGCATGAACTATTTCCATCTGGCTTTCCAACTGGCTTTCCACAGATAAGCCAGGCTGATGCCTTTGCAATGTCATTTGAAGGGCCTCAAAGGTCCCAACTGCCTGAAATATTTGTACTAATGGTATGCCAGAAATCAGGGACATCAGGGTTACTTCTAGGATAAAGATATTGTCTGTAGAAGGCTTCAAATTTTATTTTAATAATGAAATTATGATACTTAGGAGCTTTAGGTTAGTTTGTCTGATCAGAGGACTGGGAAATGGGTTGGTTCATCTCACAAACCTGTCATTTGGGCAACTTTTTTTGGGATTGAATTAATTACCATCACTGGCTGTGTGTACCTCGAGCTTTTGACTCCAAAGATCAAGAGAAGACGCCAAATATAATCTTGTGTCATTTTGGATATTTCTGTGAATTGAGGACAAGCCAGAGTCTGCTACCTCTCTTCAGGTCTCTGGTATCCTACTGCTGAGCATCTGTTTCTGTGATAGTACTACATCCCGCTCAATTGATTTTGACCCTTTCCCTGTGTATCCCAGCTTGTTCACCTTTCCTACTGGCCTGCCATGGAGGTCCTAGCATGGAGTGAACTCTTATAGCTTATAAATCAAGACATTCAGAAAAAAAAATTAATCTTTACACATCTACCCATTAATTAAAGAACACAGGTTTCTTTAATTCTTTCATCACAATGGCCCAAGTTGCATAGGGCTTAAATAAGCATGCAGCAGATGAAATGTACACATTTACGATACACATCTGCCTAGTCTTTTCAGTAAATGAACGCCTTCTTTCTGTACCAGCCTAGGGTTCCTGGTAGAATATGTTATTTATAGCACTACATACAAGTGCCTGGCAATACAGTGTGGGCAATGAAACATGACAAATGGAAGTTGACTCCTAGGGGAAGGAAGCTTCCTTTAACATTGCCTTGTTTCCTGTTTTTGCTGCTATATTTGCTAAGAGTGTCTGAAGCATGTCATTTAATGAGTGTCTAGTCTGAACACTTTTTACCCAGAAAAGCCAGGACTACTGCTGACTGTTTTCTATGGAGATGTTGGTAACAGCAGGAGAGAGCCTGCTGTGTAGAGCCCACCAGAGATTCTGAGGGCAAAGGTCATTGAGCAGCGGCAGGAGAAATCCTACCAGGTATTGAGCACTCACTCCGAGTCAGGCTCATCTCACACACGTTTATCATTTAGACCTCCCAAGGACGTCATGAAGTGGTACTATTAGCTTCACTTTACAGAGAATTTTAAAGTTCAAAGAGATTAAACTGTTCAAGCTCATGGACATGCGATCTGTGTAGTTGTACTGGTCCCAAGCTGAGAAGGGGCCTGTGTTTGGTTCAATACTCTATTGTTACCATCTTGAAATTCAGATGAGATTGGGTGCGTTCAGGTGGTATGGCCATAGATGGTCTTGAAATTCTTAATCATTTTTTTTTAAACTGGAGGCTCTACGTTTTCATTTTGACGTGGATCCCAGAAATTATGCAGCCAATCTTGTTTAAAAGCACTAACGCTTGCACTTTTCAAATGCCCATGTCTCCTTCTGTGGAAGTCATGACTGCCCTCAACTTCCAAGGCCTCAAGAGGCAGGCTGGATGGCTCCGTCAGGTGATGAGAGGCGTTTCTGGGATCAAGAGGAAGAGTGGCTATAAATGGCAGAAGGAGTGGAAGGAGCTCTCCCATAGGGTCTGGCTTTACTCCTCTCCTGTCTGACCCCTCGTCCTCTCCTCCCGTTCTTCCCTTCCTTTTCAGTTCTGCTAACCTTCACCATACTCACAATGGGGTGCTGGAATTAGAACCCTGGTCTCCTGAATCCCAACTGCACGTTCTCCTTGCTAACCCTACCTGTGGACAGGTGTGCTTCTTAGTTGCAAATGTTTTAGCAATTCTTTCATTAGTCCAGATTCACACCACCCACGTCAACATTTTGTGTTCTGGCTGGACTTGTTTGCAGTTGGGAGGATGATTCTCCAGCTTCAATCTCTAGTTGACAACAGCCTTCTGAATTCCAGATGTTTATTTCCAGGTAGCAACTGGACAAAGGCAACTGGTATTTCTGCAGGAACCTCAAGCTAATCATCTACTTTTTCACAGTTTGCCTTTCTTCCCATAGTTGTGATCTCAATTAAGGAAGTCACCTCTCGGCCCCATGCCCTAGCTCAGGGGTGTCCAAACTTTTTTCAACGTTTTTTTACCAAAGGCCATATGAGGTAAAATACACAAACAGCCAGGCCACTCACTCGAGGTGAAGTACGTATTGCCTCACCTGGTTTATTTAAGTAAACTAAATATATTTTTGGAGTTTGCTGCGGGCCAATTAACAATGGATTGCGGGCCGCAGTTGGCCCGCGGGCTGCAGTTTGGACACCCCTGCTAGCTGAATGGCCTTAAGTTGTCTCCACTTCTTCTCTTTCTCTTATTCTTAACAACACTAAATTCTATGGAGTCTTTTTTGTTTGTTTGTTTGTTTTTCCCTTCAGAAAAGTCCCTTAGACTTTATTACCACTGTAGTGTGTTCCTTGGTTATCTCTGCTAGATTTTACAGCCATGGTAAATTTCTCTCTCTCTCTCTCTCTCTCTCTCTCTCTCTCTCTAACACTTTATTTTGTAATTACATTTATAAAATCTATATTTGGTATGTTGAGAAGCAGAACCTTTTTTCATTTTTATTTTTTAATTCATTAATTTACTTTTAAAATTGATGTATAATTGGCATATGGTATTAGTTTCAAGAGTACAACATAATGATTTGCTATTTGTACACCTTGCAGAATGATCCTCACAGTAAGTCTAGTTGACATCTGTCACCTTACATAGGGTACCTGGTGTCCTTGCTCTATCATCATCCCCTTCTAGGCCATCTTCCACTTTGCGGCAGTTACCTGTTGATAAAACAATCCTGATCGTTCACTCTCTTGCTTGAAACCTCCATGGGCTCTTTGTTGGCTACAAGATAAAGTCCAAACGCCTTTCACTGTCTGGCCCCACTCTGCCTTCTCAATTTTATTTTCTTTGTTTCTCTCCTGCACTCCATGCATCAGCTGCCCCAGATTACCTGTTGCCCAATAAAAGTACCTTTTATGCCTCTCTCTTTGCTTATGCTATTTCTCCCTGGAATTCTTCATCTTGTCTTTTCTCATCTTGTTAGTGATGTATGCATTTTCTAAGACATGGCTCAAATGTCTCCGGTGCTAGAAAGTCTTCCCAGATCCTCACTTACACCTTCCCAATCTCTGTCTTCTTCTCACACCTTGTTATACTGTATTGTAAACATTGGCCATGCATCTAACTGTTGGTGGTAGGAGCGTAGGAATAATGTTTATTCATCTTTGTAATTCCAGTGATTAGCACAATGCCAGGCACATAGGAGATGTGTGTGTGTGTGTGTGTGTGTGTGTGTAAAATCTTGAGTAATTGTATTGTTTTTAAAACTTATTTTGTTTTTGAATTTTTAAAGAGATAATTGATATATGTTCTTTTTGAATTGGAAAAAATGCCATCAATAAAAGTGTTTTTAAAACTATTTTTCAATGGTGTATAATTAATACACAATAAAATGCACAGGTCTTCAGTATTTAGGTTAATACATTTGACAATTTGTACACACCTGTGTAACCACCACCCCAGGCAAGATAGAGCATTTCCGCCACCTCAGAAAGTCCCTTCACTTTCCCTGACCCCAAGAATGACCCACTTTTTTTTTGTTTTAATAGTGTTTTTTTAAACTTTTACTTATTTTAAGTGTGTTTTTCCAGGACCGATCAGCTCCAAGTCAAGTAGTTGTTTCAATTTGATTGTGGAGGGCGCAGCTCACAGTGGCCCATGCGGAGAATCAAACCAGCAAACTTGCTGTTAAGAGCACCGTGCTCTAACCAACTGAGCTAACTGGCCGCCCCCCAAGAATGACCCACTTTTTTACTTCTATCATTGCTAATTAGTTTTGCCTGTTCTAGAATTTCATAGAGATGGAATTATACAGTGTGAAATTTTCTGTATCTGTGTTTCCCCCTCATACTTAATGTTTCTGGGGTTGCTCAGCTTTGTAATAGTTCACTCCTTTCTATTGCCGAGAAATATTCTGTTGTAGGAATGTACTACAATTCATTTATCCATTCTCCCAGCATGCGTGAGTAATCTTGAAAATCTGAGAAGGCTTAAGCCATCCTGTGAATTTGGACAGTGGCATCAGTGAGTGGGAGTAGAATAGCCCCCATTTGCCTCTTATCATGGACCATCAAGGTCAGGTGTTACATCTGGTAAATGGCCTACCTGTTCCTGTTATTACTTTTGTTCTCCCTTTTGCCATTAGACTGATGGTTGACACACCTTCTGCTCACACTGTGTCTGCTTACAGCATATCTCCTGCTGATTTGGGTGGGGCTTCTTGGTTGCAATGGAACACAGATAACCAAACAGCTTAGCATCATGCTCTGTGGAGTGCTGAGAGAGGCTTTTTTTAATGAGGGTCTGTGATATTGATTTTGTCTCCCCTGAGGTTTTCTTCCTTCATATTTCTAGCTTCTGAGCCATGTACCAGATGGTTGATATCACTCCTGGATTGTGCCCTCTGGCTCAGTTTGGGTCTCTGACATCCAGATTCCTCTTTCCTCTGACCACAGGTGTCCTGGGTCCACTGCTAGCTTGCATCTCCATTGACTGGCCCAGCCTGCATGCCCTCCAAGCATGCTTCTGACCATCTTACTTAGGATTCTCAACACTGACTCAGTCTCCTCCTTTGATATTGAAACTTGTCTGTGTGTCCCTGAGCCCAACTTTGTGTCCCAGACCCTGACCTCAGCTTTGCCCTCGTCACTCATTATATCACACACCCTCTTGGCACAGACACCTTTCAAAGTGAAAATACATAGGTGCCAGGTTACGAACACTGGGAACAGTCAACTGCACCCTTATTCATCACATCTGCCCATGATCCCTCTAACATTGCAAAGTGTTGACTCTGTACACTTGTACAAATACTAAATACTTTGACAACAGAGCTAAAGCTAGTAATACCGTGTTTCCCTGAAAATAAGACCTAGCCGGACAATCAGCTCTAATACGTCTTTTAGAGCAGAAATTATTACAAGACCCGGTATTATATCATGTTATGTTATGTTATATTATATTATATTACATTATACAAGACCCGGTCTTATAGTAAAATAAAATTAGGCCCTATATTAATTTTTGCTCCAAGAAATGCATTAGAGCTGATTGTCAGGCTAGGTCTTATTTTCGGGGAAACACAGTAGTGTAGTGTCACTGTTTTAGGACAAATGTAAGAATGAGTATGGAAATAACCCAAATGAATGCCCCACTCCAAAGTTTATGCACTCCATAATGGGTTCCCCAGTTTGCCTAGGACTGTCCCATGTAATACTCCACCCTGCCTCCTGGAAGATCCCATGGTTGTAGGCTAACCTGGAGAGCTGGTTAACATAAGATTTAAAAACAATGTTGAGGGGCAGCCCGGTGGCCCAGGTGGTTGGAGCTCCTCGCTCCTAACTCCGAAGGCTGCGGGTTCGATTCCCACATGGGCCAGTGGGCTCTTAACCACAAGGTTGCTGGTTCAACTCCTCGAGTCCCTCAAGGGATGGTGGGCTGAGCCCCCTGCAACTAAAATTGAGCTGCCACTGAGCTCCCGAATGGCTCGGTTGGAGTGTGTCCTCTCAACCGCAAGGTTGCCGGTTCGACTCCCACAAGGGATGGTGGGCTGCGGCCCCTGCAACTAGCAACGGGCAACTGGACCTGGAGCTGAGCTGCACCCTCCACAACTACGACTGAAAGGAGAACAACTTGAAGCTGAACGGCAGCCTCCACAACTAAGATTGAAAGGACAACTTGACTTGGAAAAAAGTCCTGGAAGTACACACTGTTCCCCAATAAAGTCCTGTTCTCCTTCCCCAATAAAATCTTTAAAAAAACAAAAAACAAAACAATGTTGAATATTGAAAACACAACTTGTTTTAGTCAGAAGAACCTGTTGTATTTAGTTTACTTGATGAAGCCATGATATTGAAATCTCAAAGTGCATTTATTAACCCAAAGGAGATACATTTTTAGAGCAAGGCCTTGATAGAGTATGCCCTTCTTTAGGATGAGCAAGCTGCATGTCTGGTATTTTTCAATGCTTCAGAGTTTGGTATGGACCAGACTGAGAACCCGCACAGGGGGCTTACCGCCCTGGAAAGTAGTCCAGGTATCCACATGTTCATGTTTGGAATTTTTTTCTTCAATTTTTCATTTTTTAATTTCACTTCTGGAATTTAACACATTTTGGCTCACTAATATTTCAGGCACTTTGTCCCTAGAATGTATATAACTACACAATATAGAACTATGGGAAGAGACATTTACTCCCTCTCCGCATACTCAGGAAGTGCTAGTTTGCATGAACTCTTTCTTCTGGAAAATCTCCTAGAAGAAAGCAAAAACAAAGACAGGAATGCTCTTGACACTTCTCACACAGGAGTGCGTGCCCTGGACAACAGAGCACGTGGCATCCTGACTCTCTGACAGCGGAGATTTATAGCTCTTTGTTTCATGTTTTTTCAACCTTGGGAGAAGGACATTGTAATGTAACTGAAATTTATGCTGTTATCAATAGAATAGTTTCTTCTCAGCAGATGTCTGAGATTCAGGGAAAACTTTTAAAAACAAATCTGAGGGCCGGCCCGGTGGCTCAGGCGGTTAGAGCTCTGTGCTCCTAACTCCAAAGGCTGCCGGTTCGATTCCCACGTGGGCCAGTGGGCTCTCAACCACAAGGTTGCCGGTTCAACTACTCGAGTCCCAAAAGGGATGGTGGGCTCCGCCGCCTGCAACTAAGATTGAACATGGCACCTTGAGCTCCCGGATGGCCTAGTTGGTTGGAGTACGGGCTCTCAACCACAAGGTTAACGGTTCGACTCCCACAAGGAATGGTGGGCTGTGCCCACTGCAACTAGAAACGGCAACCGAGCTGTGCCCTCCACAACTAAGATTGAAAGGACAACAACTTGACTTGGAAAAAAGTCCTGGAAGTACACACTATTCCCCAATAAAGTCCTGTTCCCCTTCCCCAATAAAATCTTTAAAAAAAACACAAAAAACAAATCTGAAACTGTTGTGGTGGGACAAGCTACAGAGCAAAATTGGACTTCTATCCAGGCAGCCATAGCTGAGCTGGGAACACTGTAAATACAGGAAAATTGGAATCATTTTCTAGGCAGAAAGGGACTCATTTTCAAAAGAGTGAGGGAGACCACCACGTCAGAGAAGGGCAAGTTCATCATGAGCTACAAGGCTTTGGGGGGAAGGAATGACCTAACCTAGGTCCTGAAGGAAATGTAATATATGAATGAGGGTAAGGGCAGGAAAGTGAGGTACATCCTGGACACAAATGCACATGCGTGAGTGTTTCTGACTCCCAAGGTCATGTGTTTTTCACTCTATGTGGGCCCTCTTATTTTTGCATTTTCCCCAGTAAAGTGTCATAGCAAGCACTAAATACATAGGCTTTTAATTGAACCAGTAAAACTCTTTATTTTTGTTAAGGGCCTGGAGTCCCACAGCCCTGGATTTGAATTCTAGCTCTACTGTGTACCAGTTTTGTGTCCCTGGGTGAATTGTGGAACCCCCCACAGAAACCCTCAGGTTCCTCCTCTGTACAATGGGGTAACACCTGCCTTGTTTCTCTCCAGATTTGCTGTGAAGATAAAAAATGAGAGTGTACATGAAAGTGCTTTGAAAACTGTAGACTTCTCAATAATATTGTAATAACTATGTATGGTGCCATGTGGGTACTGGACTTATCGAGAGAATCACTTTTTAAATTATATTAATGTATAACCACTATGCTGTACACCTGAAACTAATATAAAATAATATTGAGTGTCAACTGTAATTGACAAATAAACTGTAGACTTCTATGCAAATAGGGTAGCAAGTTGTTAGGAACTAAATTGTGTTCCACCCTCCCATTCATATGACAAAACCCTAATTCCCAATGTGACTGAATTTGGAGATAGGGCCTTTAGGGAGGTAACTTAGGTTAGATGAGGTCATAAGGGGGGGCTCTAATGCAGCAGGACTAGTGTTCTTATAATAAGAGGAAGAGACCAGAGATCTCCTCCCCCTCTGCATGAGCACAGAAGAGAGATCGTGTGAATGGAAGTGAGAAGGTGGCTGTCTGCAAGCCAAGGAGAGAGGCCTCATTAGAATCCAACACTGCTGGCACCTTAATCATGGACTTCCAGATCTGTGAGAAGATAAATGTCTGTTGTGTAAGCCATCCAGTCTGTGGTATTTTATGGCAGCCCAAACAGACTACTACAGTGGAAAACCATTGTTTATATGGAGGTTAAAACTTACAGAACACTTTCCTATGCATATTCTTTTATTTTAATTTTTTGTTGACAGAGTAACAAAATACTACCAAGTAATGTGTAGAAATTTAATTTGATTAAGTGCATACATTTCTTGCATCATGAAGGGTTGAGAATAAGTGTATGTCTTGTCTTCCTTCCTGCTGCCTTTGCATTCTATGAAGCAGGTGGAAATGCCTGACACTTAAGGAGAGCAGCTAAAAGTGCAGAACAATTGGTATTCTTTGGAAGAAACTCCTTGCACTTTTTATCTTAAATTGCCACTGCCATCCCCCTGCATGTTGCTAGAGCTTCTGGGCCTGATAAAATCTTTTTTTCCAGCTGTGATAAGTGGTGTGCAATGCTGGTTTAAGATAAGAGGCTACCATCCTGTGGAAAGAATTCTCAGAAGCATGAATCCCCTCTTTCCTCTCTGAAACCCCGACTTCTTTGGCTAGTAAGTCATGGATACAACTGCTACACTCTGGTTCCAGTTTATTGTTTTTAAGGTTCACATGAGTTTATCTGCTTTTTCTCCCCTCCCCTTTGCTCCCTACTAACTCCTTTCCTCTTTCGCCTACCCACCAACACTTGCCTCTCCCTCTTAATGTTAGTAAAAACCATAGACAGTTGGAGTTAAGAGGGACCATGTCATGTTATCTTAATGCAGAAGGGCCTTGGAAAGCTAGAAAGAAAGCATCACCTTTGTCCTGTTGGTAATACATACTATGTACTGAAGTACTTTGGTTTATATTGACACTGTTGGGTTACTGACGCACTGACAGAAAATGAGGCCTCTTCTGGTCTTTTCTCTTTCCTTTATGAAATATGTTAATCTTGCCCAGGTGGGGTAAGTTCCCATCTCCCAAAGTCTTTGAGCATCGACCTGTCACCTGTTGATAAAGGTGACAGTTTTAAAGGTCTGGCTGGGAAGAATCAGGGCCAGTGAGGCCACAGGCAGTGAGACAATATGGGTTGGTCTCAGTGGGAAGGCTAGCCTCAGAGTAGGCACCACGTTTTCTCTCCTTTTATTTATTGTTGTAAAATACACATAAGCATAAAATTTACCATCTTAACCATTCTGAAGTGTACAGCTCAGTAGTGTTAAGTACATTCACATTGTTGGGCAACCATTGCTGCCATCCATTCCCAAGACTCTCTCATTTTCCCAAACTGAAGCTCTGTCCCCATTAAATATTAACTCCCCATTTCGCCTCCCCCTAGTTCCTGATGGCCATTATTCTACTTCTGTTTCTAGGGATTTGACTATTCTAGGTACTTTATGTAAGTGGAAAAAAGACAATATTTGTCCTTTTGTGGGTGGCTTAGTTCACTGAGCATTATGTCCTTAGGTTCACCCATGTTGCAGCGTGTGTCAGGATTTCCTCTCTTTTTCAGGATGAATGGTATTTAATTGTATGAATAGACCACATTTTGTTTAATCATTCATCAGTTGATGGATTCTTGGGTTGTTTCTACCTTTTGGCTATTGTGAATAATGCTGCTATGTATTTTGGTGTATAAATATCAGCTCGAGGACCCTGCTTTCAATTCTTTGGGTCACATACCCAAAAGTGGAATTGCTGGACCATGTGGTCATTCTATGTTGAAGTGTTTGAGGAACCACCAAACTGTTTGGCACAGCCACTGTACCACTCACATGTACCAGCAATGATAGGCATCTTGGCAATGGGTGCAGTGATGTGTTGGGCACATTCACATGCTTAATTAAAGCTCTAACTGAACAACAGGTACACATCCCAAAAAGTACAATAGCACGAGGGCCATTATGTGCCTTATAAAGTTGTATTTTCTTCATGTTTTCCCATCCAACCAGATAGAAAGTACATTAGCTTTGGGTTTAGCGGTTAAATCCATAGAAATATTTGATCAAAGACAAACCAAACTCCTCGTACTCTATTAAAAGTGATCTTTTCTCCTAATAAATAAATACACTTGCAGCCATCTGCCCAAACATGATATGGCGTTTACATACCTAGCAACAAAATTTATTTCTTCATTTGTTCCACAAGAGTTTGTTGAGCTTATTGGGAAAACTTCTTCCTTAGTCTATGTGTTTTCTCTTTGCCCTTGAAATCAAATAGGTACCGTATTTTGCCATGTATAATGCGCACTCATGGTTTTGGCCCAAACTGTCAGGGAAAAAAAGACTTTCATTTTAATTTTTTAATTCAAATTTTCACTTGTTTACATTTAGGTACTTGTTTTTTTGTACTTTTAAACATTATGGTACAAGAAATTTTATGTAACAAATAGTTGCAAAACACAAGAACAGATACAAAGTACAAGAAATTTCATGTACTGATAACAAATTTACAATATCTACGGATCATAGAAGGCCAAGAACTCTTCGTCGCAAGTTCATCGTAAGTTTAACAAAACCAATGATCGTGTTCCAGGCTATTATTTTGCATATGGGTATCGTTATTGATTTCTAGAGTTACACTTCTAATTCATAAGCATAAATAAAAGAATTAAAAAATTTATATAGGTACGGAATTAGTACTACTCATGTATAATGTGCATTCTATTTTTCTGTCACAAATTTGGGCAAAAAAGTATGCATTATACACCGCAAAATACAGTATATACTTTTTCTTTAACTGAAAATTCTATCAACTGTGCAGGTAACTGAAGGGTAACATATAGAAGATGCTCAATAAATGTTTTCTGGAATGGAACAGATGCTTTCTGATTAAGTCTATAACCAGTGGTGTATCAACTCTCTCTTACCCCCAAATTCTTGCAGGGGGGGAGTGGAAGGGAGAACATATTTCCACATGTTGTTTTAGACGTTTGAAGTGCGACTGCTGTAGCACTTACCAGTGACAAGCAGAACACTAGTCTTGAAAGTGAACCTCTGCTTTGCTCTGCCCAATTCTTCCCCACAGCGCCGGCCACACTGTGTTTAAATGGTCCAGTTAAGCAGCTGACTCTCCGACTGGAGTAGAAGCTCCTCAAGTGCAGGTTAGCTGGAGGGCGACTGATCCTGTCAGAGTGAGACCAGGAAGGCCCAGCCCCTAAAAGTGACCCTTCTTTACCTGACAAGATAGCTTAGAAGCCAGTGGGAGAGGACTGAAGGCCCATGAGGAATAATAAACATGAATCCTGGGTTTGCTGGGAGAAGAAGCAGGGGCACCCCTTCACCAGCTGTGGCTGTGTGCCAGGCCTGATGCCTACCTGGGCATTAGATTTCTTTTCCAGAGTGCATGTGTGCAACTCTGCCCATCATGATCCGAAAAGGGAATACAGTGGTACCTTGGTTTTCGAACGTCTCCATTGACGAACATTTCAGTTTACGAACACTGTAAATTGTATGGATCTGTGGTATTAGACAGTAGAATTCATGCTAAATTTGCAATTTTAGGGGTTGACTTTAAAGATCTGGAACGGATTAATTCCTTTTGATTACTTTCTATGGGAAAACTGTACCTCGGTTTTCGAACATTTCAGAACTCGAACGGTCTTCCGGAACGGATCACGTTAAAAAACCGAGGTACCACTGAGTTATCATCCGAGATGGTCTCCCTTTCAAATGCTTTATTTAACACAACAATCACAGCATGACATCCATTTCTCGCTAACACACATATTCATCTTAAAGGGGCTCATGGTGGCCCGCTGTGGTTCCATATGAGCAGAGCCCTTAGGTGAAGTTGCCTTCCTCAGTGATGAGAGCATGCGGTCTCACTCATGGGTCTTCGGCATGGCTCCATGTGGCATGCTGAGGTCAGCAGTGAGCCCGAGGCTTTTAACACACATGCTTTCGGCATGGACCTCCTGATCCCTTTGCAAATGGAATAGGAAATCCATGCGTGGTGAAAGGAGGAGGTTCATTGTCTCTAATTAGCTTCCGCTTTTCTTCTTTTTACAGACTGTTGACTTCACATGTTGGTCGTGATGTCTGTACTTCCTGACTGTGCGTTTCATTCCTCTGGCTGGGTGAATGGTGATCCAGGTTATTGGATAAAGAGCCCTTGACCCTGACAGTGTCTGTGGTGAGAGCGTGGGGGACCTGCATTTTGAGCACCCTTTTGGGTGCCATCAAGAAGACACTTGGTTGAGTTGGGTGGGACAAAAACAGATTTTTAAAAATGTTTTTCTGCCTTTTTCACACATTTGCTTTCCTACTAGCTGAATTTTAGTAGCTTTCTGGAATCTGGGTAAGTTAGCAGATTGGGGGAGGGTTAGCCTTTTCTTTCCACATGTTTTATACCTAAGTTTTCACTGCTTATGGCCAGTGGGGAGGGTAATAACTCCTGGGGTTCTGAGGGCTCTTTCCTTTCCACAATCTCTCCAAGAATTTCTTCTTCTGACTGATGTCCCTTCCTCTATTTCTTCACTTTTTGCAAGGCAGCACATTTGTGTAAGCCAAAGCAAAAAACAATCCATAAGCATAAAATTTACCATCTTAACCATTTTTAAGTGTACAGTTCAGTAGTGTTAAGTACATTCACATTGTTGTGCAACCATCGCCACCATCCATCCCCAAGACTGTCCCCATTAAATATTAACTCCCCATTCCCCCTCCCCCTAGTCCTTCTGTCGTGCAGGGTCTCAGCTCCCACTCCCCGCACAAGAATGCAGGATACGGTGAAGCCAAAAAGGAACACCCACGGAGCCATAGATAGGGGAGTCAAACCAATATATTCTCACTGGCGGCTGGGCTGGAGACACAGGAAGCAGGATCTACATAATCTGCCTAACAGCAGTCCGCGCTTGCCAGCCACCATCTTCTTGCTAGCCCCCATTATCTCTCTGCTAGTGTAGCCACAGCCATTATATTAGTGGCCAATGGCTTACGGGTTACAGCTGACGGCCAACTAGCCACAGCTGCTGGCCATCTGAACACAGGTGATGGCCATTTACTACCCGAGCCAGCACCTTTCTATGTGAGGCCGAGAGCCTGGAAACTGCTTTTTGGGGCTTTGTCCCCACAATGGGGGAGTCATACCACTACACTCTTGATGGAAGCTGGTTGAGATACAAAAGCAAACATCTGCCAGTACCCCAACGAGGGGTCTTCCTGCACCCCAATCTCGCAGGCAGCTGGGCAAGACATGGGAAGTAGGATCCAGAAGTAGGATCCACACAATACGCAATCCGCCATCCACGATTGCTAACCATACTTGCTAGTTGCAATCCGCTTCTGCTTCTCTGCCAACCAACCCCCCCTCACCTCCTCAGTGTAGCCATGGCAGTTATATCAGTGGCTAATGGCTAACCAGTAACAGCTGATGGCCAACGAGTCACAGCTGAGGGCCATCTACTACCTGAGCCAGAACCTTTCCATGTGTGGCTGAGAGCCTGGAAACTGCTCTCTGGGACTCTGTCCCCACACCACTAATGGTAGTGTAAGTAAGAGACGACGGAAATCTCAGGGGTAGACATTATTCTCATTGTATTAGACAATACTTTTTGGCCTAAATCAGATTCAGTTATTTTTCTCTTTGTATGTCAATTCCTGAGACCTTACTATGTACCAGGTTCCAGTGGCACAAGCAGCAGAAGAAGGCAAATTCCTTGCCTTCAAGAAGCTTCAGGAAGGGACTGAGAGGTAAACATGCAACATGATCACTGCTCCTGCAGAGGTTTGGAGCTGATACGGAGAGACTGCTTCTCTCTCTTCCATGGAAGAAAAGAGAGCTTTGGAGGAGCAGGGTAAGTGGGGGATGAGCTAAATTTAGACCAGGGTTTCTTATCCTTGGAACTGTTGACATGTGGGGCCAGATCATTCTTTGTTGTGGGGGCTTTCTGTGCTTTGTAGGGTATGGAGAAGGTCCTTGGCTTCTGCCCATTAGATGCCAGTGAAAACAACCCTCCTCTCTCCAGGTTATAGCAATAAAAAAGTGCCTCCAGATACAGCCAAGTGTCTCCTGGGGGACAAAACTGCCCCTGGTTGAGAATCACTGAGTCATCAGGGAAATTAGGTAGGAAAGGGGTATTCCATGCACAGGCACGGATGTGGAGAGAGCAGCCCATTTGGATACCCTCAGGTGGTTCAAAGTGGCTGGAACTCAAGACACCTGGAGACAAGCAAGTAAATGGGCCTGGTCTTGAAAGTCTTACGTGCAGAGCACAAACTAATCACTTAGGTGCAGGGAGAGGCAACAGGGAAGAGCACTGCACAATCAACTGGGGGTGTTACTGGGTGACTTACTGATGGGTGTCATTACCATTTGCACCACATGGCAGCTTCCTGTCATAATGAATTAGTCTTGCTAAGTACACTCTAAGCTTGAAAAGTCATTATTTTAAAATGTTGTTCCTAAAATTTGATGCCTTGGGGCAAAGCCCAGGTCTCTTTGTTTATGGCCATGCTCTGGAAAGAAGGCTTCATGTGTGCTACCCAGGAGCCAGTGAGGAAGAAAGAATACAATACAAGACCCTCGTCATAGCCAGACAACCTGCTATGAAACATCAGAGGGCACCAAGATGGCGCCTGGGAGATGAGGTAGAAGGCAACAGAAATATTGAGGACCTGAAATGAGGACACAATGCACCCGGAGTGGAGAGGAGGACAGGCTCATGAGTCCATTAGAAGGTATAATTGTCCAGACAGGGGTCTGAGAAGGGGAAGGTGTAGCCCCGATGAGCCTGGCTTATCTTGTTTGGACGTCTCCCTCTGGTAGGTGACAGAGATGGGAGCTAAGAGCCAAAGCAGGTGGAGGTAGGGGGTGAGAGGGTGCGGGGGGTGGGGGGGACAAAGATGGCAGGTCAGAGTTAGGACAGTGGGGGAATTACCTCATAGACCACTGGAATCTGGAGTCAGGGAGAAAAGACCAGGCTGGAGATACAGCTTTGTGGGTCCTTGTACTGAGTTGAAGCTGTGGGTGAGATAGCCCAGGGAAGTGTGTAGAAAGAGAAAGAGTGCAGAGAGTAGGATGGAGTCCTGAGGAAGAGCAGCTGTTTTCCATTCCTATCAAATCCCACTCAACAACTCCCCCCATGATCTCTTTACAAACCTTTACAAACCCACAGCCCACAGTGACTGCCTCCTGAGTACTCCCTCCTTTTAAAATCTAACCCACTCGTGTTCCACCTAAACAATGACCATACTGAGACGTTTTGAGTTCAACAGCTCTGTATTTCTGTGATCTTTTGTTTTGCTCTTGTCTTCCCAACTTCATTAGGGCTTCCTTTTTGTATCCTTTGCCCCTTATTCTAAATCAGTTAAACCTAGTAACAAGTCCCTTCTAAGAGCAAGGGGAGCCGTAGTTGAAGATACTGGGCCCAGTTAGGCATTTTGACTAGAGGACAAAGATCAGTTCCCCTCAGAAAAGCCCTATGCCCCTGTCCTTCCTGCCCCCACCTGGGGCTCAGGGCTGACTCACTGAATCAACATTTCTTGGGTCTGTTGGTGGATTCCAAACCCTGACTCCATGAGCAGCCTGAAAGGAGAAGCACCTCCCCGGCCTTAGCTCTGAAAACACCTCTTGGAACACTGGTGGTTTATTTTACTAAATATAATCAATGAGTGAGCTATTTTTTTCGTTTAAATAAATTGAATAAAAAAATAAAAATAAGCTGGATGTTGAAACAGCATGTTGAAAAATAAGGCACTGGGCTCATTGTTTATTTTGGACAAAATATTAAAATTCCGTTAATCCTGTTGTAATTGGAAATCAGCACCAGAAAGACTGGTTGGAGGCCTTCCTTAGCGAGGCTGCTGGAAGGGCAGCTCAGAGATATTGTAAAATGTGTTCTCTCCTGCTGGGGTTATCTGCCAGCTGATCCCCCTGGATGTTTTCACCAGGCTGCCTCTGAACTTTAACCCACTGTTGCAATTGGGGTCATGTGCAGGAGGGACAGGCACTGGGCCCCTGGTACAGCTAACTCAGGCTGCTGGCCTGATGTCAGCCTCGTGCTCTGACCTGCACAGCGGGCACAGGCTGGTGAGGGATGTCAGCGACCCAGTGAGTAGTTCTATATTAAAATAGGGTGTGACGAGTCCCTGGGGAAGCAAATGTGGTCCAGACTGAGCGCGGCTTCTCTACTCCAGGCTTTCCGCTCCTTGGGAGAAACGCAGCACCGTCTGGGGCAGAAGTTGGTCAGCAAGTCACACAATGTGCGCCCATCCGTTTGTGTGTTCTGACTTTTTACTCTCTTCAGTTTTTGCCTGGAGTGCTGGGTCCTGGGTGATTTTGTTTCTTGCCCAAGTTGCCGGCTTAATAATGGTGTGAATCAGAAGCTGCGATTAGCCGGCACCCACAAGCATGTAGCACCCAGGCATGTTTCAGCGTATCAGAAGCAGCGGGAGTTCCAGCCTCCCTAAAGTCAGGGCTTCATTTCAGGGCTGTGGCTGAGGGCTGGACTTACTGTTGCTGATGGTACGTTCAGACCTCCCTCCGCCCTCCACTAGGCCATGTTTCTATTTCCCCACTACCAACAGCTCAGGGGTGGAGAGTGGCTTTCCTAGAACTTATTGAGGTTTCAAAACTTGTGTGGGGTATCAAAGCCGAGAGGATGGATACCCCTGTTCCACTGTACCCCAGTCTGTCGTAGCATGGCTGTGATGGTTTTGGGTTTAACGGCATCAAGAGAAACAGCAGGGCACGAGTGCTTCCATTCAGAATAACCTAATTTAAAATCTGTGGGTCCTACGCTCTCCTGTTATTTCCAGGTGTGTGCCAAGTTTGTCGTCAGTTGCCACAACCTTAACAGCACATAACTTTTTCATTTTACTTAATTCTGTTTTTGGTTGGAGGCACACGGAGCAGAAAGAAAGGTGTGCCCTGCCCTGCTTCTCCATCTTTACTCAGAGGTGTGCTGACAGCTCGGGATGGGTGCAAGCCTCACATGCCTCTGTTTTCGGGGCAGAGGTGAAATTGGGCTAAGATTGGGGGTAGAGTGGAGAGTCAGGGAGACCTGGCCTTCACTTCTGCAACCCAGGGGGCTGGTTGGAGAGGCTCAGCATTCTTCGGTTGCTTTACATTACAGGTAGCCTTTAATTCTTCCTGGCTTGTGCCAGTGTGCTTTTTATAAATCTCCATTCCACAGTACTCCCACCTCACTTTGCATGTGAGTTGGTGTGACTGAGGGAAAATGGACAAACGCTTTGAAGATGCAGAAGGCAGAGGGAGAAGCAGGGAGCCAATCAGGGGAAGCTTTTTAAATTCTCCCTCCATTGCCAACGCACTTCCACCCTTCCGCCTCTGATGGAGACACTGAAAACCAGCCATGTTTCTCCTTCCTTGCCCGATGAAGGGGGCCCTTCTGTTTAGCACAGGCAGCCGCCCTCTGGCTGCTGCCTGGGAGCTGTGGAAACACGAGGCAGCCACACAGGCAGTGAGTCAGCATCCCACTTTCCTAAGAGGCTCTGGGAACCCAGCGAGAGTGCTCATCACCTCAGGTTAATATTAACTGTCCAGGCAGGCCCAAGGCAAATCCAGGAAGAGAGGTGTGGCGTCCTCAGGGTGGATGGCTGGATGGGGGAGGCTGGAGCCAAGAGTCCTCTTAACTTGGGCCCTTTAAATCACCCAGCTCATGCCCTCCTGAAAGTTCATTTTCTCTTTCCCTACTGCCCAGGTATTTGGGTAAAATAGTCCAGCTGGCTTGGCTGGTGTTGTGGAGGGGCCCGAAGGCCATTGTAGGTCATGATTTTTTAGTGGTTAAGAATGGCTTTGTGGGGGAGGTCGGTTAGCTCCGTTGGTTAGAGCATGGTGCTAATAACAGCAAGGTTGCCGGTTTGATCCCTGCATGGACCATTGTGAGCTGAGCCCTTCTTAAAAAAAAAAAAAAAAGAATGACTCTGGCTTCAGAACAGAGTTAGAGGTCAAGGTCCACCAATGATGGCTGTATGGTCTCTGAAGGGTTTTTCTCTAAGCCTTCATTTCCTCATCTGAGGAAAACAGACACCATAGTATGTACAGTGAGTACAACACGGAGTAGGTGGCAGCTATTATCTTTTCTTCTCGAGATGGGGTTTGATACATTGCAATGAGCAGCTGGCTTCCGCTTCCCTGGGTGGGTGTCAGAAGGGGGGGTGACACCCCCTCTGAGGTAGGGGGACCACACCGGGGATGCCTGCCAGTTCACAAGTAGTGGAAGGGCCACAAAGAGTTGATTCACCTACAGAGGGTGATCGTTAGCGATCCAAAACCCATGTGGGGCCTGGCATGTCTTGATTATGGAATAACATCAGGCCTCTGACTTTTGGCAAGGTGAATCCCGAGTGGCTGTGAGTGAGCTGTAGCCTTGGGGGCTCCGGCAAACCAGTCATGAAGTCGGCCTTGTCAGTCTCCTGTCCTTGGAGCTTTATTATCATCTGCTGACAGATAACCAGCCTCTTGGCCAGATGACTCAGGAGGATGTTTTAACTCCTTCTGGGATTGTTCACAAGCAGCTCCTGGGGAAACTGGGAAACACAAGCAAAAAGAGGGAGATGTGTTTGTTTATTAGACACCATTATGTGACAGGCCTGTTCTAAGCCACTAAAGATGCAGAGCCCTGAACAAGACAGATAAGTACCCACTTTTCAAGCATCTTCCATTCCCACGAGGGAGGATGAGAAATAAATAAGGCATTTAAATAAATAAACAAGAGAACTCAGCGAGCGAGCGGTAAGCACTGTGAAGGTAAAGAACTGGGCAGTGGTTCTCAAACTTGCATCAGACTCACCTGGAGGGCCAGTGAACACCCCGATGGCTGGGCCCCACCCCGAGTCTTGCTGCTGCAGTGTGTTTGGGGAGGGACCAGAATTTGCCTTTCTAACAAGTTCTCAGGTGACGGACCACACTTTGAGAACCACTGACTAGGGTGCTTGTATCAAGGGGTGGGGGCTAGTTTAGAGACAGAGCTCAGGAAGATTATTAGGTCAAAGGTCTGAGGACTGCATTCCCTCTGGGTTGGCTGGAGGCGGAGGCAATGGCGGCTGCTTGTTATTTGCAGTTCTTTTGTGAAAAGGACAGCTGCAAAGAAAAGGAAAACAGAATCTCCCTCCCCTCTCACCATCCTTTTGTCCCTACTCAGATTAGGTTGGAATCCCATTGCTCTTGGGAGCTGGCCATTTAGTTGGTCGTAAGGCAAGATGCTACTTTGTGGCCTAGAGCATTCTCATGAAACAGCAATTTAAAGGCCAGATCTGAATCTAAACACTTCAGAAATATCACTGACACCAAAGAGAAGGACTAGAGCTGGTTCTAGTTGGAACCAGCTCCAGGGCTCACTGGGCCCCTTCTCACCAGTAACCCACCAGATAGTTATTTTTCTTTGCAAAAAATCTATCTGTATGTGAAATAAAGATAAAAGTCATCATAAATTAATAGATTATAATTTATGCAAGGACAGAAGACATACATAACTTCTTCATCTTTCTGTCCTCAGTGTCTAGAAGCATGTCTGCCCCTAATGGTAAGCCATCAGTGTTTGTTGATTTCAAATATTCATTTAATCGTTTATTCACAACCGGGCATTATGCTAGGTGTTCGAGATAACAATGGCAAAGGAGACAGACCCAGGCCCTATCCTTGTAGAGTTCATGGTCTAAACGAGGTAAAAGTTAATGGGCAATTACCATGTGGCATGTTGGCTTACATTCTACGCTAGGCGTGGGACAGAGTGCTATGAAGATATATAACCTAGGGAGATCAGGAAGGCTTCCTGGAGGAAGTGACATATAGCATTGGGAGGAGTGAAGTGGATAAGGAGTGGCACAGATGAGGGAACCAAGCAGAGAGTTTTCTGGGACATGGCATATGCAAAGGTCAAGAGGTGAGAGACAGCTCAGCACATTTCCTGACAAGGGGCCCAAGACCTGGAACTCTTCCTAAAGGGCCTGGTGGGGAGGCGTGAGCAGGCAATGGTAGGGGGCTTTGAGAAACTGTCTTAGTGAGATCAGTGGTTGGCTGTTGTCCTTACACTAAGTGTAAAGGTTCTACTTTATGCCCAGAATGGGAATTAACCTAGTATCCAGGTTGGGGAAACTTGCCGTGGTGATGATTGGATTGTTTTTTGTGTTGGCTCTGTTTGCAGGTCCTGGTTTCCAGATTTTTACTTCCTCCCACCTGTTGATCGAGGAGTTCTGGGCAAACCAGTTTGGATCAAGGAAGAGGCTTGCTGAACTCTTCGCCATCAAAGAGCATTTCACCATTCTTGGAACAAAAGTGACAACTGTATTACAGTGTGGCTTGGGGAAAGATCTGTCCAAAATAATTGTTTTTGTAATGCTAAAATAGAATTTTAGTGTCGATGGCTTTGGGCCTGGAGAGGCACAGAGAATTTCCTGTGAACTCTTTCTGTCTGCCTGACATGTGGGCCCCAGCTCATAACTCTTTGACCTGGGGCAAATCAGTTAGCCTTTGGCACCTCACTTTTTTCTAGTTACAAAATGGAGATTGGCTCTGCCTCTAGGATCATCCTGGGAAAGTTGTGTATAGAAATGAGATGGAGTTTGTGAAAACACTGGGCTGCTGGAGGGAAAGGTCAAACTTTCAGGATGCTGACTGTTAAAAGCATTCAGTTGTGGCAGTGGCCACTGCTTACTCTGTGTGTGTACATGTGTATGTATATGTGTGTGTGTATTTAATGGTTAAGTATTCAGCCTAGAGTCTATGTCTAGTTTATTTCCACAAAAATACTTTCTCTTTGCTTTTACATAGGCTTTCTCCTGTTTTATTTATTTATATGTAGTATGTTCAGAAACTTTAGGTTAATAAATCTTCCCAAACATAAAGAGAATGAGCTGAACACAACTTTTTCTTTTGCAGTTAATTTTTAACATGCTTGGAAAAGTGGCAAATTTTCAGCTACAAGTTTGTGTTTTGTGTGAGAAGTGTCTCTCGTCTCAAAAATTCTTTGAATCCCTTACCTACTTTTTGAAACTATTTTTCTCTTAACGATTGAGATTCCCCTGTGCACCCAGCTTCTTTCTTCGTCAGGCAGCACACCCTTAGAAGTGTTCAGGTCCTGTTTAAACTTGATGATTGACACCCTCTGCCCTGATGGGCTTGTTTCCTGGCCAGATTTCCTCCTGCTATCGCTGACCTGGGTTTTCTCCCTTCCACTCTGGCATTTCGGACCCTGTGAAATACTGAAGATCAGACTGAAGTTAGCTGTAGGTGAGACATGTGGAATTTTGTAATTGTTCAAGATGTTCTATTTCTCAGGCTGACTCATACGTTTGTTTTGCAGACAAGGACAAAAAAGCTCTCTACTCCCAGAGAGAGCCTTTTCATGGGGTTTCTCTTTTTGCATGCCCAATTTCCTTCCGATTTCTCCCTACTGTTTTGAAAAATGGCATGGAAGGTGGAGAAATGAACTTCCACTTTAACACATGAGCAAATGTGCTTGATGCAAGAAAGATAGAAATGACTAATTCTAAGTGGCTGATTTTAGTTTGTGGCAAGTTTTAGTTCATGGCTGAGAAAAGTTAAGCTCAACGTTTTTTCTTTAACCCTGAAGTCCAATGTGCAGATTCCTAAGGGAAAGCCAAGTGCCTTTAACCAACCTTTGGATGAAGCATATCAAGCCATCTCCTGTACTTCTGGTAGGAGTCTTAAGGATGTGTAATTAGAACCAGAGTTTTCAATTTCTGTATTCATTTGAAATCCAAACTTGGCTTCAAATGGAAGAACTTTGGAAGTTCAGCATACTGCACTTTACTTCAGACTACATGGGGTAGGCTTGCCTTGGAGCATTATTTCCTGTTTGAGCCTATCAGTTTTTAAAAGCCATGCGCCCAGACTGCAGCACCCAGCCTTCTAACTGCTCTTCCTCATGTTATCCTGCTTCCTTGTGTCATCTTTCAAACCACTACCGGGGCTGTTTTAAAACAAACCAAACCAAACCAACCAACCAACCAAACAGAAAACCAGAGCTGTTGTGTTTCTCCCCTGCTTAATTTCCTCCAGTGGCTCCCAATGAACTGTCAAATCTATTCCAGACTCCTTTGCATGCTGTCAACTTCCACCTTTTCCCCCACAGCATTTACTGCTCTGGCTACAGTGTACCTTTCACACACCTGCCAAGAGTCCTTCTGCCTGCCTTCCCACCTATCCTTCAGCACTAAGCCCTAACAGCGTTTCCGCTCTGAAGCCCTCTCCTTCTTTCAAATGGGACCGTGTCTCTGGGCTTCTGCCACACCATGCCTACATGTCGCATTACCACCTTGACTCACAATTCTTTGTTGACACCTCTGTGTCCCTTACTAGACTAGGAGCTTTCAGGATAAGGATGTGTCTGATTCAACTAGAAGAGGATCTAGTTCCAGAGCAGGCGATCAATAATTTTGTGTTGAATCAGTGAATCAATAATTAGGACGGGAAGGAGGAGGTGTGGAAGTAAGGATTCATCAATAAACGTAAAAGAGTCTCAGAAATAGAATGGGGGCCTCAGATATGACTGCTGAAACTATGAGAAGAGTACTAACTATGAGAAGTTAGTAACTAACTATGAAAAGAGTTGGCTGCTATGAGAAGTTAGTAACTAACTATGAGAAGAGTTGGCTGGTGTCTGACCCTGTGTGTCCCTGGACATAAATAAGTCCTTTCAAGGAAGCTTTGCTGTCAAAGATGAATGACTGTGGGCGGGAGAGTAGGGAGACTGGTGGGGAGAACGATGGAAGAGAGTTTGAAGCATGGAGAAAAGGAGTATCTGGAGATGTTGGAAGACTTTGGAATATACTGTGAGAATAAGTGGAATTTCAAGATGGAGCTGTCTGCTTTTTGTAATTTTAAAAATTGCATGACTTACCAGAACAAGCAGAGATTTTCAGGAAGCAAAAGGTATCATAAAAGTAGGTAAGAGTGATCCAGCTGGACGACTGTGGTCTGATTTTGGTCCTCCTCTTTTTCACTTTTCCGTTAGATTGTAAGCTAATTGAAGTCAAGGGCACTGTTCAAATTTTCCAGTTGCTTTAATCACAAGAGTGATGCGTGTTTGTTGTACAAATAATGCACAAGAATACAGAATAAAGATGGACATTCCCTTTCATAGGACTGCTACTAGCCTACAAGATTTGTTGGCATGAATTTTAGAAAGGTGCTCCTGCCCGCTGCCAGAAAATTGTAAAACAATAAGTATGCAAATCAACCATGTCCACTGCAGGAATGTCCCAGTGCTCAATCTACATAACCATATGTGGCCACCCAACCTCTGCAGGCCTCCTGCAATCCCCTCCGCTCTTCAGAGGGGGCCAGCTCTTTATCTATCCACGTTATTTACCTACATGTATGTGCACATGTGTATATATAAACACATGTGCACACAGACACACGTACTCATAGAGAGAGAGAGGAGAATGAAAAGGAGGTTTGTAGAAATGGGACCATAGTTTACAAACTGTTTGGTCACTTGCTTTTTATCCTTTGACAATGTATGTTAGATGTAATTTTCTATCAGTTTATGTACATTTACTTCATGCTTCCTAATGGCTGCGCGGTATTCCATAGCCTGGCTGTACTGTATTTAACTATCCCCCTACAGAAAGATATTTCATTTGTGTCCAATTTTGTTTTATTACACACAACAATGTAATACATTCTAAATAAAGTACAGCTTTATAGATCCAGGCCAAAGGGTATTAAACGTCCACATTTTGGTAGATAATGCAAAACTGTCTCCAAAAATCTTATGCTGAGTTATACTACTCTTTTTCCACATCTTTGTCAACTGTTAGTATTAATCTTTTACATTTTTACCAGTTTGATGGAGGAATAATAGCATCTCAGTTTAATTTTCCCAATTTCTAATGAGGTTGAGCATCTTTTCATGTATTCATCAGCTATTTATTTGTGTTTCTTCTCTGAAATACATGTATTTCTACTTTGTATTCTTTTAATCGATGTGTTTAATCTTTACTGTGTATTGTCTTATAATCATTTATTATCTTACTTGTTTTCAACATACATTCAATTCCTGTTAGCTGCATTGGAAATAAATGACGAAGGATGAGTGAGAGAGAATGCAGTAAATTAGAAAGACCACAGCATTTTGGAGCAGAAAGGGGTCATGGAGATTATATTGTCCAGGTGTCTTATTTCAAGAGGCAAAAATGTCTCATACCTGGTTAGTGGCAGGTCTGAAAATTGGTTCTAGTTCAAGTATTTTATTCTCCTGTTGCCCCTTCACGAAACAGTGTTTATGAAGAATATCATTAGTTATTCTTTTCTGGATATTGTGTCTTCCAAGTAAATCTGCATCCATTTAACAGAAAACAAATGCAAATCTGTCGACTAGGGGGAGAGTATGGGAATGGCTCCCAAGAGCACTGTTACCAGGTAAAGCTAAGCAGAATTTCTCAGATATATCAAGTGGTGAAATGAGCTAGTTTTGCGGGAAAAGGGACATCATGTGAGTATGCTGATGAACGAAAGGTGTTCTTTTTAAAAAGTGTGGGGAGGGGCTGCTAATAGACCCACTACCCACATAAGAAGCTTCCAGGAGCTATGCATTTACGTTTTTCAATTATTTCAGAATCTATAGAAAATTATCAGTAGAAATCATCTAACTCAGGAACCTCCTTCCTATAATACTTAAGAGAAGTATGCCAAATGACCTACGGGTGTGCTTTCTGATGTGCAATGCTTTGGGTTTGCAGAGCAGACTCAGTGTGAGTCTTCTTTTAAGAAAAGAGAAAGTCTGAGGGGTCTGGTGAAGCTTCAGTCTTCAAGTGAAATTAGAGATCAAAGCCGAACTTCCAATTCAGGACCTGACTACAATGATGATGTTTCCTCAGATCTGGGGAAAGGAGACGGGGCTGTTGGAGGCAGAGACAGTGACAGCAATGTTTTGTGCTCTGCACATGGTTGGAATTTGAGGAGGATGAGTTTTCTTCATTCTCACATAATATTACAAGGAAGGGTGGCAAGATGGGCAAGACCACGGATATTCTTAGGTCTGTTGGCCATACTGTCCAAAGTAGCCTGGGGCTGCGCTTCCCCCACACATTGGACAGGAATTTGGGAAAGTGAAACAGAATTTTTATCTAAATACTTGTCTGCAGCACTGAGACTGGAGGCCTCCCTGAATTCTCAGCAGATTCCAGATCCAGCTTCTGCCTTCCCTAAATCATGTGGCTGCCAGAACCATTCCAGCCTAATTGTCATTCAATATCCACTCAGTGTTTATATTTTCTCCATTGTAAGATGGCGATGATTATCGTTAATTATAAGACAGTTTGCTTGTTTGAATCCAGATCCAAATAAGGTTTATACAGTGGGATTGATGATATGCCTGTCTTCTTTAATCTATAGGTTTCCCCTTTACCTTTTTTCCCATGCAAGTTTTATAATTTTTGGTTGTTTTTGAAGAAACTAGTTCACTTTTCCTGTGGAATTTCCTACAGTCTTAATTTTACTGACTACCCCTCCCCCCCGGGATGTTGTTTGCCATGTTGCTCTGTTACCTATATTTCTAAACCTGTGAGTTGGTGGTGACATTTGACCACATCTGAGTTTGATTTGTTCTGGCACACAACCCACCTGGGAAGTGACCTTGCCACCTGTTTCACCTCATCTACCCCACTCCTTGCTGGTTTTGTTTCTGCCCCCGGCTTTGAACATTCTAGGCTCGTTCCCTCCATAGGGCTGTCGCACGCCTGTCCCATCTGTTTCTCACCTCCTTCAAGCCTTGGCTTCAGTATTCTCTCTTTGATGAGGCTACCTACGAATACATGTGTCCTTAGACCAGCACTCCCAGTTGTAAAGAGTACCTCACGCATGCTGGTGGTCAATATATATGTAGTGGATGAATTAAAGGAGAGAACGCTTCCTCCAATTCTGACTCTATCTGATGACAGTAGCAATAATAGCAAACATTTACTGAGTACCCACTCTGTACAAGGTATGCTATGTGCTAAATGCTTAGCTTATGTCATTGTCACAACAACATAGTATCGGTCCAATTATCCTCCTCCTTCTACAAACAAGTATAGTGGGCACACACATCACTGCCAGGTCCTTGTTGAAGGAAAAGATTGTCTCCCCAGTGGTGGGGAGTGCTGTCAGCAGAGATTCCCTGGTAGTCAGCCTCTTTTTCAGTGTCACGTACATCCTGGGCTGTCTGCATAGATGCTGGACCCAGGCAGGAGGATAAAGGCCTGAGCACCCCAGCCAACAAGAGCCAACCCTGACGGAGCACGTCTGCTGCAGACTGCCCCACCGAGGCGTGGCTGAGACTTGGTTGCAGTTCAGCCTCTCCCTCTGCCCATCCCGCATTCCTCCCCTTCCTCTGTCTGCAGGTATTGATTCCTCATAAATGCCCTGCAAGCCAAACTCCATCTCAGCATCTTTATACAGGAAACCCCAACTTGTGACGCCAAGGAAATGAAAGTTTAGAGAGTGAGTTAACCTTCCCAAGGTCACAGTGTGGTGAATGGTAGAGCTGGGATTTTACTGGGTTGTGGTCTCTTTGATGTGATGTGCTCTTTCTAGAAGTACCACACACCTCCCAGAGCCCTGAATGCAGGGAAAGACCATCAGCGCTGTGGTGCAGCTCTGTTCTGATTTTCAATTGTTTCAATTTTCAACTGTTTTGGCAGCCTCTCAACATCTAACATGTTTCCATAGGAAATTGGGTTCTTAGTCAAAAATGGCTAACTACATTGCTTCGTAGAAAGACAAGTTGTAGATTTCCTGTCCATTACTCGGAAAACGGTCAGTGAGGAGCTCCAAAATGTGACTCCTTGGAGGAGTGCAGTGTTGGTTGGGGTGGGAAGGGGCTGGCTTGAGATGGGGGGTGGTAGGACATTAGAAGGGCCCTTTCATGCCTGGAAAGCTAGCCAAGGACTCCATCCTGGGCAACGTGGAGCCTCTGAGCACCTAATGAGGGAATGATCTGATGAAAGGTATGCTTTAGCAAGTTAAACACAACGCATGGAATGGGCTGGAGGAGGGGAAGCCTGGGGCCAGGGAGACAAGTTAGGCCATAAAAATAGGGGAGCAGTTTATGTGGCTTAGACTGGACTGGCGACATCAAGGTGGAGAGACAGAGACAAAGTAAAGTGACACTGTTAAAGGAAAAAAAAAACATGGCTTTGGAATAGGGGACAAAGAAGGAAGAAGCAAACTAGAAGTGAGTTCCGTATCATTAAACTTGAAAACTTAAATGCTTAATTTTACTAGTAATCAAAGCGATAGAAAGCAACACAACCATGAGATTTCATTTTCACCTATCACAGTGACATACTCATCGTTTCAATGAGTATGCTGAGGTTTTTCAGGGTTTGTGGAAATGGACATTCTCATATTCTCCAGTGGGATCTCTTTCAGACAACCATTTTACAGTTCTGACGCGAGACCTTAAACATTGTGGTCTTTGATTTCCTGATTGCAGTAAATTAACTATGTGGGCAATGGGAAAAAAAGGTGAAAGCGATCACATTTCATAAGGTGGGGGGTCCTTGTGAGTTATGCTTTCTTTCATCCTTGGAGCTTTTGGTGACCTTAGGGCCATAAACCTCACCTTAGCTCCTGACCGCACAGGTAGGGAGGTCCCTTCCCTGTGTCCCTATAGAGCACTGGTTAGTTGCCTTTTTTTTGAACCCACTGGTATCACTTTGTAATTTGTTTGTTTCGTTTTTTCCCTCTAGACTTGGGGATCTTCAGGTCAGGAGCTGGTGCATGAACATGTGTGTTTCTGTCACCTCACCTGGAGAAGGCACTGGTCACACATTTGAGGAGTAAATGATTGAAGGCTAAGTAGTAAGCCATGACTGTTTTCAAGTCAGGCTCCTAGAATTCAACAATACCTGCAAGCTACAGGTATGTGTGTGTGTGACAGTACCACGGAGGGAGGCATTTGTCCATCCAGTTTTATCTGGTTTTAGTGATGACTGCTGGAAGTGATGACTCCTGATGCCTTTGTTCGGCTCCAGGGTCTAGCCCCTGGGGCATTTTTCCATGTTTCCTCAATTATACATTCTTCTGGTCCTGTCTGGATTCTGCTTCAGGTCTAGGTGGAACTCTTCAGTTCATTTGCCACAGAAGGAGAAAGATCCCCTCACCTCCCCAGTCAGAGGGCAGGTGTTTCCCAGGTGGGCCTTGATCTTCTTTGGTTGGCCTTCCTTGACATATTGGGCTCCGCTTTGATCTATTGTTTCATGGATGCTGGAGGTCCCTTGAAGACTCCTCCTTTGTTTACCCAACAGCAATTAACTGTTAACAACCAACCACCTTTTACCAAAGTTCTCGGGCTTTGCAGATAGTCTGAAGGCTGTGGTGTGACTGCCTCAGAGAAGTGGTGGGAAAGGCTCTCAGACTTAGGGACAGGAGGGTGTCATCCTGTTGAAGAAATGGAGGCGGCAGACAGGGACCCCATGTTTGTGGATTGGCTAGCAAAGAAATCAGGGCAACATGAGAGTTAGAAGGAAGATGAGACCAAGAGATTTCTCATCCAGCTGAAGGCTTTGTCCATGTGTGAGGTTAAAAATCTCTGTTGATGAAAATCCCTGTCAAGTGAAAAGCACAGGGTACAGTGATAGGAGCCAAAGGGAAAAGCAGGCTAGGGGATGGCAATGTGAAGGGGGCCTCAGTAAATAAAGCATGGGTGGGGAGCGAGTGGAGAGGCAAGGTGGTACCTCTCTGGAGAGATGAGGCGGAGAGTGTGGCAGCAGAGTGTCCCAGGAGATGACAGACTGGCGGTTATGGAGCTGCAGTATGCTTGGCTTCTAGGGTGTCCCACCCGTGGGCTCACAGCGTCACCTGGGGAATTTCAAAATATACTGATACTGGGCTCTTTTCTAAGATCATCTAATGTAATTGGCCTCGGGTCTGGCCCAGGTGATTCTAAGGTGCTGGCTGGTTAATGACTGCTTTCGACCTAGGAAAGGGGGTGGCATTTCTTCTGAAGGTAGGGAAGAGTGTTATCTTGAGGGGAAGGGAATGCTGATGGAGAAATTGAAGATAGTAACACATATATAATATCTTCTGTTTTCCTAGTTTGTCGAATCTCCAATCTCTTACTTGTCAGATTCCAGGGTGTGGACGAATCCCCTGGGGGGGTGGGTGTTGCTAAAGTGCAGGATCTGATTCAGCTGGGCTGGGTGGGGCCTGAGATTCTGCACCTCAAACACACTCGTGGGGGTTGCCACTGCTGCTTGACCACGCTTAGACTGCTGAGGCTTAACATTTATCAAATGGTCTGTGGACCACCTTGCTGTGCATAGGACAAGATGTGGCCAATAGGACGTAGGGCTTGCCATCCTGCCTACACAGAGAAGGGGACAGGAGCGGACAGCGGCCCGAGCAGTAATGTTTGGTGGTCCTGTGGGGCACGGGGCTGGATATTTCACCTCCGCTGCTCACTTCACCACTTTCCTCAGCTCATAGAGAAGCTAGTGGTGATACTCGGCCTTCCGACTCCAAGTGCGGAGCCCATTGTTTTGACCCTGAGCAGCCTTCTTGAGGACACAGGAGGACATTACTAATGAAAGAGAGAGTGAGACAGAATGGAGTTTAGGGAGAAAGAAGGGCATCTGGAGATGCTATTATGGGAAATCAGCCACAGGACATGGAAAGAGGCTGAGCAGGGCCGGGAGCAAACTTGTTGGCCTTCATCAGTCGTTTGGGGAGGTCTCCAACCACGCCCTGGATGGAAGCCAGGAAGGTGTGCAGTGGGCTGAGGGCAGCCAGGGGATGAGAACGTGTACAATCTAGGACAGTGAATCTCATATTGAACATGTGTCAGCAACACCTGGAGGGCTTGTTACACAGAGCTGGGCCCCACCCCAGAATTTCTAACTCAGGAGGCCTGGGCTGGGGCCTGAGACTGTGCATCTCTAATGAGTTTCCAGGTGGTGCTGATGCTGCTGGTCCGAAGGCCTCACTTTTAGAACCACTGCACAGCACCTGGCCACAGATTCCCTGAAGGTCCGTGAGGTCAGCAGAGCCAGAGTGGGCCATTGGTACAAGTGCGTTTTAGCGATGAAGTCTAGGCTATGAACATTTAGAAGAGGGGAAAGGGGACAGTTTGATGGACGCCACTTGGTATAGATTGGCAAAGTTTGACCCCACATCCTCTTGTTCACCTTATGTCTCCATTGGTATTGGAAAGGCTTGCGGGGTCTCTGAATGATGGTCATGGCTCCAGGGAAATTAGACTTTTCTGGGAGAAAGTTCAGCTTCTACAAAAATAAAGAAAAAGAAGGATGCAGTGAGAAACAAAGTTTGGGGCTTTGCGCTGATGGGGCAGGGGTTCCTGTCAAAGGAAGCAGCTCCAGACGGGCTTATACACACCAATGCGGAGGGCTGGCTTTGGGTCTGAGGAGCAGCACAGGAGCCGCCAGAGGGCAGGGGAAGGTGCACGGAGCGCCATGTCAACATGGCTGCACTCAGGGCACTGACAGGGAGGTAGGACTTTATCACAAATGTAATACTACCTTCCATTTGCATGCAACTGGTGCTTCAGACACCCTGCCCTTCCATGACCTCACCTGATCCTCCCAGTGTCCCTGTGAGTATGTGGAGCAGGTACTAGTGCTTTCAGTTTATGGATGAGGAAATAACCACAAAGAAACTCATGGAACTTGCCAGAAGAAGCTGGGACAGTGGGTCTTCCTATTCTTGGAAACGTGCTGTTCCTGGGAACTGGTAAGGGCCACAGGCTATTGTGCTCTGGTGCAGACCTGGGCAAGCCTCAGTCTGCACAGCTGGATGGGGAGGCCTGATCCCGGCTCAGAGATGGACCCAGTCCCTGGAAGGGATCCTTGTTGAGTTAGTTTAACTCTCTCAGGTGGTGAAGAGCAGAAACCAGGGGGGGTTGCCTCAGGTGTTGGGGATTTGGTGTAGGGATACCCTGGAAGAAAGGAGGTGGGAAACATTTCCATAGGTCTCATGGCAATGTTGTTCAAGGTCTAGTGTTCCTCTAAGAAACAGTTCTCCCCTTGAAAATAGGGAGGGGGCTGGAGACTGGCTCCTTCCACACATCTCCCCCCATTATGGTACTTCTGCATTCTCTGCCTCTGCTCTCTTGCTGCTTCAGACTTGCTCTTTGTACAGTTGCCTCGTCGCCTCTGCTTATTGCCATTCCTGGGACTGCTCTCTATTTCCTGTTACCACTCTGCTCCCTGGTGATTCTATGTGATTATATTTAGAAATCCTGAAGAATAAAGACGTGGTGTGAGGATGGGCACGGGGTGGGTCACAATCCACCTTTCAGTCTGGTCTATAGTGGCTACGTGAGGGGAAGGTCTGATACCTGGTTCAACAAGCAGAACCCCAGGTGGCACAGTGACCATGTACAGAGCAGGTGTCCAGAGCTGCCTGCTGGCCTGGCACACCCTCACAGTAGCATGCCCCATACCTTGCAAAAGCAAAGCAGAACCCCTGGTCTAGGGGGATTTGAGATGAATTAGGATACGAAGCTGATTTCCAGAAATTTCCAGGATTTCCAGATAAGGGGAATGAAAGGAGATTTCATCTTTCAGAACTGAAATGTAGGGTAGGGTGTGGTGTCTGGAGCCACACACAAGCCCACAGCTGGGTGAAATATTAGACAGAGTTGGATGAGGTGAGAGAGATGATGGTAAGTGTCAGAGGTGGGCTGACGGCCCTTGAGCCCCTCCTGCCTGGGGTAGGTCCTGATCCTGGGTACTAAAGCTGAGCTGGGCTGCAGGGAACGGTTCAAGCTTCAGCTATGAGAACAGGTGAGGGGGAAAGGACAGTGATGGACTGACCAGGGCCACAGTGGACAAGTGAAGATGGACCCACATGTAGCGAATGATGACAACACCATGTCTATGTGGAAAGGGGATTTTACACCCAACACCTGCTGTTGAGACCTGGTTTCAAATGAAGAGAGTTACATTCTCATTTTAGACTCCTAAGTGCTAGGAAAGTCACCTAATCTGTGAATAGATTGTTAAAGCCACTATTAAGGAGATTCCTACCCAAGGGGTTTACTAGGTTTCATGGTCAGAAACCACAGGATACGGATATAAGGAGGGGGCAGTGATGGGTGGTGAGTCCGCCGAGAATATTCCAGAAGGGTTGCTGACGAGTTCTCCTGCTCAGGGGCTCCTTGCATTAGCTTCGGGCAGAAGCAGGGGTGAACCCTGTGGTCTTTGGGGACCCTCCTCATTCTGACACTGTGTGGCTTAGAGGTCCTGGGTTCTATTTTTGCCAGGCCAGTGGTCACAGGGCTGCTCATCCCCTCCTTCCAAGGGCAGGAGAGGCCTTCAAAGGACAGTTTTGTCGAGTTCCCTGTGGTCCCACAGATAAATGATAACTCATTCAGGATACATAATTATCTGGATGACACATATTTGAAAGGAAATATGAAAACAATATAATATAATGTTATATTAATAGCTATTCCTCATAAGGCCTCTTCTGCCAAAGTGAGCTCAAGTCAAAGCAAGTGTATTCTTTTCAAGTCCCAGAGGGGATGGCTGATGTGCCCCTTGGTCTTCCACCTGTGGAGGACAGCTAGTCTGCCCCACCTCACTGAAAAAAAGAAAGAAAAACGAGTGCCCTTGCCCTGTGTGGGTACTGCTGTCATGGTGGATTGTTTCCTACACGGGATTGTAGTGACCCGGGTCCTTGCCTGGCTTCCTTGCTGGACTGTGGTTCTCTGAGCAGGATCCGTGTTTCTAATTATGACTTCTCCCTGTATTTGTCCATCTCTTTACACACACTGTGCCTTCTGTATCCATCACCTCAGTGGACCCTTTGTGAGGGAAGTGAAGTGGGCATTACCATTACACTTGTTTGGTAGGTGAGGGTTAAATACCTTGCCTCAGACAAGAGACAATAATGGTTTCGAGTGCCATGGAGCAGCTTGAATCCTGGCTCTTCTTGTTACTCCATCTGTGGCCTTATGCAGGGCATTTCTTCTCTCTGGGCCTTGGATTTTTCATCTACGAAAAGAAAATAACATTTACCTCATAAAATTACTGTGAGGCTTAAGATAGTTAATATGTGTGTGTGTGTGTGTGTGAGTGTATGACTTTTAGGACAGTACCTTTCACATAGCAAATGCTTAATAAATGATAAATATTAGGTATCATTACTTGAACAGAAAAACTGAGTCTTGCTCCTTTGTGATATTATTCATTATTATTTATTGAGCAATTACTATATGCTATGTCTATGGTGTATGTTTTGCCCAGTTTGTCTTCACAAAACTGTGAGTTTTTTCTCTCTCTATTTTATAAATGAGGAAATGGAGACCCTGAAAAGTTAAGTTCTTAACTGAGGTCACCCTGCTGTTAAGTGACACAGCCAATATTTAAATCCATATTTTGCTTACGTTTATGCTTGTGCTTGTCACCATTATGCTAAGTTGCCATGCTTCTATTTACTCCTCATAAGTCCTGTGCTCAGTCTTAGATTTAAAGGTAGGCAAAAATGACCTTGAGGCTTTGCCCAAGTGAATTGGACAGACTTTCACAGCTTGATTTATTTGAAAGCCACTCAAGAGTGCCAGAGAAATATGAGTTATGGCTACAAAAGGGTCAGTGGACAAGCTCCCTGGGCCTTCCTCCCCTAAGATCTGTGGTCATTTCAGCCCTCAGCAAGTGAGCAGTCTTTCACTGATTGGCTGGAGGCTGGGCTGTGTCTGCACCCCTGGGTCCACCCACTTCCTTGTGAAGCAGCTCCTTCTGCTCCAGGTCTGGTTTCCACTGTTTGGCAACAAAGAGCAGGCTGCCAGGCCCGCCTCACTGGCACAGAGATGTTTAAGATATGCAAGGTGTGATCAACGGATATGGTGAATGTTTAAATAAAATAAATTATGGCAGTAAAACACACACTGCCATTAATCCCCCTCAAAATACTCTCCCTCTCTTCGAATACACTTACCCCATGGTTCTTGCTACTTTCTGAAGCAGTTCTGGAAGTCCTCTTTTGTGAGTATCTTTAGTTCATTCTCCATCATGATAACACTCCGTGTCACGCATCACTTCTGGTATGACAGTTTCTGTCAAATAAAAACATTATGGTGTGTCCTCATCCACTTTATTCACCTGCTGTGGCACCGTGCAACTTCTGGCTCTTCCCCAAAGTCAAAATGACCAGGAAAGTTAAACGTTTTGAATCTATTCAGGACATCGAGGCAGCCACAACAGCGCAACTAAAGACACTCACGAAAGAGGACTTCCAGAACTGCTTCAGAAAGTGGCAAGAACGATGGGGTAGTGTGTTCTAAGTGAGGGGAGTATTCTGAGGGGGATTAATGGTGATGTGTCTTTTACTGTAAGAAATTTTTAAATTTAAACGTTCACCGTATTTTTTTGATCACACCTCGTATCACCTGCAAGAGAACACATGAGTTCTGAAGGCTAAGCCCCATATTTTATGTGCATCACATGTAGGTGTTTGGAAAGAGAGATCTGAAGCAATGCAATAATAATATTTATTACTTATTTGGTTCTCTGCCAGATGTGTTCAACATCTTTCCTCATTAAACTCTCCCAAAGCTGCAATGATAACGACCCTCTGTTGGATGCAGAGTGTATTATAATTAGGAGGGTGGTGATGGTGGTAGTGGTGGTGGTGGTAGTGGTTAAAAAATATTGTCTCTTGTCTACTGTAATCTGTCCATCTACCCCCAGCAGGACTTTTGTAGGAGTGGGGTCGGGGGAAGAGTGCAGCCTTCCTGCCCCAGACGCTCCTGTTGAGAGCTCTGCCTTGTGAAATGACAGTGATTTCCTCCACTTGAACTCTGAAAGTACAAGGTTCAGAAGTTTGCTTTTTGCCCAACATCACATCATTAATTCCATGGCACAGCTAGGATTAAGTTGCACTTCTGTCTCGCTTTCCCCACTACCACACACTGCCATATCCTGTTTCAAAACTGCAACTTGAAGAGAAGTGGATTTATTTTTAACTTTACTGTTGACTAGCACTTCACCCCGATGAGTCTTACCTTCTCAGTGTCTTGGTGTTTTCCTGTCTCATCTGAAGGAAGCCGGTCTTCACCTGGCCCATGCCCTCTGTGGGAAGTGGGAGAGCTCAAACGAGGAATGGTTCCGTGTCTTCTGAAGGTACTTGAGGTTAAGGTTACATTTAATACAAAATAAGCTTGCTACCTTGAAAACATTTGAATTGATTATTTGCAGACATATTTTTGGCCACAGGCAAAAATGATGGGTGTTGGGAAATTAAATTAGCACAGAAGCAAATCAGATTTTAAGAATATGTAATCTGTTTTTAGGACTCCAAACTTTGGGATGGAAATATTTAAATCATTGAGTGTATTCACTTTCTTTAATTTTCATTGAGATGTTTGGCAGAGTGTGAATTGGATAATTAATCCCATTTTCTCAACCTGCTTGCACATGTGTTCTTAGCATGGGATAGCTGCTTAGGTGGTACCGGTGAAATTCATGAAAAATGGAGCCTTGCCTGCTAATTTTTTTATTGCACTAGAATACACGTAACACAAAATTTACCACTTTAAACTTTTTTTGTGTACAGTTCTGGGGCATTAAGGACAGTCATATTGTTGTACAACCATCACCACCTTCCATCCACAGAAATTTTTCATCTTCCCAAACTGAAACTCTTAATCTATTAAATATTAACTCCCCATCCCCTCCTCCTGGCAGTGCCTGGCAACCACCATTCATTCCCCTTTCTGTCTCTGTGAATTTGATTACTCTATGTACTGCATAGTAGTGGAATCAAGCAGTATTTGTCCTTTTGTGACTGGCTTATTTCACTTAGCATATTGTCCTCAAGGCTCATCCACGGTGTAGCCTGTATCTGGATTTCCTTCCTTTTTCAGGCTGAATACATTGCATGTATACCCCACATTTTGTGCGTCCACTCAGGTTGTGTCCACCTCTGGCTCTTGTGAATAGTGCTGCTGTCTGTCACTTTCAGATTATGGATGAGGCCCCTTTGTTTCCGCTCTAGCCCCTGCTTTCGGTTTTGCCTGCTTATTTTCATATCCTTGGCATTTTTAGTACTGAGAATTAAAACTCTTTCCAGTCTCCCAGAATAGAATTTGGGGGTCCTCTTTTAATACTGTATCATAAAGCCAAGCAAACAATGATTGGAAACATGTCCCTGACAATAAACTTGTGGGAAAGCTACTTTGCTTCCTGCTTTGAATCTTGCTATGAAATCGCCCACTTCTATTTCCATTTCAGGGCATGTCAGGCCATTGATCTTTCTGTTTACTCACCAACATGTGGTTTGTAGGGAAGGCTGTGGAAGATGGAGAGGCCTGCTCGGGCACTTGGGGCTGATGCTGGGGCTCCTGGCTCTTTTACTTCTGTATGACATTCTGCACGTGTTCACTCGAGCCTGGCAGCTGCCCCTGCATCGCTGTCTGTTACTTCCGTCCCTGTATTTCAAATGGAACTTCCAAAGCCCGGAGTGGTGCCTGTTGAGAAGTCATTTAAAAAAAAAATTAGCACTTAAAGAACAGCTCAGTTTTATTTAACTCACTCTAAAAAGTTTGGCTTAATTCAGGTCTCACCCATCCTCATGAACCCTTCCATCTGGGTATCTTCCTGCATTTCAGTTTCCCTGAGCCTTACACCCTTGGTTTGGGGCTGGGGGAAGGGGGGTAGTCCTGCCTTTTGCTTCATCTCAGTAAAGTTATTCTGGGTCTCAAAAGGCCTCATAAATCTGCTCCCCAGATGGAAGTCTCCATAAAAGGCTCCTCTCTTTGTGCAAGTCTCAAATTTCCCTTCAATTTGAATTCAACAAATGAATAATCAAACAGATGAGGTAAATTGCAATACCCCTCTGTTGTGCAGGGGACCCTGCTCGCTGCGCCATTTGTCGTGCAGGGCGTCCGGCGGGGTCTCCGCTCCCGCTCCCCACATAAGAACGCAGGACACGGTGAGGCCAAACAGGAACACCCACGGAGCCATAGGTAGGGGAATCAAATCAATTTATTCTCGCTGGCGGCTGGGCTGGAGACACAGGAAGCAGGATCTACATAATCTGCCTAACAGCAGTCCGCGCTTGCCAGCCACCATCTTCTTGCTAGCCCCCATTCTCTCTGCTAGCGTAGCCACAACCGTTATATTAGTGGCCAATGGCTTACGGGTTACAGCTGACGGCCAACTAGCCACAGCTGCTGGCCATCTGATCACAGTTGATGGCCATTTACTACCTGAGCCAGCACCTTTCTATGTGAGGCCGAGAGCCTGGAAACTGTTTTTTGGGGCTTTGTCCCCACACCCTCAAATCTATTTTTTTTTATAAGTAAGTGCTGTTGTGAATTTTGACCTTCCTTAGTTTATGAGTAGCCAAGTCTGTAGCAGGCTAACCAGCAATTCCTCAGAAACCGAAGTCGAGGATAAGCTGAAGGCCCTTAAGCAACACACAGCTTTGAGTGAGCAAAATAGCACCAAGTCTCAACATTTTAATTACCTATTTCTTAAAAGGAATTTTCTAATGTGAGTCTGCATTTCTTGGGGGTCATTTATGAATGCCTAAGATTTAATTTTTCTTTAAAAAGGAAAGTTAAGGGAAAGGTAGACCCAGAAGCCAAAGGCACAGGACTCACAGAGTGACCTTGGAGTGAAGAACAGGGTCTCAGGTGCTGGCTGTGGGTCTCCCTCCCTGTCCTGCAGACCCAGGTAATGGTGTGTTTAGCACTGGTGGTCTGGTGCTTTGTGACACTACAGGGCACTGGCTAATGATACCATCTGTGCTGGACAGCAGGCTTTGACTGGTCCTCTAAATCTGAAGCCTTGCAGCAACCCAGTGGTTTTCATTCCCCTGCTCTGCCCACACGGCTCTGCTGCTTTACATCACGGACATGAAAACATGCATCCTCTTTCTCCCTGGTACATAAATCTCTCAGCCTTTTATAAGTTTTCTTTTTAAATTACAAAAGTGCCACATGTTGATTGAAACAATTTTAAACAGTAAAGAACAGCACAAAAAGAATTACTTTTTTCCCCTTTTCTGGTCTCTCCTCATCATCACAGAATGGACATGAATCCTGTTGTTTTTCTACTTTATGGAAACGCAAACCATTATCAGATTGTTTTCTATTAAAGAAGTGAAGTCATATTATACCTATTGTTTTGCAATTTGTTTTTCACCTAACTCTGTATCATAGGTGTCTCCCCAGGTCAATGTGTTGAGACCTAAGTCATTTAAGAGTTGCATAATTCATATATAAAAATTTGCTATAATTTATTCAGTCCTATGGATTGTGGGTAGACTCTCCAATTGTTTCTAGTTTTTTAGTATTATGAGCAATACTGCAACTGAAATCTTGTGTATGCAAGTACTGAAGCTTTTACTTCTGTAGAATAGGTATTTTGAAGTCGGATTCTTAGGTATGCCCAATTTTAATTTTAACATACGTATACTGAAACAGTTTAATTTCTTAAAAAAAAGAGCAATTCACACCACTACCAACAATGTCCGAGAGGTGACCATTCCTTCACATTCTTACAAGGACTGATGCTGTCAGTGTTTCAATTTTTTGTCAGAGATATCTCATTATTGTTTTCATTTCGAATTATCTGATTACTAGTGAGATTGAGCATTATTTTCATAAACTTACTGTTACTTGCATTTCCTCTCTTGTACATTGCCTGTCTATATGTAAGTTTCCATATTTTGGGTGGTTGTTTCTTGTTATTAAATTATATGGTTAAAAATATTAGGGATATTAACCCTAGGGCTGTCATAATGGTACAAATAAGTGGTATCTTACAGTCTATTGCTCATCTTTTGAGTTTATGGTATCTTTTATCAGGCAGACACCATGACAACATGGCACATTTTTTTTGTAGCCAAATATCTTGATCTTTCTTTTTTGGCTTCTAAGATATTCTTGTTTTGCTTAAGACCTTCTCTATTTTAAACAAAGATATTTTTCCCCCAGTATTTTCTTCTAAAATTTTATTGCTTATTTTTGATGTTAAAACGCAATCTCTCTTGGAATATATTTTTTAATATGGTATGCGGAACAGGACTTTTAATTAAATTTTTTTCCCAGATGCTTTCCAGTTATAGCAACGTTATATATAAAATAATTCATTTCCCCCCCTTTGAATTGATATGCTTCCTCTATCATATAGTGAAGTTACATGTACCCTTGGATCTGCTTCTGGGCTCTTTTCTTTCATTGATCTATTTGTCTGTTCCTGTGCCAATTCTATGCAGTTTATAACAGTTTTAAAATTAGTTTTAATATGTGGAAGGGCAAGCTCCCTCATCGTTTTTGTTTTAACTTTTTTTTTGGCAATTTTTATACATTTATTTTTCCATGGAAATGTTAAGATTATCCTACCTAGTATGTAAACATTTTCCTGGTGTTCTGATTGGAATTCTTAATAAATCATTATATTAGTTTTGGAAGATATATATTATTTCATTGTTTTCCTATCCCACATCACTTTGTTTTATGTCGTTTAATAAAATTCTATAGCTTACTTAGGTTAAGTTTTATGTTTCTTGTTACATTTATTCAAAGATATTTTTCTCCTCTATTATGAATAAAATTATGTTTCCTTTTTCTGTTATTGAGACTTTATTTTTTTTAGCACAGTTTTAGGTTCACAGCAAAATTGAGTGGAAGGTAAGAAATTTCCCGTATATTCCTTGCCCCTACACACATATAACTCCCCCCCACAACATTCCCTACCAGAGAGGGACATTTGTTATAAGCGATGAACCTGCATTGACACATCAGAGTCAAACAGAGTCCGTAATTTACATTACAGTTCACTCTTGGTGTTGTACGTCCTGTGAGTTTGGACAAATGTATAATGACATGTATCCATCATAGTATCATACAGAGTTATTTTCATTGCCCTAAAAGTCTGTGCTTGGTCTACTCATCTCTCCTCTACCTGGCAAACCACTGAGCTTTTTAACTGTCTCCAGTGTTTGCCTTTTCCATAATGTCATATAGTTGGAATCATACACTATGTAACCTTTTCAGAGTGACTTCTTTCACTTAACAATATGCATTTAAGTTTCCTCTATGTCTTTTCATAGCTTGATAGCTCATTTCTTTTTAGTGCTTACTAATATGCCATTGTTTGGATGTATCACAGTTATCCATTCACCTACCAATGGGCATTTGGTTGCTTCCAAGTTTTGGTAATTATAAATAAAAAAGATATAAACATCCTTGTGCAGGCTTTTGTGTGGACATAAGTTTTCAACTCCTTTGAGTAAATACCAAGGAGCGTGATTGCTGGGTTGCATAGTAAGAGTTTGTTTAATTTTGTTAAGATACTGCCAAACTGTCTTCCAAAGCAGCCATACCATTTTGCATTCTCACCAGAAATTAATGAGTTCCTGTTGCTCCACATCCTTGCCAGCGTTTGGTATTGTCAGTGTTCCAGATTTTGACTATTCTCGTAGGTGTGTAGTAGTATTTTGTTGTAATTTTCATTTCCCTGATGACATATGATGTGGAACATATTTTTATATGTTTATTTGCCATCTCTATATTTTCCTTGGTGAAGTGTCTGTTAAGGTCTTTGGGCCTTTTTTAATTGGGTTGCTTGTTTTCTTATTGTTGAGTTTTAAGAGTTCTTTGTCTATTTTGGAAACAGTCCTTTATCAGATATGTCTTTTGCAAATATTTTCTCCCAGTGTGTGGTTTGTCTTCTCATTCTCTTGACATTGTCTTTCACAGGGCAGTAATTTTTAATTTTAATAAGTCCAGTTTATCAATTCTTTCTTTCATGAATTATGACTTTGGTGTTGTATCTAAAAAATCATCACCACACCCAGGTCATCTAGGTTTTTTCCTATGTTATATTTTAGGAGTTTTATAGTTTTGCATATTACATTTAGGTCTGGGATCCATTTTGATTTATTTTTGTGAGGGGTGTAGTTCAGTTTCTAGACTCATTATTTTGCATGTCAATGTCCCGTTGTTTCAGCGTCATTTATTGAAAAGATTATCTTTGCTTCATTGAATTGCCTTTGCTCCTTTGTCAAATATCAGTTGAATATGCTTATGTAGGTCTATTTCTGGACTCTCTATTCGGTTCCATGGATCTATTTGTCTCTTCTTTTACCAATACTACACTGTTGTGATTATTGTAGCTCTCTAGTAAGTCTTGAAGTCAGGTAGTGCCAGTCCTTCAACTTTGTTCCTCTCCTTCAATATTATGTTGGCTATTCAGGGTCTTTTGCTTCTCTATACAAACTTAAGAATTAGTTTGTCAATAGCCACAAAATTACTTTCTGGGCTTTTGATTGTGATTATATTGAATATTGAATCTGTAGATCATTGGGAAGAACTGACATCTTGACAACATTGGGTTTTTTTTTTTTAATCCATGAACACAGAATATCTTTCCATTTATTTAGTTCTTTGATTTTGTTCATCAAAGTTTTGTAGTTTTCCTCACATAGATCTTACATATGCATATTTTGTTAGATTTATACCTAAGTATTTCATGTTAGGGGATGCTAATGTAAATGGTATTGTGGTTTTAATTTCAAATTTCACTTGTTTATTGCTGGAATATAGGAAAGCAATTGATTTTTGTATATTAACCTGTATTCTACAACTCCATTTCCTTTTTTAAACTGGTTATTGCTAACATAAATAAGAACTTTGGGGTTTTGTATATTTATTATATGTAGGTACCTCATTAAATTTTCTTAGTATTAATTTATAATAGATTATTAAAATAGAATCTTTTAGTTTTCTAGGCGTACAGTCATATATATCTATTTCCATCTATCTATCTATCTATCTATCTATCTATCTATCTATCTATCTATCTTTATATAGTCTTATTTCTTCTAATATACTCCTTAGTTAATTTTCTTGTCTGATTGCATTAATGAGAACTTGTAAAAGTGATTGAATAATTTTGGTGAGGGAGCCATTTGTCTTAGTCAGTTTTTAATGGCTTTAGTAATTTATTGTTTAATGTAACGTTTGTTGTTGGCTTGATAGATAGGTTTTTATTATATTTAAAAAATATTAGGATTGGCTCCTGCATTTCATCAAATGCCTATTTTTCTTCAATATCAATATTATTTCCCCTCTTCAAGTAAATGTCTTCCCAAAGGGCTCTACTTTAAAAACTGTTGCTAACAGCTGGTAATAAAAATTTCACAGTTAGCAATGGATGCCATACTTGGGTAACCTGCCATACCTCTGGAGGCCATGCAGGGTGTCAGCTTGGATGTCATTTACATATCATGGGGCACGGCACACAAGACAGAAACTAGGGCCTTACAATAAGGGGTGGAGGTGAGTGTGTCACTTCTGAAGGAGCTGGGGGAGCACTCAAGTAGAGTCCAGGAAGTAAGGGCTGGGTGAGGAGAGCTGATTACCAGCTGTCATCAATCAAAATGTCAACATGAGCCTTTGAGGTAAGGGTGGGGCTGAGGGTGGAAGCCAGGCAGATCCCTCACCAAGCGTTGGGTAGAAAACTTAAGAAACCAGTGGAGCAGATACCAGTGTCTGGATGTGAACTGCAGCTGAGGTCCTGAGCCAGCCCAGGTGAATGAGGTGGTAGGAAATGAAGCGTGAGGAGCAGATGTGTGTGGTCCAATATAATCCCCATGGCTTAGGGCTCCTTGTTAAAGCCCCAAATCTTGCTCCCTGGTCTTCTTTTGGGTAGTCTTGAAGATAGAGTTTGATAGGCATCTGTGAATAAAATGCTAGATGAAAAATATTAAACAAGACACAATAATCTTTCCCAATTATTAATGATGATTTCATCTTTTACAAAGGAAGAATTATCTTATGCATTTAAAACATTTAAAAAATAATCCTTTAAAAAATGAAAACAAAACATCGTCAAAAAATGATCTGGAATATATAGAAAAATATATAGAAAAAAATAAGAATAGCTCATAATTCCATCCCTTAAAGATGACTTTAATTGACATCTTAGTGTTTTCTTCCTGTTTTTTTTAATCATCTGAGATCATCTGGAATCTATATAGATAAGCAATTATTTTGCCTTCTACACTGTTGTTATACCACAAACATGTTTTAATGTCATTAAGGTATGTGACCAGGCATTTTGTTTGTGTTCAAGCTCTATCCTCAGTGCCTAGCAGTGCCTGGCATATACACGAGGGGCTTATTTGTTGAGTGAATCTACTGAGTCATTAAAAAAAAAAATGTCTTTGTGATCATAACTTTTAAAAGCTACATGAAATTCCTCTTACGGACAGGCCCTCATTTACAGAAACATTTGAGACCACCACTCTCCTTTCTCTCCAGCCACCTGTCTTTTCACGACTCAGCCATCCAGAATCTCTAGGAGGTTCTAGAGTGTACTGGTTCTTCTTCTCACCCTCTCTGTTTGCTGCTTGATGGTTCCAGCTTAGCAGATACTTCTAGCGAGACTGCCATGCCCCCACCCGCCATTGGTTAGAGTCCCTTGTCAATAGTCCCGTAACACTTCTTGGCACAGTCCTTAGGCTCCTGGCAGCAAAGAGAAGGCACAGTCTAAATAGGTCACTGAGGAGAACTTAGTAACAGACTGTTTACAAAGGTGAGGGCAAGGTTGCAGAAAACCGACATGGGGAGGTGGGCGCACACTGGGCTAAAGCATCAGGGAAACCAAGCCCAGCTCTGAGCCTGAGGAGTCAAGAAAAAGAAGGGGTTCCCGGAGCCCAGACTCCTACCACACCTTTGGTAGGGGAGCGCATGAAGTGACAACTTGTGGCCTGGCAGGGAGGGAGTCCTCCTGTCCTCCCATTCTCCCATCTCCTCCTGGAGCCTCTATTGGTTAGCTCCATGGAAGGTAGGAGGCAAGGGAACCCTTGGATACAATTGATAAAGGAGGCTTGCAACTTACTGCTGAGAACAGGGCAGAGACGGGAGGAGAGTGTGCCAGGAGGGGCAGAGTGAGTGTCTAGCACCCGCCCAACTGTATGACCCGCGTATTGCCACCTTTTCATCCCACACTCTCATGAAAGATCCTTGAAGCCAGGAACCATGCCTTATCTCTTTAGGGGAATGTACCCCAGGAAATCACTTGAAAAGGGGAAAATCAGTCATGTGCACAATAATATTCACAACACTTCTATTTATAAGAGTGGAGGATTAGAAATGCCTCCAAAAGGGGAAGGAGTATAGCAAGCCAGTCAGGATGTGTCACTGTACAGGCATTGTACTGGGGGGGCTCTGTTAGCACCTGCGAATGGAGGCATGGGATAACAAGGACAAAAGCAAAGTCTGCTGATTATAACATGTTTGTCAAAATGCGTGATGTGTCCTGTGTAGGAAGAGATTAAAGGCATATATGTTTATGATAGTTAAGAAACACTGGCCAAATGTCACATCCCCTAACTGAAGAGACAAATAGCAAACTTCTGATAGAATTTGTCACAAAAGTTAGTGCAAAGTAGCTAGGCTAGTTAGAATGGTGCATAAGATCATGAAGGGAGATGACAACTTATTTGAGGGGATATGGGGAAGAGTCCCTTAACTACTGTCAGTTCTCCCCTAATAACCCAAGGTGGGCTTGAGGGGAGTTTGTTTGCTGAAAACTGCTTCAAAGTTTAACACACTTTCATGTGCACATGAATCCCCTGGGATCTTGATAAAATGCAGGTTCTGATTCTCTAGCTTTGGGGGGGACTGAGATTTCCCATTTCAAACAGGATCCCAGGAGATGCTGACTCTGGGAGTCCTGGCCACACGCTGCTGAGCTGCAAGGCTTTAAATCAGTAGGATTGTTTGCTTTTTTTTTCTTATCTTTTAAAATGTCTATCTGTTGTTTGTAAATATACAACGCATACTCCTTTGTCACCCACCCATCCCCAGGTTCTGATATGCCTCTGATGGAGTGCCATAGAGGATCCCTGCATCCTCTACGTCTCTCTGTCAGGCAGCCAGAACTGACTCAATTATACTTTTTTAGAGTAAGTATTTCAAAAACAATTCCTTTGGTATTCTTGACATAAATAGTACCAGGTTGAGAAGGATTTTTCAAACTACACACGATTCTCATCCATCTTTTTTCTAGCCACAGTTAATTTTATGGTTGCTATCTTGTGTTTCTCATACTATTTTCATATTTAAAATTCTCCATGAATCCTCCCAACTTCATATATTCTTCACAACAACCCTATGGAGGTGATGGAGGCAAGGCTTTGATAATGTCGAATTCCAAATACTATCGAGTTATCTAGTGTGATTCTACTAAACTACATAGGAAATAGGTCCTTAGAAAAGATAAACATTTGCTATTTATTTTCATGATTCTCAAAGGTTGAGTCAGGTTCTACTGTAGCTAGCTCTTGCTGTAGAATGAATCTCCTGTGGGAGGAAATATCCATCCTCATTGATGCCGTTAAACATCCTCCTTTTTCAGGTATCATTTCATTGCCACTGAAATACCCTTATTTTGCACATGTCAGCAAAGAAAACATTTCTACTATGGTTAAAGTTAAGGTGTTTGGTTAAAGTTAAGGTTATTTTCTCTTTCACTCACATTGAAAAAATATGGAGAATGTAAAGTAAGCTCCTATTTACACAAGTAGCCTTCATTACTGATCATATTTTCTAGCTGTGGATTTAAAAAGGAACTTCTAGACCTAACAATCTGAGAATAACCCACGTAATTCTGCTTATTTTTTTCTTCCCCCTGCCTTATCCCTCTTCACTCCGTTTTCTTTTCCTAGCCTAATGTTGTTAAACTGTTCTGAAGGACAAGTGGAAAGGACTGTCCTCCACCGTGATCCCAGACTCACCTCAGTGGGGCATGTCACCTCCTGTGAGGGGGTGAACACATCCAAATACACGAGCTGGGGTGAGGAGTTGGGCAGGGCTGACGCTGTCTCCGTGGCTGTATCCCTGACTTAGTGTGTGGCCTTGGGTATACCAGTTAGACTGTTTGGCTAAATCTCCTCTCTCAGAATGCTACCCATTCCCTGTAAATCAAGAAAGCAATTCTGGAGGAATTATGGCATCTTTGTCCTCACAGACAGTTTGTGAAGATTTGAGATGAACTCTGTTAATAGATTTGTTCTCTGGCCCCAGTTCCTTACATTGTTTATACATATGAAGATCTGACAGTTAAATTTGCAAACTTGTTACAACGATGTTGCTAACCTTTTTTTGACATCAGAGGGATTATTCATTATGAATTTGTACCAACTGGACAAAGAGTTAACCAAGTTTACTATTTGAAAGTGTTGAAAAGGCTGCGTGAAAGTTAGACGACCTGAACTTGTCGCCAACAATTCATGGCTCTTGCATCACGACAATGCACCAGCTCACACGGCACTGTCTGTGAGGGAGTTTTTAGCCAGTAAACAAAAAACTGTATTGGAACACCCTCCCTACTCACCTGATCTGGCCCCCAGTGATTTCTTTCTTTACCGAAGATAAAGGAAATATTGAAAGGAAGACATTTTGATGACATTGAGGACATCAAGGGTAATACGATGACAACTCTGATGGCCATTCCAGAAAAAGAGTTCCAAAATTGCTCTGAAGGGTGGACTAGGCACTGGCGTCAGTGCATAGCTTCCCTAGGGGAGGACTTCGAAGGTGACTGTAGTGATATTCAGCAATGAGGGATGTAGCACTTTTTCTAGGATGAGTTCTCGAACTTAATTGTCAGACCTCATACACATACACGGTGTGATCAAAAGACATGGTGAATGTTTAGATAAAAAAAAAAATTATTACAGTAAAAGACACATTGCCGTTAATCTCCCTCAAAATACCTCCTCTTGCTCCAAACACACATATCCCATTGTTCTTGCCACTTTATGAAGCAGTTCTGGAAGTCCTCTTTCATGAGTGGCTTTAGTTTATCCTCCATCATGACAACATTCCATGTCACATATCGCTTCTGGTATGACAATTTCTGTCAAATAAAAACATTTACGGTGTGTCCTCATCCACCTTATTCACCGGATCTGGCACTGTGAGACTTCTGGCTCTTCCCCAAAATCAGAATGATTCAGGACATCGAGGCAGCCACGACAGCGCAACTAAAGATGGAGCGCTGTCATGATGGAGGATTAACTAAAGACACTCACGAAAGAGGCCTTCCAGGACTGCTTCAGAAAGTGGCAAGAACGATGGCATAAGTGTGTTCAAAGCGAGGGCGAGTATTTTGAGAGGGATTAATGGCAGTGTGTCTTTTACTGTAATATTTTTTTTCATTGATTTAAATGTTCACTGTATTGTTTGATCACATGTCCTATCTCTCACACAAGAGAGGATCTACTCTCACAGGTTCTAAATTTGTGTGTGCATGCGCGTGTATCCACTTACAGAGAGGCAAAAAACTGAAATGTATTAGTAAATAGACATTTGCCTGGGACCTCTTCTTTGTCATCACTCCCCTCCCTGCAAAAACATTGCCCCTAGCCACTTACCAGAAATGTACATAACTCATTAATAAATACCTCAGATTTGTTCAGTTTTCTTATTCCTCAAGCACGTACCTATTCTTTTACTGTCCCAAGCAGTTAAATATGTTTGTATCAATGTTTGCCTTTCTCACTTTCTTTTTAAAATTAAATACTACCTTTGCTCCCCGACACCAAACCCTTTGAACCTTAGTTTTACAACACAAACCAGGAAAAAGGCAGGTTCATAGGCTTGGAGGGATGGGAACAAAGCTGTTTGCTGAACCATCTTCTTTTTCTTCCTTGTGGAAAAAGTGTATTTATAGGTTTGGAGGCAGACTTTTTTTAGGGACTTCCAGGCTACTAATATTCTCTCCCTTTTTGCACAATTCCTCTCCCAGGCGGAGACTCCCACAAGTCTCTATGACCTCCACAGAGAATAAAGCTCCTTGGATACATTCTCATTTGGAAATGTTCTACAAACAAGAAGTTCGGAGCTGCGGGATCTGCAGGCCCAAGGCTGTGCCGTCTCTCCCCAGTAACAGGAATGCCACCTGCACCGTCTCTAGCAGAGGGAAACATGCTGCCTGGCTTGGATGAAAAGCATCTAAGCTAGAGAGGGACATGCAGGAAAGGGATTAAAACAAAAGTGAGGTCAATTTGCATTCAGATGTTTGCATTAAATATTAATAGGGCTTGGGGGTGAGGGTAGCTTCTCCTTCATTCACACTCAGGTTGCCATGGTTGCCTGGGGTTTGCAGGGCTGGCTCTGGGAGGAAGGAGGAAGGCGAAAGGGAGAAAGGGAAAAGTAGACCATACCCCTGAGAGCAGCTCAGGGGTCAGGCCCTCACCCTGTGCCCTGGCACTGAGACCCAGACCACTAAAAGCAAGTTCAAGGAATTGAAAGCCATGGAAGTTTCCAGCAACCACAGAACATCTGGGGCCAATCTGTAACCCATGAAACACCTTGCTTTAAAAAGCAATAAACTGAATTTAGGGTCAACAGAGAACACCCGTGCGGGGGCTGGAAAGCGTGTACAGTGTCTGACTGATTGAAGGGTCCTGTGAGTCCCTCAGGCAAGGGTCGGAGAGTGCCTTCAGGCTTTTTCCTCAGCCCGTGGGGCCGCCAGCCCCAGGGCTTTCTTGATCTAATTCATGCACTTCAGCCCTGGGTAAAGAGGACGCCATGGGCAGGCAGGCCTGCAGCCCCTCCCCATCCATCTCCAGCTCTTGGAGGGAGGTGGGGAGGCTGTACTATTGGTGACCGTGGAGGGAGCTGTAGCTGAGGAAATGATGCTCCATGCCCAAGATGGGCTTTGCGGTGGCAGAGGGCCTTCCCAGAGGAAGCCCTGGCAGCCAAGTGTCTGGTCAGGAGAGCTTTTTGTATCTTCTTTCTTGTATCTCTCTTTTTTATTTTTTTGTTTTTTGAGAATGAGGGCCTCCCATTGCCTCTAAACGCACACCAGCTGATTGTTGACTTAGCCTTCCTGCAAGGCTTGCTCTCCTCACCACGTCTGGGCCTGTCTCTGTGTTATCATCCACAAGGGAAACGTGGAAATTTCCATTGCTCCCCTCTAATCCAACTCTAGTCTTCACTGGCCAGGCTGCCCTGACAGGGTTGTGGTCATACAGCAGAGACTTGTTGTCAGGCTTGGCATCACCTGGACATCTCTGAAAAGTTCAGGTGCCCAGATGACACATGGCCCAAGAAAATCAGAATGTCTAGGAGTGGATCCTAGGCTCAGGAGCGTTTAAAACTTCAAGTGTGATTCCAGTGGCTGCCAAGTTTGAGAGCCCCTGGCATGGGGTTTTGAGCACATCTAATTGTCTGACTTGACTGTTGGCTTTTCTGCTGGTACTAGCTTTGGGCAAGTGGTTTACTGCTCTCTGCCTCAGTTTCCTCATCTGCCCAATGGAATAATAATGGTGCCAATTATGGCACATAGTATTGGTGTGAGGATTAAATGAGTTCATATGCCCCAGGGGTTTAGCAATTGGCAGGCACATAGCACACTGCACTGGCCGATTGTATGTCAGAGAGCACACCTGAAGAGGGACATTGACACATGCAACAGGTAGGATGGTGAAGGAGCCGGAGTATGTGTCTCATGAAAGAGGTATAAATAACTGGAGCTGTTTCTGTTGGAAAGGAGGAGGCTTTGTTGACATATCATGGTTGTCTTCAGATTCCTATCAGATTGGAAAGGAATGTGGCTCGTTTTGCTTGACTGTGAATGGAAAGTTTCCAACAGAGCCATTCAGCAGGACGGACTATCATGGGGACCGAGTGCCTGGGCACTGGGTAGTCCAGCAGCGGTGGCACGGTTTTGGGTGCAAATGTTATAGAAGGAATCATACCAGAATGGCGTGACTTCGAAGGCCTTCCCCAGCCCTTGCCCTGTACGTACTAAGCACTACGAAATATTAGCTATTATTAAATGCTCTCTTGAAGTGGGCAAGGACTGGCAAATGTGGTGATGGATGCCAGAGGTGAGTCTAAATCTGTGTCCAAGAGAGGATCAAGGTCCAACCAGGTGGAGTCAAACTTGTTTTCAAGTCAAAGGGGTGTGTGAACCTGGGCTGAGCAGTGGAGCTTGGTCTGTGCAGGTCTGGAGCAGGCGATGACCAAGAATCCAGCAGGGTGTGTGTGTGTGTGTGTGTGTGTGTGTGTGTGTGTGTGTGTGTGTGTGTGTGTGTGGTCTGGCACTTCTGCTGTATGGAGGGGTCAGGATGCCCAGAGGCCCTTTTGTGTTGAACCCTAGATACAGGATAGATGGGTGGGTTGGCTTTGTTTAAGGCAGAGGATCAATGAAGTGGACGCTCTTTTGAATGTGAAGCTTTCAGTCTTGGCAGTTTCCCATCCATGACACCCGTGGCCCGTTCCTCACCATCCTACTCTCTTGACTCACCCTGTCTTCTTCTCACTGTGTAGTTTCCTACTGAAACTCATCTATTTTAGGAGAACTCTCCGAAGCCTATTTTACTTGCAGGTTTTTTTAGGGGTGGGGTGGGGAACCGTACTAGTTGTGACACTATTTCATTAGAAATCAAGTTAAACTTCTCTTGTAATGAGTCCACCCTTCTTCACTCTTCCATTTTTGTCTAGCGCACAGTCTGCCACTTCCCTTCCGAGGTGCTTGGCAGGTGGTGTCAGCACATGGCTCCTGGTCCTCCCTCCACATTGCCCTGCCCTCCTCCTCTGCAGTGCGTGCGAGGCTGTCTTCGTTCATACGTCTCCCTCCCATCCTGGTCGCCTGCATCTCTCTTGTCAGTGCACAGACACACCCTGGACGGCACTGCCCTGCAGGGTGGCCATTTGTAAGATCTCCATCTCTGAACTGCCCTCGGGAGCCACGGCCCTGTGTCCTTCCTCTGTCCCATTCACCCATTCACTCAAAGAAGAGGTCCCATAAAGCTTTGCTGTCACTGTGGCCCCTGGTGCCCGCCCTATTTGGGTGCATCTGTTCCCTCCCTCGCTGTCGTGTTTGGATTCCTTGGCAAAGTTCTCAAAAGTGCCTGATTCCCTTACCCTCTTGACCTTCCCTCTGTATCTTCCCAGATGACCCTGTCATGCACTCCTGATCCCAAACTGCTGAATTCTGTTGAAGGGATTTGTGCACCAAAAGTAATGGGACCCACTGCCTGTTCCTGGTCTCAGACTCTAGCTGTGTCCTCGGCCATCTTCCTTGAACTCCATTTTTAGCTCCCTATCACATTCCCACAACAGCTGCTCTGAATCTTTTCCACTCTGCTCAAGCCCTGACTGACCCTGCTACTCCTCACCCCAGAACAGACCACTTTCCTACACTGGCTAAGAAACACACCCCTCAGCGGTGCTGAGCTTTCTTCTTCATTTTCTTCTTCCTCACTTCCTCTCTTCTTTCCTTTTATATGGATAATTTCTTATTCTTTTTTTCCTTTCATCCTGTTTTGGGGAAGAAATGTTTCTTACTCTTGCTAAAGCTAAGGCTTCTGCCTATGCCCCTAGCTCTATCATGTCTTCTTCCTCTGCAATCTTGCTCTTTTGTTACCTCTCTTCATCTTCAAACCCCATTTCCTCTGAGCCCTGAGTTCTTGAGACTTACTCTAATTTCCTTCACTTTAAAAAACAACCAGTAACAAAATTCTTACTTTGTCTCTTCCTCCACCCCTCCATTATCATCTTTCTCATTCTCTCAATCCAGGTTCCACTTTCCTTCCTTGACCCAGCCAAACTGAGCTAATGTCCCTGAAATGTGCTTGCTGTCTCTCTCCTCCCTGGGAGGCAGCCTTGTGAAGTGGAAAAAGCACCGATGTTGGAGTCAACCACACAGGGATTTAAATCCTGTCTTTGCACCATATGTGTTAGAAAATCTTGACCCTCCCTTGGCACACTATTAATCTTTCCAAGCTTCAGTTTCCTCCTCTGGAAAATGGATGCACCTAACCCATTGGGTTGCTGTGAATGCTACATGATTATACTTATAAGTGCCCAACATATAGTTGGTACAAAATGAAAAATATTCCCTTCTATCCCTTGTATCAGCTAATGATGATTCCTTCACGTAGTATACCTTTGCTTTCTTCCAGATGCCTGTCGAGTTTTCATCTACACTTCAAGGTCTACTCCCATCCTTTCCTCTCTACCTGCTGGGCCCAACTTCCTCCAGTTGTTTTTTCTCTGACCCTTGTTCCTCTGTTACAGCAGGTGCTGTGGTGCACCCTGCCTCAGGATGTAGCAAGATCATTTGTACATATTTCTCTGGCCTCTCGTGAAATCAAGAGCCTCTGCGGGCAGGGGTATTGAGTTTATCTTTGGATCTTTCTAGAGTGCCTATCAGACTTCCTTACATGTAACAGCTATTCAGTAAATGTGAAATTTGAAAGAATTTTAAAAGAATTGCTTGCTGCTAAGTATCTCTTTATAACCTAAAAAGAGAGAGAAAAGAAAATTTAAGCTGATCTCTTTCTCACCCAAGGATATGTTACCTCACCTTGTAGAATTTACAGTGAAATGGTGATTTATAATGTAAATCAACGTAAAGACCTGAAAAAACAAACCAACAAACAAAAAAAACCTCTTGATGATGACCATCAACAAGTCTAGCCCGATTTTTGTGGTTCTTCTGCTACCTATAGGTAATTATTTGCCTTCTGATTACTAAGGTCCTCTTTTGGTAAGTAATTAAGATGTTCCCCACTTGGTGGAATTGATAAGTTTTTTCATGTGGAAGAGGAAATGGTAAGACTAGCCAATATCTAAGATTCCTTCTAGCTCGAACAATCTATAATGCAATGCTCATATGTTGCAAGTGTGACATAATTAAGACACTCAGATATGAAACAAAAACTCATAGACAGAGACAGTACTTTAGTGGTTACCAGAGGGTTGGGGGGTGGGAGGAAGGAGATGAGGGTAAGGGGGATCAAATATATGGTGATGGAAGGAGAACTGCCTCTGGGTGGTGAACACACAGTGGGATTTATAGATGATGTAATACAGAATTGTACACCTGAAATCTATGTAATTTTACTAATGATTGTCAGCCCAATAAACTTTTTAAAAAAAGACACTCATATATAGAACTGACCAAGGATGCATTTCATATTTATCGTGTAATGAAAGTTCTTTGAGGAGCGCTGTTTTCTGCAGGTACATTGACTAAGTTATTTGTTCATATAATAAGTATTTATTAAGCGTGGACTGTGTGCCTGGTTTGGTGTTGGGTGTTGGGAACCCAATAATAACTCAGGCCAGGTCTTAGCAGGGTTGCTGGCTGGCGTTCGGCATACTCTTCCTGGGAAGGGAAGATGCACGTGGTGGGCTGTGGGCTAGGCTGGGCAGGGCGGCTGCTGGGGCTTAGTGGCTATCAGGAGGACAGTCGGAAGGGATATTCTTCAGCGGCAGCACCTGCCCCTCCTGGCAGGCCCCTCCATGCAGTTACCCTGGTTGTGAGTCTCTGGGCTTGTCACATTATCCACAGGCAGCCTGAAATGCTCCTGCTATACACAACAGCTTCCCTCAATTCATCTTTCAATCTGGAGGATTTACAAAGCTTTATACCATTAAGAGCAAGATCTCAACAGCATGCCGTATGGGAAAAACATGTTTTGCTCCTGTCCATATACGTATTAGTGTGTAAGCTCTTCTGGGCAGGGACCCATTTCATGTGTCATGTTCTCTGTGTAAAACTTCATGCCCTCACAGGGCCGATGTTTCAGAAATTTGGGTCTATAACTTCACCTGAGATCAACATTTAGGAATTAACAACTGTTCATGGCTAGTGTTGAGTTGTCCACATTTTATAGTGGGGCACATGGGTCTGAATCCTATTTTATATGCGCCAAGAAAACAAAAGACGGTGGAGGAGAGAATGCCTGTCTTATTCAGAGCCAAGCCCTCTTCGTGGCTTCAGAGCAGCAGGCTGATCTCAGAACCATGGCTTTAAATCCTTCAGGTGCTGAAGGTTAAAACGGAGGACAGGTGAGGGGGAGGTTGTCCACGTGTGTGCTCCCTTTACCTGCCCACTTATTGGATGGGTGTGCCTCATTGGGGGATGGTTCAGAAAGCATACAGACTGCCTCTAAGGACAGCGATGTCACAATAGGGCCATCTGGGGACCGTGGATGGAAAGGGATATGGGGACTCTCTCCCAGTTCTGCTGTGGTGATTTGGGGGCAGCTTATGAATCCCTTTCTTCTCTCCTCCTGGCTGACCCTGCAACTGCGGATCACCTGTCAGAAGCCTGTATGAGAAGACTCAGTGCATCACTTAGGTCTCGATGTACACCGAAGTTACAGACAAAGCAGAGAGGAGGGGCAAGCCGAGAAGAGGAGACCGGGAAAGGTCTGTGGCCCTGCTGGCTTCTCTAAGTGTTTCAGGAGGGGGAGGGCAGAGCACAGTGGGGAGAGAGAAGAGGTGACACATAGCACTGGAAGCTTTCCAAGGCAGAGTCTCCTGGTTCTTGGACAGGCAGGTCCTCAAATAAGGAGTCTTGAGGCCCCCAGCCTATCTTTCTGTCCCTGAGCGTCATCTACCCCCAAGTAGTAGATCTTGTCTGTGTTTGCAGCAAATTTGGCTAAAATCTCCCTGCATGTTTCCAGCCTAAGTAATCCTGGCTCACGTTTGGGTAGGGTTTGGCTGTTTCCCCAGCCTGTTCACATTTGCTCTCATTCTCATCTGATTTGATCGTACAACAGCTGTAGGTGGTGGGCAGGGTAGGTACGTATTACTCATCCCGGTGTATAGGTGATGAATTTAAGGCTCAGGTCTATCTTCATGATGAAATCCTACAGAGTGCCACTGGTGTCCAAAATACTTAACTTCTTTCATTATATGATACTGTCCGTGTAGTAGAGGGACAGTTAGTAGGACACTTCAATGGATGTGTTACCTTGCAGATTCCAACATGTAATTTGACAGAAAGATAATAATGACTAGCCCAGGTTAAACTGGACAAAGCCTGGGGACAGAGAAGCTGAGGGCCTACTAAAGAGGTCATGAGCCTCACCCCTGCTAGAGGGGATCACCGCCACCATGGTCAGCCCAGGGCATATCCCTCACTCTTGAAGAGAGCAGCTGATCTAGGAGTCCTCTCATCTCTGACAAGCCCACAGATTTAATCTGCTCTAGGGACACGGCATGACTGAGCTAAGTGAGTGCAAGTGCCTTTTACCTTTAAAGTTTTCTTAGCTCCTCCCAGGGGACCAACAAGAATGAAAAGGGAACAGCAGGGGGTATCGCACCTGCTACATTTCTGACCAGCCAAAGAAAACTTTACTAACAACCAACAGAAAATACTAGCAGCCATTGTCAAAAATTCATGGGGGAGGGGAGTCATCACTTTGTGAGGGGTGTAAATGTCTAACTATTACATTGTTTTGTACACCTGAAACTAAGAATAAAAAAATCCAGGGAGAACAGAATGGCTTAATTTGGCCAGTTGGGAACAGTTCGAGATTGAAATAAAACCGCGGATTAGGTAGGATAAATAAATCATCTTCTGTTACCTTCCTCTCTCTGGCCATTTTATCAGGTGTAATTTGAATGTTGCGGACACGCACTCACCAAATATATTGCCATGTGATCACACGAAATTTGAACTCGTAAATATTACGATCACAGAAATATGCAATTTGTTTCAATTATTATGTTACATTTCCTATTTTAATGTAATATGGATTTTTGGTTGCAAATAAAGATAAACACAGTCATAAATGTACTCTTGAGGACAAAAAAGAGATGTCTCCTATCTCTCTCATAAACTAAAAATGTGACCAACACTTGTTCTGCTTGTCAATAAAAACATCAGAGACAAAATCAACCATAGACCACTTACTGAGAAAATCCAGGAAGGCCCACAGCTGGCAGGTGGATTGTATTGGCCTGTTATCCATGGTGCCAGGTGGGTACCCATGGGGCTTCACTGGGAGAGACAGATGCTCATTCTACATTTAGATTTGCACATCCAGGAACTGAAGCAAACAGTGCTAGCACCATAAGAGACTTAGAGCAGAAAGTATTTTAATTAGGACCCCCTCCTTATGTATCATTGTTAGAATCAAGGAATTTATTTTATTGCAGGTGCAATGCAATGGTATGCTGTGAAAACTCATGTACAGTGGGCTTATCACATACTTACCACTCACAAGGCAGTGGACCGTTTGAAATAGGAACAGTTGTGGGGAGGAGGGAGATAAGGGACTAAAGGGTCAGCTTGCATGGTAGAATGAATGGATGTTGACACAAAAAGTACTAATTGCAAGTGAATGAAAATATCAGTTGCTACTATAACAGGATGTAAAATCTTTTAACATCTTAGACAATTTAGACTAGAAAATCGGTATGTTGCTAACTGATCTTTAGATCTGACTCAACACTCAGTTTCCAAAGTGTCATGTTTTAGTGTAATGTGTAAATAGCTTCTGGAGTCAAAGCTGGCTCATGATTCCAAGGCTCAGGTGACGAGAGCAGAACTGCTATCCCCAACATTTCAATAGAATCAGTTACTCTGGGAGGATGTCGCCAGAGCTGGCCCAGAAAAAGGAAATTTGAGAAGGTAGTCTTGAATACTAACTTACATTTTGTTTTATTATTATATTTTCAATTTTAAAAAATTAAATTTGTTGGGATAACATTGGTTAATAATATTGTATAATTTTCAGGAGTGCAAGAATATAATTCAACATTTGTGTACTCTACTGTACGCTCACCACCTGAAGTCTAGTCTCCTTCTGTCACCAGATATTTAATCCTCTTTTACCCACTTCGTTCTCCCTCCAGCCTCTTCCCCTCTGGTAACCACAATTCTGTTGTTTGTGTCTATGAGTTTGTTTTTATTTGTTTTATTGCTTGTTACTTTTTGCTCTATATTCCAATTATGAGTGAAATTATATGTTTTGTCCCTTCCATCTGACTTATTTCACTTAGCATGATACTCTCAAGGTCCATCCATGTTGTCACAAATGACAATATTTCATCTCTGTTATGACTGAATAGTATTCCATTGTGTGTGTGTGTATGTATATCATATCTTCTTTACCCATTCACCCATCAATGGACAATTAGGTTGTTTCCATGCCTTGGCTATGCTGCAATGAACATAGGGGTACATATAGCTTATGAATAAGTGTTTTAATATTTTCATGCACAGAAGAGGAATTGCTGGATCATGTGGTAGTTCGATTCTTTTTTCAAAAAGATTTGTATTAAAATATGGCTAACATACAATATTATGTTAGTTTCAGGTGTACACAATAGTTATTCAACATTTATAGACCTAAAGAAATGATCACCATGATAAGTCCAGCAACCATCTGACACTGTACCACACTATCACAATATTATTGACTATATTCCCCATGCTGTACAGTACATCCTGTGACTTATTTGTTTTATGCCTGGAAATTTGGACCTCTTATTCCCCTTCACCTTTTCCCCCCTTTTAAAATTTTTCAATTACAGTTGACATTCAATCATATGTTATATTAATTCCAAATGTACAGCATAGTGGTTAGGCATTTGTATAATTTGAGAAAAGATCTCCCTGACTAGGGTTTCCAGGGGGGAATTCCCACCTGTTCTCAGGAATTTTTTTTTTTTTTTGCTTTCCTGTTCCCAAATCCTGAGAAAAGTTGATTGGGAAATCGGGAAAATTGGCTCCTTGAACCCAGTAATACCCACAATGGGAAATAAATGTACTACTCAGAATGTATCTCAGACATTTTTCCTATTTACTGCTAGAGTTTCCGGATGGGAATTCCCGCCCATTCTTAGAATTTTTTTTCGCTTTTTCATTCCCGAATCCTGAGAAAATTCGGTTGGGAAATTGGGAAAATTGGTTCCTTGAACCAAGGGGATCTTGAACCAAGATCAGCTGTCACTTTGTTGTAACGCTTCATCGTGAAGAACAGAAAACAATTTATATCTCGGGATTCGGGAAGGGGAAAGTGAAAAAAAATTCCTGAGAACGGGCGGGAATTCCTGCCTGGAAACCCTATCCCTGACTAGTCTAGTACTCACCTTGCAATATACATAGTTATTACCATATTATTGACTATATTCCTTATGCTTTACTTTACAACCCCATGATTATTTTGTAAATACCAGTTTGTACTTCTTAATCCCTTCACATTTTTCACTCTGCCCCCAACCCATTCCCATCTATCCTCCCCCAAAAATCTAGTATCCATCTGGCACCATACATAGTTATTATAATACAATTGACTATATTCCTTATGCTATACCCCACATCCCCATGACTGCTTTATAACAACCAATTTATAGTTAATCCCTTCCTCTTTTTCACCCACCCCCACAACTGCCCTCCTTATTGGCAACCATCAAAATGTTCTCTGTATCTATGAGTTTGTTTTAGTTTTTTTTTTCCCCCTGAGATTCCACATGTAAGCCAAATTACATTGCATCTGTCTTTCTCTGTCTGACACTTCACTCAGCACAGTACCTTCCAGGTCCATCCATGCCACCATGGATAGCAAGAATCCATTGGCTTCCATGGTCCAGCAGTATTACATGGTATATATGTACTACTTCCTCTTTATTCATTTTTCCAGTGACAGACACCCAGGCTGCCTCCACATCTTTGCCATTGTAAACAATGCTGCAGTGAACATATGGATACACACATCCCCTAGAAGTAGCATTTGGGTTTCATCAGATAATTACTCTGAAGTGGAATTACTAGGTCCTTCTTTGTCTCTTGTTATAGCTTTTGTTTTGTTTACTTTGTCTGGTATAAGTATTGTTACCCCAGGTTTTTTGTTTGTTTGTTTGTTTGTTTCCATTTCCATGAAATATCTTTTTCCATCCTTTTATTCAGTCTGTGTGTGTCTTTCAATCTGAATTGATTTTCTTGTAGGCAGCATGTATAAGGGTTTTTGTCTTCTTATCCATTCAGCCTTCCTATATCTTTCGATTGGAGCATTTAATGCATTTACATCGAAAGTAATTGTTGATAGATATGTAGCTATTGCCATTTTATTATTCACAATTTTGATTTTTTTCAGCTTAAAGAAGTTCCTCTAACATTCCTTGTAACACTGGTTTAGAGGTGATGAACTCCTTTAGCTTTTTCTTGTCTGAGAAGCTCTTTATCTGTCCCTTGATTCTAAATGATAGCCTCGCTGGGTAGAGTAATCTTGGTTGCAGGTCCTTACTTTTCATCACTTTGAATATTTTGTGCCAGTTCTCTGGCCTGCAAAGTTTTTGTTGAGAAATCAGCTGACAGTCTTATGGGGGCTCCCTTATAAGTTACTAGTTGCCTTTCTCTTGGTGCTTTTAGGATTTTCTGTTTGTCTTTAACCTTTGTCATTCTAATTATAAGGTGTCTTGGTGTGGACTTTCAGTCATTATTTCTTTAAATAGCTTCTCAATCCCTTGCCTTTTCTCTTCTCTTTCTGGTACCCCTATGATGCGAATGTTGTTATGCTTGATGTTGTTCCAGAGGTCTCCTGTCCTCATTTTTTTGGATTCTTTTTTCTTTTTGCTGTTCTGATTGGGTGTTTTCTGCTACTTCATCTTCCAAATCACTGATTTGATCCTCTGCTTCATCTAGTCTGCTGGTAGTTTCTTCTAGTGCATTCTTCATGTCAGTTATTGTATTCTTCACTTCTGACTAGTTCTTCTTTACATTTTCTATGTCCCTTTTTTATGCTTGCTATCTCTTTGTTGAAGTTCTCACTAAGTTTCTTGAGCATCCTTATAACCATTGTTTTGAATTCTGTCTCTGGTAGGTTGCTTGCTTCCATTTTATTTAGTCTTTTTTTTCTGGATTTTTCTCCTATTCTTTCATTTGGGATGTATTTCTTTGTTTCCTCATTTTGGCTGCCTCTCTGTTTCTACATATTAGGTAGATCTTCTATGTCTCCCAGTCTTGGCCAGGTGTAGGCCAGGTACTACACATACTTATGTAGTAGGTGCCCTGTGAGGCCCTGGCACAGTCTCCCTGGTCAACTTGCATCGGGCACTTCAGGAATATCCCTTGTGTGGGTTGTGTGTGCCCTCCTGTTATAGTTGAGCCTTGATTGCTATTGGCACATCAGTGGGTGGGATTGACCCTCAGGCTGATTGGCTATGAGGTTTGGACATGTTTATAGCTTACAGGCTGCTGTACAGGGGGCTTACCCCACTGAGTGGAATTCGCCCCAGTGGGCTCTGGTGTCTGTTGAGACTGCCCTTTGGGTGTGCCACTTGTGGGGCTAATTGGGTGGTATTCTGCTGTGGTCTGAGCCAATTTCCAGGTATGTTGATTCTCTTAGGAGGGGCTCTAGTGCTGGTTGGTTCTCTTAGGAGGAGCCTTTTAGGAGGGGCCCCAGTGCTGGCCCAGGTCACCCACTGCCTGTGAACAGACAGGGACTACCTGGTAGGAGCTACAAAGTGATCTGCATTGTTCACTGACTGTGCTAACCCTGAGGGCAGATGGGAGAGGCCAAGCTGTGAACCAATGATGGCTGCCACAAGTACCAGGCCTGGGGTAGCTCCATAAAATGCCAGACACCCCGAGGCCTGCTGCCACCTGCTGACTTCCTTAAGGTTTATTTACTGCTAAAGCCTTGTGTGGTATGGAAGTTGGGTCAGGCAGGGTCTCAGGGGGTCACTAGAGTGGGAAGAGTTGTAGTCACTAGGTTAATATAAATTCTGGTTTCATGTCAGTGCTGAGTCTGGATTTACTTACCAAAGTCTCAAAGCATACTAAGGCCAGTTGCCACCTGCCTGGGGCTGATAGTTTCCCAAAGAGTGCAATTTGGGCAGAGCTAGCTGCTCGTGCAAAGTAACTCTGGTGTTGGGCGAGTTGGGTGGGGGTGGGGGTGTCACGGTGAGTCAGCAGGGTGGAGCTAGTGGAGCTCACCAGGCCAATCAGAATCAGATTTGGCCGTGTGAGGTTGGGCTCAACACAGGAAAGATGGTGGTCGCCTGCCGGCTGCATGGGAAGAGAACCCCACAGAAGGAAAATGGCAACTGCCCTTTGGCCCTCACTATGAAGCCACACCTCTCAGTCTGCCTTCCCCTCCCCCCCCCTCCCCGTATGTTTCTGACAGACTCTGAGTTATTGCCCCTTAGCTGGAGCCCAAGATGAGTGCCTGAGAGTGAGAGAGTCTGTGTGCAGGCTGTTTAAGAGGATGTCTGAGTTTCACACAGTCTTCTGACTCACCTGGATGGTTAGAATCCCCACTGTTTTTCACAGCCAGATGGGGGGGACTCATCTTCTTAGCACCAGAACTCCAGACTGGGGAGACTGGATAGCTGCTGGGGACCCTTGCTCCTCTGGGGGGAACCTCTGCGGCGAAGATATCCCTCCTGGTTTTCAACCACCACACGGAGGTTTGGGGCTAGCCTGGTTTGTGTCTCCACCCCTCTGACCAGTCTCGATATGGCTTCTTCTTTACATCTTTAGTTATAAAACTTCTGTTCAGGTAGACTTCAGATGACTCTCTAGGTTGATTGTTCTATAATTTAGTTGTAATTTTAAAGTGTTCATGGAAGGAAGTAGGCACAGTGTTTATCTACTCTGCCATCTTGGATCTCCCTAACTTACATTTAAACAAAATGCTTATTAATCAATATCTATTTAATCAGAAATGTCAATTAATAAGAATGTTTGTATATGCCATTTTCTTAGAAGACAAGGCAAATAGTCACAAAGCATTTTTTTAGCAAACAATAAAATGAACAGCAACTATCATTTGCTGTTCTATTCTCTTTTTAGGTGCTTTGTTACACAATAAGCACATGGTAGATATTGTATCCACTTTACATATGAGGATACTAAATTTGAGAGGTTAAATTATCTTGGCCAGTAACAGGGCTAACAAAAGGTAAGACTCTGATTTCAAAGCCCATGTTTCTTTTTGCTCAACTGCCTCTGTGAAATGTTTATTTAGAAAACTCTCCTGTAGGGTCCATCCAGGGTCCATAAACATTTTAACTCAATCTCCAATGGTTTTTACATATATATATGTATATGTATATACATATATATGTATATACATATACATATATATACACACACATATGTATATATACATGCATATACATGTACATATGTATATACATACATAAACACACATACAGAGGGTGCCAAAAACATGTATACACATTTTAAGAAAGGAAAAACTATTAAAATTATGATACTCAATATATACCAATAACAAAAGAGGAATACAAGTCACGTTTGACTTCTGCAATAGGAGGTGCTCAAAGTGGTTACCATCAGGGTCCAGACACTTCTGATAACGGTGAACTACTGCTTGAGCAACGGTGCCCACATTTTTTTGGCACCCCAGGTATATCTATGTACACATGTGGAATGGAATGTAAAGGAACATATCACCTGTTTACTGCAGACAGAGCCTTCCTGGGGGCATTTCCTTAGTCATCAAATTCTTAGGTTCTGATGAAATGTTATCTAGGGGGATGACTCATGCTAACCAAACTGATTGATCAAACAGGTCTTTTTTTTTTTTAATAATGTGTTTTTATTTCTCTCAATTTTAAAAATGTGAACATTCTGTAATTCAGCCACAGCCTTTACTTCCAGGTGACTTCTTCATTGGGTCTCAATTCCCTTTTAAACAACAAACTCTTGTTCCGGAAGGCAGTTAGCTTTTCATCATTCCTTCTGCCTAGATAACATCCAAGGACAAATCCCATAGGGACAAGTATATGTACCCAGTGGTCACGTACAATCTGAATTACGTTCATCATGAATGCTGCGGTCTCTACGCCAACAGCGACCCCTTGTCCAAGGGCAGCGGACGATCAGACAGATCTTGATTTGCCAATTAAATGTCAGCAGAAGTGATAAAATTCACCAAATTTCTTTCTCACTGTGTGGTGGTTATAGAAGCATGTTTTGAGATGGAGCCTCCAGCCTGGGGTCCTGAGTGTCTGCTGAGCTGACCTGTGGTTGGTAGTAGAGGGAGAGGGAAGTAACTTGCTATTTAATCAACAGAGGTGATGGAGTTGTTTTTTATGTATATAACCTAGCCTCTCCTGACTGATACAGTAAACTGGCCACTCCCTCTGATATAGCAATGGTTAAAAATCCCGTTCCAAGCAAGTGAATGAGAGGGCACTTCAGCTCAAATAAGCTTTTTAATGTAACTTACATTAAAATCTCAGTGACCTATAATCCAACTAATGAAAATTCCATTAATTTGTGTACTTACTACTCTCTTCAGTGTGCTAGTCCAAGCTTCCTTCATCTGTGGATTGTTGTAACATCTCCTTCTACTTTTTCCCCTGTCTACCTTTGTCAAACAGCCTCCTTCCCTAACCCATCCTGGGGTGTACCCTTTACAAAACTGTGTTTTTACTGTTTTCCAAACTGATATTTTAGATAACAGTATATTGGGAATATCTTTCTATGTCAGTGAAAATAATCATTTCTCACTGAAGAAACATGGCTTGAAAATCAGGGCCAGTCATTTGCGCAGGGTCCTTCCTCCTAGTGAGCTATACCAAAGAGAAGGGCAAGTGGTCACTTTTAGAACCAAAGGGACAGAGTCTCTATCCGAGTATTTCCATCAGGCAGTGGTGCTCTGGTAGGTTGTCAGACATCCTGACCCCTAGCCCAGTCATCTGTGCATATAGCGCATGTAATGCTTACTTAACTGGAACACGGCTTTCTGGTTAACTGAGATTTCACGGTACACTCTATTTTGTAATAAGTCCATAGTTGCATTCCTAAGAAACCTCAGGTTATGAAAACGTAAATTAAAAAAAGAATTGCTTTGATAGTAAAAGAAAAAAAACAAAACAAAAACAAATAAAAAAACCTAGAAATGTTCACACTCACCATAATTCAAATATTTTTCTTGTAGGATTTTCAATAATAAAGGTATTTCATAGATATATTTTGTTATTGAAAACTTAAAGCTATGAACTGTTTAATCAAAACTGATAAAAGCAATCTTAAATATCACAGAGGAAAGTGCATATGGCATTTAAAATGGAAAATAAAATCCCTGTTTCCTGATTTATAAATCAGGGAAATAATCATAGCCCAGCTCATGGCCACCCATGGTAAGTAAAGGAGCGAGATGGTGCCTGAGCAATGGGCCCCCTAACGCACGTGTGCCTGTGACTGATACTCAGTTTTTGCTGTTCCTTGCATGACGCAAGTGCCTGGTTGTGATCACATTAAAACCAAGTCAAATAGGTGTAATACAAATCATGTTCCCCAAATTACCACTTTATTTTTCATTCATATTAATGGAAATGTGCTGTAGGGGCTAGCCCTATACATATAGTCACTACAACTTTTGTGAACCAAGACAAGCCAGTGATCAAAAAGAACACATTTTTACCCTTCCTAATGTGGAGTGCCAGTCTTTATTTCAAAGAGTGGTCCCTCAAAGAACAGGCTGCAGGGAAGTATACGCCACGAACATCACCATGAATATGACCCTGTGGTCCTCAGAGCTGTGTTTGTTGTCCAAAGAGGGAAAGTACCTGTCAGTTGGTAAAATGGCCCACTTACCAGCTTGTGTCCTTTTCATTTCGAAGTGCTCCCACAAGGATGCATTCCAGTCCACAAACCATGTGACATCTAGTGTTTTATTTGAAAGTAAGCCACTGAATGAGGGATGGAAAAGAGGGAGAAAAGAGAGAGAGAGAGAGAGAGAGAGAGAGAGAGAGAGAGAGAGAGAGAGCAAAAAATGAATGAAATACATTGAGACAATCTTCGTTTGTACCCCAAACTGCAACCTTCAACAGAAATATTCCAGAAAAGTTATAGGAACGTCTTCTGATTTTGGGAACAGCACAATAGTTGAATCCGAAATCCATCAAGGGGGAAAAGATTTTCCTCAAGAGACAATATTTGACACAAAATCAATAAATGTGCAAGAGAAAGTTTACTTTTGATCCAAACTTAAGGGAGAAATTGGGCCCATGGCACCTCTTGGTATTTTAGAGGCTATCCTTGTCCAGAGGAGTTTTGAAAAAGCTACAGTCTTCCATAGGCTTCTGGGTTTATCATTTGCCATGAAAATCATTAATCTCATTGCTGAAATTCTGAGTGATTTGAGATGAGGAATGTTCACTTGAACACGTTTTACCCGCAGCCCTCTTCCTACATACGTCTAAATGCCTCCCGCTGCTACTTGGCCACAGGTGCTGCGAACTTCTGGCTATTCCACAAATTAATCTGAGCAGTAAGGATTGTTGTTAGGAAACTCTAGCAGGCAAATAACTCGAGCAGGTCTGAGACAAGTTGGTGTAAATTCTGGCACGGGCTGGCTCACCTGTTGTGTGATTAAGTCATGGGGTTGCCGCTTGTTCTCTTTGGGACGAGGCCAGGCAGCATTTGTTCAAATGAAAAATAAGGCTCTTGTGTGTTCAGTGTGACAGTATCAATAGAAACGGGCAAACAGATTCCTGTAGAAGAAAAGAATGAAAAAGTGGGCGGTGGAGATGATCCAGCCGCTGTATTGAAAGGTGTCTTAGTTAAGGATGGCTTGGTGGCAAGAAACAAAAACCTACTCAGCTTGAGTAAAGAGAGATTTGTTAGATGGTGTCAGGAGCCCAACTGAAGGAAGTAGAGGCTGACATCATGGGAGCTGGAAAATTGTCCGCAGCTTCTCATGCTGTGACCCACATGCTCTCATCTCCTGAGCATGTCTGCTTCGTTCCTCTTTCTTTGCAGACTGAATCCTTATAAGGCTTCTCTCCCATTACATGGGCTTGATGCAGATTTGGTTTGCCATGGTGCTTGGAGCGCTTTAACTCTAATCTTACAGCTTAGGTACCCAGTAGTTTCTCACAGATCTCACTCTATTAGGAATTCTTTAGGCAGGTATCTGCCATTGGTCTAATCACCTGTGGCCAGATGGTGGGGTCAGAGGTCGATTTCCACTCTCTGGCTGAGCAGGTGTGGGTAAATTCTCTGAAATACAGGTAGAATTGGGGGTAGACATAGTAGGTGGAGGAGATGATAGATGTTTGCAGGAAAGCTTGCCATGGGCACTGACAGATCAATGTAGGTCAGAATAGACACTGGCCATAAACAATAGCATAGCTGGACGCATCCTTACTGGTGCTTGTATGGGGGATATGGGTGCTGAAAAGGGCAGCACGCAGGATGGCTGTGGATTCCAGAGAGGGCAGGGAGGCAATATAGCCAGAAGGGGGTTAAAGGGCTGCAAAATGCACAAAAGAGTTCAGTGACAGAAAGTCCTAGTGAAAACAAAGATCAGGAGTTTGGAGCTTTGAGAAACCAAAGATGGCCTCTCTAGAAAGATGGCCCTAGAAGAGGCTGTGATTGGAGGGGGCCAGTTGGTGCTGTGTTAGACTTGGATGGGGTCTGGGTTGCGGCCATGCTGGTTATAATATAAAAACACCTCAATAAGTGCCACATACATGGATGATGCTATGGGCTGAATTGTATCCCCCAAATTCATGTGTTGAAGTCCTAACTCCCAGGCCCTCAGAATGTGACTACATTTGGAGATTAGGTCTTTAAAGAGGCAATTAAGTTAAAATAAGGTGATGAGGGTGGGCCCTATTCCAATAGGACTGGTGTCCTTATAAGAAAAGAAGATTAGGGACAGAGGGAAGATCATGTGAGGTGAGGACACAGGGAGAAGGCGGTCATCTGCAAGTGGAGGAGGGAGGGAGGCCTCAGAAGGAACCAATCCTGCTGACACCTTGATCCCTGACTTCCAGCCTCCAGAACTGTGAGAAAATAAATGTCATTTTTTTATGCCACCAGATGGTGGTACTTTGTTATGGCAACCCCAGCAGACTAATACAGATGGCATGAGGAGAGGGTCATTTACTGGCTTAGAAGCAGCGCTGGGATTCAAACAGAAGGCCAACCACATCCACCTTTGCCAATGAATCATAGGGAGTGAAAAGGCAACAGGAGCAGGCGGGTGGATTTTTCAGGAAGAGAAAGGAGGCTGAGGAAAGAGGTGGGAGTGGAGAGGTCTGCGTCAGAGAAGATGGCCCACCGTACAGTACATGGGGTCAAGTGACAGGAGGCAGCTGGGAGGAGATGATGGGAGAACCAAATCCAGGTGAGGTGGGCAGGGTGGGATGACTGTTAGGGTGGTTTACGCAGCAGGGGTAGGAGACTACGTACCTTGTCCTACATACAGGATGCAGATGACTGATGTCACAGAAGCACTGGGGAGGTCAGACTGCCGTGTTCGGGGAAGAAAGGGAGTTAACACAGGCTTGGCAGGATCTTGTAATTGATGGAGGAAGCAGAGTTAAAGAGAACACACACACGCGCACACACACACACACTATTTTGTCCAAGGTGAACTCAGGGATTCTGGAACAAGAGGAATCCTAGGTCTTGAGTCAGACTGACCCCTGGCCAGGGAGCCCAGTGCATGCCCAGTCTAAATAAGGAGGTGTGGAATTCTGTGGGGTGCTTGAATGTGACTAGACCCTTAAGGACTATTAAGGTCAGGCTCTGCACCCCCACTGCCTTGGAGTAAAACCAATTTCTGATTTGAGTTTTTGCTTTCTGCCAAATTACTAAAGTGTAGGCTCTCTCCTGCTCTGATTCTGAGGCCTAGGCTGCTGAGGGCTGGTCTTGCTCAATGGTTGGCTTCAGCAGAGGAAAGAATGTGGGATCTTTGTGAAGTCTTTGAGAAGTGTAGTTGAAGGTCACTAACTGATTCCTGCAGAATTTGGGAAAGGGCAGTCTGGCCTGGGGGCCGGTTGGAAAATGAGAGTGACTGTGTGTGTCTTGGGGATGGGACCAACATGAATTAGGGTTATGCCCTTTGGTCCAACTCAGCCCTATGCTCGGGGCTCATTGCATGGAACCACAATGTAAGTAAGGCCATTGAGAAACAGATAGCAATGCCTTGATAGCTTACCATACAAATGGATACCACCCATGCCACTAGAATGTAAGCTCCATAGTGAGAGGACTTTCTGGTGTATTTCCCAGTGACTGTAGAATTGCCCAACACGTATTGGTGTTCAGTAAATACTCATAGTCATGGAGCTCAAATACATTGTTAAGAAATTTAATGACTTCCATGCTGTCCTGTCCTCCTCTCCTCCCCCCAAAGAAACTGACAATGGAATTATAGAGAAAAATCACAGAAGAGGGACAGAATGGCTAAAAAATATGTTCTCACTCAGAATTGAGGAGATGTGAATTAATATAATAATTATATGCCCCTTTACAATTAGCATATATGCTATTTTGAAATTAGCACACAATTAAAAGATAAGACTGAATGCTGGTATGAAGGCAGTGAGATAGTCTCGTATATTACGTGGGAGTGTAAACTGGTACAACTTTCGTAAAAATTCATTGGTCAATGTGAATCAGAAATTATAAAAATATTCATGTGACTTGACCCAGGAAGATTGTGATTGTAGTTTTATGGCTAAATCTGGACCAGGTCCACTTCATTAAACTGAATTCTCCATTATAGGAGGGTATTTGTGATGAAACGGCAGTGTATTTTTTGAGGAGAAAATATTGCTGGTAGAAACAGTGAGGAATTAAGACAAAAGTGAAAATGAGAAATCTGGACAAATGTTCCTGACCACACAGTTGTGTGTGTGTGTGTGTGTGTGTGTGTGTGTGTTTTAGATGTGGAATAAAACAACCAGAAACCCCCAGAGGACAAGTTATCAATTAAGTCAATTGAGTACTAGTGTGCCCAGAGCTGAGATCAAATTATTCTTGATTATATTTTATAATATTTACCAATGTGCTTTTGCATGACTCAAGTTTATGCCATTAGATTGCTTTGCTTTTAAAACATTTTAGAAAGCATTTAGCTAACACACTTAAATTACATTAATAACTTATATTTGGTATAATGTATTACAGGTTTTTGGTTACATTGTAGTCTTTTGACCAAGGTTCTTTAACAGTGCTTGGGTTTTGGGTGAATGCCTAGTGACACAATATTTGCATCATTGCATTTATTATTTTAACACTGACAACCTGTGTTTTATTGTATAAAAGTTTCAAAAATAGTAGTGCATATAAAATAGTGATATGGAAATCTTTTTCTATTCAGAAATGAGAATCAATGTAAAATATAAATCCTGATCATCTTATTAACTACGGTCTGTGTGTATATGTGTGTATCTGATAAGACTTGTGGAATTCATTTGTTTTTAGATTTTATTTGATGGGCAACTAGGAATGCTTTGAGGCTAAATCATTGTTAATAAACCTCTGAGTCACAAATGTCACACACCTGTCAACCATGAATGGCCCTTTCTGTCTTGGGCTGCTGTGATGTCACTTTGCCTTATTTTGAGTCTAGCATGGCTTCTCTTTCTAGCACACTCTCTAGGGATTAGTCATTTCAGCAGGAATTCCCCCATCAACATCTGCTCAAAAGACCTCAAAGCTATGTGTGGGAGAATGTGGGACACTGCTTTGAAAACTGCAAAGGGTTAGTATGTGGATGGTGGCAAGGGGAGCTGGGCTACCCCACATAAAGGACAAATGCAAGGTTCAATACCTCCACCCACACCCACCGCACGCGTTCCTCCTCAAGCCTGTGTTTGCTAATTTTCTGAAGGCTTCCAGAATGAGCCTTCCCAGGGAGCTCACCTCCTTTTTCTGCAAGACCCTGTGGCACGTGGGTCAATAAGACATATTCCCTGCCTTTGAGGAGGTCACCTTCTGGGACACAGATCACTCACCACCTTGCTGCTTTCACAGCCTGACCTCCCATCTTCCTTTACCCAATGTAAACTGGCTTCTCCCCCTGTCAGGAGGTTCCACTACCCTCCAATGGGTGAGGCTTGGTGGCCTCCTTCTGGGCCTGTCCTGCTTGATGTGTGTGACAGGAAGTGCACTTGAATGGGAGTCAAAAGATGGGCACTGGGATCTTCACTGGGTTTCCATTAGTCCCGTCCTTTCATTCCCCTTCTCACAGTCACCAGTCATTTGTCTCAAATCCAAGCATGGTAGATGCGTCCTTATCTCCGGAACCTGTGGTTGTTTGTGGAGTATGTTACCAATTTTATTTTAGCATGGCCCTCCCTCCCCTTCTTTTATGTGGGCTTCACTCTAACCCTACGCCTACTTGCTGTTCTCTAAATACGTATAGTGTGTTATGACTGGGTCCTCACCCAATCTGTAAACTTGGTCCATAAGCTCCCGCCTCCCAAATTCCCACCTCCTATTCTGCTTCCATGACTTCTTTTCATTCTTCAAGGTCCAGTTAAAAACTTATTATGGCAGCTTCCCTGACCTTCCTTCAAAGGCAAGTTTTTGTGCCTAATACCAATTTATACAACCATGCTGTACCATTTACAATGCACTACAGTTATTTGCATATTTGTTTATCTTTTTCACTGAATTACAGGCCGAATTCATTCATTTAACCTACTCTCTTTTCATGCCTTGCGTTTAATAGATGCTTAATAAAACTTTGTTAAATATAAGTAAATAACCCAACTCTCTACTTCTTCCAATTGATTACAAGGGTCTCAGGAGCAGCCATTCTGTTTTGTTTGTTTGTTTGTTTGTTTGCTCCATTGAATGCAGCACAGTGCCTGCCACGTAGTAAATACTCAGTAAGTGTTGAAAGTGGTAATATATTTAAGAAATCCTGAATAAAGCAACATGAAAAATTTGTCAGGCAACATTCCATGTCAGGGGTAAGATAAGAGAAAGATGGTAATAGTACCCATTTTGGGGGGATGAAGAACCCGAAGAACAGAGAGGGTGCATTGTGGCACAGCTCTTTGATTTTCTAATTGTACCACTTCTAGTTCTGGATGCTTCTGAAAGTCTCACCTCGAGTTGTGCAGAAGTGCTGGGTAGACATCACTACATTCTTCACGCCTCACGGTGAAGAAGCCAAGGGCTCTCGCCAGCTGACCACGTCTGTTATGCAAATACTCCCCAGCACCTCCCACACCCCATCCCCCCAGAAGGGCACGTGCTCTTTTGGGTCCCACAGCTCCTGCTGTTTCTGTACCTCTGGAGATCAAAGTGGACTCTGGGTTCAGTCTAGCTTTCCTATCAGAACAGTAGGTGCTATGTGACTGACATGATATTTCCATTAAAAAGCATTGGTTCATATTGTTGAGGGTTTTTTGTTTTTTGGAACCACATTCGTTCACTCAGTAACATTTAACAGAATTTCTGCTGCTGTGTGTCAGGCATTCTGCTAGGTGCTGGCTTACAGTGATGGATAAACTAGGCATGGGGCCTGGTCTCAGGGGCTCCCAGACCAGTGGCTACCATGCAGGTGGACTGGTCTGCCATGGAGGAGGGCAAAGCACAGAGGGACGCAAAGGAAAGGCTGGGCTGGGGCTGGAGTGGGGGTGTCACTTGGCCTCTAGAGCCTGTTGTCTGGACTGGATGACTCAGGGCAGCCAGGCCAGGGACACAGAAGGAAGCAAGAAGGAGGTTGATGGAGGAAACGCTTCAGAGAAGAGGAACTGTTCAGAATTTCCCTTTGTCTTCCCACATGGCAAGATGAAATTTACGGTTCAGGTAGCTGTCTATCCCATCATTCCCAGCTCTGCCTGGCTCATTTGGAAGAGTTTAATCCTGTCTCTCTTTACTCTACATACACACAGGCACATACGCCTGTGTGTGTGCACACATGCACACACACACACACACACACACACACACACACACACACACACACACACCACTATGGTCTCCGCTTCAGCTTTCAGGATGTTTGATGCAGGGAAGGTGTGGGTTTGCCTTCCAGATTTCAACTGCTGCTTCTGGGGCAACTGCTCTGCTGCCCCTGGCTACTGCCATTTTGTTCCTATCACAATAGCAGAGAACCAATTAGTAGAGGCAAGGACAATGGTGGAGTACAAATGAACAGAAGGACAGGAGAGAGCAAAGCTGCTTTGTCGCAGGAGTGATGCAACAAAGCACTTTGCTAGCATCCACCTGGGAAAAGCATCTGCCCAGCCTGATAGCTGGACTCTGTTTTAGGCCTGGTTAAGTTGGTGTTAAAAGTGAAACTACTACAACTAATAACAATTAAAAAAAATGAAACTATCATGAAAGTTAAAATGGCAACTGTCTATTTCCTTATTTTACAGATTTCACAACTCAGGCAGAAGAGGAGTTAAATTGTAGTAGTGCAAGGAAGTAGCAGAGCAAAAGTCACTGTGCTATTTCTTGGAATTATTTCTGCCTAACCAGTTATCATTTCTCAAGTCCTCTGAAAACGTGCCAATAGCTGTCTGCATTAAGTAGAGACAGGCTGAGCGGCCAGCACTGCGTGTTCTAGTCTTCGGGCTGAGAAGTTTTTACAGTTATCTTTTTAATTGGCCTCTTATTTGCTTTTATTTTAAGCAGTGCCTTTTGGTTGAACGTGCACTGAACTGGGAGTCAGAATATCTGGGATCGACCAGGCCATAGCAAACTGCTATGTCCTGGAGGTGTTTGATTCTTTACCCATGAGAGGAGAGGCAATTGAATCAGAGCTCTTTAAGGGTGCTTCCTACTTCCAAGAGCCTATGTTCTAGGACAGGAGTTGGCAAACTATGTTAGAATTAGATGAGATAATGGATGGAAAAGCATTCTGACAAAATCAAAAGTGTATGGAAATTTTTACAATTCAATTAATATTAAGAAAGAGTATCATGTGCGTAAATATCCAGCTCCTAAGGGTTGCTGCATGGAGAAGAAACAAACCCTTATTAACAGTTTGTACAAACACAAGTTATATTTTATTCAGCAGAGTTTAAAATGAATAGACTAGGATTGCAGGTGTGTGAAATTATGTGTGCATCTGGAGGGAAATAACAAGAATTTACTTGCTAGACTGATGTGATTATAGATGAGTTTTGTATGCTTCAATTTTTTAAACTATTGTTATAACTCTGTTTTACAATAAATAAAAGAGAAAGTACCCACCCAACCTTATTTTAATACTAATGCTTTAAAAAGGTTTTTTTTTTTTTATTTCCAAAGTGAATGTTAAACTGTAATGGATGAGATTAGTTGTCTGTTTATTCCATACTAAATTGTCTACAGGCAACACTGTCCCAAACAATTGAAAGATATAAAGATTTAAGTATTGGAAACAAAATATAATTTAGAAAGATTATAATACCCATGCTTTATGGGTTTTGTTACCGTAGTATTAAAATAACATGTCGTCTGTTAGATAGTTCATCATTTACTTAATTATTTAACAAGAAAAGCAAAATTATACTTGTTTAACATGTAACTTATTCAGAAAGTTGGACAGGGGGTAAACATTTTAAATGAGGTTGAGTCAATTTCAGGTTCAGCAAAATGCACAAGGATGGAAGTTTTCCATGAGAGGGTCAGACCTTCGATGTGCCCAAGAATAACCTAGAAATAGCAGAACATGGATCTTGAATCCTATTTTCCAATAGTGACTGTCTAGGAAGCTTCCAGATCAACTCAGTCAGTCTGTATCTTTGGTATATTGCTAGTGATGGTCTTTCCCTATTACAGTGACCAGCTGTTTGGTGGAAAAGGTGGAATTTACAACATGGGTACAGCCTTACTGTAAGCTGTGAACAAACTTCACATGGAAAGCAGGATTGCCCCTCTCTCTGTCCTGGGAAAATGAGCTCCCAGGAGGCTAGGGCACCAAAGCCTGGGTGGTAACATGGCTTCTGGTCATAGCAGTAGGACCTCAGGTGAGCCACTTAATTATGCTGAATTTTGAGTTCCTCACCTTAAAAGGGGGATGATGATAGAAATTACTTTATGGACCTGTGAATACTGACTGAGGAAATCCATGCCAAAGGGCTAACTATCATGCCTGGCAGGAGTCCTCGTTCAATAAGTGTTGGCCATTCTTCTTATCAAGGTTGGCGAGGCAGTTGAAAAGCAAAAATAAAACATATATTTCTTGGTGGTGGAGATTTGAGCTCATGCCTTTCCATATCCTGCAAGCGCTGGGTCAAGTGGTGAATGGAGACTGTCCAGCTCACTGGTTTGTAAGGGATGAAAATGTCTGGCAAAATTTATATCAACTTTGTCTTTGTAGAATGCCTTAGGCAGAAGGCAGTTCTTTAGCACTCGATGAGTGATTTTTTTTTTACGCTACTATCCATCCAACAAAATGATAAAGTACACACTGGTCATTTGATGTGTCAGAAATGGTCAATAAACAATGACAAAGGATTTTTTACATCTTTACAATAAACACTGCTGCTCCTTCTCACCATCTTCCTTGATAAACACCATCTGGAGTTCGTTTTCACCAGAAAGGCAGCTCACTGCCATGATGTGGGATGAAGTCAGTGGCCTCCTGAAGATTTACTTTTGCCTTTAAAAAAACCAAAAACACATGATAATTGGTGGCGCTCCCTGTTTTTGGACCCTGGATACTAGTGGCTCCCTTTCTGACTTGAGAGACAACTTTGGGTAGTAATTTATTATTATTTTTCTTTAACTCTCTATCATCTCAGCCTCTTGCTTTTGCACAAAAGGAGGGGCTAAGCTGGCTGTGAGGGAATTGGGAGCTTGGAGCCAGGAGGATAGAAAGTTCAGGCAGTTCCAGTGTGTGAGTGATGAATAGGGGAGGAGGAAAGGAAGATTTAAACAGCGCGTATGTATAATGAATTGACACTCTCTCTTTGGTGTTTTTATGAGGAACAATGGTAAAGAACTAAATATGTTTTTGAATGTTGATCTAGTGTTTAATCGAACGTTACACTGAACCAAGATAGGGCCACCACAATTAGCTCTTGGATTATTGCCTGTGCCTGAAACAGTACCTGACACATTGTAAGGGTTTGGTAAATATTGTTGAATGAATCGTTACCATCCTGGTTCCAGGTATATACGAGGTGTGATCACAAAATACAGTGAATGTTTAAATAAAAAAATTTATTACAGTAAAAGACACATTGCCATTAATCCCCCTCAAAATACTCCCCCTCACTTCGAACACACTTATCCCATCATTTTCCACTCTCTGAAGCAGTCCTGGAAGTCCTCTTTTGTGAGTGTCTTTAGTTATGCTGTCCTGGCTGCCTCAATGTCCTGAATCATTTTGACTTTGGGGAAGAGCCAGAAGTCGCACGGTGCCAGATCTGGTGAATAAGATAGATGAGGACACAGCGTAATGTTTTTATTTGACAGAAATTTTCATATACCAGAAGTGATGTGTGACACGGAGCATTGTCATGATGGAGGATGAAATCATTTGCCCATTTCTCAGGCCATTTTCTATGCATATCTTTCTTAAGTGCTCTAATAAGCCCTTATAATATTCAGAGTTCACTGTAGTGTTCCTGGGTACAAACTCAGCTTGCACAATTCCATCAAGGTCAAAAAGGACAGTTAACATCACCTTTCCATTGGATGGAACTCGGCAGCAGCATTCACCGTAGTTTTTGATCACACCTCGTATCACATGAAACTAATGCCATAGAACCCAAATGTATACATTTAATTGTAAACATGTTCTAAATCTCCTTGTCAAGGAATGAGCCCCTTATTATAACATTTTTGGCTTTGCCCTTCTCCTCTTTGCCCTACATCTACCCCCACATCCATGATGTAGAAGCAGCTCCATGTGTCTTGGGAAATGTTTGTCCTTATACTTTCTAATCTTGTCTCCTTAATAGTTGACAGGGGTGGTCATGACCCTGTCATTAGCCCTGTCATTGGAGGGCTAAAAGGTATTTGGTTAGGAAATAAGGAATATGCTCTGTGGCTGGGACAGTATTCCCCTCCAAAAAGTTCCAGAGGAAGATAGATGTGCGGGAGTAGCCCATGGCCAACTGTGACGTGGAAGGGCAAGTAATATAATACAGGGGAGACATGGCCGCAGGTCACCATCATGAGTGGAAAGGAAGAAGGGAATCACAGCCACCCAGAGGTTTATTTTCTAATTTCTCCACATAGAAACCTGACACAAGCATGATTGTTGGAGATGCCCTCTTGTACTTTGTGAGTGCATGTGCGTGTGCTTGTTTGTGTGCGCCCACGCACATGCACGTGTGTGGGTGGGAGGGCGGAGGGCTACTATACCTGGCCCACATCCTAGCTTTGAGCGTCACTGAAAGAGTGGACTGATACCATGCTTGAGAAGTCAGCGCCCTTCCCCCAGTCCTCTAATCTGCTCAGAGTTCTCAGAGGGCCCTAGTGGGTTAATGGCATCTAATGAAGGGTTGGCTCTTATTAACATGGGAGCCTCACTTAGACCAAGACCCGAAGGTGGTCAATAGACCCACCTTGTGGAGTCTATAGGCGAATTCAGGGCTAAGTGGCATTGTAAGTGTTGACTGGAAGCTGTGTGTGACCATTAATAGCCTGAGGGGAACTTGTCCATGAAGATGGACCTCAGCACCCCCACACCCCTCGACTTGGTGTGAACACATCCTTGCTCCCCTCCTTCTGTTGAATGATTGTCACACTTGACATTATGAATGGCCCGTCAGGAGGGCTGTAAGCACCACATGAAGGAGACACCAGGGTGTATTCCACCTCCAGTGTGAGTCCATTCTAAACACAAAACATGATGGAGGGGTGTTTGTTTCGTAAGTTGTATGAGGCTGAAAACTGGCAGGGAGACCAGAACAGAGCTGTGGTTCATGTGTCTTATTGTTGGAGCCTCTAAAGACATATTCTTCTTCTTAACACCACACTGTCTGGAATTAAATCCTGGTGCAAGCTCTTCTGAACTGTGTGACTTTGGTCAAGTTACTTAACTTCTCTGTGCTTCAGTTTCCTCATATTTAAAATGGGAATAATAATGACAATAATAACCTCATAAGGGTGTGGAAATTGTTATGAAGATTGAATGCCTTAGTAAGACTAAAGTGCTTAGAACAATGTCTAACTTATAGTCAGTGTTCTATAAAATTAGCTCTTAAGATTATCTTAAAACCACTTAAAATACATAACTCCAAATAGTTAAGACCATAGAGAACTTTGAAGAAGAAGAAAAGAGGAGAATGATGGGAATGGATGTGATACTTAATTATTTCACTTGTTTAATATTCTTGGGACATAAACCAGGTGGCAGGTACCGTGTGAAGGAGTGGGGTTTACTAAAGAATGAAGCTATAGTTTCCGCTCCTGAGGACTCAGTTTAGTAGAGAACTTATAAACTTAAGCAAAATGTCACAGACGATGTCCTGTGTACTATATTAAAGACAGCCATGGGAAGCAGCCACTTGTCCAGGGAAGGGGGTCAAAGGTGCAATTCAGCAGGTGGGGAGGGAGGAGGACGATGCAGGTGGAGGGTGAAGCAGTGAAAAAGGCGAGGTGTTCCAAGCCCTCTGCGCAGTTCTGGGAGAAGCTGAAAGGGGTGGGAGCTGCACAGGTGAGCTGGCGCCAGGCTCCCAGAGTCTTCACTTGCCAAACTGGGAGGTTGAACTACATTCTGACAGCAAAGAGTAAGGGTGAGATGTGAGGAGATTCTGGGTTTCAGAAGACTTACCTGGCTTCACAGAAATCCAGAGTCCTTTTCACTTCCTCATTTGATCTTTGATACTCAACGTCATGTCGGGGACCAGCTGAGCCAGCATTGCCTGGAAGCCTGTCAGAAATGCAGATTCTCAGGCCCCACCCAGATCCATCCAAACCAGTCTTTTCACAAGAGCCCTGGATGATTGATTTGCACAGTGAAGCTGGAGACCATGAAAGTCTGCACTATGTTGCATATTTAGGTTCAGAGTGTTTGCTCGACAAATACTGCCTCCTCTCTCATTCTGTTGCTGGAAAGTTGAACTCAACAAGCAAGAAGTGCATAGGGCTTTGGGGCGTTGGTGTTTGGGGGCTGAGGAGTGCTCAGGTAAAATGTTCACTGAAGAACTGTTGTCCTGTAAGTTTGGGCCTGTTCACCCGTGTCGTTCTCCCATGGCTTCTCTCAGCCAGGGTGTTTGTACTTAGCAGCAGGGCACAGACATGTTTTAAGATGTTTCTATTCATCAAGTGCTTAAAAGTCATCATCCGATTTTCATGTCCAGCCTCACGCCACATTGGAAGTTATAATCTATTCCCATAGTTCTCTGTCCCGCAAGTTTGCATTACATTAACAGCTCCATTTTTGACTTTTATTTTCCAAACCTGTCTCCAGTCTACCTTTCTAAAACTTTCAAAACTTGTCTCTCAGTCTAATATTTGTGTGTTTTTTTTGGGGGGGGCTGGTAGTGGTGGTGGTGTCTTTTCAAACAATTATTTAATTTACCAGCACCCTTTCAGTTCATCGATAGCATGAGAAGAAAACCTTTTTCGTCTTCTAGGATGTATTAACCTCAAAGAAAACAAGACTGGATCTGGGGAAAAGGAAAAGCCACATCTTGCTATCTGGGTACTGTTTTTCACTGGCTTGTACCCAAAGGCCAATCCATATGAGCTAAACATTGCATTGCCCCAAATAAATGAGGCTCTAGGCATCAAAGACTTTTTAATAAAAGCTGAAAGCATGGCTTTTCAGCTCTGCCCTGCACTTTTCTTCAAGCTACTATAGAATTGGTATGATATTTCAAAGTATAGGAAAAGGCAGGGAAATTGTAAGAGAATTCTTTTCTCCTTTCAGCTTCCTATAATAATTAAAAAACAGGAAATTATCTGCAAAGCCACCTGCGTGTATCTTACCAAGTGAACCCTGGAACCAGATAAACCCTCACAGAACATCCGAGTTTGACACACTGTCCTCACAGAATGAATGCTCTGCTAAGCAGTTAACCAGCCCTTTGTTCCACTCAGGGAAGAGAAAAGATGAAGGGAACTGAGGGGAAGAACAGAGCTTTTTCCCCCTAACATATCAAGGGTAGATCTGAAGGAGACAACATTAGAATCTACTCCAACAAAGACATCGTACCAAATACAAAGACATGAAGACAAACGGAAAGATTAGAATATCATATAGCACACTGGTTAGACCGAAATCTCTCGATGTTGGCACTGTTGACATTTTGGGCTGGATAATCCTCGCGGTAGCCTGTCCTGCGCATTGCAAGGTGTTTAGAGGATTCCTGGGCTCTACTTACTAGATGCCACTTGCAGTCTTGGTTGTGACAACCAACAGTGTCTCCAGATATTGCCACATGTCCCCTGCGGGGGGTGGAGGGGTAACGTCACCCCTGGCTGAGAACAACTGGGTTAGACAAAGAATGCTAGCTGAGCTGGATTCACATCCCAGCTCTGGCATCTACTAGCACCATGCTCTTTGACAAGTCTCTTAGTGTCTCTTGAGCTCAATGTCTTCATCTATAAAGATGAGGACATCTCACAGGATTACTATAAGACTAAGTACTTAAATATGCATCATCCAGCACATAGTAAGTGTTCAATAAATATTAACTGTTTTCGTGATGATAGTGACATCCTCTCGCCTGAGGTAAAATACTGTAACCCAGAAACTGGAGCGATTCATTGATAGGAAGGTTAAGGACACGGACCACCTCTTAGATTATCACGTGGGGAAAAATTCTGCTGTAGCAAACAAAAGCATCGATTCACCCTACATTCGTGCCCAGCTGAAAGAAAAGCACCACACATATTGGATTAGCAGAGAAGCTCTAGAAATTCTGAAGAACTCAGTCTTAATAAGGGTGCCGGATTTAACCTTAGAAATCTGGAAAACAACAGGGCACAGTGTCAACAGAATAAAAAAAGAACAGAGGGCCTTTGAGAAGAGCTGTAATGTTAAAACAAAATCCTCCCTCACTGTACAACACCCACTGTCTCACTTCAGCGCCTCAACTCAGAAAGTCCCTTTGAGATCTGAAGTCACTGGCCGTCCTGGCTGAGAACGTGGCGACTCCTCCTTGTCACTCCAGTTTGTACTTAGTCTCCAAAACAGAAGCAGAAACATCCTGTGTTCTCTGAAATGTTGAACCAAGAACTCTAGGCAGAGCCTGGGGCTGGGGGCGGCGTGGGGGGAATGCCATGGACAGAGTTAAAGTTGCCTGAAGAGCCACCGGCTTTTGAGTGATTTTTATTATGGATGCATAAATGAAGCAAGACGTGAACTTTAAATTGATTGCAACACGTTGCGTTATCAGTGTGTTCTCTGACTGTTTAATTTTTGGTCTGATCTTATCTCCTGTTTCCCAAGATGCTTCTGAAGGCTTTCATGTCCACAGCCTAAATCATACTTTCTTTTCTCCTGCCAGTATTCCATGTTCCCAGAGCGCGTGTAGATGGAGAAAAGTTTTATATAGCACAAGTTAGCACTTTTGGGGCCTCTCCCTTGCCGAAAGCAAATTCCTGAAGGTTTGGGGAAAAAAATCTGTCTCCATCAAGTTCTCCTTGCTTTTTTGTTACATCTTTAATTGCTGCAATCATTTCAAGGCCTTGGCTTATTTTCCGTGTTGCTCATCTACTGTTTCATTTTATATTTCATTTTATCCTGTATTTAAGTCTTAACATTTCAACATCACCTTGAGTGTTATCAGCGATATTCATCATGTGAAAAGGCTCAGAAACACTGATTGACTTATGTAGCTTTACCTGGTGCTATTTTTATTTTTTTCTGAGACACTGTTATTAGCCAGGATCATTATACAAAGAAGATGGCTGAACTGAAAACAATATTAATGAGGCATTTGGGTAAAGTTAAGGGAACCAACCCAGGATGATGAGGCACCCAGGACCAGGAACAGTGTGGCAGCGTCATGACCACCTTGGGCCCCGTGGGGCAGTGAGGGGTGGGGACAGGGTTGTCAGCGCCTGGTGAGAAATGAACCAGTGGAGGCTACAGCAGGAGGGGAGCCCTTTGGGAACACAGCGTCCAGCAGCCCCTGAGGAGCATGCAGTGAGTGGGGAGAATAGGGCTCCAACTCTCTCTTCTCCCACTTTTTGGTTTCCTAATGGTGTCTCCGAATGGCCAATATGGATGACCCAGTCAAGAGAGATAAGACTTCCTGGCATGGAGAAGGGCAGAGAATAGATTTAGATCGAGGTGGGGATAAGGTACCAACAGAATAACCAACATCAACCTCTTCTTCACTTTTGGCTGTTGAAATTCTCATTAGATTATCAATGAGACTTTCTTGGTAGATTGTCCATGGTGTTGGGTACACACAAAAGTATGCCAATTCTATTCTTGTTATGATGAAATCAATTTATGCTCTTCCTGGAGATATGCACATATTTGTTTCATCTTAGGAAACTTCTCTTTGCTCCCACTTGATCAGTCTTGTGTCCCTGTACAGAGTGGACAGCTATCTTTAAAAGCCTTAATGCCCATACAAAGAACATGTTAGAAACGTTAATTCTCAGCTCTTACTCTTCTACATCTATTGAACCAGAAACCCTGGGGTGGGGCCCATCCATCTGTGTTAACAAGCCCTCCGGGGAGTCTGACGCATGCTCACGTTTGAGAAGCACTGGGCTAGCTGAGTAGAACATCTCTGATGCTTCTCTCATACCACACCCTTTTGTTCTGGGCGTCGCTGTGGCAACCAGCAGTGTACTGGTGTAGCCGGACCACACCTTACTTCAGCTGCCCCACGTACACTTGTCTGCCTCTGGGCTTCTCTTCCAGTGCAATGTGGGATAACTGGGGAAGCCTGCTCAGCCGTTCCTGGGCATGTGCAAACCTGGAAATGCTAAGGAATTCATTAATAGTCCTGGGGCAGCCCTGGACCAATGGGAATTGGAAGCCAGTGGATAAATCACACCCCCATGGTATGGGGGCAGAAGTGTATTCTACATTGTTCCTCAGTAGGTTCCAGTGGGAATGAACTCCATTTGCCCAGAGTACTTATCAGCTCAGTGATAAACCTCTGGATTGGCTTTCCCTCTTCCCAATCCCTTCATCTTTGTTTCCTGGGATCAGTATCCAAAATAAACTACCCGTGTATAAACCCTTACCTCAGGCTCTACTTCTTAGAGGAATCTAAGCTACGACAAATGTCCTTTCTCCATCCTTTATCAATATTTTACTCACCTTTAAGGACCCGTTCAAATGTCACCTATAGTTCATAAACCTGTCTCCCCAGTTAGAATCGAACACTCCCTCCCTTGTGCTGCCATAGTGCTTATTTTTATCATCATAGCGGTGGCCACCATCTGTCTGGCAATATGGTTTTGTAGCTACCGGTCTCCCAAGCTGGACTAGTTTCTTTAGTTCAGGGACAGTGCCTATTCATTCAAGAACACTGCCCGCCCGCCCCCGCCCTGGTCCTGGTTGGTTTTGGGATAGTCCTGAGCACAATAAATGTCTGTTGAATTTAATAGAATGTCAGAGTCATGTCTGATGGCTTTTAAAGTCGCATTGTAATGTGTTCAATGCATTTGAACTTGGAATAGTAGTATTCCTTATTGTTCTAGTCTTGAAGCTCTGAGGCTTTTTCTTTTAGCTATTTTCAGTCCAATTGTTGCTTGAAATGAGGTGTGATTGGTTGTGACCCTTCAGTACAGGGTCACCAGGGCTTGTTTCATGAGCACATGACCTGTGAAGTAGCATAAGGCTGTACATTCAGAAGGTCCCCACACTTGATTTATTGCTTGGCTGTTGGCATCCTGAAATTCTTAATAATTGTATCTTTTAAGCTGTGTTTTGTGAGTGAGCATGGGACAGTGGAGCATGCACGTGAGCAGAGACGATATATGTAATAGCGTGTCTACTCTTCCTTGCTGCCCTATTCACACATAGCATTCACGATGCCCCATGAGCACAGAATCCTGTGAACCCACAATGTGTGGGAGTCCAGTGATACTCAATGTAAATACAAAGCGAGTGACTCATGTCCACGACTGAGTAAACTGAGGAGGAGGAAGGTAAGTTAGGGGAAGAAGTATGAAGGGACTGGGGAGAGGCCAAGATGTCCATTAGAACCAGACCACGTTTTGACTATACAAAGAAGGTAATGGTATTCGAATAAACACCAACGACCAAGAAACCCAATCATATCCTTTCTCACTCATCTTATTCCCCGGATTAGCTAACTACTTATGCTGAAAACGACAACATAGAAGAAAAGGAAAAGACAGCGTAACACACAGTTCCTGTTGGTTCTTCCTTATCTATCAGTAAGCTGAAGAAAGAAAGGGTTGGTAGAAAAAGCACATAGGAAGGGGTAAAATAAACACAGTTTGGTTAATTTTATTCAGTATTTCCAATGTTTTGATAAGAATAAAATACTTATGTATATATGAGCTACAACATACAAATCGTATAATTTCAGTGATTCTGCATACAAACTGAATGTTTATATTTGCATTTAACATCATTGCATGGTATAAAGATGAGTGGGAAGATTTAAATACATTCATGCATAAAAATATTAATTTAAAAAGAAATGAAAAATAGGGTAACGAATCAAAAAAAAATATTGTGCAATGAGCCAAATTTGGTATATTGATATGCATATAAAATAAAATGCTTGAACAAATAAGAAATATCTGTAAGGTGAGCTGCTTCTTTTCCCTGGTAGAAGGTGCCAGGGTTGGGGACACAAAGATAAAAGCCATTCCTGCCCAAGGACTTCACAGATTAGCAGGAGATTCAGACAAGCAACTCAACCATAGGAGAGAAGGGTAGTGAGAGCTCTAAACCTCTAGCTGCATGAGGGCTGGAGCCAAGAGTTCAAGCATCTCAGTGTGAGCCTGCAAGATGCCTCATTTAACCCTGACCACCAGCCTCCCTGTCCCATGGTGCTTGGCACACAGTAGACATTCAAGAGTCAGAGGAATGAATCTGATTCAGGGTAGTTTTCTAGAGGAGATGACTTCTTAACTGAAAGTTCAGTACGGGCTTGCGGACAGCTCAGTTGCTCAATTCACCTCCAAACATCATGATGTGATTGAAGTTACCAAGGAGAGATGTAGGCGAAACGTTGTTTCCAAGACAGTCCTCTGTTCAGATGGCAGTATTTGTATTCAACATCCATGGAAAAAAGAAATGTCAGGGCCCCTTTCTGCCTCATATGTAATTCTTATTCAGAAGGACAGTGTTTAATTATGCTCAATTTGCTAAATTTCACAGCTAAAAATTAGAAAAGTCTTTGCATATTCCTTATGGAATGCACTATTTTCCTTTCCTCACATTTTGTAAACTCATCTATATAACCTATTCTTTTTTTCTTATGTACTTCTTGTCTCTGCCACAAGAGACTCAACAACCTTCACCCTTGAAAGTAAGACTTGTTCAACAAGGCCTTTCTCAGATCGCTACCCCTGGAAGATGTTCTGTGCCAAGAACTGTCATTCACAGAGACTTTAAAGCTCTTCACCTGCCGATGCTTTGGCTGTTCTGCTTGGTGTCGCCACTGTCTGTGTGTTCATTAGATTGGGAGTTTCCGGCCAGTAGCTTTGTGTGTGTCTCCTGTGTGTCTCCCTGGGGACGCAGCACAATGTCAGGTACCTAAGAGGAGCACAGTCAATCGGGTTAGTTGAATGAATGAGCTAATACCATCTAATTGCCCCTAAGCAGCTTTAATTATGGTCTGTGATACCTCACTTCTCTGCCTTATTTATCATTCATGTCTTGATACCTTTTAATACAGAACATACTCATGTGTGCTTCTGTACATACTCCATGCCCCCGGCTTTATATATGCACAGCAGGACCTGACGAAAAGATTTAGTTGGGACACTTTCACACATGTTAAGACAGTTCACAAGAACATAAAAAATGGTAAATTGCTTAGTACTGGCCCCTTGCACATTTTAGCAAGATGGAATCTGTCAGTAGTGTTTGATTTCAGAGCACATCAGCAGACCTGTGCTCTGTGCTCCTGAGTGGGTTTGGGAAAGCATTTACCTATAAGGCTAAAACTAAACTGCACGTTTTTACGTGTTGTTTAGCAGCAGTAGCTGATGCAAAACTTTGTCAACACAGAACATTTCACACCTCGAGTTTCAGCTTTAGTAAGAGGATTACTGTGTAAGACTGGTGTTGGTTTTCGGCATTGAAAATGAATGAACTATCTTGGGAAAATTAAAAGTTGTACTCTTTATCTTCTTTTGAATTCAAATCTTTTAATTTGAAAGGATTGGAATCATTTCCCATTTTTCGATGCACTTATGAGTTTCCTGTTCCAGCTAGGACACTGGGAACAACGTGGAAAGTGCCAAGTGCTGTGACGATGAAGTGACCGTCTTTCCTGGAGCAGTTGGGATGTGTCCTTGTCTGGGATCTGAACGGCTAACCTTACCAAACTCTTGTGTCTGGTGCTAAATGTAACAGCCTTTGCTTCCTAGTTGCCAGCTCTGCTGCCCACGTGGTTTTGCTGCTGGCATCGCCCTTTTGCTCCTTGCTATGTCTCATTGCCCATCTTTGAAAAAACATCCTGTTCAACTGTGAAAGGTCCAGGATGAGTTCATGTGACATTTTGCTCACTGTGACAGGTTCTCCTCACTGTAACATACTTCTCACTGTAACACCTTTCCGCACAATTTCTCATATAATTTGCCTTTGGCAGCGCAGGAAAAAGAAATCTTTCTACACATACCATTACAGAGACAGCTATGGGTCTCAAAAATAAGATGGGAACCAAGATGTAGGGCAAAATGAAAAAAAAAAAGCCAATTGAAATTGAAAACGGAAAGCTATTAGGCTGGTGCAAAAGTAATTGCTGTTTAAAAGATTAAAAATCAATTGCAAATATCGCAATTACTTTTGCACCAATCTAATAAAGCCCTACATCACAGATACGATGAGTTGTATGCAGGAAAGTCATCGATTATAACATTGCTACAGGCTGTTATTATCTCTGGGTATTACAATTATTACTTTCCCGTTTTTTAGGCACTTAGATCTTCTAAAGTACTTTTTATGTACATGATTGTTAATCTTTAACCATAAGTACACGTGAGGAAACTGAGGCTTACAGAGATGGTCCTGTACAAAAACCACCCGGCTAGTAGATGGTAGAGCTGGGACTTAGAAACTAAGCCTACCAGATGCATCCCAGGCTTTTATTACTGGTGAAATTAAGCTATTTCCTTAGATATCTTTAGGAAGCAGCCAATCTAAAAAGGGATTAACAACAAATACTGTGTAAACTTGTTACTATGCACAAACCTGGTATAAAGTGCAAAGAGTAGGCTGATAAACCTCGCAGGGTATAGAAAGGGAGGGTGAAGCTAAGAATTGTTGAATATTCCTGGGACTGTCAAAGGAAAAAAAGAATTGTGTTTGGTGAACAAGAACATTATGGTCATTTTTCAATGGGAAAGAGAGATTTCATCAGCATCTAATGCAACTGTCTAATGTATCCTATCTGATAAAGCTAGCTCCAGGATCATTCAATCCCTTTTGCTTGGTTTGGTGTATCAGACCAAGATGGTGTAACATCTTGGTTATTAATTCTGTTTCATGAGTACTTATCGCAGCTGGGAAGGGATAGGGTGCCCTGTATATCGGACTAGAAAATCATAGTCATTAGAAAAGCTTGACTTTGGCTTTAAAATTAAGGCCTTGGCTCCCTAGTTTGTAAATCAGGCTCTTGGTGAACTTGGTTAGCGTGAATCAGTTCTCGAGCACCAACTCACTTCTGGGTGAATTAGATTTGGCTGAGTGTCTGCAAGACTAAGCACTATATCTGAAACTCATGATGTACATACAAATGCAGCCTTCTGAGGGTCCCAGCTGGAACTACCAGCTCACCTTCTCTATCTCTATGGTCCACTGAAATAATCTTCTTCATCAGTAGTATCTTAAATTTGAAGGAATCTTTGTAATCATCTAGTCTAATCTCCTCCCCATGTAGAGGTCCATCCCATAGGTGGTCATCTAAGTCAGCAGTGAGCTTATTTCCTCAAAATGTATTCACTTTTGGATAACTACAAGTGTTAGGATTTGTTTTTCCTTATATGTATATTGAACTGAAAATTTTCTGCCCCTCAATTCATTTCTCTAGAGCTGCACAGAATAAATCTTCTACATCTACATGGAAACCCTTTGCATATTAGACTTGCAGCAATTATATTCAAAATGTAAAAATTCTTTTCAACAGATTTCTCTTCTTCTTAACCATTTAAGGACTGTTTGGTTTAAGAGAAGAACTCGATTTGGTGACTTTTATGTTGTAGGCAGGTAAATCTGACTGGAATGAGAGTTGAGGTTATGAAGGGTTTTAATCTTTCATTACATGGTGACTGTCAAGAACTGTAAAGATTCTGAGATTTTACTTACTTGCAAAGTTAACAAGTTAGCCTGTGACATGTTTATGGATGCTGGAAGAAGATACGAGATTCCTGGGTTAGAGGCAAGGGACAGTTAGTTACTCATAGCAATAGTAGTTGCCAGAGTATCCTCATTTTCTTGTGCTGGTTCCTAAGCCCCAGTTCCCACAAGGTGGGCAAACAGGGTCAGAGGATACCTCCACACGCAGTAGGGTGTGTTACAGGAGAGAAACCCTGAGGCTAGGAAACCCCACTCTTTTGTAATGGGCTGTAAGCAAATCTGCCAACCTTCACTTGGGGAACATGTTATCTTTATTATGCTGAAGAGCAAACAAACCAGCCACATGCTCCAGAGGGAAACACTACCTTTGTCTTCTAAGGCAGTTGTCTGTGCAAACATTCTTGAAAAGATAATCTGGAGCAAAGGTAGTCATTGCTTCTGCCTGCAAGATGTGCAGAAACACGAGAGACCCACGGCTAATCACCTCCCAATAGCAGCTACCTTTGACTTCTTTTCAACACTTTTACACAAATTTCCAAATCGGTGCACTTATTTTTCTAAACCTCTCACCAAACCAAAGCTTCATGCTGAAAGATACAAGGGCTAGAAAAAAGGAGAGTAGGAGGTATGTAATTTCTTTATTTTCCTACAAAGTTCATTTACAACTTCCTCTCCCAAGTTCTTTTCATCCATGTCCAAGAGATCATTTCTCCTCTGAATAATGCAGACTAGAAGAATCTGATTTCTAGCAATGCACAGATTCAGTGCAATTTGTATTATAGATTATACAAAAGGTAGAAGTTCTGTATGGCAAAAGATAAAACAAAGGTATGAAAAATCAAGTGAGAGACTTGGCTGAAACATTCCAACATTTTTATTAAACCAAAGATTAATATCCAGACTACTGCTCCTATTCTCCTCACGCCCACCAAAAACAGAACCACCAACCCAACAGAAACAAACAAACAAACAAACAATCTGAATAAATAATTGGCAGAAAAGAAGGAAGTAAAGTGGTTAATAAGCTTATGGAAAGATATTTAATCTCTAATGGTAATTGAGTAAATGCAAATTTAGATAGAGATACACCCAATATATTGATAAAAATGTAGAAGACTGATAATAGCTATCATTGATGAAGGGGTTAGAAATAAATGCTTTAAAAGTGGCGGGGATAATGTAAATTGATACCAGCTATTTGGAGGCTACTTCTCAGTTGAATCTCATGAGAATGTTAACATAGAATTGTTGGTAATAGCAAAATATTGGAAATAACATAAACGGTCATCAATAAAATGGTTAAATAAACAATGAAATGTTTATATTATGGAATATAGCCATATTTTCCCACTAAGTTTTTATTTTATTTTAGTTTTTATTGGAGAATATTGGGGAACAGTGTGTTTTTCCAGGGCCCATCAGCTCCAAGTCAAGTCATAGTCCTTCAATCTAGTTGTGGAGGGCGCAGCTCAGCTCCAAGTCCAGTTGCCGTTTTCAATCTTAGTTGCAGGGGGCGCAGCCCACCATCCCATGCGGGAATTGATCTGGCAACCTTGTTAAGAGCTCGCATTCTAACCAACTGAGCCATCTGGCTACCCCCCTATTAAGTTTTAAATAGAATGAAGTAGAGACTACTTATTGATTTTAACAAAGAAATATTGTTAATTAATAAAAGGAAGTTACAGAAAAATACTTATGGCATGATTATGTAAATATATGTAAACATGCACGAGGTCTGACAATTAAGTTTGCAAACTTGTTGCAATGATGTTGCTAACCTTTTTTGATAACAGAAGGATTATTCATGAATTTGTACCAACTGGACAAACAGTTACCCAAGTTTACTATTTGGAAGTGCCGAAAAGTCTGCATGGAAAAAGTCAGATGAAAATGACCTGAACTTTTCGCCAACAATTCATGGCTCTTGCATCACGACAATCCAGCAGCTCACAGGGCACTGTCTGTGAGGGAGTTTTTAGCCAGTAAACAAATAACTGTATTGGAACACCCTTCCTACCCACCTGATCTGGCCCCCAATGACTTCTTTCTTTACCTGAAAATAAAGGAAACTTTGAAAGGAAGACATTTTGATGACATTCAGGACATCAAGGGTAATACAACGACAGCTCTGATGGCCATTCCAGAAAAAGAGTTCCAAAATTGCTTTGAAGGGTGGACTAGGTGCTGGTGTCGGTGCATAGCTTCCCAGCGGAGGACTTTGAAGGTGACCATAGTGATATTCAGCAATGAGGGATGTAGCACTTTTTCTAGGATGAGTTTGAGAACTTAATTGTCCGACCTGGTATCTATATTTATATCTATCAATATTTATGTATATATGCATATATAAAGACACAGAATAATATATACGTCACTGCCAATATTCATTAGCTCTGGGAGGAGAATGGAACAGGAGATCAGGAGGGTGATGACATAAAGGTTGAGTTTTGCTTTGAATTCATTATTCTTCAGTGTTGCTTGTTTTAATTAAATGTGTCACTATACTGCTGGTGTGATTTGAAAAATTGTACTGTAGTAAATCAACTTGGTTATCCTGTGGTAGTCATGTTATAACAAGCTCCTCATGGACCAGCCACATAACTCTAGCTGAAAACACAAGTGGAATTTTAGAACAACTACATGGGAGGCAAAAGTAGGATTTTCACACAATCCTCCCAGTTTTGCACAGCACGAACTTTGGTTGTCCACATCTTGTACAGAACTTCCTAGTGAGAGATTAAAAAAAAAAAAAAGGATTGAATTCAAGAGCTCAAAAATGATTAAAGAGTTAGGAATTCAGACATATTAAGAGAGAAATACAGTAATTTCAGGGACTGAGGGGACCAGTGTACATAAAGAAGAGATGGTGGACCCCCAGTGACCTGGGATGTGAGGCATCACAAAACAGTTGCCACGAAGAATACTTACCAGTGGTCCTCAAAGGGTGGTCCCTGGACCAGCAGCATTACCATCAGCAGGGAACCCAATACAAATGCAAACTATTCAATCCCATCCCAAACCTACTGAGTCAGAAACTCTGGAGGTGGGGGCCCAGGAAAGTTTTAACAAGCTATCCAGGGAATTCTTATGTGTACTCAAGTTTGACAACCACTGCTTTAGACCAGGGCTTCTTAAAATTAAAAACACATATGCACCCCCGGGAAAGCTTGTTAAGCAGCACGTCTTGACTCAGCAGGAATGGAGTGGGGCCTGAGACTCTGCATTTCTCACAAGCGGCCAGGTGAGGCCGGTGCTGCTGCTTCTGACTATACTGAGTAACTTTAGAGGGAAAACTGAGTGGATATTCATTGATGGGAGGGCTTCATAGGAAAGAATCAGGGAGAATACAAATATTGTCTGCCTCATTTTATTTCAATGGGTATTTTCAAAGTTATGGGCAAGAATAATGTTGCTTTCTTCGTAGTTCTTGTTGTCTGGGGTTCTACGGACGCTCTCACTTATAGTACTCTATTTGTAGGCCCATAGCTGCTTCCTAAAAGCTCCAAGCATTCACTGCTTTCCCAATGTTTTTTTGTTAACAGTTCCTCTTTCCAGATGGAGAAGCTGAGGCCGGCCCACAGAGCTATTTGTGTTCCAAGGTCACAGAAACATGGGACAGACCAGGCTGGCGAAGTCCCGCTGACCTGCTGGAGCTCTTTCCACAGGCGCCTTAAGCCTCTCTTACTAGCTGCTGGGAAGTGGTGAGGGAGCTCAGGGGATCAATACCACAGCAGCTCAGTGGTAAAACCCAGACCAGCCCGCTCTCCAGGCTCTCCGGTGAATAACAGGAATCTTTATCATCCTTTCCGTCAGAAAGCATTTATTTAAAACCCCTTGGCTAACTCACAGGGTGAGCTGGCCTGTCACACACCATCACATGGCATGGAAACTGGCAATTAAATTTAGCAACCCACCTCAGCAAATCCAGACTGGGATGTTTACAGGCTAGCCCGAGAGGAACCAGGCGTTTTCACTCCCAAATCAAGAGGTTCGCAGAGAAAGTGAAATAAGCCTCGGGTAGGTTATGCTGAAGTATGAGCACCTGTTCCCATCGATAACTTGGCGTCCTCAGCCAAGAAAGCCCGTGCTGCACACAGCCCGATGGAGGGCTGCGGGCCTCACTGTTGAGCTGCGCTCAGAAACGGAAGGATGCTGAACGGCAGGCCTTTGCTCCAAGGATACCTTGTTTGTTTACCGACTCTTATTTACCAGTGGTTACCACATTAACCAAAGAATAAATGTCACTTTGCCTACCCACCCGAACAGAGTGCCGCAATTGCGGCATCACACACTTGAGTAGATTTCCGTGATGGCAGTGAGTTGGGCACACTGAGCAGTGAGCTTCACTGGTTTTCAGGGTGCAGTCAGGATTATAGCCTGGATTCATTGGAACAGCCCTGCCTGCTGTCCAAGAAGCTTCTCTGTTATAAACCTCTACTTTCTGGAAAAGCCCTAGGATTGAAAATTAGCAAAAGTATAGAATTTGTTTGTGTTTCTGGATCTGTTTGGTGGTCCTAATTGAGATGTCTAAACTAGAGGAGATGATATTTAGCAAAAGACTCTGCCAGAATCCTATGCGTGAGTGTGGCTGGGAGTGTGAGTGTCAGAGGAGGTGAGAGTGTCAGGCCTTGTACGAGCTGGACTCTTTCGTCACATTTTTCCAGTGCTTGACATGTCTGGGAAGTTCCATCTGCCCAGCTTCTGGAAGTGCTTGTCTTTGACAAGAGCCCAGGTATGCCATTGTGGGTGGGAAGAAGAGGACCCTGGCAACCCTAAAAAAGGGGACATATTCCCCTAGAAAGCCGTTCACTGTTCAGCTGCAGATAAACACGTCTGAAGAGCAGCACACCCAGGGGTGTCTGTTCTCCCACGGTACACAATTGCACCACATAGGAAAGGGAACGAGACTTCAGGTATTGTACCTTGGGCCTGAAGGGAGGAAAAAGGCCAGCTGATAATGGGAGCTACCTCAGAGTAGAGATGGAGGGGAGTGGCTCTTTATTCTTTTGAAGAAATAACCCTAGTGCATTTCCAGTAAGTTGAATGAGGATGGAAGGCATCAAAAGCCCTTTAAAGCTGGTAAAACCGCCTTGCAAAGCCAGATTTTCTCCTAGGCCGTAATTAAAGGCAGCAGCGGAACAATTCTCTAAACACTGTGTTCCTATCTGACTTGCCCATTAAAGGTTCTTTCTTTCTCTCTGCTTTCTCTCCCCTTTCTCTCTCCTTTGCTCCCTTCTCTCGTTTTCATTCGTTCCTTCTCCCCTTTCTAGGCTGAATGGTAATGGGTCCTCCTTGGTTCAGTAGAAACGGGACATGGCTGACATGCCAGCGTGACTACTGTGCTGGTCCTTATATATTTTCAGTGCCTGGCTTTCTCTCTCTGGAAGATGGGGATAAAAGTCCCTCCCCTTCCTTTCCACAGAGGACTAATGAGTTCGTGTGTAAGACCACGCCTCTGAGGAAAGGCGAGCTATGAATGCTGGGCACAGCCACCATTGTGCATTCACCTTTCCGAGTCTTGCACTGACGTTCTTAGTCATGTCTTCCTTGTCTTGTAAAGCAGGTTGTAGCCTAAGACGGTGTTTGGCTCAAGGTCACTCAAAGTTGGGAGCCTCAGTGGAATCTAAACAAAGAGCGATTGAGTAATCTACACTCAGCCCATTGGACCACAGTGACCTGTGCCCTCTGTACCTGGAACCTCAGCCCTGGTGTAGGAAACAGTGCTCCTCCCTTTCCAGGTGTTGTGGAAACCTGTTACCTGTCTCGTCCTCCTCCCCCAGTGTCAACTTGAATCCAGCCACGTCTCACACCTACCTGGCACAACATGCTCCTTGCTGGGGGAGAGCACAGGGCCAAGGTGTTAGGTGGGGGGATGCTCAGTCTGGCAAAGGGTGAGCCAGAAAACACACATCCACTTTGGGGGTTCAGAAGTGATGGGCTGGCCTGGCAAGTGTAAGCTTTATAGCCTAATTAAAATGTTTTTCTTCTGTCCAACTTGGAGTCAATTCCTTTGCACACGGGTCATCAAAAACAGAAATGCCAGGACAAAACAAAAAAAGCAGAAAAATCCCCTCTAAGGTTGGGGTGACTGCAGCAGCCATAGCTGGACTTGCTGGGTATTTGCCTGGAGTGCCTTGCCTTCTTTGCAGTGGTATGTCTTCTGCAAACTGAATCTCCCAGGCTCCCTGGCCACCTGGCTTCTGGCTTCTGGCTAGCTTCAGCCCTGGGGGGGGTGGGGGGCAGTCAGTGAAGACCCTTGCTTTGAGCTGGGAAGAGTCTCTAGCAGCTGTCTTCTGTGGGTGTGCTCCTGCTGGGCAGCCCCCCACTCTGTGGTTGGTTCCCTCTCCACAACGTCACCCAGAGTTCAGGTGCTGATAATATTCCCTTTCCAAACCTGGGGTGTGTGGAAACTCCCTGCTGTTACTTCTGGCTGGGATTAGCTTCTCAGCTCTTCCAACATCTTTGTAACCAGCTCCTTACATTACATCTCCTCGATTAAACTCCCTGGCCGGGTACTGTTCTCCTAACTGACAAATAGATGGAACCTCCGAGGGCATCTGGTCCACCTCACACACCTGAAACCCAGGGAAACCACGGGACCAGCCTGTAGCAACTGGATCAGAGGGAGGATGGAACCCAGCTTGCTCAGTGTCACTTGGAGATGACTTTGGGTGAGCCTCTTCTACAGGGGACACTTAGGGTCTGAGCCTTAAAGTGGGCCACATTTTACTGGTAAAAAGAAACCCAGAAACAAAGTTGAACTAGCCAGCTGACGTGCAGAAATGGTCCAAATGTTCTACTCAGCCAGAAGGCCCTTTCTTTAACTTAAAAAAAGTAAAAAGGATGAACAGAAAAGACAAAAAGAAAAACTTGGGTGTTAAGGTATGAAGGAAAAAGGTGGATCTTCTTCTTTCTTCTTTCTATTTGCCTCTTTAGACTTTGAGGAAGAGCTCTGGGCTGGGAAATGGACTTCTTTCCGAGGGAAACAGGGGTCCCTCCTCCTTTCTCTGGGAGGCCTGGATGCTGCTGGGGGACTCCCAGGGCTTCTCCCAGAGCACCTTGCAATGACTCTTGGGGGCGTGTTGCGGAGCCTGACCCGTGTCACAGCCAGGCCCCGGCTTTGGGCAGCCTGCATTTATGCTGTGATACGCCAGCCTGCTCCACGTCAGACTCAAGCCCAGCACCCACTCCTGTTCCGCCCAGACCAGCCCTCCCAAAGGGCACTCCGTGGCCAGCAGAGCCAGCAGAGGCCTGGAGGGGCCCTCCCCGACCACCATCCTTTGCCTCACGTATTATTCAGAAGTCCCTGGGCCGGCACTGCCTGCTGCCTGAACAGTTTGTGGGAAAGGCTCAGCTCAGCGGCACAAGCTTAGCCAAAGGGATATGTGATGTGAGAAATTTTTCTTGTAACTGTATTTTTAATTGCAGTCAAATGCTCATAACATAAAATTTACCATCTTAACCATTTTGAAGTGTACAGTTCAGTGGCATTAAGAATATTCACACTGTTGTGCAACCATCGCTACCATCCGTCTCCAGAACTTTTGCTTCTTCCCAACTGAAACTGTCCCCATTAAATACTAACTCCCCATTCCTCCTCTCCCAGGCCCTGGCACCACCATCTACTTTCTGTCTCTACGAATTTGATGACTCTAGGAACCTCATGTGAGTGGTACCATGCATTTTTGTGATGCTTATTTCACTTAGCACAATGTCTTCAAGGTTCAGATGTTTCAATGTCAGAGTTTCCTTTCTTTTTAAGGCTGAATAATATTCCATTGTATGTATATGACACTTTTCATTTATTCTTTCATCTGATACGGTTGCATGTTAGCTATTGTGAGTAATGATGTAGGGTACAAATATCTGTTTGAGTCCCTGCTTTCAGTTCTTTTGGGTATATGCTCAGAAGTGGACTTGCTGGGTCACATGGTAATTTTACTTTACATTTCGTGAGGAAGCGCCATACAGAGTCCCACAGGAGAGCCATTTTATACGAACAGTGCATAAGCATTCTCTTCTCTGCATCCTCGCCAACACTTGCTGTTTTCTTCTTCTTCTTCTTCTTCTTCTTCTTCTTCTTCTTCTTCTTCTTCTTCTTCTTCTTCTTCTTCTTCTTCTTCTTCTTCTTCTTCTTCTTCTTCTTCTTCTTTTAAATAATAGCCATCCCAACGCATGTGAAGTGTCTTTTAACTTTTTAATGTTTAAAAGAAGGATTGTAAACATGGAATAAAAAATGCTATGCTTAAGAACATCAACTCTCCTCTGCTGAACCCAGTTTCTGTATATTCCGAGGCAACTGCTGTTTCCACCCTCGAGAATGCTTCCTGACCGTGGTCTGTGCACAGATCTTGTGCATACATCTTTTTAAAACAATAGGAGCATAGAATACATATTTTACATGTTGCTTTTTAAAAACCAAACATGCCATATTCCACTTAATTTAACATTGTAGCATTCCATAACTGTATCTATGAGTGACAAGGGATTTAAATGTGTATAAGACACTGCATCATCCTTCCAACCCAATAGAAACAAGTTTGGACTTTAGGGAGATAATATACTCCCAGCAGGGACTGGAACAGAACTCGTTATCAAACACATTACTATTTCCTCAGAGAAACATAAGAATACATTATACTAAGTGGGATAAAGATTCAAATAATAGCCATGCACTGGTTTCAGTCAGGCTTTGCCACCAAATAGAGTTTAGAAAGATTTCAGTTTTCAGAGCTTTTTAGATTTCAGAAGTGCAGATAAAAGATTATGGGCTTGTAATATTTAGGGAGTGCCAGATCCTAGACTGAGACCTTTTCACATCTTATTTTTGATACTAACAATAACCTCCTCAGGAGGTAGAATTGTCCAGGTGGGGAAACTGAGGCTCAGAGACAGAAAGTAATTTCCCCACATAAGTGCCTAAGCGAGGACTTGAACCCAGGTCTGCCTGATTCCTGAGTCTGGGCTCTTTCCTCTCTATCACATGTGACTCCATGCCATTGTCCGCTGTGATTATCTAGGATGCCCCTTCACTCTCAAAAGAGCTGGATCTTGGGATATATATTATATGGTCATGCAGGCTTGCTGCTCCATTTAGCCAGCACTTCATGCCTTATTAAGGGGGTGGGGTGTGTGGGGGGAGATTAGCCACACGAGCTCTACCTCTTCCACAAAGCTTTTCCTGAATTCTGCAACCTCGCAGGATTTCATGGTCCATGCTGCACTGCTTACCTCTGAATTTTGTGGGATTATTTGTTCTCTCTCACTTATTTTATTTTTAAAAATTGTGGTAAAATGTACATACCGTAATAGAAAATATACCATCTTGACCATTTTGAAGTGTACAGTTCAGTAGTGTTAAGTACATTCAGATGGTTGTGTAACTATCACCACCATCCATCCCCAGGACTTTTTCATCTTCTCAAACTGAAACTGAGCCCGTTAAACACTAACTGCCTGTTCGCCCCCCCCCCCCCCTGGCTTTGGTAACCACCCTTCTAACCTTTAACTGAGCCATAGTGGTTCTAAACAGAAAGAGGAAACAGTCTGGATTCTCTCTCTCCCACTTTTTCTGTAACGGTGTGTCCTCTCCAAAGAAGGACCGGGAGGAAGGTGCCGAATCTAGGTGTGGGAGGTCTTTGCTCCTTTGGGGACGGAAGAGTCCTCATATCCAAGACTGACACTGACCAGGTTCTCCCAGAGGGCAGCCCCTGTCCTATGTGTTTACAGCAGACATCAAGGTCAGGGTTTGCACCATCCTGTTTTACTGTTCCAGAAATGGAGGCACAGAGAGGTTAATGGCTGGCCTGTGGTGACACAGCTGATTCAATAGAAGTGGTCTGGCTTTGTGGATGAGGTTTGTTTAGGACCCAGTATGGGGTTGAGATTTGGCTTTTGAGCCTCGGACGCATCAAGGTCTGTTTGGCTCAAACTGCATCTGGATATAAGTAATGGGCTGTGAAGGATCAGCGCAAGTGGAAGCCCAGGTCTGGCATCTTGCCCTCCCCTCTTCAGACAGCCGCCTGGCTCTGGCTGCACCACTGTTCTCTCCTACCTCGTTCAGCTCACCTAGCGGGAGGGCCCTGCAGAAGGAGCCCTGTCCTCTGTCTGCAGGGTCTTAGCCTTGAATGGCCTCATGACTCAGGAGCTGGAGTTTGCTCTGAGGTTGGCCTAGAGTTCCCGCTAGGCCGGTGACCTTGAAACTGTTCTGGTCCCTGAACAGTGCCCTGAACAGTGCCAGTACAGGTCCTGACACCCACCCGAGGCTGCTGCAGCTTCTCAGAGGCCACAGCCATGGTCAGCACTGGGCACACTGCCTGTTCCAGAAGCTTCCCCTGCAGGAGTGGGAAGAATCTCATGGGGATGGAGCAGGGGAGGGTGGGAGCAGCAGCCTGGTTCCTCATCCAGGCACAATTCTCTTCTTGTTACCTAAGCTCTTTTGAGTTACTGAAAATCAATGGGAAGCACGCAGAGTTTAAACAAGCAAAACAACAAAACCCCAGGTTAGGGCACTGCCATCTCCAAGACATCGCGTGCTAAAATGTGCACGGCGCCCCTGGAGTTTTGTGGCATAACTGCAAAGAGTTCTTGGTGGGAATACATTTGGGGCATTGATCCATCAGTCCCAAACCAGCCAGAGATGGGCAGGGAATGAGATTAGAACTAGAAGGTGTGTGTGTGTGTGTGTGTGTGTGTGTGTGTGTGTGTGTGTGTGTAAATGGCAGCAGTGTTTAAGTTCCAGCATTTCCTGAGATGTTGGGAAGAAGCCCTGCCTGCCGGAATCTGCTTCCAGCCTTCCTGGGGGCCGTACAGAGCCAGCTGGTAGAACAGGCTGGATGAAAGGAGTCCTCTGGTTGTCAGGACTGGAGCATGTGTGCCCATAAAGGAGCACTGGGCCTGCTCACTGGGCAGCCCTGAGAGAGGAGGAGGAGAAGGAGGAAGGAGCCTTTGGGGGCTGGTGGGAGAGTGAGCAGAGCCTCAGTGGGTGAGAGGGCGGAGGCGGGATGGGGTTTGCAATAGGTTTGGACCTGTCTCCCTGAAGATGGGGCTCAGGCAAATGGCCTGAGCCAGAATCTGGGTTCCTTTTGAACCCTGTACAGCACAAAATGAATCCAAGACAAGCAGAAAGTGTGGTTTTACCCTTTCTGGTGATGTGTTTTAAAATCTGTGGTGCACATTTACATTTTAATGACATGCAGGCTTACTGTTTGTGCGGGGAGCTATATGTGTTCTCCCAGAGCTTTGCCAGCAGGAAAGGTCATCTGAGGCTGGGCTCATGCATGCAATCCCTGAGGCTGCTGTGGGACAGAAGTCACGAGCCTGTTGCGTAGATGTCGTGGTACCCGCTCCGAGAAGGCCCCCAGCTGCTGGTGGCTGGCCCCCTGCCCAGGCCCTGCTCTCCGCTGCCGGCCCAGTGAGCCTCACACCACACCTGGGGCTGCCTGTCTTCTGGCTGGGCTCTGACCTGCGGGCTGGGGGGCTCGGGGAGGCCCTGTGAGCTGGGGTGACAGCTGTGCCTGGCCTGTGAGAGGGAGACTGTGGGTCTCTGGAGCTCGCTTGCACAATGCTTCCGCCAGCGTTTGCATCATAGCCTTAGCAACTGTCATGTCAGCAGATGACCTTTACAATTGTTGAAAAGGAGCCATTTCTGGATAACGTGCTTGTGAGGAGCACCCCCTCTTTCTGCTCCCATCTGCCTGCCCAGGGACGCGTCTGCTTGCTTTACGGGTGAGGGAGCCCACCACTGGCAGAATAAGCCAGAGGTGGAGCCTGTGGGCTCGGTCACTTGGCAGCTTCTTTTACTGTATTTTATTATTATTATTTTTACCTCAGTTGTCTTATGTGCAACTGTTAGAGGACTTGGGTATCTCTCTGTCTCCACGAAGACCGAAGATCTGGACCCCGTTTCTCTCTCTTACACTGCTCACTTCCAGGGTCATCCTGTTCTTTGTCAACCACCCTCCAAATGCTTGTACCCTGATATTTGCTGATTCTCAGTGGGGCACCGTGAGCCACGTTCTCCCAGCATCATCTGCCTTCCAGAGAATTCAGGTGAAAGGGGAGATTCAAGAATCACTGAGGGGAACCTGCAGAGGAGGTGGAGGAAAAGCCTGGGGGAGCCTGCTGAGGGAGGCAAAGGTCAGAGAGTGCGTTTCAGTTCCTCTAAGGCATGAATGGGAGGACTCCCCAAATTCAGGGCAGGCCCCAGACACACTCAGAGAGAAGGGTTGTCAGGAGACCCTTTCTCTACCATCGTCAGTTTTGGCTGCTCTTCCCTGGATCCCTGCACAACTTTGCACTGATTTCTGGGATGTTTTAAGCTGAAAACAGGTGGATACATGTTCTCCTAGGTCAGCCTCCATTTTGGGGTGTGGGCACGGGCCCCTTCAGCTCCCCAGGTGCCCTAGCGCTCACCGGAGCCCTCCTTCCCCCTTTCCCCTTCTCTACCAAAGCCAGTTCATCACTTGTTTGATTGGCTCGACATCTTAAACATTCTCTCAGCACATCCATTTTTCTCCATCAACCCCTGATTCGGGAGGCGGTATTGGTGGCCCAGGCCAAATCTGGCCACTGACTGTTTTATAAATAAAGTTTCATGGGAAAATAGCCACGCTCCTTCATTTGCATACTCTCTCCGACTGCTTTCTTGCTATTAGGTTGATGCAAAAGTAATTGCGGTTTTTGCAATTATCTTATTATTATTATTTTTAAAGCACAGGGGCCATACACACACACACACACGCACACATATTATTATTATTTTTTTTTAATTGGGGAAGAGTGTGTTTTCTCGAGGACCCATCAGCTCCAAGTTGTCATCCTTCAATCTAGTTGCAGAGGGCGCAGCTCAGCTCCAAGTCCAGTCACCATTTTCAATCTAGTTATGTGGGGGAGGGCAGAGGAGGGGGGTTACAGCCCACCATCCCATGCAGAAATTGAACCAGCAACCTTGGTGTTAAGAGCTCGTGCTCTAACCAGCTGAGCCATCCGGCCACCCCTCCAGAAACTCAGCAGCAGCTCGTTATCTTCAATCTAGTTGTGGAGGGCGCAGCTCACTGGCCCATGTGGGAATCAAACTGGCAACCATGTTGTTAAGAGCTAGCGCTCTAACCAACTGAGCCATCCGGCTGTGCTTGCAATTATTTTTAACTTTTTAAACCGCAATCACTTTTACACCAACTTAGTATAATGGTGGGGTTGAATGTGCCCTGGTATTTACTATCTGGCCCTTTATGGAAAACGTTTGCCAACTCCGGCCCTAATTCATCCCTTATCTTCTTTCAGTGAGTTATTGAGCCATCTTTCCAACTGCCATCCCCGTCTCCAGTCTGGCTCCCCTCCAGTCCGTTCCCACACTCTGGCTTTTCCAAAGTAAAAGCTGATTGTGGTGCTTTTCCCTTGCGTTTGTTTCCCTGGCTCCTCGTGCTCTCTGAATTGATTCTAAACATCTTCTCATGGTTTGCAGGATTCTTCCGCCTGGCTCAGGTCCTCCTTTGGCCACCGTGCCACCTTCAATCACATGTGTCTTCCAAGTGCACCAAGTTCCCAAGGCACCTGGGACCCCTCCAGGTTGTGCTGTTTGTGTGCTGTTTCCTCTTCCTGGAACCAACTTCTCTGGTTTCCTTACGTGGCCAGCTCTGACTCATTCTCCAGTTCTTAGTAGAGCCTCTTAGCCTCCAAGACTGGGTTAGGAGCATTTTCTGTGTGCTTTCATGGCACCCCAGAATTCTGCCTTTACAGTTATGTTATATTGAAATTGCATATTCATTCATTCAATCCATGTATTAGTCACCAATCTAAGAGCTTGGAATAAAAAAAAAAATCACCAAAGCTCCCTGCTAATGGGGGAAATAGAAATGAAACAAGATTAAAAAGCAGGAGAGAGAATATCAGAGAGAAGGATGTACTATGGAGAAAAAGTAAATCAGGAAGGAGGATATGGAAGATACTGAGACTGTTGACATTTTAGACAGGGTGACCAGAGAAGGCCTTACTGAGAAGGTGAGTTTTGAGTAAAGGCTTGAAGCAGGGAGCCATGTTGATATTTGAAGAAGAACATTTTAGACAAAGGAAAGACAAAGATGGGAAGGCAAAAGCACATTTATCTGATGTGTTTGAAAAGGAGGCCAGGGTGACTGGAGGGGAGAGAATGAGGAAGGGAGAAGGAGGATGGAAGGGGGAAGTGTGGGGAGAGCAGAACATGTGGGGGCCACGGGAAGGACCTTCGTTTTCACTCTGAGGGGCATGGGAGCCACTGCAGAGTATTGAACAGAGGAGTGGCATGACCTGACTTGAGTTTTAATAGAGTCATCCTGGCTGTGACATTATTCCTCATTAGACAAATAAAACTCCTTGAGAACAAGACCCTTATTCTTAGGACATAGCATTCTGGCTCATAGAAGACCTCAACATACAGTTTACAAACGAACGATGAATGAATGAATGCATGAATGAATGCTGTCTCCTAACAGCCAGGTCCTGGCTCCTAAAGGCTCAGGAAGGCTTCTCATTGTGGGAGGACGGCTCTGGTAGCAGATTCTGCCAACAGCCAAGTCCCTAGGGCTCTTAGCTGCCTGCTTAGGTGTCACGATGGCAGCAGCACACATCCAAACCAGTTTTCCTTGTTGCCACAGAAAAGGGCTGCTTAATGGATCAATGTCACCCGGAAGGAGGATTCCAGGGGTGTATCATACAGTGTTGGCCTTGGCCTTGCTCTGTGCAATGATCTGCTCAGTGACACAGATGAAGCCACAGAGAGTTACTGCCAAAATGGCAGATGGAGGTGGGAGGGGTAGATGATTTGTTGATCGACGGACTCAGGATTTAAAACGCTTTTGGTAATTTCAAGCCAAGAGGACCTACCTATCAGAGAAGGTAAAATAGGCAGCCATGTAAGGTTCTATGTCAAAGCCAAAAAATCAACTGTGAAAACTGAATTGGGGATATATAGCTTTAGTAGGTGGTAAACACTATCTGAGTTAAAAGTGTGAAGCAATGTCAAAAATCCTAAAGCAGTCTGAGAAACCCTTCTGTACGTATATTAGCAGGAGTGTATTATTTGAGAGTTGTAATCCTCCATTGATTGTGTAAGGCCATTCCCAGGACTGTATGTCCCGTCCTGGATAAGACACTGACAGGGCACTGTGTGCCCACTGGGCGGATGACAGAAGAGGTGTATTTGGGAGCACAGTGGTTGCTTGGAGAACAGGAGTCTGGGGATGAGGATTTACTAGCATTCTGCATTATTGGGACAAGAGGGCTTAGATTTGAGTTATTCTGAATGGCCTTAATGGGTTGAAATAGGGCCAATTAGATGTCAGCTCAACTGATTGTCCAAACATCAGATGGGTTGCCTCAGGCCTCTTTTTATGAAGGGGGAACGGGGGCAACCAACGGGCAGGAAAACAAGCATCACATGAACACCTTTACTAGGTAATTTTTAAAATCCCTTTTCACACTGGGATGCCATGAATTTATGCTTCTCTGTTACCATGTGTGGTAGAATATGCTAGTTATTCCTTACTATCCATTTTTTCAATTCTTCCTTAGTAATAAAAACCAACTTTTTTTTGCATGCCTTTATAGAACGAGGGCTATTTTCACCAACCTTCCTTGGAACTAGGTGTGGCCAGAGGGTAAAATTGTGACCAATGAACTAAAAGTGGAAGTAACATGTTCAATTTCTGGAAAGTAGTCGTAAAGAGGAGGAGTATACCCTTCCTTCCCCTTCCTCCTTGCTATAGGCTGGAATGTGGATGAAGTGGCTGTAGCTCAGTAGCCATTTTGGGCCATGAGGTAGAAGCTCTAGATTGATAAGGAGCCTGGGTTCCTGATGATTGTAATCATTAATACAACCCTAGACTGCTTACCTTTATTCTTTATCTATGTGTGAGAGATATAAACTTGTATTTGTGACAAACCACAGTTATTTTGGGTTTTCTGAAACAGAGATGAACCCATTCATAAGTAATATACCATGGAAAGTATACACACACACACACACACACACACACACACAAAGGAACAGCATTGAAATGAAGGACACGGTCTTTTCAGTTGGATTGCTTTGCTTCAACTTCCAACTCCACTACTTGCTAGCTATGTGCCCTTGGACAAGTTTCCTAACCACTCTGTGTCTCAGTTTCCAAACTTATTAACTGGGAATGATAATAGTAACAACTGTGCAATTTTTGTTTGTTTTTGCGGAGGGTTAAATGAGAGAATGCATTTAAAAACAGAACAGTGGTTTAGACAGAGTTCACATGTTCGTTTGCTCACACTTTGCCTCCCCACACACTGAAGCAGCTATAGAGTTACACTAAGTGTGTTTTCCTTATTTACTAACTCACTTGATAACTTCCATTTATGTTCTAGAGAGACAAAAAAAATCAGTTATCAGAACAGTCACAGTGCAGTTTATGCATAAGTACTGAAGACTTTTCTTAAGACAATCTATTTTAAGGCACGGGATTGAGGAATGAGTTGTATCTGGAAGAGTGGGTCATTGGGATTTGCTGTGTGTTCTGAATCCCTTCACTGTTGTGGTTATTAATTTTTAGAATGCTCACAAATATAGATCTCATAGTGGTAAACAGTAATTGGTACTAGAGAAAAAGGACACTTCTCTGTGAGGGGTTGTCTTTCTGAATTTCTTAAGAAACCTAAATTTGAACAGCATCTATTCTTGTTTTTTTTATTGATTCATGGGAATATAGAGTCAGATAAGGAGGGGTCCATACCCTTAATATGCTCCCAGCTTAACCGGGAAGGCAGACATCTTGCTATAGCTCTCCAGATACGTGTCTTCTTATGTCTGGCTCACTGGGCTGTGGGTGTCAGGAGGTGAGTAAGAGTTTGCCAGGAAGAAAAGGTGGGGCAGTACTTCTGGGAATTTAACCCCCAGAGGCATCAGCACATGTGCACAAGGAAGTAATACACAGTTACTCATGGCAGCACCACTTACAGTAGCGGAAGTTTAGAACCCACATATCCATCCACAGAGGATGGGAGAATCTCCCAACATCCCTGCAGTGCAATACTACACAGCTAGAAAAAAAGGGGGTTGGTGTCTGTGCACTGACAGGACAAGGTTTCCAGGATGTAGTGCTAAAACCAGCCAGGAGTAGTGAGTACACATAGTTGGCTATATTTTTGTGTAAGAAGAGAGATGGGGGAGGTAGTGTGTATGTATTCACATTTCCTAGAAAGATAAAAAGGAACTAATAAAAATGATCACTGTCCAGTACTAGGGGAGTTGGAGAGCGGGAGAGGGGATGACCAGGCCAAGGGGGAGGCTGGCCTTCCCAATTATTCTTTATCAGTTTGATCTTTGAACCACGTAAGTATATGATATATTCCAATAAATAAAGTGAAACGTAATAAGAAAGGGGAAGAACAGTCTCAGCAGAGAGACTGTCATGAGCAGAGATTCAGGGCTGCAACAGTGACAGCCAGAGAACAAAGCCCTCCCTAATTTTAATCTAGTGTCTTCTAGAACTGTTTTTGTGTCTCTGCTTTCAATTTCTGGGCACTGCCTGGAACACAAATTTCTTAAAAGTATGGGACTTCGTCAGTCTTGCTCACCACCATATACCACTCCCGTTGGTTGACTGATACTATGGACCGGCTACCTGAGAGCCCTCTCTTACAGGCATCTCAGCATCTTCAGCAGGAAAAACACCTGCTCTTTCATTAACCTGTTCTGTTTCTCAGCTGCGCTCCTGTGCTCTCCCCTTTCTCCAGTTTCCTGGACCTGGAGTCTTTCCGTTTCTCTTCAAGACAACAAAAAAATGTGGCTGACTGGCCACAGAGAAATATGCTTTAAATAGAAATACATAGCTCTGAATAAAATTACATCAACGTAAATCTATATGCATACTTACATAAGAATGTATATAAGCTTATACTTACACATACACACAGAGAACTACATGAAATACACAACAGATACATCACATTTCACCTATTAAATGAGGACTACAGGAATTGGCTTTCTAGATTAGCAGTTTTCAAGAATTTTAGCTTGCATACCTCCTAAAGGAATTTTGAAAAAAACCCTCCCCAACATTTATAAGTCAACATCTGAATTTTTTTATCATAAGTTTAAATAGTTGCCAAGGATAAAATTTTTGGCATAGTGTAAAATGTTGACATTTTAAAGTAAAAATATTACATGACTAAAATATGGGCCAAATGAAATTTAAATGCTGTAATGATTTGATACTTGCATTTGAAATTACACTAACAGTTCTTGTAAACATTCAGACAATTTTCATCTTACTTTTTTCTCCTTGAATTCCTATTTTTATTCCATTTCTCTACAGATTTTTGGTCTAATGTAATATATTTTTAAGCTTGAAAGTCTTATTGGTCTCATAATTATCTCTATCAAATCTATATATGTAAATTGCAATATTATATTTGTTTTATTTCCTGTGACAAGTTGCTAAATGTTAAAAAAAAGTGTTTTTTTCCTTCTGGATTGAGTTAACACCATGATAAGTAGTAGAGAATTTGTCAAAATAAGATATATCAGCTTTGTTGCCTCAAAAATGCTACATAACAAACAATCGCAACCCTAAAACAATAAGCATTCTTTTGGCTCAGTGGTTCCTCAGATTGAGAAGGGCTCAGCTGGTTTGGCTGGGCTGGCACACCTGCTTGTGGCCAGTCATCTGCTTAGCTGGGATACCTGTGTCAGCCACCCTTGGTTTCTTACCCTACAGGGGGCTAGCCTGGGCTTCTTCATGGCGTGGCTGGGCAGGGTTCCAAAAGAGTGGGTGTGACCAAGTCTCTTGTGCAGAGCTTCAGGACTGACTCATTGTCACTTCTGCCACATTCCATTAGCCAAAACAGATCACAAAGCCAGCCCAGACTATTTGGGGAACTAAGACAGACTCATCTCTTGATGTGAGGAGCTTCAAAGTCAGGGCAATATTTTGTGAGATTTATACAAATATTTTATTTGGAGTGGGGGGTGCTAATATAAATGGTGTGTTTTAATTTCAAATTTCACTTATTCTTTGCTGTTATATGGGAAAGGGATTGGCTTTTGAATATTTACCTTGTATCCTGCAACCTTGATATAATGCCTTATTAGTTCCAGGAGAAGTTTTTGTCAATTCTTTCAGATTTTCTAGATATTTTTATTTCTTACTTCTCAATTTGGATATCTTTTATTTCCTTTTCTTGACTGGTTGCATTAGATAGAACTTCTAATATGATGTTGAAAGGGAGTGGTGAGAGGGGACAACCTTTCCTTGTACCTGATCTTAGTGGGAAAGCTTTGAGTTTCTCATTCTTAAGTACAATGTTAGCTGTAGTTTATTTTTGTAGATATTGTTTATCAAATTGAGGAACGTCCCCTCTACTCTCAGTTTACTGAGAGTTTTTATCGTGAAATGGTGTTGAATTTTGTCAAATTCTTATTCTGTATCCATTGATATGGTCACGTGATTTTCCTGTTTTAGTCTTCTGATGATTACATGAATTGATTTTCAAATGTTGGCCTAGCTGTGTGTGCCTGGGATGAATCCCACTTGGTTGGGTGTATACTTCCTTTTTATATATTGTTGGATTTGCTGTATTTGCTAATATTGTGTTGAGGATTTTTACAACTGTGCTCATGAGAGATATTGATCTGTAGTTTTCTTGTAATGTCTATTTCTGGTTTTGGTGTTAGGGTAAAGCTTCCTCCCTCCTAAAATGAGTTAGAAAGTATTCCCCCTGCTGCAGTAAGATTTTAATAAAATTGATAAAAATAAGTTTTAAATTATCTTATTAAACAACACACCAAACCTGAAAGAAATCACACAATAATTTAATCCAAGGGCTTTAGCTAATATATCATAAAAAATTTAGAAATTGTTTAAAACATTCCAATTATAGTTAAAATGACTAGCATATGACTAAAACTATAAATCTCCAATAGCTCTGTGGCTTTAGCTGTTTGAATGTACTTTTCTTCTATGCTAATGACACCTCCTTGGGATGAGTTTTAAGAATAATGGCAAAGAATTTCTTATATTTAAAAATGTGAGGAAAAAGTATTTTTTAACATTAAAGAGTTCTTACAGATGTTCTTGATTTGCTTTCATAGAACTAATCTCAAGAACAGTGATTTTTCTTTTTTGCCCCCCTTCCCCTTTCCCTGTCTTTCTCTCTTTCTTTGACAGAGGTGAGAAAGTAGAGGAGGTGATTTTGTTGATGAAAAGCTATATTTATTCCTATCTCCCCACTATACTATCGAACTGAATTCAGATATCCCCAAACAGGCAAAGTACCCAGGTTGAATAATGGGCTTTCCCTTAACAAGCAAAGAAGGGAATATAGAAACCAGGGAAATCCCAGAAGCCCTGTGAGTTGACAGGGCCTTTTATTACTCCTCAAAGGAACTTGCCTTTTGTTGGCTGTCCTGCAGTTTTCCTATCACAGGATAATGCACCATGGTAAGAAGTAGGAGAGCTGAGGGGCATACCTTTCTTTTACAAAGTGGAGAAAAGGCTACTGCAAACTCCAGGACCCTGTCAGTCCAACCACTTTAGGAAAGAGCACACGTGAAGAGTGAGAATCTGGAGGTTGATTCTCTTACGATTATCCAAGCTGTGCCCCTGGGAAGTCTTCACGTACTCTAAAGTTAGGGAGTGCCCAGTAAGTTAGGGGAGCTTCCAGGTTATCAGAGTAAAGAGGAGCTATGCAGAGGGCAGAGAGAGAACATCATTTATCATTACATCTTGGTGATCTGCAGGGGAACTCAGCACAACTCCTGGAGAACCTTCTTCGGGGTTGTGTACTGAGAGGCCACTGAAATTACTTTTTTATAATAAATACATCATAAGCATTCTGAGTGTAGATGTGTATCTTTTAAAAAAAATATTTTCCCAGAGAACTTAGGATTATGCTGGGCATATGGTAGACCTGCACAGACACACAGCAAATGGCCTTTTCTATCTCTGGGACATGAAGGACTTGAAGAGACCTCTAGAATTTGTCAGTTGACTCTCATGCATCTGGTGAAATGAAATTCGAAGTCTCAAAGACAGCAGATAATGTATCCAAGTTTTAAAAAGCAAGAGAATGATTCCAATAATATCACTGTTGACCCTTTCCAAGCTCTAATGGCCTAGAGGACAAGAAACGTTTCCTTATGTATAATGTAAGTATCTGTTTGCTTTCCATCATAGACGGAGGATAGCTGGTTCCATCCTCAGTAATTTTAACCTTTATAGTTCACAGTTCAGTTATGTTTTCCTCCCACTTTCCTGTACTTGGGCTGGAGAATCTGAGTTTCTTTTATGTCTCAGAGGCATATTTTTGGAAGGTGTTCTCATTTACCTTCTCTTATGTTGAGATGGGGAGAATTTAAGTTTAAAAGGGAGGAAAAAGTTAAACTTACCTTTTTAACTTTTAAAGATCTGTAATATTCGTGGAAAGTGCTGTGCATTTGCTATTTTCTAATCTTCCCTCCCTCTTGGAGTGCTAGTCGTTTACCCTGATAGCTGTTCTTCCTTAGTCACTGAATCTCCTGTTGATAGCTGGGGACCAGGTTGCCCAAATAAAGATTGTGCTCCCCAACTTCCCTGTAGCTGATTGTGGTGAAAAGACATAAACAGCAATGTTGCCTGGAAGCTTATGGAAAGTTCCATCAAAGATAGCATTGCATGTGCTTTTTGTCTCTTCTTTGTGTTTCCTGCTTTCTGTTCTCTCAGTTTTCTATTGCTGTGGACTTACCCACTCTGAAATTCAGTGGCTAAAACCATTATGACTTATTGTTTTTTGTAATTCAATGGGCTGGTGATTTGGAGGTCTCTTATGTTGGTTCCCACCTGATATCCAGTTAGGCTGTAGGATCTAAGATGGCTTCGTTGCCATGCCTGGCAGCTGGGGATCCTTGATTCTCCATGAGGTGTCTCATTCTCCCATGCGCTGAATGGGCTTTACCACAACATGGTGGTCTCAGGGTTTCAAGAGGGAGAGAGGAAGATTCATGACCCCTTGAAGGCTTAACCTCTGGAATTCATACCGTGTCACTTCTGCCAAACTGTATTGGTCAACATGGATTCCAGGATGGAGAAATAGACCCCATGTCTTGACAAAAGGAGAGGAAGTGTCCTTGATATTGAAAAAGTGTGTAGACCCAGGACATGTAATTCAGTGGGGACCGTTATTAAAAACAACCTGCCACACTTGTTGGCTGGAATATGGATGTGATATCTAGAACTCAAGCAGCCATCTTGAGCAAGGTATGGAGACTTCGTGCTGGGAATGTTGGAATAGCGAGATGGGAAGAACCTGTCTCCTGCAATTTTATGAAGGCTCCCTATAAACCGTAGACTGTCTACTTCCACTGCAGTTTTACAGGAGAGATGGATACACTATACTGTTTGAACCACTGTCATTTTGGACTTTCTGTCACTTGCTGCCAAATATTTACACACTCTCTAATGCTCAATCTCTCTTAAATTCTCAGCTCTACTTATCAGCCTAGGTTACTACTGCTTAGAGTTTTCTACAGTTTCAGGGTTGGAGAGGAAGGGGGAAACCTAACACTTTGGAGATGCCATCATGACGCTGTGATGTAATTTCCTATCCCACTTGGCAAGCCTGGGGAAAATAAAAGGAGGAAGGTGGATAGGAGGGATGCTACCATGAAGTAGGAAAAGGTTAGAAATTGTCATAAACCTGAAACATTGTCTGGTGCTAAGTCAATCAACGTCTTCTCAACAACTAGCCCGGGGAGAGCCCAGGCACCACAGTGGCAGGTCGGGAATGTTCCAACCTAACTGAAAAAGCCAAACTTGCCCATCCATAGACTTGCGGATCATTGGTTCATTTGGATGTGGTCAAAAGGGGGCTGGCTCCTTGATATAATGATAAGCTATGTATCTCAGACTCCATCTGGAAACCATTCTTCGATTTACATTATGAAGAGATGATTTTGAGTTGGGTCTCTTTTAGCTCATCTGTTTTGCATGTGTACAAGGGTGGGTTTTAGAGATGAACAACAGCTTTTCTCCTCCCCATTTTTTCTTCGAGTTTTATGGTTTGGTTTGGGCTTTATTTATAACATGTCACATGTAGAAACACAGCAGGCACTATTCAGAGGCCAAACAGAATCATATCATTTTACATATTCCCCACTCATAACTAGTTTAGGCTGTTTTAAGTTTGCATTTTTTTCCTATAATGATACAGTAGACACAAAGTGTTAACTAGAAACAGAAATATTCCCCTTTACCTCCGTTCCACCCTTCAACCGCCCCCTCCTACGTCACCTCCCTCTACCTCCTCCCACCTCAATCCAAGGTTCATTCACCCACCAGTGAAAAACAGATTGATCTGTAGGCTTCAGCCACTCTTGGAGGCTAAGGGACCTTGAACCCTTATCTCATCTCTCTCTCTCTCTCTTCCTAACAGAATGGCACACAGACAAGCCTGGGCAGACAGAAGGCATCTATTGACTTCTAAAGAAGCTCCATGGACAGGGCTGATTCCGTGACCTTGCTTTATTACTCATCTCGTTGTTTAGAGGCCTCACTGCTGGGGACCATCAGGAGTTTCTGAGACCTCCAACAGTGTGTGTTCTTCGAGTTACTCAGACCCTGTCACTGACTTCAGAGGCTGCAGCTTGCAGATATTGGAATTGCCGTTAGCTCTCTGTGAAGGACATTCTGGCAAGGCCACATGTGGGAAAACCATAACATATGACAGAATTACAGTCTACTTAAAAAAGGAAATATGAATATATATGTATATTTGTTCCAGAGGTCTTAGCTTAGAAGACAATTTTGCATATATTTTGCATATACTCGGCACAAATTTGCACACTATGTTCATAAGTCTCTACTTCCAAATAAAGTTACATGAGAACACCTTCTTTACTCTACAATAATTTACATTTTCTCCCTTAGGCCCACGATATGTTACTGACATACTTCCCTAGTTTTTCTTCATTTCCCAGAATTTGTACTAATTTTTAAGACTTTCTAACTATCACCATTGCTGTGAAACCCAACCCTGAAGGACATCAAGAGGCCTTTGTGAACTGGTAGCTATTGTTAGGTACTGTCTGGAGAGACACTGGATTTCCAAAGAGCCCTTAAAAAAGTATTAGTAAGTTGGACCTTTAATTGTATTTGTATAAATTATAACATTATGTTTATGTTTATATAAAAAGGATTATAATTAAAAATATATGTGCATATAAAAGAATTTTACCAAAAACATTGGACCTGTATCACAGTTATTCTCAAATGTAATATTAGGGATGTTAGTCATTGTTGAAGAATAAGATTATCAAATGGACCAACATAATTATGTGTGAACTTGGGCAAGTTATGTTGCTTCCCTGAACCTTAGTTTTCTCCTCTGGAAAGTGAGAATAATGACAGTAATCTTAGTGTTGCCCAAATCTCAGATATCAAGGTATTACCTTAATAATTCTTCCCATATCCTCAGATTACCTATACTGTTATTTACTTCATATTTTCCTGGAATTTGATAACTTTTTAACTTAAACTGGTATCTACTTTACCCTAGATCTAAGAAAACATATCTGTGAAGTGACAAGTCTGATGTACTCCATTTTTCCCCCCCCACTAAAATAAATACATAACTTTCAAAAATTTTTAAAGGTGCTCATCTGTATTCACTTGAAATTTTTTCAGGTACTACTGCACTTTGAGAACTATGGTCAAAAAACAAAATAATATGCCTAAGGAGGTTGGTATGAGGCCTGGTCATAGTGGCAAGTGGTAGCTATGTTTATGGTAGCTATGATGACAGAGCTAGCTGGTTTCCTACTTGAACGTTCTCCTTCCTTCACAGTAACAGAATGCAGATTTTCAATCAGGCACACAACTAAAAAAACCTACATTTCCCAGGATTCCTTGTAGCTAGACATAACTGTGCGACTATGTTTTGGACTATGAAACATCACAGAATTTTGGGTGAAATTTCTAAGAAGCCCCCTTAAGAAAGAGAAGGCATATATTCCTGCAATGTCTTCTCACTCAAAGTAAGTTAGCCATCTCCAGCCATGAAGATGAGGGCTGCCTGTCTCCTAGGGAGGGCAAAACAAAGAGTCAGAGGAGGCTAAGTTCTTGGTAATTGTATGGGACTGCCATGGTGGCCCTGGACTACTTACCTCTGGGCTTCTTTTATATAAGAGAGAAGAAATAAACTTCTCTGTTAAGCCGCTATCTTTCAGGGTTTTCTGTCACTTGCAGCTGAACATAACCCTAACGGATGTAATATTGTGCAGATGGGTGGGGGAGATGTCAGTGGCGAGCTGGGGCTGGTCATAAAGATGGGAGCTGATGCTAAATTTTCATGAAGTTTGAATGCTGGTGAATGTCACGTTGGTAGCTTGAAATTGGCCATAGTGGGAGTATTTATACCACAGAAATTGGCAAATGCTGCATAACAGGGCATTTTTTTTTTTCCTGCAAGAGAGTCAGTTATTGAACATTTACTATTTACTGTCACACCACTGATGGGATTAAAGGACTTTATCCACAAAGTTTGATCATGTAGTGAGTGCTGTGACCTGAGGGCGGGGAATAGTCTGATCTCTTTATTTGCTCTTAATTTGTTCAAACTCAAAGTCAGGAACTATATCAGGTCTAGGCTTCCTTATTATCCAGCTCTGATCTTGATTGGAGGAAGCTTGAAGAGGGCCCAATAGGCTGACAATAAGAGAGCCTGCTTGCCCCTTGCTGTTGATAATAATTAGGGAAGACAGGAAATTAGCATTCTGACTATACAAGCAGATGTTAAAAACATTGGGGTGCACATAGTATGATTAAGCTATTAACCAATTTTTCCTCTTCCCTTTAAAAGGGGAAAGTCACTAACTTAGCAATAGACATGCACATATTTAGATTTTACCACCACACTACAATTAATTATATATTTAAACAATGTATTCTGCATATTGATTAGGCATAGATGTAAACAGCTTCCATAAATGAAGCTAATGAGTATAACTTTTCCATAGTCAAATCTTACCTTTATTTTTTTATTTGACAATATTTGGAGACATTTTAGATTGCTGCAACTTGGGGGAGGAAACTGCCAATGCTCCTGGCATCTACTGGGTAGAGATTGGGGATGCTGCCAAAAACCTTAGATGCAGAGGACAGCCCCACAACAAAGAACCATCCCGCCCCAAACATCAAACCCTGCTTTAGAACTATTGTGATTTCTACTGGGGAAAGAAAGGGCTCCCTGTCCATCCCCCACCCCATCAAATGAGGTGTTTTCTAGTGGTTTCAAAATTCTTTTACCAAGATACAATTCTTTTCACAACATAAGTAGAGCTAAAAGCCTTTTCATAAATTTTCATGGTGTGGGCCTCTATGTGCATGTGTTATGGTCAAAGGGAGCTAGAAAGATGGAAGGATATGAAGGAAGGATGACATAGGATAAGATAATCTTAAGATGTTTAACGACAATTAATACTTATTGAGTCCCTCCTGCATGTTGGACCCTGGGCTGGACATTTCACATATGTCCCTGATGTTTGCTGCCTGGTGGCTCAAGTTCTCTATCCCTACTTTGATATTTATATCCCAATTACTTTACTTTGGCTCCTCCCTCAGTGGGAACTCCTGTGTGTCCCTGGGTGCACTGCTTTGCCATTCTCTTAGGCTACTGGGGACAAGGTGGAGGTTGCATCTTTTCTGGTTACTATTTTTTGACAGATTTATTGAGATATAATTCATAGACCACACAATTCAGTCATTTAAAATGTCATGTAAATTCAGTCATTTAAAAATTTAAAATCCAGTCATTGTGCAATCACCATAATTAATTTTAGAACATTTTTATAGCTCTGACTTCCCCCCCACCCCGATCCATTAATAGTCACTGCTGTCTCCTACTTCAGTATCCCCCTCCATCCCCCACGAAACCATTGATTACTTTCTGTCTCTATAGATTTGTTTGTTCTGGACATTTTGTAGAAATGGAATCTAATTGTAATTCTAATTGTAATCATACAATATGTGACTGGTTTCTTCTATTTCACAATGTTTTCATGCTGTAGTATGTACAAGTACTTCCTTTCTCTCTCTCTCTCTCTCTCTCTCATTTCCTCCCTCCCTCCCTCCCTCCCTCTCTTCCTTCCTTCCTTCCTTCCTTCCTTCCTTCCTTCCTTCCTTCCTTCCTTCCTTTCTTCCTTCTTTCCTTCCTTCCTTCCTTCCTTCTTTCCTCCTTCCTTCCTTCCTTCCTTCCTTCCTTCCTTCCTTCCTTCCTTCCTTCCTTCCTTCCTTTTCTTTCTTTCTTTGCCAAATAGACCATTATATAGATATAGTACATTTTATTTATCTATTCACCAGTCAATGGACATTGGGTTGTTTCTATTTTTTTACTATAATGAATAAAGCTGCTATGAACATTTGTGTACAAGTTTTTGTGTGCACATAAGTTTTCATTTAGTTTGGGTAAACCTAGGAGTGGAATTGTTGAATTCTATGTTTTTAGAAATAGCCAGTCTGGTTTCTAAAACAGCTGCACCATTTTACATTCCCACCAGCAAGGTATGAGGGTTGCAATTTCTTCACATCCTCACCAACACTGGTTATTATGTCTTTTTGATAATAGTCGTCCTAAAATGTCTGGTTATTTCCTGCTCCATTAAAAAAAAAAATCTGCTCAATTCTTCATGTCACATCTCACCTCCTGTATCTTTTCTCTTCTTTCTGCTTGACATCAACTCCACAGAGTTCTTTTTCTTGCTGCAAAAGATAGTTGACTATAGTAGAGTTTAGCAGATGATTTAGAGCTGATGGAGGTGGGAAGAGACATCAATGCACAGCACACAAAACAACTTATGAGTATTAGTTTCTGAGGGTCCCTCAGCCATTATAGACATGAAGATTTTCTCACCAGTCAAATTTCCTCTTCAGGAGCGATGGCCTCCTTCCCTATGCTGGTCCTCTTTCTCCCTCCATTGCTATTCATTTCTGGGTCCCTTCACCCATGCTCTAGGACTCAAAATTCTTCCCATTCGCAGAATAATTTGTCACACAGAATAATTGTCACACAGAAAAATTGTCACACAGAATAATTTAGCTCACAAGTCTCACCTTCACCCATGCCAGCCTTGCCCTGAAAAGATCTTGCCACAACCAAGATATCCTATATGTTGCTAAACTAGATAGTTTCTCTGAGAGGGATTTGCCACCAGCTTTTTTTTCCTCCTGAAACATTCCACACAATCAAAAGCACACATACACACACAAAAAAGCCAAAACAAATAAACAAAATCCACCAATGACTCAAAATCCCACCACTAACAAACTTATAAGATGAAGAAAAAAATCTCTCTCTCAACTCACGCTAGCCCACTCCCTAGTAGTCATGAGTAAGTAAATATCTGGTGGGTATTTTCCAGAACTTATATAAACATGCATACCTGTGCAAAACTAGACATGTGTTTGCAACTGCACTTTTTCACTTAACAATATATTGTGGACATATTTCCATGTTTGCTTTATCCCTTTTAATAGCCTTGGTGGTCCATGGTATGAATTTACCATAAGTTACTCACTCATTTCCCTAACAATGGACATTTTGGTTGTTTCCAAGCACCTCCTATTCCTGGCAATGAATGCTGTGGTGAAGTCTTTGACAGGTAGCTTTATCTTTCAGGGTCTAGGCAGGGGGGTATCTCAGGCACACCCCCAGTCCTTGCACGGCCTTGAAAATGAGTCCCTCCTTCAACTTTGCCCTTAAGGAGTGCCTCTCTTGCCTCATCTCAGTCCTGGCTCTGCTACCTACGATGCTTCAATATCTCTTAGAAATACATGGAATAAAGTAGGGTTCTAATCACCCCTCAGTTTCCCCTATTTATTGAGTTGTTTATCCTTTCCCTCGTGAATTGAAATGGAACTTTATATTGGAATCAAATATACATATATGTTTATTTGTTTTTTCTATTTTGTTCCATTAATCCATTTATTTTTACTCTGTTAGAGCCACATTGTTTATTTGTTCATTTTGTTTTAATGTAGCCCCACTTTGCACCCCAACCAAGCCAACCCAGCCCTTAGAGCCAATCCTCATCCCGAAGTTATGGACCAGCTTGCAGACTTCCCTTACTTACCTGGTTCCACCATGCCAGAGGCTGTTCACCTAGGAGACCTGCTATGGATATGGGCGTGGCCCAGTGAGCCATACTCTTTTTATTGTAACAATTCTATAGTCAGCTTTAATAACAGCAGGCCAAGATCCCATCACATGCTAATCTTTTCAAACCTTTTTGCCACTTATTGATAATTTATACTTTCATATGTATTTTAAAATAATTTTGACCACTTCTTCCAGCATTTAAATAAACTATTTAAAAATCATGCGTTATTTCCTTTAATCCTTACACCAACCAGGAGGTACCGACGTGCCACAAATGAGGAAGCTGATGCCCGAAGAGGAAGGTGTAGCGCAGTACCTTACAGGGCAGTACAGGACAGAAAAGTCAGGTACAATCCATAAGTCTTTTGACTCTGGAGTATGCTCTCACACACCCTGGAACACCGCAGAAACAATAACATGTGCACATTCACAGAGTCATGTGGTAACCATGACTGCAGATCTCCAACTGGGAGGGAGCTCGCCTGATGGGTGGGCCTCAGCTCAGCACAATGAGTCCCCTGACCCGGCCGCAGAAGAGCAGACCCAGCAGAGTCTCAGTGATGAAGTTTCATCATCAGTCACAGAGCTTCAGAGCTGTTGGAAAGCTCAGCAAGTGAATTTCAGGGGGGATGGTGGGCTGCAGCCGCTGCAACTAAAGATTGAAAGCAGCAACTGGACTTGGAGCTGAACTGTACCCTCCACAGCGAGATTGAAAGACAGAGACTTGGAGCTGATGGGCCCCAGAGGAACATGCTGTTCCCCAAAATACCATAAAAAAAAAAGACAAGCTACACTTTTAAAGATAGCTTCTGTGTATTCAAACTGTATTTCATAATTAATATTGTGATAGATACCTTTTTAACTTTTACTCTGAGAATTTACTTTTATAGAATGCACTCATACAATTTATTCTCTCCATGGCACTCATTGCTATCCAACATCCTATAATATTTTACTTATTTCTCTTGTTTATTGTCTGATACATAACTGCTACATAAATAAGTGAATAACCTCAAAATTTGCCATCCTCATTACTCCCAAAGTCGGACAGCAGAAGTCAGTGGACATTTCTCCCAACTTGGCATTTATCTTGTTGCATCTTTACGTGCTTGAGAACTTGTCCATAATCTTGTCTACGTTGGCAGCCCCACAAGGGCAGTTTGGAACGAATGAGTGCGTGAGTGTGAATGAGCGAGTGAGTGAAATGGACGTCTCCGTTCGCCCCATGTTGTGTTTGGATGGGTGGGCAGGACCAAGCCTTACACTGCTAACAGCTAATTTCAGAGAGGTGATAGCAGTTGTCCCGGTGGGAAGAGATTTGGACTGTTTTTAGTGATTGAGGCAGCAGGTAACCGAGGCAGAGTTCACACTGCAACGTAATGAGTGTGAGTCAGAACCAAGGTAGAAACATGTCTGCAGTGGGGCAATCATCCAGTTTAGCCATTAGGACAGGACCAGGATGTTGTTACATAGAGAGAAAGAGAGGGAGGGAGGGAGGGAGGGAGGGAGGAAGGAAGAAAAGGAAGGAAGGAAGGAAGGAAGGAAGGAAGGAAGGAAGGAAGGAAGGAAGGAAGGAAGGAAGGAAGGAAGACAAAAAAGAAAAGAAAGAGATCCTGGAAGGCCTCATAAGCACAGCCCTGCCCAGAGAAAGAAGAGGTGAGGTGGAGAGTTGATTTAAACAGCAGGGTCCTTGTGCTGACAGAAGAATCCTGGAGGTTGGGAGCTGGGAGCTGAGGTTAAGTTGGAAGGGGAGGAGGCCAGTTCATCCTTGGGGAGCTCTCGGCTTCTCAAAGAACAGTGCTCAGACCTGGGGCCCCAGAGGTTCCTTGAGGTAGGAAGGGAAACCCCGGCTGAAAGTGACATGGGTGGAGGTGCTGGGCAGAGGCCCACACTGCTTACTGCAGGCGGGTTTCAAAAAAAAGAACAAGTGCCCTTGAATTGTGGGTGTGCATGACAGCTGGGCTGGGGCTGGGAAGGAACCCCTTCCTGCTCTGCCACGGGTCCCCACTTCCTCCTGCTCGAAGGAAGGAATAGGGCTGGTTTAGCGCCTGGTGGAGTTTGGGCCTCTGTCCGGAACGTTGCTGAGCAACTTGGCTTGGGCTGGCCACGGGTGCTCAGTGACACATTTACTTTGAAAGTCAAAGTATGACAAGTTTGCAGACTTGGCTTTCAGTGAACTCCTGCAGCACCAAGGTTATGTGGAAATTTCTGGCAAATTAAAGCTGTATACCTTCCTCAATGCTTAAAAAAAGCTTATTTTAAGATTTCAAAAAGATTGCATTTTACTCTTGGCAGGTGTTAATGTTTAAATAAATTTTTAGGTGGAATGATTTAAGGGCATGGAAGTACACTAGAAATGCATGCATGCATTCATTCATTCATTCATTCATTCATTCATTCATTCATTGTATTAAGTGCCTGTTAGGTAGTGTATCCTGAGAGATGTAAAGCCAGTGATCTGCCTTCAAGGAAGAAAATGTTAAAAGAGCAGTCAAATGAAAGTACTTTTTAAAGATTCTTAGAGCTGTTATGTGATTGATTAGATCAGCTCTGTCCAGTGCATCAGCTACTGGCCATACGAGGTTCTTGAGCACTTGAAATGTGTTTAGTCCAAGTTGAGATATGCTATAATTGTAAAAAACATACTGTATTCTGAAAGTTTAGCATACGAGAAGAGTGCAAAATATCTCATTAATAAATTTAAAGACGATTTTACGTTCACACGATATTTTGGTTACACAGGGCTAAATAAAATTAAAATGAATTTCATCTGTTTCTTTTACTTTATTTTAATGTGGCTACTAGAAACTTTAAAATCACACACTACATGTTTGTATTATATTTCTATTGGGCAGGGCTGGGGAAGTCCCTCAGAATTCTTTTCCTTCTCCAACTTTCTGTGGAAACTTGAAGATATGAACTCTTTGTATACAGAGGGTGCCAAAAAAATGTACACACATTTTAAGAAAGAAAAAAACTATTAAAATTGTAATACTCAATATATACCGATAACAAAAAATGAATACAAGTCACGTTTGACTCCTGTAATTGTAAGAGGTGCTCAAAGTGGTGACCATCAGCGTCCAGACACTTCTGATTACAGAGAACTATTGCTTGAGCAACGTGGACCAAAGTGTCCACTTGTATACATTATTTTTTCCTCAAAGGGTAAAACTTTAGCTAACTGTGGGCGTGTATGTAGGCAGTTCAGAGGCTGGCCCTGGCACGGGGAAATCACATATTCTGGAATGAAAGTGGAAGGATAGTGGATGTGTGGGGACAGGCCTTGCACTGAAAGCAGGAAGTCTGAGTTCTAGTGTTCCTTCTGCCACTTAGAGGAAGAGCTGAGAACAAACATTGCTTGAGAAAATTCAGTGTCTGTGCGGAATGGATTCCTGGGGACTGAACGAGGCTCCAAGCCCTGGGACAGCAGGGCAGATGAGAGTATTTTTATTCAGATTTTACAAGAAAAATAGAACTTGCTGAAGATGGTGTCCCCCAGCTCCTCGGAGCAGGGAGCTCACCAGGTTTAGGGAATGTGTTAAAAAGTAAACCTAAGAAAAACACATAGGAAGCCTTGTTACTGTAGCCAAGACTCCTTTTTACTGCAAGGCCTGAACTGGAACACGAATTACGCCTATCAGTTTCCAGGAGCCTGCATGTAAAATACACCCTCGGCGCACTTACTTACGCAGGCTGGGATCAGCAGAAGCGCACAGGATTACATTCATGGGTGTCTGGAGGATTCCCAGGCTGAGACATAGGGCAGGTCAGGGGAAAAATAAGTGCTCTCCTGAGTCTCCTTTTGGAGTCATTAATACACTATATTATTTAACAGCATTAGATGATCTTTTGGGTCTGATGTGAAATCTACAAAAATGACACGTCAACACTAGGGATGAGAATGCAAACCAATGCTTTAAACTTGTGTAACATTCAAGTGTCTTTTTCCCTAGAAAAGTGTTTGAGTTAGTATCTCCTCCACTGCTGAACTTATTTTTGTGAAGGATTTAAGCCAGATTGTTGCTTTCACTTGAGTGGCACGGGTTATAAATACTTAAACTATTTTCATTTTCACTTCATTCCATATAGTACTTTCATTTTCAGTATGCATAATATCCAGCAAGGAGGATTTCGCTCACCACTGTTTCCTGTCCAGCCTTGAAAGGACTTTCATACTAAAGCATTCCATATCTCCCCAATCCTATTTCCACATGTCTCCTGTTAAGCTCGTGCAGTAGTGTAGTAATTAGAGTTAATTCATACTAGGTGCCTGTCTGTTATGCTTCATAAATAAAAAACAAAGGGTGTAGGCACATTATTTACTGTGTATTTTAAGAACATGGCTAAGAGCCCTGGGGTGTGGTGGGGTGGAACAACACCAGAAATAAAAGAGAAGTTTTTAAATCTGGGGGAATTTTAATCTTAAATGTAGACACTGGATAAATAAATTACAAAACAGAGAAGAAAATGTGTGTTGCACTTTCTGTTTTCTTTGGTCACAGCTCTCTTTAATCTTGACTGGTCCAGAAGTTGAGGCACTCCTGAGATCCTGTCAGGTCCAGTTACATCTGCAAGTCCCCTTTTCCCTTTATGGTGAGTATTTGGATGTATGGGGGTGGGGTATTTATTTCTTGACCTTTCCTCTAGTTGCCAACTCATAACACATCCTAGTCAGCCTACTAACATTTCTTCCCTTGAGATTACTCCTGAGAGTTCAGGTACAGGAATTAGATGGTTGAGTGCAAGTCTCACTTATAAGCTACGAGACCTTGGGTGAGTTTTCTACTCTTCCTTAACCTCATCTGTTAAATAGGCAAAATAATGGTGCCAGCTCACAGCGCTGGGTGAGGATTAAAGAGATTATTCACTTAATGCCCTCAGCCCAGAGTCTGGCACTCAGTAACTCGTGGCTATATTTATTTTCTCTCCCCTGCCAACCTCATCCTGGCTTCATACAGAGCAGTGTACCCTCAAGGGCTGCACTGGGAAGCCTCAGTACTGGCACCTCTGGGATCCAGTGTGAAATCCAAATTCTCTGCCCCACCTCAGTCCTTCACAATCAGAAAGGACCTGGCAACCTGTGTGGACAGGCTCCCTGGGAGATTTGCACGCATGGTCAGTCTGAGAGGCACCCATCTGGAAATCCTCGGGTATGATCCAGTACCCTGACACTCACCTCACTCTCTTGCCCTGCCCCACCTCATTCCTGGGAACTGTCCATGCTGCAGGTGTGGGAAGAGACTAAAGTGGGTTCTGGGAAAAGGTTTTAGACTCAGTACTTCCTTATGGATAGGCAAAGGGTGTGGAGGTTATTGGCCCATCCCTGCCTCAAGCAAGGCCGGCAGAGAGGGGAAATAAAAGGAATTTCTGAGTATGCCCTGCAGGAAGCTAGGGAAAATTAAGCAGGCCCTGCAGGGGAGAGCGCTCATTCCTTCCTAAAGGGGAGGCAAATCAGCTTTCTGATGCAAATTTGCCAGCCTGGATGTCACTGCAGGCTCCATCTTGCCAGATCTGCAGAGCCGCCTGCCCTTTGACCCCCACCCCTTTCCATCAACTCTGGGGGATGGCTCTGCCTAGAAGACATTTCTGGCCCCCATCACCAACCTTTTCTCCAGCAAACCTTGGTTCTTAACGCCACCCATTTTGTGTCCTAGTTAACTTCTTTACATATTTGCCTCACTCGGAAAGTTGTACACACCTTCAGGCTGGGATTTGATTCATCCCCTCCATCACAATTTACTGGGCTTTTTCTGGGGGCTGGGGATACAGCGGAGAGCAAGGACCAGAGCCAGCACCGTCAGTCCAGGCAACATGGCCTAACAGGCTCCCCGCTGCTTTCCCAGCTCCTACCTCACTCCCTACTGTCTATTCCTCACATGTCCCCCAGACACCATGTAAAAACACAATTCACTTTATTTTTCCTCTTAAAATCCTCTAATGGCTTCCAGCCACATTTAGAATAGACTCCTCACTCCTTTCCAGGCCTATAAGGCTCTCATGCTCACTCAGACAGCCGTTGCCAGCTCTTTGCTTTCACCTCCTTCCCTACGGTTCTGTCAGCCACCTGTTCCTGCTGCAGGCTTTCCCCCTCCCCCTCCTGGGATGCACTTCCCCGGACCCCCAGGGCCTGCTCCTTCCTTCTGAACGTCTGACTGTCACTCCACCCACCTCATCATCTTTCCCACTCTGGGTTAGTTTTCTTTATAGCATTTAGTATTGCCTATTCTATTACTATTACAGTATCTATGCATTTTTGATTTGTTTTTGTCAGTCTCCTCCTCTAGAATTTAGAAATTCTCAGGAGGCAGACACTTAATTGGCCTGTTTGTTCACTGTTCTATGCCCATGCCTAGACTGTAGTTGACACGTGGGAGGAACTCAAAAAATATTTGTAAAATGAATGAATCAGTGATTCATTCAAATGATTGGATTTGGAGTTTATAGAATCTCTCATTAGATTCTGATCCTGGTGTCAATTCTTTCCTCCCTTCTGCTCCCTCAGAAGAGGTAGAGGCTTTTGAAATGTTCAGCAGGATGTAAACAGCTGGATTCTCAGTCCTGAAGTTTCATTAGATTGTCAATGATTGAACCCTTATGATACTTGCTGACCCTTGCAGACATCCTTCAGGATGTCAGGAAATAATAATGTATTGTTACAAATAGCTTTAAGGGAAATTTGCTATTCACTATTAGCCTAAGAGTAATATAAACATTCACTGGTATTTTTCTTACAGTACAGATACTACTTTTAAGGGGTTTCGAAATATTCTTGAGAGTCCAGACAGCATGGGTGTGCCTCAGAAAGTACCAAGTCTGGGTAGGTGGGTTTTACAGAATACTAAAGCGTCAACTGTCTTAATCCTAAAATTGAAACACAAATATGAAAGTCTTTTTGGCAGAAGACTTTCTCATGGAGTAAAATGTTTATCTTCATCTTACGTTGACTCTCCTTCAGTATGGTCTGCAGAGAGAGGGTTTCCCTCTGAAGTTAGAGCAAAGGAAATGGTTCCCAAGACTCATGTCTGAGCCCTCCGCTCTCATTTTCCCTTTTTCTTTCTTCCTCTTTTCCTTACTTGTGGCACAGAAATTTAAAAAGTTCATTCTCAGCTTGCTGCTTTGTTCTCAAAGGGAAAAGTAAACAAACTTCAATCCTGTTAGCAGATTCTGTGTCTGACAGATATCCACTTAAACAGTCAGATACATTGACAGCCTGCAGGATATTCCATTGAGAGGGGCCGCCAAGGAATTGGCTTCCCTGTCCCAACCCGGCGCAGTTCTTCCTGATTTTTCAGAACTTTTTATGCTTAGATAATATAAAGAAGATTTTTACAATGTACAATTTTAACACGTTGTCAAATCACAACACCCCCAAGGAAGCAAGGAGGTGGAATTACTCCATCATCAGGAGAGTGTTTCTTTGGCCTAACAAAGAAACCATTTTCTTTGCCATTTCTAGAAGCTTCTGAAAGAATTCTCCAAATAACTCAAGTTGCCAGTGACCTGCCTCTGTGCATGAGGACATCTTTCTTAGGAGACTATGGGTTCCTGCTTTTCTTGTACTTGAAGGAGCTTAACTTTCAGAAAGACTTTGTGCTTCCTATCAGTGATAATTCTTTCAGTTGCAAGTGACAAAAGACCTTATTTAAACAAGCTCAAGCAAAACAGGGAACATGCTGGCTGATATAACCAAGCAGTCCAGCGAAGATTGGGTGTGGCTTCAGGTACGATTTTTATTCAAACATCAAATGATACAACTCAGGCCAAACTGTCTCTTCTTTTCTCAGGTCTGCCCTTCTACACAGTGGGCTCTCCCTTTACAAGATGATTGCCAACAGCTCTCAAGTTGAGGGGCTCGTGGGTTCAAACACAGAAGGAGAAAGAAAAGCACTCCTAGGCAAAGACTCATTGCATCTCATGGTCTTTGACTGAACCGAGAGACTGTCCCTGAACCAGTCATATGGCCAGGGTTGTAGGATATGCTGCTTGGCTTAGACCCAGGTCATGTGATCCACTCCAGAGCCAGTTAACTTCATACAAAGCCAATGGGCTGAGAATGGGAGACTGGATGATTTGCAGGGGCTCTGGAGACAGTTACCAGGAGTAAAGGAAGAGAAGTTAGACAGCCAAAGCAGCAGATCTCTGCTACCAACTAGTTGCACTTTCATAGACAAGATGGGCGGAGAGAAAATGGTGAAACATACATAATTTCTATGGAATCTTACAATCATGATTATTCTTTTTGGGCAAATTTAGCCAAAAGTAGATGTTTCCCAACTGGCTTATCATCAAAATCACTGGAGAATTTGGATTCAATAGGTTTGAGGTGGGACCCACTGAGTATGGTAAATCTGATAAATCTGATCATTTCAAAGATGATCCCAGGTGTTTGGAAGTTAATGGAGTTAGGCAGCCCGCTCCTCCAGCCAAACACACCCCTATTTTTGGCAATGCCAGCTCCAGAAAAAGGGGTGAAGTAGGCTAGTCTGTGTCTGAACCTGTGTCCGCATTGCCTCCAGGGTCATGCCCAGACCTCTCAGCCTCCTGAGGTCTGGACTCGTGCCACCTTTCCAGTTCATCTCTTACTGTTCCTCTACATACACTTTTCATTTGTCAGACTGGGTAAGTCACTCACCCCCAAATCCTCTATTCTCTTCCCACTTTCCTGTCCTTGCTGGCGTCATTATCTTCTGAAACCATTACTGAACACTCACTTCAAATTCATCCCCCCTTTCAAGTCTTCCCTGATCACCGGGTCAGAAGTGATCTCCTTCCTTCTCTCCCCTAGGTCCAGACCTTGTATCTTCTGCCTTTACTGCAGTGTTTCCGTGTGGACTGCATTTGCCCTTTCAAAAGGACAAACCCCTGTGGGAAGGGACCTTGGAGGCTTCAATCTTCACAGTCCCCACTGTTGTGTTTTATGCACAGGAGGCTTTCAATTTGTTTCTGTTGTTCGGATCAAAGTGTGAGGGAAAGACACCCTCACACCTCTTTCTTCTCCCTTCTCTCTCATTTTGTCATTTTATCTTTTCCAAGCTGCCTGTCCTTGGGAAGCTCTAATAAGCTCTAGCCTGGTTTGCAGATGAGGCCTTGAGGTGACAAGGCCTGCAGAAGCATACTGCAGGGCCACTTACATTTTAAGAGGAGGTTGTTGGAAGATGAGAAATAGTCAAGTCATAATGGTGAACAGAAGCAGAAGAAAAGACCTGAGGTACAAGAATTCAAGGAGTCTCTCCTTTCTGCAAGTTTCTTTGTTTTCTGAATTAGCTCTACTACAAAATGGAGACAGAAGCACAAGACAATAAAAACAGTAGAACAAAATTCCTTTTTAAATAAGATAGGGAACCCAGAAATCATTACAAAAGAAGTATAGATTTGATTACAAAAAATTTTAGAAATATCTGCATGAAAAAATATACCTTAAAGTTGATAGATGACAGGAGAAGAAAGTTTATAATACTTAAAATTACAGAAGCTTACTATGTAATAAATGTTTACAATTTGATATGAGAAAGATAACATCCCAATAGGAAAATGGGCAAAGGGTATAAATAGGAGATTTATAGCAGAAGAAATACAAATGGCCAGAGTGTATAAAAAGATACTGAGTCTCACAGCGGTCAGGGGAATAAAAAGTGAAATTAACCAGATGTCAGTACTTACCCACCCAATTTGCTGAATTTGAAACAGTCTATAATGTCCATAGCTGGGAGAGTTGGTGAAACGGGCATCTTATCCATTGCTGGTGGGGGTGTAAATCTCTATAAGTGTTTACCAAAGTCATTTGGAAACATCTGTAAAATAAATGATATTTATAGCCTATGATCGAACCACGAATCCTATTTCTGGGAATCCAAGCAATAAGTTTGTAAAATGAAAGCACCAGGCTGTAAGACCGCAGGTATAAAGATTATTTCAGCTTTGTTTGAGGTGGGGAAAGAAACACTGCATATCCCCTCCTAAAGGAATATGCATTCATTCTAGGGTTTATTATATAGCTAATAAAAAGAATGAGTTCGATCTACTTGTAAAGGGGGTGTGAGCATGACATATATTGCATATTGGAATACCACTTTTATAAAAAAGAGATAGATAAGGAGAAAGAAACCCCCTTCCGTATGTGTTTATGTTTCTATATGTGTACGAACCCATAGAGAAAGGTGTGAAGGTTACATGCCAAATTGTTACCACTGTTACCTCAGGGGCATGAGATGACAGTGGGGGAGGCAGGCCTCCCGTAACACTGACAGGTGGTAGGCAGCAGCAGGAGAGAGGAAAAATGGAAGCGTGGCCTGTCTGCTCCCCTGCTGCTCACTCTAGTACCTTGGGCACCTGAAGAGAACTTGTGCACATACGTGCTGGCATCCCAGCCTGCCCACTCCCCAGAAATGTTCCCGGACTCGAGGAGTGCACTCTTCCTGGCTCAGGGTGCCCTGGATAAGGGCTTGAGGCCAGTTGGCAGGGAATTCTAGTATCTTTGGTACGTGGAGAGTGGCCTAGACGGAGCATCACAGACTCCAGGCTGGCACACTTCCTTGGCCCTGGAGACTCCTTGTTCCACTGGGGAGAATAAGCATTCTACAGCAGAGGGCTCAGGACACCGGCTCCAGGGGCCCAAGTCTAAGGCCAGTACAGGGGTGTGGGCAAGATAAGTAAAGACTCTTATGCAGCTCTCAATTATTTGACTCATTATTAGATACATTCAGGATTTTTTACACATTTAAAAATTATTTCCTTAAATAGTTAAATCTGAGAACCAAAAGTCTAATAGAGTAAAAGACACCCAGCTAGATGAATCTCTAATGGAGAAATGTCAGGCACCATGGCAAACATGTAGGTAGGAGAACGAGCTGTGAGCCGCTGCCTTCCTCACATCTCCTGACTCAATCCTGTCATCCTAATTTGTTGATTGCCTATAAAGCCAAAGGGCATGCAAGGCATGGGGTCAAGCACACATACATACACAGAGTTTTTGGGGACGGTGTCCATTTGGTTTGTCCACCCATCAAATATTTACTGAAGGCTCCTATGTGTCAGGCACTATTTCTGGTGCTGAGAAAGCAGCAAAGAATAAAATAGCAAAAATCCTTACCCTCCTGGAGACAGACGTTGAACAAAATAAATACATAAAAGTATAGGTGGGTTAGAAAGTGCTAAAAATAAAGCCAGGAAACAGTGAGAGGGTGGGGGAATGCAGTTTTCCCTGGAGTGACCTGGAAGATCTTACCTGGTATGAGATATGAATCAGCATCTATAGGAAAGAAGGGAACCAGGCTTGGATTTGGGAAGAAAATTAGCTGATCTGACAGATTTGTGTAGCTCACTTTTTTCCTCTGGAATTGATTAAACACATCAGACATGAAAAGACATGAAGGAAACTTACATGCATAGTGCTAGGTGAAAGAAACCATTCTGAAGAGACTAAACACTGTGCAATTCTAATTATATGACATTCTGTGAAAGGCAAAAGTATAGAGACAGTAAAAACATCAGTGGTTGGAGGGAACAGGGAGCAAGGATGATTAGGTGGCACACGGGGGACTTTAAAAGCGGTGAAATTATTCTGTATGTCACTGGAGTAGGAATTTACAGAGAAGCAAGGGGAGGAAGCTAGAACTTTTTATGTGGTACTAGATTATAGTTGGAGACAGCAGTAAAAATCCATGTTTAATTAATATAAATACAGATAGTTACATATAGACACAAACACACACGGATTGATATACGCACAAATATTTCCTTGCTCTGTTCGTTGACAGGGCTCAAGAAAGAAAGGAAGGAAGGAAGGCAGGCAGGAAGGAAGGCAGGAAGCAAGGAAGGAAGGAAGAAAGGAAGGAAGGAAGGAAGGAAGGAAGGAAGGAAGGAAGGAAGGAAGGAAGGAAGAGAGAAAAGATACCCTAGTATAGAGCACACCTAGTGCCAGATATTGTTTTTTGCTTTTTTTAAAAAATATTTTTAAATTGAAGTGTGATTGGCATACATTATATGGTGTACAACATAGTGATTTGATATTTCTATATACTATGAAACGATCACCACAATAAGTCTAGTTGACATTCATCACCATACACACTTGTTAATTTTTTCCTGTGATGAGAACTTTTAAGATTTACTCTCTTAGCAACTTTCAAATTACAATCTAGTATTATTAACTATAGTCACCATGCTGTACATAAGAGCATCATGACTTATTTTATATCTGGAACTTTGCATCCTTTGACTTCCTTCATCCATTATGCCCACCCCTCATTGCCCACCTTTGGCAACACTAATCTGTTCTCTGTATCTATGAGGTTTTTTTTGTTTATTTGTTTATTTGCTTTTTGTAAAAATTAGATTCCACCTATAAGAGAGATCATATGGTATTTGTATTTCACTGTGTGACTTATTTCATTTAGCAAAATGTCCTCAAGTTCCATCTGTGTTGTTGCAAATGGCACAATTTCCTTCTTTGCTTGTGGCTGAATAGTATTTTATTATACATATATAACCACATTTTCTTTATCCAGTCATCTCTTGATGGACACTTAGTTTATTTCCATATCTTGGTTATTGTAAATAATGCTGCAGTCAACACAGGGGAGCATTTATCTTTTTGAGTTAGTGTTTTCATTTGCTTTAGATAAATACCCAAAAGTGGAATTGCTGGATCATACGGTAGTTCTAGTTTTAAGTTTTTGTGGAAACGCCGTACTGTTTTCCATAGTGGCTGCTCCAATTTACATTCCCACCAACAGTGCACAAGGGTTCCTTTTTCTCTACATCCTCACCAGCATTTGTTATCCATTGTCTTTTGGATAATAACCCTTCTAACAGGTATTATTAGCTGATATCTTATTAGGGTCTTGATTTGCATTTCCCTGATAATCAGCGATGTTCAGCATCTCTCCTTAATCTGTTGGACACTCTGTATGTCCTCTTTGGGAAAATGTCTATTCAGATCCTTTGCCCATTTTTTAATTGGATTGTTTGGTTTTTTCTTATTGAGTTGTATAAGTTCTTTATATATTTTGGATATTAGCCTCTTATCATATATATGACTAGCAAACACTTTCTCCCATTTGATAGATCGCCTTTTTATTTTGTTCATGGTTTTCTTTGCTGTGCAGAAACTTTTGAGTTTGATGCTGTACAAAAGCCTTTTCGTTCCATTTGTTGATTTTTGCTTTTGTTGCCTTTGCTTTTGGTGTCAAATCCAAAAAAATCATTGCCAATAACAACTATCACCTATGTTTTCCTCTAGGAGTTTTATTATTTCAAGTCTTACATTCAAGTCTTCAATCCATTTTGAGTTAACTTTTGTCTATGGTGTAAGATAGTGGTTCAGTTTCCTTTTTTTTTTCATGTAGCAGTCCAGTTTTCCCATCACTATTTATTAAAGAAACTGCCCTTTTCCTATTGTATATTCTTGACTCCTTTGTCATAAATAAATTGACCCTATGTATGTGGGTTTATTTCTGGGCTCTCTATTCTGTTGATTTATGAGTCTGTTTTTATGCCAATACCATACTGTTTTGGTTACAACAGCTTTGTAATGTAGATTAAAGTCAGGGACCATGATGCCTCCAGCTTTGTTCTTTTTTCTCAGGATTGTGTTGGCTATTCAGGGTCTTTTGTGGTTCCATATAAATTTTAGGATTGTTTTTTCTATTTCTGTGAAAAATGCCATTGGAATTTGACAGGGATTGCATTGAATCTGCAGATTACTTTGGGTAGTATGGATATTTTAACAATATTATTTCTTCCAGTCCATGAGCACAAAATATCTTTCTATTTACTTGTGTCCATTTCGATTTTTTTCATCAATATCTTATAGTTTGTACCTCCATGGTTAAATTTATTTTTAGGGATTTTATTCTTTTTGATGCAATTGTAAACAGGACTGTTTTCTTAATTTCTCTTTCTGATAGTTCATTATTAGTGTGTAGAGATGCAACAGATTTTTGTATATTTATTTTGTATCCTGCAACTTTATTGCACTCATTTTATTAGTTCTAACCTTTTTTGGTAAGTCTTTGGGGTTTCCTATATATAGTGTGGGGACAAAGCTCCAGAAAGCAGTTTCCAGGCTCTCGGCCTCACATGGAAAGGTGCTGGCTCAGGTAGTAAATGGCCATCAACTGTGATTGGATGGCCATCAGCTGTGGCTAGTTGGCCGTCAGCTGTAACCAGTGAGCCATTGGCCACTAATATAACTGCCGTGGCTAAGCTGGCAGAAAATGGGGCTAGCAAGAAGGTGGGGGCTGAGCATGCATGCGGAGCAGTGAGGGTTTCAAACAGTGTGGCTCCTGCTTCCTGTGTCTCCAACCCAGCCGCCGGCGAGAATATAGTGATATGACTCCCCTACCTATGGTTCCATGGGTGCTCCTTTTCCCCTCACCATGTCCTGCGTTCTTATGAGGGGAGCGGGAGCAGAGACCCCACAGGCCGCCCTGCATGACAATAGTATCATGTCATCTGCAAATAGTGGCAGTTTTACTTCTTTCTTTCCTATATGGGTGTTTTATTTCTTTTCTTGCCTAATTGCTCTGGTGGGGACTTTAAATACGACATTTAATAAAAGTGGTGAGAGTGGGCGTCCTTGTCTTGTTTGTTAAAATAATGTATCAATATTAGTTCATTCACTGTAACAAATGTACCACACGAATATAAAATGTTAATGATAGAGGAAATTGAATGTCAGTGTACTCTCATCTCCAATTTTCTGTAAATCTACAATTGTTCTGAAAATTAAAGTCTAACATACATGTAAATACATTAATATATATATATATAAATTATATATACTATATATATTATATATACAAAGGGTGCCAAAAAATGTATACACATTTTAAGAAAGGAAAAAGCTGTATTAAAATTGTAATACTTAATATATACTGATAACAAAAAGATGAATACAAGTCACATTTGACTTCTGCAATTATAAGAGGTGCTCAAAGTGGTTACCATCAGCATAATTTTAATCGTTTTTTTCCTTTCTTAAAATGTGTATACATTTTGTTTTGGCACCCCTGATATATGTATGTATGTATATACATACATACATACATACATACATATATATGTATATATACATACACACACACACACACACACACACACACACACACACGAAACCTCTGTAAAATTACAATCGTGATTTTTAAACCCTGATTTTGTTCAAGGGAAATGTAGCTATGAGCTTTTGTACATGTATGTGCTCCAGAAAGACATTGTTATGTGCTCCAGAAAGACACCGTTATGTGCTCCAGAGAGACACCATTTGGAAACTGGTGTCTGGGGCTGGCACTTCCCAAGCCCTCAGGCCTTTGGGTCATTTTATGGATTTGGGAGGCTGTAGAACAAGATGGGGTTCTAAGAACACAAGCGACCTCAAAACAACCCCTGGGAACCTCTCCTTAGACACCCCCCCCCCCATAAGGGGCGTCTTTGATTTCAAGAAGCTGAGAATTTTCTGACAAGGGATGGCTCACCCATGCCTTCCGCAAGTGGATATTTACCAGTAAGTCACAGACTGCCCCATATTTGGGTACAGACAGTTACCTGGGAATGTGTAAAGTTTCATCCCAAGTTTGTTATTTTAGAGCCGGCCTTTGAACACTAAAGAATTCCATTGACTTTGGGTAACTTTATTTTCTATCTCCCAAGGGAAACTGTCAATAATTGACATTGTACAGCTTTGGGTTATCTAATAACTCTGGATTTTCTGCTCTAAGGAAGGGGCGTAGGAAAGTGGTGTTTTGTTTTTTAAGGGAAAAAAAAAAATCACGGCCCCTCTTCGTTGGGGGTGGTAGAGACGGTCCTGGCTGGGCTGAGAAGGGCACCTTCCTGAGGATTAAATAACATTTAGGTGGAGGGAGGGGTGTGTGGGAGAGCTAGGCCGGAGTGCCAAGAAGCTGGAATTCTCTGTTCTCTAAAAGAATTATTGCTTGCATAGACGGCCAGGTAAAGTGAGGGTAGAATCACCTGACAGTGACAGGACTCTTCACCTTCCCAATGGCAGTTGTTGTTTTTTTGTTTGTTTGTTTGTTTGTTTAAGATTGTGCTTGTTTGTCTTTAAAATGGAACTGAAAATGCTCAGAGCATTTTGAGTGACTCATGGCAGCCTGGCGTATTTGTAAATATCTTTCCTTGGAGAGATTTAAACAGGAAGCCTGGAAAGTCTGTTTTCCCAACACATTGCACTAGTGGTTGAATTGTGCTTCTGAGGAAAAGCAAAAGATACACTGATTTTCAGTTTCATTTGAGGTACTACCCCAAAACCATCAAAGTTGCCCAGGAAGGAGGTGCCAAAGTGTAATTCTGAGAGGGACCCTGCTTAACGGTGGTGAATTAAAACAAAGAGTTCTCTCCTGTGGTCGAAGACCACCTTCTTTGTGTAGCCCCCTTCCTTCAACTTAACATTGTACCTTATACCATCCTATATAATGCTTGAGCCATTTTTAAACCTCAGGGTGCTTCTGGAACGTTTTTAACTAAGTTGAAAAATGTAAGTGGAACAAAGTGGTAACTATAAATGCCTAAAATGGAGTCGTGTAGCCTTATTATTTTGCTTTCTCACTTTTCATTTAAAGCCTGTCTTGTTAATCTGCTTTGTACATACTGTTGATATTTGTATTGCATTTTTCTCCTCTTCCTGATTCTCTAATACATTTCTAAGATCAAGTAGGTGGTAGGTAAGTCAGACCTATCATTTTGTGGAGCTGTCTGCTGGGAGCTAGCGGGTGGTCAGGGTGTGGGCTGGGCTCTTAAAGGATGCATGTAGAATCCTCTAGGTTACTGGGGATGGGGATGGAAGGGTGGGTGGCAAGGCAGACCTGGGCAGACAACCAGGAACGAATGAGTTGGTTGCAAAGGCTTTTCTTTCTCACCTGTCTTTTTCCAAGTGTGAACATGTTTTATATGAGACTGTGAGTTAGGCAAAGTTGCGGTTTTCCCTCATTCCTCTTGTGGTTTCCAGACATGACGGTCCTTCTCCTGGCAGGCTGAGTTATCTTTCCTCATGAGATTTTTGGGTTGAATCAATTCCTATTTAAAAAGGTATTTAGGAAGAAAGAAAGAAAGAAAGAAAGAAAAAAAAGAAAGGAAGGAAGGAAGGAAGGAAGGAAGGAAGGAAGGAAGGAAGGAAGGAAAGAAGGAGGGAAGGAGGGAAGGAGGGAAGGAGGGAAGAAGAGAAGAAAAAAGAAAGAAAGGGAAAATAGAAACTCGTGAAAAAAATCTGCGTGTAGGGATGATGCTCATCTGTGGAAATGCTTTATTTCCATATGAAATTAAGTCAGTTAGAGAGCAAGCAAGGACAGGAGAATTCCCCCCTTCTTTTCTCCTCTCCTCTCCTCTCCTCTCCTCTCCTCTCCTCTCCTCTCCTCTCCTCTCCTCTCCTCCCCTCCCCTCCCCTCCCCTCCCCTCTCCTCCCCTCCCCTCTTTTTCCCTTTCCTCTTTTCATTGGAAAGAATTGGATGTTTGCCCATCCAGACAAAGCTGGCTTAGGGAGGAAAAGCTCAGGGAGGATGCAATGTGAGGAGACTAGAAATAGCAAGAATCCGAACACACTTTGGTTTCCAGTCCTTAATTTGGGAGAGGAAGAAGCTGTGTTCTCGCTGCTGGCTCAGATCTGGGTGGAAGGGAGTGCCAGTCGCTCCTCTGGCTCTTGGGTGGCCCGGACAGGAGTCCATGAGCTGTCCTGCCACATGGCAGCTGGCACAAGCCTGTGCCCCCCTCTGCAGGAACACAGGCCCACACTGTTAAGGATTAGGTAGAACATATGTGTGTAAGATGCTTACGGCTTTTTCCAGACACAAGGCCACTTTCCAGCCTGAGAAGCAGCTTGGAGGAACCAGGGTAATTAGATAGAGTCTCATGCTGGGACAGAAATCTCAGCGCTCAACTGAACTTGCGTGCTTTAATGGCCTTCCTTCCTCTGCTGCCTTCTCTCTTCTCATCCTTTTTTCTTTCTCTTTTCCCACTTTTCTTTTTTTTCTCCATCTACTTCCTGTTTACTTTTGTCCTTCTTTATTTGTCTTCAACTTCTTTTCCTTGTTCCTTTCTCCCTTTTGTTCTATTGTTTTGCTTTCCTCTCATCCCTTCATTTTTCTCCCTACTTTCTTTTATGTTCATCCCAATACTTTTCATACTTCTTTGTGTTTATAGCAATTTTTTTCTTGACTGATTGTCAGCTGTAATGGATTGCATTTCTCATGGAGACAAAATGCAAGCTGTGTCACTTGCATTGCTTTCACACTGCAGGCTTTCACACTGACATGAAGAGACAGTGATGTGAGAATACAAAAGTCATAAGTGCCACCATTGATTGAGTACTGCTCTTAATTTTTCTAACAACCCAGCTAAGCAGCATGATGGTTTCTGTTTTCCAGATTGAGGGACCGGCCTTAGACACCAGTCTTGCACAAGATGTTAGCATGCGGGGTTGCTCTAAGTCTGAAGTTTCACTTGCTTTATATAGCCTTCAGGATAATGGCTAAGGCAGCTGCAAATGTCGGCTGGGGGGATGTTTCTGGTTCAGTTCAAGCCTCTAGAGCAATGTGTCCAACTTTTGCATGTGTCAGTGTCACCTGCCGGTTCCAGTTCAGATCTGAAGCAGGGCCTGAGAATGTGCATTTCTAACAAGCTCCCAGGTGCTGCTGCCCCGCGGCCACGTTTTGAGAACCACTGGTCTAAAATGCATTGGTTTTAGAGCAACTCCCAGGTGGCAGGAGACATTTTCTAGACAGTGATGTGAGTGCAGAGTGGGGTTAAATAGTTTAACCCTGTCTCATTTCACAGAAGATTTGACATTGTCTTAGAAAGTATTCAGAATATAAAGATGATAAAGAGTTAAGAAGTCAAATGAAGGGAAAATAAAGATAGTTTAGTACAAATAGTTGGAATCTAAGAAAAATAATTCTCCCTCTTTTTTGGGAGAGCTATATGGACTTCCCTTTATCTTCCTGATTTACTGTGTCTTGTTTTCATTTTGGGGAGAAGACCCTTGAATTTTATCCCTTGAATAAAATTCTCCTTTTCCCCAAACTGCCTTCTTACTTAGGAAAATGTCTTCTTACTTAGACAATTTAGAACGTATGAGTTGACTGGTCTTTATCTTTTCTATAACCTGTAAAAATTGGCAGAATGGCAATTGTGCAAGGTGAATTAACTGAGCAACTATATCATTGTATATCTATCACTTGTTTGTCTTAGTAAAGAAGTCTAAGAAAGATAACAGAGAGACACAGGAAAACTGAAATAGGATTCCTGTTTTCAAGGCACTTACGACCTAGTTTGGAGAGACAGATGCCCTTAGAAAACAATGAGACAATAATTATGTCCTTTAGTTAAGTTCAGAGATTATAAATGTAGCAGTTCACAGAAAGGAAAGGTCAGAGTAGAGTAATGTAGGCACACAAGAATGAATTTAAATTTGATAAATAAAGAGGAGGAAATAATTGAGAACATTTTGAACAGTTTTACCATAATTTAAATGTAAAAGTTAGCATACCTTTGTATATGTGTATGTGTGTGTATATATATATATATATAATATATATCATATATATCATATATAATATATAATGTATATACATTATATATTATATAATATATATTATATGTATACATTACATATAATATGATATATTATATATATGTGTGTATATATATATATATATATATACACACATGAGGTCTGACAGTTAATGAACTTATTGCAATGATGGTGCTAACCTTTTTTGATATCAGAGGGATTATTCATTATGAATTTGTACCAACTGGACAAACAGTTAACCAAGTTTACTATTTGGACGTGCTGAAAAGGCTGCGAGATAAAGTTAGACGACCTGAACTTTTCATCAACAATTCATGGCTCTTGCATCACGACAATGCACCAGCTCACATAGCACTGTCTGTGAGGGAGTTTTTAGCCAGTAAACAAATAACTGTATTGGAACACCTTCCCTACTCGCCTGATTTGGCCCCCAATGACTTCTTTCTTTATTCAAAGATAAAGGAAATATTGAAAGGAAGACATTTTGATGACATTCAGGACATCAAGGGTAATACGATGACAGCTCTGATGGCCAGTCCAGAAAAAGAGTTCCAAAATTGCTTTGAAGGGTGGACTGGGTGCTGGCGTCGGTGCATAGCTGCTCAAGGGGAATACTACGAAGGTGACCGTAGTGATATTCAGCAATGAGGTACATCGCACTTTTTCTAGAATGAGTTCGCAAACTTAATTGTCTGAACTTTGTACATCCAACAACTTTATTTGAAACATATACATACAGCTGCGCCTGGTGAAAAAAAGAACTGAGTTTGCCAGGAGAAATTGAGTTGTCGATTTGCCACTTACCACTGTGTGACCATGTGCCAATCATTTGATCTCTTTAATTGCTAGTTTTTGCAAAAATAAAATGGAGATTTCTAGTATCTAACTGAGCTTCAGTCGAGAAAACAGAAATCAACATCTGAAGCAAAAAAGGAATTTAAACTGGGAATTAGGTCTTTAAAAAACCATAAGAAAGATGAGGAGAATAAAACAAACCACTAGCTTCCTGGTTTGCTGGAGTAGCTGTGAGAGTCAACGTTGCTGCTTCCACCCAGAGGTCAGGAAGCAGGGCTAGGGCTGGCGGGGCTGGTGGGGCTGGCAGGGTACTCTGGCGTCAGCTGAAGCTCACATTTACCAAAGTCGGTGTTTGGCCGTTGCTCCTGCTAGAGGAAGAATGCTGCCCATCTCCCTTCCAAATCTAACAAGGGCATCATATTGGCAGACACTACAGAGGAACCCTGGAGGCAAAGTGGTTAAAGGGCAGTTCCCAGGCTTGTAGCCCTGAGAATTCAGGAGAGAGCCTAGAAGAGGTGAGAGAGGAGAACAAATGCCAGCAGACAGTGTTCAGCCCACTGACTGCAGGGTCATTGAAAGCTGTGGGCTGCAAACCACCAGTGAATTGTGAAATCAATTTGGAAGGTTGTGACCAGCATTACAAAAAGCAAATGGATACAATACAAAATAACACAGTCCATTGTGTAGAGTAATATTTGAGTGTGTGTGTTTGTGTGTGTGTGTGTGTGTGTGTGTGTGTGTGTATGATATGTATTCTGGATCATGATGTATGAAGGTCAGAAATGTTTGGAAACCACAGAATACGGAATCAATGAAATGAAATGATTTGTGCACTTTGTAAATTGTAAAGTGCAAAGCAAACATTATGAATTAATAACACCTTTGCCTTTCCTGAGGTCCATATGCCGTTTTTACTCAACCTCAGTGCTTCATCTGTAGTGTTAAGATACCACCTGTCTGTGCTGGCAAGTACACTCAGAATTCCCTCATGCTCATGGACACCCACTAAATGAAACCAATAGGGACAGAGAATGGAGATTAGTATGTTAAAGGGAAAAGGAGAAGGAAAAGCTGGCCTTGGTGTTTGATTTCTTTAAGGCCCAGCTTAACTTGCCTGGCATCCTTAATCAGCAAAAAGGCTTGCAGGTATTTCATTGAGGAGAAAAGAAGCTGAATGATACTGTGTTGCCCTGAAAATAAGACCTAGCCAGATAATCAGCTCTAATGAGTCTTCTGGAGCAAAAATTAATATAAGACCTGGTCTTATGTTACTATAAAATATTTACTTATTTTACTTATAGTAAAATAAGACCGGGTCTTATATAATATAATATAATATAATGTAATGTAATGTAATGTAATGTAATGTAATGTAATATAATATAATACCCAGTCTTATATTAATTTTTGCTCCACAAGACACATTAGAGCTGATTGTCCGACTAGGTCTTATTTTTGGGGAAACAGGATATGTGAAATAGCTTTGAAAAGATTCATTGAACACCTTACTCCTAATAACTGAGTCTATTTCCAGATTGAATGATGTCCCCATGTTCTTCGGGTGCCCTTATTACCAACATCTGGGAACTGAAGGAATATACTCCAGGCTTGGAAATTTTATTAAATGAAAAACCCTCTTGGACTCTTTCCTCATAGACCACATTATTATTAAGGATTCTCATATCTTTGGGAATGGATTGAATTTCGTTTTGCTCGAGGGTAAGTGAAATTTTAAACTGGGTACAAATTTAATCATTTATTTTTTTTCTGGTTTAGAAATTCCTCCTTATCTCTCCTTCCCTGTTCTACCCCCTTTATAATTGCTTGTAAGAGGCAGTTCATGATAGAATAACTGGTTTCCCAGAATAGCAAATACATAACAAAAAGGACACCATTAACTCCTAAGAATTTACTGATTGTTCTCTGAGCCCCCTGGAAGGCGGGTGAATGTTGCACGCTTCTCTTTATAGCAAAAGATGTATGTATGACAAGGTGATAGGATCCAGGTCAAGGCCAAGTCCAAGTAGGAATTCAAAACCGAGACATGTTTGCTCTACAGAGAACAGCATTTTCTGTTTCCCCACCAACTCAGGTGAACAGAGAGCAGCTATCAGACCGGCTATGCTTATCAAAATGTACCTGTGCTTTTCTATGCTAGTGTTTGTCCCCAGGAGGCCAGAGGCCAGGAAATGAGAAGTTCTCTTTTGCCACCCAGGAGAGCTGAAGATTATTAAGGCAGGTGTGGATTGAGGAGTGGTTGGTGGTAGGATGGGGATTATTAGGGCATAGGGGGTGTAATGAGATGTTTAAAGATAACTGGGGGCATTGAGAAAAATGAGTTCAGGAAGCATGAAGAGTAATTAAAGAAGTCAGGAAACTTCTCCTGAATATTTGTGTGGGTTATATTTTGTGCAGAAAAGGGAGATTCTGGTCCAAATAGATTTGATCAGAATATCCCATGTCCTGAGTAGTTTTGGGGTTTGTCTGAGAAAAGATTTTAAGGCCTCTGGGGAGAAAAATGTTGTTAAATTCAGTGTTTTTAAAATGAAAGTAAAAGGGGATAAAGAAAATTCCCCATTTGTTGACAACATTTTAGAGACTATTCTAGGTGCTTAGCTTTTCCTTCTTTCCTTTCCTTCCTTCCTTCCTTCCTTCCTTCCTTCCTTCCTTCCTTCCTTCCTTCCTTCCTTCCTTCCTTCCTTCCTTTCGTCCTTCCAAAAATCTCACTTTACTTCTACCAACAATGTTATGATTGTTCTTACTTTAAAGATTAAATCTGAAGGTTTCAAGAAATTAAGTAGCTTACCGACGTTTATACAACTAAATGCAAAAGAAAGATTCAAATAGAGCTTCCCTAACTTCCAAACCTATGTCCTTTCCAAAACATTACACTACCTCTCTTCCAGAAAATGGAATGGAAACTGTCTGTGGAAACCCAATTACTGTTCCAAGCGACAGTACATAGTTACACTGTGATATAGTTATCTTCATGTATACAGTCTGCACCGCCAATTTCCTGGTTGTATGTTCCTGGGAGAGGCCTTTGAGGGGTTGCAGCCCTTTAGGAGAGGTGACAGGGAAACGCCATCACTGTCCTGGGAATAGAAATTTTTTGGCCACAAACATTACGAATATCAGGCAGTCCCGGAGTTCAATGGTGGTATGTTGGTTTCTTTGGAGTTTCTTGTAGGTGTAGGCTCTATGATTTAGGCTGGAGCTGACTAGGACCAGCTATATAATTTGCAGGTCCCAGTGCGAATTGAAAATATGGGGCTCCTTGCTAAATGATTATTAAAGATTTCAAGATGGCGAAGGCAGAATATTAAGCAAGTGCAGTGACCTCTGAGTGTGTGGGGACCCGTGGGACTGCACAGGACATTTTGCCAGTGCTAGTGGCTTGGTTCAAGCAAGATGTTCGCTGAAGGCCTGCTGTCCTTCGTGTATCATGTCAAGGTTACTAACAAAGAAACATCAGGTGGCCTGGAGATGAGATTTTTGTTTAAAAAAAAGTTGAAAAGCAGCTATCACAGATTCATTCATTTGTTCTTTCATTCCTGAAGTGGTGAATATAAAAGGCATTTATTGACCCCTTACCGTATGCAGGGCACTGTGCGAGGTGTTGGTGACATGAACACTCACTCTGAAGCATGACTTATATGTTCTTGCTGTTTCCAAAAGTGGCCATGACCCTGGAGACAGAGCAACATGGGCATTGGGTGTGGAAATTCTGGGCAATTTTTGACCTGGAATTCTGTTCACTGAGGACGTTCTTCGCATTCCCCCAGGGGAAAAAAGATATTTATTTTGGGGAAAAAACAGGGAAAAAATTAGGAAAAACACATCTAGTGGAAAGACATGGGGAGCTCACAGAACTGAAAGAAATGGGGAAAAACCAAGCCTTAGGAGGGACAGTAACTCAGGCGCGTGTAGGCAGTCTCGGTAGAAGGGAGCAATAGTCTGGTTTAAATGCTGCTTACATTTTTGTTGTTGTTTAACTCGGACAGAGGCAGAGATTCGAGTTAAGCGTCCTCTCAGTTCGCGGCGCTCTGCCCTCACGGCTTTGGGCACGGCCTCTTGCCTCGTTTTATGTGGTGTCCGTGTCTGATCCCTGAGTCCCACTCTCCTTTAGTGACAGTTATTACTGTAAATGTGCTGGATTTCTGGCCTTGATTTATATGATATACATGTATAAAAATCTAAGTGTGTTTGGTGCATGGGTGTTTAAAATGTCCACAGTAGGTTTTGTAACTGTAAATATTGTTCTGATGCTTACTTTGTTGGTCAATGAAAATGCTTCTAAAGACCTCTCCATGTTGCTGTGTGTATACTTAGCTCAATGGTTCTAAGCTGCACATGGTGTTTCGTAGAATTACCCAGCATATTTAAAAATCTACTTTTCTGAAGATGGTCACATTGCTTTGTCTCCAATTCCCTACTGCACAGGCTCACTGTGATGAGCAATCTCGGTATGTCCCCTCTTGACCCAGGTGAGAATTTTTCTAGGACAGAAGTCTTGCCTGCTTGTAGGAATAACTGTGTGGGGAGCTGAGGAGGGGGGTTACTTAGGATTAATGTGCAGATTCTCGGGCCCTTCCCTTGGAGATTTGAACTTGGCAGGTCTGAAGGCCACCCTGGAATGATTAGGTTTTAACAAGTACCCCAGGTGCGCTTATGATCAGGAGCACTGGGGACAACTGATCTACAACACAGCCTGGAATGGGACGGCTGGGCCCAAGTTACACACGTTCTTAATTTTACTCTTCTCCGGAAAGACGGGCCCCATCTACTGACTCTGTGTTTGTAATCGCCAGCATCTCTAATTGGTTCTCATTTATGACTATTTGCTTTAGGTTAGCAAATTCTCCTTTATTTGCTTGTAGGAAAGCATGACACTTATTTTTAAGGTTTTTTTTCCTTCTCCCTGGTTTATTATTGTGAATCCACCTACCATTTATTGTTCCATTTGTTTTCTTTTATTACAGTCACGCTTCTTCGTTGTTATTTTTCCCTTTAATTTCAGACTCTTTCAGAACAGCAGGTGCCTTGGCTGGTGATGTGAGTCTCAGCAGAGGACTTTTGCTCAGGCCCTAGACTGTGCCATGCCTCGAGTTTGGAGAGAGAAAGCAAGAAGATACGTGTGCATGTGGTTTGAGGGAATGGTGGGGTGGAGTCAGGGAAAAAGCTTGAGGGAGGGAGGGACGGAAGGAGGGAGGAAGAAAGAGAGAGAGAGAGAGAGAGAGAGAGAGAGAGAGAGAGAGAGAGAGCACTTAGGATGTTAATTTAGGTTTAAGCTCCTCAACCCTCCTTGTGGGAGTTTTGGTCTAAAAACCATCTCTGTCTCCCTTAGTTAGAACCACCTAATGCTTGAGATGCGATAGGAGGGTTAGAAAAAAGGACACACAGGGACTGGAGGACCTAACTGTCCCTATTGTCATTTTTTTTTTTTTTCAATCTAGTTGTGGAGGGTGCAGCTCACTGGCCCATGTAGGAACTGAACCGGCAACCTTGGTGTTATGAGCACTGTGCTCTAACCAACTGAGCCAACCAGCCGCCCCCCATTGTTATTTTTGATGTAATTTCTGGAATCCTGGTAGGGTTCCAGCAGTGCCCTGACATCTCTGTACTGTCTGCAGCCAGCCCTGGGTTAGATGGGTTTTTCCCCCCCGGGGTGGTGGCGGCTGGGTCTGGGATACACGTGGGGCAGGTGAGGGACAGAAGGAAGCAAAGGAGTACTTCTTAGCTCCCCTCCCATGTGTCCAGCCATCTTCTGCCTGCAGTGCTGTCTATGCATGTATAGGCCATGTAAAATATATTATATATGTGGATTGAGGTTTACAAAACAAGTTGTGTACTAGTAGGCACAGGACTATGGCCGCACATGTGTGAGACCGATAAGAATAAAGTAAAAGTGAACATGTTTATGTTTAGAGCATATACATGAAAGTAAACATGTTTATATTTATATTCAAAACTTTGCATAGCAAAACAAAGTGGAAAACACGTTTACCAAAACAACTGGTTATTACCTAAGAGGTAAACAAGTCCAAGGAAGAGGATAAAAGCAGAACTCCAGAGCCATGAGTAGAATGCCATGAGTAGTGTGACTGGGCACTCAGCTAAAACCCTCTGCAAGCAGCAAGACACGACATAGGGATTCTCCAAAGCTCTTCCTTGCAAGATCAGCTCGCCTCAGACCCGTCGTGGGCCCAGTCGCCTCTCCCGGACCAGGAACCTTTTTCATCCCGCTTGACTCTGGGACTTGTTTCGTTATTAAATTCTATTCTATTCCGTATAACCTTCTGTGCTTACCAGACCATTAGCCTCTGGAGGGACATTGGCTCCCAAATAAAGCTGTGTTACTCACGCTATCTGAACTTGTGTGCCAGGACTTTGTTCCCCACTTGTGTCATGAGTACCACACAGGGACGAAGGGCCCTGCAGAGGGGTTAATGTCCCCCTGAAATGTAGTGACTGTCCTTACAGGCGCTTGCAACAATGCAGCTCTCTCTCCTGGTTTAGGACCCAGCCAGGGGTATCTCACCAATTTTACATCAGTTTCTCAGATCTTTGAAGCTCCCCATGGCATCTCCAAGGCAGCGCTGCAGAGAGGAAGGCAGCAGTCATATTACTGTGCCCTCTTGCCCAGCTTCATTTGTTTTCTGAGTTTATGCTGCTCTGTTCAGTATTCATCAGAGTGAGGGTCTTACTGGGCTGGCCTGGGCCAGGTGGCGACCCCTTAGCCAGGGCAGGACATAATGATGGACAGTCACGGCAAGACTAATATAATCATTGGGGAACGGGAAACTAGGTAATGAAAAGATGTTGCCACAGTCTAGACATTTGCCTTGTAAGGGGGAAAGTTAGAGAAGGTTCGAGCAGCTAATTAGGACAGCCTCACATCAATGATTTAATTTGTATGGCCACCCCACTGTGCTTAGACTACCATCTAATGGAAGGCAAATCTTTTTGAAAAGAGTAAGAGTGCTCTGAATAGTTGATGCTTGACACCAGTCCAACGCCCATAGCCCATCAGCCCCTGATAACTCTTGTTTGGTTGCAATCTCTGCTTTGCCTGACCTTGCTCACATTTATGAAAAGCTGCTCTTCCAAGGCACTACTGCACAGTCCAGACAACAGTTTCTCAGCAGTGGCAGTTAAATGAAGGGAGTGCAGTGTAGTATTTCTGTTGACTGGTATTTTATAATGATTTGGGAAGACCCCACTTAGTTTCCGATTTGGAAATATTAAGTGTTCTAAGCATGATATCTACCAAAGATGAAGCTGAAGGAAACCTTTAGGAGGTATGACAATTACAGTGTGGTGCAGTGCAGTGGTTAAGGCCACACGCGTCAGGGCCAGGCATTCTGGGTATGCAAGTCAAGGCGCCATCAGCCTGTATTGTCTGTGTTACCCTGGGCAAGTTACTTAGCCTGTCTGTGCTCAGTAACTTTCACATTCGATCACACATTGAGAGTACTTAGTCATTACACACATGTAGAGTGTTTAGTCATTACTATATTGCTACTATTTAATACATCCATTATGCAATAAAATCAAAAGAAACTTGAAGTTGTTTTCTCTGCTGTCATTATCTTAAAAGTGTGGTGATTACTGTTTTTTTTTTTATCACTCAAGAAAAGTTATACAGTCCTCATATACAGATAAGGTCTGACAATTAAGTTTGTGAACTTGTTGCAACCATGTTGCTTTGATATCAGAGGGATTATTCATTATGAATTTGTACCAACTGGACAAACAGTTAACCAGGTTTACTATTTGGAAGTGCTGAAAAGGCTGCGAGATAAAGTTAGATGAAAACGACTCAAATTTTTCGCCAACACTTCATGGCTCTTGCATCATGACAATGCACCAGCTCACACGGCACTGTCTGTGAGGGAGTTTTTAGCCAGGAAACAAATAACTGTATTGGAACACCCTCCCTACTCACCTGATCTTGCCCCCAATAACTTCTTTCTTTACCCAAAGATAAAGGAAATATTGAAAGGAAGGAATTTTGATGACATTCAGGACATCAAGGGTAATACAGTAATACAACGACAGCTTTGATGGCCATTCCAGAAAATTTGCTTGAAGGGTGGACTAAGCGCTGGCATCAGTGCATAGCTTCCCAAGGGGAGTACTTCGAAGGTGACCGTAGTGATATTCAGCAATGAGGTGTGTAGCACTTTTTCTAGGATGAGATCACGAACTTTATTGTACGACCTTGTATTCCAGGAAAATAAAAAGAGCTTTGAGCCTTGAAGTTTCCTGGGACTACTTGATTTCTTCTTTCCCCTCCTTTAAAAGTGGCAGCTATAATGAACCCACTCTATCACCTGTTCCTGTGGAAACTTTATACAGAGTGCAAAAATGTAAAATGGACAAAAGCAATGCAACGAAAAAGGCAGAATGTTGGAATTTAATTTACAGCATAAGACAGCCAATTAAAAGAAAACTGCATTCATTACAAGATACACACATATACATACATACATGTATATCACATGAACCTTATAAAATACTGTGGTGCAGGGTCAGTGTTTTGTCCGAATGACTTTCTGCAGTTCGATAGAATTAGCTTAGAGGAGTTTCTTTTCTTGGTAATACTTTAAGCGGTTGTTTGAAGGCCTTTTCAATCCCTTCGCTGATCTGATAGCATCCCTTGTTTCTCATGTGATGTGGTCCTGGGATCTGCTCCCGTGGCATCTCAGAGGCTCCATTTACATTGTTCTGGATTACAAAGACAACCACGTTAGGAACAAGTGGAGTGGCTGTGGATGAAGGTAGAGTTGGCCCCCAAGACGTCTCTGCCTCACTCAAGACGGCCTTAGCAGAAGCTGTCAGGGCCCAGTCTTTGGACCTCAATTACTTCCTTATGCTCCAGAGACTTCCGGCTGCCAGTATCTACATCCTCTGCTGGAGGCTTTCTCTGGAACTGGAGAATTTCCTTCTGCTCTCACACTTGCGGCAAGCTGGAAGTGCCATAGAATTAATACCACTTAGGAACAGCCCTCCACCGAGGACTCTTGGTAAGGGATGTGAACTCTACCTTTCTTGACTATCAGGTGGAATAATTTTGATGTGTTTAGTTTGCCTTATTTCAAAGAGCTCCCTTCCATAGTCATCCACTGTGGTAGCTCCCTAATAAGGCAGCCTTACTGTGTCCTTCCTCTCTCTGCATCACTTCCCCATTCCCTGATTGGTGCCGTTTCCACCTCCCAAATTACCTACTTGTACTGTAATCCTTGTCTCAGGGCCAGCTCTGGGGGATCCAAGCCAGTAAGACGTCGTCCTTAGCTTCACTTCCCTCCCTCTTTACATGCCCTTCCACTTGCCACCCTTTCAAACGCTAAAATTGGGCGCTTAGTAGCCATGTTTGTGCAATGTGAGCCTGTCCTTCTGGTCACAGTTGATTGGGCCAGAGAGAGAGAGAACAGCTGGACCAATCAGAGACCCTTCCCTAGGAATTTAGAGATTGGTAGGGATGGGTGGGTGTTGGGGGTAGGGTAGAAGAGAGAGGGAGTAAAGAGAGAGACAGGGAGAATGGAAAAAGAGAATTAGAGGCAGAAACAAAGATTGATTGAGTGAATCTTTCCCCAGGTGGGGACTGAAACACACATACTTGGGAGCTAGAAATCCATTCGGCCTAATAGTCTGGGGAGCTGAGACAGCTTAAGTAGTCTGCAGGGAGAAAAATCAAGCAGGTGTGCAATGGAAAGCATAGTTGAGGGACACGAAAATAGTGCTGTGGTTTTGGCAGCCTTCCAGTTTCTGGTTCCAATCCTTTCACGGTCATGGTACCATTTCTGCTTTGACTAGATACCTATTTTCTTAAGAAAACTCCCCACTCTTTGTTTAAGCCTGGATGAGCTGATTTCTTTTGCTTGAAGCCAGAATATCAGCTAATGCACATTTTACACCACCAGTAATTCTTATTAAAAGTATTTGTGATTTTAGGGCTATTGCCATCTCATCTCTGGAATTGAGATATTTTATTTTATATTTGTTTATCCCCTTCCTTAGGAGATGTTTAACAAAAGGAAGGGGTAATTGCCTCTCCCCGGTAGGGAAAAACAAAGGCATTTTTTGTGTGGAGTTCTTGTGTTCTCTCCTCTCTTGGTACCTGAAGACAATCCCCTCTCATGTCCTGAGATCATGTGGGGAAAGAAACTGTATACCCTGAAGATGCCGGTTGTGTGTCTGGGAGGCCAGCTCGGTGAGCATTGAGGGTCAGGAGGCTGTAAATACAACCCGGGGCAGAGGAGTGCTGGGATTCACATGTCACTGGACCAGGCACTTTGCGACAGCACTTCTGAGGACTGGGGTGAATGTGACAGTGAAGTTGGCTCCATGTCCCTGCCTGGGAATATTGAGAAAGGAGAGGAAAGCTGTGAGGGGATGTCTCTGCAAACTGCCCAGCTGGCAGGGTGTGACAGATGGGGAGAACTAGCCCCTAGCACTGGCGCTGGATGGCAAAGAAGACGTAGTGACTGTTTAGGACTGAAGAAAAGGTTCTTCCCTGTTTCTCTGAAGCTAGCGAGCCCTGGGGTTACCATGTGCCACAAGATGGTGGGGCATGAATATTGTCTAGCGTTGGCCATTTGAACCAACCTTGGCAAGTGGGGGTGTCTCAGTCAGTTTAGGCTACTAAAAGGAAAATACCGTAGACTGGTGGCTTAAACAGCAGACATTTATTCTCACATTTCTGGAGGTTGGAAGTCCAAGATCAAGGTGCTAGCACATCTGATGTCTGGTAATGACCCTCTTCCTGGTTTATAGATAGCCACTTTCTTGCAGTATCCTTACATGTAAGGGTGAGGGGGGGGGCGTGGGGAGAGAGAAAGAGAGAGAAAGAGAGAGAGAAAGAGAGAGAGAGAGAGCTTGAGGCTTTTTGAGTCTCTTAAGAGCACTAATCCCACCGTGAGGGCCCCACTCTCATGACCCAATCACCTCCCAAAGGCCCCACCTCCAAATACCATCTATGGGGGATTAGGGTTTCAACACATGAATTTTGGGGATGGGGCACAAACATTCAGTTCTTAGCATGCGGGACTGGAACTGGGATGTAATTTATTTAATAAATTTGAATACGACATTTTTCAAAACTGCAGATGTGGTGGAAGAATTCATAACTATTACATTTGTACATGTTGGTTACCTGTTATGATAAGGGGCAATCATTCCTTACGGATGTATTTTGCCCACAATAACATTTCAGAGGTGATTGTTTCTTGGGGATCCTTTTAGGTGAAAACATGTTACCCTTTCCTTAATCTATTATAAAGGTTAGAAAGGAATGCAAAGAAAATAGAGTTATCTAAGGAATGGCAGATTGATATAGGACCTGTCAGAGAACCAGGGTAAATAAGAGACTGACCTTAAGAAAGGGATTTAGGGGATGTCAGGAAGTCACTGAACAGACAGAAAGAATAAGGCTACGAAAAGGGATGGAAACCAAGGGATAACGGACAGCCAGAAGGCAGCCAAGATCATGCCTCAGGTTGGAGGGACACTGCTACCAGACACCAGCCATGGCCACCCCTGCCCCTACAGGACACCGATGGCATTGCCATGGGTGGAATCCATCCTCTGCTGTCTTTTGCTTTTGCATAGCTTGCCATAGGCTCAGTGTCCTGCGGGAAGCTTCGCATTGGCCAGGCACATGCTGTTTGCTCAGAGCTCAGGGACAGTGAGCGTGGGGCTTTCTGGTGGCTGTAGTAGATGGTGTGAGTCCCACCAGGACAAGAGCAGCTTCCCCAAATATGGCAGCTGAAAAATGCTCACATAAAATCACTGTGCATGGTAGTTTGTGCATGGGGAAAAGCACCTAATACTTGGTCCCCGAGGGTGGGTGAACAGCATTCGTGTCCTCAGGAGTTTCTCACTGATCCTCTCTTCTTCTCATGGGGCACAGTCTCTCTTCTTTACCTTGTCCACTTCCATGGCTGCAATCCCACCGCTATGCCTCGAAGTCTGAAATCGCTGGCTTAGTTGCTATCTCCCATCTGTCTTCTGAGTTTCAGACTGTGGTATGTAACTGACTACTCTGCATAACCTCTTAGATGGCCCTCAAACTCAACTGAAGTCCTTATCTTTTAGAAAGGCTATATGGGGAATGGTTAATGTTGTGGACTCTAGCCAGACAGCCTGAGCTCAACTCCTACCTCCACCACATGTTAGCTATATAACTTTGGGAAAATTATAGACCTATTCGTGGCTTGGTCTTATCATCTGTAAAGTGGGGTTAATACCTGACTCATAAGGTTTTTATGATGATTAAATAATTCAATATATGAACAACACTTAGAATATTGCCCCGCTCATAGTACATATTCAATTAGTTATTTTTTCCCACTATTCTTGGACCTCCCTTATTTCCTTTTCTCAGTTAATATTCCTTCATCATACTAGAAACTTGTAGGTCTCACTTGACTGCTTTCTTCTTCTTCTTGGCCATATTTTATCACTTCAAAAGTCTATTGATTCAGCTTCTCAAATGCCTCTTAAATCCTTCTCCTCTCCAAACTCACAGCCACTTTTCTTGGTTTGGGCCACTGACATCCCTTGCTTGGATGATTGAAATAATCCTCTAACTAGTTTCTTAGCCTACAATTAATTCCAGATTAAAGAAAGACATATCTTATCTTATCTTATATGATAAAAATAGCTAACATTTTTGAGTTTCTACTGTTAGCTGGGAAATATTCTAAGAGCTTAGAATATGGATTAGGTTGTTCATTTAATTGTCACAGCCACCTCCTAAATAGGTACTTTTATTATGTCTCTATTATAGATGGGGAAACCAAGGCACAGAGTACTTAGGGGACTTGTCCTGGGCCACACAGCAATAATGACCCAGGCGGGATTTGAACATGGGCTCTCAGGAACCAGCGTCCACGTACTTCACCATATATTCTCCCTTTGCAGGTTTTCCATAGGAGGTACACAGTTCTCTGATGGTGTCATGGGTGAAAAATTTTAGAACTTCTCTTTATGTTTATTTTAAACTAAAATTATGAAATAGAATCGGCATGATTAATATAAAATATATGAGTTAACATTGGCAGTCTCACTGAGATGCATGTGGCCCTGTGAGGAGAGAGGGAATTGACAGTCTGAGGGGCTGCCGGTGGCGTTCCATGCTGCTCCCGGGCTGTGAGGGAGTCGCCAGTGCAGCTACGTGCTCATAACATTGACTTCTAAAAAGTAGTAATGGTACTTTTAATGAAATGAGAAGTGGATATGAGATATTTACTCAAGGCAAAGAATTCTCAAACCTGAAGATGTATGTTCCAAAACTCTGACCTTGTGTGTCTGGTAAGTGGCTGTCAGGGATAAGCTATGTAGAAAACAATTCTGAGAAATTAAGAACACCCAAATAAGTATCTTCAAAGTAAAAGAAATTTTAACAATGAAAGAATAAGTGATTTTCAAAAGAAAATCATGTTGTGGAGAGAGCATGGTAATAACAGATCTTTGAGAATATTTCCAATGCTTGCAATTTTCTTCCCTCCCTCTTTTCCTCCCCTCTCCCTCCCTCTTTTTTTCAGCTGAAAATGATACATAGGTGTTAAATATAAAACCTCATACCTGCTTTCTTAAAAAATATGGAAGAAGAATTTTCTATTCTGCCCCAGATTTTTCAAATGAAAAATTTAGATCTGTTTTGGAACCATCTATTAAGAGTATAAAGTACAACTTCTGATTAAATTCTAATAACAGTAAATCAGCATCAGGGAAGACTTATACCAGCCAAATTTCAATAAACCTTTGTCTAGGTGGCAGATAAGATTAACAAATGAGCACCAAGATCCCTGTTTGGACCTCCATATCTTTGTAAGGCATATTTTTCATCTATGACAGTCATTAAAATCAAGTATCAGAATATGACCTTCAAAGCACTGTGTCATTAAATGCTAAACCAAGGTTTCAAAAATAAAGATTATTCAATTGCAAATAGTATTACTGCTCAATACTACTACTACTACTGTATTTACAATTGTTATCTGCCATTTACAGCACTTTAAATTTTCAAAGTGCTTATTCCTACTAGCTTTCTGGAATAAAAATTATCATTCGAATTAAATGTTTACTTCTTGTTCTTTATTTCTTTTGATCACTATCTCTCTATCTGTAACTCTCTCATCTATGTATATCTCTCTATGTGTATGTGAACGTATGTATATATGTGTACACATAGCTTTGTTTCTAACTGGCCAATTTTTTTTCCCTTCAACTTTTCAATCTTTTCCCACTTTTCTTTAAATATATATATATATTTAATTTAGATTTATCTGCCTTTGCATTTTCCATTGTTCCCTAAACGTGTGCCAATGGGCTCCTGTCTAGTGGAGCGCTCTGCCTGACGGCTATGTCCCCACTTTCCTATCTTGTCTCATGGGGTTGCTGGTATTACTCTCCTCTTTTCTCATCGGCTTTTCTCCTCTCCCTCCTCCCTCCACTATTCCCATGCCTCTCTGGAACATAATCAGTTCTCTAGGGAGTATCGGTGGTGATTAGAGAATCACAGAGAAGTAGGGGGCCCATTAGCTTTCACTTCCATTGTTGGAGCAGAAATAAACCTCGATGAAATGAACTGGCACCCAGGCTCCCAGGATAACTTACAGAGCAGGACTGTGGAGTGGGGTGGGGTGAGGGCTCCACCCACAGTGGTCTCTGGGTCTTGCTATTCTGAGCTCAGTACTCTCCCTCATCCTCTACTGAGGGCTTGCAGATACCTACAGGTAACGTCAGAGAAAAACTAAAATCATTAGTTGTGTGTGTGGGGATTCATAGCTGTCTTGGGGCTGGCAGAAAGTGGTGGGCATTTGGATGTCCCAATAGAGGGCCTGAGCTTTGCCCATCCCAGGGGAGCTGTACTCAGAGTGGATTGAGATGGAAATGTAGAAGCACCTCCTTACAACATTGCTTGTTATAGGGCAGAAATCAGTGTAAGTCAGGCCAGTCCTGGCTCTTCGCCAAAGGATTTTATTTCCTGAATCACCAAAAGCATTTCTCTTTGCAGGCTGCCCCATGGCCCCAACCCCCAGCATAGACTTGCAAACAGCAAGGCTCCATGTCTCTGGCCACACCTGCTGGCACAGACCTGTCCCAGTTAGGGGCCTCTTGCACCCGCTGCAGATTATCCTTAATTGCCCTGGGTAACCATTCTCTGCTCCAGCCTTGGGGTGCTGCACATCAGCCAGTGTCCAGTGCCTGGCGTCCCATCCTAGGATGGCCAGCTGCACGTGTGTGGTGCAAGGGCCCACAGCCAGCCAGAGTGGAGGCCAGATCCTCGTGGATGCTGGGAGAAGACAGGGCACCCCAGAGCCACCTTACACGGTGTGCCCCTTTGGGATTTCCACCCTGCGGTCTCAGGGACACACACCATCTGATTCCTTGGCTTCTGTACCCTGGAGGTGGTAATCTGAATCCCTGCGGGGCTGGTAGCTGCAGCCACTAAGCTGGGGCTGCTCTGTTTTTTCTCAACGGTTAACATGTCCTAGCTCTTCTTCAATGTCAAAATGTTTTCCCATGAACGCAAGGGTAGCGTTTCCCTGCTTTATCAGCAATAGCAACCAGAAGCCCGGTTTCCAGGAAAGCAGCCACTTGATCCAACCTGGTGAAACAAACCCCCCTCCAGCACAACAACAGACACGGCACTGATGCCCCAGCACTCAGCAGAGTGTTTTTTTTAGCTGTGGCCACATGGCATCATTTCCAATTGGCCAGTCTTCCTCCTATCCCATGCAGCCTCCCCACCCCTTCTCCCCAGCATTCTGCTCCCTGAAGCCCAGGGTAGTAGTTTGAGGGGTGGTGGGAATACTTTGGGCTTTTGGGGGTGGGGGCTAATTCCCTTTGTTTCTCAAAATATCCCCGGCCCTGGCTGCTCAAATCACTTCCCTGGGTAGAGAAAGTATGCCTCAGGCTCCAGGAATGCACGCCTGCTCCCTGAGACATGGCTCAGCCCAGGGGGTTGGGCTGGGTGGCCCTGAGGAAGACCCTCCACTTCAACGGGGTGTCTTTCTCCCTGACATGAAATGGAACACACTGTTTCTCTGAACCCCACAGCCTGTGAGGCGCTTGGGGAAAAGTAGCTCATGCTGGCATGAGACTGTTAGGTACTTCACATGCCTGGCAGTTGTCGGAGTAAGTTTGCTGGTGTTTGGTGAGCCACAAAAGAAGCAGGACTGTGTCTTGTGAGATGAAGAGGTTCTTCTCCTAACCATATGTGTCTCCCCAAGAGAACCAATAAATAATGTGGTCACTCTGGCTGGGCTTTCTTTCCATAGCTGCCCCAGGAGCCCTCTGGCCTGCTAGCTGCTTCTCCTGTTTCAATTTCCATGTCTTCTCCATTTTGTAACTCAAGGAGCTCCTTGGGCTTAGAAACAGCTGACAACCCAGCCAACGCCCTTCCATGGCACCTGGAAAGGGGGCAATCGGCATTGAGTGGCAGGCATGCTTTGGGGCACCTTGTCCCTGGCTGCCATGAGTCAGTGGAAGGTGAGCAAGGATGTGTGCTGGGAGAGGGATGGGGGTGGGGGGGCTCCAGTGCCAAACCCAGGAGATCTGGCAAGCCCACGCGAGTGAGTAATGGGACAGAGAGATGTGGAAGAGCATTTTTCGCGAGAAAACCCTATAGACAGCCCTTTCATCGCATGCGTATCTTCTGCCACTGTCCCCCACCAGAAAGGTGGCTGAGTGCTCATTCAGGGGGCCAGACTCTGCAGAATACACACTGCTGAGTAGGAGAGCTCAAAGGACCTTTGTAAACCCATCACAGCCCAGACCTTTATTTCACAGATGGAGAAACTAAAGCCCAGAGGAGAAATAATTTGTCCCAAGTCAGGGGAGAGCCAGGCTTGCACCCTGCCTCCTCCCAGAGCAGTAATTCCATACACCCTGCTCTTCCCACCCCGACCTCATCCCTGTGTGTCTCCCTGCTGCACCCAGGGAGCTGAGCAAACACTGGACCAGGTGGTAAGGGCCAGCTGCAAGATTAAAGGCGATGGAAATCGTGGATTCCATTCCTCCAGCCTGGTCCATGCACCCCAGCTGTGCCGACCCCTCCTGCTGCACCCCTTACCCTTTCTGGGTCAGACTAAATCCTCAACCCCCTCAGCCCAGAGGAAGGACAAGGGGAGTTCCAGGTTAGGGTAACTATTCCCTGCCTCCTGCTGTTCTTTTATTATTGAGCATCTGGAGTGAAGGGAGCCAAAAGGGCCATGGGAGCAGAGCATGTCATTTGGGGAGTGGCTGGAAATGCTGGTGTTGGTGGCTGAGCGTTACAGCAGCAGCCAAGAAGTCGTTAGGCTCTGGTTTATCCTATCACTAAGTGCTGGAGTGGAAATTTCTGAGAACTCCCCGAAAGGTGACCACATGGACAAAGCTGCTGCCAGCTTTGGGCTTTGCGGGGCGTCTACCCTCAGAGCTCTGGAATGCCATGCATTTGTTTATCTCGCACGGGACGTGCCACCCACTATGTCTACCTCTGCTTTCTCCACAGGCTCAGCATGCCATTGGCATCTAATAAATGTTAAAAAATAGCAACATTTGAGCCACTGACCTTCACATAAAGGCCTTAGAGACCACTGCCAGAATGGTTCTTCCTTTGTGGGGTCAGACAACCAAGCCTGGAAGGGAAAAGCGAAACACACTGTCAGCACTGGGGCCATGGACGCTGGGGGGCCCAGGAGTAGTGTGGAATTCGTGCCAAACCCAGCCAGAGCTCAGAGGTCAAAACAAATGGAACAGGGCCAGATGTTATAACAGAGACACCAGGGGGGCTGTGCGCCTTTTGCAAACCAGGCTCAGTGGCGTTGCTGCACCTCACCCTCCCCTCCAGACATTTCTATGCTCTTCAGGCCAGTGGGTGTCAGTTGTGCTGGTGAGTCAGCATTTCAGACCCCAGCAGGGACACTTTGTCACCCTCTCTTCTTTGCCTGTCCCTTCTGTCATTGTTCAGCAGAGACTTCCTCATCTGATGGTGAGGGCTGGAGGGACTGGGGTTTTCCAACCAGTCTGAGTCTTAGGTTTCGATTTCTTACTTAAAAAGAAAAAAAAAAAGCAGCCTTTTCTTTACTCACGAGGCCTGGTCAGTGGAGTCTAGGCAAAAGTCTTTTTTTCAGCCAGCTCTCTCCCTTCCTCTTTTTCTTGTTCCCCAAAGAATGAGAAAAGGTGAACATTGCAGAGGGGAGGGGACCTGTGTTTCCAGAGGCCCTGCAACTGGGAGACAAACTTTGTGTCTTTTATTTAACCTCGCCCCAGAACCGACTTGACAGGTGAGGTAGTTGAGACTAGGAGAAAGTAAGTAAGCAGCCAGGGAGAACAGCTGGCAGGTGGACAGGAGCGCTTTCCAGGGATTGATGTCTCACCTGTGGGGGGCTCACCATGGGACAGGCACTGTTCCAGATGCTGACGTACTTGGTCCCTTTTCTTCTCAATGACGGCTTTGTGAGAAGATGGCTGTGGCTATTCCCCAGTTTGTAGATGAGGAAATTGAGGCTCAGAGAAGTTAAGCACTTTCCTAAAAGTATCACTTCAGTTTCTGAGCCATTGTTACAGTAGCAACAAATATTTGCCAGGGATCCTGGGCATTATGGATGACTGGACTATTGGGGTGACCAGCTGTCCCAGTCTGCCCAGGACCCTCCCAGTCTTAGCAACGGAAGTGTCATGCTCTGGGAAACCCCTGAGTCCTGGGCATACCGGTGAGTTGGCGGCTCTGATGAATGCTCCTCCATCTCTTCCTCTTTCTTTCCCACAGTGAAGCCATTGCTTTTAATTTCCACAATAGTACACTGTTAATTTCAGACATTTTCTTGGGAAATACAGAGAGGGGCTCTGGGGGCAGAGAACAGATCCTAAGTCCCTGGGTTGTTCGAAGATTAAAGGAGAAAGGATCTTAGGACAGTGCTGGGAAGGCAATCAATGCTCATTAAATGGCCACTGTTGTTATGAGCCTAACATGTGGTGGAGGACGGAAGGATGGAAAAAGAAACTGGGAGTGAGGGCGAAACTGGGGAATCCTGTGCAGTGGAAGAGAGCCCCTGAGTGGAATACTCATTTGTTGAATTCCTACTCAGGGCCAGGCAATTCCACCTGTCACTACGCGGCCTTGAGGCTGTGACTAGGTCTGGGAGGCAGGCTCTCAACACTGGTTGCAGGTGGGGACGTCCAGGCATGATGAGGCCAACACTTGCCCAAGCCAGGATGTGTGGAAGCAAGGATTTGAATCCAACTCCCTCAGTCTCCAAAGCCCTGCTCTTCTTCATGAGCCGGGACTACCTCTTAGAGGATAAGGGATGGGGAAGAAGGTGCTGAAGAGTGACTTTGAAAGAATGCAAGGTTGGGGGTAGGCAGGGCAGGCAGAAGCAGAGAAAATGGAATCTCTGTGGGAGCTGGAAGAGTGAAGAGGTTCCCCACCCGAGTTGGTAAGAGCGGTCTTAGTGTACTGAGCGTTCCTATGTGCAGGCATTTCTCTGTGTTTTACCGCAGGTTAAGCCTTCAGGCCTCCCCAAATCCTGTGAAGTTGGTATCATCCTCATCATCTCCATTTTTCAAATGAGGAGAGTGAGACACAGAGAGATAAAAAGACTTGCCCAAGGTCACACAGCTGGTAGGTAACGCAGTTAGGATTCAAACTTGTCTGATGGTTAAGGATCAGGGGAGCTTCTCCTCTCCTCCTCCTCCTTCTTATTAAACTATGCAGCATTCCCTTTACTTGCAAGGCCAGGTCAGTGGAGTTTAGGCAAAGTCTTGTCAGCCAGCAGAGCACGCTCCCTCCCTCTCTTATGTTCTTCCCTAAAGGCTGGGAAGAGACAAATCTTTTAGCCCCTCTGCTATGCTGCTCTTTCCTGGCTCAGGTATGATCAGGAAGTGGATTGGTGGTGGGGGGAGTGATTGGTAACCCCAGGTGTGTGTGTGTGTGTGTGTGTGTGTTGTTGCTCCAGGAAAGCGTTACAATCCTGGAGCTCGAAGATCACTCCCACCCTGCCCCCACTCCCTCACCTCCCCCACCTCCCTTCTGAGTTCCCCTCTAAACCCTTATCAGGCCTTCATGGCTAGCCTCTTTTCAGGAGCACAGGGAAAGCGCCAAACTCTGAGATCACCTGTTGGCTTTGTCCCAACTCACTGCTCAGAAAGCAGCTTTTCAGCATCCCTTGCACCTGTGTATGATGGGAAATTGGGGTGGGAGGAGCAGATCAGGAAAGAACCTGTGCTGGGTGTGGTTTCTGCGGCCTGGGCAAGCTCTGCCTCTGCCCCACCCTTCCTCACAAAGGTAGCTCCTGAGTCACTGGCTCAGGCACCACCTCATCTGTCCAGCCCTCTTCCCAGCGCCAACCCTGCCAGCACCTCCTCATCCCTGTTATTACTCAACTGTCTTCATCTGTTTCCATCACTGCGCCTGCAAGGGGCTTGTCCTGGGCCCAGCCCTGCTGTGAACACACAGTCGTGAATGAGCCCTCACGTCAAAAGGTTGAAATGGTTGAACAACAAAAGCCCACTACCAGCCACAGCTGATGGTCCAACTTGTAAAGAAATACAGGATCAGCTGCTGCATACTGGGGAGTCTTGTTTCAAGTGGCTTTCACACTGGAAGCTCTCTTCCAGACAGCACGTTAGAGAATGAGACCTATACCAGACTACAGAGAGAAGCCATTTCTAGGCAGAAAGCACTCTGCAGAGCACCCAGGAAAGAGGCATGGTATGTGTGCACTATGGTCCACCGTGGCTGGAACAACAAAACAGAAACCAACCTTTATATTACTAGCTCATAGTAAGTCCTTAACTGCAAGATACTGAATAAATGAGAAATATCTGTTTTTTTACTTTCTTTTCTTTTTTTTTTTTTAGAAATACCTGTTTTTACGTCTGCAGTTTGAGCAAGTACAGACTGAGAAGCTGAGGCTTCTCTGTAATCAGAATATCAATGCTGATACAAAAATGTGATTATTTCAGTCCAGACGGGCTTGAAAAGTGGAACATTTTGAGATCCAGAAATAGATCATGACTAGGGTTTCCAGGTGGGAGTTCCCACCTGTTTTCAGGAATATCTTTTCGCTTTCCCATTCCTGAATCCCAAGATATAAACTGTTTGCTGTTCTCCACGATGAATCGTTTCCACAAAGTGATGGCCGATATTACCAACCATCTGGGTTCAAGGATCCAATTTTCTGACCAACTTTTCTTGGATTCAGGAAAGAGAAAGCGGAAAATATTCCTGAGAACAGGCTGAAATTCCCTCTGGAAATCCTACATGAAACCAGGATGATGAGAAGAAAGACTCAGGGACTGAGATCCATCCCTTTGCCCGAGTTGGCTAAAGGCAGGGTTGCTGAGCGTCCCCGCACAGATTTACATTACTGCACAGTTTTAGAAGGTACTCTTCGCAGCAGCTATAACGTGCAGAGTGACTTGCCAAGTGATGGCCCTGGATAAGTGTTTTCCCAATCCCTTGGTGAGAGACATGTGGAAAGTTAATATCAGAACAAAACTGCATATTATTAGGAGTTTGTCTATCCATCTATTTCTGCTTATTTCTGCTTATTTCTGTTTAGCAAATTACATGTATAATTACATGCGGATTCTGTCATTTTCATAGTTTTTATTATGAAATAATTATAGATTTATAGGAAGCTGCAAAACAATGTAAAGGAGGTCCTGTGTCACTTCATTTAGTTTTGCCCAATGGTAGTATCTTGCAGAACAAGGCATGATATTGGCACCAGGAAATTGACGTTGGCACAATCCACAGCGCTGATTCGCACCTCGCCAGCTTTGCGTGCAGTCATTTGTGTGTGTTTTGTCACACGAAACTGCTGGTAGATTCTTGTACCCAGCACCACAATTATGATGCAGAATTGTTCCAATCCCAGGGATCTCTCCCACCTACGATGCCTCCTCCATCCCTAACCCCTGGTAACCACTAATCTGTCGTCTGGCTGTATAATTCTGTCATGTTGAGAATGTTATATAAATGAAGATTCAATCTTTTATTTTTAATTGCCAATCTTAAGCGATCTCTTTCACTCCCAAGTTCAGACTTCAGGATTTCTACACAAGTATTTCTAAAGAGAGGTGCTTGAAGTAGGAGGCCCCTAGTGAAAAATAGGATGCCTGGAGCGGCAAGCCCTGCGACTAAGACCTCGGAGAGCACTTGTGTTTATTAATCACTCAGTGTGTGTCAAGCACTGTTCGAAGGCTTTATGTGGGCTGCATACACAATGGTGTCTCGAGAGGCTGCCTCCTCTTCAGGGTCTTCCCCCACCCTGATCCAACACAGTCTCTTATGTACTCTGCACACGCTTCCCATTGAGTCACCATCCCTCAGAGGTCAGGAATATCTCTCACTACTCAGAGAGCCAGGCATGAACCGTCAGGTCTCTGGCCACTGAGTTGTTCACCTTTGCTTTCCCTGTCCACTGAGTCCCAAGCAAGCTCTGGCTGCCCAGGGGGCTGCATGCCAGTCCTCTGCCACAGGCCCTTGCATGGACCTTGCTGCCACCTCCCAGCAGCTAGGATGAAATGCCATCTGGCAGCTGGATACAGGTGGCCTGCACCATTGGCATCACTTCCTGGTGCTACTTGGCTGCCTCAGGTTCTCACCTTGAAACCTAGAGAGAAACACACAAAACCACGATCAGTGTTTTCAGGAATTAAAGGTTAATGGAAAGGAACTCATTGTCCTAAATCCCCAGCTGAGTACGGGATTCAGGAAATTCCCTTCTTGGGATTATTAAGGCTCAGGGCCTCGTGAGGTGAAGTTTCCCGTGACATAATGTAATTGGCCTATTATCTGGGAACTTTGGGCTGAATTGGCACAAACTGACGTTGAGGGACTTTAGACCCAGGACTAGATTACAAGCACTGGTGAGTTCTTATGTCGGGAGATCTTTGAAAACAGAAGTGACTCTGATGCATCTGAGCAGTTAGTTGCTCTTCGGCCTGAAGGAAAGGCGTAAACTCCACATTATTTGAGAGTCTTTGTTGAATTTTGATTTTGCAAAATCTCTACTTCTGTTTGTCAGTGGACCTATGGCCTCAGGCTGAGAAGATACAGTCTTCGTGTTTCCATTTTGCCCAAACACCAGTGAATATACTGCAGCTATTATGTAGGTGGAATCCTCCGGAACTACATTTCAGTGATACAGGAGGCTGGATATTCACAAACTTGTTGAAGTTGGAATACCTGTCACTCTTTGATCAGCATCATGGCCAAGTCCTCATGTAGCACAACACATAGTCTATTTATTAAGGCAAATCATAATTGATTATGTTGTGAGGATTTTGTTTGACCGACTAAGAAAATTGGAGGTCCCTTGAAAATTATGACAGCAGATTGTCTGCGTTTAACAATTCTTTCTGGGTTAGAATCTGAGGCCATAAAGCCAGAAGTCATACAGATGGATATTTGAGCTCACAGAAGCTCATCATGTAAGGAGAGAGACATCATTCTGTCATTGTCATTGTCAAGTACATTAAAAACTATGTGATTACTTTCTCCCAAAATGGTGGGCACTATGAGGACTTTTAGAAATTTATTGGTGACTCATTAGACCTTTGTCCTCCAACTCTTTGCCTGAGAAACCCCTGTTCTCAAGTCTCTCCTCGTTATAGTTGAAATAGCTTCAAGTTCTTGTAAGTCCTTCAAGAGCAGAAGCGGATATATGCCTGTTAGAGTGGATTCCAAATCAAAGCAAAGAATGTTAAAACACAGTCCAAAGTACACTAGTCCAAAATGAAATGCTGGGGAGTATTTTGTTTACAGATAAGTGCACTGTGATGTGCTGGAGGTGTGATTTTTTCCATTAAGAGATGTCCTTAGGTTTATTGCATGACTTACTGTTCACCCTTTTCTCTCTGTAGCAAGTATCCTTCCAGTTAAAGACCCTCACTCTCTTACTTACAATCCTAAAATTCAGAAAGCTGTGAAAATGTTTTTTTTCTTTTAGACCTGATGCCACTTGCCAGTGAAATCTGACCTGAACTGACTTGAAACTATTTATAGGTTTTATTGATCTCATCTTCATTTTTCGTTACAGAACTATTAACATTTGCTACAGGGCAGTGTCCTGGTCCCCCGTGAGTGGTATTATACAACATATGGTATATGCATTGCATTTATTTGAAAAAATCTGAAGAATTCTGAATTCCTTAACACAGCTGCCCAAAACTTTTTGTAAGGAACTGTGGACCCAGAGCACCTTTTTTTTTTCTTTTTCATACTACATAAACATCAGATCTATTTTTTGGTAGGCAATAGGCCTCAACCAGATGGTCCAGCTTGTCAGGCCTTTACTCCCCTGTCAGCTGACAAAGTCTAAAGCAACATGAACCCATGTTCAACCCTGGACTCCAACGCTTCCTCTGCCCTGCCCAGAGTTCAAGTACCAGCGGCATGGCCTTTGGGCTGGCTGGTTGCAGAGGTGGCTGCAGCACTGTGTGCCTACATTTCCGGGAGCCCGTTTCCGACCCCTCGTGATGTTTGTCCCCATGGGACAAGGAGAGTGGGTGGCAAGTGCTGGGCTCATTGCTGCCAAGACTACCATTGGGGTGTGTGAGACCTCATAGTAAATACACTGACTCATTCACTCATTAATTTGTCAATCTGTTTATTCACTCAGTTAACACTGATTGTGCACCTTTTGTGATTTAGATATCTTATTGAGATCCTTGTATAAAGTGAGAGAGAGAGAGGGAAGCTTGGACTCCATCAGGATTTTCCTGGACAATGTTTCAAAGAATCCAAGATGTTAATGGATGTTAGAGGAGAAAAAGATTTCCATCATCAAGTAAGTGTAGAAAATGATGAAATAGAATTAAACACTTCTTCACTATAGCAGTTTTCTGAGTCCTTAAAGAAGTAACATGTGTGGTAAATATCCAAAAGGAGGCATTAGCACTGGCCAAGGAATACGTGTCTGTGGGCCTCTAAGTTTTTCCCAGCTCTGATCATTTTTGTATTTCATGTAGGCTGTGGGAGGAATTATGTGGAAGGTGATGGAGCTGAATGACTATAAATCAGTGGGGAAAAAAATTCCACCATGCTCTGTCCCTGTGTTTGCTGGGGTTTGGGCTATTGTTGCCTTTTCTGACTGCTCTGAAATGGTATAAAGGTAAGGACGCTACTGGGGGCCAGGGTAGCAAAAAGAATGCTTTTCTGGGGCCATCTAACCTTGAAATATGATAGCCCCTTGAGGGTAATTTCCAGCTGCATTTCTTTGAATTTCTTTGATTCCCTAGAGAACTTGCTTTCCACGATATTATACTATGCACAGCAGAGAACATTATGGCCCTCTGACCTACTAGCATTTTGAGAACCAAGATTTCTCATGATCCCAGAATATATGGAGGACAGCAGGAGTCTCATTTTCATAACTGGGTTTACAGTGGAGTTAAGATCTCTTCTAGGAAAACCAACAAACAGACTCCATTGTAGAATTTTAAAATACTTTTCTGTAGTTACAATGTTAGTTTTATCTATGGAGATTCAACACAACTTTATGACTAATTCATGGGAAAACATTTTGCTGGAGATAGATACAGCCTTGAGGTGGGATGGGATATATTGGACTTTTTTTTTTTTTTAATTTATTGGGGTGACAATTGTTAATGAAATTACATAATTTCAGGTGTACAGTTCTGTATTACATCATCTATAAATCCCATTGTGTGTTCACCACCCAGAATCAGTTCTCCTTCCATCACCATATATTTGATCCCCCTTCCCCTCATCTTCACCTCCCTTACCCTCTGGTAACCACTAAACTATTGTCTGTGTCTATGAGTTTTTGTTTCACGTTTGTTTGTCTTGTTCTTTTGTTGTTTTTGGTTTATATACCACATATCAGTGAAATAATAGGGTTCTCTGCTTTTTCTGTCTGACTTATTTCACTTAGCATTATACTCTCAAGATCCATCCATGTTGTCACAAATGGTTCTATTTCATCTTTTCTTACTGCTGAATAGTATTTCATTGTGTAAATATACCACAACTTCTTTATCCATTCATCTATTGAAGGACATTTTTGTTGTTTCCATGTCTTGGCCACCGTAAACAAAGCTGCAATGAACATTGGAGCACACGTGTCTTTATGTATAAACGATTTCAAATTCTTTGGGTAGATACCCAGGAGAGCGATTGCTGGGTCATATGGTAATTCTATTTGTAATTTTTTGAGGAACCTCCACACTGACTTCCATAATGTCTGCACCAGTCTGCATTCCCACCAACTGTGTATGAGGGTTTTTTTTTTCTCCACAGCCTCTCCAACACTTGTTACTATTTGTCTTGTTGATGATAGATAGCCATTCTGACTGGGGTGAGGTGATATCTCATTGTGGTTTTTATTTGCATTTCTCTAATGATTAGTGATGTTGAGCATTTTTTCATATGTCTATTTGCCATTTGTAAGTCCTCTTTGGAGAAATGTCTCTTCAGGTCCTCTGCCCATTTTTCAATTGAGCTGTTTGTTTTGTTGTTGTTGAGTTTCATGAGTTCCTTGTATATTTTGGATATTAGACCCTTATCGGAGGCACTGTTTGCAAAAATCTTCTCCAATTCAGTCAGTTGCCTCTTTATTTTGTCGATGGTTTCTTTTGCTGTGCAGAAACTTTTACGTTTCATATAGTCCCATTTGTTTATTTTAGCTTTTACTTCCATTGCCTTTGGAGTCAAATTCATAAAATGCTCTTTGAACCAACGGTCCATAAGTTTAGTACCTATGTTTTCTTCTATGCAGGTTATTGTGTCAGGTCTTATGCTTAAGTCTTTGATCCATTTAGAATTAATTTTGGTACATGGTGACAGATAACAGTCCAGTTTCATTCTTTTGCACGTGGCTATCCAATTCTCTCAGCACCATTTATTGAAGAGGCTGTCTTTCCTTTATTGTATGTTTTTAGCTTCTTTGTCAAAAATTAGCTGTCCATATTTATGTGGTTTTATTTCTGGGTTCTCAATTCTATTCCATTGGTCTATGTGTCTGTTTTTTGCCAATACCATGCTGTTTTGATTATTGTAGCCCTGTAGTATAAGCTAAAGTCAGGCAGTATGATACCTCCAGCATTGTTCTTTTTTTCTTAAGATTGCTTGGGCTATTCGGGGTCTTTTGTGGTTCCGTACAAATCTGATGATTTTTTGTTCTATTTCTTTAAAAAATGCCATTGGGATTTTGATGGGGATTGCATTAAATCTGTATATTGCTTTGGGTAATATGGCCATTTTAACTATGTTGATTCTTCCAATCCATGAGCACGGAATGTCTTTCCATTACTTTGTGTCTTCTTCAATTTCTTTCAAAAATGTCTTATAGTTTTCAGCATATAGATCCTTCACATCCTTGGTTAAGTTTATTCCTAGGTATTTTATTCTTTTTGCTGCAATTGCAAAGGGAATTGTTTTTTGTATTTCTTTTTCTGAGATTTCATTGTTAGTATATAGGAATGCAATGGAGTTTTGTACGTTGATTTTGTAGCCGGCAACTTTACTGTATTCGTTGATTGTTTCTAACAGCTTTTTGGTGGAGTCTTTAGGGTTTTCTACATATAGCATCATGTCAGTTGCAAAGAATGATAATTTAACTTCTTCATTCCCAATTTGGATGCCTTTTATTTCTTTCTCTTGCCTGATGGCTCTGGCAAAGACTTCCAACACTATGTTGAAAACCAGAGGTGATAGGGGACAGCCCTGTCGTGTTCCTGAACGTAGAGCAAAGGGCTTCAGTTTTTCACCATTAATTATGAGATTAGCTGAGAGCTTGTCACAGATGGCCTTTATTATGTTAAGGTATTTTCCTTCTATACATATTTTATTAAGTGTTTTAATCATAAATGGATGTTGTATCTAGTCAAATACTTTTTCTGCACCAATTGATATAATCATATAATTTTTCTCCTTTATTTTGTTTATGTGATGTATCACATTGATGGATTTGCGGATGTTGAACCATCCTTGTGCCCCAGGGATGAACCCCACTTGGTCATGATGAATAATCTTTTTAATGCATTGTTGTATTCGATTTGCTAGAATTTTGTTTAGGATTTTTGCATCAGTATTCATCAGAGATATTGGTCTGTAGCTCTCTTTTTTTGTGTTGTTCTTACCAGGTTTTGGTATCAGGGAAATGTTGGCCTCATAAAATGAGTTAGGGAGTACTGACTCTTCTTCAATTTTTTGGAAGAGTTTGAGCAGGATGGTATGAGATCCTCTTTGAAGGTTTGGTAGAATTCACTAGTGAAGCCATCTGGTCCCGGACTTTTGCTTTTGGGAAGGTTTTGGATGACTGATTCAATTTCGTTACTGGTGATCAGTCTGTTTAGATTTTCCAGTTCTTCATGGTTCAGCCTTGGAAGGCTATATGTTTCTAAGAACTTGTCCATTTCTTCTAGGTTATTGAATTTGGTGGCATATAGTCCTTCATAGTATTCTTGCATGATCCTTTGTATTTCTGTGGTGTCCGTGATAACTTCCCCTTTTTCATTTATGATTTTGTTAATTAGTGTCTTCTCTCTTTTTATCTTAGTGAGTCTAGCCAAGGGTTTGTCGATTTTATTAATTTTTTCAAAGAACCGCTCTTTGTCACATTAAATTTTTCTATTGTCTTTTTGTTCTCTATTTCATTGAGCTCTGCTCTGATTTTTGTTATTTCCTTTCTTCTGCTGACCTTGGGTTTCACTTGTTCTTCTTTTTCTAGTTCTTTAAGGTGTAACATGAGGTTATTTATTTGGGATTTTTCTTGTTTCTTGAGATAGGCCTGTAATGATATAAATTTCCCTCTTAAAACTAATTTCGCTGCATCCCCAAAATTTTGGTAGGATGTATTTTCATTGTCATTTGTTTCTATGTATCTTTTGATGTCTCCTCTAATTTCTTCTTTGACCCAGTCGTTCTTTAAAAGTATGTTGTTTAATCTCCATGTATTTGTGTTTTTTCCTGCTTTCTTTTTGCAGTTGATATCCAATTTCAAAGCCTTGTGATCAGAGAATATGATTGGTATGATTTCAATCTTCTTAAATTTGCTGAGGCTGATTTTATGTCCTAATATATGGTCTATCCTTGAGAATGTTCCATGTATACTCGAAAAGAATGCATAGTCTGATGTTCTAGGATGAACTGCTCTATAAATGTCAGTTATGTTCATTTCATCTAATGTGTCATTTAGGGCTGCTATTTCGTTATTTATTTTCTGTTTGGATGATCTATCCATAGCTGTCAATGATGTATTTACGTCCCCTAGTATAATTGTATTTTGGTCAATTTCTCCCTTTAGTTCTGTTAGTAGTTGCTTGGTATATTTTGGTACTCCCTGATTGGGGGCATAAATGTTGATGACTGTTATGTCTTCTTGTTGTATAGTCCCCTTTACCATTATGAAGTGTCCATCTTTGTCTCTTGTTACCTTTTTCACCCTGAAGTCTGTTTCATCTGATATCATTATGGCTACACCTACTTTTCTCTGGGTACCATTTGCTTGGAGTGTCAATTTCCACCCTTTCACTTTGAGTCTATGCTTGTCCTAATAGCTGAGATGTGTCTCTTGGAGACAGCATATGGTTGGGCTTAGTTTTTTGATCCAATCTGCTACTCTGTGCCTTTTTATTGGTGAGTTCAGTCAATTTATATTTAGGGTGATTATTGATACGTGAGGATTTCCTGTCATTCTATCTTTAGTTTTCTGGTAAGGCTGTATCTCCATTGTTTCTTTGCCTTTTTGTTGTTGTCTGTTATTTCTGTGTGGTGGTATTCTATGATGTTTCACTCTGTTTCTTTTTTCTTACAGTATATATTTCAGTTTCTGATTTTTTTTGAGTGGTTACCCTTAAGATGATGTAAAAGAAAGTTTGATATTTAGAATATTCTATTTCATCAGCACGCTTACTTTCTCCATTCCCATATTTCGGTAAAGGTTTTTACTCTCCCCGTTTTTATGTTTTGGTTGCCACAAATTGTCCCTGTTGATGGTGGTCTAATAGCCTCCTTTAGTATTTCTTGTAGTGCAGGTCGTGTATTAGAAAATTCCCTCAGCTTCTGTATATCTGGAAAGGTCTTTATTCCTCCTTCATATCTAAAGGATATCTTTGCTGGGTATATTATTCTTGGCTCATGATTTCTCTCTTTCAATAGTTTGAATATTTGTTTCTGCTCCCTCCTGGCTTTTAGAGTTTCTGCTGAAAAATCTGATGGTAATCTAATGGGCTTTCCTTTGTAGGTTACCGTCTTCTTTTACTGGCTGCCTTGAGGATTCTTTCTTTGGTGTTAATTTTAGACAACTTCAATACAATGTGCCTTGGAGAAGGCCTGTTGGGATTGAGGTAATTAGGTGTTCTATTTGCTTCTTGGATTCGAGGATTCAGTTCTGTCCACAAGATTGGGAAGTTCCCATCAACAATTTGTTTGAATATATTCTCTGTTCCCTTCTTTCTTTCTTCTCCTTCTGGTATGCCCATTATTCTTATATTGCTCTTTCTGATCGAGTCAGAAAGTTCTGTAGAGTTCTTTCATTTCTTTTAAGTCTCAAGTCTCTTTCTTTTCCCATCTGTGCCATTTCCAGGTTTCTATCTTCGATGTCACTGATTCTTTCCTCCATCTGGTCAACTCTACTACTTAAGCTGGTGTTTTCATTCTTAATTTCTTCTATTGAGTTCTTAATCTCCAGAAATTCCATTTAGTTCTTTTTTAAAATTTCAATCTCTTTCGTAAAATGCTCATGTTATTCTTTGATTGCGTTTCTGAGTTCATTAAACTGCCTTTCTGTGTTTTCTTGCATCTGTTGAGTTTTTTCTAAACTGCAATCTTCAATTCTCTGTCATTTTAATCACATATTTCCATATCTTTAAGTTCCTTTTTGGAGACTTTTCACTTTCTTTCTGAGCTGTCTTGTTGCCTTGGTTATTCATGGCAATTACTGATTTATTATTTCTCTTCCTAGACATCTACAGGAGTGGCTTGTGCAACAGGTTGATAGGAAGAGGTTTTTCTTTTGTTTTCCAATAATTGTTGGTAGAATGTTTTATTTTCTCTCTGACTGCAGCCTTTTTTTTCCTCTCTGACACAGTAGTGCTATATTTTCTCTGCACTATTCCAGCTTCTCACACAATGGGGGGATTTCCTGGGAGACGGGCCTCTCCTCTGTTAACAGTTCACCTGGGTCATAGGGCGCCACGTCCTGTGAGGATGCAGAGAGCTTTTGAAGTTTCAAAGCTCTTTCTGCACCAGATTCAGAGCCGGTATGTTTCAGCAGTTCTGTTTACTCCTGCAGGGATCCGCCTAGATAGGTGGGCCAGGGGCGGGGTGAGTTGCGAGAGGTGGCCCAGAGCAATGGTGGAGACCACCACCACAGCTGGTCCTGCTTCCACAGCTCCCTCCCCTTTGCCAGAACTAGTTGGGCTGTGAATCTGTGTCTGCGGTCCACAGTTCTCTGAACAGCAAATATCCTGTCCTTTTGATCTGACCCTGCTACTGTTCTGCTTTTAGCACCGGGCAGGTGGGGGCAGGGCAAGCTCTGGGAGGGTAGGGAGGGGGCGGCTAGTCTCCGTGCCTAAGGCTTCCGTTCTCCGCTCGGTAGTGAGGGCTTAACCACCGTTTTCAGCTTTCTTCCCTCAGTGTTTTCTCCGAGATCTCTGCCGTGAGCATTGGGTTCAGCCGTGTTATATGCTGCCCCCTCAGCCCTGTGGGCCGTAAGCGGAGCCCTAACAGTCCGAGTTCTTTCCTCTCCCGCAGCTGCAGTAGTTCCGGGAGCAGCGAGCTCCGAGCACTGAGCTAGGTCTGCGTCCTGTGCCCGCGCGGCTCCATCTCCGCACTTCTCCTCTCCCTCCTCCCCGGCTTGTTCGATTCGCTCACCTTTAGGTGAATTCAGTAGTGGGCCTCTTTGTCTTGCCTGTCTGCTGTGCAGGGAGTCCTTTGTGGAGTTATTGTTGTCCGATTCGTTGTAAATTCCAGGGGAGCGTTACAGAGGCTCACCTCACGCCGCCATTTTGATCTCTGTAATCTATTGGACCTTCTAGTGTTTGCATTCTTAGTGATTTGAGTTCGATTTCTGAATTGATCTTGGCTTCTTTTTACCATGTTTGTAATTATAGTTGTTGTTATTATTATTATTATTTCTGCCTCTGACTTGCTCTCTGAGGGGAATAATATCATTTTGTTTTGATTTGAGTTTGTTGTACCCTGGTTTCCCTAGAGGAAAATGGGAATTTGTGCGTACATGAAATGCCTGTGAAATCGGGAATACTCCTGGCATGGAAAATTGTAGGTATTATGAAATGACTTTTTTTTTTTTTTTCAGTGATCACTGTGTAGTGTGCATTTGACAAAGAATGATGATCCGTGGAACAGACGACTCTTCTGTCTTCTCATCCACTGAGTCCCCAGTACTCAGTGGGGGTGCTTAGTCCTTGCTGAATGCATACATGATTGATCAATGACCATCAAAAGAGAGGAAGGAAAGAAGAAAGGAAGGCAGGAAAGAAGAAAGGAAGGAAAGAAGAAAGGAAGGAAGGAAGGAAGAAGAAAACGAAGGAAGGAAGGAAGGAAACCATCTTCTGAGCTAGCAGGTAACAGTGTCACTTTTGCTCTTTTCTTGTCATGGAACCTGGGAGATATGTAGAACTTTTTTTCACAATTCTGTCTAAATATATAAAATACTTTTTAATATTCAAAATTTACATAGATGTTTTCCTCCTTCTTACGTGAGTGAGTGGATCATCTCACTGATCAGGACTTTTGGTGAATAAGCATGGTTCACTACTTTTAAAAAAATGCACACTTTCTTTTGTTTTTTTATGCCCTAGCAAGCCTTTTTCTTTTTGTAGTGGGGTAAGCCACATTTGGCCTATAGCTAGCTAGCTTAATCTGTATGTTACTAATATTTAAATTGCTTGATCCTTTCAAAATAGTCTATGCAAAGCCAAGTGACCCTCACCTCAACAGACATTTTTCTTCCTTAATTGTAGAACAGTTCCCTTTGCTCTGGACCCTTCCTACTCATACCACCCATATTGTTCCTCTCCCTGAGGGGCAAACAAAGGCAAGGGTGCATGGTCCAGGAGAAAGAACACTGGGCTTAGAGCCAGGAGGCCAGGGTTTGAATCCTAACTTAGCTACCCATCCATCACTGGGCAAATATCTCAGCTTTTTTAGCCATTCATGACCCACAGGGCTGTCCAGGAATGCAAGGAGCTCAGTGTGGAATGCTTTGCTTTTCCCTGGTACAACGTCACAGGAAGCCCAGGGCAGGGGGAAGCCCAGGGACCACATTGTGGCCACACAGCCCCCATCTCTTGGGTTCCCAAGCTTCTGGGGCTGAGTATGTGTCTGTGAGCAGCCTGAACTGGCCAGGGCGCTCTTCTTTTGTCACAGCTCCTGCTCTAATTAAAAACAAAAAGTTAACTCCACCTAGGAGTCTTTTGATTGATGCATTATATATAATATATGAAAGTGCCCCCAAAAACGTATACACATTTTAAGAGATGTTAACACTTTGGTCAACGTTGCTCAAGCAGTAGTTCACCATAATCAGAAGTGTCTGGATGCTGATGGTAACCACTTTGTAATTGCAGAAGTTAAATGTGACTTATATTCATCTTTTGTTATCAGTATACATTAATAGATTTTTCCTTTCTTAAAATGTATATATATATTTTTGGCACCCTCTGTATATTGTTTTTCAGATTCTAAACTCACTAGACAGTGAGCCAGAAGTTCTGGGTTCTGAACTGGATTCTGAATGCCATTAGCCTCAAAAATTTGAATTTCAGTTTCCCTGTCTGTAAACTCAAAGGAGAAGAACTACATATTCATCTCTAATGCTGAGTTCTTGCACATTTTCTAAGCACTGTTTTTAAGACTTACTGCATAAGAACTGAGGCTTAGACTGGTTCACAGAGATAGGAACTGGTAGATCAGAGTTCCAGCGAGGCGGTCTGACTTAGAGGCCTCCTGTGTCCCCACTGTGTGTCCCCACTGCCCCCTTGATTAAGTGATTTCTCAGGCAGATTGACCTGCAGGTCAGGGACTCCTCACCTGTCGTAGCTGTGCCCTTAGGATGCAAAACAAACACTCCTCTCGTTATTTCCAGTGTGTTTTCCTGGATTTGCTTTATTAAGCAGGTGCCCTGGGCCTCATGATGGGATGTTCCTGTTCCTTGCCTGGCCTGGCTGCCTGGTCTGTGTCAGTGAGCTACCCAAGTTCTCAAATATATATGGATGGAAATAGGCAACCACCTGTCTCCTGTTTGTGGTGTTTTTGCTTGGACTGTTGAGCATAAGAATGAGTGTGTAGTAGAAAGAAAGACAACAGGACAAAAGTCCTGTGCTAATTTTATAAATGACCACGCAGGAACCATTCTGCCTGGTCCTGTTGCTGCTGATCAAGAATTGATCATTCGGAGCAATAAGATACAGGCATTTAAAGAGACAGACAGCCCAGACCACGATTCAAAGCTGCACTGCTGTGAAGGGAAATGCTGGTTCCTTTGAAGCTGGAGTACCCAATTTTGCTTTCCGAGGTGTGTGCGCACGCCTCCTCTTAATGCCAGCTTTGTGTGCACAACCCAGGGTAGATTTCTGGCTCGGAAGAAGAAATGACGCTAGTGCAGAGGGTGTGCCTTGTGCAACAACAACTGAGCTATTGTCCTATCCCCCACCCACACCCCACCCCTTCCTTCTCCCCTGGATCCCTGGACTCATCTAGTGATAAGGTAGCACAGAGGTTTTCCTTGAGGCTGGGAAGGCTGCGTTCTCAGCACTCCACAGCAGCCTGCCAGCGGACTCATCCTGCTTTAGCCCCAATCCCACCCCGTGTGCTGGGGCTTCTCCTATTTCAAAAGAAATCCTTGTTGGAACAAAGCCCGGAGAGGAAATGAGTTCAGAGGGCAGGAGGGACTCATTCCCAGAGCAGTGCCTTCTAAGAAAAGGCTTCCGAATCAGACTCTGGCCTCACCTGTGCCTCTACCTGTGAAGGGCCCATTGAAATCAAATGCACCCTAGCCCTAGGCCCTGCCTCCAGGACACCGGGAAGCTCCTTCCTTGTCTTCCTGCTGGTCCCAGATAATTTCTGTAGGGAGTGCTTTCATTTGTGGTTTCCCAACCACAGCATCTTTTCCTGACACTCCCTCCCTTTCTGTAGCAGCCACAGGACTGCAATTCACAATGATGTGATTCATATTGATTCCCAATTGGTCATCAGGAACTGCCTAGGAGAGGATGGAAACCTGAGGAGCTCTGCCTGGGAACCAAGGGCAGTGCCACGCAGGTGTCTCTCATTTGCAGAGGGTTACTACCCTCAAAGGAGACCTCAAGTCTGTTCCAGGGCTGTTCTTACTCTCTTAAGGCTGTGCTCCAGTCAAGTTCCAGCACTCCCACACCCGTTTCAAGTTGGGTTGGAAGAGCTTATTTCGACTTAGCCTCAGTTTGCAAACTTTGCTTTCCCAGGTGGCAGTCAACAAAGAGCCTGTAGGACGAAACGGACAGGATGTCAGACCTGGATCACAGTCCTTGCTTCTAGGCTCTGCTTCCGTCCATGCACAGTGAGTTTCTAATAATAATAATTATAATAATAATAATAATAATACAAAGATGAAGACTAATGACAGCGAACATTTATCGAGTGTTTACTATGTGTTGGGCATTCGACTAAGTGCTTCACATTCACTTTCTCACTTAATCTCCCCAGCAATACCATAAGTAAGCATGATTTCTATGCCCACTTTACAGATGAGGAAAGTGAGGTTTAGACATAATTTTTTTTTTGCACTCCTGTGATAATCTCACTATACTACTATTCCTGGAATCGACCGAGGCCTGCCTGTCTATCGATCTATCTGTTTATCTCACTTTTTTGGAGGGGGATCTGCTTTTTATTTCCCTGAAGCCTGAGGTCACCTGGCACTGAGGATAGAGGGGTTACTTCTAGTGCCAGCAGGGCAGAAGTGTGGTGGGCAGTGATGTCCCTGATCTGACAAGGGAGTCCCCTCCTTGCCAGAAATCCTGCATCCCTTAATCTGGAGCGAGATTACCTAGATGCTGATGTACCAGATAAGACCCTGAGCTCTACCAGTACAGCCACATCTGCCAGCAGGGGCTCTGATCTTCCTTGTTCACAGGCTTCTTCCCACTGTCCAGTCTTTGCACCAGCTCTTCCCCCAGCCGCAGGGCTCTCCCTGCATCCCAGCTCCTCTCCAGGCTCACCTGACCTTACCACGTCTGGATGATCTCTCTTCTATCCTCTTCCATCCATACAGAGAGATTTTAGAGTTCTTTGATGGTATTTCCTTCTCAAAGTGAAGGGGTGTGTGTGTGTGTGTGTGTGTGTGTGTGTGTATGAAATAGCTTTATTGAGATAATTTGCTCACCATGTAATTCACTCTTTTAAAGTCTACAGATCAATGGTTTTTAGTGTACTTACAAAGTTGTGCAGCCATCACTACAATCGATTTTGGAATATTTTTATCACTTCAAAATAAAATCCCTTCAACTATCCCATTTAGCTATCACTCCCACCCCGCAGCCATAAACAACTGCTAATCTGCCTTCTGTTGCTCTCTGTGTGTTTTAATTTACTAAGCAGAGAGGGGGGAAAGTTAAATGAAAGCCTCTTCCCTGACAGTGAAAACTATGATCATTTTAATGTGCCCATAGTGTAAGCATTGCTCTCCAAATAGTTGGCTCAATAAGATAGGGAGAATCCAATTTGTGAGCTCTGGGAGGTCTAAGGTCCCATGGTGATTCATCACAGAAGGCTACCCTGATTTCTTTCCCTGCCTGTTGTCCTGGAGGACTCCAGGAGACACCTCTTTCACAGAAACTGGTCCCTCATTAATAAAGCGAAGGGCCGATACACAAAGTCAATGACAGTGCAAACACAGGGGCCTCCAGGAACAATTAGAACTTAAACTGTGCCACGTCAAAGCTGAAAGGAACTTTGGAACTCACTTAGTGCCCGTTTAGGCCCCGTGCCTGGGAACTGAGGCTCAGAGAAGTTGACACAGACCTGGCATCCAGATATTCATAAATTCTGGGCTTCCAATGCTTTCAGCAGAGCAGAAAGCATTTAGTTAAAGTATACAGTAAGTCAAACCTGGCTAGAGGAGTTTGAACGGAGTCTGTACAAGAGGCAGACTGAGCGGGGAGAAACGGCACCTGTGTCTCTTGATTAGAAAACAAAACATCGTCTGGGAATCTCTCCTCCACAAAGCTCTTATCAGTTACAAACAGAAAGTGGTGACCGGCTTCATGGTGGAGAAATCTGGCTGGTCACCTGGCCAGGTGACCAAGAGTAACAATACCACAGGTGGAATGTGAAGTCCCAATGAGCCCCAGAGGTGGTGCTCCAAGAAGAGCCTGGTCTCATTCCTGAGCCACCCAGCCAAGGGTGCATGGCCTGAGACTGGTCATGATGAAAGACTGGGCTGACTACAGAATGAAAGATTGAGCTCTCACGATTGTCGAGGACACAGGACGCAAAGAAAAGCTGTAACTTTTGTATTGAGGGACATGAGGTACATGGCATGATCCTGGATTGGGTTTTGAACCAGAAAGGAAATGGTGACATTTTTGGGACTGTTGATGCAATTGAATGGGGTTTCTGGTTTGGGGAATGGTGTCGTATCAAAGTCCATATCTTGATGTTGATAACTGTATTGTGGTCGTGTAAAGAGTGTCTTTTTTTTGGAGGAAATACACATTGGAGTGTATATGAGTGGTGGGGCATCAGGTTGATAATTTGATCTCAAATAGTTCAGAAAAGAAGTATCGGATGGGAGAGGGAGAGGAGAAGAAGAGAGAGAGACAGAGAGAAAGAGAGACAGAGAGAGGAAATATGTTAAAACTGGGGAATCTGGGAGAAGGAAACATGGCAGTTCTTTGTACTTTTCTTGCAACTTTTCTGTAAATGTGTAATTATTTCAAAATTAAAAATTAAAAAAGGAAAACAGAGAGTCCCTTCCTAACACACCAGTACAAAACAAACCAAGAAAGCAAAACATATTCTTAGGTCATCTAATGCCCTCATCCTTGTCACTGGAAAGATTTCCAAGAGGAATCTTTCAAAAGTTCTTATTATTTCTATTCTCATAATAATATTTCTTATTCATATCACTTAACAGTTTTTTTGCTCAAAAATAGGATTTCTTTCAGGCAAAATTTTATTCTAAGAAAATTACAGTGAATAATGGAAATGTCATTAAGAGGCTGAACAGGGGTGTCTGGATGGCTCAGTTGGTTGGAGTGTGAGCTCTTAGCAACAGGGTTGCTGGTTCAATTCCCACATGGGCCAGTGAGCTGCGCCCTCCACAACTAGACTGAAGGACAATGACTTGACATGGAGCTGATGGGCCCTGGAAAAACGCACTGTTCCCCAAATTTAAAAAAAAGTAAAAAGAAAAATTAAAAAAAGAGGCTGAGCAAATAACACATACAGTTTTTACAATAATAGTTTGCGAAAATCAATTTATAGTATGCAAATTGAATAGCATATCACTTTATATATCAATCGAATGGAGAATACGGAGGGTGCCGAAAATACGTATACACATTTTAAGAAAGGAAAAAACCATTAAAATCGTAATACAATGAATGACACTCGCATTCATTTGATTAATGTTTTGAGCGAACGTCATACTACACATTGTTACGGTAATTCAATTCAACGTCGAAAAGTAACATATAGATAACATCTCTTAAAATGTGTACATTTTTTGGCACTCGTGGTAGATATGCTATCACAAATTATATTCTATCACCATATGCAATTGTTATTCAACAGTTTTAAACATTGCCAACAAAGATATAGTGGGAACCGAATAGAATTTATAAGATTAGTTCTATATAATTCAATGTAATGTAGATTTTATAAATTCACCATTAGGACTTTATCAGTCTGAAACCCGAGTTCTGATCCTGGTAGAGAATCTTTATAAGACATATTACAACTAATTGCTATGAAGATATAACTGACGCCTCTGTAGTACAGATAGCTTCTTCCAGGATGGGTCATCCAAGACATGTGACATCTGTTCCATTTAATATGATGAGTAAAGCCTCCTTTTATCTCAGAGCTATTTACTTCATTGATTCTGTCCTTCTCCTGAAAATCAGAACCAATACGGATTCTGATGAATTTCTTCAGTTGTATGTTAAGGTCTTTATCACTAACTTTCCTTAGTTAAACAAATATATCCACAAGATAGCTAGCTAGCTAGCCAGATAGATGATTGATAGATAGATGGTAGATATCCACAACAATCACTTGAAGCAACAAGTTGTTCTCCTTCTTTAATGATCTCTTTAAGTAAAATATCTTTTCTTAAACTTTAATAGAAAAAATAAGCAAAGAAGTTACAGAGACACTCTAATAAAAGACTTCTATAGACCAGTGCGATGCATTATTATTCACTGTGTTAATGTACTAAAATATCGCTACATTTTAAAAGTTGAAATAAATGGGGATGGGGTCAAAATATAAGTTGCTTATAAAATGTAAGATCAAAAATAGAATTAAAAACTTCAAGGCACCCTTTCCACAATGAAAAAAAACACTGAATTTTGCATTCTAATGTAGCATATTTAAAACTCAGAACATAATGCCAAGGCGATTATGTTATTAACTGATGGTTTTCTAAGAAAAGCAGATGGTAGAATAAATTATATTATTGGGAAAATTTCTTAGACTTCCTATTGCTGGAGAATGTTCTTCCATGAAGAATTAAAACAAATTTAGTGAAAGGGCTCCCATATCAAATTACTTGAAGGAAAAATGTCTCTCTATCCCCACAGCATCAGTGAAATGTTGCTATTCCAACAATACTCCTATTAGGAACACCTGAGGATAGTTTTAAATTATCATCAGATTTATTTGGGTACCAAAGAAAGAGCAGGTCTGCAGCTGATTCCAACGCCCGTTGAGAGCCAGCTCTTGCAAGTTTGATGGGCTGTTGTAAAATATGCATTGAGTTTATACTTGGAACAAAGGACGGGTATGTTACAGCCCTCTTTTCACATAGTCAGAATATATAGTCCTGGAAATTGAGGTTGAGAGTGGAAGTGGCACCCTTCACTATCACACTTAGTAAATCATTCACAAAATATTTGTTTCTAATCTCCACAACTTTGGGCTCCGGTGGTTTAGATGTCTCACTTCCTAAGACAGCCAAGATCCCACTAGGGGATGTGACAATAATTCCCTTTTCTTTGAGGCTGAGATTGTCCCCTGGCCTCCTCGAGTTTCTCAAGCCACTCCAGCAATAGTCGAATAAGAGATTTACTGTACTGTTTGGGGTGATTGATCCTAATAATCAATAGGATATGGAGGTGCGGGTATACATTGGGATCAAGAAGGAATCTATGTATAGAAGCTAGTAGATTTTTGCAGGCTGCCAATGAAAACTTTCATGTGCAGAAATAAATTAATGGAAATTTATAGCATTCTAATACAAATTCATAAATGGCTCTTCAGGAATGAAGGTTTGGGTCACATCACCATGACCAGTTGAAGTAGTGGTTGAGTGCAAAATATGAAATGGTTGGTGAAGAAAGAAATTATAGACACTAAAAATGGCTTTGTGACCAGTTGCAGAGGAAAAAGAATGGAACAGCTATCAGTATTTTCTTCCTTACTCTGTTGTGGACATATTTGCATTTATATACCGATTTGTGTTCTTTCCTCTTCTCATCCTTTAGTATTTAATACAGGCAGGCTGGTGGTGGTCAGCCTGTAGCTGTAGGGTGTCAAGAGGTACTGTGACTGACCTAGGTGATGAGAACTAATAGTAAAGGCTGAAAATGTCTCTCTCCTTTGGAGGAGAGGACAAATATGTCTTCACCTGTATAAAGGCAGACTCCCCTATGTAGTCTTGATTTCTCCACTGGGAAGCACTCAGGTGACATATTTAGGGCCAAAGAGAAACAGAAGCTGCTCTCCCTCAACAGGACAGTTGGGTTCCAGTGTTTCATCAAATGGCAGATAATGTAGTTTTACCAGAGGTTTCAAGGCCTCAGGTTTCTCCTTGCAGATCACCTGCTTTGAAGTTACACACACCTGAGATTACCTGCAGCAATTCCCCCATGATTCGTGTACATTCAGATTGCCTGACTGCTAGAAGCCACTTTCTTGTGCTGATCGTTACTGTCTCAGCTCTTTGGTTTTGTAAACCTTTTAAAAATTGCTTATTTATTTTTCAATTAGAGTTGACAGAAATTCAGTGTTATTTATATTAGTTTAAGGTGTACAGTGTAGTGGTTAGACATGTATATAATTTATGCAGTGATCCCTGATTAGTCTAGGACATACCTGACACTATCCAACGTTGTTGCAATATCATTGACTGTATTCTCTATGCTGTACTTTACATCCCCGTGACTATTTTGTAACTGCCAGTTTATACTTCCTAATCCCTTCAGCTTTTTCACCCAGCTCCCCAACCCCCTTCCCCTCTGGAAACCATCAGTTTGTTCTCTGTATCTACGAGTCTGTTTCTGGGTGTTTTTTGTGTGTTTTCCTTTTTTGTTCTTTAGAGTCCACATATAAGCGAGATCATATGGTATTTGTCTTTCTCTGACTTATTTTGTAGCATAATTCTCTCTAGGTCCATCCATGTTGTCGCAAATAGTAAGATTCCATGCTTTTTTATAGCCGAGTAATACTCCATTGTACAAATGTACCACATCTTCACCCAGTCATTTCTCAATGGACACTTATCTTGGCTGTTGTAAATAGTGCTGCAGTGAACATAATGGTGCATGTCTCTTTTCAAATTAGTGTTTTGGATGTCTTTAAATAAATACCCAGAAATGGAATTGCTGGGTCATAAGGTAGTTCTATTTTTAATTTTTTGAGGACCCTCCAAACCATTTTCCATAGTAGTTGCACCAGTTTGCAATCCTACCAACAGTGCACGAGGGTTCCCTTTTCTCTGCATCCTTGCCAACACTTGTTGTTTGTACTTAACAGTTACTATTATTTAAACGTTTTGTTATTTAGAAATCTCTGGAGGAGAAATTTCTTTTGAACATTCTCAGGATCAAAAGAGTATTGGGAATTTTATTCCCTTGACTACAGCATCATTAAGTTGTTTTTAATATTAAAAGTCCTCTGGGCACTGGGAGTGGCAAATTGCCTATTCACTCATTGTAAGCATGCGGAGCCCTCATGCTTGCTCTTCTGTGAGTTGCTGGAAGGCCCAGAAAGGAGCAGATGCCCAAGGGACTTGTGTTAAGTAGTGATCGTTAGACTGAGGCAACACATCTCCTCAGCAGTTAGGAGGCTCTTAATTTAGCCCAACTATGTAACTGAAGCCGTTGTTTTGAGACTTGTCAAGACTGAACTGGAGGTATTTTAAATGAATAACAATCCCTTCCTCTCAGCCATAGAGGGATGTGTGTGTGTGTGTGTATGTGTGTGTGTGTGGTGTGTCCACCTTTACCTACTCCTGCACACGTGCACATGTACACCATGCACACCTGTTACTTAGAACACGGACATCCCCACACTGTGGGTTGCCCAGCATCTGTCCCACCTCTCTCTCTGTTCCACCCTTTCATGCTCTCTTCAGCAGTGCCAGGAGCTGGGTTTGCAAACTGCATTGTCCTGATTCCCTTGTCACTTCAGTTCCTGTTAGTGTCTGCCAATGGCAAGCACTGCCTGGTGACTGGAAGGAGACAGAAGTGTAAAAGACTTTGGTCCTGCTTTCTCTGGAAGTGGCAGTGGCAGCAACAGGAGCAAAGTTTGGGCTTTTTGGTCCCAGCTCAGGTGGTATAGTTTCAACAACAGTGGCAGTCACAGGTCTTCAGTAACCTGAGAAGAAGAGCGTGGGGTCCTGGCTCCAGCAGTGACTCCTCAGGCTCCCCGTTTCCATCTCATCAACAGGGGTATGGGATCCTGTCCTGCAGAGTGATGGTGGCGGTGGCTGTGAGCACATCAATGAGGGCAGCCCTCGGGGGCAGCCCTCATGAGTTCTAGGTAATTCTAGTTTTCTCTTTGACTTCCAGCCTTAGGAGTGGTAGCAGACTCCTAGCATTATTTATCTCTGGATAATTTTACATTTTTTCTCTGTTTCTCAGTCCTTCCCATACTTTGTAATCTATTTCCTGTATTAAATTCCCTCTGTTTGAAACACCTGGAGTGGTTTCTGATTGCACAAGGTTTGAAGCATATGTGGAAAAGCCAGGTAGGCTTCTCATCTTAACACATTAGTGATTAGTAAATGGTTTGTAGCTATGGGGGCAAAACCATTTAGAAGAAGAATGTCCTGTTTTTGTGCTCATTTCTGATAGTAAGAAAATGGGAATGTAGAGAAGATCTACAGCATTTGTCTCCACTTTTTTCTTTTCCTTGTTACATTTGATGCTGTTAAAACACTTTATTTTCATCGTCACTGCAAGTTCCTCCCTCTTTCCAGTCTCTCAGCAGTGTTTCTTACCCTTTACGATATTCACAGGGCCTCCATCAAGCTTCTAACCCCCTCTTTTGGTTTATAATTTGGGTTTCAATACTTCTGTCTTCTTAACTTTGCTCTTTCATTGATTTATCTATCCTCTCATATTTAAACATCTCATTCAACCAAAAAAAAAAAAATCCTACTATACGGTTATGAGCGGTTATATGCGGTTATGAGCATCTACTATTTGAGGGCCTGGGCTAGAATTTGGAGATAAGGGAAATGTATAGATGCACTTCCTGCCTGGTGAGCCCACTGTTTAGTGAGGCTGGTGGGCCAGTTGATAGGTGATTCCCATGTGGTGTGATAGGTGCTATGGGCCCTCATTGGGTCCTCATCTACCTCTTCCTTAAAAGGCATATCCTTGATAGTCATCCACTTAGATGCACATGGGCTTCCATGACCCCTGTACCTCACACACCAGGAAGCACTGGTCTGGCCTGCCATAAAACATAACCCAACAAATGATTAACAAAGTTAAAATGAAAATAAATAAATAAAATTGGGACACAATAGTTTTTCAAACAAGGTATGAGAGTCTGGGACTAACAGGAAGCTCAAGAACAGAAGAGTTCTTCATGGCCTTTCAGGAACCATGGTGGTCTATGGAACAGGGTGGCCCACCCTCCCGCCCAACACTGAGGGACAGCAGTTCACACGTTCCATTTGCCTCAATTATACACTCTTTCTGGCCAAGCCCTGTGGGATAATTCAAATGTATATTGATGTAAGTCCACTGACTACACAGAGGGTGCCAAAAAAAAATGCATACACATTTGAAGAAAGGAAAACTATTAAAATTGTAATACTCAATATATACTGATAACAAAAAATGAATACAAGTCACATTTAACTTCTGCAATTACAAGAGGTGCTCAAAGTGATTACCATCAGTGTCCAGAGACTTCTGATTATGGAGAACTACTGTTTGAGCAATGTTTACCAAAGTGTCCATTTGTATACAATGTTTTTGGCACCTCCAGTATTTGTTGCTATTGTTTTCCCTTTCTTACTATTTCTGGTATTGTGGGGTCTCACTACATGCATTTTTAACTTGCTTCAAATTCACGTTTTGAGCCAACTGTTCCCCTCTGCCCAATATGCCTTCTCCCACAAGAAGAGAGGGGCAAGGGTGAGAGCAGGGCAGGGTGTGGTGATTCGGGGGTGTATGCCCTGAAGAATATGGACTAGGAGCTGGGCCTCTGCTGTATCCTGTCCTTCTGTCTAAGGGGGGGCTGTTGATGAGGAAGCAGGCTGCATTAGCTCAGTGTGCTAACCCCTGCGGAAGTGGGGGCTCTGATCTCTGCCTTGGATGCTCAAGGGAGGTGGCTGATTTCTAAACAGAGGTGAAGAGTGTAGGAGTTAGCGAAGGTAAGAAAAAAGCACATGAGAAAGTCATTCCAGGCCGAGGGCTTTTGCCAGTACAAAGGACTGCAGACAAGAAAGCCCAGGGAGTTTTCCCAAGTACTTTAATAAATCTTGTCCCAAACATCATCAAAATGGCAGCGTGAGGTGAGCCTCTGTAAAGCTCCCCTGGAATTTACAACTAATCGAACAACAACAACTCCACAAAGGACTGCCTGCAGAGCAGACAGGCAAGATGAAGAGGCCCACTACTGAATTCACCTAAAGGTGGAAGAATCACGCGAGTGGGGGAGGTGGAAAGGGAGAAGTGTGGAGACGGTGCCACGCGGGTGCAGGACGCAGACCTGGCTCAGTGCTCCGAGCTTGCTGCATCCCAGAACTATCGCAGCTGCGGGAGAGGGAAGAACTCGGACTGCTAGGGCTCCGCTTACGGCCCACAGGGCTGAGGGGGCAGCATATAACACGACTGAACCCAATGCTCACAGCAGAGATCTCAGAGCAAAGACTGAGGAAAGAAGAAGGCTGAAAACGGTGGTTTAAGCCCTCACTGCCAAGCAGAGAACGGAAGCCTTAGGCACTGAGACTAGCTGCCCCCTCCTTCCCAACTCTCCCAGAGCTCGCCCTGCCCCCACCTGCCCAGTGCTAGAAGCAAAACAGTAGCAGGGTCAGATCAAAAGGACAGGATATTTGCTGTTCAGAGAACTGTGGACCGCAGACACAGATTTGCAGTTTCGGCAAAGGGGAGGGAGCTGTGGAAGCGGGACCGGCTGTGGTGGTGGTCACTGCCATTGCTCTGGGCCACCTCTCACAACTCACCCCGCCCCTGATCCCACCTATCTGGGCGGATCCCTGCAGGAGTAAATAGAACTGCTGAAACATACGGGTTCTGAATCTGGTGCAGGAAGAACTTTGGAACTTCAAAAGCTCTACGCATCCACACAGGGACATGGCACCCTATGACCCAGGTGAACTGTTAACAGAGGAGAAGCCCGTCTCCCTGGGAATCCCCCCCATTGTGTGAGAAGCTGGAATAGTGCAGAGAAAACATAGCACTACTGTGTGAGAGGAAAAAGAAGGCTACAGTCGAAGAGAAAATAAAACATTCTACCAACAAGTACTGGAAAACAAAAGAAAGACCTCTTCCTATCAACCTGTTGCAGAAGCCACTCCTGTAGATGTCTAGGAAGAGAAATAATAAACCAGTAATTGTCATGAATAACCAAGGCAACAAGACAGCTCAGAAAGAAAGTGAAAAGTCTCCAGGAAAGGAACTTAAAGATATGGAAATATCTGACTTAAATGACAGAGAATTCAAGATTGCAGTTTGAAAAAACTCAATGAGATACAAGAAAACACAGAAAGGCAATTTAATGAACTCAGAAATGCAATCAAAGAACAACATGAGCATTTTATGAAAGAGATTAAAATTTTAAAAAAGAACTAAATGGAATTTCTGGAGAGTAAGAACTCAAAAGAAAAAATTAAGATTGAAATAACCAGCTTAGGTAGTAGAGTTGACCAGATGGAGGAAAGAATCAGTGACATCGAAGATAGAAACCTGGAAATGACACAAATGGGAAAAGAAAGAGACTTGAGACTTAAAAGAAATGAAAGAACTCTACAAGAACTTTCTGACTCTATTAGAAAGAGCAATATAAGAATAATGGGCATACCAGAAGGAGAAGAAAGAAAGAACGGAACAGAGAATATATTCAAACAAATTGTTGATGAGAACTTCCCAAATTTGTGGACAGAACTGAATCCTCGAATCCAAGAAGCAAATAGAACACCTAATTACCTCAATCCCAACAGGCCTTCTCCAAGGCACATTGTATTGAAGTTGTCTAAAATTAACACCAAAGAAAGAATCCTCAAGGCAGCCAGGGAAAAGAAGACGGTAACCTACAAAGGAAAGCCCATTAGATTATCATCAGATTTTTCAGCAGAAACTCTACAAGCCCGGAGGGAGCAGAAGCAAATATTCAAATTATTGAAAGAGAGAAATTATGAGCCAAGAATAATATATCCAGCAAAGATATCCTTTAGATATGAAGGGGAAATAAAGACCTTTCCAGATATACAGAAGCTGAGGGAATTTTCTAATACACGACTTGCACTACAGGAAATACTAATATTCAACCACCACCAACAGGGACAATTTGTGGCAACATAGAAAGGGGGAGAGTAAAGACCTGAACCAGAATATGGGAATGGAGAAAGTAAGTATGCTGAAGAAAATGGAATACTCTAAATATCAAACTTTCTTTTACATAAACTTAAGGGTAACCACTAAAAAAAGATCCAGAACTGAAATGTATACTGTACTAAAAGAAGAAACAGAGGGAAACATCATAGAATACCACCACACAGAAATAACAGACAACAACAAAAAGGCAAAGAAACAATGGAGATACAGCCTTACCAGAAAACTAAAGATAGAATGACAGGCAATCCTCATGTATCAATAATCACCCTAAATGTAAATGGACTGAACTCACCAATAAAAAGGCACAGAGAAGCAGATTGGATCAAAAAACTAAATCCAACCATATGCTGTCTCCAAGAGACACATCTCAGTTACAAGGACAAGCATAGACTCAAAGTGAAAGGGTGGAAATTGACCCTCCAAGCAAATGGTACCCAGAGAAAAGCAGGTGTAGCCATAATGATATCAGATGAAACAGACTTCAGGATGAAAAAGGTAACAAGAGACAAAGATGGACATTTCATAATGGTAAAGGGGACTATACAACAAGAAGACATAACAGTCATCAACATTTATGCCCCCAATCAGGGAGCACCAAAATATACCAAGCAACTACTAACAGAACTAAAGGGAGAAATTCACCAAAACACAATTATACTAGGGGACTTAAATATCATTGACAGCTATGGATAGATCATCCAAACAGAAAATAAATAATGAAATATCAGCCTTAAATGACATATTAGATGATATGGACATAATTGATATATATGGAGCACTTCATCCTAAAACATCAGACTATACATTTTTTTCGAGTGTACATGGAACATTCTCAAGGATAGACCATATATTGGGACATAAAATCAGCCTCAGCAAATTTAAGAAGATTGAAATCATACCAATCATATTCTCTGATCACAAGGCTTTGAAATTGGATATCAACTGCGAAAAGAAAGCAGGAAAAAACACAAATACATGGAGATTAAACAACATACTTTTAAAGAACGACTGGGTCAAAGAAGAAATTAGAGGAGACATCAAAAGATACATAGAAACAAATGACAATGAAAATACATCCTACCAAAATTTTGGGGATGCAGCGAAATCAGTTTTAAGAGGGAAATTTATATCATTACAGGCCTATCTCAAGAAACAAGAAAAATCCCAAATAAATAACCTCATGTTACACCTTAAAGAACTAAAAAAAAGAAAACAAGTGAAACCCAAGGTCAGAAGAAGAAAGGAAATAACAATAATCAGAGCAAACTAAATGAAATAGAGAACAAATAGACAATAGAAAAAAATAATGTGACAAAGAGCTGGTTCTTTGAAAAGATTAACAAAATTGACAAACCCTTGGCTAGACTCACTAAGATAAAAAGAGAGAAGACACTAATTAACAAAATCATAAATGAAAAAGGGGAAGTTATCACGGACACCACAGAAATACAAAGGATCATGCAAGAATACTATGAAGGACTATATGCCACCAAATTCAATAACCTAGAAGAAATGGACAAGTTCTTAGAAACATATAGCCTTCCAAGGCTGAACCATGAAGAACTGGAAAATCTAAACAGACCGATTACCAGTAACGAAATTGAATTAGTCATTCAAAACCTTCCCAAAAGCAAAAGTCTGGGACCAGATGGCTTCACTAGTGAATTCTGCCAAACCTTCAAAGAGGATCTAATACCAATCCTGCTCAAACTCTTCCAAAAAATTGAAGAAGAACAGTACTCCCTAACTGATTTTATGAGGCCAACATTACCCTGATACCAAAACCTGGTAAGGACAACACAAAAAAATAAAAAAGAAAAGAAAGAAAACTGCAGACCAATATCTCTGATGAATACAGATGCAAAAATCCTAAACAAAATTCTAGCAAATTGAATACAACAATACATTAAAAAGATTATTCTTCAGACCAAGTGGGGTTCATCCGAGAGGCACAAGGATGGTTCAACATCTGCAAATCCATCAATGTGATACATCACATAAACAAAATAAAGGACAAAAATCATATGATTATATCAATTGGTGCAGAAAAAGCATTCGACAAGATACAATAGGTAGAGAAGGAAAATACCTTAACATAATAAAGCCCATATATGACAAGCCCTCAGCCAATCTCATAATTAATGGTGAAAAACTGAAGCCCTTTGCTCTACGTTCAGGAACACGACAGGGCTGTCCCCTGTCACCTCTGCTTTTCAACATAGTGTTGGAAGTCCTTGCCAGAGCAATCAGGCAAGAGAAAGAAATAAAAGGCATCCAAATTGGGAATGAAGAAGTTAAATTATCACTCTTTGCAGATGACGTGATGCTATATATAGAAAACCCTAAAGACTCCACCAAAAAGCTATAAGAAACAATCAACAAACACAGTAAAGTTGCTGGTTACAAAATTAATGTGCAAAAGTCCATTGCATTCCTACATACTAAGAATGAAATCTCAGAAAAAGAAACACAAAAAACAATTCCCTTTGCAATTGGAGCACAAAAATAAAATACCTAGGAATAAACTTAACTAAGGATATGAAGGATTTATATGGTGAAAGCTATAAGACATTTTTGAAAGAAATTGAAGAAGACACAAAGAAATGGAAAGACATTCCGTGCTCATGGATTGGAAGAATCAACATAGTTAAAATGGCCATATTACCCAAAGCAATATACAGATTTAATGCAATCCCCATCAAAATCCCAATGGCATTTTTTAAAGAAATAGAACAAAAAATCATCAGATTTGTACGGAACCACAAAAGATCCCAAATAGCCAAAGCGATCTTAAGAAAAAAGAACAATGCTGGAGGTATCACACTCCCTGACTTTAGCTTGTACTACAGGGCTACAATAATTAAAACAGCATGGTTTTGGTAGAAAACCAACATAGACTAACGGAATAGAATTGAGAACCCAGAAATAAAACCACATATATATGGACAGATAATTTTTGACAAAGTGGCTAAAACATACAATGGAGGAAAGACAGCCTCTTCAATAAATGGTGCTGGGAGAATTGGATAGCCATGTGCAAAAGAATGAAACTGGACTGCTATCTGTCACCATGTACCAAAATTAATTCAAAATGGATCAAAGACTTAAGCATAAGACCTGACACATTAAACTGCATAGAAGAAAACATAGGTACTAAACTTATGGACCTTGGGTTCAAAGAGCGTTTTATGAATTTGACTCCAAAGGCAATGGAAGTAAAAGCTAAAATAAACAAATGGGACTATGTGTAACTTAAATCTTCTGCACAGCAAAAGAAACCATTGCCAAAATAAGGAGGCAACCAACTGAATGGGAGAAGATTTTTGCAAACAGTGCCTCCGATAAGGGTCTAATATCCAAAATATACAAGGAACTCATGAAGCTCAACAACAAAGAAACAAACAACCCAATTGAAAAATGGGCAGAGGACCTGAAGAGACATTTCTCCAAAGAGGACATACTAATGGCAAATAGCCCAATGAAAAAATGCTCAACATCACTAATCATCAGAGAAATGCAAATAGAAACCACATTGAGATATCACCTCACCCCAGTCAGAATGGCTATCATCAACAAGACAAATAGTAACAAGTGTTGGTAAGGTTGTGGAGAAAAAGGAACCCTCATACACTGTTGGTGGGAATGCAGACTGGTGCAGCTGATACAGTGTGGAGGATCCTCAAAATATTACGAATAGAATTACCATATGACTCAGCAATCCCTCTCCTCTGTATCTACCCCAAAAATTTGAAAACATTTATCCATAAAGACATGTGTGCTCCAATATTCATTGCAGCTTTGTTTATGGTGGCCAAGACATGGAAACAATCAAAATGTCCTTCAATAGATGAATGGATAAAGAAGTTGTGGTATACATACACAATGGAATACTATTCGGCATTAAGGAAAGATGATATAGGAACATTTGTGACAACATGGATGGATCTTGAGAGTATAATGCTAAGCGAAATAAGTCAGACAGAAAAAGCAGAGAACCCTATGATTTCACTGATATGTGGTATATAAACCAAAAACAACAAAAGAACAAGACAAACAAATGAGAAACAAGAACAAGAGAAACAAGAGAAACAAGAGAAACAAGAGCTCATAGACACAGACAATAGTTTAGTGGTTACCCGAAGGTAAGGGTGGTGGGGGTGGGAGATGAGGGTAAGGGGGATCAAATATATGGTGATGGAAGGAAAACTGACTCTGGGTGGTGAACACACAATGGGATTTATAGATGATGTAATACAGAATTGTATACCTGAAATCTATGTAATTTCACTAGCAACTGTCATCCCAATATTTAAAAAAAAAATACGAATAATAAAATAAAATAAGTTTTGTCCCTGGAGAGAGGAGGGAGAGAGGTGCATCGGAGGAAGTAAGCAGAGTCTTACAGGATATGCTAAGGAATTTGGATAGCATGGAAAGAGTTTAAGGAGGAGCTTTACCCAACTAGATTTGTATTTTAGAGAAAAGACATCACAGTGGCCACCTTATCCAAGCAGTTAACAGGGGGTTACCGGACAGGGCATGAGAAAATCTCTCACAATAATTTGGTCGAGAGGTGATGGATAATAGTGGCTTAGGATAGAGATAGTGGAACTTGTGTGTTGGATTTTCTTTCAGAAATTTCCAAAATTTTGGTTAGTTTAGATGCTTTTAGTCTTGGAAAGTTCTGTTAACTTTCCTTGGGCACTCAGATGAGCTTGGAAAACATTTTCAGTATAAAAGAATCAGACACATGTGGGTCATTCTATCTCCCATTTCTCCATGCCAAAGTGGCAGCGGGAAGAAATGGGTTTAGAATTTTTACAGAACTGGTACTTGGTAGCAAGCAGTATCCAGATAAAGTATCCGTGATGCAGTTGTTGGTCCTTTGACCCTCAAAACCTATTCTAAACAATTAAGAATAGATAATAGTCTTGGAAGTTGTCAGATGGGCACTGGACTTATCAGGGGGATCACTTCAGAGACTGTGTAAATGCTTGACCAATGCTCTATATACCTGAAGCTGAAGTAGAATAGTATTGAACATCAGCTAATACTAAATATATAGGTACATATAATCACGGGATGTAAAGTACAGCATAGGGAATAGAGTTAATGGTATTATAACAGCTATAGACGATGTCGGAGGGGTAGTAGCTTGGGGTGGGTTATTGCTTTATGAAGGGTTTAAATGTCTAACTAGTACATAGCTTTGTACACCTAAAACTAATAAAAGAAAGAAAACAGCCTTGGGTTCAACCTCCATATGAAATGAAGCCAACAGAGTACAAAATGATTGTCAAGCCCCCAGCAAAATCCTTGTGGAGAGGAGAGGATAAAAATAAAAGAAAATGAAGCTCGATTCCTGCCCTGTGTGATTTATAATGAAGTTGGATAGTAAAATTACACTCATAAGATGATTAAATATGTAATTACGTGTTAGGATACTGTTACTAGCTGGAAAGTCATATTTTATGGCCAGGCGGGAGCTAAATGGCTTGAAGTTGCATGGAGGACGTGGCCTTGGAATGGCTCTGAAGGGTGCAAAGACAGAAGGTGGGAGAAGGCATGCCGACCACCAAAATGTGGTGCCCAGAGCCTGGGCTCTGCACAAGCTCAGGGTAGCTGCCACGCACAGAGATTTCATAAAGACTGCAAGCTCAAAAGAACCATAAGTTCCTTCTCTTAAGCAAAGAGCTTATTGGTTTGAGCCATGATTTCATGTCCTTCTTGAAGGGTTTAATTTCCTGGACCAACCTTGGACAGAAAATATAGCTCTGATCTTGGCATGGTTCACAAAGAAAGGGCAGGCTTGTGTTGGGTGATCCTGTCTCCATGGAAGCTGATCATCTGTGTCTATCCTGAGACACGTCTGTCCATTGTTCCTGTGAAGGCTATCGGTCCATCCTTTTCTCAGGAGTTGTGTTGCTTTCAGACATGCTGTGGGATTTCAAGGAGGAATGGATTCAATTTCCCCTTTACCAGCTCTCTCCACCCAGGGGGCAGAGTGGCCCAGGAGCTGATGGGGTTCAGTGGAGTGGGGTTTCTTCATAGAGCTGGAGGAGAGCACTGAGGTGCATTTATTGCTTTTGTCAGGTCACTTGTCTCTTCCTAAGTATAAAACTACATATTCCTTGCATGTTAAAAAAAAAAAGAAAACAAAAAACAAACAAACAAAAAAAATGTTTGAAAAGCCTATTTTGGTTGGTCAGAACGTCTAACCTGACCATCAGTCAGGGCTGTGGAAAGGTTCCATTTGATGGCAGAAGCCTGGAAACCACCTTTTGGTGCAGGCCTGAATGGAAAGTACAGTCTTGGCTTTCATCTCGAAGGCTGTAAGAGCCCTCGCTGTGAGCATCTCTGCTACCACAGACACAACCTTCCTGAGCATCTCTGCATAGATGGAATTTGAGATCTTTGATATTTTAATAAAGCTGGCTTTGATTTGTCCCCTTTACAAGCCAATCAAAATAAGCCCAAATCTATGGACACGACTTGCCCATTTAATGCATATGTTAGTCAAGTTGGATTGGACTATGCTGTGCTAAACAAACATCCCCAAATCTCAGTGTGTTGAACCCCCAAAGGTTTACTTCTCTTTCTCACAACACGTCCATTATGGGTGGGCCGGGGCCTGCTCCATGTCACTGTCACTCCAGGACATGGGCGGCCAGAGTAAGCACCATCCCCATGTCTGCTGGTCTCTAGGCCAGATGTAGAGAAACACCTGGTGAATCAGCACCACTGCTGTCTAGAGCTGTGTCTGGACACATGTCACCTCTGTGATGATGTGCCTGGAAGGAGAACTGGATTTGGTGACACCCAAACTGTGTGACCTTGAAAGGGTGGGGATGGAATGAGGGTGCAGTCTGGTTTAATGAACTGGACGCCAGAAGACCAGGGATTTCCCCTCATCAGCTCTTGCCTTTAGGCACATTATATAACCTCTAAGCACATGTTTTCTTATCCTTTAAGGAGGGAGTTGGGTGGGAAGGGGTGGCGAATGGAAAGGAACAATTATCCCTGTTCAACCTGCCTCATAGTAATGTGCTATGGATCACAATAGGATAATGCCAGTGAAAGTGAAATAAGAGTGAGAGGGGATAAACGTGTTTTAATGATGAGCTAGTGATTACTCCAGGGAACTGCAACCCAGACAGTTCTCACCTGCAGTTGCATTTATTAGGATAAAGTTACAAGAAACAGAAAATAAAAAATAGCTGTAGCTTAAATATGATAGACATTTGTTTCTCTCTCAGATAAAAAGCTGAGAGGCACGCAGTCCCGGATGGGACTCAGAGTTCTCAGAGCTCTGGCTCCTTCCACATTGCTTCTTTTCCATCTTCCACGTGTCTCCCTGTTTTAGCCCAGGTTCCCTAAAAACCAGAGCTTGAGACAAAAGTCAGTGCACCAATACATAATGGGAGGGTGCAACCCCAAGAAACAAGAGGAAGGGAGAAAGGAAGGTGAAGTAGAGAAGGAGGGACTGGAAAACAAAGTGGTGTATGACTAAGGCTGGCTGCAGCTTATAACGAACGCAGCCCAGTCTTATGAGATGTTTGCAGAAAGGCCTATTGGGGTTTGGAGCAATGAATGTGGGAGGAGGAAGGCAGAAAGATTGTCTGTCTGGTCCTATCTCCATTGGCCAAAGATGGCTTGGATGTGACAGTGATCTGGCTGTGACATCTGTCACGTCATTGGCTGCCAGGGTTGACTCAGCTGATCTGGCTGATTAGGTGGATATCTCCTTTCTCGCTCACCGTTCCACGTGTCCCTCCTGAAGCTGCGTGCTGGACGGAAGAGAACAGACTTCTCTGACAGAGGAGGACCGTTCTTTGGTTCAGAGTAAACAAGTAGCTATGATCCCCTGTTAGAGCCTCCAAACAACCTCTCAAGATCCATTTGTAGAAGAAAATAAGCTTCTAAGACTCCAAATACAACCAAATGAGACATCGTATGTTTCCGTGTGCCTTTCTTTAAAAACAAAAAGTTGGCTTTGTGGGGCATCAGGTAGTACTGTACAGGTTGTACAACCCCACTTTCAGGTTGTACTGTCTGAAATCTCCTGCGAGGGGGAGCCGGATCTCAGCAGCCTCCTCTGCCTGAACCACAGCCCATGGAGCCAGCTAGTGAGCGAGTGTGAGCCAGGGGGGTTCTGAACCTGCCCACTTCAGTCTAGAGCCCAATGGGCCTGGCTTGGTCAGTGCACCTGCTGGCGAGCGGGTCCCATATGTCCCTGTTCCTCAGCAGGAACAGGGAAGCCCTGGGGGAAGAGGAGTGAGGCATATGATGTGAGGTATGAAGAAATGTGCTGTTGGCTTGTGTCTGCAGGCAATGTGAGGAAACAGGAGTGCCTGCCACAAGGGGCCCGCCCAACCAAGCAGGTGAAATGCCGTGGCACAATAACCTCTGCTACGACATGGCATGGAACTCAACGAGCCTCCCTTTAAAAAATCAAAATGCTTCTGGGGCCTACGGGAACGTGGCTGGTGCCAGGTGATCCTCTTAGAGGACGATTGGTGGCACTGAGCAGAGAAACCACTGTTGAGCAATTCCTGGGAGGTACATAAACTGGCTCTAATATGTTTATCGAATATATTATATTATGTTATGTTATGTTATATTATATTTATATATATTTATCTAATATGTATAATATATATAGGCAAAAAGGGCTGCATGGTCTCCAGCCATTATGTCCACATGCCTGCTAATAAGGAAGATGGAAAAGTTAACATACAACATATTTGCTGACCTCCTTTAGGCCAGAATTTAAACCTGGCACCACACTTAGACATAAAATGTAGTCTTTATTCTGGATGGTGAAATTGGCAGAAAGGGAGCACAGAATCCTGAGGCCAACTGTCAGTTTGTGCCACAGCAGCCAAGGTTGAGAGACTTTGAGATGGCACAGCAGAGTGTCCCCAATGTGTCTCCTCATTTGAAATGGACATGAACAGGGATGTGGGAGAGGGAAGGAAGGGAAGTAAGGATGAGTGAATGGGGGGGTGGAGTGGGGTAGAGACTCTTGTAGGGGAAGATGGGGGGATGGAGAAAGGAGGAGCAGAAAGAGAAAGCGGGCAAGAGGATCCCCAACCCCCAGACTGGGCTCTTGGTTTCCATGGAAACCACAGACTCTTTAATGACAACAGATGAAGGATGTGAATGTGGGTTCTTCCCGGTAGCAGCCCTTCTACCCTAACCTTGACCTGCACCTCATCATCCCCTGGCACGTTGCCCTAAATCCTGGCCAGGCAGATTTCCCACTCTTATCTATCCTCTTTTGCTCCTTCCCTCCCCACACTCTTAGAGTAAGAAGTCAGAAAGATTCCTTCTAGGGTCCAGATTCACCCCATCAGCCTAGCATCAACCTTGGGGTATTCTGTCTCCCCTGCACTCTGACATGCCACTTCTTGTGTCTGAGAAGCTCTGGGGAGGTTAAAATGGGATCCAGTCTGCAGGATATTAAAGCTAAACCAAGGATAGCCCGTCCCCTGGAGCACTTAGGTCTCCTAGGGGAGCAGACCCTTCAGAGACAGTGTTGGATCAGGTGGGCTGGCTTTGGCCTCATCCACGTGCATCATGACCAGGGAAGACTGAAGAGAAGCTCCCTCCACTCCTGGTGGCTTTCAGAACTGAAACTAGTTTCCCCAGACCGGTGTGAACTGAAACCACAAGTGTCCTCGGGCAGCCCAGCCTCTTGCCTCATCCTGCTGCGTCTTCTTTCCGCCCCAAGGAGGAGCTGGCTCCACCGTGTGTCTCAGCACTGCAAGACACCAGTTCCGCCTCGGCCTTGGTGCTCTCACAACAGAAGCATCTCACCCTCAGATGTGTCATGGGCTGTGCCGGACACCAGGAAAGGATTCTGCGCTGCCTGGGTTTCCCTCGCCTGAGGTGGGGTGTGAATTGGTAAGGGGCTTTCTCACCTGAGTAGGAACTGGCTTTGGCTTGTCCTTCCCAGCACAGCCTTAGATATTTTTCTATAGCAGGGCTGCTGCTGAGTTCTCCAGAGGCAGCGTGGGCAATATAAAGAGAAGGGGGTTCAAATCCCTGCTCCACCAGGTATTGTGCAACCTTGGCACAGGACAGCCTCTCTGAACCTTGGTTTCTACATCTGTAAAATGAAGAAATGACATAGACCTGATTGGGTTATACTGAAAGTCCCCGGCGTGTCCTGGGTAAATGTTCAGATCTTCCCGTCTCACTCTATCCCAGTTCCTAGGGGCCAGGCAGCCTGCTGGTGCCTCCTATACAAGGGTCAGCACTTAAAGGCAGCCCCCCTCAAATATTTCATACCAGAAACTCCAAGCATGCACTTCCTCTGTGAGCTGCCATCCAACAAAGCGCTCATCAGACCTGCAGTACTGCAGTGACTTTGCAGTGCTCCATGGGGACTGTGGCAGTTTGCAGTTTCCTTTCAGTGGGTCGATACTTGCCACAGACCCCAGGGGCCAGCTGGGCAGATGCTGTGCTGGGCATGAGAACGGCTGGTGGGAATGCCAGGCTCGGCACACATTGTCTCCATCATCAGCCACCACCCACCTTCCAGGGCAGCCACTCCTCTCTCTTCAGATCCATAGGGATCCCTGCAGTGGTGCCATGGGAGGCAGCCCACCGTCCCACAGTTAGCTCCTTTCCAGGGTCACTCCACAGTCTTGAAAATGTTGTCTCTGAGCAGCCCCCCAACAAGGCCCTCTCTGAATGGTGCCTTAGTTAAAACTCTCCCCCTAAGGGAGAGTGTTTCCATTTACGCCATTCTTTGTCATTCCCTCAACTCATTTTCCTTTAAACTTTTTATTGAAGAATAATATCCCTCAACTTTTTCCCCCTAGCAAAAAACAAGTTCATGGCCATGTATCGAAAGGGTATCTTTAGCATGCTGGTAGTGATGACAGTTCTGTCACCAGCTTGCAGCCTCCCCATGTGGGTTTCGCATTTATTCCAGGAGATGGTAGGGTGGTATGTTCTGAGGAGACAGGTGCCTGCACTGTGTGGATTAAACAATGACACTGTGTAGAAAAGAGAAGAGAAGGATTGTGGTCAGGTGAAGGTGTTGATGTTCTCCTCCTGCACACACAGGGGTGGACTGAGCCATGCAACGTGAGGAGTCTGGTCTGAGCAGAGAAGTATTTACACAAGGGAGTGAGTTTTGGGTGGAGAGAGATAGTGAGGTCATCCTCATCCCAGGTGCGTCTTGGGAGAAGCTTGTCAGGTGGGAGTTGGATGATTAGGCTACAGTTGAGTCAGTCTGCTTCTGAGAAGAGCTGAAACCCTGGCAGTAGGAGGGGATGAGAGGTAAGGTGGCAGGAATAGCTTTGCAATACGAGAGGCTTTGTGGTCTAGTCTGAGAAGCCTGGATCCACCGGTCATGTCTGTCTTTGTCCATGCAGGGCTGGCCATCTGAGCCATTCCCCTCTCCTCTCACTCATCCATCTGCACCCTTGGGCTGGAGGACCTGCCTCACTACATAGTTTTCAGATGGATAAACCGAGGCAGGAGCCACTCCAGGCCCAGAGAGGAGGGGAAGAAAGTGTGGTGCTGTAACTCCCGAGTTAGTCATTCATTCACACCCAGGTGCAACTCTCCTGAGCCCTGTCCTCACTGATTCATGGTGGCAGCCATGTGGTAAGCTTTTTTCTAGTTCCTTCCCTGGCCCTTCCCAGTTCCCTCCATCAGGCTTTGGGCTCTCACCATATCTTCCTTACGGTGATGCACTGCCCGAAAGGGCAACCACATACTAGCACCTTTTATCCAGTTTCTCTTCTCTTTTTTTCTTTGCTGCTTCTCTCCACAGGTGCTGGGAAGAGACAGGGAGCAGGACTGTCCTGCAGAATGAGACCAGAGGCATCAAACTGCCACCTCAGATCAGGGAACTCCCACATGTCGTAACCAAGTGCAGCCCAGCTGTTCAAACCACAGAACGACTGATGGCAGCAGGCGCCGCCTGGCTGCAGGCCTGGGGGCCAGGAAGCAGGCCCCCAACTCCTAGCCAGTGCTGAGGGTCTCAGGGGCTCAAGGGCATATGAAAGGAAGTGGTGCCTTCCCATTTCAATCTCTTCCTATTTTATTAGTTGAATCTCAAGACTTGACAGTACTATAAAATTTGAAATGTTCACTCTGCTTTTAAAATGGAAAACCAAACAAAAACCATTGTCCAGTGAACTCCCAACCAGAGAGCAGAGCGCTTGGTGGAGACAGAGACCTGGGTCCAAGTGCTGGCCTGGCCACCAACAGCCTGAATGACCGTGGGCAGGTCACCTCATTGCTCATGGCCCTGGCTTCCTCACTTGTAAGTTGATAGGGGTGGATGATATTTCCTCAAGGCTTCTGTGGTTTTCAACATTATGATACCAAGTCCAGAAACATCATTGTCAGCAAATAATATGGTCATAAAGCAAGTTACCAAAAAATAATAAAGTACAACTACTCTGATTTTTTTTAATGGAAGTATTTTATCTTAAAGGTGACTTGGGAAACTCAGAAGTTGTTGTCCACCTCCCAACCCCCCCAAGAAAGTGAATATTTTCCTGTTCCATAAAAAGGGTCAGGACTGGTGTGGCTTCAGCTCAGTATTTATATTTCAGATAGAATTGGAAACTCATTTCTTTTCTTTAAGCACTGGAAAGAATTAGTCAGACCTCCGTGTGGAAGTGGAGGAGATTCTCTGCACTACTCAAACGTCTCTTTCAAAATGTGGTGGGGCAAGCAGTGCTGTGTGAGAGAGAGAGACAGAAACAGAAAGATGAGAGAGTCAGAGACAGAGACAAGGAAATGGAGAGATAGAAAAATAGAGAGAGACAGAGAGGGAGTGGGGGGGGGGAGAGAGAAAAAAAAGAAAGTGAAGGTGTGTGGTGGTTGGGAACAAAACAGTTAAGATACAGTCACTACCTCAAGGGTTTGCTGTCCAATGAAAGGGCGTAACATGCCAACAAATACAGCTATTGCAGGATAGAACAGGGCCATAAACAAAGGGCCCTGGGAAAATGATGGAAATGATAGTTGATTCTGGCTGGAAGAATCACGGAAAACATCCTAGAGGAGGTGGCATTTGGTATGTGAGTTTTCCCTGAAAGGGGAGCTGGATATCTGTGGGTAAAGAGACTGGGGAGGGTATCTGAGCAGGGGAAACTGGCTGCAAAGGCAGCTGCTGGCTACTCTCTTTGTCTCTAAGCCTCGAGGTCTTGACCACGGCCTTCTTCATGCCCATTTTTCCCCAGGTGGGGCCAAATGATCAGCAGGTCAGCGCCCCTGGTGCTCAGCTGGCGTTCCTTCTCTAGAGGGGGCACAGGGGAAGCTGTCAGCAGTCTGTAGGCAGTGATGAGAGGGCTTTCACTTTGCTTAGCAAAATCTTTTCTTAGAACCACAGTTGGTTCTTGCAAAATTTTCCAGTCACATAAAAGCCAAGAAGCCAGTTTTTGAAAAGCTTTACACAGCAGAAAAGGAATGTCCAAGAAAGGATGTTGTATCACTGGTGAAACTCTCCATCTCTATGTCCCTTTACAGTTGGAATGGGGAGGGACATGGTGAGGAGGAGACCACAGGACATTTGTGAGCAAAGTGGTATCCTTGAATGTATAAACATTTTTACCAATGGTGAACACTCTACCTTTGGTCTATCCCTCAACCATTCTTCCAACTTCCAATATTGTCTTCAACCAGTTGCAGAGTTAGGAATCTTGAAGGACAGGGTAGAGAGAGGGTGAGGATTCCAAGGATGAATAAAGTGAATTCTTTTCCTTTTAAAGTTGCAGATGAATGATGAATATACAACTAATGAAGGAGGCAGTGACAAGACACAGTGGGAAGTTGCTGCCTTAGGAGTCAAGGAGGCCTTCTTGGTGGCTGGTGTGGAGGAGAAATGGTTTACCCACAGGCAAGAGGGATGTTTGAAAAAAGTGAGGCAGCAGCACCCCCAAGTCCTTGAGTATTTCTGCCAATAAGTGTCACCCCGCCTCCCTGGACCACCGCTCCGCAGAGGTAACAGTTCTGAAGTACTCTGCACCTTTCAGGGCACGGAGTTCTGCCAGGGAAACCTCTCATCATCTTACAAAACGCCATGTCAGCTCATTTTCCTGGAGCCTAAGCACAGTCCCTGTCATGTCCTAGAAACCTAATCAATGTTTATTGTCATGAAAATAAAGCATTGTCATGAAGGTCTGACCGGACTTTTTGTTTTTAGGAATTAAGCAACTACATTTTAATCAATAAATATGAATATTTGTTTGCTAACTAGTTATTTGGAGAATAAAATAGTAATTTATCAAGAATTGAAAAGATAACACCACTTTGAAAACAAAAATCTTTGCCATAAACTTTGCCCCACTTAAAGAATTAGAGGTAACACAAAATTTACTCAGAATAGGCTTGGAATAATCTAAAAAGTTCCAGGTATATCTTAAAACTGAAACAGATTATTTTGCACATAGCAGGCGATATGCACATTATCTGACAAATGAATGAATAAATGGTTGAATGGAGGGATGGCTGAACATCAAGGAATTCACATTATGGGCAGGCTTATATCTGCTTCTTGTCAGGTAGAGGAACACATGCTATTACCTTGACTATATTCAGAATGGAGCTCTCAAAATCTATTTTTGCTGTGTTTGTGCAAGTTTATTATTCTAATAAAAGAAGAGGTACTAAATATATCTTAACTGTAATGTTTGTGAGTGTTAATAACCCTTAAATACATGGAAACGAACACATTTTTAAAAATTAGGCACAGTTACCATGATTTTAGTTTTTGTTTATAGAGAAGGGATTTTGCACACTATTTTTTTTCTAACTCTTCTCAGTTACTTTGGTTTTTCTCCTCAGCCTCCCTGTGTGAACTCTAGAGGATGTCTGGGATGAAACACACTGACATGAAGCAAGCATCTAGAAGAGCAATATGGGCTTGAGAGAAGGAGGAGACTCTGGGCCTGCACACGGTGAGAAGGAAAGCCCGGAGGCCAGAGTGTCAAAAAGAGCCCGGAGGGGGAGCAGTGAGCCTGGTGGGACCAGAGCCTGAGCAGGATTCACAGAGGGGTGCAGCCTGGAGACCGAGAGGAAGGGGTGCAAACTCATAGAGAAAAAACGTGGTCTTCAGACACACAAGAGGCACCCTTTGCATTTCATTCATAGTCTTCATTTTTTCCTCCTCTGGAAATGAGACCAAAAGAGAAGACTGTGGAGCCTTTCAGGCCAGATCAGCCTCCAAATGATGGCATCTGGGGAAACGTCTGTTACCAGGGAGGCCCAATGGGGTAGTGGTAAAGCAGGTGGGCCGTAGAGCCTGGCTGCCTGGGAGAAAATCCCGCTGTTCCTCTCAATGGCTGTGTAACTAACTTCTCGGTACTTTAGGTTCCCCACCTGTAGAAGGCTCAGTAAGAGCACCTGTCTCAGGGATGCTGTGAAGAGCATCCTATGAGGCAGGAGGTCTTCATAGGAGATTAAGCACAGAGTTGAGAATAGTGCCTAATGCAACACTGTGGGGCTCAGCACATAACAGTGAGGATCACTGATGTGCTCCCCATTTTTGCTTAATCTCATTTTCCCCACCGATGTCCCGAAACACATTCTGTGGCCTCAGCCTGATTTCCGGTTATAAAAGAACCGGGTGAGATTGCTTCTTGTGTTTGAATCAGTCAGGATTTTTTCAGCTCCAAGGAATAAAAAGATGGCTTCTCTCATAAGAGTGTTTATTTTAACTTAACAGGAAGTTTAGCAGTAGGAGATCCATCAGATGTTTCTATAGCTCCCTGTAGATTCTGATTGTGAGCAATTTAGGTCGTTAGGTGGTCTACAAAGGCTGAGCAGAAAGCAGAGAGATGCTCGAAAACAAACAGGTCTGTGTATGAGGTGTGGCCTCATGGAGAAGAGCCACACTAAAAACAAAAACACGAAACATGCCAGAATGTATGTTTGAACAGGAACATTAGGCTTAGGTTTGGGATTAGGGTTAGGGTTAGGGTTAGGGACAATGGGAGAAAGGCTGGGCACTCAGGTTGGAGCTGATTTGTAGAGGTTGAAGACTATTTTATTTCATAATCATTACAAAGCCTTTGAAGATTTCAACAAGGAAATAATATATTCCCAAATATTTTAGAAAGATTAACTTGACAATGATATCCAAGATAGATGGGGAAGGGATCTTGAAAGTAGAAGATGATTTAGGAAACTATTCAAGTAGCCAAGACAGTGTAATGTTTCCAAGACATTTGGATTTCATGGACCAGCCAAGTTTTTTCCAAATTTAAGGGAGTGACATAGGAGCGCCAACATTTTAGTTTGCTAAATAAAGACACAAACGACAACAACCTTATCCCCCTGTTCCTACCCACACTGCTCCGTGTTCCGGACAAGGCCCCCTCTGACCCAACTTACCCCTGCCCCTTCCTACTGCTGTGCCCACACTACCAGTCTACCTCCGTGAAGTCCTCTGATATTCTCAGTTAAACGGAATCTTTCCTGACTCTGAATCCCTTTATTAAATCATTTATACATTCTTAGGACACTATTACATTCTGTATTATCGTGTGATTATTTTGCCCAGTTCCTATAAACCCTTGAGGGTGACCACCATGCCCGTGGAGTACTAAGCCACTATTGTTTCATAAGTGAAAAGACGTGTCATTCTCTATAAAGCAGAAAGGACATTATCTCTGTGTAAAGGACAGTCTTTCCCAAAAAGGACATTTGGAACCTTATATCAACATATGCCCATTCTTCTGAACACACACACACACACACACAAATTATTATTTTTCTCCTTTTATAACAGAAGTCTAAAAACTTGGTTCTGTACATATCACTAGCCCTTAACCCAGCTTCTAGGAGCCACTGTACTAGAATACTGTAGGGTACCTCCCAAATAGCCCCTTTGTCAAGGAATGATCCTCATCAGTAGGCATTGCTGAAGGAGCCCTCCTAGGGACCTATGTTAACACCCATGATTCTACCTGGATTAATCCAGATCCCGGCACCAAAGCTGGGCTCCCTGAGAGGCTGGTCCAATCACTGGCTGACCAGTGGTCTATCAAACCTCTCTCTCTAGAATTTGAACCAAATGACATAGACTGTATTTAGACTAGAGAGCACATGAGGGGTTGGCACAATCATTGTGGGCCATAAAAAATCCAGGTAGACAAAGGCAGGAGAATGGGACAAATCTACAGAAAGAAATCCAGGCAAAAGACCAGATGACACCCAAAGGTGAAAAAATTGCTGGTGATAGCAGCAACCTCATCCCCAAGGCCTTCCCAGGTCTAACCTTATTTCCCACAAGGCCCAGCTGCATTTCCATTTTTATGTTAATGAGATGCCCTCGTGCCTTTTAATAATCCCCTCAGGTTGACTGGTCATTTCTTTCTGGCAACTAAAGATCCTTACTAGGATTGAAGTCAAGACAAAAACAAAGACTCTGATATAAATAAAAGGGATAGATAGAGAGAAACAGAAGAGGAGACATAATAAAATTCAATAAGGGATTGAATATGGGGTCAAGGAAGAATATCGAACATTACACCAAAGATTTAATCGAGGGAAAGCAGGTATGTCACACACAGAAAACAAGAACGTGATGGGGAGCTGCTGGTGACAAGTGAGTTGAGTTTGGTGTGCTTAGTTTGAGGTGCTGGTAGGGCAGATGATTGGTGTGGAGAGTTTGGGGGAGAGAGAGAGAGAGAGAGAGAGAGAGAGAGAGAGAGAGAGAGAGAGAGAGAGAGAGAGATTAAGATGTCAACCACAGGAAGGAAGGAGATATCTGGATCTCTGCGATCAGATTGATCACAGAGGGAAGAGTATAGGATGAGAAGGGAGAGGGAGTGGAGAAAGACGTGCACATTGACTTGGGTTTGGGTGTTGGATAACTGATTAGGGAGGGTAAGAGATTGTAGAATGCTACCAAGGACTGACATTGAAATGGCGAAGGTGAATGTAAGCCAGAGAAACAGAAGTGGGGCTGGGAGAATAGAAAGAATTGAGGCACAACTGGTCTCCCATCCCCTGGCAGATGTTCTGTTGTCTATTGAGCTTATCTGAGGAAGAGAGTGTATACTTCACAGGGACTTTTGGAGCATACATTCTGGTATGTTAAAACGATTTTCATCATTGGGGTCATGTCACTACATTTTAGTAATTCTGGTATTAGGTTTATAGATGGAAGTGGTGTAAGGATATGAAAGAGGACAGGAAGAAGCTGGGAGGAGAGGGTTAATGGATGGAATTAGAACACAAAGGAAGGAGAAAGGGGATGAGGTTAAGATCACTGCCAAAATTGAAACTTTTTGGATAATCTATGGATTTCAGTGATTTATAACTATTTTTCAAAGGGTCTGATGACTTTCTGCTGAATGACATGTGGGGTTTATCTCAAAAGGAAATTCTTGGGCCCAGGCCCAGACTTCCCGAATCAAAGCTCTAGAAGGCAGCCCCAGGATCTGTGTTTTAAACAAGCTGTCTACGTGATGCTTGTGCCTGCTAACATTTGAGAACTTGCCTCCATTGTCCTCAGAGAGTCGTCTATATTATTTCACATTCTCCTCCTCTGGAAAACATAGGGAGCACTAGTGAGGGGTTCTTTTATGAAGAGAAATAGACACTATTATGAAGAAAATAGACAATTCCAAAGCATGCTGCAAATCTTTAGCACCTCCTAGGGCACCATCATTCTTATAAAGAATAGAATCCAGACAGTAGCTAGCTCTTTTATAAACACAGGCCAAACATGGCAGCTGGGAAGGTCTCTGCTTCTTCCCAAAAGAGGCACATTGGTGGGTCCCACCTCTGCCGTGCCTGTTGGCATTGTAGCACATATAAGCTGTTCTTCTCTTTTCAGACAGCTGAGAAAGCCTCTTTAGAAGCCTTCTCCCATCATCGTAAGGAACAAAGGGACTCAATTACAGAATGTACAGTGTGGCATCAGGTCTATTGGCTCTGGGAGGAATGTAAGCTGCATTGCCCCAGTGGTCTGTCAAAATGTACAGATCTGGGCTGTGAATGTGAGGCATGACTGACTCAGTTCTTTTCTGGGGGATAAAAGTTGTTTGGTTTCATTCACAGACATCCTGGTTGTTATTGTAAGAATGTCCCAAGTACCAGTTGAGAGTTGAGTTTTGAACAAAAGAACATCCATAACCACTCAGACAATATGAGACAGACAAAAGTGACTCTCATAGTTCTATTAATGACATACACACTACATCATTTAGGATTGGTTTGGTTGCAACCAACAAAAAAATCCAATGACTCTCAGCTTAGACCATTAGGATGGGCTCAGCGTTGGTTCTGCAGCTTGGTGATTTCACTGAGGCTCTAGCTCTTTCTATCTTCCCCCTCTGCCATCTTCAATGTGTCAGCAACAATCCACATACTAATAAAAGATGGCTGCCCCATCTCAAGAATTGATTGCCTTGCTTACCACGGAATCCTAAGCAGGAAGCAAGGAGAGCCTTGGCAAAAGGGCCTCCTCCTTCTGCACCTCTCTCATCAAGGAAAGAGATCTTTCCTGGAGGCAGGTCCCAGTCACATGTGTACTATTGGAGCCATGACTGCAAAGGGGAGATGGCCATTGACAAGGAGAAATTACTACAGTATATAAGGGCTGTGTTAGCAAGAAAAGGAGGCTGGCCACGGAAAGATCATCAAAAAATGCATTGCACATGGTGAATAAATATTAATACGGATTCCAAAGGACTTTGTTTCCTCCAACCAGAGCATTGCCTCTACTGGAGAAACATGTGCCACCAGGGAGCAGCAGGAAGGTGAAATCAGAACCTTTTCTTGGAGCATTTCTAGAAGTATGAGAAGGTGAAATCAGGACTGCTTGAATCTGTGGAGCCACAAGAGGCTCCTCTCTCCACGTCACCTGTGGTTCTTCAATCCTGCCATCAATCTGTCAGAAAAGCATTGCTAGGTTTCCATTTCCTGCTGTGATGCTATAGGTAGAACATCATCAATAGAGCCTTTCTAACGGACCTTCCTGCACTAGTCCTACTTCGCTCACAATCATCACAAAAGAGGCTCTGAAGGGATAAGTGCAGAAAACTTGGTGTTTAGGCTGGGATGAGGTTTCAGGGATGGAGTATGGATCCATGAGGCTCCATATACAAAATTATGATAGCATAGGAGCCTAACTGCAGGGAGGTAGGTGGGGGCTGCAGGGAGGCAGGTGGGGGCTGCAGAAAGGTAGGTGGGGGCTGCAGGGAGGTAGGTGGGGGCTGCAGGGAGGTAGGTGGGGGCTGCAGGGAGGTAGGTGGGGGCTGCAGGGAGGTAGGTGGGGGCTGCAGGGAGGTAGGTTGGAAAGATCAGGGGGGTGAGGCTGACTGCATGGTTAAGATCAAGGTGAAACCTTGAGAAGCACATCACAAGGCCCTTGAATTTGTCCCATTACATCACATCAAGGAGAGGTAGAAAGAACACTAGCAGTGTTGTGTTGGAACACTTCTCTTTCATGAAACAAATTTTCAGAGTATTTGCCACTAGCCATACTCTCTTAGATGCTGAGGTTTCAAGAGAAGCTATGTCAGAGAAAACTTTAATTGTAAAGATAATCACCGTCTTTTAGTGACTTTAAGATTCTGTCTCATGCTTCATATACGTCATCCCATTCAAGTCTCTCAACCACCCTCTGAGGTAGGGATGATTATTTTTGCTTTACAGCTGAGAAAATTGAGGCCCAGAGAGGTGACAGGACTTACCTAGGGTCCCACAACTGGATTCCAATGACAAATCGGGTGCATTTTTTTTCCTCCTTATGCCTACAAATTTTTTTGGGTTTTTTTCAAAATTTTATGTCATTAGTTTTTATTTCTAACCCAGTAATATAAATACATATTTTAAAACTCTAATAGTTCTAAGGTTTATCATGAAAAACAGTGTTTTCTTACACAAGTTCCCCCAACTCTTCCTGCTCTCCAAAGGCAACCACTTTCAAATGTTTATTAGTTCAGTTCTAAATAATAGGCTAATGGTGTTATTTCTGATGTGCTAATTTTAGACATTATTGTTTTCTGGTTATGAAGTTCCAACTCTCTGTGCTGGACACTGTCTGCCTCTTCTAGATATACTCTTTTTACCCTGAGCGTTCCCCAGACAAGCTGACCTTCATGGATGGAGTGGGGTCTGGTAAATGGAGGCATCAGCAGGAGATTGGATGGGAGTGGGGATGAGGGAGATGGGGTGTTTATTCTCCTGCATTAGACCCCTCCTCCCCTTCTGGCCGACAGCCCTGTCCTTATAGCTGCTCTCTGAGGTTCTGATAATCTCCTCCCTTAACTCTTGGGCTTTCAGGACTAGAGGTGGCAGTGACTCCCAGCTATTGTTAGCGCCTTGTATTTCACTATCTTTGTTTTCCTAAACTCTGTCCACACTTTTGTAAATAGGTTTTGTATTATGGTTTGATACCATACCGTACCCCATCTCCATACAATATATTGTTTATATCATTAGAACGTCTACATTGTTAAACTATATAAATATTACTGACTACACAGCCAAGTAGGAAATTATGAATTATGATTACACTTTCTTTACTGAACAAAATTTTGTTTTTACTGCACTTAGCTGCCTACCGTTTAAAAATATCTTCGTATTCTATATATCTGCCTTTAATTCTTTCCACATGATTTATCAGATTTGTTAAGTACCTTCAAATGTTGTTTTCCAAAGGCTCAAACATTATCAGTTCTCCATATCTTTTTCTTGGGGGGAGGTGTTGAGTAAATAAACCTCCATAGTAAACAGAACTTGATGCCATGAATTCTGAAATTGAAATCATAACTAGTAAATCAAAAAAGTGATGAAAACAGAAGTTTAATTCCCCAGCATCCTTTCATTGATCTTAAAGGTTTTACTTTCCTTGGCATATATTGTGACCATTTACAGCCCTAAATATTTTACTGAACAAATACTATGACTTCTTTCAGATGATCTTATCATCACCCCTTTCAAATAGCATGTTTTAAGTTTGCCAACTTTTAGTTATAGGGTCTGCTTTCTCCTTGCTTATTGAGGATCATGGGATTTCATCCTCACTGCCCAATCATCTCAAGGCCTCGCTAACCACAAGGCAATTTTTTTGATGTACTTGTTCACAAAAGAAGTCGCAGATTTTATTTGTCAAGAACTGGTGCATAACAGGGCCCAACCTTGGGCTGGTTCACACATCCTTCCTGCAACGTAGTTCTTATAAATGTGAGATCTCTGTTTTAAAATTCTGAAACTGTGGTTTTATCTTTCACAGTCTTTTCCTAGAGATCCTTCCTGGGAGCCTTCTGTTAGCTGGTCAATATGCTGGGAATTTTTTTCAGCATCATCTGATACTTCCCTTTGCCTCACCTGTGCTGGATTTCCTGTTTTCTGAATTTTATACCCTCCCATTCCTTGATTTACTCCCTTGTTTTGCTGGAGCATATCCTTTAGCAGCTTCATAAGAAAGAATAAATGGAAGGTAAGTTCTCTTGTGTTCTTACATGTTTAAAAATGTATTTATCCTACTATTTATTTGATTTGTAGTCAAACAAATAGAAAATTTTAGGTGACTAATTATCTTCCTTCAAAAATGTGAAAACATTGCTCCATGGTCTTCTAGTATCCAGTGTTGCTAGAGAGATGTCTAAATACAACTGATCCCCATTCTTTTATTTGTGATATGTTTTTCTTTAGAATTAAAAAATATATTGGTATTCAGAAATTTTATGACACATGACTTTGGTTTGGGTCTTCTAAAATTTATCATGCTGGGCACTCAGTAGTCTTTTTCAATTTGGAGACTCTTAGCTTTCAGCTATGGACATTTTCTTGCATAATTACTGTCTTGTACAGACATATAGATATACTTCTTTCCTCCCAATTTATATATTGCTTCAGGATTTCCTACAATTTGATTTGAAACTTGTGGATTGAGTTCCTATGTCTCCTCTTTTATTGCTTTTCTCTCTCTCTGGTTCTACTTTCTGGGAGATTTCATTGGCTTTATTTTCTAATTGTTTACAAAAAAAATTAAATGATCATAGTTGTTGTTTTCTGATTGTTTCATTTTAAAAAGATTTTTGTTCTGGTTATACACATTCAACATCTTCTCTCTTTTTCTAAGGAGAGTATCAGTTTTTTATTACAGATTAAAAAAATTATTTTAAAAGTTTTCTTCTGTTTCCTGTATTGTCCCTGTTTCTTCTGGGTTCCTAGTTTTGGTATCTGAATTAGTTACTCGCATCTTGGAGGATAACTTCAAATGCCTGGAGACCCCTATCTGATTGGAAGTTGTATGATTTCAATGTTGGGCTTTTTAAATGGTGGGCACTCAAAGGCAGGTAAGTTAGACATTTTTGTTGGGACCCCCGTATTTCAATATCCAGAGGCTTCTTTTTCTGGGGCCATCATGTTTATCCAGAAAATAGATGTCCATATTTTTACCTAGTGGTAAAGTGTATTGGTAGGGTAACAGAGGATGTCTTGCATGTCTCAGTCTTTTTTGGTGTGTACTTACCCCAATCCCTCATTTCCACGGAGCCCTACCTTACACTATGTCTAACACCCCCAGTCTGGAGGATCCCAGGTTAATTTTCTCCAGAGCATAGTCTCCAGTCCCTGATTGGAGTATGGGTGGGAATGGAGTAGTATATATGGGGTAGGCAGTTGCTGGCAAAAAGAAGTAAGAAAGGGCACATGGAGATCCAACCAGCCCATATTCAGGCTTTCAGTCTACTCCCCTGTTTCAGGCCTGAGACTATGCCTGTCTTTATGGGTGCCTGGTGCCTTAAAGGCTGAATGAAAGCTCTGTGGGTTCTGGAGGCCACTTCTCATACTCTTTTGCCCCTTCTCCCCTTCCCCCCAGCAGGCACCCTAGCTTGCTTCTTACTGCTAAATCTATATCTCTTTCCATATGAATTTTGTCTTCTCAAAAAATTGTTCAAATCTTTCATTTGCTGAAGTCTCCTCTTCTGATTTCTTTTAATTCTTTCCCTGTCATTTAGCGAAGTCTGTGGAGTTCAGTGGTTTACTTAGATGTCCCATAGGCCACACTTTGAACCATTAGGTAGTCCTGCTTTCTGGGAAATAACGTCAGTATCCGCTTTGAGGGTTTGTTTCTTCCAATAGTAGTAACAAAATGATCTCATCTTTCTGTTGACCACGGCTGATGACTAGGACTCTCTCCTTGATCAAAGTTTAGTCAGACTCCTCTGAGCCGTCTTCTCAGCTAGGCCTTGACTTTGGCCTGCCTACCCCAGTCTTAGCAAAATCCTGTTAAATCAGTTTAATGAGAATACCCCCACGCTTGATGTCTGGTCAAGTTCCTCATTGCCCACCCTTGATGTATATGGCCGTGGCCTGTATTCAGCAAGAATCTTGCTAGGTCAGGTTAGCAAGAATCCCTTACCCTTGACGCTTCTTTAGGGATTTTTCATCCACTGATCCCCTTACTCTTCTTCTTGGCTATAAATCTCCTCTCGTCCTTGTTCTATTCAGAGTTGAGCTCCATCTTTCTCATCAATTGCAATTTTCCTTCTGAAATAGTCTTCAATAAAATCTTCCTTACCATTTTAACAAGTGCCAGAATATTTTTTTTTTTTAATTTAACACTGTGGTTGGGAAACAGTGTTCAGTCAATAACTGAAATGGGAATTGGAAAGCTGTTCTTGGCTTCATGAGCACTTTGCTTGACCTATGTAATACAGGAGGTGATTTTCTAGGGCATGGTTTTTCAAATTATGAGCTGCAACACATTGGTATAGTGCACTCATTTACTAAGTCACAATCAATACTTAAATAAAATAAATCAAATGGAGTTAGAAAACACCATTATGTATTGTTAATAATTGGAGGAAGTGTTGACTCATGAAACCTTTGTTTTAGTTTATGTGTCTGTGTACCAAGTCAAGGTGTAAATATATTTCTTACTGTGGAAACTGGTAAAATCTGAAAGCCACTGGTATGGAAATTGGATTTGAATTGTTAGCTTTGTTTTCTAAGAATAAATAGTTCTACTAGTAGGACTGACACTATCATCGCTCTTTTAGAGGGGATGAATTTGGTTGTGTAAGTTATCAGCCTCTGTGTGCTAGTATATTGATTTCTCAGTCTCTATTTTACTATAACATTTTCAGCATTCACCTTCAGTTGAAGCATTTTCTTAACTTTGTCTTTATTAAGAAAGCCAGAATACATAAGAAAAATGTTATTTCTGAAGTTGATAAGTAGATGACGGGGAAGCACATATGCCAGCATCAATGACTAACAAACAAATCAAAAGTAACAAGCAAACTTACCAATATATTTCTGTTTGGGTCAAAGTAAGACTTTGTGACTAGTTTATATTTTAAGTTACATTTTAAGTTATTTACTCTTGGGAACCTAAGAAAGAGTACTTAATTCTACTTTTGAATTACCTCTCAGTGGGTGGTAGGGATTGTGTAGTAAAGGATTAGTGGTGATTTAATGCTTAGAATCACAATAAAAGTAAAACTCATTCTACAAGTGATTGTACAGAAGATTGATAGGAATGCAATGACCAGTAGACCATGGCTGATATATTCACTCATTTCTGCTGTGCCTTTTGTGGTTGTGATTTAAACCACACCTGAGATTCTTCACAGATTTGTTTGGTATATGACGAGAACTCAACCACTGAATACTCTGAAGTTTTGGGAGGATGTCAACATAAAAGGTGGGTCAATGAAATTTCAAGTGAACCCTGTCTGATAAGTTAGCAATTTCAGGGAAATTTTGGGAACCCTGAGACATTTATGAGGGATTTATAATTGATGAAGAAATGAAGGTCCATGATCAGCTTGGTAGTAGTTGATTTTGCTACCGAATAGAAAAGTTTATTTTCTTGGAATTTGTTTGATCTTCATCCTTTTGTTTAACGCTAACCAGTCATTTGGTGAATTTACGTAGATAAAGAATCAGATCTTGAAGGAGATTTACTTCATGTGTGACAAAAAAGTGTATAAAGCCTGCAACTATAACCTAAAACACTTTACTTAAGAACACACAAAAAAAACCCCTCAAGCAAACAAATAAAATAATCCAGTATATGGAACAAATTTTAGTAAGAATTGGACCAGTAGACTTATTTCTAATGTAAGAAAGCTCCCCGTTCTCCTATTAGCCATCCAATGCCTCAGTCTTTTCCTTCTTTCCTTTCCTTAGATTGAACTAAGTTTGCATTTTAGGGAAAACCATGTGATAACTTTATTTTTAATTCTTCCATTTTGTTAAAATGGTTAGAAAGTAAGTGACTCTAAAAAGATAACTTCCAGTGGAATCTTTTATTGATTAGAAGAAGGCAGCTTGCTCTGTGGTGTGTCTACATTATTTTTCAAATTATTATTTAATTATTTATTATTTAGTATTTGTTTTTCCTGGAGGAGGAAATCCTTTCCTACAGAGCGATCTAGGATTTTCAGTCAAGATGGCGGAGTAGGTAAATGTTGTGCTTGCCTCCTCTCATGACCACATCAGAATTACAATCAAACTACAGAACAGCCATCATTGAGAATCACCTGATGTCTAGCTGAACTGAAGCCCTATAACTATGGACATACAGAAGCCACCTTGATACTGGTAGGAGGGGCAGAGACGCAAAACTGGCTGGTCCCACACCCACGTGTAACTGTTAAAAATTGGGAGGGATGTCTCAGCTGGGGAGGTCCCCATAGAGGAGTGAGGGGGTCCCAGCCCAATACCAGGCTCCCCAGCCCAGGATTCCAGTGCCAGGAAGAGAAGTCCTATACCTTCTGGCTGTGAAAATCAGTGGAGATTGTGACTGAGTGAGATGGAGGATTGTTGGAGTCCAAGGTGTTCCTCTTAAAGGGCCCATGTATGGACTTACTCACTGATGAGCTCACTATCTCTGAGCTCCAGCAATGGGGTAGCAGCTCAAAAAGCACCAGAAACATACAGGGAGGAACTGAGTTGTCTGGCTTCAAAGTGAAGGCAGGGGGGACAGCTTTCTCCAAGACAGAAGTCCTGGCAGAAGCCATTATTTCTTTGTTGAGCCCTCCCCCCTCCCTGCATGTAGATGCCATTGGTTGCCATATCTCAGTCTCTATCAATCTGGCAACACCATTTGCCCCACCTTGGTGATTCCCTGAGACTCCACCCAACTTTCAGGCACACCCAAGCCACTTCCAGTGGCTTTTCCATCCAAAAGGCCTATCTTGGTTTATGCTGTGGACTTCCCTAAGATCTCTCAAAGATGCACAAAACCTAAACAAGCAGCTTCAGCATGTCCCATATCCCTTTATGAGATGCCTCAAGCCAGCACTAGTGGCAGCTAGTCTTGGTTCACAGCTTGGCCTCATGAGGTACCTCCAAGCCCAGTACCAGTGGCAGCCACCTGTGGATTGCTTTGTGGCTCATGTCAGGTGACCAAGGGCAGGGCATAGACTATGGCTGAACTTTGTCTGATGCAAGGCCCCTCACAGGAAGCCCCAGGCTGGCACACCCAGTGGCCAGCTTCAGAGCTAACCAGAGCATTACCTAGCTGCTGCAAGGATGACACACCCAAAAGGCAGATTGGGCAAAAACCAGAGCCCTGCCAAAGCAAATACTACTCCAGAGGGTCAGTCCCTGCACAACAGCTCCTCTACTGTAGTCATGGCCAGTCCTCATAACCAATCATTCCAAAGGTCAATCCCTCCCATTCAAATGCAAACAGCAACCAAAGCTCAATTACAACAGGACGGCACACACAAACCACACAAGGACATACCTGGAGCACGTGGCTTAGATGACAAGTGAGACTATGCCGCTGGATCCCACAGCACACCTACTACCTAAGGCCACTCTACTAAGACTGGGAGGCATAGCAGCTCTACCTAATACAGAAAAACAAACACAGGGAGGCAGTCAAAATAGGGCAACAATGAAACATGTCCCAAATAAAAGAACAGAACAAAGCTCCAGAAAAAGAACTAAACAAAATGTAGACAAGCAATCTACCAGGTGCAGAGTTCAAAACAATGGTTATAATAATGTTCAATGATCTCAGGGAGAACTTCAACAAAGAGATAGTAAACATAAAAATGGACATAGAAAACATAACAATAACAAAAAACCAGTCATAAATAAAGAATACAATAACTGAAATGAAGGCTGCAGAAGAGGGAATCAACAGTAGATTGGATGAAGCAGAGGATTAAATCAGTGATTTAGAAGATAGTGTAGCAGAAAATACCCAATCAGAACAGCAAAAAGAAAAAAGAATCCAAAAAAAAAAAAAAAGAGGATAGTTTAAGAGACCTCTGGGAAAACATCAAGCAAAAAAACATTCTCATTATAGGGGTACCAGAAGGAAAAGAGAGAAAACAAGGAATTGAAAGCCTATTGAAGAAATAGTGACAGAAAACTTCCCTAACCTGATGAAGGTAATAGACATACAAGCCAAGAAGCACAGAGAGTCCCAAACAAGATAAACTCAAAGAGGCCCACACCAAGACATGTTATAATTAAAATGCCAAAAGTTAAAGACAAAGAAAGAATCTTAAAAATAGCAAGAGAAAAGCAGTTAGTTACCTACAAGGGAGCTCCCAGAAGATTGTCAGCTGATTTCTCAATAGAAACTGCAGGTCAGAAGAGATTGGCAGGAAACATTCAAAGTGATGAAAAGCAAGGACCTACAACCAAGATTACTCTACTCAGCAAAGCTATCATTTAGAATCGAAGGACAGATAAAGAGCTTCCCAGACAAGAAAAAGCTAAAGGAGTTCATTATCACCAAACCAGTATTACAAGGAATGTTGAGGGACTGCTTTAAGACTAAACAAACAAACAAACAAACAAATAAATAAAATCAACAATAAAATGGCAATAACTATGTATCTATCAACAATTACTTTCAATATAAATGGATTAAATGCTCCAATCAAAAGATAGGGTGCCCTTATATATGCTGCCTACAAGAGACCTACCCCAGATCAAAATACACACACAGACTAAAAGTAATGGGATGGAAAAATATATTTCATGAAAATGGAAACAAACAGACAAAATCCAGAGTAGCAATACTTATGCCAGACCAAATAGACTTTAAATCAGAGGGTATAACAAGAGACAAAGGAAGATCCAGTAATCCCACTTCTGGCTATTTATCTGAAGAAACCCAAAGCACTTCTTCAAGGGGACGCATGTATCCATATGTTCATTGCAGCATAGTTTACAATGAGCAAGATGTGGAGGCAGTCTGGATGTCCTTTGATAGATGAATGGATAAAGAGGTGGTGGTACATAAGTACAATGGAATATTGCTTGGAATGGAATATTCCATGGAAAAGAATGGGTTTTTGACATCTTTGATGGCATGGATTGATCTTGAGGATGTTGGGCTGAGTGGAGTATGTCAGAGAAATACAGATGCAATGTAATTTCACTTATATGTGGAATCTAAAGAACAGAATAAGCAAACAAACAAAACAAATAAACTCACAGATACATAGAACATTTTGATGGTTGCCAGATAGGAGGGGAGTTGGGAGGGTGGGTAAAAAAGGGGAAGGGATTAAGAAGTACACATTTGTTGTCATAAAGTAGTCATGGGGGTTGTAGTATATTTAGCATAAGGAATATAGTCAATAATATTGTAATAACTCTGTATGGTGTTAGATGGGTATTAGATTTGTCAGGGTGATAAATGGGAGGGAGTTGGGGGCAGGGTGAAAAGGGGGAAGGGATTAAGAAATACAAATTGGTAGTTACAAAATAGTCATGGGATGTAAAGAAAAGCACAGAGACTATAGTCAATAATATGGTAATAACTATGTATAGTGCCAGGTGGGTGCTAGACTACTCAGGGGGATCACTTCTTAAATTATATAAATGTCTATCCACTATGCTGTACACCTGAAATTAATATAAAATAATATTGAATGTCAGCTATAATTGAAAAAATTAAAAAAGGGAGAAAAGGTATAGGGGAATAAGAGGTTCAAATTTCCAGGTATAAAACAAATAAATCACGGGGATGTAATGTGCAGCATAAGGAATATAGTCAGTAATATTGTGATAGCGTGGTATGTGTCAGATGGTTGCTGGACTTACCATGGTGATCACTTCTTTAGGTGTATTAATGTTGAATAACTATGGTGCATACCTAAAACTAATATAATATTGTATATTAGCTATATTTTAATTTTAAACAATCTATCCAGGAGAAGCAGAGGAAGATCTAACTGCTCCAAAATTAACTGGGATCACTCCGGGGACATGTGGTGATGGTCATAATAGCAATAATAATAATAACATGTGGTCATGATTTTCTTTCAGAAACAGTGCCAAACACTTTGCCTGTATTGTTTAATTTAATCCACACAAGAACCACGTGAGATAGGTATTTTAATTGTCCCCCTTTTACAGATGAAGAAACTGAAGTGGAGTGAGGTTGGATCACTTGCTCAGGTGAGAACCTGCAGCAAAGCCCAGCAGCCTGACATGGAGTTCTGGCTCTGACCGACTGTGCAGGGTCATCCCCTCCTGGAAGTTCTTACTGATCAATTGTAAGCTGGTACTGGGGGGCGTCTTGATGCCAAAGGTATCAACAAAGGAAGGCATAGATAGTATTTTTTCAACATTCAAAATAAGCAGGAAAAGAAAGTAAAAAGGAATTAAATGAAGCAGTAATAGCTCAATAGTTCGAGTTTAGAAAAGTATTAGGTTATATGTGAGTTTTTGTATTTCTTTAATTTTTGCTTTCCATGACTTGCAATTTCTCTCCTCCAATAGACTTTGAGCATTTACGTCCTTTAGGCTAACATTTATAATTCTTGTAGTGGTGGCATGGTGGACCCATTTGCCCTCTTTCGTCAGAATTTTTTGCTAGGCTTACCTGCATAACCTCACACTTCTAATGACAAGGATGGTATTATGGATAAAACTAACTAAGCCATCGAAGGTGGCCAACATCACTGCCTCGGTGGCTGCTTCCCGTCTGGCCTCTCTCTCAGGCTGTTCTCTTCCTAATTATTTTTATCATATCTTTAATGAACAGCATCTTTATTCCGTGCTCCTGTGTTTGGTGGTACTAGTGTGATTGTTCTTTAGACAGCCCCTCAGACAGCCCCTGCTGTGTTCAGAGGCAAAGCAGAAGGGAAATGACCTTCTTTATGGTGAGAGTGTTTCAAAGCAAGCAGGAAGGAAATCCCCTGTAAGACTGCACTTGGTGTGGACCTCAAACTTCCACCAGAATAAAGAAGCACTGTTATTTAAGCAGTTCTGTTTCAGCAGCCAGGATAGGGCATCTATGTGTCATGGTTTATTAGTCATATGTCATATATAACAAAAGATAATGCAGGTTGTTTTTTGTAATGATGAAGGGAACAGTAAAAGAGAAGATGGTTGGTGGGACAGGAATAGAATCTTCAAATAGAATTTTCCATCCCTAACATAAAGGACGTTTTTCTAGACCTAAATTTTTTGTAAGAGTGATGCGACTTTCCTTCATTATCAGAAATAGTATTATTAGTTACATCTGTTAGGAAAAGCACACACAATTTTAACATGCATCAGAATCATTGAGCTGACATTTTCCCCCCGAATTTTATTTTTAATGTCAGAGTTTGCTTCTAGCACCTGAAGTCCTCCACTGCTGATACGGATAATGAAATTGTGTAATTGGCAATACATTTCTTACACAATGAATTTCTTGCCAGCTCCCCTTTGAATAGTTAGGATGTTTTGGGTAGTTGGGTTTTTCTGAGCCACTGTAAAGTTGGTCTCTGGCAAATGGGCAGGCATTTGTGAAGGAGGAAAATGTAAGGCTTGTGCAGAATTAGTTTGTTGGTAATGGTGGCATACAAGACATGACACAAAAGATGGTAGGGACCCACAAAGCTAGAAGGCAGAGGTGGGATGGGATTAGTGTCATACTACTATTTAACTATAGTGTCTCACAACAGACACTATAGTCCTTTGTAAAAAAAAAAAAAGTATCCGAAGAATTTGTGTGTTCATCATTTATCTGGCTTCTGCTGTCTGGAGAAGTGATTCTAAATTCCCAACTTGTTGGGAGCTGGAACACCCTGTTGCTGGTTGCTTGATAATATAATTCCTTTCTTTTCCTCTACTGAAAAGATCATCCATACATTAAAATAAAATTAAAATGAATTTAAATTTGCATAGTTTTAAAATACATTTTTTCAAACTGTAAAATTAAAAAAAAAATTCCCCTTGTAATAATTACTGTCCTCTCCAGGGAGTCATGAAACCATTACTTGTCTGGAGCAGCACACATTTAGACTTTCATAATTACCTGGTGAGTCAGCACTGGCTGACATCCCAGGAGTCAGTTCCCACAGTAGGGAATCATTTTCCATTCCTGGGGGAGTCCCCTGGGAGACACCTCCTCTGATTCCTTAAGTCAGAGAAGTGATCTGCACAGCCCTTTGTCCATTTCCTGCTGTGTTTCATCCTCTGCTGTGGGTTGTAGAATTTCTATATGACTTACCTCTCCTATTAGATTTGAAACTCTTTGCCAAAGGTTGGGTTTATGCTTGCTTCTTATGTGTATTGAAGTAAATTTTAATGTCTGTTTTGGGGATTAGGGTTCTTGCTTGTCATAACTAGAATTAGAATGCAGAAGATTCAAAACAAGGTTTTCAATATTGTATGTCTTTAAAAAGGGATGTATTTTGGGATAATCAGCAGTGATTTAAATATATGAGTAGATGCGATCGTTTATGATGCAGGCACTCACCAAAATGCTTCATAGACACACTTAATTTCCTAAAATCTGAAAGAGGGCATTTTTACCTAAGACAATGCATGTATTCCACAGGTCAGCACAGTAACTACTGTTTCTTTCAAAGAACTCTGGTTTTGGACAATGTAGCAAGTACTGTTTGGAAAGAAGTCAAGATTTGGAACTGAGAGTTCTGGGTAAATGGCTATTGTTCAGTGTGCTGTGTAAAGCAGCCCTGAATGAAGAGGTCCAGTGTATCCTGAATTGGTACTACTTCTTCCTGGTCACGTGGAAATCCACAGCGCAAATACCTGACTTGGGGCAGGGTCGCATAAATCCTCCTGACTTGTTAGCCCCTTCTTGGCTAAAGTTGGAGATAAGGTTCAGAACAAAATGCACATGCTACACTCACTGAAATGCATTCACTTCTTACTAAAGTAACAGCATCTTACTTGGGGCTCTCTTTGCTTAGGGCTTCAAGCCAGCATTCCCTTAAAAGGGCTTATGAGTCTGGAACAGTTGAATGTAAATTGGGAAGGGCCTTGGCAAAACTTCTGAAATTGTTTGCTCCTTTTTGAGCTTTCGAGTCCCTATCTACCTTGTTCTCTATTTCTTCCCTTTCTTTTTCTTCCCAGTCACCCTTTAGGCATTTTACATATGATGGGCTGTTAATGTAATAATTATTATCAGCAAGGATCATCAATAGATGTTAAACCATTGGAGGGAAGGTTATTGGGGGACAAGATAGTCACACATGTCAATACATCACTCCAGAGTTACCTACTAATTACGAGGAGGACAGAGACATTTACAGTGCAGAGATCTGCTGGTCACCACTTTACTCGACTGATCCACTGTGACTGAGCGCTCCTAGTGAGGCCCCCTCCTGATAAGATGCCACGTGAACTACACACCATCACCTATGTCGCGTTCTTGCCAAAGTGTCTAACCCAGATCGACTCTGCCTCTAGACCTGTCTTTCTGTTGACAGGAAATGGAGGGGATAGACCAGGGACAAGTTAAATAGCAGCATGACAAAACAATCAGCCAAACCAGAACATGGGAAATTTTAGAGAACTGTCCTGAATTCTTAAAAAAATCAATATCATTAATAGAAGGGCGTTGTTCTAAGTTAATAGGTTAAAAGGGTCTAAAGAGACATAACAATCAAATACAGTGTGTTTAACTTGCTCAGGTTCTGGTTCAAAACAACAAAAACAAAGAAGTTGATAATGAAGAACAGAAAAAAACCCAAACCCTCATCTTGCTTGACCACAGCTGATGACAAGGACTCTCTCCTTGACCAAAGTTTAGTCAGGCCCCTCTGAGCCCTCTTCTCAGCTAGGCCTTGACTTTGGCCTGCCTACCCCAGTCTTAGCAAAATCCTGTTAAATCAGTTTAGTGAGAACATCCCCATCCTCTATACTAAGAGACATTGAAGGGACAACTGGGGAAATTAGAAAATAGGCAGCTTAGATGATAGTAGGGCATTATTGTTAATTCTCTTAGACACGATGCTTACATTGTGACCTTTTAGCAGAACATCTTCATTCTTGGAAGTTGCATACCGAAGCATTTAGGGGTGACAGGTCATGAAGCTTGAACCCTACATTCAAAGGGCTCTGAGAAAGCCTGTGGATATGGCAGAATATTAACAGTTGTTGAATCTAGGTGGCTAATAATTATACGAGTACACTGAACTATCCTTCTAGTGTTCATGGTTGTTTAAATAAAAAAAAAATCTGGGGGAAAAATAAAATAAAATGATGAGCTGCTTGCTGGGGATAGGGGAGATGTTTTCCTAATCTGTGTAAATTATAGCAGCCCTGAAAAAAGATTTGGTTAATTACTTTTAGAATCTGGAGTGAGGGGAGGGGGGAAGGGATTTCCCTCAGTTCTGCTTCCTGAATTAATTTTTCTTTCTCCTATCTGTTTATCGGCACTTTCCATTCCCCTCTCCTCACTCAGAGTAGTCTTTCTGAACTAGCCATCAGACATTTGACTGGCCTAATTGCCTTGATTCTTCTCTTCCTAGCTGGGTTAACTTGGTCCCTTCTAACTTTTCACATCACAGTCTCCCAGGATTCTTTTCATTCGTGGCTGACCTCAAAACCATTTTCTTTACTTGACTTCTGGGAGCCACCATCTTTCACTCATGTTCTCTATCTTCTCAGTCACCTCTTCTTCCTCGTTCTGACAGCCCTTTCAGAGGCATTTGCATTTTCATTAAACCTGCCTGAGGGAATTTTTCTGTCTATAAGAGGCTCTGAGTGAATCATGAACAGTTGCAGGTGTGTATCTCTTTGGTGATGATGGTGATAGTGATTGAGGGGATCCATTTACTATCTTGTCTATGTCTTTGTATCAAAGGGTTTTGGATCTAAAGTAAGTGCTTGCTAAGGAAATGAGTGTCTGGGAAGTGTCTTAAGTATTGACTGCTCCATGTTGCAGTTAGGGTCCATGAACCATCTTACCCATGTCTAGCGTCCTGGATGCCCAACACTCTTCTAGCAGGATTGTGATTTGAGCTGAGGACCAAGTATGTGTGAACCTTGGGATCAAGGTAATCTGACCCAGTAGTCCTTTGCGTGTCTTTAGATTGCAGATTTACAATTTGGTTCCAAGAATGAAGTAACAAACACAAAACTGGCAGCTTCAATATAGAAGAGACAGAACCCTGCCAACATACTTCATTGCCCACCCACACCAGTGAAGCTGATCTTCAGGCAGTTGGGCAAACCCTGAGGAATCTTGTGAAATATGTCAAGGAGCTACATCTATCTTCTCTGAAAAGGGAACATAAAAGAGCCAGGAGAAAGTCAGCCACTCCAAAGCATTATATTGTGAGATTTTGGTGTCCAGCTCATTTTATGTTTTATTTTTTGTTGCGATAGTGTGGTATTCACCTCATACAAGTGACCCTAGCACATCTGCTCTTGTTTCAGTAGGCTTTGTAATGCTCCACACGTGCAACTTCTAATTTGCTCTGTTTGGGGGAAATGCCTGATAGGAACTTCAAGATTAAGATGACAGAGTGAACCCACACATTATAATACTTTCCCTACTTTTACTAAATGAAAATAAAACATAGACCCACTAGAAAGATTCAGAGAGAGAGAGAGAGAGAAAGAGAGAGAGAGAGTGAGAGAGAGAGAGAGATCGCATAAAAGAAACAGTAGTTAGAAAAGCTTTTCAATAGTATTGTTATTGTTGGAAGCTAGGGGACAATGAAGCAATACCTTTAAATATCTGAAGGAAAACCAATTCTACCCTAAAATTCTATGTTCAAACTCTTAATTGAATGGGTAGGAGAATAATAAAGACATTTTCTAGTCATTTAAGGCCCAAAACATTTACCTCTCATGCTACTCATGAAGCTACTGGAGGATTACTGTCTGCAAAACAAGGAGGCAAAACAAGAAAAAAGAATACATAGAATGCTGGAAAATGGGGAACAGATACATGAAAAAGATGGAAGGAATTTTCAGGATCATGATGAAAGAGATTATGGGAAGACAGCTGCACAGTGAGCATAGAGGGCGACCAGTCTTGATTTGTTGTCAGAAACCTCCAGAAGAGTTCAAGATGATGAGATTGATATTATAACTGGTAGTCTGAAAGCACTGAGAGCCTTTAGCTAGTTGGTTGAGAATTTGGGATTGATTTAATGTTAAGTACATATAAAACTAAGCCCAAAAGGGAGGACATTATTAACTTCAGAAAAAAAACATAATTGTGTAGGAAAGGAAAAGTCACCATAGAGTGCTATGTGGCTCAGCTGTGAATGGAGTGTTCACCTTAGCCTTCTCCTGGTCTCCCACCTCACTCCTATCTATCACCTCACTCTATCACCGGTATTTTGATTACCAGTTTGGCCTCTATAGGCATGGCATCATAGGTATCACAATACTACTTTTTTTCCTTCAACTTTTAAAAGTAGTTGAAATAATTTTTTCTCTCTCTGTTCTCCACCCCCTCTATTAGTGTCTATTTTTTTAAAGATGGATAATATGCAATTTATTAGAGACAGTATACCAGAGTTCAATCATAGCACTGAGAAAGAACCAGTTATATACCAAGTTCTGAGACCTTGGGCAAGCCACTTGCAAAGCAAAATTTTAATCATCTAACTGTCTTGCCATATTGCTGTTCAGTGCTGTGATTGGGTGTGGACTAATTGTTTTATTATTTTTTGTTTTCAATGGTTATAATGAATTTATTGCATGTTATTGACCATATACTCCTTAAGGCCAGGGTTCTTTAATTTATTTTTTTTATTTTTCAATTACAGTTGACATTCAGTATTATTTTATATTGACTGGGGAAGAGAGAATGCTGAAGGACAAGATTTCAAACCTAGAAGCACATGGGCTCTTTAATTCATTAACTCCACATTTACCGAGAGCCTGCTATATTTCAGACACTTTGATGGGCTCCAATAAGATACACTTTTTTTCTAAGAGGAACTCAGAGTTGAATGAAAAATGATTCTTTATAAAGAAACACACAGACTAATATGATGGAAGGAATTTAGAAAAGAAGAATCCTTTTAACAGTGTGTTTCTATAAGTTCTAGACTGTAAGTTCTAGACTGTACTCCTGGAAATAGTCAGAACTTGTTTCCTGAAGTTTTTTCTCAGAATAAGATCTATAGTTATCTATTCAAGAAGGATTAGTTAGAAGAATGGTATATGTGGTCCTCCCTATACTTCCTTCACAGAATTTTAGAGTTGAGAGACTTAAAACGATAGCAGGGAAAGGGCCAGACAAATAGCAGGTACTCAACAAATTCTTAGAATAAGTAAACAGGAAGAAGAGTTGGAATTCATCTCATTTCCAAATAAAGAGGGAGATGCCCTGAAAAACCAGGCGACTAGTTCAGGCTAGGAGTGGACAGAAACCACTGGTATGTAACAGGAAGGAGATGAAAAGAACTTCAGATTTACCCTGGAAAGAAAGGGAAAAAGATCTATTCCCTTTCCTATGATGGTGACTGGTGGGGAGACTCACACTGAGTCTTATCTAAATATTTAACATGAGACATGTGAATCCATTCATTCACTAACAAATACTAACAAATATGGAGTGCCTACTATGCACCAGACACTGTTCTTGTTTGTTCTACTTCCCCAGCAAAGTGGTTAAAGAGTCCTGCTCTGACATAGCTTCAGTCTAGCAGGGGTGGTGGCAGAGGAAACCAGGACAGTCAATAAACAAACATAATAAATAAGTATATCACAGTACATTATATAGTATGGTAGGAAGTGATAAGTACCATGGAAAAAAGAAAATGTAGACTAGGCATGATGGGTGCTCTTCAGAGCCAAGGCACACCTATCCGTCAGCTGCTGGGATTATCAGCTGCTAATGACTCAGTGGTGCTTCCCTCACTGGGAATTGCCCACAGTCTCTGAGAGCTGCCTCACCCAGGGTTATGTCTCTCTCAGGGTGCAGCTTGTGATTAACGTCTGGCTGACCAGAGATACAAAGGCCCAGCCCCTTCCTCTATTTGGTACACTCTGACGGTCACCCCCGCTCCAGAGTTCCCTGTAGGGTTGGCTGAGGCCTTGGTGGCAGCCATGTTGTGTGCCAGCTTCTCTCTCTGCCCAATCTTTCCTTCCCACTTCCTTATACGAGGTCTGACAATTAGGTTCACGAACTTGTTGCACCAATGTTGCTAACCTCTTTTTAATATCAGAGGGATTATTCATTATGAAGTTGTACTACCTGGACAAACAGTTAACCAAGTTTACTATTTGGAAGTGCTGAAAAGGCTGAATGAAAAAGTTAGATGACCTGAAGTTTTTGCCAATAATTCATGGCTTTTGTATCACGACACAGCACCAGCTCACACGGCACTGTCTGTGAGGGAGTTTTTAGCCAGGAAACAAATAACTGTATTGGAACACCCTCCCTACTCACCTGATCTGGCCCCCAATGACTTCTTTCTTTACCTGAAGATGAAGGAAATATCGAAAGGAAGACATTTTGATGATATTACCCTTGACCCATGACATCAAGGGTAATACAATGACAGCTCTGATCGCCATTCCAGAAAGAGTTCTGAAATTGCTTTGAAGGGTAGACTAGGCTCTGGCGTCTGTGCATAGCTTCCCAAGGGGAGTGCTTCCAAGGTAACTGTAGTGATATTCTGCAATGAGGTATGTAGCATTTTTTCTAGGATGAATTCGCAAACTTTATTGTAAGTGTGTCTTCCACAAGCACTGTCCAAGTACCTCCTGCATGCCACAATGTCTCAGAATTTTATTCCAGGACACACAATCTAAGATAGCAGGGTAAGAAGATCAGGAGTGGGAGGGCAATGAGTAGCAATCGTAAACAACATGACCATTGTAGACATCATTGGGAAGGTACCATTGCAGCAAAACTCTAAGTCATGAGAGGATTTTTTAATCAATGAAACCATAACCATAATAAAATAAGAATTCTGTGTCTTCCCACTGACAGCCCTAGGGATCAGGACTTGGGACCTTCAGGGAGAGAGGATATAGGACAATGGAACCTGAGAGAGGTGAGGACTCTAACAACCTGGGAAGAGGCCTGGAACTAGTTATAGGAAGTTGGCAATGACTTATAAGAACAAGAGGTCTGATAGCCAATGGTGTTTTCTTTCCTGTGGTCTCATGCATCGGTAGTACAAATCCTCCCCGGGATCCTAAATATTGGGAGGGTGCTAGTCTTTGTATAATTCCATGAGATGGTGGCTTGAGTGTATTTACTTGATTATTAAAGAAAGAGAAACACCAAAAGGCTGAGAAACCTGGGGACATTGAGGCTATATACAGAAAAAGCATGTACATTTAGAAATGTTATATGTTTAGAGATATTTCTAGAAATTATAAAGAGTAAAATAAAAATATTTTTAAGTAATGACAATGACAATGAATGAGATTTTAAGTGGAATTTTAAATTGTACATTGAGAAATACTGTAAAATCTTCCAACCTTTTAACATTCAAACTCATTCCGGTAAAAACTCGTTATTACTGAAAATTTTAGCACATGTGGGCTGGATTTTACTGTACATATCTCAAACAAAACTCCTTTCATTACACCTGCCAGTTGGGCAATGCCCCCTCCACGGGGGAGGAGGAAGCTCCATCCTGAGTCCTGCCAAAGACATCAGCACAGGCCTGGGGCAGAGATCTGATCACCCTGTCCCTGCACTAAAATGGAGAAAGGTTTGAGGAAGAGGAATATTCAGTTTAAGGAACTGAATAAACTGACCCTGTTAGGATTCTAACTCGACCGTGGTTTTACCTGGCTGGTATTCTGTGTCCAGAAAAGAGAACGAGAGGTCCTGTGCCTTCCTCAAATGGTCTCTTCTTATCTGAGTTCCATTCTTTAAAAGTAAACTTATAAAAACCTTTTATCATGAAAACACATATAGGCAGGGTGGAAAGGGTTTTTGCAGGACACCCTCCCTAATGCTTCCACCCCAGTGCAGTTTTTGTTTTATTGTGTTAAAATGTAAAAAACAGAAAACTTACTATTTTAACCGTTTTTCAATGTGCAGTTCAGTGGCATGAAGTACATTTAGATTATTGTATGACTATCGCCGCCATCCATGTCCAGAGCTTTTTTATCCTCCCAAACTGAAACCGGCCCCATTAAACATGAACTCTCCATCCCCCATTTCCCCTCAGCCCCTGGTAACCACCATTCTACTTTCTGTCTATGGATTTGACTGCCCTAGGGACCTTGTATAAGTATACTCATACAGTGCCTGTTTTGTGTCAGAATTTCCTTCCTTTTTCAGGCTGAATGATACTCCATTGTATGCATACTCCACATGTTGTTTCTCCATTCATCCATGATGGACACTTAGGTTACTCCCACCTTTCAGCCGTTGTGTATAATGCTGCTGTGAACATGGGGGTGCAAATCCCTAGTGCAGTTTTGCTTTTAGTTTCCCGGACAAACTTAGAAGTTGGGCCAGCGATCTGTCCATCTATCTCTTAGGAGCTGCATGGCCCCTCATCTTTGTTTTTCCTTACACATCTGCTCTCATTTTTCTTTCAACCTGCTTCCTTTGTTTACTTTCTTTTTTTAGACTAGATGGGTTTAAGTTTATATTAAACAACAACAGCAACAAGGACAACTGGAGTTTTCTTTGATTCAGCATCTTCGAAAGAAACTCTGCTTCTGGTATGGGGTGCATTACTTCTCTGAATAAACACCTCCTATGTTTTCAAGACTTGAATGGGTGTGGGAAATGAATACACACTGAGAGAACAATTCATTTAGAAAGAATGGCATGACCACCAGGATCCAGCTTGGGCTGTTACACACTGACACCAAGGCCTCCAGGAAGGATCAGCTGCTACTCACCTTCGAATGTGCAAAAACACGCCCAAGAAAGGGACAGTTTAGAAATGAGGTAAGCCCGTAATTCCAGCTGCATTTGCTTGTGTACCTTGGGGCTGAGAGTTTTGTGATTCATGATGAGACAATACGAATGTGTCAGGAATCAGTATTTGAAGGGCCAACTTTAGCCATGTTCTCCCATCTTCATTGCACAATCATAAAACACGTCAGATGGTGACAAGGTTTCATGTGGACCAGATGACATTGCAGAGGATATTATACGTCACAGTACATGTTGCCCTGCTGACCCAATCAGCCATGTCACAGATTAATGTCACTGGCCAAAGGAGAGGACGCTCAGCGGCTGTGAATGCTTAGGGTCTCTGGAGCTCTGGAACCAATACCAGGACTTGGACCGACTTTGACCCTGGGCCAGCTATCCGTCCATGTACCTCTTAGGAGCTGCCCCTCATCTTTGTTTTTCCTTACACATCTGCTCTCATTTTTCTTTCAACCTGTTTCCTTTGCTTACTCTTTGTAAATATGGCCCAATGATGCCACAACTGTGACTTTTCAATGTTACCTCCATCAGCCATAGAGTTCATCATCGTCTGCCAATTGTGTCTGCTTCTCTCAGTTCAAAATTTTAAGGGAGGCTCCAATTAGCCAGCTTTTGAACTCATTGTCCAATCCAAGGCATTCAGTACCTTGGGTTGTAGTGGGGGTACAGTAGGAAAGATGGGGAGAATGGTGGTGGGAATCCTATGGTACATAGGGCTGCTCTTTTTAGACACTGCCGTGGGCAGCCAATAAAACAAATCCAGAGCACTGGCAGAGAGCAAGGTGGATGAAAGAACAAATGGAGTGAAATTGAAGAGAGGAACATCCTTCCCCTTGGCTCCTAATCCTTGGTCTGTTTAGCTTCCATTCCTTCTGTGTAATATGTGGCCCTCTAGACATGACTCATTCATTGGAGAGACTGTAAAACCTCTGTAGAAATAAAGCATTGTGATACTGCTGTTCTTTTATGGAAAGTCCTGGGTTATATTAATTAATTAGCCAGTTAATTAACTCATCACCCTCCAAATGTTTATTAAATGCTGTCTCTGTGCCAAGCACTCTGCTTTGTCTCTCTCCTCAATGCACAGAGGGTATTAGAGACTTGATTACATTTATCCCAGAGATAAGGCAAGAATCCCAACTTTTGGTGAGAATTCTCTGATCTCCCAGGCACTGTCCAGAGGCTTTTCATATCTTATCTCATTCATGCAACCTGAAGTGTTAGGTACCATAATATCCCCGTTGTAGGGATCAAACAAAGACTCAGAAAAGTAAGTCGCAGGCCCAAGTCACACAAGTAGCAAGTGGGGTGACCAGGAATGACACTAGATAGTCTTTTTTAAAGCTTGTGCTTTTAGCACTACTTCAAACCGCCTCATACAGAAGCTTCAATTCTTCCTGTTCTTAATTGCTACACCAGTCAGGACTCTACAACCCTTGGCGAAGCTATGAATACAGGTAGGCAGGCATGTAAGGGATACTTGATTGAAATATACACTCTATGTAGGCAGATCTCAGAAAGAAGTAGAGTAACTCAGACGTGTTAATGTTAGTGAATTAAAAAAAATACTGCATCCTTCTAATGATTAAGACATTCTTGAAATATTTAATTTAACTTATTAATCATTAGTGGCTAGAAAGTAAAACATAGAAATGTGCCTTAAAAACACAATCAATATTTTATCTTTAGAAAAAAACTAGAGTTCACAATGGTTAGAAAAATCAAATTATTTACTGTAACCACTCTTTTAAAATCCTTCACACTGGGCATGATGGATATTAAATTAATTTAATGGATGTTAAATTCATTTCGGTTTTCTAAATTCATTATCAACTCCTTTATTCTTAAAAGAAATTATATTCTCCATAATTTCCTCTCCCTGAATTTTTCTCTAGTTCTAGGTTCAATCTATTTATTTAAATCTATTTTCATAGTCTCCCTTACACAGAACTTAGAAATAATTTAAGTAGTTTTTATTTAAAATTTTGAGGGTAAATTGGGATATTCAACAAAATTTTATCACTTCAGCATTTTCAATTTAATTAATATGATATATACCCACAATGCTGCTTAATCCAAAATATTTATAAAATAACTGTCTTGAAATTTCAATGTAATGACTGGAATGGATTTCACAATCTGAAGGTATCTCAGTTCTGAAATCATTCCCATGATCCAGCTGCACAGCTCCAGCTCTGCCCATTTTTCTGCTCTACTTCCCAGGGAAACTTAACTGTGTGTCTGAGGTCCCACTGTAACCGACCACCTCACCACTATTCTTCTCATTCTTAACCACTCCACTGAACTTGATCTTGAAAGGGCCACCTCGTTGCCAAAACTGAGGTGACTTTGCTTTCCTAAGTCTCAAACTTTCAGCAATATTGAAGACAGTTGATAATTCCCTATTTCCTAAAATAATTTTTTTTGTTTACCCTTTGGTTTTGGCCTACCACACTCCCCTGGCTTTCCTTCTCACTCACTGGTCATCTCTTTTCTGGCTCCTCCTCTTTAGCCCAATCTCTAGCTCTTAGTCTGGAGATGTCTTTCCTCTCATGTGGTCTCTCAAGAGTACTCCATCCAGTCCCATCGCTTTAAACAACATTCAGGTAATTCCCAGATGGATATCTGTGCCCCCACTCTTCACTGAGAGTTACTTGACTACCTCCTGGACATCGTCATTGGGATATCTAACATGCATTTCAACCATAAAATGACCAAAACGCAACTCTCAGTTTTCCACCACAAGCCTATTCGTTCTCAGCTCAGTAAGTGGTCCTACAGTTGATTCAGTTATTGAGGCCAAAGATCTAGGAGTCACAGGAAATTCTTTTTTTCTTTTACTATATTCAGTATCTCTGACTGTACCCCCACTCCCAATTTTGTTCATCAACAGTTCACGCCAACTCTACCTTCAAAATGTTGCTGAATCCATCTACTCCTTTCCACCTCCATGGTTGCCACCCAAGTCCATGCACCCATTTCTTCCACCCGGGCTCCTGCAGCAACCACTCACTGGTCTCTCCCTTCCCTTCATCATGACTTGGCTCCTTCTCTTTCCTTCAAACTCACTTTCTACCACTCTCTCCCTTGCATACTATTCTCTGACCTGCTAACAGTTCCTGGATCATGCCAAGCCCATGCCAGTTCTGGGACTTTTACTGGGGCTTCTCATTGTTTAAATTTTTTCTGAAGTCTCCTCCTTCACAAATTAGAACAAACTCCCTGATCCTCTGTCTCATAATTCTTTGTAAATTTTATTAGAACATTACTCTATGAATATACCTTGTTTACTAATTTCTTTACTTGCATTTTGTCTTTCTCCTCCAAAACGCAAGCTCCAGGAAAACAGGAACTTAGGGATCCCCTGCCCCTAGCATTGTCCTTGCTTTTAGTCTTCTAAATAGTGATTGATTTTAGTTTCAAGACTATCATATATTCTTTGTCCTTTACTGTGCAAAATTTTTTCTCCATATTTGTAATCATGCGAGTATGATACTTTTCCATACTACTTTTTTTCACTCGACATAAATAGGTTTTTTAAACATATTATTTAACCTTATTTATATGTATCCTTTTAATAATTGTATAATATTATAGTCCATGGTTGTTTATTTGGGTTTATTTCATTGTAAGTTGACATTTATGTCCATTTTAATTTTTCACAGTCATAAGCAACATGTTCATTTGTGTGTGTGTGTGTGTGTGTGTGTTGTCCTGTTTCATCTGTGCCCTTGGAAGTGACTAGATGGAGCTGTTGATTACTATAGCATCCTTTCAGAGTGCTGTGCACCTGGTCTGGCTTGAGTGGGAGAATGAGCCAGAATCTAGAATGCAATTAGCATTTGAATTAGTGACTTGAGGATTAAACAGGTGATTATCCCATTTAACAGCTGTTCAATGGTATTAAAGAGACACTGACAGCTTGAGTTTCAAATGTAGGGTTTATTAACAAATAATTAAGTCAAAAAGTAAATAACTATTGGTTTTTTAAGTAAATGAAAATGGGATTTCAAAAATTAAGTTCTTTCAAAAAAACTAAACTAGATTCCAACTTCTAAATCAAGTTGCTTGTTTAAAAAGTGAATAGCACAAATAATCACATCTCATACTTCCTGCCTTTTGTCTGAAAAGCTCGGTGATTTATACATAATTCTCACAATACCCCTTCAGTTAGGCAAGGAGTACTTAATACTGATCCATTATCTACATTTTACCAGTGGGTAAACTAAGTCACAGACTGCCCACAGACTTTCATGGGGTCTCATTCAGAAACAGAAGAGAAAATTAGAATTCGCAGCTCCAGACTTGAAACATCAGCTTCTAAAAAAAACTTTTTTTTTTTTTTTGGCTTGGTGAAAACTGTATTGAGATTTTTAGAGTTAGTAACAGGTGAGAACATTTTTATTGTACATGATGTTTATCTTGACAATTTTCCTTTAATTGCCTGTTTTGGATAGAGCTGTGGGAGCCTTTGCAGTCTGAGTTGGCAGGGGCCTTATGGAACGTATTACTGCTACTATTTGCTTTATTTTCATGTAAATTTATACTTCTTGACTTATTTGCCTTAAATTTGGGGTTCATGGATTTTGGGTCAGAACAGATGTAAAGCTACCACAAGTTACTGCATTAGAACTAGTGGTCTAGGTTTTCCAGAAGTTCTGCAAAATTCAGCAAAACTTGTATCAAGCCAGTCTTCTCTTGGTGAAGAAGGATAAATGCAAATGCCATTCCTTCCCATGCACATGTGTACATAGGCACCAAAACCACAATGAACCAAGTGGAAGAATATTCGGGCTCCACTGGGCTTTTTCTCCACTCAGAATTTCCCATTGTAACACTCAAAAACAACTGGTATTTATTCCTGAGGAAAAAAATACATTAGAAATGATTATCCTGTCAAAGAAATAAAAATCCCTGTTTTTAAAACTTGATGTCAGTGAGTTTTCTGGTGTGTAAATCTCTCTTAAAAAAATAACCTCTGGGTTCTTTAGGGAGACTTAATAGCAGAGATTCAGCAAATGGGGAGGAGTTAGAGTGATTCACTGTGAAAAGACAATTTGGGAATGGGGCAAATTAACAAAAGCTTTTTTCTATCATTTTTTACTTTATTTATTTTAAACATTTTATTATTTTTTACCTTTGACTTCCTTTACCCATTTCTCCCACCCATCCCACATGCCTCTCTCTCTCTCTGGCAGCTATCTGTCCTCTGAGCTTCCTTTTGTTTTTTTGATTTCACATATAAGAGAGATCATATGGCATTTGTCCTTCTGTCTGACTTATTTCACTTAGCATTATGCCCTCATCGTCCATCCATGTTGTTGTAAATGGCAAGATTTTATTCTTTTTTATGGCTGAATTATAAATATAAATATACATATACATATAAATATATAGTCTCATGGTTTCTTTCCCCATTCATCTGTCGATGGACACAGGTTGTTTCCATGCCTTGGCTATTGTAAATAATACTGCAGTGAACATGGGGGAGCATATATCTTTTTGAGTCAGTTTTTGTTTTCTTTGGATAAATACTCAGAAGTGGAATTCCATAAGGTAGTTCTATTTTTAATTTTTTGAGGAACCTCCATACTGGTTTCCATAGTGGCTGCACCAATTTACATTCCCATCAACAGTAAACATGGGTTCCCTTTTTTCCACAGCCTCACCAACACTTGTTATTTCCTGTCTTTTTGATAATAGTCATTCTGACAGGTGTGCAGTGATATCTCATTGTGGTTTGAATTTGCATTTTCCTTATAACTAGTGATGTTGAGCACCTTTTCACGTGTCTGGTGGCCATTTGCATGTCTTTGGAAAATTTGTATTCAGATCTTTTGCCCATTTTTAATTGGATTGTGTTTTTGCCATTAAGTTGTATAAATTCTTTATATATTTTGGATATTAACCATCATTATCCTTATCAAGCTGACTTTTGTTATTAGTGAAAAAATAGAAGTAGACATCTCACAAAGCCCTGTACTGAATCCTTTTCTCTTTATCCATCATGTCTCTTATGATAGTGTTTGGATCTGAGGAAAGATCAGGAAACTCACCTGCCTGTTGGTAGGTTGACTTCCCTCTGATTTACTATTTCCATATATGTAAAAGAAAAACTACACCTTCATTTTTTTTCATGATCAGCAGGATAGTCCAAGAATCAGATCAAACAGTGATATGGCACTTTATTTGTTTCTGAGAGAGAACTCACCTGTTAAGAGTTTTTTGGAGGTGATGGTAGTGAGGGGGAGGGTTAGGATAGGGTTGGGTTAAGTTAGACTTACCACATGTATGTCCCAAATATTGTGTAGGGATAGACTTATAGAAAAACCCAGTCATTGCTTATCTGAGAATCACATTTAATTGGGTATCCTGTATTTTTTATTTGTCAAATCAGATTAGCTAGTCAGGTTAGAGCTAGAAACTCTTTACTCCAGAGGCATTCTGGGAGTTTCCCCAGAATGTTCCATATAGGTGGAGTGGCTCCATTTTGTTTGGCGTGGACCTTTTGATAGGCATTCTGTGCCAATGGTAAAAGATAGAAGTAGCAATGGTCTGTAAAGATCTTTCTGATCCTCAGTACATTATATTAATAAAGTTATCTCTTTAAATGAACCCTAGTAGCTGCCCTTGTTATCTTTACTAACAAGTGCCTACAAGTCCTTAAGATGAGGCAAAGGGTGAGGGGAGGGTGAGAGACAGGAAAATCTGGAAGACACAACGTTAAGACCTGTACTCTCCTACCAGCTATTCTAGAACAGCTCTTTCAGAAAAGAAGAAATGTGGCATTGCTGAGTGAAGTAGTATTATGCTCTGAGTGATGCTTCTGCTCATAGGAAAATTTTCAATGTGTTTCCTCCGTGGTGTCTGGGTCTTTTGTTTTCAGCTGTGCTTTGCACAGGAGCTGGAAAGCTAACTCCCCAAAAGTGAACTTCCTCTCCTTATATAAACTGACCCCTGGTGGTTGCTATAGCAACTGCAAAGCCAGCATAATGAGCTGTGTAAACAAGCCAAATTCCCAGTGCTCGGGCAGGGCAAACCCACAGAAGGGAGAAGGGGGAGGAATTAGATGAGCCTGAAAAGTGGTTCTTGGGGAGAGCTGAAAACTGCAAAACATCCACGCCCTTCCAGTCCCCTGCCGACCTCTCCCTTCTCCTCTCCTCTCACCTCTTGACTTCCCACCAGGCCAGAAGAGAAGACAAAGGATGTAGGAGAGTAGCATGCAGGGACCTGCCTTTGACACTGAGGAGTTGAACACCACAGGACTGAAAATGAAATCTAAACATTTATCCAGAGCCCTAGGCTAGAAATGTGCCAACCTGACCCTGTAAAACAAACCACCTGTGTGGCTGCCACACCTGCTTCAGACCCAAGATGCCATCAGTGCGAGGGGAATGGGTTCTATGGCCCTCAGCTACTCTCTAATTTAACAACTCAGGCAGAACTGGAGACAGAAGCCTGAAGATTTCTGGGACCCACGCTGCTTGCTTTGATACTTTTCCCTTTTTTGGAAGGAAAGAAGGATAGAGAAAGGCACACAGTACCTTAGAGTTTTATGATTATGAAGCGAAACACACATATACATGCACACTTTTTTTCCTCTCCAGGAACTTGGCTCTACTTGCAGGAAACTTTCTGCATATAATAGCAGAGGTTACAGTATTATTTTCAGTTTGGTTAACTCTCTCCCACCCTCATCTAACTTACTTTAGAGAAAAGCTTTTGTACTTAAACATGAACTTTACAATACATATCACACCATAGTTTCCCTTTAAGCCTCCTAAATCTACACTGGTGAATTAGGTGAGAAACCTGTATTATATATCTTTCACACAGTCAGTATAGGTTCATTTCTTTCTACGAAAATCAGTGTTTCCCTTGTCCCTTTCTTAGGAAGTCTAGTATAATGAATTACATGTACTTTTATAATAATAATTTTATGCTACTCACCTTTTTAAATAATAACTATTATTTCATTAGATCCTTACAACAATCCCCAAAATCATATAGGAAAAATTATATCTTTGATTAATTCTTCAGATGGGGAAACTGACATAAGAGAGGTTAGAGGACTATATACTACAGGGATATTAGGATTTAAAACTTTGTGTATAAAAGGAATTATCTGGTTATGAGTTGTCCTTATTCCCAAGTTATCACATCTCTTTGTGTTTATTTGAATCTAGATCATAAAGACAATTTATATAAGCTACATTTTATAAATACACTATAAAGCCTTATGCTTACACAGCATTTTCCTGTAATACTAAAATATCTTCTATGTAGTATGATTCTTTACATCATCTTTTCATAATAGATGACTAAGTCCTATTATTTTATTTTGATTCTTAATTGTTGCCTGGTCTCCATTTTGTATTCTGGTATGAAAATATTGCCATCATTTTCCTTTAAAACCATAGGAACAACTTTTTCTTCCTTTTCAATTAAGTCGCAGGCCATAGCATTTGTGGGCTCAACCCCTGCCCTGCTGGGTGGGCCATGCCTTTGTGAGATTTTTAGTAAGATAAAGGGAAGGAAATCTGGAGTAGTAATACTATTTCCTAGGGGAAACTAGGGAAATTTATGGAAAGTAGCAGTATTTTGGAGCCCACCCTTTTCTTATTACTATTCGGGGGTGGAAAGAGTATATAGTCTGTTACTAGCTACAATTTCTGACTCTCAGGGATTTGTTGGTAGCAGCCTCTGTGGGTGAGATGGCTTGTAGAATCAAGGAATGTATTCATTCCAGGGGAAAAAGCTTGTAGTCTCCATCCCTAAGACCAACGAACCAGATTCTGATGGCATCCAGTTCCTCCCTTGGAACAGAATTAGTCTTTGTCATCAGAAGGTACCAGCAGTGTTGAGGTTCCCATAGAGTCCACATTTTCTATCCCCAGCCCTAAGCGTTCTTCCTTCAGGTGGTGCAAAATTTTACCAGCAAAATTTTCTGACATGTATGCCTCTTCCCCTCGGTTCAGGACACCAGCGAACTCTGGAGCCAAGACCCTCCAATCACTTGAGCTGGCCCACTCTGCAGAGGCAAGAGGGCCCCCTGACTCTTTGGCTCTTCCAGGTTGTATGTAGGGGACACCTCAATGTAAGGGAGAATGACTCCTGGCCTCTTCTCCTTCGACATGAAAGCTCTAGTTTAAGATTTTAGAGCAGAGAAAGAAAGAGATCATAAAATGTTGTTGCTGGAAACTTAGAGATCATTAGTTGGAACTGGTTTTTTCTTTCTCTTTTTAAACTGTTGTCTGTGTCTATGAGTTTTTGTTTGTTTGTTTCTTTTTTTGTTTGTTTCAGTCTAATTGTGGAGGGTGCAGCTCACAGTGGCCCATGTGGGGATCAAACTGGCAACCTTGGTATTATTAGCACTGCGTTTTAACCAACAGAGCTAACCGGCCAGCCCTGGAACTGGTTTTCTACATTTTAAATCTCAGGGTTCCTTTCATTGTCAAAACGTTCCTGTGTGATAGTAGTTATGTCTTTATTCATTCTAGACTTGAGCTGCCCAGTAGAAATAAAATGTGAACCACATATGTAACTAAGTTTTCTAGTAGCCACGTTAAAAAAAGTAAAAGAAAACATGATTCTTTTATAGAAGACATAAAAATGACCAACAAGCACATGAAAAGATGCTCAAAATCACTAATCATTAGGAAAATGCAAATTGAAACCTCAATGAGATACCACCTCACAACCTTAGGATGGCAACTATAAAAGAAGAAAACAAACAGAAAATAACAAGTGTTGGTGAGGATGTGGAGAAATAGGAATTCTTGTGCATTGCTGGTGGGAATGGAAACGGTGTAATTTCTACGGAAAACAGTATGGCAGTTCTTTGAAAAATTAAAAAACAGAATTACCTAATGACCCAGAGGCTCCACTTCTGGAAATTTGAAAGTAGGGTCTCGAAGAGATATTTGTATACTCATGTTAATAGCAGCATTATATACAACAGCCAAAAGTTGGAAGCAACCCAATGTTCAATGAAAAATAAATGGACAAACAAAACTGTGGAATATAATTCAACCATAAAAAGGAAGGAAATTCTAACACATACATGAAGCTAGAGGACATGATACTAAGTGAAATAAGCCAATGACAAAAGGACAAATATTGCATGATTCCACTTAGGTTCCTAGCCAAATTCATAGAGACATAAAGTAGAATGTGGTTACCAGTGGCTAGGGGAAGATGGAGAAATGGGGCGTTATTGCTTAATGGGTACAGAGTTTCAGTTTGGGATGATAGAAAAAGTTCTAGAGATGAATGGTGGTAATGGTTGTACAACAATGTGAATGTACTTAACACTACTGAACTATACACTTAAAAATGGTTAAGATGGTAAATTTTATGCTATGTGAACTTTACCACAATAATAATAATAACAAAGAACAGGTGAAAATAACTTTAACAATATATCACACTTAACCCAATAATACCAGAATATTATCAGTTCACATGTGATCAATAATAAAAACTTACTAATGAGATAGTTCACACTCTTTTTTTCATACTAAGCCTTCCCAATTGGTTGTATATTTTATACTCTCAGCATATCACAGTGGCCCCATGCCAAGTGTCAACAGCAACATGTGGCTGATGGGTACCATATTGGATGTATTGCTTTAGTTACAATGTGGTGGGAATGTGGCTTCAAGGACTCCTTACCATTGCTCCAGGACCACCAGCACCCTTTAAGCCACGGGCTGGGAACTTGATGACAGTCACACACTAGGTGTCTTTCCCATCCATAGGCTGAGAGAAACATAGGTTGTAACCCTAAGTTGGTGACAGTCAGGTACTCAGTCTGGATAGAACTGGCTCTCGAACAATCACCCTCAGGTATGGTTTAAGGACTAAAGTAAAATTCAGAACACACCTTGTAAGATTTACTGATATCTGAGCAAAAAAATAAAGTTTTTAAGAATTGACAATATAAAAGGCAAGGGATTTGATTTGGGGATGAATAGGGCTTGATGGGAAAAGTCACAAGCAATCTGGCAATCCTTATCCCTGTTTAAAAACAACAAAAAAAAGACATCTTATTATGATCTTTCTTGGATAGCTTAGTTATTAATGAATCCATTTCCTTGTTTCCTTCTTTCTCTCCCTTTCTCCCTCCCTCCCTCCTTTCTTTTTTTCCTTCCTCCCTTTCAAGTGCACTTCTCTGGGGCCTCTCTGTAAGGTCGCTGTGTCTCTTCAAGTCTGTTAAGAGCCACTCCCCTGCCCTCTCCCAGCTGCTTCTCTCTGTTCCTTGTGCTGGGTGGGCAGAGACCTGGGCCAGTCCTCCTGGCAAATGGAAACAGAGTTTGCAGCTGTTCTTCCCTCAATCACCCTGCTGTTGTGGGGACGCGGTCAGGTTTCTGGAAGAATTCTTACTGGGAGTGCTTAGTCTCATCTTAGATCTTCTGGCTATCTGTTGGGGGTATGGAGGGTCTGTGCTGATGCCTAATCCACTACTACCAATTCCTGAGCTTCTGGAAGCCACTCTTTCACCTGTAAGGGACTCCATCTTGCGAGCGGTCCAGAGGAGACAAAACAGAATGTTGCCCCATGGCCAGGTTAGGGAGACTCCTGTCATGCATGGTTGTCAAATCTTCGGATGGCAAGACTGGATTTGATTAAAAGTAGGTTTTTGAAAGCACCACCCTGCCCACCAGCCAGCCAAACTGTGGGGGAGCAACATGTATGCCAAATGCAGGGGTGAGCAGGACTTTGTCTAACCACCTCTAATGGGTGAATCGTGGCATGGAGTGTGTGTGTGGCACATGTGTGCGTGTGCATGCTTGTAAGTAAAATAGGGTGTGAGGTAGAGGGAGAAATGGTCCAGTTTCAGTTCCTATCACAGTTTTACCACCTCAGAGTCCATTTCCTTCTCCAGAAAGTCAAGGGATCAGCTGTCACCAGCCAGGCACCCTGTTTCCCCTGAGTGGTGGCTGGTAAAGGGTGCTGCATAAACACAGATGCAGGACTTGTGTTTCTCAAGCCTGAGAAGGAACAAATTGCTAGAGGGGGAAGGGGTGGGGCTGCCTGCCCATGGGTCTTCCCCTCCTGAAATACTGCCACCCTCCACCCACCAGCTTCGGGATCGCTTTGGAAACGCCATGGGCTCTAGGATCCTCCGGGTACCCCTGCAAAAAGAGAAGTGCTCAGTGGTGTTATTCGCATTTTCAGAAACATAGGTTTGTTCAGCTGATGGGCTCCAAAGACAACCCTGGGGTGTTTTGACACGAGAACTGGGGAAAATCAGTGACCTAGGAAAGTAGCTTAAAGAGCCTCCTGGCTCCTGCTCTGAGCAGAGCAAAGGGTCCCCTCCCAGGCCCAGCTCTGGGGACCAGGTTTGTGCGGGGTCCAGATGCGGGGCTATTTGGAATTGGAGACTGAATGTTGCCAGGGCTTCCTTCTTTGATGGCCATGGATCTCAAGGAGATGATCTGACCTCTCTGTGTCTGGTAAGCCCCCATCCCAGGCCTCCTCTGAACAGGTTCTCACGGCTCAGGCTGCTGTAAGCCCTTGTGGCAGGCAATCCAAGGCAAACAAGGAAAATGGCATCCACGCTGCTTTGATTCCCCTCTGGGATTAATGTCACATGAACAAACAGTTCACAAAGCCTATATTCATAGAAACGCTTAGGATGTGCAATTGGAGCCAAATGATGCCTGTGGACGGCCTGGGACCAGGGGACATGGAGGGCTGGGGCTCAGGAGGGGGGGAAGCCAGGGCGCTGCCTGCTCAAGGATTTGGAAGTGGCTGCATTTGTAAAGGGGTTAGTGAGCCTCAAGGTGTGAGAGGTAGCAGGGAATTCATGTGACAATGTCAGGGGCAACAGCTGAGCCTGAACTAGATTACTAGCCACGCACAAGAGACTAGGCAAAACATACAACACTCATTTACAGAGCTGTTCTGTGGGGGCTGAGCTGTCTTCATTTGATGTCACATTTGCTCAAGTACTGTGGCCTTTAAGGTCCCTCCTGGGAGCTGTCTTGTGCTAGGCCGAGTGATTATATGTACTTTATTACATATTTTAATTATTTTGTAATTAAGAGAAAATATATTTAAAATGAAAGAACTGGGTATTCTTTATTTCAGCTGGTGGAAGCTGTTTTTGGATGTCCTGGAGCCTCCCTTCTCACCTCCTTTGTTAAGATTCCAGGCAGGGCCAGGAAGGCTGGATTTCTTGACAGCTGGGTTTTGATTCTCCTTCCCCTAGCTCCCCCTGCACCTTGGTAGGGCAGCAGCACCTTCCTGGAATTAGCATGCCAGGAGATGGCAGTCCTAGTATCCCTACATCCTCATCGCTCAGCTGATTCCAGGGTGAGCAGCAAAGGCTGGCACCACGCAGCCTCCTGGCGCCTCTGTGGTCAGTGGGTTGGGTGGGAATATGTAGGATGAATCATTGGGAAGTCATAGTAATCTCCCTCTTTTGCAGAGAGTTGGGAACAGCCGTACCTCAGGCTGACCTGCCTGAAGCTGAGAGAAGATAAATAACGAGGAGGAAAACTAGAGCTGAAAAGCTCCAGCTGAGATTCAGAGCCTGGGCTTTAGAGCTTTTGGGGAAGCACTTGGCTCTGCCAGCCGAGGGTCAGTGGGATTGGAGGGGTCTCATGGGGCCCTCACTGCTCAGTGGCTTCCTGGGGTGGTGAGGGCTACTTCTGATTAGGCCTCGAGAGTTATCCTGTGGCACACACCCTCGCCAATTCCCTACAGGCCAGCTCTGGGGAAAGGGGCGCATAGCTCAGACACTCGGAGAAGGTGCCTGGTGGCTCAGGAACTGGTAAGACTGGTTTCAGATGCTGGCAGGTACTAGGAGATGTCAGGAGGATGAGGTTAGGAGGAGCATTGGGGTGGGCAGAAGGCAAAGCTGCTGCTACCAATTTGTAGGAGACTAGAAAAGCTTCTGGAATTTCTAAATCTATTTCTGGTTGTGTCTTCTGGACATTTGACATCCAGGATATAATCCTGTAACGTGGTGACCTTTCTGCTGAACTGTGGGAATAATTGTGAATAATTGTGTCAGAAATAAAATCCAAGTGCCAGGGTCCGCTTGGAGAATTCCCATGGGTCTGATTTTAGAGTAAAATCTTGGAAAAAGATTAAGACCCAAAAACATTTTCAAGCTGGTGAGTGTGGCTTGGATTAAAAAAAAAAAAAGATTGTTTTTATAAAGGAATTTTATTTTTGTTATTGAGTTATTTATTTTTTAAGTCAAGACTTGAAGCACAGTTGCTACAGCATCAAACATAAAATGTTTTCTTTGAGTACAGCTGTTTCAGTCCCTTGTCATCAATTAGGGTGTCAGAACTTTAAATAGTCAGGTCCTCTGTTTTGTCAGGGCTCTGGAGAGTTGGTTTTATTTGCTGCTACAGAATAACAGCCCGCCCATATTTTTGAGGAAAGGCAAGATTTCATTAGCCTGGATTACTTATCAGTTGAAGACAGGGAAATGTTTATTTTATGAGAACATATGTCCCACCTTAATTTGCAAGGGGAAAAAAAGAAGTAGCCGCTATGAAACATGATAGAAAAGTATTTGGTTCTTGTGAAACACATTAATGTTTGTGATAGAATTTCTTCTGCATAAAAACATCTTAGAATTTTCCGGTTGTCTCCTTTCCTGTTGTCTCCATATCATGTTTTTTCAAGCGGAGATATTGCACATGCTGTCACTTGGAAGGATCCTGCACCCCGAGGTTCCTTCCCTCTCAGAGTTCAAATGATCGATGCACCGTTTTTTCCTTCCTCACCCAGAGGAAAGTCCCCATGGCCCACTTTCTGGGCAGTGCTTTTCCACTCTTTCATAATCTATTATTGTGACCTTGAGATGCAGAGAGAAGGCTTTGGCAGGGCACGCTTCACGTGGAACCAGCTTTGCTGGCATCTGTGCCATGTACCACATGCCGTGGCTGCGGATGCCCCGTGTTCCTGAGAGTACACACCTGTGCCATCATCCTGCATCCTGGCAGCCGAGTCAGGCACCGCAGGACTCCTGTCAGGCTCCATGAGAAGTGCCATGTTCCTGGGAGGCTGTCTCAGAAGAGAATGTGCACATGGGAAAAGGGGTGGTTGTGTGTGTGTGAGAGAGAAACGCAGAAAGAGAGAGAGAGAGAGAGAGAGAGAGAGAGAGAGAGAGAGAGAGAGAGAGAGAGGAGCTAAAATAGAGATCAAAGAGAATCTGCTTTAAGAGATTTCAAGTCAATTTTTTCAAGGCCTGTACCTGATAGATTTGATTCTCATAAAAATCAGTTATGAAAATTATACACTCTATGCAAGACAGTTCATTCTTAAATGAAGACATTGCTGCTCTGATAGGAATACTGGGAAACAGAAGAAAGAGCCCAGCAGGTCAGAGAGGAGGAGGGGAGCTGTGAGAAGGAGGCACAGTGATGAGGGGGAAGGCGGGACCCTGCAGCCTCGGGAGTCCAAGGTCCGGAGCACCGGGTCCCCACGCTTTGGTCCTCACGTCACTGCCCTCTTCCCCAGTCTCGTCCTTCTCTCCCTCTCCACCCTGGTTTGCCTCAGCAGATGCTCCTGCCAAAGCTCACTTCGTCAGATGAAATGAGGGGGAAATCTGATTTGCCACTAATTGGACTTACTGTAGGCAATTAGGGTTAAGCTGACATGAGGGAACTATCAGACACTGGGATTTTCTGTGTGTGTGTGTGTGTTTTATCAGATTCTTGAGAACTTCTTGCACAGTTCAAGTGGTTATAAATCAGAACACTGATTTGCAATATCGGGATTTTAAATCTTTTAATATCCAGGATATTGGAAATAGTCTGGAAATAGCCGTGTATGCACTGCCATTATGTGTGTGTGTGTGTGTGTGTGTGTGTGTGTGTATGTGTGTGTATGTGTGAGAGAGACACCCTGGGGCTTAGACACACATTCTATTTAAGTGCCTATTTTGACTCTGCGATTCTTGGGCCACATAAATAATTCCCCAAACCATTTACCCCCAGGTCAGAGTCAGCCACCTGCTTTCATTGCAGCAACTGCCATTTATGTGTCTGTTTCTGGTGTCCAGTGATTCCAAAGAGAGCTGCTGAGAAGCTGAAACAGACACCTGGTGCTCCTCTGTGGGCAGCATTCTGCAAGACTGTGGACAGGGGTCTCCCCAGGGAGGTGGCACGCAATGAGAACAGTGATAGGGGCTGGGCAGCTGCTGAGGACACGACATCCCCTTGAATTTTTCCTGACAAATGCACGTCTTCCGTGGCAAACCATTGTCTGCATTAGCCTGTCCAGCAGTGGCCTGGGTCTGAGACCCGCCTTTCTGCACACTCAGTGCTGTATCTTATTTTGTGAGCTGGCGTCACAGGACTGCCCCCATCACCACCACTCTCAGGCCAGTGTGCAGACCCTCTTAGAGCTGGGCCTTTGGTGATCAGGGAATCATGGGGAATGTGCAAGGTAGAGCGGCAGCTGGGAGCGAGAACCCTGGGTCCTGAAGAGAGTGATCACTTCAACTCTCTGGGTCTCAGTTTCTTCCTCTGACATGGGGGGCTTGAACTAGAGCAGCTCCGGGGCCTCTGAGCTCTGATCCTTATGGTGAAGTGGAGCGTGTTGGCCTTCTTCCTCCTCGGGGATGGGGAGCCCTTCCTCCAGGTCCTGCAAACAAGTATATAGGTCTTGGGTGGTGCAACCAGGACAATTGTCTGGTTGTCTGCTCAGGTAATCTGTGTAGGAATTGTCTGCTCAGGTAATCTGTGTAGGAATGTCCTTGGTGCTAAGGGCCAGTATAACTGCAGGAGAGGATTGCAATGAAGAAATGCCCTTCACTGAAAAACTAGACATGATCTCTGAGCCTTGCTGGGGGCAGCATATACACTGTGCGTGGGGGACACAGAGAAACATGGGTCAGGGCTTGTTCTCCAGGGGCCTGCAGCCTAGTCAAGCAGCTCTTTTTCTCATTCCAGTCTCAGGGAGCAGATCTGCCAGAGTTCATCTATGCAAATATTGCTGGTACCAGGGGAAGCATAGAAGCAGAAAGGGGCGCTTTCCGACTTTTCAGCCTTTAGCCTCTCTGTGATAGATTTCCTGTATTTTGTACTGTCATGTCCATTGGTCCACGTGAAACACATCCTTCCCTGCTGTCATGCAGGGTGTCATGCAGGGTCTCTGCTCCCGCTCCCCACATAAGAACACAGTGAGGCCAAAAAGGAACACCCACAGAGCCATAGATAGGGGAGTCATACCACTATATGGTATGGGTTGGCTGACGGTTGGGTTGAAGACACAGGAAGCAGGAGCCACACGATCAGCAACCCGAAGTCCATTTGTCTCTGCCAACCAACCTCACTTGCTAGCTGCAATCCGCCGTGCTAACTGCAATCCGCGCTTGCTAGCTCAGCCACCATCTTCTTGCTAGCCCCCCATTTTTCTGCTAACATAGCCACGGCAGTTATATTAGTGGCCAATGGCTTACGGGTTACAGCTGATACAACTAGCCACAGCTGATGGCCATCCAGTCACAGTTGATGGCCATTTACTACTCAAGTGAGCACCTTTCCATGTGAGGGCGAGAGCCTGGAAACTGCACTCCTGGCTCTATCCCCACACCTGCCTTCCTCATGACTGTTTAATTTGTGTCTTCAAGGCTTACCATCAAAGTGGTCTCACTTGGTCTTTATGTTCTCCACTTGCATTACAGCTCTGCCCACACCTTTCCCTTTAACAAGACCTAAATTTTCTGCTACCTGCCTCCCACCTATGGTCATTTATCCACCATGCCCAAGTTTATGGGTGTTGAGCAATATTCATTTTTACCAGATTATATACATACCTACATCTATCTATCTATCTATCTGTCATCTATCTATCTATCTATCTATCTATCTATCTATCTATCTATCTATCTTTCATCTATCTAGATATATATATACCGGGGGTGCCAAAAAATATATATACATGCTTTGTATTCATCTTTTGTTACCAGTATGTATTACAGTATTATTTATATTATAATTATTTATATTATATACATATATAATTATATTATAATTATTTATATTATAATATATTACAGTATTAATTATACTGTAATAATTACAGTATTACAATTTTAATACAGTTTTTTTCCCTTTCTTAAAATGTATATACTTTTTTTGGCACCCTCTGTGTATATGTGTGTGTATATATAGATATAGATATAGATAGTAATCCCTCCTTGTCCACAGTATCAATTACCTGCAGTCAACTGCAGTCTGAAAATATTAACTGGAAAATTCCAGAAATAAACAATTCCTAAGTTTTAAATTGTGCGCCATTCTGAACAGCGTGATGGAATCTTGGGCGTCCCTCTCCATCTCACTTAGGACGTGAATCATCCATTTGTACAGCGTATCCACGCTGTATATACGACCTGCCCATTAGTCACTGAATGGCATCGCAGTTATCAGCTTGGCTGTCGTGGTATCACAGCGCTTGTGTTCCAGTAACACTTATTTTACTTAATGATGGCCCCAAAGTACAAGAGTAGTGATGCTGATAATTCAGATATGCCAAAAAGAAACCATAAACTTTATCATAGGTATGTATGTATAGAAAAAAACACTTAGTGTGTATAGTTTGGTACTATCCATGGTTTCAGACATCCACTGGGGGTCTTGGAACGTATACCTTGTGGATAAGGTAGGGCTACTGAATATACAATGTATGTATATTACATAATATATATGTGTATATATATATATGTGTGTGTGTGTGTGTATATATGTGTGTATATATATATATATATATATATATAATTTTTATTAATTTATATGCATGTGAGAAAGGGATCAGAGATTATAAGCTTTCATATAGCTAATGCACTACTCACCTATATCCAGGTACTCATAAGGAAGTTTTTTCCCCCATAGATGGGTATGATTTGAGAGAAAAAAAAGTACTAAAAGAATGGAGCAACACTGACAAATTTAAATGGTCCCTAACTACTAGTGATTGGGACTTCTTGTAGGTTTTATTGCCTTAATTAGAGATAGCTAAGTCAGTGGCCAATACATTATTTCCTTCTTTTGGATGAGCCCTACCTGTCTGCATAGTTTTCTAGGATTCACAGTGTTCCTAAAGTGTACCCCAAACAGGGTGCCATTATTCAATCTATTCTGGGAATTCACTGTCAGTGTCCATTTCCCCTCATTTATTTTATCCAAAGAACTATGTCCAATTACCGTATTTCATTATTCCTATGAAACACATTGTTTCTTATTTTCACATTTCTGAGGTTGGAATCATTTAAAATCAGTGGGGTGCCAAAACTATGCAGGCATATTACATGTGGGAGCCCTGAGAGACCCTGAACAACTGATAGCTGTTTTAAGAATTCCCTTCCCAAGTAAGAGGAGGACGCAACATCGTATTAATGTATATATTCCTCTTCTATCACTTCAGGAATCTCCCAGGGGCTGTCGTCTACACCAAACCCACCTGACTGTCTTCATGGCTGTGGCTTCCGTCCTTTGCCTCCTACCTGGGTCTGTCTCCTGCCTGGGTTTCCGTTGAACTCTGCTGGGGCTGTCTGTCCAGCTGAATCCTGGTGTCACTTCAGGCTGTCCCTTGGCTGTGTGCTCTGCAATCTGCAGACACTCTCAGGCCCACAGGCACCTAGCCGAGTCCCCCAGCCCCCGGTCGAGCAGCCTGCTGCTTTCCAGGGAGAGGAGATCTGAACAGAACCAGACTGCTTTTTACTTTTGTATCCTCAGCACTTTGCAGTTTCTGAGACAAGCAGGCGCTCGAGAAATGTTTATGTGATAAAATCCATGAACCCACCGGTGCATAATTGTTATCTCCATGTGACATGTGGGTGGAGAACGCCTACTTCTTGCATGTTTTTTCCTTGTTTCCACGACAAGTAGGAGCTTAGCACAGGGCCATTCCCTAGCAGGGCTGTGGCATCTGGTCTCACGGGCCATTCGCTGGCCCTTTCGTTTAGATGTGGTGGCTTTGTCTTTTTTTCTGTCCCTTTGGCTAAGATGGGTTGTGGTTAGCTTTGTAGGGGTGGGTGAGGTGGGGCGTACATGTCTCATCTCTTTCTTTTGGCATAGCCTCACACCTGGCGTAGCCTAGAAATTTTCAGTTCACCTGGGGTGGGTCCAAGTGTGTGGCTGCGGCCTGACATAGGCCAGGCAAAGCTCTATAGGCGTTTGCCTTCCAGTTTAATCTAGATGAAGGCTGTTTGCCTCTGTCAAATGCAGATTGTCAAGTGGGATTCAATCTTAGTGCCTGATCCGGATCAGATTCATCTCTGGCTTTGACATAACCCTTCTGAAAAAGGTGTGGCTCTTTACCGGGTTAACTCTCTCACTGAGGGCAGCTATCCTTGTTAGGATAATTGAGCTTCCCTGTAAATTGATCACTTTCTTACTACACTGGAGGCAAAGGAACATTAGGGGGCAAGGTCCCCACCATCAAGAAACTCCCCCACCCCCCATCTCCCCCACTCAGAAACATGCTGAGAAGCAGGATTAACCTTGTAATAAATATACTTCTCATATAATGGGCTGGATTGTTCACAGTGATTCTGGATTATATTTCATGGATATTCACTCTTATCCAGATTTTGGTGTACTATTTCAGATTTCTTCTAAAAAACAGGTCTACCCATGTTTGTTGAGGAGGTGCTAGTCTTTATTTTCTTTATTTAGGGGCTGTGGTGGTAGCTGTGACTGTAGTATCCATAGATGGGTGCGGAAAAGAGGCATTTGCAGGGGTGTGCTGTGTGGATTCCTGTGGACTGATTTCTAAATAAGCAGAAATGCTGGTCAGCCACGGCCATGGAGTGTGTATTTTCACCAGGGAAATAGGCGGGTGCTACATCAAGGTTTTCTCCCTCTTCCTTTGTGGAGCCAGTTAACCAGTATACCAGTGAGGCCAGCTCTGAACGCAGCCGTCAGGGAGGGGTTATGGCTAGGTATTTTACTTCTTTTCTTTCTTTTTTTTTTTTTTGTAGTTGTGAATTTTATCAATAGGTATTCATAAAGAGGCAAAAAGAGAGACATACAATTAGATAATGAAATAGTCGTAATAAGGTGACCATTCACGTGATGGAAACTACAGCAGCCTCCATGTAGGAGACTACCTTGTGCACCTGGCTTAATTCTCCTTCCAACAAGTGCACCCGTCGCCTGTTACCTTGAGTGAGCAGCTAAGAACTCTCTCCTACCACCTTATCCAGAGATTTGCCCTTGACGGAAGAGGCCAGCTTAGTCACCCCTCCCCCTGGCCCCCATAGGGAGGGCACGGAAGCCACTCCTTTCCCTCCAGGTGAGACAGCTGTGTGAGTTACAGGGTGCTGCTGTTCAAGCCATCAGCATCTTTGCTTTTTTCCTAATGAAAGGCAACCAGGCAAATACTTGAGGGTAAACATAAACCACAACTTTATAGTGAATGAAGTTATATTGGATTTTTTTTTCCTTCACGTTTCTTTGTGGAGCAAACCCTGAAAGAATTTATTTCAGAGAAAGAGCTGAATGCAAAAGGAGGAATCCTCTTTTCTCTCCCCACATGCACTGCCAATGCCCAGTGGACAAATGTTTTGGTTTGAAGCAATTAGAGCTCTTTACACTTTCTTACCTACTATTATCAGCAGTCCTATACCTAATGCAAATCCCTCCAGCCTGACTTACACAGAGGGAGGCGCTCCCTGGCAATGGTGACGCAGGGGTTAAGTCCCTGAGGAGGTGACATTGACTGGGGAATGAATAGCTTGGAGAAGTCAGATGTGCGAAACCTTACAGGAAGAGGAGACCTACGTTTCCTTAGCTCATTGGAGGAGTGGAAGGAAGGACCAGGTGACAGCACCAAGTGATGGGGTGGTAACAGGCGGGTGAGTAGAGGGCAGAGGACAGAGCCATCTGCAGAGGCCACCATGCAGCTCTGTGGAATCAGGGTGAGGAGTTCTGATGTTTTTCTAAGTATAAAAGCCCTCAGATCCTTCACCTTGGTGAGTCAACCACCCATCTAAGTGACCTTCTGGAGGACTTCCAGACATCCTGAGACACAAATATATTTTTCATAAATGTGACTAAAACTGGTGTTTCCTAACATCTATGAAAAATGGTACAAAATACCATCCACTTTTCCTCCTCCACAAATTGCTTATATATCTAACTGATCTCAGGGTCTGCACACTGTAATGTACCAGTAAATCGTTGTGGGTGAAGCAGGTGTGCTAGGATTGTCTTCTTTCAGACTCACCCATCCTTTCCTCTCACAGTTGCACTCCTGAAACAGACACAAGACCTGAAATCTCCATCACTTCAGCCACATTCTCTTTGCTAGAAAAAGTCACTAAGTCTAGCCCACATTGAAGGGAAAAGGAATGAGACCCCACCATTTGAAAGAAGGCATGTTGAAGAATTTGTGGACATAATTTAAATACCCTTTTGATGTTTTTAGAACAAGAGGTAATTTTGTGACCCAGGGGAGAAAGGAAAGGGGGTTGTAAGATAGCCTGAAAGCAGGGAGAATAGGGCACAGGTTTGAGAGACATTAAGGTGGTAGAATTAACAGGATTTGGAAACTGACCGCAATTAGACTGAGTTGGACAATGAAAAGAGATGTGATGTGGAGGAAAAGGAGAGTCAGTTTATGTGAAATGAGAGATGCATTTGTGATGGTGAAATAGATATTTCAAAGGGGCAGTTGCATATGTGGGTTGGTGGTGTTAATCCAGGGGTTGTAAGCATGACAACTATGGGTGTAGATGAGATCACCGAGGAAAGGACATAAAATAAGGGGAGCAAAGGGCCCAGGGCAGGACTCTGGGGAACTCCATTATTTGAGGTTTTTATAGAGGAGGATGGTCTGGGAAAGGACACTGAGAATAGGGCAGAGAGTGGGGAGAAAATCCAGAAACTGTGGCCTTAAAGGAACCAAGAGGAGAGGGTGGATTCTTGTATTGAACACAGCTGGAAAGTCTGGTAGATGGCTGGATTTGGTGATACGAAAGCTGCCGGGGTTCTCGGCCCAAATGTTTCAGTGGAGTAAGGGAAGGTCCGACTGGATAGGGTTAAGGAGTGAATATTTGGAAGGAGAGAAAGTAGACATAAACTGTTTTGACTGTGTTTTTAAGAAGTCTGGCTATGATAGAAGAGGGCAACAAATGGAAGTTAAAAGAACTGTTTTAATACTTACGGGAGGACTGTATTGGAGAGAGTGGGTGAAAAGAGGGGGAGAGAGAAATAAGAGAATTCAGTGAGGGAGTGAAGTCCTTGAGAAGTCACCTACCTTTGATCTATGATGGGATACTTTCTTTTCTCTAATCGAAAGGAAGAAAAAGGTATTGGGTGCTCATGATGGGCATCTATAGATCTGAGATTTCCCTTGGGTGCCTTCTGTTTTTCTTATGAATTGTAGGTCTAAGTGAGTGGTACTCAACTTTGGTCACATATTATAATCACCTGGGGGAGCTTTTAAACCTCCTTTATGCCCAGGCTAACCCCTCAGACTCATTACTTCAGAATCTCTGTGTTGGAACCCCACAGGCATCAGTATTTTTTAAAGTTCCACACATGAGGCCAGAGGGCAACCCAGGTAGTGGAGGGTCATTGCTGGAAGAGATGGGGGTGGCAGTGAGTGGCCACAGGATCAAACTGTGGGAGCACAGTGTGTGCCACTTGGCAGGACTGCCGGGAAACTGGAGGTGCTTTAAGAGGCAGGTGACTGTGCATTTCCCATGGTGACTGTCTGCTTGGCTATGTGGTTACCTCCAGCAACGCTACCTGCCTGGTTTCAGGTTTGATGATAGTAGGTGGTAGAAGACCTTAACTTTGTGCCTCCTTTTCATCATCTGTAAAATGAACATAATAGCACCTACCTTATAGGATTCATGTAGGATTAAGTGAGATAATGGGCATAAATGCCTAGCATAGGCATTTAGCTCATAACACATAGAAATTGCTCAATAAATGGCTCCTATTAGCATTAGTAAACAGATCTCTTGGCTGGAATTGTGAGTGGGAGAGCAGTGAGATAGAACTATAAAAGCATTTGTAGAGAGGAGCTTATTTAATAGGCTCTGAGGGCTTCAGAGGGATTTTTAGCTGGGGTGACTGAGAGTCTGCTTTTGGGATCCTGGATAGAAAACGAACTGGAGACCTGCAGGCAGGTTGGGCTACTTTGGCTGTCCTCACAGGGCCTGGTGCAGTGTTCTGCTTAGGTGTGTTCTGCCTTCTTTTTTTCCTGGTACTTTTGGCCCAGTGTGTAGTTTGGGAAGCAGATGAATTGCTGCCCCATCACGGGGTCTGATTGAGCTGTAATGACAATTAGGGACAGGGAGATCTAATGCTTTGTTCACTGCAGGGGTCATTCTTCATGGGGACCTGTTTCTGATTGTTCTGATCATTCTTGCTGGCATATTACCCTGACTGCCTACTGACTGCACAGGCAAAGAGGGGCACATTTTTCTAAACTGGGTCCAGTATGGTGTTCTCCATCAGATACAAAGAAAGTCTGTTGTCATGAGGTGGGGCTTTGTTGTAACCATGTTGAACATGAGATAAGTCATGCCTAGAAAGATGCACCTGATCAGAGTGGCTTCTTATCTTTGGAATGCGACCAATGCGACCTTTAGCTACAATGGTAATTAGTAATTTGGTAAGTCCTATCCAAGATTATAAGTGTGTGGAGAGAAGAAGCTTATATGTCCTGTACCATGGCCAGGCACCACTTTCACTGATGGCCATTTTGCCCACAAAAACTACAACTCCCAGCATTCTTTGCACATCAGTCCTGGCCACAGCTTCTGTTAGTAGAGAGGCCCCCAAGGCTGTCCCTTGCCTCTCCCCAAAATGTCCCTCCTTATGTTCCATCAAGCTGGCAGGTTGCCACAGAGGCCTTGACTCAGGCACATGCTTTGTTTCAACGCAATAAGGGTAATCTTTTCATTCCTGGTGGTTTCTTTACACAATGATGAGACAGGAAAAGCAAGATCTCTAGTGGAGAGACACCTCACTGTTCATTCATTGAGCCAGTGACCAGAACCCTGGCAAGATCGAGGGTTTTGTCAGATGGGCGATGTGGTAGTGAATAAAAAAAGTGAAACCAGATGTTCACCCCTCCAGTTGCTTCATATTCATGCAGGGGCTTGGAAGACGAGGCTGTAAAAATGTCACAGCCCTTGATTCCCAAGGCTCAGATTTATGTACCATGTAACTTTGCACCGTAAATCCACCACCCTCACTGGAGCATCAGCTTCTGAAGGGGCAGAGCCCAGCTGTGGCATTGATCAGAGATGGCGGACGGTGCTGGAAGGATGAGGGTTGGGAGTGCAGTGGCTGGGAGTCTGGCTGGGAACCAGCAATTGCTTTTCAAGAATTTTAAAGTGGGCAAAAGATTTTACAAGATTGGTTTGGAGTTTGGCTTTCTTAGGAGATAAGCCAAACTCTATTTTGCATTTTAGCCTGAAAGGGAACTTGATTTCTCCTTGGAAATTGTTGGCACATACAAGAGAACTCAGTGGGAATAGAACTCACCTAGGCACAGTTTTCACTGCAGGTTGACATGCTTGCAGGAAAAAGGTGAGGTGGACCAGACCCCACTTGTCCAAGGAGGCCAGAAGCTGGAACTTTCCCTGAGTGTCTTGGGAAACCATCCAACTTTGGCTTTATGAGGAATCTGTGTGTTGTGTGAAGAATAAATTATGGGGGTGGGGGCAAGAATGGAAGTAAGGAGACAAGTTATGAGGCTGTTACAGAAATCCAAGCAGACGACTGGTGGCTTGGACGAGGCAGAAGCTGTGAACATGGTGAATGGTGAATGGGCTCAGAGGTCTCGTGGCCAGCGAGACAGTGGGAAGAACCAAGGGTGCCTCCGAGAATTCTGGGGTGAGCAGCTGAGTAGACAATGACGACACCATTGACACAGGGAAGCCCAGAGGAGGGTCACATTTCTTGAGGAGATTAAGACTTCGGATTTGGACCCTTTGGGTTCGTAATGCGTATAGACATCTAAGAGACAGTTGGATACATGGTCTGGAGATAAGAAGAGAGGTCAGGGCTGAGATGAAACCTTGGGATTCATATTGTAGATGATAATTAAAAAGAGAGACATGGAGTTGCTGCTCAGGCCATGTCTGCCCTGTGCTATCGACATCATCGAGTGGTCACCGCCTGACTTCTGCAGGCACAGATGCCTGCTAGTGCCAGGGGCCTTGGGTCGTAGATGCAAACACATGCTTCCCTGTTGCTCCTTTTCCTGCCTGTGGCTGGGGTCCTCCATCTTTCCAGCTGAGCCCATCAGTGGCTCTATAGTCTCCCCGCAGAGCTCCTCTGGTAGCTGCCTGCAACTGATGGGAGTTCCAACATGGCACAGCAACTCCTTACCACCGCAATCCTAGAACAGTAGCATGCTTCCCAAGTTCTCCATTCTGTCTTTTTGCATCATCTGGCTCAAATTTTCTGCTCTCTTAATGTTCTCCCAGCTTGCTGACTTTTTTATAGTGGGCATAACCTTATTATTTTATTATTAGTCACTAAACAGGAATGATTTGCTTTTTCATTTGATCCATGTTGCTTAAAGTGTTACATTAGTTTCTGGTACATTTACATGACTAAGTTCTGATAGCTGATTTTAAACAAGGCTTCTAGGTATATGTCTAATCAGCTGATGGTCAGGCTGTCACTCGGCGATGCCTGTTTACAAGGATGCAGGTTGCACTAGACTCTTCTGTTCATGCTTATTATGTTCCATGCAATTTCTATTTTGCACAGCAACTATAGCTTTCATTTGTCCTAATTAAATAGTAGCAATGTTCAGTGCATTCTTCATATAAAATGACTCAAACAACCTCCCCCTTTCTCTTGCCCCCATATAAGGTTGAAAACAGATGCATGCTTGTACTGTAGAGTTAAAAACTGCACTTGTGTGACTGAAGCTGGAACATATGTGCAGAAACAGCTGAGGGTATTTATTGTGGTCAAGTGTGGAGCCTGTGGGCCAGGCAAGGAAGGCCCAGCAACAATTTGATTTACCATCCAGGAGAGCCTAAAACTAGCACTACTCTGTCTCTTTCTCCCCTGCCTCCCCCCATGAATTACCCCACCCTACCTCCTACACACATCATTGAATCTGTGAAGCTTACAGATGTCTCCTGAAAGAAACTAAGAGAGCTCACAGCTCCAAGCCCCAGCTCCCAGCGGTGCTACCCGCAGCCCTTGTTACTCTCTTTGAATGCTTGGCTTTTGCTTGTACCTGGATTACTTCTGGGACTGGAGCTTCAGATTTCATCCCTTTTGGGGGAGATTTATTGCAGATAGCTGGGATGAAATGCAAATTTTGGATTTGTGAGAGTCTGAGGGGCATATGAAAGCATGTAGAAGATCAGATTACTCACGGGAGGTGTGTAGAATGAGATGCAAACAGAACCAGTACAGAGCTCTGGGAAGAACCAACAGATAGCAGCAATCTGCAGGACAGGAGATCATGAAGCAGATTGAGAAGGCAAGGTAGTTGTTGGGGGGAGGGGAAGAGGAGGTGGGGAAAGGGGCAGGTGAGAACCAGGACCAGGGGAAAAGGGCTCCTGGGAGCCTGGGGAGAAGTAAATTTCAGCGATGAGTCAACACACTGCAGACAGTTATTAAGATGAGAAGGAAAGTGTCCATTAGATTTGAACATTCAGTGCTAAATGGTGACTTGAATAGAGCTGGTCAGTGAGGAAATGGTGGGGCCAGAAGCCAGCGTACAAGAGGTGGGAAAGTGACTAGGCAAACAAAAACATTAGGTAAAGTTACTTTTTCAGAATTTGGCAAACAAGAGAGATGAGGGCAGGAGTAGAGGGAGGGAGTGCATGGGGTGAGAGAGGAATCTGTCAGTTGGTTTCTGTTTTGCTTGGCTTTGAGGATAGGTAGTTGTGATAGGATTTACTTAGCTTTCACTTCCCATTATAAGGAAGAAAAAGACAAGTGCTATTGGTAGGCAACCAAATGGTCTACTACAGCAGTGTGGGTTTTTCTGTTACTCATTTTGATGGATACCTGATGGTTTATCTTTTAAAACTTTTCTTGTTTCTCTAGAGGTGTGTGGGGACAGAGTCCCAGAAAGCAGTTTCCAGGCTCTCGGCCTCATGTGGAGAGGTGCTGGCTCAGATAGTGGATGGCCGTCAGCTGTGGCTGGTTGGCCGTCAGCTGTAGCCATTATGCCATTGGTCACTGATATAACTGCCGCGGTTACGGAGGGGAGCCGAGGAGAGTGAAGGAGACTGAAGGAGAGTAAGGAGAGTCTAGGACAGTTGGTCGGTTGGCAGCAAAGCGGACAGCAGGTCGCACGTCGTGTAAACCCAGCCTCCAGTGAGACCATAGTGGTATGACTTCCCTACCTATGGCTCCATGGGTGTTCCTTTTTGGCCTCACCATGTCCTGCATTCTTATGTGGGGAGCGGGAGCAGAGACCCCGCAGGCCGCCCCGCCGGACACCTCGCACGACAAGGTGTGCTGAGGGAAGGTTAGGAGTCTGAAAAAGGCCAAGGGAGAAGCAAACCCAGAGGGCCACCCATTCTTCAAATCCAGCCCCACCCTTTGTGCCACTGCTCCACTGGGTGTCTTCATAAGTCACACCCACAGACTCACCTCTTCCAGGGCCCAGTGACAGTTTGCTTGATGTCACCACCCCATTGGTGTAACTTTTGTGAGATTCCTGCTAGTGCCAGGAGAACGTTGTTGGTGTTTGTTACTGTTTTGGTTTTGATTGGAGAGAATATTAATGATGAGACAGGGGACAAGAGGAGAGGAAGAGGATGAGAAAACAGGGAAGGGATTCTGGGACAGGGAAGGCAGAATGAGGCCAGTACCAGTAAAGAGAGGGTAGCAGAAGGGGGCGGGGCTCGTCTTCTGAGCCTGGGGGCGGAGTCAAGGGGGGTGAGCCTGGGTTGGGAAGTTCCGGGAGCTCATGCCTGATTGCCCTACTTTCCCTGTTCAGGAGGTAGCAGGACCACCTGTTGTAGGCTGTGATGGGGTTGATGAAAACATTTCAGGTTTAGCTGTTGTGGGGTCTGACAGGGAGCAGAGCAGGACCAGGAGAGGGGTTTCTCTTTACCGCCTGCCTGGCCAAGGTTAATGGCGTATTCAAAGTATGCGTGACACAAACAGTCTGGAGCTTCCTCCATTAGTGCCACCAGGATGTGGGAAGGAAGGAGGTGTGGGGAGCAGAGGAGGGGGGGTCATGATGTAAGGCACTTGAGATAAAGGCCCAGGGGGCCAAAGGAACTAAGGGTTGTGGAGTGAACCACAGAAATCCATATCCTCTCCCTTTTCCACCTGCCCCCAGTCTCTTCACTGGAAAACAAATTTATTTCACTTCCTGTGTTTTATCCAGAAAGAGGCCTTTGGGGCCACTTTTACTCCTGGATATCCACACACTGAAACAGTGGACTTTTGGTGATTATGACTTGTCAATGTATGTTCATCAATGGTAACAAATGCACCACTCTGGTGCCGGGTGTTGATGGTGAGGGAGGCTGTGAGTATGGGGGCAGGGGGCATCTGAGCAGTTTTAAGTTCACAGCAAATTCAGTGGAAAGTACAGAGATTTCTCATGTACTGAATGCACCCCTCGCCACTACTTTCCCCACCATCAACATTCCCCACCAGAGTGGGACATTTGTTATAATCAATGAACCTACATTGACACATCATTATTATCCAAAGTCCATGGTTTACCTTAGTGTTCACTGATGGTCTTGACATTTTATGAGTTTGGACAAATGAATAATGACATGTATCCACCATCACGGTACAACACAGAGTAGTTTCACTGCCCTAACAATCCTCTGTGCTCTGCCAATTCATCCCCTCCTCCCCGCAATCCCTGGCAACCACTGGTCTTTTTACTGTCTCCATATTTTGCCTTTTCTAATATGTTATATAGCTGGAATCATATAATATGTAGCTTTCAGATTGGCTTATTTTACTTAGTAATAGGCATTTAAAGGTCCTACGTGTCTTTTTGTGGCTTGAGAGCTCATTTCTTTTTAGTACTGAATAATATGTCATTGTCTAGATGGACCACAGTTTGTTTATCCATTCGCCTAGGGAAGGACATCTTGCTTGCTTCCAAGTTTTGGCAATTATGAATGAAGTTGCTTGTGTGCAGGTTTTGTGTGGACATAAGTCACAAATGCTTATTGTGTGGACATAACTCATTGGAGTAAATACCAAGGAGTACAATTGCTGGATCATATGGTAAGAGTATATTTAATTTTGTATGAAACTGCCAAACTGTCTTCCAAAGTGGCTGTACCATTTTGTATTCCTACCAACAATGATCAAGAGGTCTTATTGCTACACATTTTCACCAGCATTTGTGTTGTATTTTTGAATTTTAGCCATCTTAATAGGTGTGTAGTGGTATCTCATTGTTGTTTGAATTTGCATTTTTCTAATGACACAGAATGTTAAGTATGTTTTCATATGCTTACTTGTCATTTGTATATCTTCTTTGGTGAGATGTTTCTTCAGATCTTTGGCCCATTTTTAAATTGGGTTGTTTTCCTACTGCTGAATTTTAAGGGTTTCTGTATATCTTAGATAACAGTCTTTCATCAGATATATCTTTTGCTAATATTTTCTCCCAGTCTGTGGCTTGTCTTCTCATTCTCTTGACAGAGATTTTCACAGAGCAGAAGTTTCTAATTTCAATGAAATCCAGCTTGTCAATTATTTCTTCCATGGTAGTGCCTTTGATGTTGTATCTAAAAAGTCATTCCCAAACCCAAGGCCATCTACATGCTTTTCTGTTATCTTCTAAGCATCCTTTAGTTTCGTGTTTTACATTTAGAGCGATGATCCATTTTGAATTAATTTTTGTAAAGGATGTAATGTCTATGTCTTGATTAATTTCCCCCCCGTGTAGACGTCCAGTTGTTCCAGCACCATTTATTGAGAAGGCTATCCTTTCTTTTTTGTCAAAAACTGGTTGACTATATTTGTGTGGTATATTTCTGGGCTCTCTGTTCTGTTCCACTCATCTATTTGTTTACTTTTTTGCCAATATCACACTGTCTTGATTATAGTGCTATTTTAAATTTATCAGTTATAAGTAATATCTATTGATTTCCTTTTAGGATTAATGAGAAGTTAGCTCTCTTAAACCTTCTAATTCATCTGCTCTCATTCCCCTCATATGGCTATCACTGTTTTTAATGAAATCGATAAACAATGCTTAGAATACCAAAACTATTGTTTATAGTAAATCTGAATAGTGTATTATGATTATATGTTTATCACCGTTTGTTTTCCTTTAAGTTACCTCATTTGCCTCATTTATTACTTACATACTATTTTTATATACATATCTGTGGCAATTTAAAAATATGTCCATAATTTCTTTGATACTCTTCCCTTCAAAATGTAAAGCTCTGTTTCTCTTGTCATGGCTGTATTTGGTGAGCTGCTTGTAATAAATAGAACATGGCAGAAGTGGTAACGTGTGATTTCTGAGACTAGGTCATAAAAGGCTTTATATCCTCCTCCTTGATCTTTCTCATAGATTGCTTACTCTGGGGAAAATAGTTGCCATCTTGTGAGGCCATTTAATCAGTCCTGTGAACATCCATTTGGAGAGAAACTGAGGCCCATTGCCAACAGCCATGCAGAAGCGGAACCAATGGTCCTTGTCAAGCTTTCAGCTGACTGGAGCCTCAGCTGACATCCTGTCCGCAACCTCAGTAGGGCCTCTGAGCCAGAATCAGCCAGTTAAACTCTTCCCAGATTCCTGACCCTCAGAAACTGTGAGCTAATAAATGTTTATTGTTTTAAGTCTGTAAGTCTTGGGATAACTTGCTATGCATCAATAGATAATTAATACATTATCTTTATTCTCCTCTGGATTATCACTTTTTCACTAGATCTTCCATGTTATCTACTCTGTGAAGTTTAATTAATTTTCCCTGGATCGCTCCACCTCTCTGCTCCCACTGGACTGGTTCTTCTTGAGACCTGTAGCACAGCTGTCAACTTGCCCACCCTGCTAATTGGGCTCACTGGTTCCTAGATCTCTTATCCTTCCTCAGCCTTCCTTTACTTCATTTTTATTGTTTTCTTTCCCTGAAACTTATCCACTACTAGCTCTTAGGATAAGGTGTATGGGAGATAAATTTTCTTAATCCTTGTATGTCTGAAAATTGTTTTTACCTGCTTTCATTCTTCATTGATAGTTTGGTTGATTATAGAATTCAAGGTAGACAATTGTTTTCTTCTAGAATTTTGCAGTCATTGATTATTCTTCTAGCATTCACTTGTTGTACTTGTTGTACAATACCATTTTCATTCTTGTCCCTTTGTGTATTACCTAGTTTTCCCTTTCTTGGAAGTTCTAGACTCCTCAATTTGTTTCTAGTGTTGTGGAATTTTATGATGTGCCTTGTTCTATCAGTCAGATGCTTTGTTAAACGTGAAGAAAGCCCAACTAAAATGGCTCATAGTACCAGTGCATTTATTATCTTGCATAATAAGAAGTCCTGAGAGAAGGTGACTCAGGGGTTGATTAACTTAGTGGCTGAATTATATCATCAGGGACCCAGGTGTTGTTTTTGTTGTTGTTGTTTTGGTTGTTTTTTTTTGCTTCTAAATTTGGCAATTTTGACTCTTTTTGGTGTTTTTGTTCTTGTTGTTCTTTAAATTAAAGTTTATTGGGGTGACAATTGTTTGTAAAGTTACATAGATTTCAGGTATACAGTTCTCTATTATATTATCTATAAATCCCATTGTGTGTTCACCACCCAGAGTCAGTTTTCCTTCCATCACCATATATTTGATCCCCCTTACCCTCATCTCCCATCCCCCAGGCCCCTTACCCTCTGGTAACCACTAAACTATTGTCTGTGTCTATGGGTTTTTGTTTCTCATTTGTTTGTCTTGTTCTTTTGTTGTTTTTGGTTTATATGCCACATATCAGTGAAATCATAGGGTTCTCTGCTTTTTCTGTCTGACTTATTTCGCTTAGCATTATACTCTCAAGATCCATCCATGTTGTCACAAATGGTTCTATTTCATCTTTTCTTACCGCCGAGTAGTATTCCATTTTGTATATATACCACAACTTCTTTATCCATTCATCTATCGAAGGACATTTTGGTTGTTTCCGTGTCTTGGCCACTATATAAAGCTGCAATAAACATTGGAGCACATGTGTCTTTATGTATAAATGTTTTCAGATTTTTTTGGTAGATACCCAGGAGAGGGATTGCTGGGTCATATGGTAATTCTATTCTTAATTTTTTGAGGAACCTCCACACTGCCTTCCATAGTGGCTGCACCAGTCTGCATTCCCACCAACAGTATCTGAGGGTTCCTTTTTCTCCACAGCCTCTCCAACGCTTGTTACTATTTGTCTTGTTGATGATAGCCATTCTGACTGGGGTGAGGTGGTATTTCATTGTGGTTTTTATGTGTATTTCTCTGATGATTAGTGATGTTGAGCATTTTTTCATATGGCTATTTGCCATTTGTATGTCTTCTTTGGAGAAATGAGGGACGCAGGTTTTTTTAAAAAAATCTATCTGTTCTGGTAGGGTGCATTGGGTAACTTTTCGTGGGCAAAATATGGCAGTAACTTATGTTCCAGGGGACTAGCTCTTCCTCTGTCTTTTTTTAAAAACTTTAGAATATTTCCCAGAATGAATCCCATTATTGGCAGACTTTCTCTTATGGCACCATGTCCAAAGTTAAGTGGTATGGCCTTTTCTAAATGAATCACTAGACAAGGGGAATAAAATTAATACGATTATCTTGGAGTGATCAAGATTTACTCACTGGAACTGCAGATGGGGTCAGTCTTCCCTGACAACATGACTTTGCAGTGGAACATGAGGATTTTAAATACAATCTGAATCCTATTGCAAGGAAGCACTATTGGTAGGCAACCCAAAGTGTCTGCTACAGCAGGTGTGGGTTCTTCTGTCATTCATCGTGACAGAGACCTGGCGATCCGTCTTCTAAAATCTTGTTGAAGTCTTCGATCTGCTGATCTCTTCTCCTGTGCTCGTTGTCCTGTGGGTTTATACCACTTTGTTCCTTTATTGCCATTTTAATAGGATCTGTGAAGAGAGAGGTGGTAAGTGTGTATTCAGTCTGTCATCTGTTTGGAAACCCCCTAGTCAATGTTTTTCAAACTGTAAGTTGTAACTTATTAGTAAGTTAAGTGCAGTATTTTAAAAAATGAAACAGAATATAAAATACAAGGTTGTATGTATTGCATATAGTAAGATTAAATACTGTTTTATGAAGCATTTGTTGCAGTTGAGTGTGCATGTGTGTATGTGTGTGTGTACTGGATAGGGATACAAAATGTTTTTTGTTAAAAGTTGTACACAGAAATATTTGGGAAGCATTGCTTTAAAGAAATCTCTTCTGAATATTTTGTGCTCTGCACTACTGTCTTACTTCAGTTGGTTTTTACAGATATGTGAGGCTAGGAGAGCATAGCAAGCACACAGACTTCAATGGGTACAAAATATGTATATGTATAAGGAAACGGCCTTTTTCTCTCACAGAGTAACTCAGGGTGCTACCATTATCTTCCTATTCATTTCTATTTTCCAAAGGTAGAAACTGCCATCCAGAAATATGCTGATGCCGGCACAGGCAGCAGGCTGCTGGGCCTGAGAGGCACATTTCTTGGTACTGAATGTGGAGCTTGGCTAAGATCTGCCCCCTGATGGTCAGGGCCGGTTCACAGAACGTGCGGAGCTCTGCTTCCCTGGGTAACCTGTCCACTCAGTAAACATCTCTCAAAAGGCTGCATTCCCCACATGTTTGGAGAGCCTCAGATGAGAAGGAATGCTAGGCTCCTGCTGAAAATATATATATAACCTTTTTTTTATCGATTCATCTGTCCGGGGACACTTAGGTTGTTTCTATATTTGGCTATTGTGAATAAAACAAGGGAGTGCGGTTCATGCTTTGTGATCCTGATTTCATTTCCTTTAGATATACACCCAGAAGTGGAATTGCTGGATCATACGGTAGTAGTTCTATTTTTAATTTTTTAGGAACCTTCATACTGTTTCCATAATGGCTGTACTTAAAATTATTTTGTTAGTCTATGTCTACTTCTTTTTTAAAAAAATTAAAGTTTATTGAGGTGACAATTGTTAGTAAAGTTACATAGATTTCAGGGGTACAATTCTGTATTACATTATCTATATCTCACATTGTGTGTTCACCACCCAGAGTCAGTTCTTTTTCCATAACCATACATTAGACCCCATTTACCCTCTTCTAGGGCCTACCTCCCCCTTACCCTCTGGTAACCCCTAAACTATTGTCTGTGTCTATGAGTTTTTGTTTCTTCATTTGTTTGTCTTGTTCTTTCGTTGTTTTCAGTTTTCTATACCACATATCAGTGAAATCATATGGTTCTCTACTTTTTCTGTCTGACTTATTTCGCTTAGCATTATAATCTCAAGATCCATCCATGTTGTCACAAATGGTACTGTTTCATCTTTTCTTACCGCCAAATAGTATTTCATTGTGTATATATAGCATTCATCTATTAAAGGACATTTAGGTTGTTTTCATGTCTTGGCCACCATATAAAGCTGCAGTGAACATTGGAACACACATATCTTTATGGATAAATGTTTTCAGACTTTTTGGATAGATACCCAGGAGAAGGATTACTGGGTCATATGGTAATTCCATTCTTAATTTTTTGAGGAACCTCCACACTGCCTTCCATAACGGCTGCACCAGTCTGCATTCCCACCAACAGTGTATGAGGGTTCCTTTTTCTCCACAGCCTCTCCAACACTTGTTACTATTTGTCTTGTTGATGATAGCCATTCTAACTGGGCTATCTGACTATTAGTCTGACGACTAATTTATCTGACGATTAGTGATGTTGAGCATTTTTTCGTATGGCTATTTGCCATTTGTTTGTCCTCTTTGAAGAAATGTCTCTTCAGGTCCTCTGCCCATTTTTCAATCGGGTTGTTTGTTTTTTTGTTGTTGAGTTGTGTGAGTTCCTTGTATATTTTGGATATTAGACCTTATCAGAGGCACTGTTTGCAAAAATCTTCTCCCATTCAGTTGGTTGCCTCTTTATTTTGTCGGTGGTTTCTTTTGCTGTGCAGAAGCTTTTAAGTTTGATATAGTCCCATTCATTTATTTTAGCTTTTACTTCCCTTGTCTTTGGAGTCAAATTCACAAAATGCTCTTTGAACCCAAAGTCCGTAAGGTTAGTACCTATGTTTTTTCTTCTATGCAGTTTACTGTTTCAGGTCTTATGCTTAGGTCATTAATCCATTTTGGATTAATTTTGGTACATGGTGACAGATAGCAGTCCAGTTTCATTCTATTGCACATGGCTTTCCAATTCTGCCAGCACCATTTATTGAAGAGGTTCTTTTCTCCATTGTATGTTTTTTGCTTCTTTGTCAAAAATTACCTGTCCATATTTATGTGGGTTTATTTCTGCGTTCTCAATTCTATTTCATTGGTCTATATGTCTGCTTTTCTGCCAATGCCATGCTGCTTTGATTATTGTAGCCCTGTAGTACAAGCTAAAGTCAGGGAGTGTGATACCTCCAGCATTGTTCTTTTTCTTAGGATTGCTTTGGCTCTTGGGGTCTTTTGTGGTTCCATACAAACCTGATGATTTTTTTGTTCTATTTCTTTAAAAAATGCCATTGGGATTTTGATGGGGATTGCATTAAATCTGTGTATTGCTTTGGGTAATATGGCCATTTTAACTATGTTGATTCTTCCAATCCATGAGCACGGAATCTTTCCATTTCTTTGTGTCTTCTTCAGTTTGTTTTAAAAATGTCTTATAGTTTTCAGCCTAGAGTTCTTTCACATCCTTGATTAAGTTTATTCCTAGGTATTTTATTCTTTTTGCTGCAATTGCAAAAAGAATTTTTTTTTTATTTCTTTTTCTGAGATTTCATTGTTAGTATATAAAAATGCAATGGACTTTTGTATGTTGATTTTGTAGCCTGCAACTTTATTGTATTTGTTGATTATTTCTTATAGCTTTTTGGTGGAATCTTAGGCTTTTCTATATATAGCATCATGTCACCTGCAAAGAGTGACAATTTAACTTCTTCATTCCGAATTTGTATGCCTTTTATTTCTTTCTCTTGCCTGATTGCTCTGGCAAGGACTTCCAACACTACGTTGAAAAGCAGAGGTGATAGGGGACAGCCCTGTTGTGGTCCTGAACGTAGAGCAAAGGGCTTCAGTTTTTCACCATTAATTATCAGATTAACTGAGGGCTTATCATATATGGCTTGTATTATGTTAAGATATTTTCCTTCTATACCTATTTTATTTAGTGTTTTAATCATAAATGGATATTGTATCTTGTCAAATGCTTTTTCTGCATCAATTGATATAATCGTATGATTTTTGTCCTTTATTTTGTTTATGTGATGTATCACATTGATGGATTTGCGGATGTTGAACCATCCTTGTGCCCCGGGGATGAACCCCACTTGGTCTGATAAATAATCATTTTAATGCATTGTTATATTCGATTTGCTAGAATTTTGTCTAGGACTTTTGCATCTGTATTTATCGGAGATATTGGTCTGTAGTTTTCTTTTTTTGTGTTGTCCTTATCAGGTTTTGGTATCAGGGTAATGTTGGCCTCATAAAATGAGTTAGGGAATACTGTCTCTTCTTCAATTTTTTGGAAGAGTTTGAGCAGGATTGCTATTAGATCCTCTTTGAAGGTTTAGTAGAATTCACTAGTGAAGCCATCTCTTCCCCGACTTTTGCTTTTTGGAAGGTTTTGGATGACTGATTCAATTTCGTTACTGGTGATCAGTCTGTTTAGATTTTCCAGTTCCTAATGGTTCAGCCTTGGAAGGCTATATATTTCTAAGAACTTGTTAATTTCTTCTAGGTTATTGAATTTGGTGGCATATAGTCCTTCATAGTATTCTTGCATGATCCTTTGTATTTCTCTCTGTCCGTGATAACTTCCCCTTTTTCATTTTTGATTTTGTTGATTAGTGTCTTCTCTCTTTTTATCTTAGTGAGTCTAGCCAAGGGTTTTTAATTTTGTTAATCTTTTCAAAGAACCAGTTCTTTGTCACATTAATTTTTTCTATTGTCTATTTGTTCTCTATTTCATTTAGTTCTGCTCTGATTATTGTTATTTCCTTTCTTTTTCTGACCTTGGGTTTCACTTGTTCTTTTTTTAGTTCTTTAAGGTGTAACATGAGGTTATTTATTTGGGATTTTTCTTGTTTCTTGAGATAGGCCTGTAATGATATAAATTTCCTGCTTAGAACTGCTTTTGCTGCATCCCCAATATTTTGGTAGGATGTGTTTTCATTGTCATTAGTTTCTATGTATCTTTTGATGTTTCCTCTAATTTCTTCTTTGATCCAGTCGTTCTTTAAAAGTATGTTGTTTAATCTCCATGTATTTGTGTTTTTTCCTGCTCTTTTCGCAGTTGATATCCAATTTCAAGCCTTGTGATCAAGAATATGATTGGTATGATTTCAATTGTCTTAAATTTGCTGAGGCTGATTTTATGTCCCAATATATGGTCTATCCTTGAGAATGTTCCATGTACCCTCGAAAAGAATGTATAGTCTGATGTTTTAGGATGAAGTGCTCTCTATATGTCAATTATGTCCATTTCATCTAATGTGTCATTTAGGGCTGCTATGTCGTTATTTATTTTCTGTTTGGATGATCTATCCATAGCTGTCAATGATGTATTTATGTCTAGTATAATTGTGTTTTGGTCAATTTCTCCCTTTAGTTCTGTTAGTAGTTGCTTGGTATATTTCGGTGCTCCCTGATTGGGGGCATAAACATTGATGACTGTTATGTTTTCTTGTTGTATAGTCCCCTTTACAATTATGAAATGTCCATCTTTGTCTCTTATTATCTTTTTCACCCTGAAGTCTGTTTCATCTGATATCATTATGGCTACACCTGATTTTCTCTGGGTACCATTTGCTTGGAGTGTCAATTTCCACCCTTTCACTTTGAGTCTATGCTTGTCCTTGTAGCTGAGATGTGTCTCTTGGAGACAGCATATGGTTGGGTTTAGTTTTTTGATCCAATCTGCCACTCTGTTCCTTTTTATTGGCACATAAAAGTGCCATTTACATTTCAGTCCATTTACATTTAGGGTGATTATTGATATATGAGGATTTCCTATCATTCTATCTTTGGTTTTCTGGTAAGACTGTGTCTTTATTGTTTTTTTGACTTTTTGTTGTTGTCTATTGTTTCTGTATGGTTGTATTCTATGATTTTTCCCTCTGTTTCTTCTTTTATTATGTTATGCATTGCAGGTCTGGATTTATTTTGAGTGGTTACCACTAAGTTTATGTAAAAGAAAGTTTGATATTTAGAGTATTCCATTTTCTGCAGCTCGCTTACTTTCTCCATTCCCATATTCTGGTTCAAGCCTTTACTCTCCCCTCTTTAATGTTTTGGTTGTCACAAATTATCCTTATTGATGCTAGTCGAATAGTCTCCTTCAGTATTTCTTGTAGTGCAGGTCATGTGTTAGAAAATTCCCTCAGCTTCTATATGTCTGGAAAGGTCTTTATGCCTCCTTCATATCTGAAGGGTATCTTTGTTGGATATGTTAGTCTTGGCTCATAAATTCTCTCTTTCAATGGTCTGAATATTTGATTCCACTCCCTCCTGGCTTGTAGAAAAATTGTCTGCTGAAAAATCTGATGATAATCCAATGGGCTTTCATTTGTAGGTTACCATCTTCTTTTCCCTGGCTGTCTTGAGGATTCTTTCTTTGTCGTTAATTTTTGACAGCTTCAATATAATGTGCCTTGGATAAGGTCTGTTTGGGTTGAGGTAATTAGGTGTTCTATTTGCGTCTTGGATTCAAGGATCCAGTTCTTTCCACAAGCATGGGAAGTTCTTGTTGACTATTTGTTTGAATATATTCTCTGTTCCCTTCTCTCTTTCTTCTATTTTTGGTATGCCCATTATTTTTATATTGCTCTTTCTGATGGAGTCAGAAAGTTCTTGTAGAGTACTTTCATTTCTTTTAAGTCTCAAGTCTCTTTCTTCTTCCATCCGTGTCATTTCCAGATTTCTATATTCAGCGTCACTGATTCTTTCCTCTATCTGGTCAACTCTACTACATAAGCTGGCTGTTTCATTCGTCATTTCTTTTATTGAGTTCTTAATCTCCAGAAATTCTATTTGGTTCTTTTTTAAAATTTCAATCTCTTTGGCGAAATGTTCATGTTGTTCTTTGATTGTGTTTCTGAGTTCATTAATCCGCCTGTCTGTGTTTTCTTGCATCTCATTGAGCTTTTTTAAGAACTGCAATCTTGAATTCTCTGTCATTTAAGTCACATATTTCCATGTTTTTAAGTTCATTTTCTGGAGACTTTTAATTTTCTTCCTGAGCTGTCTTGTTCACTTGGTTATTCATGGCAATTAATGATTTATTATTTCTCTTCCTAGACATCTACAAGAGTGGGTTCTGCAACAGGTTGTTAGAAAGAGATCTTTCTTTTGTTTTCTAGTAGGTATTGGTAGAATGTTTTATTTTCTCTCTGACTGCAGCCTTTTATTGTCTCTCACACTGTAGTGTTATATTTTCTCTGCACTATTCCTGCTTCTGATACAATGGGATGATTCCCTGGAAGATGGGCTTCTCCTCTGTGAACAGTTTGCCTGGGTCATAGGGTGCCGCCTCCATGGGTTGATGTGGAGAGCTTCTGAATTTTCAAAGTTCTTCCTGCACCAGATTCAGACCCCCTATGTTTCAGCAGCAATGTTTACACCTGTAGAGATTTGCCCAGATAGGTGGGGACAGGGGTGGGGTGGGTGGTGATAGGTGGCCCAGAGCAATGGCGGCGACCACTACCACAGCCAGTCCTGCTTCCACAGCTCCCTCCCCTTTGCCAGAACTAGTTGGGCTGCAAGTCCGTGTCTGCAGACCACAGTTCTCAGAACTGCAAGTATTCTGTTCTTTTGATCCGACACTGCTATTGTTCTGCTTCTAGCACTGGGCAGGTGGGGGGGGGGGCGAATTCTGGGAGGGTAGGGAGGGTGGCGCCTGGGCTCAGTGCCTAAGACTTTCATTCTCTGCTCAGCAGTGAGGGCTTAAACCACCATTTTCAGCCTTCTTCCTTCACTCTTTGCTCCGAGGTCTCTGCCGTAAGTGTTTGGGTTCAGCTGTGTTATATCCTGTCCCCTCAGCCCTGTGGGCCATAAGTGAAGCCCTAGCAGTCCGAGTTCTTCCCTCTCCAACAGCTTTGGTAGTTCTGGAATGCAGTGAGCTCGGAGCACTGAGCTAGGTCTGCATCCTGCGCCTGTGAGGTCCCATCTCTCTTCTCTCTTTTCTCCTCCCCCTCTCACGCCATTTGTCCACCTTTAGATGATTTCAGTAGTGGGTTTCTTAGTCTTATCTGTCTGCTGTGCAGGGAGTCCTTTGTAGAGTTATAATTGTTCAATTTCTTGTAAATTCCAGGGGAGATTTCAAGAGGCTCACCTCACACCGCCATTTTTATGACTATATCTACTTCTTCCAACATTTTCTCCCTCTTCTCATTTCAATTTACACAATTATTTGTCTCAGTTTTTTTTCTTCCTTACTGCCCCTGTTTTGCACACTCTCTTCTGTTTTCCCCTCTACACTTCTGTGCTTTCATTTTTCTCTTCTTTTCCTTTCCTCCTCCCATGCAAGCTTCCCTCTCCCTTTCCTCAAAGGCTTTTGACGTCCTCCTTACCAGTCACTTAGAAGACCTAGAATGGGCAGAAGATGGTCCAGAGACAGAAAGCAGTGGGGCAATACAGCCTAGTGGAGATAATGGATGGAAAGGGTTCTGAATATCAGAGTTGGGTTCCGCCAGAAGGGAGGGCCCTCCAGTCATGTCTTGTCCAACACGTTTATCATATGTTACCCATATAAAGTCACAAAGGTCACTCTACTAAATTTGTGGACCAATCAATGAGACCTGAAAACATCTTGGAAGGCTTGATGATGGGCTGAATTTGATAAGAAAATATTGATGAGGAAATGAAAGGCACAAGACTAGGGTGGGGGAGATGTGGCTGAGCAGTGAAAAAGACTTTAAAGGTTTTCAGCCAAGAGTAGAGTTAAAAGGAGCCACCAACACTTGTGGCCCTCTCCCCCAGAAAGGCTCATTTGAGGTTAGAAAGCGTTAGAGAAGCTCAATGTACAGTAAGCTATGCTGGACAGGCACGAGACTTAAGAGGGAAATAGCCAGCTAGGCACATTTGTCAGGAGGAGGAAGGGCTTGATACCACATCATGCCAGAAAGGTTGAGAAAGCTAGGGATGGAAAAAGGAGGTGAAAAGAGGATGTGATAACCATACTCAAATATTGAGGAAGAGAATTTAGACTCATGGCTGCAAGAAAGAGGACTAAGTTCCCTGGGGTCAGACTTCATTTTCAACATAAAAACATGCTTTGCAGCAGTCAAGCGTATCCAAAGGGAACGGGACTGCTTTATGTGGTAGAATATCCCTTTCATTGGAAAAGTTCTAGTGCTTGGTGGAATGTTTCAAATGAGATTCAGACAATGGGCATTTGGTTGAACAAGATGCTAGTCATAACTGTTTAGGGTTGATATCAATACTAATGATAATATTAATAACTATCACTAACTGCCTGGGTTCATGGTACCCAATGTGTTAACTACATGATATTATTTGATCCTTACAGCAACACTGTGAGGTACTTCCTATTATTACTACCATCTTAGAGATGAGGAAACACGCTGAGGAAGGTGAAGAATTGGCCCCAAGTCCCAGACGGTGAAGGTAAGTCCTCCTTGGTGAGTGAGACTAAAAATCTAATAGTTTAGGTCAAGAGAATATCTCATGGTAGTTTAATGCAGACACGGGAGTGCTGCAGTGGAGTTGAATGGTTTCCTCCATGCGTCTACAGACAATGCGGACAGGGGTTTCTGTGGTCTCTGTGCAGGAATGGCGTGGCAGTGAGGCAGACAACAGGAGCCCCAAGGTTGTGGAATAGAGCTGTGTTCTTTAGCTAGGCGGAATTAGTCTTAGATAAATAAGTAAGGGAAAAAAATAAATCACACCAATAGTCACACCACATAATTTTTGTCTGGATTCATCGTTTTTTGGATAATGTATGAAGAGAATTTCATGAAAAGTACAAGTGCGAATCTGCTTTTTGCGTTTCAGCAGCAGTATGTTTGTTTCTGATGCCTGCGTGATCAGAGAGGAGTGATCACCGTCCTTCCTTGTGCCTTAGCAATAGCCAAGATTCTCTGCTTCTCAATATGGAAAAATGAAAACAGGAAGACTTGGCATTCTTTTATATTTTGTTCAGCATTTAAATTGTTGTCAGTGGGAAATTCAGTCTGAATACCTAGTCCAACACCGTTGGAAATTGGAAGCCCTCCCAACAATGTGAAGTTCCCCATTCAGTTCCAAGCGTGTTCTATTCTGGACGGTGAGTGTTACTTCTATAATTAGCATGACCCCACTTCAGAGGCTCTGTAGTCCTTTTCACTTGAAACCGTGGGATGGAAAGCAGTGGGAGGAAGAAGGCCCAGAGGCAGGTCTGGATGCCCAAGCACACGGAACTAGGGCCCTCAGAGGTCCTGACGCCCTCAGTCTTGCTAGCCTGCCTGTTCAGGTCTCACACCTGGCTTTCTGGAGGCAGAATTGGAGAATGAAATATATGTGAATGATCCTCAGTAGACAGTAAGCAGTTTATAAAGAAACATCAGGCACAGCAGTACACTGAACTACAGAACCATGCAAAGCTGGGACAGGCTGAGGTCTAGCCCGCTGTGTGGAGAGACCAGGGTGGGTCTCGGAGGAGCCAGGAGTGAGAACCCAGGCCTGTGAATGTGGTGGGAACTCAATGCTGGGAGTTCACTTGTCACCTCCATCGTGACACTTAAATCTGCCCATACCTTTTGGGGAAGAGACTATCATTCAAACATCTCCCCACCCCATGGCATCATAAATCGGAGATATGCCAAAGAGCTTGTGAGAAGAAATTAATAATAGGATTGCACAGGTACCCTTTGCTCTCTGATGACCTATACTGAGGTAGGCTCACTCCCCTGCTCCAGGTTTTCCTTTTCAGCATGCCTGAGCTCTCCCCTAGGATGGAACACTGAGGTGAATCAGAATGAGGTGTGCTGTGGGAGGAGGGACAAAGGCCAATCCTTGTTGCTGGGAGCCCTTTGAAATGCAGAGCTGCCCTTGCAGGCTCCTGCATTTGTCCTGTGGAAGGATGCCACGTTCTTACCTCTCTGGCAAGGCCCTGGTTGGGAGCTGAAAGTGTGATACACATCTGTTCAGAGCCAAGCGCTGGGCTCAGAACTGGGTCACCTCATAGACAGGCAAAGATGATCTATTCCGATTGGTGGGATCAGATTTCGTCCTTCCTTGTAAAACTCAGCCGTGCCTTCAGCGTCTGCCAGCATCAAGGCGCTCCTTTGTCCTCTCGCTCCAGCAGGCTGAAGAGCGAAGTGACACAAAGGGCGTAGTGCCTGCCCAAAGTCTCCCACACCCATCTCTGTTCAAGGCTCTGGGCACTCACACTGGCTTCTTTACCCAGAGGCCGTCTAAAGGGGCAGGAGATGTGGCTTCTCGCAGAAGCCTGTAGCTCCAGTTTATATTCCTATCATGTGCTGAGGCACCCAGCCTGGCTTTTCCAAGAGCAGGGTTTCACTGGCATAACTTTGGGCTTGAAGGGATGTTTCTCCATCTCCCACCACACCCCTCCCTTTCTGCCTTTCTAACTTGTTTTTCTGCTGACACTGGAACCCTAGTGCTTTTCCTCTTTGAGACATCCTGTAATTGAAAAAAGGAGCCTGCTCTGAGTTATGAGTTAGCACATGCCGCCCTCTAATGGTTCCTGCCTTCTAAGTTTCCAGGCCTCACTGGGAACAGTCCCCCAGGCATTTGTGGAGGGTCCCCAGCAAGATTCCTTCCTAGTAAGCTGGCTCTTTCTCTACAGCCAGCTCAGAGAACCGGCCCGTGCTCTTGGGAGGGCAAGGGTAGGGATGGGGCGGGGGGGGGGGGGGCGGGGGGCATGTCAAAAGTCAGGCAGGTTTGGTGTGTCTGGCTGTGAGAGAAATGGTCCAATGTTTCACTGCCAGAAGTGAAACGAGTGGACTCTTTTTGTCCGGGGCCGTTCCTTGGACCACCCTACCTCATTGCTCATCCTTTCCACTAGCTCCCTTTGCATCTCCTTGCTGGGTCTAGAAAGGGACACACAGTGCTATCAGCTGTGCACAGGAAAGGGCTTCCTTTTCCTGCCCTTCTGGCAAGAGGAGCATGGGGAAGAGGTGAGGGACGGGGGTAAATCTCCTGCTACACCCCTCAGACTCTCCAGTTGACACCTCAAGAACTAACTCAAAAGCCAAAAGGAGAGAGACAGAGAACAGGCAACCTCTTGAAATAACATCTGTTGAGTTAATGTTTGAAGAACCTGAAGAAATTGGTTGGACATAGTCCAGTTCTGTTTCGAGGGGAATCCAGGACTTAATCAAAGAACAAAGTTCATAGGTGTGGGAGGAAGAACCGGGAAACATTTTGTTTTGGTAGCTGGAAAGCTTTTCTCCAGAAGTGATGGAAAGAGGTTAAAAGAGGAACTTGTACTTTTCTCTAATAAGCTCAAATCTGGCAAAAATCAGGCATCATGCTCTTTTGCTCAGCAGGAAACAAGGTGAAAGTTAGTGTTCACAAGTTCAGAATCTTTTATAGAGTGAAGCTGCTTAAAAAGACAGTGTAAAGCACAGTGCTGAATGGGCCTTCTTCAGCTTTTCTTAAATTGGGTGTTGGGGGTCACAAAGATGAATGAACTAATTCCTGAGGAAATGGGACAGTGTTTGGTGGTGGTAAACTGTTGTTCTCTTCTGCCCCGTGAAAGGGTGATGGAGAACAAAAAGTGGAGAAGGTTGGATTGAAAGTTGGGTTAATGAGCCTTTTTTTCTTGTGAGGTTTAAGCATCTAGACCATTTCCAATATGGTCATTCCTTGCAGAAATGGATTATAAGCATTTTTAATTTTATTTGTATCTCCAGCTGCAAAAACCTCATCATTAGGAAACAAATCTTTCCCCACTCTACTTTAAAGAATGGAGTTATTTCTCCTTTCTGAAGATCTTGAGCAAGTTCTGAAAAAAAAAAAAAAGTTTCCTCTCTTTTGACAAACTGCCTGCCCTGAAATTTTGACCTGGTTTGTTTTTGGAGGCCTGATGGCGCACGCAGTAGCTCTATAAATGTAGAATAGCCCTTGTGCATGTCCTGTCCAGGCCTGGCAGAGATGCCGGTTGTTCTTTTCCTCTTCCATAACATTTTATTCAAGGCCAGCTCCACCTCTGGGGAGAGAAGTTGGTCCACAAAGCTGGGCTCCTGCTGAGCTGCAGACATCTGCTGCTTGGGTTTATTTGGGTAAAATTAAAGGTAAACAGAGGGCCCTGTGCTTATACGTGATATTTAAAATAAAAGGGTGTAATCAAAGGACCTCTAAGAGTTCTTTAAGTTCCTGACATTTTGTGATTTCCTGTTAATGTTCTAACAGTGGTTAGAAGAAGCCAGTAAGATCCAAACGTCACAGTACCCGGGGGAACGTGGCTGAAGCACTCAACAGGAGGACCTCATCCTATCAGAATGTACACGAGACTCCAAGTTCATCTGCTATAATAGGTTAGCAGGCCAAATTCAGGCCGACCTTGGCATTCCCACGTTGTAGGATCAGGGGCAAATTACTTCCCCCAGCCTTAGTGTCCTACTGGGTGAATGAAGATGCTGCGAGCATTAGATTATAGGAGTGCTTAACATATTGTAAGATACTGATATTATTATTTTTTAGAAGGCTGGATTAAAAGGACCAAAAGGAAATGAAATGTAGAACTGGCTGCTGTGAGCCCTGTATGCTTCATCTGGGCTTGTGGTCAGATAAGGGAAGGAATTTTGGATAAAAGTAGAAATAAAAGCTGTGGGAGAAAGATGAGGAAGCAGAGAGAGAGGAGAGCTGGGACCTCTTCTGGAGAAACTAGTTTTCCGTGTGAACAGCGTGGGGAGCAAATATGGGAAGGCATGAGAAAACCCTGGAGGAGAAACCTGAGAAGTCAACTCTGCTAGGGGAATCCAGCAGAGAAGAGAATCTGACAGAACCTGGGCTTATGGTCTGAATACCTGCGGAGAGAAGTGTTGGCTGGGAGTGGAAAAGGGGACCTGGCAGGGAGGGCAAGACTGGGAACCCGTCCAAAGCTACCAGGCTGCCAGGCCGAGAGGGGAATCTGGAGCACCAGCTTGTTAAGCACCTGATTAATGAGTAAGCTGCTGGCTGGTTCAGGTAAGGGTGCACCTGTGATTTACCTAATCCCTCTAGAGCTGGCACCACGAGCTCCCCACACACACTTTGACTGAACCTGGATTGTGCCGAGCGGCCCTTGGAGAAAAGGACTCTTGGGAGACACTTTTTGTTTTTTTGTTTTTTCAAATCTGACTTTTTTTTTTTGGTTGTTCTTGCCCATTAACAGAAGTGGCAATAAAAACAAAACTACAAGTTGCTTCATAAACTTGGAAATTCTAGAAGCTATTAGGGAACAAAATGTGAGCAAAAGTTAATAGGCTATCATACGTTGTTATAGACTTCAGATGATCTTTCATCCTGAGGCCTTTCTTGTATAGTTGGGGTTTTATGTTTGTTAACGGAACTTTTTAAATTTTAATTTAAGTGTACCATGCATTCAGAAAATTGCCAAAAGCCTAAATGTGTAATTTGCAAAGTTCACAAATTGAAAACACTCCTAACACCAGCATTTGGATTAAGAAACAGAACAGGGGCAGTGCCCGGAGCCTTCTCCATGCCCCTTTCCCAGCATCAGCCCTCCCTCCTCTCAGAGTTTAGTTTTGCCCGCTTTGTTTTCCTTTTTCCCTTAAAAAATTCATTTTTGATTGTGGTGAAATGCACCAAACATAATATTTATCATCTGAATCATTTTAAAGTATACAATTCACTGGCATTAAGTATATTCACACTGTTGTGCAGCCACCACCTCCAGCCATCCACAGAATTCTTCATTTTGCAAAATGGAAACTGCGCTTTTTAGACACTAACTCCCTATTGCCCCTTTCCCCAGCCCTGGGCAATCACCATTCTGTTTCTGTGTCTATGGGTTCTATTAATCTGGGTATCTCATATAAATAGAATCACACAGTATTTGTCTTTTTGTGACTGGCTTATTCACTCTACATAATGTCTTCAAGGCTCATTCATGTTATAGTGTGTGTCAGAATTTCCTTCCTTCTTAAGGCTGAATCATATTCCATTGTATGTGTACGCCACATTCTGTTTATCCATTCATCTGTCGTTAGACACTTGGATTGTTCCCACCTTTTGGCTCTTGTGAAGAATCCTGCTGTAAATATGGAGGTACAAATATCTCTTCTAGACCCCGCTTTCAGTTCTTTTGGGTGTACACCCAGGAGTGGAACTGCTCGGTCATGTGCTAGTTCTATTTTTAATTTTTTGAGGAACCTCCATTCTGGTTTTCACAGATAGTTTTGCCCTTTTTTTGTTTGTTTTAAACTTCATATACATGGAACCATTCAATATACACTCTTTTGTCTGGCTTTTTTGGTTCAACGTTATGTTTGTGAAACTCGATTTTTGTTGCTATAATGTTTAACAGGCGTCCAGTGTTACAAGAATTTACAATGTACTTGATTTTTATTTGTGTGTTTCATATTCTCCCATATTTTATTAAGCTGTGTATTTTTATAGGTCTATTTTCTAGTTCTGTTATTTGGCTGTGTAGCATTTTGTTAAGAGTATTGAGTAGAGTAGTTTTAGATTTCAACAGATTAGCTTTCAACAGAAGCCTTTGCGGAACATGTCTGTGGAAGTTATGTCAGGTTCTGTGCTCCTGGTACCCCGTGGAGACATTAGCCACTTCATTTGGCTCCCTGTGTCTGCTGCTCTAATGGACTTCACAGCCTAAAGAGTCAGATAGCCAAATGAAGATTCCGGCACCACCCACGAGTTGGGCCTACTCCTACATGGCAAACGTCCTTTACATTTTCAGATTGGTTCTATAATTTTATGACAGAGTACTTTGATCAGCCCTTCAATTACCTTGGCTGATAACTACTACATAAGATAAGATAGCCTTGCATTTCTATACCTCCTGTAAACTTGCTTTTCTAACGAATCCTTTCATCCACATCCACCCAATTAAAAAAAAACTGCAGTTGGAATCACATATTTGCAGAACCCCTGAAGCACCTAGGAGTTTCATTGAATACTATCCTTTTTAAACAATTTCTGTAGAAAGCTCAGAGAGAAAAATATCTTGCAAATTAGATAATCTAATTAGTTATGTGTTAACCTCAAAACTTTTAACTAGGTCTTGTTTAAATGTTCCAGCAAGTTCCATGCTCATGGGAATAAGGGAAGTGTGTCCTCCCTTGGTCAGATGGAGCATGACAGCTTCGGAATAGTAAGAGTTTCCTAAGAGGAAAGCACTTCCAGGAATAGAGGTGAGGGCTTGGAGGTCCCGCTGCCGGCCCCACAGCGCCATCGGCCTATGAACCTCCTTCCAGGCTCTCTGCATATGATGTGTTTCGGTGGAGTTGGGGTCCTGGGGCTGAGGCCCTCCTCCGACACTAGGAATGTGACAGTGAGCAAGTCACTTGATCCCACAGAGTCTCGCTTTCTCCACTCATGAAACAGCATAATTTATAGATTAAACTGTATCTCATCTGTTTTCTTGCCTTTTTCTTTTATGCCTCCGTTCCCAGCAGGTCTTTGAGCTCCATATCTTGCTGGGAGGTTTGTGGTACAGGACTGAAGGCAGAGTTTGTCTGAATCCAAACCCACCCTGGTAGATTTTGTTTAGAAAGCTCAAAGTCCTTTAGGAGATAATGCTAGCTAGTGCCCTGAGGAGGGGTGGTGTGCGTGGGGAGTGGGGTATTGTGTGTGAGGGATGATGGAGGCTGGCACTTTCTGTTTTGTATTTCAGTGAGAGGAGAAAGCTGCAGAGCAGAGGGTGCTTTCTTGTGGCTAGAAAAGTGTTGGTGGGTTGGAAATTCCAGAGGGAGCCCCAAGAATTTGAGTCCTGTGCTGTCACAGTCCCAGCTCTCAGGAAGGTGGCCACACCGTGGTAGGAAATGGCTGCTTGGCTCTCTACAGGCAGCATGCCGACCTCTACAAGGCATCAAGCCAGCCATGGCAATGACATGTCAGGGATAAGCAGGGGGCAGAAAACAGGAGGGACCACCTCGAATGTTCTCCTTTGCTTACAACCCTGTGACCTTTACCTTTTGAATAACTGCAGGAGCTGGGGTGAGAAGGGATAGTGGCAGAAAGGGCTAAGGTTGAATTAATTGGATTTAATAAAAATGAAGAAATTAGCATTTCTTATGACCGAAGTTTCTGGAGCAAAATTCCTATTGGCCACAAAGAAATAAAATGGAGACATTCTCGTGTCCCGCTAATGTGGGAATTAAGGGAGCTGATGTATGTAAAAAGCACTTAGCAAACCTGGAAGCACTCCACCAGTTCCTAATAGGACGCAGCTCTCCTGGTTGCAGTGAGCACACAGGCCTCAGGCTCTCTTCAGGATGGGTGGAAGCGGAAAATTACCATGGGGAGGCAGGCTTCCCTGGGCTTCTGTGGGCGTGTCCAGGGCCTATTGCATCTATCAGCAGACCAGAGCAGGATGTTGACCGTTGGGGCTGCTTCCTCTGGGGGATGGAACAGGGCATGGCCCCTCGGTGCTGACACTGCAGATTCTGCTTCGTGTATCATGGAGAAGACAGACTCAAATGCATTTTGCGGGGAGCACTGGGCCTATTCTGACAGGATGCTATTTCCACATTCGGTCATGCCTCAGCTGTCTGGTCCATCACAACTACAGATTGTGCTAGAAAATGATTGCCTTGCTCCCGTGGTAGTAAGTCACTCACAGAAAATTGGAGGCCATGAGCAGGAAGGACCTTAGTCAGTGACGTCTACACCTGCCCTGACCAGTGGAAATCGAATGCTTCAATTCAAGCAACATATGTTATCTCCATCTTTTTAGTAGCCACATTGTAAAGAGCAAAAAATAAAAATAAGAGCTGAAATTAATTCTTATAAATTATTTTATGTAACCCAGTGTATTAAAAATGTTGTCACTTGGAAAGAGAACTGACTCTGGGTGGTGAGCACACAATGTGATATATAGATGATGTATTACAGAATTGTACACCTGAAATCTATGTAACTTTACTAACAAATGCCATCCCAATAAACTTTAATTATCAATATGGAACATAAATATATAATATATTAATATAAAATATTCATGAGATATTTTGTTATTTTTTGTTTATCATTTAAATGTTCAAAATCCAGTGTACATTTTATACCTTCAGCTCATCTCAGTTTGTACTAGCCCCATTTCACATGCTCAGTGACCACATGTGGCTTCTGGATTCAATATTGCAGGTCTATCCCAGTGGTTCTCAACTGGGTGCAACCTCCCTAACCCCTAGAGGGCGTTTGCCAATGTCTGCAGATATCTTTGATTCGCACAGCTGGAGGGGCTACTATTGGCATCTAGTGGGTAGACAGAAGGGATGCTAAATGTCGTACAATGCACACACAGGACAGCCCCACAGCAAAGAATTATCTGTCCCAAGATATCAGTAGTGCTGAGGTTGAGAAAACCTTGTCTAGACCAATCCCCCTTCTCCCTTCTTTTCTCACAGTGTTGGGAATGAGGCACAGAGAGCCAGTTAGTGACAGGGCAGGGGCTGACACCCAGGTCTCCTGAGTTTAGCCCCGGGCATTTCCCTATATTACCCATGGCCTCCTTTAGGCAGGTGATAGTAGCATGTGTTCCCAACCCTTGTTTCAGCATAGCTCAGTAGAAGAATATAAGTGACAGGACATAAGTCACGGGCAAGACACCAAACCCCCACAAAGTTCTACAGCACAAAAGTTGCTTTTGTGTTACATGGAAATTTAGGGAAAATTCATACACTTGTCAGAACCTGAAGACTAGCCCAAGAGACAAAAGAAATGCTGAAGACAGCGAGAATTCTCAGCTGACCTTGGGCCAGTTCTGAATGAGGCCTTCAAAGCATGAGGGGTCAGAGGGAGCATCACCCAATAAGACTGGGTTTTTTACTCAACTACAAGGGGACCCGGGACTGTTTTCTGAATGTTCATTTAAATGTTTACTCTCATCTGTCAACCAAAAGTACTTTCCAGGTACTGTAAGCCACAGCTTAGAAGTACAATGATCAGGTGTGTTTCCTTTACATGGGCTTTTTAGGGTTCCTTTCCAAAACACCCCCACCCTACCAGGTATGCAGATATAGACTTCTTGAAATGTTTGTAGAAACTGGTAGGAGAATGACTGAGTGAATGAATGAATAAATTGCATGAAACAGCTTCAGAAACAAACAAGACTTTCTTCCTGTTCATTTCAATGTTAAGCCACCTGTTTCTTTTATAGCTTTTCATGCCTGACCTTTGGCCTCTTTGCTGGTGCTGCTGCTTCTCACCCGATGTTCTGTGTCCAGCCCCATTCTGCATCCCTGAGTTTGTTTGTGGATGGCCTGATCCCACCTTGGGAAGTGACGCTGTGACAGCTCCCTCGATGCCTTCCTCCCCAGCTTTGGAACTGGCCTTTGGGGCTCCCAACTAAAAAAAAGGAAACAAAATTAAATCTCCTTTCCCTGTGTTCCATGCTCCTGGAGATGCTCAGACCTCACTTCCTGCACCTGTGACCTTGCGCCCGCCTTGAGCCTGTCCAACCTCCACGTGGAGAGGGTGCCCTTCCTGGGTGTTTCTGCTGACCAGAAGGCCTTCAGCCTATGCTGAGGCGTACTCTATACCTGTGGATATACTTGCTGGGTGACACACCATAGGCAGCCATTTGCCCACTCAGAGCATGTTTTGTTTTGAGACTGCTGCTTGTTTTTGCCGATCTTTACACATTTCACTGCTCATCAACTTACTAGAGGATGAAGAAGCAGAATTCAGATTGGCTCCAGCCGTTTTGTCATTAGCACATGTTGAGAACAGAGTTAGAAAGGAGCTTAGAGCTGTTTAAAAGTGAGAGTGGCGGAGAAGCGCTCACACATGGCTGCTTCCCTAGCCCAGTTTGTTTAATCGTGGCGGACTGCTGGCACTCTGGTCCCAAAGATGCCGAACGACACTTAGGAATTCCCAGCACTCCCACCTATGGTGGCATGCTGACCTTTCTCCCTCCATGGTCCCTATTTTTTTCATGCCACCAGGAGGAGATTGAGAAGTCTCTATCTCCACTGGGTGTGCAAGATGTTGGGTCATTAGGCTCCAGGACAATAGTCCCATCTCTGGAGGTGGGAACTATGATGCCTAAGCTGAGACCTGGTAGTTTGTCTCAGAATGACGAAAGAGCACATTACTTGGAGATGGATCAAACTACTTACTGATCACCACCTGTGAAGATGTTGGGGGAGGAAGAAACTTTCCTCTACCCTTTTAAGTTCTTCTGGCTGGTCTAATAATTAAATCAACATGAAACAGATTAACAAGAGAGAATAACCACATTTAATCACATACATATGTATGGGAACCCTGCATCCATGAAGGTTCAGGGACTGAAAGGGAAAATGAGGGTTATATGATATTCTGAGCTAAGGATGAGGTAAGGTGACTTGGGGCTTCAGAGGGGAGGAAGGTCATTCTCAGGATGATAAGAAGAGCAGATGTTCAGTAATTAGAAGTTTGCCCTGCCCAAAAATGTGTCATAAAAAGTTATCTCTGGCGATAACTCTTATTATGGTCAAGGCCTCAAATTTAAATTCTTTAAGGGAGAAGTAAAGACTTCTTGTGAGCCCGCAGGGTCTTGACTGCTTTCAACTCAGAATAACTCACATGCCAAAGTGGCACATCTTGGGGAGACCTCTTCTGAACCCCTTCAGGGACAAACTCCTCATCATGTGGAGTGGCTAGCTTCAAGGGCACAGCCACTGCACAAGCTCCTGGTTCTGTGCAGGGGCCCAGTGTGCTCATGGGGTTGTTACATCCACAGAGAGGAGGCTGTCCTGTGCACGGATCTGAGCCCTTTCTAGACACTGAGAGCTGCTCTCCTTAGAAAACTAAAGGATGGCTTTTGAAAACCATTTTTCCTCTTTCTTGTCTCCTCATTATTTTATTTACTTTAAACGATATACACAATGTCTTTCTTAAATGAGATGAAGTCCAGAATCCAGGCATGTTTTAAGCATGATGGGTTTCTGCAGCTCTCTCCTAAGAACTCTGTTTCCTCTCAACTATCTCGTGGCTCTTGTTAGCTGGAGCACAGCCCTGTGTGTGGAGGGGCAGCTGCTCTTTTGCCCTCAGCATCTCTGGGGCAGCTGGGCTTGGGCAGGAAGTGGCAGACAGAGGATGCTTCCCGGCTGCTGTCCAGCTGTTGGCAAACCACCTCTCAAACAGGCAGCTCCTGCAGCTGGCCCGGGTTGCATGCTATTACGCAACCTGGCCTGGTGCTGCAGACAGATGCCGGGACCAATGTGAAGCCTATAATGCAAACACTACAATTAACAGGAGAATGTGTTCACTTTGCTCCAGGTCCTGCTTTCCTGGTCATATTTGCTGACCCAGCACATCACTTTAGCTGAATATTAATGAAAACATTTTTGGACAGAGATGAGTGTCCTAGGTGCTTTCATGAAACTGATTTAAGAGTGTTGTTGACTCAGGTTCTCAAATGAGACACAGTGCTTACTCTGGTGGGTGTGGAGTGGCTATTTAATCCTGGAAGGGGACAAGAGAAGTTAATGTCAAAGGAGTGTCACTTTTCACTTTTTCTGCTCCATCTGCTGGCTCTGTTGGCTTTATTTTTATTTTAAGAGACAGCATGGTGTTTTGGTGGAGGGCAAGTTCCCAGGACAATCATTTTCAGAGGGAGAATTTGGGGATAATGGCACAAGGAAAACCTTATGTTCCAACTGCATTTATTTTTCTGGGCTTTTTTTCTATTGTGGCTTAAAAAGTTGGAAGTTCAGACACCCTTAGGAAGACAGGCATTTTGCTTTGATGGTACACGAATGGATCTTAAAACCATCCTAGCTTGTCTGTGTTGGAGAACTGGGAAGCCAAACAGAGCTGTAAAAACTGTTCCGTGCAGTGCAATCACTCAGGCTGATGCTTCTGCCGCCAGTGGGCCCTCTTTGGAACAGCATTTGTTGAATCCTGGCGCTTGCAGAGGTTACTGCAAGTCATTGCTGCTCACTTTGCACGCCTCGCAGCATCTCCCGAAAAGAAAACACACTCAGATGCTGGGTCTGGCCTTTTTCTCCTGTGTAGTTGCTACACCCCTGCTTTGCTGTCTTTTCGCTTTCCCCTAGAGCTGAGCAGAGCAGCTTTGGTTTGGGCAGCAGCAGGAAGCATCTCACAGACGCCTAATCACCAGTGTGCTTTTGAAGGAGGAAGTGGTGTGGGAAGGCTTGAGTTTCCCCTCTGTCGTTCTACTCAGCTGCCCTCATCCCCCAGATCTCTTCTTGGCACTTATCTCATTTCCCAACAGATTTCCAAACATAAGACTAAATTCAGATCATCAAAGAGCTTTGCTTGGGGAAGGCATATGCTAATGAGGAGCTTTGCTCCATAGATTTCTTAGGGGGGCCGCCTTTACTTGCTCTGCCCAGACGGCATCCCCTTTCTCCCCTCCCACCTTCCCTGATCTGCGATACGATACATCGGAAAAGCAAGGGGCCTGTTTGCCGTTCTCTTTCAGCACTCCAACATTTATCAGAAATCCAGAAGAGCTCAGATGGTCACGTGGCTCCTGCCTGATATGGACACGTGGGGAATGGAAGAATTAGGACTTCAGTGCCCCCAAGAGGTGGTACAAGTTGAAAACATAATTAACTGGAAAAAAAAAAGTTTAGATTGTTTAGATTAATTCCCAAGCGACCAATTTATAGAATTTTCAGAGGGGTCAGGAATTCTCTGTAAGCCTCTGCTTTGGATAGGAGATGAAGCTGATAGTGTCCTTGAGTTCAAAGAGCACATGATCCGGAAGGAGATGAGATGTGTGCCCACATAGCTGGCAGGTGAGAGACCCCTGAATGAGCTAAGCCTTCCTGATCCCCTGGTTTCCAGCCTTTCTCAGCAGGGGATGAACACAAAGCACCACATGTCAGTCTCCAGTGGTCTTGAAGAGTAAGGAATGTTTTTACTGCAAAATTCTTGAGGGGGCTGTGAAGGAGTGAAGGATGGGGTATTCCATGGTCCCACAGAGTGACGACTTTGGAAAAAAGAAACCGTTTACCCATCTACCCATCAGGTTCCAGGCTTACTGGTAGTAGCTGTAACGTTCTGCCCTTTTAGAGGCAAGGCTCCTGCTGCTTGGCTGGCTCATTAGTCCCTCTCTTTTATCAACCTCTCACCACATTTCCTCCACCCGCAGCCCCACAGATGCTTTCTTTACTTCTCTGCCTGATTGCCTTCAAAGGGCTCTTGTCAGGAGCTCCTTGGCCCCTCTCAGTTCCTTCACAGGTTCTTTTCTATCACTTCTCCCACCAGCCAATGGAGCGCTGGTGGGCAGAGCAGACAAAGGGGCCTCTGACTGATAACAACCTCTGTGCACTCATTCTTGTGATCCCCATAAGACTCACAGATGATCCCCTAGTTTACCTGTGACAAGACCAGGCATAGACCCTCCAAATTCCCATCTTTGTTTCCTAAATGATTGGCTGAAATATTTTTGTCTCATACCTGGCAAGTCACAAAATAGACATTTCTTGTTCAGCTAACTGACAGACCCCCCCGCAATTACAAAAATATCATAACTGTAAAATCATCCACCTGTGACTTGTCTACTCCTCCCTATAAATGTCTAGGCAAAACCAGTGCTGAGACCCTCAGATCTGGGGTGCTCTCCATACTGGAATTGTCTGAATAAAACCCATGCCCACCTTGTTTGTTTTCCATTTTTCATATTAAAAATTATCATTTATTGAGTACTTACTATGGGTTAGGCACTGTTCTAAGGACAACACAGGTATCGTCTCATTTAATCCTCACAACAACCTTATGAGGTAGGTATTATGTTTTCTCCCACTTTTCAGAAGAGGAAAGAGAACTTCAATAACTTGCCTTGTGTCCCATGAGAAAAAATGGCAGATTTGAAATTCAAATGCAGCATTCTTTCTCTACAGTCTGAGCTATGGCTAAAAATTCTCATACATTAAACATTAATGGATTTGTTTTTTGCCATACGAATAACAGAGCTTGAAAGTACTCCAGAAGGCCAGGAATTAAGAGATTGAGAAAGGCTTATGAGAAGGTAGAACTTCAGGAGTGTGTTGAAGGCTGGAAATGCCTTGCTGAGTAGAGATGGAGAAGGCCAAGAATAAGCTCCATGTCCAGCAGACAATTAGAATTGGGCTCTGGACTCAGGGGAGTTTTGGGGGAAAAGATGCAGACTTAGGAATCATCTGTGTGAAAGTGATGAGGGACATTGAAAGAGCCTTTTCAGAGTAGCAGTAGAAAAGGCAAGCAGCATAGACTACTTTTTCAATAAGTGTGATAGCAAAGGAATGGAGAAAAATAGGAAAATAATTGAGAGGTCGTCAGGTTAAGCAAGTGCCTAAAAAATACATGTAATGGTAACATCTGTAACCCATAGAAATATATACTGAGCTTTCCTATTTTCCAAGCACTGAGCTAACCACAACCTTATTTGATTCCCCCTCCCCCCTCCAGATCTTATGAGGTGGGTACTGTAACCATCTCTGTATTAGATGAGGAAATTGAAGCTCAGAAAGGTTAACAGGAATTTGCAGGATACAAAGCAACTGGAACTCTCACACACTGTGGATGGGGGAATACACACTAGTCTGTCCTTATCCATGGTTTCGCTTTCTGCAATTTCAGTTATCTGTGGTCAACTGCAGTCTGAAAATATTAAATGGAAAATTCTAGAAATAAACAATTCATAAGTTTTAAATTGCACACCGTTCTGAGTAGGGTGATGAAACCTTGCAATGCCTTGCTCCATCCCACCAGCGACCTGAATTATCCCTTTGTCTCAATGCTGTATATGCTCCCTGCCCATCAGTCACTTAGTAATCTTATGGTTATCAGACTGGTTATCAGAGAGAGAAAGAGAGACCACATTCACATAACTTTCATTATAGCACATTATTATAATTGTTTTATTTTATTGTTAGTTATTATTGTTAATCTCTTACTATGCCTAACTTATATATTGAACTTTATCATAGGTATGTAGGTATAGGAGAAAACATAGTATATAGAGGGTTTTAGACATCCACCAGGGGTCTTGGGAGGTATCCCCTGCAGATAAGGGGTGATTAATGTACATTGGTACAATCACCTTTCAAAAAAACTTGGCATTTAAAAAATAAAGTTAAATATACACTTACCATAAGACCTGGCATTTGCTCTCTGAGGAATTCATTCTTTCTAAGAGAAATGAAAACATGTTCACACAGGGACTTGACCACCAGTGTTCATAACACTATTATTCATAGTAGCCCCAAAATGGAGACCACCCAGTTGTCCATCAGTAGGTGACTGGATATACGAGTAACTATTTTGCAATAAAAAAAAACAAACTACTGAGATGTAATCACTATGGATGATTTGCAAAAGCATTATATTGAAAGAAAGATGCCAGATACAAAAAAATTACATACTGCAGGATTTTGTCTCTATCAAACTCTTGAAAAGATAAATCTAATTTATAGTGACTGAAAGCAGATCAGTAGTTGCCTGGGGCTCAGCACAGAGGATTGGCTGGGGAGGGGCCTTATAAGAATATTTCTGAGGTGATGAAATGTTCTTCACTTTGATTGTGATGGCTATACAGGTATACATTTTTCAAATAGGAGCATTTTATTATAGGTCAATTATATCCCAATAAAATTAATATAAACTTAAAAACCAAAAATGAATGAATGACATGTACTGACATGGGGTACTTTAAAAACAGGTCACAGAAAAAAAAGCCTAGAATTACATTCAAAAATAATAAAATCTCAGTTTCCTATCTATGTAAATGTGTGTTAAAGGATCCAGGAAAATCATAACAAAGTGATATCTGGATGTTACCCAAGAGGAAAGGAGTGAGATGTAGGGGGATTTTTCACTTACCATAAGTATATGCAGTGTGATCAAAAACTATGGTGAATGTTTAAATTAAAAAAAATTATCACAGTAACAGACACATTGCCATTAATTTCCCTCAAAATAGTCCCTCTCATTTTGAACACACTTATCCCATCATTCTTGCCATTTTCTGAAGCAGTTCTGGAAGTCCTTTTTCGTGAGTGTCTTTAGTTGCGCTATTGTGGCTGCCTCAGTGTCCTGAATCATTTTGACTTTGGGGAAGAGACAGAAATTGCACGGTGCCAAATCTGGTGAATAAGATGGATGAGGATACACCATAAAGATTTTTTTTTTTTTAAGATTTTTTTTATTGGGGAAGGGAACAGGACTTTATTGGGGAACAGTGTGTACTTCCAGGACTTTTCCCAAGTCAAGTTGTTGTGCTTTCAATCTTAGTTGTGGAGGGCGCGGCTCAGCTCCAGGTCCACTTGTCGTTTGTTAGTTACAGGGTGCACAGCTGACCATCCCTTGGGGGAGTCGAACCGGCAACCTTGTGGTTGAGAGGATGCTTCAACCAACTGAACCATCTGGGAGCTCAGCGGCAGCTCAACTCAAGGTGCCGTGTTCAATCTTATTTGTAGGGGGTGGAGCCCACCATCCCTTGTGGGACTCGAGGAGTCCAACGGGCAACCTTGTGGTTGAGAGCCCACTGGCCCATGTGGGAATCGACGTTAGGAGCCTTCAACGTTAGGAGCATGGAGCTCTAACCACCTGATCCACCAGGCCGGCCCCCACCATAAAGTTTTTATTTGACAGAAATTACCATACCAGAAGTGATGTGTGACACGGAGCCTCTTCGTTGTGATCAAGAAATACAGTGAATGCTGCTGTCAAGTGCCATCCAATGGAAAGGCAGGGATCTTCAATACGTGAAGCGGCCCGTTGAACCTTTTTAACCTTTTTAAGTGCGTGACAAGTTTCAGCTTCTTTGGTGCAGTCAATCGGGTGTGAGCCACAGTTGAGAGAAAGTATGTTCTAAAATGTGCCATAAATCATCCTCCATAATGACAATGCTCCATGTCACACATCGCTTCTGGTATATAATAATTTGTCAAATAAAAATATTATGGTGTGTCCTCATCCACCTCATTCACCGCATCTGGCACCATGTGACTTCTGGCTCTTCCCCAAAGTCAAAATGATTCAGGACATTGAGGCAGCCATGACAGCGTAACTAAAGACACTCACAAAAGAGGACTTCCAAAACTGCTTCAGAAAGTGGCAGGAACGATGGGATAAGTGTGTTCCAAGTGAGGGGGACTATTTTGATGGAGATTAATGACAATGTGTCTTTTACTGTAACAATTTTTTAATTTAAACATTCGCTGTATTGTTTGATCACACCTCATATGTATGTTCACTCTGCATTGTTAGGTTTTAATAATCAGTATGTGTGTACTGTTTGTGTACTGGCTCTTTAAAAAGAATAGAACACACACACACACATACACACACACACACACAAACACACAACCACACATAGGCACTTGTTCCAAATCACACGGTGCTGAGGCCACTTCTGACTCCAGAGCCGGAAGCTAAAAGCCACTAGGGCTGAAGGCTTTGCTGTGAAGGAGGAACACAGTTGTCTTTTCACCAATTCCAGGCACAGGACACCAGGCTGAAGGGGCAGGGGTGGTCCAGCAGCCACTTTGCATGTTCTTTTGGGCTCTGGCCATGGAGGAGTCTTGAAAGGTCATGTGGAAGCATAAGCCAGTGTTGAGGGATGCTTGAACTCTCATTTTCCCGTGATATTTGGCTACAAAGCCAAAATAACTGTGAACAGTTTTTCTTGATACGTGTTTTCTAGTGATAACCAGATAATTCAGTTTCCCTTAGATCACTGGAATTGTGCCCCTCAGGGAACATCTGGCAATGTCTAGAGACACCGGTTGTCCCAACCTGAGGGAAGGGATGCTAGAGATCAGGGATGCTGCTCAACATCCCACAATGCACAGGACAGCCCCACAGCAAGGCATTATCCTGCCCAAAATGTCAGCAGTGCTGAGGCTGAGAAACCCGGAAGTAGACAACACAGCTTCTATAACACTCTCCCATCTTACTAAAGAAATAGAAAGAAATCATCCAGTTTACTTTAGTGATGGAAGTTGATAGTTACAGTAGTGTTTTGTCTTTAAATTTTATGAGTTGTAGTGTGGAAATAGAAACAGAACAGTTGTCTTCCTATCTTGTTTCTGGAAAAAAGTTGGTCTTGGGCAAATAAATACATGAAGGGTGACTCTGTTTGGTTAGGGATTGTGCTGGAAGAGAACTTGGCTGGGGACACAGGGCCGTGGGTTCCAGTTTGGGCTCCTACATGCATTTGTTGCTGCTTTTGGGAGTGCTGCACTCTGGGGGAAACAAAAGCATCTTCAGCTCTGCTCTGGCCCCAACGGTTTTTATTCTCTAGCAAGTCTATGCATGAGTCAGTTTGCAGAGCTGCTAAATCACAACAAATATAATGGAATAAGGATGAAGAAACCACTACAGTTTTGCCCTTCCACTCCCAGCATGTACTCCCCGTGTGACCGGCTTCCTCTCTTGTAGCTGAGAAAGGAGGAGGTTGGACAAGCAGGAAGGCTGGCCAGGGGTGAAAACCTGGCACGGAGACTGGTCCTGTGAGAATGGGCAGGGTAGAGGGAAGTCTGGGGTGCTTGTTTCCACAGTGGGGAGCAGTGGTTTGCAAGTATTTTTAAGAGAGAAATGGTGACAGACCTGTGACATTTTGATGCCACCCTTTGAAAAGATCTATACTATTTTCCTGGGATGAATTATAGGTCAATTGTGATATTTCTCATTAGTGTAACTCCAGCAGCTGAATTTTTTTTCCAATTTTCATGAAAAAAATTTGAGTTGCTTTGTTTTCAGAAACAGGTAAGAATAGGTGATTCAAAAATATACATATTAAATCCTTTTTATAGGAAATCCATGCACATGGTAAGAAGTTTAAATATTAAAAAGCGTATAGAATGAAGACTAAGTCTTCCTCTTAGCTCTGGGATAGATAATCCTTGTTTTCTTCTCAAAATGGTCTTGCTTGGTGGGTAGTGGGGAGAGGAGGGGAACGGAAATGAAGAATTAGTAAGAGTTGCTGCTTTAGGGGAGTCAACACCAATCCAAGGAGGCTCATTTCTTATGACAGCTTAGGAAACGAGGACGGGCCACCAGCCAGAGGCCGGATGGGAGAGCTTCCTGGAAGATGGCATTCTATCCTGGACAGACATTCACAGGGCAATAAACTAATGCACACAACTTAGGTGGTTGCCCTGCTGCTTTGTTGATAAAAGAGGGGCGAAAAATCAAGGGATAGGAACAAGGCAAGAAATTAAGGATTTGGAGTTACAGGCTGGAGTTTTACTGGGTTTTCCTTTGGAATAATTCATTCAGGTATGTTAACCAACCACTTCAGTCTTTCCTTCTATGTCATCAGTTTCAGAGCAAGTGGTTGGCTATTCCAGGGAAGTAACACAAGTTAGAAAAAACAGGATAGGATTCCTTGGTCTTGTGTTTTCGTAGAACTCTATTGGTTTCTTTTTGTGTTCAAAGCAAGTTCTGGTTTGGATGGAAAGTGTGGCCGCTAGGGGTTGTGTGTGCCCCCACTTACTCAGCATAGGCTTAGCATGCTTACCTTGAACCTGCTTTGAGTCTCACTGGACTCCCACTAATCATGGGTCTGCTGGGGCTCTGTTCTCAGGGGACATCATGGACACTATATGTGAGTGGGTCAGCAGGGAAAAGCAGACATGCGTATTGTATATAACGCCTCTGCTCACGTGCATGCTCCACTGTCCTATGGGACTTAACTCACAAAACGCAAGTTCAAAGATACGATTATTAAGAATTTCAAGATGGCAACAGCAGAGCCAAGTGCAGGGTCGTTCTCAGCACAAGGCCCTGTGAAACTGCACAGATTGATGGCCCATGAAACAAGCCTTGCAGATCTGCTTGTGAAGCCAGGACTGCTGAGGGGTCTTACAACGTGAGATGAGCTGCCAGAGGCCAACACAGATACCCTGATGATGGTGGAGACAAGAGCTGTAAGAAACTTGGTTCCTGATGACATTGTGGAATCATGGTTTTGATTCCCTTGAAACTCATTGGACTTCTTATCATCTGAGATACATTATATATATATTTATCCTTAAAATGTATACACATTTTAAGAAAGGAAAACTGTATTAAAATTGTAATATGCAATATATACCGATAACAAAAGATGAATACAAGTCACATTTGATTTTTGCAATTACAAGGGGTGCTCAAAGTGGTTACCATCAGCGTCCAGATACTTCTGATTTCGGTGAACTACTGCTTGAGCAACGTTTACCAAAGTGTCCACTTGTATACATTTTTTTTTAGCACCCCTGGGGTATGTATGTGGTGTGTGTGTGTGTGTGTGTGTGTGTGTGTGTGTGTGTGTGTGTGTATAAATATTTTCAACTTCAGTTGACAAAATGTCCTTGCTTTTAAAGATGGCTTGAACTGAATGTTCTGTTACTTGCAGTTGAAAGTATTTTAATGTATACAGGAGGACATTCTGTCCATAATGAGTAATTGCCACACTGCTTTCCCTCCCTTTTTCTTACCTGGCTGCATGTCTTGTTCCCTGCTGTTGACAAAGGTGGATAGGGGCCACCTACTTAATCCTGATAAGACTTTGGAACTTAAAAGCTAAAGAAGACTAGTGGGGCCAAGCTTGCAATCAGGCCCTGCAATCAGATTCCAGATGGGTGCCATTCCGAGCAATTACCTCACCAGACATTTGTCCTTAAAAAGCTGCGTTTCCATGTACTGCCCTCCTTAGGTAGATGGTTACCTTGTAAGAATCACTTGTGACCTGAAGAAGTGGTAGTTCAGTCACACCCAAAGTTAAGTTAACCCACTGAGTCTCACTGTCTCTCTGTGTTAGTTCCTCATGCTTCCAACTAACTTCGGGGTCATTCAGTTTAAGAGGTAAACAAAATAACAGTAAAAAAATAGCAAATCTGACTCTCAGAATGTGACTTCAGAAAACATTAGCTAGGCAACAGAGTTGTAGCAAATTGTGGCAGATAATTAGACAATTCTACCAGCCTGTTAATGTTTATTAATCTTTCTTGGACTGGGTAAGTGACTACATATGCCAAGATTGCTTTAATCATAGTACAAAGGCCTCTGGGAGATACTGTATAGACTAGTCTTACAGACTCCAAGCCCTGCCAATGGCCTGAGACATGTTACTAATGTTACAGTTGAAGAATATTTAGAGGTTGTGAACACAAGTAGTTGGAAAATGCTAATGCAATCACGTGCTACATAACAATGTTTCGGTCAGTGATGGACCACATATAGGACGGTGGTCCCTTAAGATTGTAATGGACCTGACAAATTCCTATTGCCTGGTGGCATTTTAGCCATTGTAACATCGCAGTGCAACACATCACTCACGTGTCTGTGGTAACGCTGGTGTAAACACACCTACTGTGCTGCCAGTTATATAAAAAAGTACAGCACATACAGTTATGTACAATACATAATACTTCACAATGATAATAAACAACTACCTCACTGATTTATGTGTTTACTATACTGTTTATCATGATCTTACAGGGTACTCTTTATAAAAAACATTTGTGGTAAAACAGTATGCTGTGACACAACAGCAGCAGCTCTCTACATCTCGTGTTTACTGCATCTCTTGATTGCATTATTTTCTCTTGTGCTTGATTTAATCTCCTATTCTTCATCACAGCCCCTAAACATACAAAATCAACTGCTAATGTTGCCAGTAAGAGTGGATTGACCAGGAAACAAAAGTAAAAGTGATTAAGGACTACAAAGGTAGAAAATCAGGGATGGTTATTTCTTGACAGTCAGGAATGTCTCATTGCAGCCTAGCCATGATCTTGAAGAACAAGAACAAAGTGATGGAAGTTATTAAAGAATCTGCTTCCCTGAAGGCAACGAGACTAACAAAGATTCGAGACGGGCCCATATCAGACATGGAGACTTGTAACAACTTGGACTGAAGAGCAGACACAGAAGCGTATCCCTCTCAGCATCAGGGTGATCAGGCCAAAGCAAAAAGTTTGTGATGTTGAAAGAAAAGATTGGACCCAACTATAATGTTGAATTTACTGCTACCCTAGGTGGCTTAAAGGATTCAAGAATTGTTATTTATTACATAATGTGAAAGTGAGCAGTGTGTCTTTAAGTGCTGACGTGAAGGCAGCTGAAGAATTTTTGGAAACTCTAGATAAGCTGATTGTGGAAGAACATTACTTGACAGAGCAAATATTCAATATGGACGAAAACTCCGTATTCTGGAAACAGATGCCTGAAAAGACTTTGATCCAGAAGGAGGCCAAGTCAATGCCAGGTTTCAAGGATTTTAAGGGCAGGATAACAGTCTTGCTTGGGGGCACTGTTGCAGGCTACAAGTTGAAACCCTTTGTGATCTGGGACAGTGAAAACCCCAGGGCCTTCAAACATATCAATAAGCGCACACTGCCAGTGTACTACAGGAGCAATGAGAAGTCACGGATGACTCAGCTCCTCTTCCAACGTGCCTGCCAGAGTTTCCATGCCAGAGAAATGGAGAAGTACTGTTGGGAGAATAACACACCTTTCAAGATTTTGCTGATTGTTCATGATGTTTCCAGACATCCTTCTTCTTTTGGTGATCTTTATCCCGATATCAAAGTAGTTTCTCCCTCCAAACTCCACCTCTTTGATCCAGCTTTTAAAGCCTACTACCTGAGGAGGACCCTTGCTGAGGCTATTGCTGCAACTGAGGAAGAGACTGAGAAGATACTGATACAATTCTGGAAGGATTGTGACATCTGTGACTGCATCAAGGACCTTGCTTGGGCTCGGGGTGACGTCACCAAGGACTGTATGAATGGCACTCAGGAGGTTTATCCATGACTTCAAAGGGTTTGCCAAGGATGAGGACGTTGCAAAAATCCACAAGGCTGTGGTTGAGAGGGCAAACAGCTTTAACCTGGTGTGGATGAAAACAGCATGGAGACACTCCTAGCAGGGGTTCCTGAGGGAGTGACTAATGAGGAGTTGGAAGTGGAATAGGAACACATAGCTGAAGAAGAGGCAAGAGAAAAGGAAATCGCAGAAGAAAAAGGAGAACCCCCAAGAACATTTTCAGTGAACGGTTGAGGAGCAGCTTTTTCAGACCTCAATAAGTTCCTTAAAATGTTTGAAAACATGGACCCCCAACACCAAAAGGTTTCCATTAATAGAGAGAAATATGCATGGTGCATTAACTGGTTACAAGCAAATCTATGACAAAAAGAAAAACCAAGGAAACCACCCTGGACACATTTCTGAAAAGAGTGACACCTCCTCAAGGAGAGCCTCAGGCAGGTCCTTCAGGAGGTGTTCCAGAAGTCAGTGTCATCATAGGAGACGACAGCTGTGTGTGTCATTGTCCCTGAAGACCTTCCAGTGGGACAAGGTGTGGAGGTGGAGACAGTGATATTGATGGTCCTGACCCTGTGTACGCCTGGGCTCGTCTGTGCGTGTGTCTTAGTTTTTAACCAAAAAGTTTAAAAAATAATATAAAATAAATAGAAAAAAGCTTATGGAATAAGGATATAAAGAATAAAAATAATTTTGTACAGCTGTACAATGTGTTTATGTTTTAGGCTAAGTAGTGATACGAAAGAGTCCAAAATTTTTAAGTATTAAAACATTCATAAAGTAAGAAAGTTACAGGAAGATAAGATTAATTTATTATTGATGAAAGAAAAATATATTTAGTAAAATTTAATGTAGCCTAAGTGTGCAGTGTTTATAAGGTCTACGGCAGTGCGCAGTCACCTCCCAGCCTTCACACTCACTCCCCACTCACACACTGACTCACCCAGAGCAACTTCCAGTCCTGCAAGCTCCATTCATGGTAAGTGCCCTATACAGGTGTGCTATTGTTTTTTATACTACATTTTTATTGTACCTTTTCTATGTTTAGATTTGCAAATACCTCTGCATTACAATTACATACAGTATTCAGTGCTGTATAGGCTTGCAGCCCAGGAGCAGCAGGCTACCCCATGGAGCCTGGGTGTGGAGTGGGCTGTACCATCTAGGTTTGTGTAAGTGTCCTCTGTGATAAAATCACCTAACGACACATTTCTCAGAACATATCCCCTTGTTAAGCGATGCATGACTGTATTGAAAGTTTGACAACATTGTTATCAACATTCTTTAGTGCCTGCAATTCTTCGAATCAAAGATGTTTATGGCTGCAAAAGTCCCACAGAGGTTACCTGGCTTAGCCCTACCATAGAGGTAATTGAGAAACAGGTATGGTTTGCTCAAGGTCAGCAGTCTGTGCCAACCTGGGAGGAGGTGTTTGAGTTTCCTGCCCAGTGCTCTCTCCCACATCCCACCCCTCCTTTGCTGTTCACCCTAATTTATTGCAGGTCCTATTTGTGCAGTCGCCTCTAATTGGTTTATGATCACATGACATTCTCTTCAGGATAAGATTACACTTTTTTCCCACGTTACTTCCCCATCCTCTCCCCTCTCCCTGAATGCTGCAAAGTTGCCGCTGCAGAGTCTCCAGCTGAAACCAGTTAAAAGGGACTTCCTGCCAAGTGACTTTTGCCCAGACAGTGGGTCGGAGGAGCTGGGGATGAAGGAGGGTCTAGGCCGTATTCTTTCTGAGCTGTTACACATCACCCTGGAGCTAATTTTGTCAGGCTCAGAAATGTGCCCACGTTACTCTGTAAACACTCAATCACAGAATGTCAGCTTTACACACTTAGAATGTAGTCCTGTGCTTCTCTGCCTGTGCTCCAAGGACACTTAGAGGTACTCTGGGGGTGCTTTCTGTTTGACCTCTAAGAGCAGGCAGGCTGGGATGCTGAGCAGACCCTGACTTAGGCCTTTGTCGTGTGAGGTGGCCTGCGGGGTCTCTAGTCCCACTCCCCACATAAGAACGCAGGATATGGCTAGGCCAAAAAGGAACACCCACGGAGCCATAGGTAGGGGAGTCATACCACTATGGTCTCACTGGAGGCTGGATCCACACGACATGCGACCTGCTGTCTGCTTTTCTGCCTGCGAACCGACCGACTCGACTCTCGACTCCCCAACCAGCGCAGCCGGGGAAGTTATATCAGTGGCCAATGGCCAACAGGTAACAGCTGATGGTCAATTAGCCACAGCTGATGGCCATCCACTACCTGAGCCAGCACCTTTCCATGTGAGGCTGAGAGCCTGGAAACTGCTCTCTGGGACTCTGTCTCCACAGCCTCCATCCCCTCCCCTGAGTTTTTTCTTCAATTGGGGGTTCTGTGTAAGATTCTTGTGAAGAAAGGGTTTTGATGCTACAAAATGTTTACAACTATGAATCTAGTCCAGCTCTCTCTTTTTAAAAATGGAGAAAACTGAGGTTCAGAAGGAGAGAAGAGGAGGCTGTAATCGTTCCGTGCAAAGCTGTGCAACCGGTTAGTGACAGGGCTGAAAACCTGGTCAGCAGACTCTCCCCAGTAACTTGTAGCAACGACCAGGCCCGTCTAAGGAGCTGCGTTTTTTCCTTGATTGAGAAGTTGAGCTATTGGAACCAGCTCTATCAAGGCTGCTTCTCTGGGAAAGGAAAGGGACAAAATCAGTACTTATGAAGTGATTACTCTGTAACAGATGCTGAAAATATAGACATTCTCTTGTTCAGAACAGATTTTTTGGACACCATGTATGCCAGCCACTTGGAACAGAGACTACCCCTGCCTGCCATGCACATTCTTTCCTTTAAGCCTCACGACAAGGCAGCAAGAGAAGCTGTAACATGTTTCAGAGGTGAAAGCTCCGAGAGCGTAAGTGACTTACAGGGTAGCACACAGCTGGTAAGGGGCAGAGCCACATCTGAACTGACATCTATTGAACTCCACATCTGCTGTGCTGGGCCACATCGCGTCCTAATATTCTTTTTATTTTTTTAAAGGCTCAGGAAGTCAGCTGCTGCCAGTATCATTGAGCCTTCCAAACATTTGGTACTCCATCCAATGAACACACAAAAACCTTGAGTTTTCCGTTATCTATTTGGAAAGGGGTAGGTCTCCCCTCCATGCCTGCTCCCTGGGTGGATGGTCTTTCTTAAGTGGCATTCCCCCATTGTCCCAATCTGTCTGCCTAGTCAGGCTTTCATGATTCACCCACATGCAGCTGAGCCCGTGTCCTGCTCATAGTGGAAAACATTGCTCATTCAGCTGCTCAGCTTCAGGGTGGGTCTTGGAGCAGCTGTCCCGAGAGGATATGGGCAAGGCTGAACGCTGTGATGCGAGTGTGAGAGATGGAGAGATAACAGTCATGTGCCATAGAGGGAGAAAGTGTTTCTGTGCAGCAGGGGGCCAACCTTTGGTGGTGCAAGAAATTTCCAACTGTCCTTGTCTCTCAAAAGACAGTTAATCTCAAAAGAGTACTGGCAACGTCTGAAGATATTTCGGCTCTGTCTGGCCATAATTCAGACTTCTTCCAGCTAAATATCCTTCACCGAGACCAGGAGTTGTTTTGAATCAATTGGACTGATGTGGGTGCCAGGAGGAGAGTGGATGATGCAAAGAGAATGGGAAGGGAAGCCCGGGGTTTGTGCTGAGTCTGCTGGGAGGTGTGAAGACAGCCATTGCTCGGAACATTGGCGTTTTCAGTTGTAGTACCTGAGATCTTCTTCCCTTGCTCTCAGGGGGTGCTGTTGTTAAAAGTCAGGGGTAGTGATAGTCTGATGGGGACTGACCGGGCCATGGCCATGTGGTCTGAATATTAAGGCTTGTACTTGAGGCTTGCTTAGCAAGCTATAGAGGTAAACACGGTGTCCCTCAATTTAAAAATTAAACCATACATCTTCATGAAAATGTTTGAACTTAAATAGTAAGCTGAGTAAATTATTCCAAGTGAGCCCAAACAATTATGAAGGAATTAAGACCACAGCATCTTTGGACATAATTCTCGTTAATTTTTAACTAGTTGCTAACTTACGATCATCTTCTCTCCCACTGGAAAGATATAATTTTCTATATTACTTCTAAAAAAGAATGAAGCACTTTCTTCTCCAAGGCAGCTCAATCTGAATATTCCATTCATTTTTAACAACTTTTTAGCAGAGACACGGCAACCCTCAACAAACTCCCTGTGGGCAGGAGTTCAATGTCAATAGTGAGACCTGGGAGTGGGCCTGGAGGCTCTGGACAGCAGAAGGGGTTGGAACTGCTGTGGTTTGGCTAGCAGCAGTGGCTGCTATACCCACCTCCCGAATACCTGTGGGTGCCCCCTGATGCCCACCCCAGGCCAGGTTCTGTAACTACGTGGGCACATGCCTGAGGCAGGGGCCAGCTGGTCCCTACTTTCTGAGCATAAGTGGAGGAGCAGAGGGAATGCACAATAAACACAACATTCTATGTTTTTCTACTGTTCTGACCTGCCTTTTCCCATTGGAAGATGCTGGGTAGACTCCTGACCAGGATAGAGCAGATTGTCCATTCCAAGGGACAGCAGTTACTTGGCAGTGCTGCTATTCACTGCAGAGCCCTTCCGATATCCTCTTATTATGTAATTGCCGTGAACACAAGTTTGGGCCCACATAAATCATCTGGGAACGGCCATGTATTTAAGCCATGTTACATGTGGAAAGGTTTTCCTTTGTTTTTAAATAGAGTTCATCTCTATTCTCTGGGTGCTTCTTTGTCTCCTCTGCCATGATTTCTTTCTTTCCAGGAGAGCTAGTTCAGGTCCCAGGACCTGAAAAAGCATCAGGAATGGGCAGGCCTGGACCTCTTGGGGCAACATTCCTCACAACTCTCTGAAGAGCTTAGAGATGTGGAACTGGGGCAACTGGTAAAGTTTTCAGTCTTTGGTACACAGCCAGGGAATAGCTCTGGGAATAGCCTTATTTAGCTCTATTTGGATTAGGGGCTCCCAAGAAGCTGGTGCATGGAGATAAATGAACAATCACCACCCAGTCATAGACAGCAGCCAAATGAATAGCTCCGAAAGACTCAGCTGACAGAGGAGAGGGAGTCCAGTGAAACTGCTTTGGACCAGCTTTCAGAGGAGAACGTTTCCTTCCCCAACTGCTCTGCATCTGCCTGGATGGCAGCCAGAGTCTGGGAACAGCACAGCGCTGGTATGCTTTGGGTGAGGCTTGTGGCCATAGCAACAGGACGGGAGCCACCCGGTCCCTGAGGACTAGAACAGCGGATAAGATACAGATCAGGCAGGAGAAGCGGGGGTGGAGAGGTAAAAGTTGGACCTGAAGAATGGAGCCATTTGTTGTTGTGGATAAGCCCTCAGTTCCCACACAGGGCAGGGCTTAAGGTCCATCTCGGACTTGGATTGCGGCTCAGAACTCCTTCCCTCAGACGAGCAGGTGCAGCTCGAGCCGGGAGCTTATTAAACCCTGAGACTACAATCAACCCCTTGACTTGTTCCCATCAAACAGTAAATTACTGCTGCAGTACTGACCGTGGGCCACTAACCTCTTGAGGGCTAACCCTTATTGAAATATTTATTTAAAAGATGCTCTCCAAGGACATGGCCTTCAATAAGAGAACGCATGTTATCCCCCCTAACCCCTCCTTTAGTAAGTCTCATTCTCACACGGATGTGAAGGAGAAAGAATGAAACCCACCCCATCTGGAGATGTGTTGCATGAGGGAAGCCTGCCATTTGAGCTCTGTGCTCAGGCTGAAAGATGTGAATCCTCATCCCAGCAATGCCATGACCCTTCACATGACTGCTCTGTGCCTCAGTTTCTTAATCCATAAAGTGAAGGTGGTGAGGTCATCTAGAGGACTTCTCCAGTTCTGACTTTCTGTATGTCTGTGGACTATAGAATAAAAGATCATAAGATACTTTTATTGTTGAAGTCTACTTCATTTTCTATTTCCAGTTCCTTGAAGCCATCAATTGGAGTTGACGATAAGTTCTAAATATGAATAGGTTTCTTTTTCTACCATCCCTCCCTCCCTCCTTTCCACCCCTCTTTTCCTTTCTTTTTTCCTAACTCTTGCAAATGTCATCTAGCCTCACCACTTTCTTTTTTCCTAACTCTTTTTTCCTTTCTTTTTTCCTAACTCTTGCAAATGTCATCTAGCCTCACCACTTGACGGTAGTTTTGTTAAAAGTAGGCAAGAGTAAGAAGTCACTTATTTTTGGCCAGTCTCATCTGCTGATCTTCGAGATGACCCCAACTCCTGAAGGCCTAGATTCCCTGGCTGACTTTTCCTGTCCCCCATTCCACAGTAGGTCACCGATCAGAATCCCCATGTCTCCTTTTGTCCCAATGACCGTCACCCCAGCCCTGACATTGTAGCATTTGTAATTATTCATCTGAGGCAGTAATTCGCAAGCATTGCTCTATAACGGAATAAGCCTAGAAATTAAACAACAATAACAACAAAAACAATGCCTGGAGGATCTGATTCAATTGATCTTTGTTGGTATTTCTAATGTTCCCCAAGTGATGCTCATGTGGAATCACTCTGAAAGCTGCCATTAAAAGGGCATAAATCCCTCGTAAGTCATCCTTATCATATGATGAGGGAGGTTACTTTCTTGTATTCTGACATGGTTGCCCTGTTGGGGTATGCCCCTTAGAGATCACTCCTGGAGGTAGGCAGCCTCTGAGAGAGTGCCCAGTGATCCCCACTTCCTGGTGTTTACACTCTTGTATCATCCCCGCCCCTTAGCTTGGGCTGGACCTAGTGACTTGCTTTTAACGAATAGCACATAGCAAAGCAATAGAATGTCACTTTCAAGATTTGGTTACAAAAGACTGTGACTTCTGTTTTGCTCACCCTGTCTGTGTCTCTCTCTGCCCATCCCCGCCCCTGCCCTTTCCCTTTCCAGAGCTCTTGCTCTGAGAGAAGCAAACTGATATATTGTGATCAACCTTATGGAGAGAACCGCATGGCAGAAGATTAATGTTTCTGACCAATAGCCAGAGAAACTGAGGTCTGCTGACCCCCCAATATGAGTGAGCTTCAAAGTGAAATGTCCCAATGTGGGAGCCTTGGGATGTCAGTTACCCAGCTAAGCCATGTCCGGATTCCTAACCCAGAGAAACTGTGAGATAATAAATGCTTGTTATTTTAAGCTAAGTGCTGGGGTCATTTGTTACACAGCAATAGATAGTTAATACACCCTGAGAGAAGAAGGGAATCTGTAGACAGGAAGGTATTACTGGGAGGGTCAGACTTTCTGTCCATTTTGAGAAGTAGAGGAGCCTAAGAGAGTGCTCTTGGGAATGGGTGTTAAACAGGCAGGGCCCAGCTTGCTGAAGTTAGGAAGGAAGATGCCCAATAAGCAGAATCTTGCCTGCTGGACCAGAGCTTCTTAAATATCAGAGTGCATTCAGATCACCTGGGGAATCTTGTTAAAATGCTAATTCTGATTCAATAGTGCGGTTGGGACCTGGGATGCTACAAGCTCGTAGGTGATTCTGAAGCTGTTGGTCTGGGGGCCACATTTCAGGGAACAAGGGGCTGTACTGTCCACATTCGGTGTGTCTCTATGGTTACTTCCTTTATAAATAGACTTTTTGGTTCTAAGCATGACTTGATGGTGCTTCAGGAAGCCAAGGAAGTGGCCTTGGCCTTTGGGACAGAGCTTAGAAGGAGGAGCAGTGCCCCCTTGAGGCCACGTGATGGAGTCGGTGGTGACGGAGAGAGACCTCCGGAATGAATTGGAGATTTAGGTTTTATCACATAAAATACCATTGATATAAGTAAAAAGGGTCAATTATTGGAAATTTCATAAAGTTCCAATTATGAAGAGGTCGAAGTCTGGCCACTTTGAGAGCTCCTCCTTTCAGCACCAGTCTTGGAGCGTCTGCTTTTATTTGTATTGATTCCTCAGCGGTGTTTCTCAAACTTCCCCTCTCAAGTTCCCCTCACCACAGAGGGACACGAACCAGGGAACCAGGCGTGGAGCCTGAAGCGGCCAGGAGAACGCTTGTGAAGTCTTTTTAATTTTTTTTATTTTTAAATCTTGCTATTTCATGTGAGTCAGTGGAATGTGTTTATTGTAATATAAAAATAATTTCCTCCCTGAATGTATGCGTAAAACTGCTGCCTCAGGAAGACGTGCTTGGTCTAATCGGTGACCTGGGAATATGCCCTTCCAGCTGAGCCGTGCTGCCTACGTTCCAACTCCCCAGTGGTTAACTGTGAAATTCCCATCTCCTACTCCAGCCTCTCCCATTTCTTCACCATCACTGACCTCCTGATCTTGACCCTGTTCCCTCCGCTTTTCCTGTTCTCAGTCTATCAGTTCTCTGTTGCCTTCACTGTGTTCTCTGCCAAGCGTGGGTCCAAGGTCAAGCATTTCAACTGTGCTCATAGTCACCCCCCCCCATGCCCTGGACCTCCCACCACACTGTCTTGGAAAGACCCCATCCTCTTGGATAGATTCCACTCTCTTGTATAGACTCCAGCCCCATGGCTGAACCCCACCATTGCTTTTCTCCTCATGGGCTTTAGGGCAGCAGTGCTCTACTGTGAGAAGGATACCACATAATTCCCCACCATTTCATGTGATCCAGCCTATCATGGGTTCTCCATGCAGCTCAACAGCTCTGTAACTCACCATTTCTCCAGACTTGCCAGATGTTGAGTACATCCTCAGGCTGCCCTAAGGTGTAGATTTTTGGTCCCATTCATCCCAGTTGTACTGACACAGTCTCCGGGGAGGAGTTGAAGAATGTACATTTTGACACTCCTTGCCAGCTATTTTTCTCCTGAGGCAAGCTTGGGAAACACTGCTGTTACTCACCCAGGATGCCCTATTCTAGACCCTCTGTGGCCCCTGAGGAATGCCCCAGGCTCTCCTCTCAGCCATGCACCGCTTCCCCCAGCTAAATTCAATGTTGCCTCCTTTCCACTTAGAAGATTAAGGCCATCTGCTCTGTGCTTCCTGAAGTTTCCCATCCCCCCCACCCTCAAACCTTCTCCACATTTCCCATCTTTCCTCTGTCTCCCTGTGGCTGATTTCTCTCCCTGGATCTGGAATCCCCCTGCCCATCTCCTCTGGCGTATTGCCCTTCATTACTCCCTTTCGTGTACTGTCAGTGTATCCCTCACTGGAGGATTTTTTTTTTTTAATTTGAGCCTTTTGCCTTCTCCTCTCTAAAAAATAAAACATCTTACACTTACTTAGCTTCTTCCTCAAGCTACCAGCTCACCTCCCACCCCCCTCTCACTGCCCTCATTTCATCTCTCTGTGGATGGATGGGTCTCATCTTCCCCCAAGCAGCCACCTTTCACCTTTTCCCTCTCTGGCTCACAGGGTGCCTACGCAGTGATTTGCAATGCCTCAGGGGGCCACTGTGACATTGCCAAGTGAAGGTCATGGTTAGAAGGAAAAAGACGCCTGGTGTGCCCTTGAGCTGAGCAACCACACACATTTTGTTTCCCTGACACTGTTGCTCTGATTCAAGGCTAGCTCCTTGATGTCTCCCTGCGAATACACAGGGCCTATTTTTGTATGAATAACTGCAGAGAGCCCCAGGAGAATGAGAAAAATGACTGCTCGAGGACAGGAAGTGGCTGAGGCCGGCAGGTGCGTTTCTTTGCATAGACTGTAGGTAAGTCCCCAGAGAAGACCCCCAGCAGCTGGGGAGGATCTGGGCCAAATTCCACCTCCAGACTGGGTACAGCTACCTTATCCTGATTATTTTTACTCTCATCCTCTCTCACAGGCCTGATTGACAATTTTTTTGGACTTAGAAAAATAATATGTTGAGGGGAAATTCAAGTAACATAAGATTAACCACTTAAAAGTAATAATTCAGTGGCATTTAGTACATTCCCGATGTTGTACAACCACCACCCCTTATCTGGTTCCTAAATATTTTCATCACCCTAGAAGGAAACCCCTGTTAAACAGTTTCTCTCCATTCTTCCCTCCCCCCAGCCCTGGCAACCACCAATCTGCTTTCTGTTCCTGCAGATTTATCTGTTCCGGATGTTTCATATAAATGGAATCATATAATATGTGACCTTTGTGACTGGCTTCTTTCACATTAGCATAATGGTTCCAAGGTTCATTCATGCTATAGCATCTCTCAGTATGTACTTCATTTCTTTTTTTCCCCCAAATTTTTTTGTTATGGTAAAATACACATAATGTAAAATTTACCATCTAAACTATTTTTTAGAGTAGAATTAGTAGGATTAAGTACATTCATAATGTTGTGCAGCCATCACCATCCATCTCCGGAATTCTTCATTTTGTAAAGCTGTAATTCCGTCCCATTAAACACTAACTCCCCATTCCCTGCTCCCCCTCCCGTAACCACTGTCCCACTTTCTGTCTCTATGAATGTGACTTCTCTAAGTATCTCATATAAATGGAACGATAGGCAATTCTTCAAGTAAAAATAGGCTGTCAGTGTTGCTCACTGGCCCTGTATGTCCTCAGACAGCCCTACAGCTCAGTATTTTCTACATTTTCCCTGATTATGAAAACCCTGTGTAGCTGATATGACCAAGGATGACTGATGAGCTGGAAACCCCATGTTAGTGGAGATGCCTAGTTGATTCTGACCAAGAACCAAAGGAAAACGCAGGAGAAGCCAGTGCTTCATCTTTTCCCTTCATATCTTCCCCTGAAAGACTTCTATTACTAGGCAGTACTTTCACTGTGATCTATGATATGTTGTTTGGGATCTTATTACTGTACCCAGATTCTGAAACTAAAACAGGCCTGGAAGAAGGAGGTTGGCTAAACACTCAACTCTTTTTCTCTTGCTTCCTTTTGGTGACTTCAGAGTAGGCTGTTGGGACAGACCCACCTGAGTTTCTCCCATCTTGCCACAGGCATCTTACTAGAATCTTTGATTCATGGAGACCTGAGCAAAGAGAAGTTTCATCTGAGGAGAAGAAAGTTGGATTCAGAGGATGGCTGAAAATTCCCCTTAAACAGAAAGTTGTGCTCACTGTCACCTGTCTGATGACCGACAGGCAGCACAGAACCATTTTCACGTACTCGCTGACTCTCCCCTGGGTTTCACTCGAATGTGTGAAAGGAGCCCTTCTTCCTGCTGCTGGTTGGGGTCACTAACCCGTGCCACTATGGTGGCTTTCTCACCTACAGTCTTGTGGACACAGGGGTCCAAGGTGCTGTGGCAACAGCTATGGTTTTTAGTTTAATGGGAAGCACTAAATTCCTCAGTGGTGATTGGGAGTGATGGTAAAAAGGGCCCACAACTGATTCCATTCCTTGGTCTCCAGACCCATGTATTCTTCCTGTTGGGGACACAGCACCATCAATATGTCTCTAATTTAACATGTCCTGAAGGATGGCATTTTATCCTTTCAGAGGACTGCGTCTGAACTGTCACTTCACCTGCAATGTTTGATGGCTACTCCAGCATTCTATGAGGTCACTTGTAGGTGGTGTATGTGATAGGACTCATGTGTGCGGACCAGGCATCCTGGAAGCCACGGCTGGTGGTGCTGGCTGAGGCCCTTTAGGCAGCAAAAGCAAACCCATACTTGGAACAGTTATATATTCTATGAAGATGAACTGTGGGCTCTTCAAATAGGGAAGGAGTCCAGTGGACTAGGTTTACCACCAAGTAGCTAGTAGTCTCCATATCAGGACCTCAGCAAGGTCTCTGTCACTAGCAGGATGGACTTTCAGATGTAGCAGCAGCTCCACTTGGCAAATGAGTCCATGCAGCTGGGCCCATGCATAGTTTCCATCTCTGCCACTGTGGCCATTCCATTTGTATGCTTATTGCATCAGTTCTGGGTTGGCCAGTGATGAAGGCTGGCTAACTGGAAGTGGCCAAGTAATTTTGTAATGATATACTCTGGCATTCAATGTCTCTTCTGTGGTGGATACTTTCTGGTGGGTGTCAGCATGTGATACAAAAACCTTTAGATTTCATGCCTATTTCCATATGTCCTTCCAAATGACACCATTCCCAATATGGCCATAGGTGCCAGCTGGGAAAGGGGCCCTGGTACAGAAGTGGTGAATAACATGGCGGTTTGGGCTACCATCTCATGCAACTTACTTGTGCCTATGGTTCTGCCCAGGTTTGATCCCGGATGTACCATTTCCATCTTATAGTGTATCCTGTCCCACTGCTGATAACTCCAGCCTCATAGATCACAGGTTCCAGTGGTAGGTGTGCTTGTGCTGCATTCAGGACCTGATGCAGTGCCCTTTCCTACTCCAGGCTCCATTCAGTGTTAGCTTCCTCCTGTGTCACCCAGTGTATGGGCTGGAGCAGTATTCCTAGGATGTGTTGCCTTCAGAATCAAATAAGGTACGCCAGGCACTGTGCTTCTTTTTTGTGACAGGGCATGCGAGATGCAGCAATCTGTATTTTGCTTTGGTGGGCATGTTCAGGAATGCCCCTAATCACTGGACCCCTAAAACTGCTAAAAGGCATGTCCTTGCATCTCCATTGGGTTTATCTCCCATCCTCTCTAGTGCACGTATCTTATCGCAGTCTCCAGTGAGCTAGCCACCTATTATTTCTTCTGTACAGTCACCATGATATTATATCCTGTGTGCTGTTCAGGTGGTCTACGTATCTTCAAACTATTTTATAATAAAAGGCAGGAGAGTGCGTACAGTCCTGAGGCAAAGATCTAGTTAAATGTTGTTTTCTATCCAACAAGAATATAAACTCTTTCTAATCTTTCTTGTTTACAATTGAAACGAATGCATCTGCCAAGTCAATGACTACATGCCATGGATCATGTCTGGCATAACACCTGCCATCAGGGCTATGATTTGTTTAATTTGTTGTAGGTTACTGTCATTCCCTAGTATCTATTCAGTTTCTGCAGAGGCCAGACTGGTGAATTAAATGGAGATATGATTGGTACTACTACCTTGTACACTTGAGGTCTTTAATGGTGGCACAGATTTCTGCCATCCTCCTCAGAATAAATATTGTTTTATTTATTGTTTTATAAATATTGTTTTGATTTACCACCTTGCACGATAGGGGTATTTTTAGAGTTTTATATTTGGTGTTCTCTACTATGATATATCTTACTCCACAGGCCAGGGACCCAATGCTGAGGCTAATGCAAGTACCAAAAATGTCAATTACAATTTTGCACTAAGGGAACAAGGATGTGACCACAGACATATTAATGGACCCGTCAGGACCACTGTGAGCCGGACACTAGCCAGGACTCCATTTATCGCCTGGCTCTATAGGCCTCACTCTAACTGGAGGGCCATGATGACACTTTGGATCTCCAAGTGTCGGTGTCAATTCAGACCCTATGTCCAATAGCCCTTGAATTGTCTGGGTCTTCCCCTTTCCCCAGTGCTTACTCACCTAGTAAAAGGACTCTGGGTAAGAATTATTGTTATGGGTTGAACTGTGTCCCCTCAAAGAAGTTATGTTTAAGTTCTAACCCCTATACCTGTGGCTGTGACCTTCTTTGGAACTAGGATCTTTGCAGATTTAACCACACTAAGATGAGTTCAGTTCATTAGGGTGGATGCTAATCCAATATGACCTGAGTCCTTAAAACAGGAAAAGTTTTGACAGAGACAGGCATGCACAGAGGGAAGATGATGTGAAGACATTGGGAGAAGTTTAGGTGAAGATGGAGGATTGCAGTGATACACTGAGGAATGCCAAAGATTGTTGGCACACCACCAGAAACTAGGAAAAGACAAGGAAGAATTCTCCTGCAGGTTTTAGAGGGAGCATGGATGGCCTTGCTAACACCTCAGACTTCCGGCCTCCAGAACTGTAAGAGAATACGTTGTTGTTGTTGTAAACCACCTAACACAACTGGCCTCACAGTACAGCTTGCCGTGGTGTTGTAGAGTTCTACCTCTTTAGTCAATGGGTTCCAAAGCTGAAAATTGGCTCAGATCTAAAAACTAAATAGAGGATCGTGATATTTTATTGGGACAGCCTCTGCCGCCTCCTGCTACTCTATTCTTGCCTCTGGTGTAGGTATTAAGCAGCACCCTCCCTGGCTGCCCGTTCATTTTGCCGTTGGGGAGACCAGGCTCTGTTAACCATGTCCACAGCTCCTGTATGGTCACGCCTCTTCCGCTGCCTCTGTGACCTCCCCAGGTGGAAGGGGAGTTTCAGCCTCACGGCTTCCAGTGGTTAAGCACAGCCTCCTGGCTGCTAGTATTTCAGGGCTCTTCCTCATTCTACCCTTGGATATTCATGAGCCCAGCTCTGCGGCCATCCTTCCTGAGATCAGCCCTGGCCTGCAGAGCAAGGACACCTCTTAGCAGCGTGGTGATGCTGATGGCCCCTCACCAGAGCATCCACAGTAGCCTTGGTGAACAGTGTGTCCTCTGGGCCTACTTTCGAGCGTCATCCTCTGATGGGTCTTTTTCTTCATCCAGCATACCCATTGCAGCATGCCCACAGCCTCTTCATCCTTTCCTCAGTCACCTGCTAGGGCAGCTCGGAAATTGCTACTTCACCCAACATTGCCCATCGGTTTCTCCAGCAGAGACTATGTCCATCCCCTGACTTGCCTAGATGTTAAATCTTGACTCTGGAGAAATCGCCACTGAGTCAATGAATTTCTGCTTTCTTCAGTCTTACATTCTGGCCCCCTTGATCAAGTCCCCTCAAAATTCAGGGCCATGAGTGCTCCCCTAACTCTTGCCAGTAGATATGGATGATTCTTGCAGCAACTCTGGTGTGTAATTTCTTTCATTCCCTATCAGGCATGGCACATCCCCAAACAGTTTATGCTGGACTTGACAATAGATACCACCTAGGAGTGGAGCGAAGAGGTGGAGAGATTCTGAGGGGCACCAGTTACTTTTCGAGGAAGACTGGGAGGACCCTCAGTGTTTTGCAGATTTAACCCCAGTGGAGGGCACAGGAAAGGAAGAGCACCTATGGTGCAGGTCTAAGAAAGTTTCAGCCAGGCTGGTGAGGAGTCTTAAAGCCAAAGTTGTTCATTAAAGGAGTCCTCTGTCTCCCAGACACGAGGCATCCCCTCCCTTCTGAGTGCAAGACTCAGATCCTGGTTTATGAAATGAGACTGGTATTTATTGTACAGAGAGCTGTGAGGATGGACTGAGACAATGCCTGAAAATGTACTCCACAGAGGATGGCAAAATATGCCACTCTCCTTTCCATATCCAAGGCAGATGTCTCAAGTTCATGGCAGCATTTCCCCTCACAGAGGCCTGATTCAGCCCCTGAAAACATTCTCTATATAATGTAGTAAACAGTTCTGAAATAAAATCTTATTCCCAAATAGGATCTAGGCACCGGCCGGACTCTCTGTCCCCAGAAAACTCTTTGTTGGAAGTCCCAAGACATTTCAAGGTTTGTTAATCTAGTAGCTATGTTTAATGAGTATATTCTGTAACTTCCAGGTATTCTGTTAGGGTACTATTATCCAAACAGTGCACAGCAACACTTTGGTTCTTGGGGAGGACATTCATTTCCTTGAGTTCTTTGCCAATTTTTGATGTAGGGAAGTTGAGGGTGGAGGCTCTGGTAACCATGGTGAAGAGAGGAGGGAGGACAGCTGGATTTGTATGTATGCAGAAATAGAGTGGGTAGGGTTGTGGGCTGGGTTGTAGAAGGGTCTATTTCTCTACAGGGTGAGGTGAAGTTATATGCTTCTCCGAGGGTCCCCATAGGGTCACAGGTTTCTGTCAACTGACTGAGTGAAGGTTTAGAAATATGGTATTCAACCCCAAAGTCATCTGTATTTAAGAGAATGATGATGAAGGGAAAGGGACAAATTTTTTTCTGTCTGCTTCTTTCTCTTTCACTCTCTCAACCAATCTGACTGGCCTTTGGCAGCTCTGAGTGGAATGGAAATGGATTCTTTTCGAAGCAGCCTGTGGGTTCTATCAACACACACACATACTACCACCAGCACCAGCACCACCACCACCACCGTTTTCAGCTGTGTTCATACAAGAGACATTGCAAGGAAGCTGGAAGTATTTCCTGAGTCAGCAGAGCTCCAGCCGTGCTATGTATTAATAGCTTACCAGCTGACACATATGCACAATATCTGATAGTGACACCATCTTCTCATTGTTTTATTATTTTTTTTTTCTTTTTGACTGGTGGAACAAATAGGTCACAATCTCTTTCCTTCCTCTTTTCCCCTAATAGCTGTCTGTGTACATTTTTCTATTTAACTCCTTGGTGTCAAGGAAAGACAATTCTCATAATTTTCAGGCATATAAACTTCTGTCTCTAATGCCTGTTGAGCTTGAAAGACAATCCTGCTTGCTTTTGGACAGCCTCAGGAAAATCCCTTTTCCTAGCCCTAATTTACCCTTCTGAGGAAGAATCTGTGTCATGGACGCCTCTCCTTGTGCAGGCTGTAAGAGACCATGATGGTTATTGGTTAAAATTTGAGATTTTTATATTTTCCTTATGCTTCTTTTTCCTGTTGTTCCTTTTATGACATCTGCACATGCTTGATTTTTGCTGATTATTTCAGATAAGGATCCTTCAGCATTTAATGAAGTAACTGGTGTGTGTGTGTGTGTGTGTGTGTGTGTGTGTGTGTGTGTGTGTGTGTGTGTGTGAAGGGAAAGGAAGAAAGAAAGGAGGGATAGGAAAGAAAATATTGGGATAGAAATATAGCACAGTCACTGCTGGGCCAGCAACATTGAGCAACATTATCTATGAAGACGCCTGGAAAGGATTTTCTAAAGCAGTCCTCTGGTGGAATAGGCCGGTGTGGCTGCTTGACTTTGCCCAGTTCTAGAGGACTCTGAATCTCAGGATGAGATGTTTCCATTTAATGGAGTGTGAAGAACAATTGAGGCTGCAGGTACCAGGGAGTGCCATGTGCAGGCTGGACTAGAAGTGGGGGCTTGGGGGTCAGGGGTTGGGGGAATCCTGGTATGGGGGCGCATGGCTGGCTGTTGGGATTCCTCAGGTAAAGGGACAAAAGCCTGAATTATGATGGAACAGTTAGGGACGCAATGCAGCAGTTAGATGGGAAGGGCATTTCAGAAGTCTGTGCACAACCACTGATGGGGTCAGGAGTCAAGGAAGAGGGAGGAGACGGAGATAGCTCCTCCGGAGTCAGAGGGTATGGTCTGGAAGGTGGCAGGGCCTTTGGGGAAGCAGAATGATCAGAAGGAAGAAGAGACTTTGTGTGGATAGATGAGTTTTGTTTTTTTTTTTTTTTTTTTTACATATGAACAGCTGAAAGTGCCAGCAAAATGCCTGGGAGGAAAGGTCCAGTTTGACCCAACAAATGTGGGTCAGACCTTCAGGAGAGAGATTTGGACCAAAGATGTGGATATAAGCATCATCTGCTTAGAGGTGAAAATTGACTGTAAGAGGAGATGAGACCCCTGATAGATCATAATTAGAAAATTTAGATCTCTAAAATCCTTGATGACATTTTTATTTGTAGGATATCTATCTATCTATCTATCTATCTATCTATCTATCTATCTATCTATCTACAGTTATGTATGTTAGGGGCTGAATTGTGTCCCCTCAAATTTGTATTTTCTAGTCCTAAGCCCTATAATCTCAGAACATGGCTGTATTAGGAAATAGGGCCTGAAAACGGTGATTAAGAAATTTAGACACATAAAGAGCCACCAGTACACTTAAAGAGACACAGAGACACACATGCAAAGAGGAAAGACCGTGTAAGGACTCAGGGAGAAGACGGCCATCTACGGGCCAAGGAGAGGGCCTCAGAAGGAACCACCTCTGCTGATACCTTGATATTTGACTTCTATACATACGTAGAAAATCTTTTTTTTCCTACAGAAAAACACACCAAAAAATGTGATAGTATAATTGGACAGGAGGCTAAATGACACAGGCACAGAGGAACTGCCTGGTGGCAAATGGTCTAACAAAAATACAGCACATTAGCACTAATGATTTTTGAGTATGAAGGAAACTTGATGGCCCTTTTATATTTTTCATGCCCAAGGAGTTTTCTAAGGCCTAATGAACAGATTAGAAAGTATCGTAGATATATCTTCCTATGCAGTAACTCTTTGAAATGTGCTATCATGAAATTAGATAAGCAGGGAAAAGATAGGGAATACACCTGCCTGACATTCACATTAGAAAACTCTCTAGGAATCTACAGAACAGAATAAATGAACAAACAGAACAGAAAGAGACTCAGAGAGATAGGGAGAAGAAACAACAACTGAGGGTTGCTAGATGTGAGGGAGATGAGGATAGGGGAGAAGGTAAAAGGATTAGAAAGTACCAATTAGTAATCACAATATAGCCAGAGGGATATGAAATACAGTTTGGGGAATATAATCAATAATGTTGCAAAGATTTTGTAGGGGGTCAGATGGGCACTTGTCTTACTAGGGAGACCACTTCCTGGATGGTGTAGATGCCTGACCACTGCACTGTACACCTGACACTGAAGCTGAATGATACTGAATGTCAAGTATAATTATATATATAACGTATGGTCATGGGCTGTGGAGTACAGCCTAAGGAATAGAGTCAATGAAATTGTAACAGCTATATATGATGTCAGAGGGGTAATTGATTGGGAGAGGGAGGTTATCACTTTGTGAGGGGTATAAATGTCTAACTACTACATTGTTTTGTACACCTGAAACTAATGAAAAAAGAAAACCTCCCTAGACATTTGCATCTGATGCAGCCATAAAAAAGCAGTGACCGCTGCGAAGATCTGCCATCTTCCTGCCTCATCCTAACGACTGGGTGCTGCTGTGGCATGGGCCCATGAAAGGAGTAGCTATCGCATGACTCACATCCTCCTTGGACCCTGTGTCACGGCCTGTACATGTGGAAAGGAAGGACGGGCAGTGTGTTACTGGCTGGACCTATCCTGACCCATAAGCACATGGCATGGGCATGTGCAGACACTGAACTCAGAAGGGTGATGTCGCTGTGCTCCACAAAGGGCTTGCGGATCCTCCCCTTCTCTAAGCCATCAGAGCTCGTCCATGGCGCTTGGAAAGTTCCTCCTGTGCTGAGGTTATTTGGAGGCAATGCACTGTAAGAAAAGCACTTTTAGCATTGTGCCCCACCCGTGGAAAGCTGTCAATCAATGTCAGCATTAACCATTGTTATTATATACTTGCCATGCCTCTTACTCAGCTGCAAGCTATGTGAGGGAAAGATTTGTGTAACCTTGGAATGTGGGTCCCTTACACAACTTAACCTGGTAGGTTCAATTATGTTTGTTAAATGATTAAGAGCAGGACAACAAGAATTTTCTTCTTCCCATCACAGTGTTACAAGTAGTCTTTGCTTTGCTTGGTAGTGTGGGACTGAGCAAGCTGAAACTGTGTGAGGCAATCTCAACAATCAATGGTCAATAATCGATGAGATTGTTTCATGACCTTCAAAACTTTCGTTAAAACATTAAGAACTCTCTTACTGTTGGTTATAAACGTGTAAGGAAAATTTTAAAATAGCAAAACTACTATTTATTTAGTATAGTATAATTTAAAACATTAGAAATATTGAGAAATAATGTCTTATTACTTTGAGAAAAAATTTCAAGAGTTTTGAACAGTGTTTGCCTACTTCTTATTGTAAAGCTTATAATGTGACTAAGTATCTTTTCTATGCCTTGGTGAGTTGTTATACTCCTTTCTAAATTTGGGTCAGCTTCCAATATTTTATTTTTTGCACTTTCAATGTCATGAAATATCTCCAATATTTCCATTAATGTGATTTCCATTAATATGATGGAAATTAATGGAAATGGAAATTAATATTTCCATTAATATGATGGAAATATTCCTGCAGCATCCATTCCATTTTTGTCACAGCCACTTTCCTCATTTGTTTCAGTAAGTCCACTGAGCCCCTCTGGCTGCGTGTCTAGAATCTCTTGAACAACACTGCTACTCCCATGGCCAGGTTTTATTCTATAACTCTAGTTGCATCTGATTAAACTTGCACTTCCAGACATCACTTTTTGTTTCTTCCACCTTTGTTGGCTAATTCTCTCTTTAGATTATCCATTTCTGTAAAACGTTATGTGGGTTTATCACTGGATGACAAGGTGGCCACACAACTTCATGTTTTGCTGTCTGTGTGTGAACTGATAATAAATGCAAAGCGACCAGCCACTGTGAGACTCTGAAGGAAGTGACATGATCGTCCCTTTTCATCATGCCCATCTGTAATGTACGTAGTGATGTGTGGGCTGAGGAGCAAGCAGCAGAGTTGTTGGTACTTGATGCAGCTGCTTACAGTTAATATGCGGTTGTGACTGATAGTGGGACTGCGCTGTTGCGGAGAATTGGTGTTATTTAACCTCAGGCACCAGGGAGTAACTGAAATTCGTGCACGTGGGAAATGTGCACGGGGAGGAAGGACGGACATTCCACAGTGAGATGTGTGCTTGATAAAACTGGGCATAGATTATCAGCAAGTTTTGTGTTATTCTTGACCTTCAATTTATAGAAGTTCTTGTTGATGCCATCAGGTTGCTCACTTGTGAATGAGCTTTACCCCTCCATGAAATGGCATCCCCAATCCTCTTCTTCGAATCCATAGCTCAAACGACATCTGAGGGAAATGTGCTCACCCAATGCTTTCCACAGAAGCTTTCAGGCTGTGCTACTCAGAGTGCATTTCTAGATGGTAATTAAGCATGAGGAACAAGCGTTAGAGAGGTTGCAGGCTTTCTCACATTGTGAATCTCCCTGTGATATATCAAGTTTCCTGGATTCTGAACTGTTATCATTTTAAAAGTGTCATTGAGTTAATAACAGCTTTTAGGAAGTGTGTTAGTTTGCTCTAGATAAATATATCTACTAAAATAAGATTTTGTTCGGGATTTCCTGGATGTCTAAATATGTTCATAGAAAATTGACCACAATCACCAGAGGCTTCAACGCTCGTTCTCCAAACACAAGCGTAAGGACTCCCGAAATGTTGTCCGTTGCAAAATGGTGCTCTCCACTGGGGGTGTTCCCTTCCTTCCCTGATGTTCCTTCCTTTCTCTGCGACGCTGCTTAGGTGCCAAAGGCACACGTCATCAGCCAGGGCTCTGGGTCGCACATCTGCCTCATCTCAGCTTGGAATGGCTCTCGCTTCCCAGCACAGTTCTAACCCCTCGAGGGACATATGCAGGTCCTCTCCAGCATTCAGATGTGCTCAACCGGGAAACGGGGGCTGATGGGTCTAGGGGGCCAGGGGATAAATGTTTCTGCCTTTCATCCTTCAGGCACATGATAGTGAGATGTGCTCTAAATGTCCTGGCAAGATCTTTCTCCCAGGCTTCTGCCTTGGTGGCCAATTTGCTAACACACCCTTGTGTTGACTTTTCCTTTTTCCCTCACCCCTATTCCCTGGACCCTATTCCCAGATAAGCTACTGCGTGTAACATTCTGCTTTTGGGGAAACCCAGGCTAAGGCAGATGGGGTCTTATAACTAACCAGGCCCGAGTCCTGGGTCTTTGCCTAGGGCTGCTAAATGGCAGTGAGATAGGATGGAGTGCTGTGGGTAAGGTGGGGAAGGGGCAGATGCCCAATGGAAAGGAGTGCTGTTTCCAGAAGCAGAGGGGAAATCAAGCCAAAAATAGGAGAGAGAGCCAGAGAATAAGAGAGCGAATTATTCACTATCTATGTATATACTGGCCTTGAGCAGTGGTAGAAACTAGACTCCTAGGAATATGGTTTACTAACTGGTCAGGCTGGAAGTTCACCCACAATTACACTACAGTGGTATTTAGCATTCCCTCTATGTTCCACCCTAGAGAATACGAAACAGCCATGTTTCTTAAATCCTTAGCCCTCAGAACACACTTGTAGAGGAGGTAAAACTATTATTCTCATTATAAAGATGGGAAACCAAAGCAAAGTGAAAAACTGATCTCCCAAAACCATAACGAAAGTCATTGCTGAGTTTGGGATTGTGTGTTGGGCTTCCCACCCGCTGCAGCTGAGCCCCACCTTTTACTGGAAGCAACCCTGGGGAAGAAGGTTTGCTGGGTTTCCTGGAAGGCAAAGGTTTGCGTTTGCCCGCCCTGTGTTCAGGCCTTTATCTGGATGCAGACAGGAGAATGCTGCAGTTGGTATGCCTAAGGAAAGGGAGGGGAGAGAAACATTCTGAGCAAGCCAGGCTTGGAACCTGCTGTGTCATCGCTAATTGTCTCCCATGACGGAACTTGCCACTGCTAGAGAGAAGAGCCTGTCTGACTCCATGGACACCGAAGGACAGACAGAACTTGCTGCTCTACAGACTTGAGCCATGCCAACACACTACCCTTTAAAAAATTATGTTATTTTTTATGTGTTGGTAAAAAATAAATATATGATTTGGAGGAAGGATTAGCTCGACTCAGGAATTTCACTGAAATACAGACAAAAACATGCTTCAGCTTTGTTTTTTTCTTAGGATGGTTCTGATTTATTTTCAGTCTTTGGGGGTGATGGCTGGGGCTGCATATTTAAGGAGGAATCAACAGGGGGACCAAAACGTATTGACATTTATTAATGGCATTTACATAGGTTACTTTGTTTACCCTGTATAACAACACTGTGAGACATGTACTATTAATTATCCTTTCTGTAGATGAGCAACCTGGAGCTTAGAGAGGCTCGGTAACCTGAGCAGCACTGGGCAAGCTGAGTGAGAAAACCAGGATCCAAGCGTGACTGTACCGACCCCCAAGCCAGGGCTGTTCCGTCTCACTGCGCTTCCCAGGCTTCCGAACTGCGCAGGTCTAGCTTCCCGCTTCCCACCCTGTTGGTTGACACTGTGAACAAGCTGCAGATGTTCTGGAAGGTTGACTGCCACAAGAATCCCAAATCATGGGTTTGCCATGTGTTTTTCCAATGTGTTCTTTCTACTTTTTATTATGGATGCCAGATTTCCCCCCTTCCTCAGAAGTTATCTACACACAGACACACACACACACACACACACACACACACACACACACACACCTATATCTGGGTGGGAGGAAGTGGAGATGGGAGACAGTAAAAGTATATGTTAAGTCCCAGTGACCGTATGTCTCAGCTCAGGCTACAATAATCAAGTACCACACACTGGGTCACTTAAACAACAGAAATTGTCCCAGAGCAGGGTGCCAGCAGGATCAGGTGGGGGACCTCCGTTGGGTATCAGACTTTTCGTTGTGTCCTCACATGGCAAAGGGAGGACGAGGGAGCTCTCTGGGGTCCCTTTTTAAGGGCACCAATCCCACTCCTGAGCCCTGCACCCGCAGGACCTCGTCACCCTCCAAAGACCCCACCTCCTAATACCATCAGATTGGGAGTTAGGATTTCAATATAAGAATTTTGGGGGGTCACAAACACTCAGACCACTGCACCCCATTTCAATGATTTTAGGAGGGACACTTTCTCATGCTCTGACAATTCTGAAATCTCCATGTCTTATACTCGCTGTCCGCTAAGCAGCTGTGTGTCATAGGTGTTACGTCCACTATACGAGAATCAAAGCTTACAGAACGAGGAATGGGTGTCAGGGGCTTGGAGGAAAATCTCGAAGATAATTGTGGAGCACTTTTAAAGAAATGATGGCTTTACCAGAGTGGTCCTGAAGGGTCTTGGTGGCTCATAAAACAACGGTGTCTGGGAAAATATGGATTTCAAAGGTCCTGCCTCAAAGAGTGATTCCAAAGAGGTACATTCTGAATGTGAAACAGTTTTAAGCATAACTTAATCAGTTTATTTAGCCTATATTCCCTTTTTGTGTATGCAGAAGAGTGATGTATGATTAACTAGGGCTAAAAAAGCTCTTTTAATGTATTTAAATTGAAAATTCTAAAAGCATAGTCAGATATCAGCGTTTTTCCATTCTCAGTGCATCATTAAATAGCAGCATGGAGTTTTAGATTCCTAGAAATATGGTAGTACTTATGTTTTATGCTTCAATAGTCATCAATCTGTTTCCAATGTATTTATGGAAAAATACATGAGTCATCTTGCCATTAAACTATTTTCAAAATCTTATGGAAGCCTGCCAATGTTTTTAAAATTTAGCTAGGAAACTCTCTTGCTGGGATGGGAAGTTCCAATATTATAAGGCTGTGTTTCTGGGTATAGTTTTGGTTAAGTTTTTCTTAATTCTGGCATTTGTCTAAAGCAAAACAAAATAAAAGGAGAGCAAAATTAAAATGCTTGTATTATAAAATGTGGATTCTGGAGAACAAAGACTCAGTTGTGCCAAGTTGGGGTGGCTTTGATGGAAGTATTTCTGTTCCAAACCCTTACCTTTCTGCTCCTGTGCTGACCGACTCATGACGAGGGATGAGTGTCCTTGAGTTCCCTTGGTTTTGCCCCATGGATGTATTTATTAATGTATTTAAACAGAAAAATTTCATCTTACCATTGGTGCTGCAGGTGTGTTTATTTATACTATCTCTGCTTTTAGAAAAAACACTATTATAAAAGTATCGCAACCTTCAATTACTTCCCACACACCTTAAGTTTCATGCAGTTCATATCTGAGCAAAAAGAGAAATCAATATATTCTGGCTTGAAGGGCAATGGACTTTGGTTTTGTCACACTTTTACAGATAACAAATGCCTCACATAAAATAGACCCATTCTTCCCATTTTGCACCATTCTGTCAGTACTGGCACTGCTAATGCAGTCATTATGTCTGGGCCGATACCAACTTGTAGGTTTGGAGGAAACTCCCTTTCTAAAAAGGCAGAATGCATACATCCCCCAGCCTATGTGCACCTGCATTAAACATAGCTCCCACCTAACTGAACTCCCAGATCTGGCAGCTGGTGCCCTGTGGGCGTTTTGAACAAGCAACTTCTCTCCTTCCCCAACACAGAAGCCGACGTCTTCGGGGTCCGCCTCCCTGCACACCATGGCCAGAGCCCAGGCTCCTCCTTCTGTGTGCTCGCTTCTCCCTGCTGGCCTTTCAGGTTCCAGGTCTGGGGCCAGAGTTTCCTCCCACTGTCCCAATACCTTGACAGGGAGAAGGGTTTCAGCCTTTCTGATCAGGTGTCTCCCCTACTTAAAACCTTACTCCTAAAGTTCATCATCTCCTCTGTGCAACTTTCACTGTGTCACTCTCTGTTCCCTGGTCTTCTGCATCAATTCTCCTGCCACTCTAAACTAGCTTCAGTCCCTCAAAACGTGTTTGATTTCCCTGGTTTCCCTTTCTCATGAGACCTAGAGAGGGTTTGATTGGATTTTAGGGAGGCTTGCAAATGCACCACCCCAAGCCTCATTGTTTTGATGGGGAAACACATTGCGAATCACCTTTCAAACCAGCATTTGGAGCACAGTCAGGGCTTGCACAGTTTTCGTTAAATGAATCCAGTTACATTAGAAAAGTTTGTGCCTGGCAGCTAAGCCTGCTCCTCCTGGAGGACCGACCCCTTCCATACAGAAGTGTGACCCATGATGTGCCTGCCTTGTTTTGCACGGGCGGTATTTGGAATAGGTCTGTGCCAATGCTGAACTCCGAGGTGGCTTTGGCAAACAGTGTAAGTTCTCATGGGTCTGCCGGTGAGAACAGCCAGCACACCTGGCTCCACAACAAGAGAAAGTGGCACACCTAATTCACCTGCAAAAGATACCTAGGGTCGGTGCAAGCTCATGTTCAGGGTTAATAGGTGTGAAATTGGTATTTATGGGCAGTGCCTTTTCCTTGTGTGACTTCTGCGAGTTCCCACCTTCTTTCTAACCTTGGCAGGACACCTTCCCTCCTCTGTAGTTCAAATATGTGCCAGAGCCTTGGCTTGGGCTCAAGGTTTCTGATGCCATATAAGCAAATATTTCCAGTTACTCTTATCAAATCAGCAGGTGACTTTTCTCTGGTCACAGTGAAAGGAGAAGCCTGATCAGGTAAACCCTGGATGGTGGGCCAAAGTCAGGACCATCCCCGGGGTGCAGAATGTGAGGGGGCTAAACCACAGGGTGGGCCCTCTGGAAGCATTTTCAGATGGATAGAAAGAAAAATCTCCAGGGCATGTTGGCTGAAGCAAAGAAGGGATTAGGCAGACCTGGTGGGTGTGTGTAAGATGGAGGAGGGACTCTATGCCCGTGTGTGTGTGTGTGTGTGTGTGTGTGTGTGTGTGTGTGTGTGTGCAGGGTCTTATAGATCTCTGCATTGGAAGAGCCTCAGGCCAGGCTTCGCATCTGCTGGTGGTTAGCTCTGTTTCGTGACCATTTCCAGGTCAAGTTTCTGTCTCTGATAACTACTGTTTATGGAGTGCTTTCTACAGCTCACGCTCTGTCCTAAAGACTTAAATATGTGATCGCATTTAATCCTCATACCAGTCTCTGCTCCAAGTACTGTTTCCCTATTTAACACACAAGAAAGCAGAGGTTTGCGAGCTTATGCTACTGTTCCAAATCCTGGCTCTGGGTCCCTCTGATGCTGCAGCCCACCAGCTCTTCTGCCATCATTTATCTCCCTGAGGACTATATGGAAATGGGGGACTGCTTCCCCTCCAAAGATACAGTAGAGAAAGGAAACTAAGAGCACATTGCCAGACATTTCTTCAGCATTCTTCAAAAGGTATGATCAGAGATGCACTAAAGATGGCTGGATGCTGAGATTCAGGGATAGAAAACCTGTTTAACTTGAGGCCTTCCTACCGTGTTTTTTTTTCCATCACCACTTCTAACTTCAGTTAGCTGTCTTAACAGCCCTGCTGAAAGGCTCTGAATGGTGCTCATTGCCCACAGGGACAGGTCTCGACTCCTTAAGTGGCTTCCCAAATACTACCCTTCGTTGTCTGAGCAGGCACACTAGTTCTGTAGCTTAAAAGGTGGCAATAATACCATTTTAATTAAACCTCTCTCAGGAAGAGAGACCTGTGTTTACACGAGAAAGGCCCTTGGGTGTTGCTGGTGGGAAAGCACTTGGTTGGAGTGACTCGGAACTTGGGAACAGCTCTTACCTCAAAGGTTATTCAGCTTCTTGTTATTTCCTGCACAGCCTTGCAACGTGCTCAGCCTTCCGGGAGCTCTGGCCAGTCTAACAGCTTGGCTGGGTCCTTCTCCTTTAGAGCCCTTCCCACAACCCGAAGGGCCCATCTCAGAAAGTGTGGGGCTTTCCTGCCGGGAAGTGTGCCCACTCTGCTGCGTAAAATGCGCCGCTGCATTTTGCTGCTGGAAGAATATTTATTGAAGGTCTGGCTATAGCTGGGATACTTTGACAACTTGTAAGGCACAAACATTCTTTATCTGCAGGATGAGGTTAGTTTCTGTTTGGACCCGGTGTTTTTGTAACAAGGAAATGGCTTTCATAAGCGTCCTGTTAGACCCAGGAAGCCTCCGCAGGACAGTGAAAAGCTGCTAGAGGCAGAGCAACGGGCTTTTCTCGTTGGTCACTATTGCCACCTACTGGATGGACATGTGAACTACATAGTATGGGCTCTAGGGAAACTATTAAGATTACATAACCCACTATGCCCCCTTTTACAAGCTCAGTGTGGTGCAAAAGAAAAATGAGAAAAAATATTATTTAGATAGAGTATGTATTGGTATTTTTCATATTAGAACAGTGATAAAATAGACAGAAGAACGATGAGTAAAAACATAGTGAAGTATTCTCATTTGAGGCAATAAAGAATTCATCAGAGCAATCTATTATACCTTCTAACTTAGCTTTATCCAAAGTAAGTTTTCAGCCCTTATCTGAGTTTCTAAAACTTTCTACCCACTCTCTAAAGCTGCAATTTTAGCAATTTTAGGGAAATTTACCAATTATTTTGAAAAACTAGTGTAAAATTAAGGACTTAAGTGACATTACAACATAAAAATTATTAGGTTTAAGACATGTCTTTAAATTATGCAATAAAAATATTAGGTTTGGTATCCATCCATCCTCATCATTATTTCATACTGGTTTTATTCTTAGGGATTTATTCTCTAGAAGTTTAAATTCTAAGTTAGAAAAACGATTGTTGCAGTACACATACAATACACATATATTCACAAAGGTGGAACTGAATTTTTCTAATTCTTTAAATTATATTTTGGGGGGAGGTTGCATTCTACCTTTAATATCAAATATTATTTGATATTAACATTTCAAATGTTAATGAGCTGCTCAGGTGGGCTATGACTGAACTATGTTAAGGATACTGGCAGAGGAGTCTCAGAATCCTTTCTCTCCTTCTTCTTCGATGACAGAAACTGCACATTCCTAGCTGGCCCATGGCCACTGTGTTAGCCTGGGTATTATGAGAAACAGATGCTAAGAAGGGATTAAACATGCAAGGAACTTATTAGGGGGACCATCTGTTAGAGAAGATGGGAGGGAGCTAAGGAAGACTGGGAGGGCCACCAGACCACAAGGCAGGTCTGACTCAAGTGCAGGAGACAGGGAAGGAAGGGAGGGAGGAAGGAGGGATATGAGGATACAGGGAAGGAAACAATGAAGAAAGGCAGGCTGGCTGGAAGCATCTTAGACTCCGGTGTAGTTTTTTTTTGTTTGTTTTGTTTTGTTGTTTTTTTAACTCCTTTATTTTTTTTAAATTTAATTTTTCACCCAAAGTGATTTTTAAAATTATTTATTTATTTAAGTTACAGTTGACATTCAATAGTATTTTATATTATTTCCAGGTGTACAGCATAGCAGTTAGACATTTATATAATTAATGCAGCTATTCCCCCTGGATTAGTCTAGTATCCTCTGGGCACTATATATAGATGTTGTAACATTATTGACTTTATTCTCTCTGCCGTATTTTATAACCTAGCGACTATCAATTTGTGTTACTTAGTCCCTTCGTCTTTTTCACCTAATAGCCCCAATATTCCCTCCCCTCTGGCAACCGTCAGTTTGTTCTCTGTATCTATGAGTCGGTTTCTGTTTCGTTTGTTCATTTATGTTGTTCTTTAGATTCCACATAAAAGTCTGTCTGATTTATTTCACTTAGCATAATACCCACTGTGTCATCCCTGTTGTTGCAAATGGTAAGATTTTATTCTTTTTTATGGCTGAGTAATACTCCATTGTGTATATATACGACCTCTTCTTTATCCAACTGTTTATTGATGGGCATGTGGGTTGCTTCCATATCTTGGCCATTGTAAATAACACTGCAATGAATATATAGATGGCCATGTCTTTGTGAATTAGTGGTTTGGATTTCTTCAGGTAAATACCTAGAAGTGAAATTGCTGGGTCATAAGGTAGTTCTAGTTTTAACTTTTTGAGAAACCTTCTAACTGTACAATTTGGTTGCACCAAATTGTAATCCCACCAACAGTGCATGAAGGTTTCTTTTCCTTTGTGTCCTCACCAACACTTGTTGTTTGTTGATTTATTGATGATAGCCATCCTGACAGGTGTGAGGTGATATCTCATGGTGGTTTTAACTTGCGTTTTTCTGATAATTGGTGATGTCGAGCATCTTTTTATATGTCTATTGGCCATCTGTATGTCTTATTTGGAGAAATTTCTGTTCAAATTCTCTGCCCATTTTTAATTGGATTTTTTTTTTTGGTGTTGAGTTGTTTGAATTCTTTATAAATATTGGATATTAACCCCTTATCAGGAATATCTTCTCCCGTGCAGTAGGCTGTATTTTTGTTTTGTTGATGGTTTCCTTCACTGTGCAAAACCTTTTTAGTTTGATGTGGACCCATTTGTTTATTTTTTCTTTTGTTTTCCTTGTCCTCAAAGAGAGATCAGAAAAAAATATCACTAAGAGAAATGTCAGAGAGTTTACTGCCTGTTTTCTTCCAGGAGTTTTATGTTTTCAGGTCTTACATTTAAGAATTTTGAGTTTATTCTTGCATATGGTATAAAAATGTGGTCTAGTTTCATATTTTTTTGCATACAACTATCCAGTTTTCACAACACTATTTATTGAAGAGACTGTCTTTACCTCATTGTGTATTCTTGCCTCCTTTGTCATAGATTAATTGACCATGTAGGCATGGGTTTATTTCTGGACTCTCTACTCTGTTCCATTGATCTACGTGTCTGTTTTTATGCCAGTACCATGCTGTTTTGATTACTATGGCCTTGTAGTAGTTTGATATAAATAGCGTGATACCTTCAATTTTGTTCTTTCTCAAGATTGCTGTGGCTATTCAGGGTCTTTTGTGGTTCCATATAAAAGTTAAGATTAGTTCTGTAAAAAATCCCATTGGTATTTTGATAGGGATTGCATTGACTCTATAGATTGCTTTGGGTAGTATGGACATTTTAATGATGTTAATTCTTCTTATACATGAGCACAGTATATGCTTCCATTTATTTTGTATCTTTTCCAATTTCTTTCTTCAGTGTCTTATGGTTTTCTGAGTACAGGTCTTTTACCTCCTTGGTTAAATTTATTTCTAAGTATTTTATTTATTTTTTCATGCAATTGTAAAAGAGATTTCTTAATTTCTCTTTCAAACAGTTCACTATTGGTGTATAAAAATGCAATCAATTTCTGAATATTTCTAAATATTAATTTTGTATCCTGCTACTTTACTGAATTTACTTATTGGTTCTAATAGCTGCATCTTTAGGGTTTTCTATACATAGTATCATGTCATTTGCAAATAATGACAGTGTTATTTCTTATCCAGTTTGGATGCCTTTTATTTCTTCTTCTTACTTGATTGCTGTGGTTAGGACTTCCAGTATGATGTTGAATAAAAGTGGTGAAACTGGGCATTCTTGTCCTGTTCTTGATCTTAAGGAGAACGTTTTAAGCTTTTCCCCATTGAATATAATGTGAGCTGTGAGTTTGTCATATAGGGACTTTATTATGTTGAGTTATGTTCCCTCCCACTTTGCCAAGAGTTTTTATAATGAACGGATGCTGGATTTTGTCAAATGTTTTTTCTGCATCTATTGATAGGAGCATATGATTTTGATCTTTCATTTTGTTTATGTGGTATATCAGGTTAATTGATTTGTGGATATTGGGCCAAACTTGCGTCCCAGGAATAAAGCCCACTTGATCATAGTTTTTGATCTTTTAAATGTATTGCCGAATTCTGTTTGGTAATATTTTGTTGAGGATTTTTGCATCTACGTTCATCAGGGATATTGGCCTACATTTTCTACTTTGGTAATATATTTGTCTTGTTTTGGAATCGAGATAATGGTGGCCTCATAGAATGAGCTTGAGAGCTTTTCCTCCCCTTGAATTTTTTGGAATAGTTTGAGAGGAATAGGTGTTAATTCTTCTTTGAATGTTTGGTAAAATTCACCTGTGAAGCCATCTGGTCTAGAACTTTTGTTTGTCGGGAGTGTTTTGAATACCAATTTGATTTCGTTGGTAGTAATTAGTCAGTTCAGATTTTCTGTTTCTTCTTGATTCAGTCTTGAAAGAGTGTATGTTTCTAGGAAATTATCCATTTCTTCCAGATTGTCCAATTTGTTGGCATATAATTATTTGTAATATGTTCTTGTAATCCTTTCTATTTTTCTGTGGTGTCAGTTGTCACTCATCCTCTTTCATTTCTGATGTTATTCATTTGGGTCCTCTCTCTTTTCTTCTTGATGAGTCTGGTTAAAGGTTTGTCAGTTTTATCTTTTCAAAGAACCAGCTCATGGTTTCATTCATTTTTTTAAAATTGATTTTTAGCCTCTATTTCATTTATTTCTGCTCCAATCTTTATTATTTCCTTCCTTCTACTCACTTTGGGCTTTGTTTGCTGTTCTTTTGCTAGTTCCTTTAAGTGTTAGATTAGATAGTTTGAGTTGTTTTTTTTATTTTTTTGTTTGTTTCTTGAGGTAGGCCTGCTTTGCTATGCATTTCCTTCTTAGGACAGCTTTCACTGTGCCCCATAGATTTTGGGTCATTGTGTTTTCATTTTCATTTGTCTCAAGTATCTTTTGATTTCTTCTTTGATCTCATTGTTGACCCATTCATTATTTAGTAGCATGTTATTTAGCCTCCTTATGTTTGTGTGTTTTTAAGTTTTTTTCTTTTAATTGATTTTCGGTTTCATACCACTGTGGCCAGAGAAGAGACTTGATATGATTTCAACCGTTTTAAAGTTATTGAGACTTGTTTTGTGGCCTAGCATGTGGTCCACCTTAGAAAATGTTCCATATGCATTTGAAAAGAATGTATTCTTCTGCTTTGGGGTGAAATACTCTAAAAATACCAATTAAATCCATCTGGTCTAGTGTTTTATGTTGCTGTTTTGTGTTTTGTTGTTTTTTTTTAATTGGGGAATCTTGGGGAACAGTGTGTTTTTCCAGGATGTCCAGTCGTTGTTTTTCAATCTAGTTGTGGATGGTGCAGCTCAACTCCAAGTCAAGTCATTGTTTTCAATCTGGTTGTAGAGGGCGCTGGCCCATGTGGGATTCGAACCAATGACCTTGGTGTTATGAGCACCGCACTACAACCACTGAGCCAACCCATTGTTTTGTTTTATAAGGCTGCTGTTTCCTTGTTGATTTTCTGTCTCGTAGATCTGTCCATTGGTGTCAATAGGGTGCTAAATGCCCCACTATGATTGTATAACTGTTGATCTCTGTCTCTATGTTGGTCAACATTTGCTGTATATATTTAGGTGCTCCTATTTTGGGTTCATAAATGTTTATAAGGGTCATATCCTCTTGTTGAATTGATCCCTTTATCATTATGTAATGTCCCTCTTTGTCTCTTATTACTCGTATAGCTTTGTTTTAAAGTCCATTCTGTCTGATATAAGTATTGCTACTTTAGCTTTTCTTTTTCATTTTTATTCACATGAAACATCTTTTTCCATTCCTTTACTTTCAGTCTGTGTGTGTCTTTCGATCTGAGGTAAGTCTCTTGTAGATAGCATATGTATGGGTTTTGTTTTCTTATCCATTCAGTTACCCTATATCTTTTGGTTGGAGCACTTAATCCATTTACATTTAAAGTGAGTATTGATGGATACATTGTTATTTCTATTTTATTATTCATCTTTATGTTCTCCTTCCCCCCCAACTTCTTCTTTTTCTTCTTAAAGAAGTCCCTTTAAAATTCCTTGTAATACTGGTTTAGTGGTGATGAACTCTTTCAGCTTTTCTTGTCTGGGAACCTCTTCATATCTCCTTCAACTTTAAATGATAACCTTGTTTGGTAGAGTAATCTTGGTTGTAAGTCCTTGCTTTAGTTTTTCATCACTTGGAGTATTTCATGCCGTTCCCTTCTGGCGTGCAAATGTTCTGTTGAGAAATCACCTGACAATCTTATGGAAGCTCATTTGTAAGTAACTAGTGGCCTTGGCCTTGCTGCTTTTAGGATTCTCTCTTTGTTTTTAACCTTGACCATTTTAATTATAATGTGTCTTGGTGTGGGCCTATTTGGGTTCATCTTGTTTGGAACTCTCTGTTCTTTCTGGGCTTGTATGTCTACTTCCTTCACCAGGAAGGAAAGTTTTCTATCATTACTTCAAATAGATTCTCAGTCTCTTGCTTTCTCTCTTCTCCTTCTGGTACCCCTATGATGAGAATGTTGTTACACAGCATGTTGTACCAGAGTTCTCTTAAACTATCCTCATTTTGTTGGATTCTCTTTCCTTATTGCTGTTCCAATTGGGTGTTTTCTGCTACCTTGTTTTCCAAATTGTTGACACAATCCTCTGTTTCATCTAGTCTGCCGTTGATTCCTTCTAATTCATTCTTCATTTTAGTTATTGTACTTTTCACTTCTGTCTGGTTCTTTTTATGGTTTCTATGTCCTTTTTAATGTTTGCTATCTTTTTGTTGAAGCTCTCACCGCATGCATCTATTCTTCCCTAAGTTCCTTGAGTAACCTTCTAAGCATTGTTTGAACTCTGTGTCTGGTAGGTTGCTTGCCTCCATTTAATTTAGTTCTTTTTTCTGGAGTTTTTCTCCTGTTCTTTCATTTGGGACGTATTTCTTTGTTTCCTCATTTTAGCTGCCTCTCTTTGTTTGTCTGTGTATTAGATAGATCTGCTACGTCTTCCAGTCTTGGCTGGGTGACCTTATGTAGTAGGTGTCCTATGGGGCTCAGTCTCTCTGATCACCTATGCAAGGTATTCCAGGAGAGTCCCTTGTGTGGGGTGTGTGTGCCATCCTGCTACAGCTGAGACTTGATTGTTATTAACACGTCAGTGGATAGGGTTCACTCTCATGCTGACTAGATGCAGGGATTGGCCGTGTCCACAGCTTAACGGCTGCTATGCAGGGGGCCTACCCTGCAGAGCAGGATTTTCCCAGTGAGCTCTAGTGCTTGTTGAGACCTCCCTTTGGGTGTGCCACTTGTGGGGTTAATTGGGTGGTGCTCTGCTGTGGTCTGAAGATGACCTCCAGATTTGTTGGTTCTGGGGCGTCTTGGGAAGGGCTTTGGTGCAGGCCCAGGTCAGCCACTGCCCGTGACCAGCTGGGACTAGATGGTAGGAGCTACAAAGCAATCCATGGTTGGTTGCTGCCTGTGCTAGATCTGGATGCATGTGGTAGAGGCCATGCTGCAAACCAAGGATGGCTTCCAACAGTACTAGGCCTGGGGTATCTCCGCAAAGAAACCTAAGACACCCTGAGGCATGCTGTGACCTACTGGCTCCCATACAGGTCAGCTGCTAATAGAATCTCATACAGTACGCGAGTTGGTTGAGATACGGTCTCGGAATCACCAGGGTGGGATGAATGATGTTTACTTGGTTAATGTAGAATCTGGTTTGGTGTCAGTGCTGAGCCTGGATCTACTCAGCAAAAGTCTCAGTGCACACACTGAAGCCAGCTGCTGCCTGCTTGGGACCCATGGACCCTGGGAGTTGACCAAAAAGAGTGGAATGTTGGGGGCTGGCTGCTTGCTGAGAAAGTGCCTCTGGTTTTGCATAAGTTGGGTGGGGCTGGGCTCCAGGGGGTCACCAGAGTGAAGTGATTGGAACTCACCAGGCTGATGCAGATTCAGATTTGGCTGTGTGGGGTGGGGCTCAACACAGGAAAGATGGCATCTTCCTGCCATCTGCATGGGAGGAGAATTCTACAGAGGGAAAATGGCCATTGCTTCTCCAGTCTTTGCCTTGAAGCAACACAACTTAGTTTCTCCCTGTGTGTGTCTGATGCCACCCAAGTCGCTGTCCCTCCACCAGAGCCTGCAATTCAGTGATTCTGTGTGGGCCCTTTAAGAGGATATCTGTGTTTCCTTCAGCCTTCCATCCTACCCAGACGGTCAGAATTCTCACTGTTTTTCATAGCCAGATGTTGGGGGGGGGCTCCTCTTCCCAGCATCAGTGCCCTGGTCTGGGGAGGCCAGTGTGGGACTGGGGTCCCTTGGTCTTTTGGGGGGAAACTTCACAGCTGAGATATCTCTCCTGATTCTTTACTGCCACACAGGATTGGGGCTGGCCCACTCCTTGTCTCTGCCCCGCCTTCCAGTCTTGACCTGGCTTGTTTATATCCTTACTTACAAAACATCTGTTCAATTAGAATTCAGATAGTTCTCCAGGTTGATTGTTTTATAATTTAGTTGTAATTTTAATGTGGTCACTGGAGGAGGCAAGCATAACATTTATCTACACTGGATCCTTCTCCCAGTGTAGTTCTAAGAAAAATTCTGCAGGGCTGTCAGGGATTCTTCTGACAAATAGATTTCAGAGATGACTCCCAATGACCTCTGTCTTCTGGTACCCATGACTTTATGTATCCCTTCCCTTTGAGGGTAGGCCAGACACAGTGACTAGCTTCTAAAGAACAGAATATAGCAAAGGAGATGGGATGTCACTTCCATGGTGCTGTTATAAAAGACTGTGACTTCCATCTTACTAGAATTCTCTCTTGCTAGTTTTGAGGAAGCAAGCTGCCATGTTGGAAAGTCCCATGTAGTAAGGAAATGAGGGCAGTCTTCAGCCAACAGTCAGGAGAGAACTGAGAACCTCAGTCCAGCAACCCATGAGGTGCTGAATACTTGGTGAACTTGGAAGCAGATACTTCCCCTGTCAGGGCTCAGACGAAACCACAAACCTGGCTGACACTCTGATTTCAGCCTTATGAGATCTCTTGAAGCAGAGGACCCAGATAAACTGTGACTGAATTCCTGACCCAGAGAAACTGTGAAATAATAAATGTATGTTGTTTTAAGCCACTAAATTCTGGTGTAACTTGTTATATTGCAATGGATAATTAATACAGTCTTCTAGCCAATGTTTCCTGTCAGAGAAGTCTTATGACTCCTAGAAATAAGCCTGCATTAATATTCCTGATGTGCTCAGTCACTGGCTGGGAGCGGTCTTTGGGAAGCTTGATCTCACTGCAAATGTGGTGATAGATTTCAGAGCATAGTAGCTAGGGCCCTAAGACAATTACACTCCCTGTAGTCGGAGATCTCAACAACTCATTCTCATTGTTGCTGAAGACACCCAGAACACAGATTATGTTTCCCATCCTCCCTTGAAGCTTGGATGATTGTGACTGAGTTCTGCTCAATATGGTATATGTGCAAGCTGTATATATAACTTTCAGGAAGCGTCCTTTAAAAAGAGGGTTATTCCTTTTCTGTCCTTTCTCCTCTCTTGTTGGCTGAAATGTGATGAGATGACTGGAGCTGGACAGCCATTTTGGACCATGAGACAGAAGACATCTATGCAGTATGATGAAGCAACAAAATAAAACAAGCCCCACTGATCATAGACTCCTAGGTTCATTGGAGAGAGAAATAAACATCTAACTTGTGTAAATCACTGCTTGATTTTCTGTCCCTTGAAACAGAACAGAATTTGATTCTAATTGAAAAAAATCTACATTTTCTATGTAAAGTCTGAAGGTTAAAAGAGTAAATTTTCCCCAGAGGTCTAATATAGGTGATAGAAAGAGAAATGACTCTGGGTGGTGAACACACAATGTGAGATATAGATGATGTATTACAGAATTGTACGCCTGAAATCCATGTAACTTTACTAACAATTGTCACCACAAGAAACTTTAATTAAAAAAAAATTCCCAGAGGAGTAATCATGGCACAAAGAAGTTCAATTTCCTAGAATTATTACTGGAAGATGACAGTTATTCCATATGGTGAGGGTTGTAGCAGATCTCAACTTCTCGTTGCTGGGAGAGTGTCTTTCTTAGCAAGGATAAGAGAAAGAAACCACTCTTGTTAATCATGGAGAAGTCTTTGGAACCAGCACATAAGAAAGCAGCTAAAACCCCCTACTGTGTTCCAGCCTAACAGAATTTGTTGAATGAAGGGACCAAGAAGAAAACCAGCTTGATTTTAATTGTCTGTCAAATCTGTTGAAAACTAATTTTTTCTAAATGATAGGCTGAACCCTTGTTGCTTTTCTTCCATCACTTACCGTGTTTCCCCCCAAATAAGACCTAGCCATACCATCAGCTCTAATGCGTCTTTTGGAGCAAAAATTAATATAAGGCCCAGTCTTATTTTACTATAATATAGGACTGGGTCTTATCTAACATAATATAATATAATATCGGGTCTTATATTAATTTTTGTTCCAAAAGACTCATTACAGCTGATGGTCCAGCTAGGTCTGATTTTCGGGGAAACACAATAGTTCCAGACATGGAATCAGTTGCAGCAAGTGAGTGGCAGAGTAAATAAATAAAGCCTCAGCTTTCTGGCTGGAGGCTGGAAAGAAGAGTCCTGGGGACCAGAAAACACTGGGGAGATCATGGAGAAGAAGCAGCTCAGGAAAACAATCACACAAATTTGTTTATGAACCTCTGGGCTCACCCCTGAACTGCACAAGCATGGATCTGACCCTGGACAGAATGTCATAGACTTTGAGAAGTAGACCATGCCATAGCTCACAGTCCAGCACTCTGACCACCCGTTGGGTGGCACACACGTGGGACACATCTGAATAGCACTGCAAAAACTTTCTGACATTTCTGACCATTTCTGAAAATGGTACTGACATTTAAACACCATGGACAGAAGGTCAGTCAGTACTTACAGCCTGAACTCAACAGAGTCTGCTAAACAAAGTAGTTCACCTGCCTAAACAAAAACATTAACATTTCCCATAGGATTGAAATAAAACCTAGTGTCTTATAGCATAATATCCAAAATATCCAGGAAATAACCAAAAATTACATAGTATACAAAGAACCAGGAACACAATGACTTGCATGGAAAAAGAACCATAGATGCCAAAGCCAAGATGTCACAGATGTTGGAATTATCTGGCAAAGACTTTAAGGCAGCCATTATCAATGTTCCAAGAAGTAAGAGCAAATCTTTTCCAAATTAGTTTCAAGACAGAAAGTCTCAGCAAACATACAAAAAACACTAAATAGGAAAAAGAACCAGATGGGAATTTTAGAAATGAAAAATAACGATAACCAAAATTTTAAAAACTGAATGGGCTCCATGGAGATGATAAAGGAAAGAGTCATTGAACTTGAAGATAGATCACTAGAAATGGTCCCATATCAATAACAGAATGTTCAGCTTCTGACGTTCAAAAAAGATTTTTACAACCTGACCATAAGCTTTGGTAAAGGAGAACATTTTCTAATATTTTTAGGTCCTGTTTAGAATCTCAACAACCAAGCCTGGGGGCTCAGATGGTAGAGGTCTTTCCGTAGGGTAGAGAAGATGCGTAACTTGGTTCTGGGTAGAGGAAAGAGGAGAAATGCATCCCTTTGCATCTTGGGAGAAGATGAGAGGAAAAACTAGTGAGAAAGAGACAGGAGAGAGGTATCTGTTTGGAAGTTTGTTGCAATCTTCTCTCTTTATGCTGGAGAGGATTGAGAGTGTCAGGGTGTCCAGGTGTGTTGAAGCTCATTTGTACCAGCTCTTGAAAGCTGATTGCTAAAATTTCAGAAATTTTATAGGCTGATTGTTACATAGTTGACAGTTTGAAATTGGACATGGTGGGAATATTTGCAAACACTTCAAATCCCTTCCAGCATCCCTCTGGTGAAAGATCAAAGAGAAGATGGGAGTGGAAAGAGGGTGGGGCATGTTTTCCCTCTGCACCATTTGGAAGACTGGAGGAAAATGCTGTGCAGGACTTATGCTAACATGGCATGATCCAGCATGGTGGTGGAACATGGCTAGACAGAGGGTGAGTCTGGTTAACACTCTCAACCCTACATAGTGTCTCACTTTACGTAAATGCTGAGTTGAAAGCCAGTGAGTCAGTGGGACTAATTGTGGTAAGGTGAGGGGCCCCACCACAAAGCCTGGCCAGGGAACTCAGACTCTGCAGTCTGTTGACCAATGAGTGCTGAGGAAGGCTGAATCAGTGGGCGGACCCACTGGGGACTCACAGGTTCACGAGGCACAACATGCAGCAGACTGGCAGATCCAACAGACAACGTCAGGCCAACTCTACCTTAGTGCCAGATTAGCCAAGACAAACATGGGGCTGAGGATAGTTCCTGGATCCCCAAACTCCTCGTGCCATCACCAGGAGATCACAGGAGGCCTTCTAACTCATACACCAGATACCATCTTGGAAAAGGTGGGCATGGAAATAGGGGACTGAAATATAATTTCCCTAAGAATAAAGAACAAAGGGACTGTTCATGTTCCTGCATCTAACTAAGGTGGACAATCAGTCTATACATTAATGATTTTTCGTCTGCTACCTGACAGGCAGGTGCTCAGGAGGAAAACAACATCAGGCATAGACCAAAACAAAAGAAACTGCATTTTGTCTTCCTCTCTGACTGGTAGTATAAATTTGCCATCCAGTGATACCAGGAAAATAAACAAAAAGCATAACTGTACTTGTCCAAATATATGATTCATAAATTGTTTTCAAAGCACAATCATTCTTTGCAAACTGAAGTTTGACTTCACCTTTATTTTATAGATGGAAAAGAGGCTGGAGCTTATTGCACTTGAGGAATTTGAAGACAGAATGACTAACTCTTCAGTACCTCTCCATGAGGTGGGCCTTTGCTCGCAGGCTGGTAAATACAGAAACTAAATTTTATCATTTCTCCCTGGAATAACAAGGATCAGTGGAAGTGGCTCCTCTTAAAACTCAGGAGAGGTGAACTGATACAGAATCCTGAGTTCATTTAGTTGCTGTGAAAAATGTAACTGTAATTGACTGTGATGGTTAACGATGCAGGATGTTAGGGCCAAAGAGACATTTGCGATAATTTAGTCCAGGAAACTGAGTTTCAGAGAGGTGAAAACACACACTCAAATTTAGACAGCTTGTCCATGGCAAGCTTGGAACTCAAAACTTGATCTCACTCCCTGTTTTATAAGGACTCTAGGATTTGCCCCAATCTCTGCCTTTGCAGAAGCATCTATGTGAGAAACCAAGTCACAACTAGAAGGCTGCTTAATGACCATGGAATTAGAATAAGCAGAGGGGAATTCTCCTCTGGGCCCATCTTTCAGAGATACAAATTCAGACTAATCTTTTTCTAAACTCCGTGAAGAAAGACCACTGGATCTTTACTCAGGTTATAACAATGGTTAGTTAGAGTATGTTATTTTTGAGTTAAATGCTAAGCCCAACACACATTCTTGATTGAATTGCAATATGTCTCAACTCATTTAGTAATAATAACAGATGATGATAGCTTCCATTATTGAGCATTTGCTGTTGGGTTGAGCACTTTACATGCTTCAGCTCTTTATTAACAGACTTACAAATAATCTCTAAGGGTTTACTAGCTTCCACCTCAAGAGCGTGGTCTTTCCCCCACATGTGTGGCCCTCTGTGACCTGTGTAGCTACATGGCTGACTGGCCACATTGGCAGCGGAGTTTCGTGTGGCTGCCCCAATGTCCCACCTCTCCTCTCTCCGTTCCCAAGGACGCCGTGTGCCTGTGTCTTGAAGGACTTTGAGCCCTGGGAATTTTTGGGGTTGCCCAATCTTGCTCACATTTTCTCTTTTACATGGATTCAAATCTCCCTGTTGGCTTCTGTGTGAAGCTGGTGCACTGCTTTAGAGGTACTTGTATTTTGGTTCCAACAAGGTGAAGGGAAGAATAAGTAGAGGCACTGACTGAGAACTGGAAATGTTTACGAGAAATTTAATCTTCCAGGGATAGACACATAATATAGAAAAGTGTGTGTAAGTCATCTGGATTTATGGTCTACACTTTAGGATCTGGAGCACTGTGAGTCCCTTCGTAAGAGCAAATGGCTGGCGAATCACCTTGGGCTGCCCTGGAACTGGGAAGGAGGGACTGAGAGCAGTGAAAGCTACAGATGCTTGTGGGGCAGCTGTGCTGCTGTTAAAGACCTCCTGAGAAGCTGACTGAAACAGGAGACTTGGGGGTGAAGAAGGGAGGGGAAGATGTGACAAAGAAAACAAGAAAGAAAACCTGACTTAGATGCCAAGGCAGAGCATGTCACGCTGGGAACAGTGGGCCGCATTGCTCTACCTGGTCTGACCATTCAGATCAATGTGAACTTCAGGAACAGAAAAGCTGATAACAACAAACGAAGAATCGACTAAGAGACTGTGCGCTTCATCAGTTCTTCTCTGGTATTTCTGTTTCATTTCTTAATCAATGATTGAAATGTAAAGAAATCCACAAAGGCCTTTTTCCTTATGATAAAATATGCATAATGTAAAATGTATCCTCTTGGCCACTTGTTCAATGTCATAAATTACGTTCACACGGGTGTGCAACCATCACCACCATACATCTCCAGAAATTCTTCTTCTTCCAAAACTGAAACTCTGTACCTGTTAAACTTAAACTCCCCATCTCCTCCTCTCTGCAGCCCCTGGCAACCACCCTTCTATTTTCTGTCTCTACAAATTTGACTATTCTAGATACCTCATATAAGTGGGATCACACAATATTTGTCATTTTGTGTCTTACTTTACTAAGTGTATGTCCTCAAGGTTCATCCATTTGTAACATGTGTCAGAATTCCCTTTCTTTTTAAGGCTGAATAATATTCTTTTTTATGTATATTCCACATTTTTAAAATCCATTCATCCATTGATGGACACTTGGGTTGTCCCACCTTTGGTTATCATGAATAATGCTGGTATGAACATGGGGGTGCAATATCTGTTCAAGTTCCTGCTCTCAATTATTTTGGGTATATACCCAAAAAGGGAATTGCTGGATCATGTGGTGATTCTGTGTTTAATTTTTTAAAGAAATGCAATATTGTACACAATATTGTGTACACTCTGCCAGCTCAGACAAACCCATTATCTCTCTAAAACTAACTACTGGTTTCAGATTATCAGAGATTTTCTGTTACGTGGTAGTACTGGGTTGGAATATTTTAACTTAACAAAAGATCCATTTTATTTTTTTAAAAGTATGGAAAGGATCTCACTGAAGTCAGCGTCTCCTTTGGGTGCCTGGCCTGTGTCCCTCAACCTCATTTGGTGAGGAAGATAGAATAAGGACCCCAAAGATGTCCCCGTCTTAATCCACAGGACCTTATGTGGTAAAAGGGACTTTGCTGGTTTGATTAAGGACCTTGAGATGTGGAGATGATCCTGGATTATCCAGGTGGGTCCAATGTAATCACAAGGGTCCTTAAAGGTGGACATGGGAGGTAGGAGAGATTCCAAGGAAGATGTGACTATGGAAGAAAGATACAGAGAGAGGCAACGTTTTGAAGATGGAGAAGAGGCCATGAGCCAAGAAATGTGGGAGGCTCAAGGACAAGTAAATGGATTCTTCCCTAGAGCCTGCAGAAGAACACAATTCTGCCTCCAGCTTGATTTGAGTTTAATGAGACCCATTTCAGATTTCTGACTTCCTGAACTCAAAGATAATAAATTTGTGTTGTGCAAACCACTAAATTTGTGGTGATTTAGTATAGCAGTGGCAGGAAACTAATACAGATGGGTCCCATAGGATCCTGTGTTCACATTTTGTACTTTCCATGTTGTCTGCCCTGAGAGCAGACACTGTGCCCACCTGTTCACAGCGTGACACCCAAGCCCCATCACAGGGCCTTGTGGCAGAGACTAGATGAACACTCGCTAAAGAAACACGGGTGACTGGATCACACTGTGTGTCAGCACAAAGAGGACGAGGAACAAGCCAGGCCCAGGTGGGGCGCCATTCTACCCCAAGGCACGATGGCTTCACCTAGCTTTAAGAGCTTGAACAATAGCCCCAGTGGGGGACTCATGTGCTGCCCACTCATGCACCTGGTCTCCATACTTATAAAAAATGTGGTTCTGCTAAGAATGGTTCTACTCAAATTATTGACCAGATACTAGTTTCAATCATGGTAAATGGGTAATTCATTTAATCTCTTTGAACCTCATTAACAAAAATTTTTAAATCGGGATAGCATTACTTCACAGGGTAACGGTAACTTTTAAATTACCTAATTTATGAGAAAGTACCTTAAAAGCCAGCCAATAATAGGCATTTAAGGACTGAGGAAACCATTTCAGGGTAAATCCAGGGTCAACGTACTCAAGGTCACTGATTCTCAGTAAAGTGTTATCTTCTCCCATTTTCACTCTTTCTGGGGTATGTGAGCAAATTCGTTTGCTTGCCTTGCATCTGAGCCCCTTGTTACCTTCCTTTCTTCAGGAAAAGGGAAAGAAAGAGAGACGGGTATGTGAGGGGAAGCTTCTCAGTATTATGAGTCTCAAGAGAGCCAAGAGCTTCGCTCTCTGTATTTCTCTGCTGTAAGATATTTTTCCTACCCCATAAGAGAGTTTGAATCTGTTCCAGCTTCAGTTAAAGGGACTGCCACCCTTACAAAGAACAAAGCTTTTTGGGAAATTTAAACAATGCCTTTGAACACATTTTTATTATAGTTTCAATGTTTGTCAAAATTTTAAGATCAAAGAATTCTAAATAGATTTATACAATAGTGAATGAGTTGCAAAATATATTAGATTTTTCTGAAAGGGTGTGTCAAGTATTAAACATTCATTGTTCCATATTTTTTTCTTTTCCTACTAAGGAAAGTAGTCTTGAATGAACTCTTTCTTATTTTTAAAAACTTTAAAAAATTTTTGGTAAACTATATACAACAGAAAATTTACCTTTTTACTCATTTTTAAGATTGCAGTGGCATTAAGTACATTCACTTTACATTATAACCCTCAACATTGTGCATCTCCAGAACTTTTTCATCATCCTAAACTGACCTTTGTATTTCTTAAGATACAAATTGCATCAGGGAATTTAGAATCCAGATTTTCTTCTTGACTATTTACAATTGTTCTATTGTTTTATATAAATATCACATGCTTGTTGGAAAGTAAGCAGCTAAAACTGACTCAATGGGAAAAGGGAAGGGAGGAGGAAATATTTACCAAGTGTCTACCAAGCCCAACATGTTACATATTCCACACAACAATCTGTGAGACAGAAACTGTTTTCCCATTTTACAGATGAGAAAGCTGAGGCATAGAAGAATTAAGTAGCTTGTGCAAGGTCATGTAACCAGGAAGTGATAGAACTGAGACTCAACCCCCATCTGTTTTTCAACGGCACCATGTTCTCAAGTTTAGACCACTTTCAGCACAAAGGAAAGGAGGAGGAAGGCAGTGGGTGGGATGTGAACTTTAGGACTGTTGGGTTGCTAGATACTGGAAGGTACTTCCAGCAAAGTATGGTTTTTGCTTTGTCAGAGATTTTTAGGACCAATAATCAGCTCTTTCCCTGCCTTATGTATCCTCAGACTGAAAGAACCTCTAAAGGATTTCTGTGATTTTTGGTTACATTAAAGTAGCCCCATTGTTACCCATCGTTGTGAAATAGTGACAATAGGGACAAAGATGGGGAAGAAACAGATATAGAGAGCTAGAGGCAATGGAATTTCATGGCAAAGAGAAAGATGTCTGGGCGGTGCTGCAGCTCCTGGACATCCCTGTTTTCCTCAGAATATCAGATTCGAGCTGGAAAAGGCAAGTGCTGAAAAGGCAGCAGATGGCTTCTTCATGGATACAAGGATGGGTGGGCTTTGCAGGAGAAATCTCATCCTCCACAGAGATAAACTGGAAACTTTGGCCTCATTTCTCACTGAATTCTGTTTCTGTCCTTGGGGCTGCTTCTTAGAAAGATGTAGTTAGAGGTATATCATGCTATGATGAGCGTATTAGTGAATTTTTGTCCATCTTTGTGATAGATATCATATGATAATTGTTTTACTTGCATCAACCCCCAAATGACATGAAGACTTAGGTTCTGTTATTGTCCCTAGTTAACAGATGAGAGAATGGTGGTCACGTGGCCTGAGGTGGCTGGAGCGGGACTTTAATAGAGGTCCACCTGTACCCCATTGTCATCTCCACCATAATGCTCTGATGTCCTGATGTCACATGCATATACTCGTAGGTACTAAACTTGGCTCCACTACTCACTGCCCTGTGCTACTCACTGAGTCTCATCGGTAATGTTATGGGTGATGGGAATTGTGCTACCTACTTCACTGGATTGCTATGAGGATTAAGTAAAATGACCTACACGAAAATGTGGGCTATATCATAGGCAAATGTTATGGGTTGAATTGTATCCCCCCAAAAGATGTGTTTTGGAGATACAAAACATGACCTTATTCAAAAGTAAGATCTTTACAGAGATAATCAAGTTAAAATGAAGTCATTCGGGTGGGCCCAAATTCAGTATGACAAATGTCCTTATACAAGGGGAAATTGGGCACCAAGACAGACCTGCACAGAGGGAAGATGATGTGAAGACACACAGGACGAAGGCCATATGGAGCTGGAGGATTGGAGCGATGCATCTATAAGCCGAAGAAGCTAGCACAGGCACAGAATGGCTTTTCCCTGGCGCCTTCAGAGGGGACGTGCCCTGTTGATACCTTGGTTTTGGACCTCCGGCCTCCAGAACTAGGAGATGATAAATTTCTGTTGTTCTAAGCCACTTAGTTTGTGGTAATTTGCTACAGCAGGCCTAGCAAATGAATACAGTGCACAATAAATGTTACTTTTCTTCCTTAGACCATTCATGCAACAACAAATATTTTAAACTAAGTGCTGGAGATTTCTTCCAGGTGAACAAGACCTTGTTTCTGCTCTGCTTAGGACATGATGCTAATGTCCTCGTAGGGCGGATAACAAGTAATCCAATGATTACAATAGCACGTGTCAAGCGCTATGCTACAGTCGAGGCCAGAGGGGAGGGCGCTGGGAGCCGGAAAGGGGCCTGGATCCAGCCTGGGCACCAGACGTGAACGGCTTCGGGAGGGAGTGATATTCCGAAAATAACGTGCTAGTATTTTGGATAAGAGCAAAGCTGTCATGCTACAAGATTGTTAATGACTTTGTTGTTATAAGCTTATTCCAAGTTGATATGAAAAATGAGAGGGAACAAGTAAGATGAGAGGAAAACCGATGTGTTTGTTTCACTTTGCAGTTTTGCTTCCTGAATAACTTTTAGCAAAGATGCCTCCTTATTAAGTTTGGCTGGTTGGTAATGGTGAGTGGGCACTGGGGTGGGGTGGGGTGATGAGCTCAGGCACCATCAATCAACAGGCTGAGACTGATGTCGTTCTGAGGCAGAATAGGCCCTTTCGTCAGCTGTCCTTCTTCAATGTGTACCATATCGAGGGAGAAGATTCCAAAGATTGGCCTAGGCCACTGGGTAAGGTTGTGTAGGTTGTGGACTATACAAGAGGAGATAGGGGACTGAAATTCAGAAGGTACTCACTTACCAAGCCATGCTTCTGGGCATGAGCCTTTGTTTGCCCAGAGGACAAGTACCCCTTTACTTTACATAAAGTTGTATCTTCTGGCCAAGTCACATGCCACTGATTCCAGTCCCACTCAGAATTCTGGTTTCTAATTCACACAAAGTGTGATTAATCCTAGTGGTAGGCCCAAGCGGGGCACTTGGTCTGGCTATAGGAGAAGGCATTTGTTTCTCTGAAAATAAGTCTATTCTATGCGCTGGAAGGCTGTCCAAGGAATCCTTATTATACAGTTAGAGACTGGATTCACAGAAGCTCTAATTGTGCTCCCATCTCGTTAGCTAAATTACTACCTGCCAGTTAACTTGCTAGTCTGAACCTTTGCTATATGGCTTTTGGCTCATGCTCCTGAAGTTGAGACCGTATCTGGTTTTTGTGAAGCCTAGAGAGCAAGGAATACAAAAAGGCTTAAGCAATTGGCTAATAAATGTTAGTGATAAATATTATCTGTGTGGCTAGGACAATGTTCTCTACCAATTTCATTCTTGTCATATACATAAATGTTGACTACTTTGTAAATTACTCTGAGTTTGGAACTTCTTCTCTGGGCCACAACACATATTTACTCTCGGAATAAGATAAATGGAAATGCTGAGGGGTTGAGAGGTGAGCTTCAGTCCTGAATATAAACTGACAATGGGTCCTTATGCTGTTTGTCAGGGGGATGGTGAGGAAGGGACTCTGTTCGTAGCAGGAGCAGCACATCCTGTCTGTCTTCCAGCAGAAGGAAGAACAATGGGGACAGTGCAGAGGTTACAAGGAAGTCCAAACGGACTTGCAGATGTCAGTGGGGAAACAGAAAGGGCTGGGGGGGAGTCCTGGTAAGGAAATGGATTCCTGTTCTGGTGTGGCTCTGGGGGAGGGAAACCCTGTTCACCAGCAAAACTGGAATTTCTGAAGTGTTTGTGGTTTCGCAGAAAGACACTCTAACAATAGTAACTTAATTAAATATCACTGACTTAGCACTTCACTTGTATATTACAGAATCTCTCCAGACCCTCCTCACATTCTCTGCTGGTTATTCCTGGGCGTCTCAGGTCAGCTCAACAGCATTTTTTTCTGTTTTATTCTTTAGCACCCTCCTCCTGGGGCTGCTGTCTGAGCTCTTAAAGCTATGGGGAGGTAAGTGTTGTTGTGGTTGTGTGTTTGGGGGAGCAGCACGGAGCTCATGCCCAGGCCTGGTTGTCCCTCCTCTTTCTGTGCTGCCTCGCTCGAGATTTACGGAACAAGCCGCGATGTGTTCTACCCTCTGCCCTGTACCACATTGCCGTGGGGGCTCCACAAAACGCCTGTAGTGCCCTGGAGTTTCTCTGAATCCCTTGTAAAGTCAGCTTCTGGTCAGATTCTGGCTGCAGCTTCTCCTCGAGGCTCTGTCATATGTCTGAGTCACTGGGCGGGGAGATGGGATACCAGGTCCTCCTTCCCACTCTCTGCCCACAGGAGCTCACCCACAAGACAATGTCAACACCATCACTTCCACCCCCAAATTATTCTGAAGACGTGACATGGTACTTTGCTAAGGTGAGGACTGATTTTCTTCCAACCTTGTTCTGATTCTAACTCTTAGTTTTTAGGTCTGTCCCTTCAAGGGTCTATGGGAATGAACTCCTTGAGAGAAAGTACAGGGACCACTTGTTCTTGGCTCTCAGCGATGACTTTGGTGGCTTGTTCCCGATACCAAAATACCGGAAACCTGAATGTGGCTGTAAAATATTGAAGTCAAAACACACAAAATATTGAACAATGGAATCCAATTAATAAGTTGAGCAAAAAAAAAAAAAAACAACTGTAACTAGACAGCCCTCAGGGTATGAAAATAAAGCAGTGTATTTGTGTGGGGGGTGGGGGAACTGACATGAACAAACAAATAGTTGGCATCTTGGGATGAAACAGTTGGCAAATCCAATGTGATTATGAAAAATTGTGGCCAGGGAGCAAAGGAGGAGTGATCAGCACCTTTCTCCTCTGCCCAGACTGGGCAAGGGAGACATTACTAAGAGCTGCAAACTTAGCCCACTCGGGCTTGATCCCACGTAACCAATAGAGGAGTTTCTGCATTGAGATATTTTTCAATTCCATGCAAAAAATTGAGGAGGGAAAAGGAAAAATAGAAGGGGAGGTTTGTAGTCTGAATGCTTGTGTCCCACAAACTTCATATGTTGAAACCTAACCCCAACGTGATGGTATTAGGAGCGGGGAGGCCTCTGGGAGATGATTAGATCATAAGGATGGAGCCCTTATGAATGGGATCAGTGCCCTTATAACAGAGACCCCAGACCTAGTTCTCTCTGCCTTCTGCCATGTGAGGGCACAGCAAGAAAACGGCTGTCAAGATCCAGGAGTCATGCTCTGACCAGACACCAAATCTGCCAACACCTTGGACTTCTGTTCTCCAGAACTGTGAAAATAAATTTACATTGTTTAAACGCTTCCTGTTCTGTGGTATTTTTGTCATAGCAACCCAAATGGACTAAAACAGGAGAAGAAGCTATGAAGACCATGATCCTGGCTCTGGTATAAGTTATGGCTCATGAGTATTATTTTTTGTGGAGCACTTTGTCAGGCTCTGAAAAGTAGTGGTGGGAAGAAAGAGTGCCAGTGGCCGTTGGCTCTGCTTGTCTAGCACTGGGCGCATGAAGAGGCTGCTGCTGGCTCCAGTCTGCCCCAATTTTCTAACACCTCCTTCTTATCACCCTCAAAACAGCTGTTTCCTGCCCCTCACCCCTGCGCCGGCCCCTCCAATCTTTGCTCTCCTCAGGGATCATTTGTTTGGGGTTTGATGCTGCCCACTTGTTCAGACATGCTTCTCAGGCTAGCACCCTCTCTCCTTCCTCCATTTGTCCCATCCCCGTGGAACCCTGCATGAACCCTCTCCCCCAGGGTCAGCCCCACACCTTCCACCACTGAAGGGGACTCAGACTACATAAGTCATACTTGAAAAGCGGTGAGGACGTGCTTGGTAAAGAGAGTAACCTCTCTCCAGGGATGGGTGCAAAGGAGTTGTTGAAAAGGGTGACGAGTGGACCCTTTGGCAGGGGGATGGGCTTAGAGTGATATCTGGGTCCACAGTAGGCCTCAATGAACAACACTTGTTGATCTATTGAATTTCAGGGATCACAACTAAGTGTTAACACAAAAGCCTTTACTTGGGTGAAAGTCTCTTTTTTATATACTTTTAGTCTAAAATGGAGTTCATTACCTAATGGTGGCAGAAATTCAGTGTCTCCTGATCCTCAGGAAAGAGATACCAGGGTTGGTAGGCAGGGAACCACAGCTGGGACTGCTCCCTTTTTGGACATCTGGACCTCTAAAGCCTTATCCTTCCTTCGAGGTCCAGTTCATGCACGCTCCACCATGACGCCAACCCACATGCCATTCCCACAAAATCAGTGTTGCATTCTTTTCTTTGGTTACCACTGGCTACTCACCATAAGAGATTTTCAAAACTTTCTTTCTTCCATTTTCTTAAAATAGAAGTTGATTTTAGAATAATATATAAATAATATTGTATATTATTCATTTTCATATTCTATGTTCTATATTTTATGTTCTATCCAATACAGGGGCCAGCAAATGCTTGGTGCTGAATAAATATAGAAGGAAGGAAGGAAGGAAGGAAGGAAGGAAGGAAGGAAGGAAGGAAGGAAGGAAGGAAGGAAGGAAGGAAAGAAGAGAGGGAGGTAGGGAGGGAGGGAGGGAGGGAGGGAGGAAGGAAGGAAGGAAGGAAGGAAGGAAGGAAGGAAGGAAGGAAAAAAGGAAGGAAGGGAGGAAGGAAGAAAGGGAGGAAGGAAGGAAGGAAGGAAAGAGTAAATGAAAAAGCCAGACTATTCGGATCCATTCATCCATGTGGGGTTCAGAGTGAATGACCAAAGATTTCTTTTGTTGAAGAGCACAGTGGAATTCCTCCAAATCACAAAACTCAAATCACTGTACTCCTTAAACATCCACAGTCATTATTTTTTCCTGCTGTGCCCTCATCAGTAAATTAATCTAGTCCCTTTTAGCCTACCTTTTGCGGCTTGACTTAACAAACTCTGCAAGCTCACAACTAAAACCATAAAGCATTCTTATTCTATAATTTCCAACCAAATAGCCAGGGCAGCGTCAGCTAGCAAGAGCTTGGGATGGAGTAAAATTTGAATCCCAGAACCGCTGAGCTCAGAAGCCTGGGTAAGCAGTGAACCCACTTTAATAACCTCCACTTCCTCTTCCAGATGGGGGCGGGGAGGTCATTGTATTGCCCACTCAGGGGCTCTTACCGAGATTAAGTATTGACATGCAGGTAAAATGCCTCACACAATGCCCGGCACATAGAAAAAGTTCAAACAATTCTTAGCTTTTAAAAATTTGCTGTTATTATTGTTGTCTTTCTATACTCACACATTTTAATCTTTTTAGTCTACATTTATGTGCAAACCATGTTGTATCCCTTTGATCATTTCAATAATATTCTTTGGCCCTTTCTCAAAGGTTCCTCCACATTTCTGAGTAGAAGAAAGAAAAGGATAGCCACAATAAAATGATACAGGCTTATGTGGCATGGGTGTTTTCTTTCTTTCATCATTCATTGGGTTTTAGGAAATCCACAAAAAATATCAGCTAGGGAAAGAAATAATTGCTTTTAGTTAAAACAATATCAATGTATACATTCTTTTCCTCAAGATTGAGAAGACCAAGATACTGGAGGAAATAATTTTGTTTTCTCACACCTTTTAAAGGAAAGCTGGCTTAGAGGAAAGAAAAAAATTCAGGCTGGTACATTGAAAGGCAGTAGAAGTCTTCAGTTCCAAAAATCAAAACAAACAAAACAAAAACCTGACATTATTTGCAAACTAGATGTAGAATGATAGCTCTTTTCCAAATCCTCTGAAACCCCTACTTGCCAGATAAAAAATGATTGGGAAATTAGACAAAGGAACTTGTTTTGCTGACTGAGAGAAATATACCTGATTCAAGTCTGAAACTGAACTGCTATGACAATAAGCTTTCTCTCCCTAACAATCCCGTTAAAATCAGGATATGGCCCTTTCCGTTCTCTCACTAGCTATTTTTGGGTTATTTTTTCTGAAGGCAGATGTAATTGTTAAATTTGCAGATGTTACACTCAGTTTTTCACATCTTGCATACCTCTCTCTGTTTTTTTTTTTTTAAACAACTTTAATTAAAAATTACACACATTTTCTTTCCCAGGTCTTTGGGGCCTATTTATATGTTTCTGTTTTTGGGAAAACTAAACGTTTTCCTTAGATTCTTTTCAGAGATGTAGCTCAGTGAACATGCTTCCATTATACGTCAACACTTGGGAAAAATCAAGGTGCCAAGGAAACATTTCAGGACTTAAAAAGGAATGTGGGCTTATGCGTGAGGGCAGGGCTGAAAGACTTTTTGCCCCAGTGATACAGGAGGGATAGGAGAGGCAAATTAAGAAACGGGTTTTTAGTTCCATAGGTGAATACTCACCTCTTAGGCAATGAATGTCTTGTCTCATACCCATCCCTCCAATCCATTTTTTGAAATCCTAACTCCCACCAATGTGATGGTATTAGGACGTGGGCCTTTGTAAGGTGATTAGTTGATTAGTGCCAATATAACAGGGACCCCCGAGAGCTCCCTCACCGCTTCTGCCATGTGAAGGCACAATGAGAAAACAGCCATCTTTGTGTGCAACAGGGATCAGGCCCTTACCACACCCAAATCTGCTAGCACCTTGATCTTGGACTTCCCAGCCTCCAGAATGTGAGGAATAAATTTCTGTTGTTTGTAAGCCCCCCAGTTTATATTTTTGTTACAGTAACCCAAAGAGGCTAGGTACCACCTTAAGATAATAACTCACTTTTATTGAGTTACATGCCAGGTATTGTTTTATGCACCTTACATGCATTTTTTCATGTAATTCTCACAGTGTTATTATCCTCAACACTTACAGATGAGGAAACTGAGGCTCAGAGGATTCAAGTCACTTGCCTAGCTAATAGCTAGGGAAGAGTTATAACCGAAAGCTGGCCTGTGTATTCTGGATGTATTCTGGACTCCTACTATCTCTCTCCTTTTTCTCTACCCTTTTCACACTCCACGGGTTTCCATTTAGGGAATGGAATGGTGTGGTTCCAGTGAAACTAACTTCAATCCAGGTTTGGGGTTGGGTCACATGACTTAGGGTAAGCCAATCCTTGCAGAGCCAGTCATTGGTCAGGAGTGGTCATGTGACTCAAGATAGTACACTCAGAATAAATGGCAGTTTTGGTACTTGGCGCAAGTGTGAAACCATTTGCTATTATAGGAAGGACTGTCTGAGAGTGAAGCCAATATTCAGGGAGGACAGAGATAAAAGAGCTGCAGAGAAAGTGCTGGTGACAGGGAGGGCCTGTGGCCCCAAAATGACTGGAGCAGGCTGATTCCCACAGGAGCTCTTTGGTTCTGGGAGCATAGCATAATCTTCAACCAAAGTGATTTTTTCAGGGAAGCTTATCGAGGAGAAACTTTTAGAATACTTGGTGGTGATTTCGAAACAGTAGTAAACTCTGTTTATGGAAAACGAGAAGTAAATTAAGTTCTCTGTCCATGCACGCTCACCCCCCACACCAGGCACACACACAGGTTTGCCTAAGAGCTTGTCTGGGGTTGCCTCCTCCTGCTTAGTACCTCCTGCTTCCTGGATGGCAATTCCAAACTTCATTTTAGTTAGTATCTTCTGCCAGAGTGTTAAACAACGATAATGATTCTGGCTGTTTCTCCTACCTGGATTGTTTGTATTTTAATAAGAGACCTGTAAACAGTGAAAAATTTTCTCAACTTTGCAGGAGTCAAACAGTGAAATTTAAGGCCCATGAAAGGACACTAAGGACAGACAAATCTGGGGGCCGAGAAACACTTTCTTTTTCTCTCAAATTACATCCTTAGTGCAACTGCTGTGTACTCAGTCATGGCTAGGGTCAGCCCCGTATGTAAAAATTTCTGTTTAACCCAAACCTATAGCATCTGAAGCCCTCTCTCAGTCACACATGCATACACATATTGCCGAATTTTAAGAAGATGGTGAAGAGTAGTGAAGGGAAGAGTTGAGTTGTAGAAAAATAGAAAGTGAACTTGTTCCCTATTCCCCGCCCCGTCTTTGGAAGGTGGTGACAGCTGTCCTGAGCTGTTGGGACATGCGTGTATTCAGAATCTACCCAGGGTCTTTTCTAGAATAGGGGTGTTTACTGAAGAGGGAGCAGGGGAATATCTTGCTGGTGTGAATGGCGAAGGATCAGAAACTCAGTTTGCTGTTTGTGTACCGAAAAGTATCACCCTGTGTGTGGTCAGAGGTTTGCTCCCGAGCCTGGCATGCCCAGAAGTCTTTTCTCCTGAACATTTAAGGGTATGGGCAGGGACACTGCTGTGATTTTGTCTCTCCATAACCCGGAAAACCTCAGATGCTGGTTTTAAAGTTTTGATTCACCAGGCATTTGCAGCCTGCTATTCTAGGTAGTTCAATTACATACAAACAGGAGTTAATCATAATGAACATTTTTAAACTGTGGATTTCTTTCCTCTTTTAATCTCTAACAGAGTGGCACTTTTATGAATAGAAAAGACCTGCAAACGACAAAGTTAAGTCAGTCACCTCGCGGCAGCCCCTTAAGTTGTTGGGCCCAGGAATACCTGAAGGAGAAGGAAGGGGAGGAGGGCCCAGGATGGTGAAGGGGCTGCTGGGGAGACCCCCATGCAATTCTGCACATGTGGGGACAGGAGAAGACGGGGCTGCCAAAGTGGCTGTGACAGCAGACAGTCACGCTGCCCACTACGGAGGGCACTGAAGTGTTTCTGTACATGAATGAATGTGTCCACTGGTCGACATGTGGCTTTTAATATTTCAGGGGACTGCAAGCTCTGTGAAGGCGGGGCAGTGTCTATTTTGGTCCCTGGAGTATCCTCAGTGTTGAGCACAGGGCCTGCTCTACAGTGTTCATCAGTTATCCATTGAGTGAATTAATGAATATATTAATGAGAGCCATCGTGTGCTGAGGCCAAGAATAGCCATGTTTTTGGAGATGAGATAAGGTTTGGTCAAGTAAGATTTTGATGCCACTCTTTATGAGGTTTCATCTGCTTCTGGGCCCTCGTGGTCTAAGGAAGCGGGGCTTGCCCAGGTGAAGGAGTGCTCTAACTTGGCAGGGCTGCCATCCTGAATCTCTTAGAATTACATATGGTACACCAGCCCCCAGCACTTTGTCGGCAGGAAATTACATTATAACTGCAGTACTGTACTCAGATTCTTTGAACAACCACAAGGAACAATTGTGGGCCACCTTTCTTTATTCTAAGTAGCTGAGGAAGTGCTCCTAGGAGCTGAAGTACAGGGGCATCTGGTGTGAGGTACCACATAGAGAAAACGGATGGACTCTCAAGAGTGCTTAGTGACTCCCAGGAGAGGAGGCTCCTTAGAAGCAGGACATTCAGGTGCTTCATCTCATCTGTGGAGGCTGGGGCTTCCTGGTCCTGGGGCTAAAGTCAGAGCCTGCACGTTAGGCAACCCTTGTAGAGGCTTTCTCTGTTATTAGTTGGCTCTTCTTAGACAGTAGATGCAGTGTGAGCAGCTCAGAGTTCCCATGAGACAGACGGCTGTGTTTCTGAACTGCTCAGGAGCAAATGACGGTGGCATTGGCACAGACCACCACGGAATGCTTTTCATTATATAGTTTCAGCAAAACCTGGTATTCTCCCTGAAAGGAACACAGGGAAAGCATGAGTGTGTGACCAACAGAACAATCAACTATTCAATAAACAGTTAATTAGCATCTTCTCTATGCAGGCACTGTTCTAGACACTAAGGATAAGGTTGAACCAGACAAACTGAACTTTGCCCTGTGGAGCTCATGGCTCACTGGGAGAGACAGACAGTTCACTAGCTGTGTCTATGGTATGGCACATGCTGATGCTACACAGAGAACTCAAGCAGAGAAGGGGGGGAGGAGACTGCTGGGTAGCGCAGAGTGGGGGGGAGGGATGGGGTGAGTGCTGTTTGCAGTTTTAAGTAGGATGGTCAGGGTAGGCCCTGCTGAAAAGGTGAACTTTGGACAAAGATCTGAAGTAGGTGCAGGAGCACGCCATGCTGCCCTGGGGGCTGCAGCTCCTGTGTTTGAGGAACAGTGAAGAGGCCAATGGGGCTTCGGGGAGAGGAAACCAAGTGAGGAGGCAGGAGGGAGGTCAGGGATGGCCTCCTCAGCCATGGTGGTGACGCTGGCTCCCACACTGAAAGGGACACAGGTCATGAGACTGTTTTCCTCAGAGGACTAGTTTGATCTGATATATGCATATGTGTTAATAGGATCCCTCTGGCTGCCATGTTGAAAGAGGCTGTTGGGGGAGAGGGTGGAAGCAGGTAGGAGGTGACTGCAATCAGCCAGGTGAGAGCTGGTGAAGATTTGGAGCAGATGGTGGGAATGTGAGTGGGAGTTTCATTCTGGATAGATTTTGAAAGAAGAGCCGATAAGATTTGCTGAAGAAACCCATGTGGGTGGGAGAGAAAGAGATGGGTTAAGGGTGACTCCAAGGATTCTGGCCTGAGCAACTGGAAGGATAAAGTGTCATTTGCTGACACAGGGAAGACTGTGGAGGAGGGAAGTTCATCTGCATGAAACCAAAATGCTCTATCAGAAAAAGCATTGCTGCCTTTTAGTGTTCCTTTCTGGCTACAGCACTCCACGGAGGAACCCCTTTGTCTGTGCTTCATGGCTGTTACCCTGGGCTTTGTGGAACTACAGAAAGAACCCAGGGGTTGAGCCACATCTGTTTCACTTACAGCTGAAGCCCTGCCCAGCCCCCACAGGCCTATGTGGTAACATGTCTGTAGATTTGGCAGTCTGGAGGAGGAAAGCTTGAGTGGGGGAGGTGGTGCTGAGCAGAGCAAAGGGCCCAAGAGGGAAGGATGCAGAAGACACTCCTGGCACATCTTTGATGTGCCTGTCACCTGAGGAAGGAAAAGGGCTTAATCTGTGTAAGCCAGAGGGAAGAAATAAATCAGACCACGGAGTAGAAGCTTCATGAGAGAGGCTTTTTGTAAGAACTTCCTAGCAATTAACAGAGGTCCAGGAGCAGGCAGGTTCCCCGCCACTGAAAACTGTATTCAAAAATACCCAGGCTTCACTCTGGAAGGTGTCTGGGCATGAGGACTGATTAGAGTGCCTCAGGCACCTTTCAGCTTGAGGATTCTGTGCCATATAGGCTCCTGTGGGTCTGATGGCTCAAATATCGAGCAGCTGTGAGTTCAGAAGCAGTATCAAGAATTTAACCAAAGCAGTGTAAAAGTTAGAGAATTAATTATGAGGAAAGAGCAGCTCAAATTTGCATCTGGCTGTGTTAAATTATGATCATCTACTTTGCTTTTAACTCTCAATGTGCAGTTAGGTACACTCTACAAAATATTGAAAACCAAATGAAGTTTTCATTATTGCTTTATAAGCCTAAGAAAAGATGTAGCATTTAATGGAAGGGATTCTAGATTATGAATTACAAGATATATATACTCTGATTTAAGAGGCAAGGGTATTCAGGCAACTGTGCCCATCTGTAGGTAGGTGGAAGTACGTGCTAGAAGACAGGAGGGCAGAAAAGGGACAAGAGACAGAGAGCAGTGGCCTTGAGATGAGAGAGGAGCACTGACTTTGTGAATCAGGAGTTTGTAATGCAGTTCAGGCTGTACCTACATGTTGTTGTCCTTGTGCTTTGGAAGCCCAAGGCTCTCTGAACTCTAATATAGAAAAGAGCAGGGCTATTTTATAATATAGAAAAAGATGCAGGGCTCCAGGCAGGGCAATTGGGCCAAGGGACGGGTTGTGTTAAAAAGTAAAGAATACCAAGATGCTGAAGATTGGCTGCTGAGTGGAAAAGTTTTCAGCCAAGCCGGTACAGTATTAGCACAGAGACCATCTCCTGGGATTTGGTGGGAGGAGGGGATTTTTTAAAACCAAAATTGTTTGCACTGTCTCTGTCCCATATTAGGATGCGAAGTCTCTGAAACTTGCTGGCTGGACCTCAGCCAAGGAAGTCTGAGCTGCCTGCAGCTGGTCCTCGGCCAACATGGGAGTTCATGTGGGGATTAAGGTCTCCAGCTGCCTCTGCTTCTTATGTGACAGGTCGCATGTGTCCCACTTGGGTTATGTCCCCTGTCAGGTCTGGCCAGGTGTCAGAAGGCTGGGGTGGGGTCAGCGCTGGCCAGGTTTCTGCTTCCCAGGTCCAGGCTTCAAAAGGGGAAGAGGCAGGAGGACCAGGCAAACAGAGTCTGGATGCTTAACCACCCAGACCCAGGGCCATGTCTCTTTGCCCTTACGTTGGACAACAGTCTTGTTGGGCACTGTTATTGGTTGACAAACATAGGTACCTCCCTCACCCAGCATCCTGAGTGATGACAATAAAGCTTTTTGTACCTCTGGTAAATTTTCTTTCAAAGGGATTCTATGACTTTAAGAAGTTCTTTTCTCCTCTGTTTCATAGCAATTGCTAAAGGGAACTGGTTTATAAAAAATAAAACATTATAATCTCAAGATCATTCATGTTGCCACAAATGGTCCTATTTCATCTTTTCTTACCGCCGAATAGTATTACATTGTGTATATATACCACAACTTCTTTATCCATTCATCTATCGAAGGACATTTTGGTTGTTTCCATGTCTTGGCCACCGCAAACAAAGCTGCAATGAACATTGGAGCACACGTGTCTTTATGGATAAATGTTTTCAGATTTTTGGGGTAGATACCCAGGAGAGGGATTGCTGGGTTATACAGTAATTCTATTCGTAATTTTTTGAGGAACCTCCACACTGCCTTCCATAGCGGCTGCACCAGTCTGCATTCCCACCAACAGTGTATGAGGGTTCCTTTTCCTCCACAGCCTCTCCAACACTTGTTACTATTTGTCTTGTTGATGATAGCCATTCTGACTGGGGTGAGGTGATATCTCATTGTGGTTTTTATTTGCATTTCTCTGATGATTAGTGGTGAGCATTTTTTCATATGTCTATTTGCCATTTGTTTGTCCTCTTTGAAGAAATGTCTCTTCAGGCCCTCTGTCCATTTTTCAATTGGGTTGTTTGTTTTTTTGTTGTTGAGTTGTATGGGTTCCTTGTATATTTTGGATATTAGACCTTATCAGAGGCACTGTTTGCAAAAATCTTCTCCCATTCAGTTGGTTGCCTCTTTATTTTGTCGATGGTTTCTTTTGCTGTGCAGAAGCTTTTAAGTTTGATATAGTCCCATTCATTTATTTCAGCTTTTACTTCCATTGCCTTTGGAGTCAAGTTAGACAGAAAAAGCAGAGAACCCTATGATTTCACTGATATGTGGTATATAAATCAAACACAACAAAAGAACAAGACAAACAAATGAGAAACAAAAACTCATAGACACAGACAATAATTTAGTGGTTACCAGAGGATAAGGGGGAAGGGGGATGGTAGATGAGGGTAAAGGCGATCAAAGATATGATGATGGAAGGAGAACTGACTCTGGGTGGTGAACACACAAGGGATTTATAGATGATGTAATACTGAATTGTACACCTGAAATCTATGTAACTTTACTAACAATTGTCACCCCAATAAACTTTAATTTAAAAAATTAATATACACACAAAAAGAATAAAATAAAACAAACAAAAAGCCAATGATGCAAAATGAAAATCAATTGTTTGCAAATTTTAAGTCAATCTCCAGTGGGGATGAGGGTCAGAAGGAAATGGGGAAGAAAAAGAATTCAAACAGCAAAGATTTAAAGAAAAAACTGTCTGGAGAATTTAGGTCCCACATTCTAGAAGTGAAGAGAGTTTGCAAAACTCATTATACTGAAAGGCTGCAGAGAAAACTGGAGAAGAAGAACCCCAGAGGGGGAAGGGAAGGTGGGAAACGTCCCAGTTGCTAGAGCAATGCTGGTGAAAGTCCCAGATGGTCTAGAGACATGTGGCTTTAACCTTAAGAACCCAAAGGCTGGGATTGAAAGGAAACATGCAAGAAAAATGAAAATAAAGTAAACAAATTCTTCATGGAGAAGGAGATCCGTTTCCAGAGTTATGTACAGGTTTTGGAGGACGGAAAGGATGACATTGAAAAAAAATTAAAATTATTACACTTTTGTAATTCTTTTTATGTTGTTCCATAAGATTCTCTCAGGAGTAGCATACTGAAAATTTATTGCTTATGCCAGAACTGCTTGAGTTCAGCTATCTGATAAAGTCACATTATTTTGAGAAAAAAGAAATTAGTGGAAACTTCTGCTCTTAGCTGTGAGGCTCACAAGCAAATGCTTGCGACATGGACATTTGACTTAAATAGTGGCAGCCCGTGAATAATAGTGCAAGGATGGTAACGGAGGGACCCATGAGCCCTCGTGGCTGTGTTTCTTCCTTTCTCTGAGTGGTCAGCCTTACTGAGCGCTAAGGACAGCCTGTGCCTGCCTCCCACACCCCAACAGCTCCAGCCATGTGGACACTTCTGCAGGGCAGGATGCCTGCGTCCCTCCAGGTGGGAGGTGTCTACCCAGAGGGTCCCCACGGGTCTGACAAGACATAAAATGTTAGAGACCAAAATGACAAAGCCAGTGTGCCAAGCATTTGTAAGCACCCACTATGTGGACCAGCTTTACTGAGAAAGAGTTTTCTTAGTGATGGCCGATCACTAAGCGATGACAAAGGTTCAAACTGTTTAATTCCCTGCTCCTCTTTCTTCTCTGCCACTTCCTCCTTCTTCTCTTCCACCACCTCCTCCTTCTACTGTTCTCCTACTTCAAGAATCTGCTCAACACATTAATTAAGCAACAAAATAAAATAGAAAAGCAGAACCTTACCTCAGGAATTTCAAATCCAAGATTATTGGCAGGGCCAGCATAATAAATCTGCTCTGGAAAATATACAAAATATACATAGTGTTATTCAACCATTTAAAACAGAAATGATTTCTCCTATTATCTGTGCTTACTCTGCTCTGGGAATCCAGTGGTGAAGAAAAAGAGACCTGCAGGTAATGTGAGAGAGGCCGACGGTGTGCTGGTTAGGAGGTTAGGCTGAAGCCAGGCCGCGCAGGGTTAGATTGTGAGACCATCTCTGACAACTGTTTGACCATGGACAGTTATTATCCCTTTGCGCTCAGTTTCCTTATTTGAAAAATGGGTATAATAATGACAATAACAGTGTCCACTTCATCAAGCTGTAAGGAATAAAAGAGTTAATCAATGTAGAGCACTAATAACAATGTTTGGGAAGTTCTCAATAAATGATTGCTAAAGGTATGAACTGGAAGATGCTGCATTTGATAGGATGGCTGGTCAGGGAAGGCATCTCTAAGCGGATGATATTGGAGGTATGCCCCAAGGGAGGAGAATGAGGCAACCATTTAAAGAGCTGGGAGAAGAGGACTTCGGAGCATCAGAATAAGGAGAAAGGCCTTGATATGGAAAAGAGTGTGGGAAGCTGGAAGGACAGAGGGGAGATGGGTGTGTGGAAACACAGTGAACTAAAGAGCCTGTGTTGAAAAGACACTGAAAAGATTGAGGGGAGACAGGTATTTTAGGACCTTGAGAACATGGTAAGGAGAAAGGTGGTAAAAAGTCAATGAAAATACCTAATTTATGTTTTAAAGAGATCATTCCACTGTGTGGAGAACCCTAGATTAGAGGCTGATCGGTAGCTGAGGTGAGTGAAGGACTAGTGAGTGGTGGTGGTGGTGGAGATGGAGAAAAGCAAATGAGGTCACAACTGTCCTGGAAGATAGGACTTACCAATGGGTTGTATGTGGAGAGGACAAGGGGTTTTGGCTTGAGCATCCAGAAAAATGGGGGCACTATTTACTAAGATTAGGGGTTTTGGGGAGGAAGAAGTATGTGTGTGTGTGTGTGTGTGGTGATTAAAGAACTCTATTTAAGGAGGTGATTAATAAGGGTCTGTGAGAGAAGTTGGATACATGAATCTGAAACTTTTGGGAAGAGGTCAAAAATAGAGCTACAAATATAGGAGTCATTAATATAATATGTACATGGTGATAAAGCCATGGTACAGGATGAGACCCCCCCCCACCCCAGGAAAATAGAATTAATAGATAGAGAAGGGGAAAAGGTCAGAACCACTTCCGAGGCCCTCTGACATTCAGGAGTGGAGTTGAAGAGGAGAAGCCAGCCTAGGAGACCAAGAAGGAAGGAATAGCCATGGAGTGGAGGGCAACCAGAAATGGGATCAAAGAAGCCAGATGAATGCTCTTCAGAAAAGAGGGTCCAATCAACTGTGTTGAATGCCCCTAAGATTTTGTTTAAGAAATGTGCAGTAGATTTGGCAACATAGAGGTAATTTAGTGACCTTGAGTAGAACACTGGAGCAGTGAAAACAAATGCCGAAATGGGATGGGTTGAAGAGTGATATGGAGATGAAGAAGTAAAAAGTTTTGTTATAGAGAGAAGCAGAAAAAATGAATCACAACTACAGATAGGTGTGGGGTTAAGAGTGGGTTGATTTTTTTAATTTAAGATGGGAGATGCTGTACCATATTTGCCATTTGAAGGGAATGATTTTGTAGAAAGATTGAATATGTAGAAGAGAGGGAATAACTGAAGGACTGAGGTGTTTAAGAAGATGGGAGGGGAGGGATTTTTGCCTTGAGAGGAGAGCACAAAGATTGCTCCTGTAGTTATGGGAGAGAAAACAGAGCAGAGGGAGTTCAGAAGTAGATAGATTTATAGATTGGCCAGTGGACCAATGACAGGGCTGCAGTCTGATTGCTTCTGTTTTCTCAGTGAAAGTCATGAGCAAAGAGGTAGAGGAAAGTGGAGGGTGAGGATGTGGTCCATTGAGAAGCAAGAAGATGCTATAGAGAAGTTATCTAGGACAGTGGGGAAGAAATTTACTTGAAAAGGATACTGGGATTCCAGGAAGTGTTGCGTGCTTTTTATTTTTATTTTTGACGTTTATGGCCATGAATTTAAAGATACTCTGGTCATACCAGATGTCTATTTTCTCAGCAATATTCAGTAGATCTGATGCAAAAATAGGGAGGGCAGATGGTTGGGTTGGAATTTTGCTGGAAAAAAACTAATAAGGATAAAACTAATAAGGATAAAAAGGCAAGGGTGCTGGGAATTGATGCAGGAGAAAGTTTATAATAACAGAGCATGGAATCTAAGGAGGGTAAGGAGGAAAATGAAGGCAGGATGGGTTCAGTGATGGTAAAAATAGTGATGGAGTCAGTTGAAAGGGGTTTCCAGTATTGCAATCAAGGTCCTAGAGTAAATGAGCTGGAAGGATATGGTGGAGCTAGAGGGCAGAAGTATTGACACTGAAATTTCAGAAGCGGTGAATTTACTGGTGATGAAAAGATGCAGAGTTGACAGGAAAGACAGTAGTTGAGGTGAAATGATGAACATGGTCATTGGAAGTAAGGTCAAAGAGCTGAGACATGGTGCTGGGTGGGCCACCCATGTCAATACTGAAGTCAGCAGGAAGGATGGGACCTTGCCCAGCTCCCAGCGGGTGACTGCCTCCTCCGTGATTCCTCAGCACTGTGCATGTTATAAGAAAAGTGGCTAAGAGAGCCACCTCTGGGGCTAGACTCTCTGGGCTGGGCTTGAATCTTGGCTCTTCTTCCTACTAATTGGCCAAGTCACCTAACCTTTCTGTGCCTCAGTTCCCTTATCAGGAAATGGGGGTGATAATAATATCCACCTCACAGGGTTGTTGTGAGCATCGAATGAGTTAACATATGTAAAACTCTTATAGCACCTGGCACAAGGTAAGCACTCAGTAAGTGGTTGTCATTAATATATTCACTCACCAATCCATACTACTGGGCATCCGTCTGATACAGGCCAGGCACTATTCTATGTGCTGGCTATAATAGTAGACAAGAATATTATGTGAACCATTTGAGTCATTGGCCACCTGGAATTGTAGTCATTTGTTTACAGGCTGTTTCCTTCACTAACCTGGGATTCAGTGCTTTCTTGTCTGCATGATTCTCAGTACATTGCACAGTCTAACGCACAGCAGGGGCGACATTATGGTTACTGAATGAGGTTCTTGAACAAGCAGATCCAGTCAGGACATGGGTTTGCCAACCAACTTCATTCTTGCTCCTTCTATTTTAATCCTCTACCTGCTGGAAGGGTCCGGTCTGGGATGTGCTGACACAAGAGAGTGGAGTAGGGAATGAGCCATTCAGAGTAGTCAATCTGGTGATGAGGGTGGAGGGATGGTGGCGGAGGATGGAGGTGAATACATGCTGATTGGTTTATTGATGGTGGTTGGTAATGAGCTCTAATGGCACAGTGACGTCCTGCTTCACACAGTACCTGGCACTACACAGCAGCTCAGTAAATATTTGGAGGCACACCAAACTTTCCTTAAAAGGGGCTTTGGGCCAGGTGCAGCATGGCTGGGGCACGAGCAGCTGCCCACACGGAATAATACCAGAAACACAAGGATAATCCTCTTTCATAAAGGCCTCCCCAGGGAAATCGGAGGCTGAACTTCTACCAGGAGACCCGTCCTTAGCATAGACTTTGGCATATGTTAAATGTCTATGTTCTCAACATATCTACGCTTCCCTCCCATGGCCAATTTCTGGTACTTTGCAAGGATAACATGCAAACATGGCGTGTGACAGGTGAATGACATTCCTATTTCATTGCACTGTATGTACTGGTTCATTCATTTTTATTTTAGTCTCTATATATTTTTTAGCAAGAACCTGAAACCATTTTTCATCACAAATTTTAACCAGCAAGAGACCGGGTTGTGATGTGGTGGGCAGCCTCGAGGAGTAGTGTTCAGGCTAGCGTTCTTGTTGGCCTGCACCTCTAGGATGCCCTCCACGTAGTCCTCATGGGTGAGCTCCATGGTGCCCTGCGTGGTGCCATCATGCCTGCCTCTGCACACACAGCCTTGCATTGGGCCCTGCTTAAGTCACTCGTACAGAGGGCCAGCTCCTCACAGTTCACAGCAGGAATAGTGTTTATCTTTTAGGAGTGGATCTGCATGATTCTGGCCCGGGCCTCCTCGTTGGGCATTGGGAACTAAATCTTTGGTCCAGGAGGCCTGAGTGGAGCAGGGTGGGGTCCCTGATGTCACCCTGTTAGTGGCTGCAATTACCTTTCGTTGGGTGTTGGGCTGGAACCCATCCAGCTGGTTCAGAAGCTGTGGCATTGTCCTATGCACCTCCCGGTCCCCAGCCTTCTCATTGTCAGAGCACTTGGTGCTGCTGGCACCCAGCTCATCAATGAAGATGATGGATGGAGCTCACTCCTTGGTCAGGCAAAAGCATCCTGGACCGACTTGGCATATCCCTGCTGAATCTTTGCACCAGCTGGGGACCAGCCAGCTTCAGGAAGGTGGCCTTGGTCTGTGCAGCACAGGCTGGGCTAGCAAGGTCTTCCTTGTACCCAGGGCCCATACATCAGCACCCTCTTTGGAGGGTGGATTCCCCAAGTTCTCAAAATTCTCCTTGTGGTTTATTGGAAGGACGATGGCCTCCACCAGCCCTGAATCTACTTGTGCTGGCCTCTGATGTCACTGCATTGTTCCACGGGCCTCTCGTCCACCTCCACAGCCTTCACCCATGAATCATACTGTGTGGGCAGGTCTCAGGGTCAGACAGGAATCTTTGTTACACCTCACAAGTCTCCTGGCTTCAGTTTTCTCAGCATCCACCACCCCAGTTACAGGAGGTATGTCTGTCATGTTGAGGTTTGGGTCACTGTGCAGCCGCCCTTCTTCAGGAAGTCCAGGTCAATATTGGCACCATCCTGCTCTCAGTCATTAAGGATCAAAAGCTCGATGATGTTCCAGACAGGTATGGCAGGGTCTTGTTCACTTCGATTTTCCCATTATTCTCTTTGATCTTGTCCTTCATGGCTTGAAGTTCATGGGTAACTTGTAACACTGCTCTTCATAATCTTAATTTCATGTCCATCAGCCATGTGCACTGGATAATGTCATCTGTGGAGATCTTAAGCACCTCCCTTCCAACTCCATCTTGCTCAGCCTCATCCCAGACGGTTGCCATTTTCTCCTGCTGAGGCCCATTCATTTTAAAAAGGAAATATATATTTGGTTGTGGATATAAATAAGAGTTTTATTGGAAACTACCACTTTGTGTGATGTGGAATTAGAAATCGAGATGTTAACATTCTGAATCCTATCCTTAAGAATATTCCAGTGCAATATTGGTGCAGCCACTATGGAAAATAGGATGGACATTGCTCAAAAAATTAAAAATAGAACTACCTTATGACCCAGCAATTCCACTCCTGGGTATTTATTTGAAGAAATCCAAAATACTAATTTGAAAAGATATATGCATCTCTATGTTCATTGCAGCACTATTTACAATAGCCAAGATATGGAAACAACCTAAGTGTCCATCAGTAAATGACTGGATAAAAATAATGTGATATTTATGTATACAGAATATTACTCTGCCATAGAAAAGAATGAAATCTTTCCATTTGTGACAATATGGATGGACCTAGAGGGTATTATGCTAAGTGAAATAAGTCAGACAGAGAAAGACAAACACCATGTGATTTCACTTATATGTGGAATCTAAAGAACAAAATAAGCAAACAAACAAAACAGAAACAGACTCATAGATACAGAGAACTGATTAATAGTTCCCTGATGGGAGGGGAATTGGAGGGCCGGGTGAAAAGGTGAAGGGATTAAGAAGTACAAATTAGCAGTTACAAAAGAGTCATGGGGATATAGAGTATAGCTTAGAGAATATCATCAGTAATATTGTAATAACTATGTATGCTGTCAGATGGGTACTAGATTTATCAGGGGGATCACTTCATAAGTTATATAAATGTCTACATACTATGCTATACATCTAAAACTAATATAACATTGAGTGTCAACTGTAATTGAAAAAATAATGTTAAAAAATAAATTAACAGTAAATATGTGGTGAGAAAAAGAAGAATCTTCTAGTGGAACTGGAGAAGATACAATAACTAAGCCATATAGAAAGTTAATTGTGTGAGGAGTGAGTGGTGTGTGTGGGTGGTGTATCTAAGAAACAAAAAGTTCAGAGGGGCTGCCTGGGATTTATCTGTACTGATTGTGTGTTGTACAGCCTGAGGGCATATCATTCATGCTGTAATCTATGAGCATGGTGTCCCCTGGAGTGGTGTGACACAGTGGCCCAGCTACCAGCACATTTCATTTTAGGAAATGATCTCTTCCCCAGTGGATACTCTCTGACCTAAGCCAGGACAGTCTGAGCAGCAGGACAAAGATACCCAGGACCAGTCTATTTCGGCAAGAGGTGGTTTGTTTCATTCCAATTGGCCATTGTCTAGAGCTGCCCACTTTCTGCCTGGTGCAGCAGCCTTCTCACGGACTCCTTTAAGAAAATGTCTTTGTTTTCGCTGACTGGAATAGCTTTCTATTGCCTGCAAATCGGGGACTTTGACAGCTGTGGGCATGAACCAGTCAAACTCGCTCATGATGGCCCTCAGGGTATGAGACACAACATGGCGCAGGAGCAGAGTCCAAGGACGGGACTGTGTATTCTATCCATGTCGGATCTGAGTAAATTCCTTTGAACACGTTTTATACCCACATTGTCTTTCTACCTATTGTTTTAAGGTGGCATAGTGCAAACTACTTGACCTAGGAAGCAGACAGATTTGGGTTCAGGCCCCAGCTCTCCTACTCGCTAGCTAAGTGTTGGTGGGCAATTTGCTTAACCTTCCTGAGACTCAGCTTCTGCACTTTGCAAACGGACATAGGAATGTCTCTGCTGGGCATGATGAGGACTCCAGAACTCTCATGCCAACTCACCGAGCAGAATGGAGTCCCCAGTAAGGGCAGAAAAAGTGGTTGGCTGTTGTATTATTGTTCACCGGATGTGAAGAAGAGTAATGTAATGCAGACTCATTTGGCAGATGCTGAGAAAGACACCGAAACTTGTTTGGGAACCTTTTTGCTGAGCCAATGTGTCCAACCGTTAAGATCTGTTGTTGGCTTTTTTTCTTTTTTTAACTTCTGTTTTTTAAAAAAATGGATGAGTAAAGTTCTTTGAAGAATACCATTGGAACGATATTGAGCAATCTATTATGCTCATTTACTGTTCTAAGACTTCTAATTTGCACTCTTCAGTATTAATGGGTTATTTACTGGCTGATGGTCTCATCAAACCGTTCCCTAACACTTTGTAGTTTCAACAGGAGCTTTTCCAAGGGCCCAGAAGTTTTTGGGAATTGCTGCAAATAATGCATGAAACTTTTATTATTTTTTTTAACCTGATGAAACAACACCTAAAAATAAATTCTTGCTCCCACTTTTCTCAGATCCTCTCTGATTCTGAGATTTCTTTAATTAACATCCTCACACTCTAGTACTATAAAAAGATCCCCAGTATATCTGTACCCACTTCTTTCTCTCCTTCATTTGAAATCTTTATCAGTTTTTAATGTGCAGCGGATTAAAGAAGTTCACTTTCCTGGGTCTGAACAATGAAGTCATTTCTGTGAATCGGCCTTTTGTTTTGTTTTGTTTTATTTTGACCCAGATCTTTGTGTGGTCGGCACATGGTGTCTTTTTAGAGAGGAAATTGATTTGAAAATTGTGGAAATAAAAGGTCCCACAGGGTTTTGGATTAGATGGATGTGCGACTTGCCCTGCAGCCACAGCCTTTTACTGCCCGCCACCAGCACGGGTGCCAGCCTGGAAGTGCTGGCTGATGCCCGGATCCTGGGAGGCGGCCTTCTCACCGCTTCTTAGCCTTTGCAAGTATCTTGTTTGAATTCCTTCCAGTCTTCCACATTTATTACAAAAATGTCATCAATATTTAAATATTATTAGGGTGCTTGGCGGTATGACATTCTTACAGTTACAATTTATCATAAATAGGCAAATTAGTATATTCAGAACATTTTTTTTCTTTTTAAATGATCATTTATTTATTTACTCTGTATTTGAGCCCTTTTCCTATCTGCCAGGCCCAACGGGGTCCTGGGGAGAAGGGGGCACTAATAGACAAGAAGGACATAGCCCTCACCCTGCCGTCCAGGGAGTGGGGTTCCTCAGGGTCTGGGAAGATTTCATCACAACGGCTCCTGTGGGCAGTAGTTTCCCAGTGAGGAGAGAGGTGGGCAGAATGTTCCAGGCAGACCACGAACCTCATCTCCGGAGTAAGAGGGAGCGAGTGTATTACTTCATTTTGGTGAGCTCTAAACAGTCTTTCTTCCTTTCCCTGCCTTGAGTATTTCCTTAAGGAGACCCAAATTTGGCAGGTGGCGAGGCCCATCACCCTGCGCCTCCACTCTTCTCTGACTAGGGCTCTGCTTTCTTCAGTCAGTCTCTGACCCTGGAATGTGCGGTAAGAGTTTCCCATGCCACAAGGCGCTGAGCTGGTTGTTGGTTAGAGCTCATTTAAATCAACAATGAACTTGCCTAGGGCTGGGGACTCAGAAGAGTGCCTGCTGCCTCCAGAGTGAATGCGCTTGTAAACAGAACTCCCGTTGGATTCCAAGCAATGTAGGTAGGTAGCTCCAGGCTAAGCCCAGGCTCAGTTTTTACTTTTATTATCTATTTTTGGTGTGTCCTAGTTTGTCAGCTTCTTCATCTCCCAGGCCATTGTACCTGTTACTCACTAGGGCCTCAGCAGTTCTTTTTGTCTCTCCTGAAGGGAGGCCACCAGAGGACTGCAGTGTCATAGGGTAGGGACAGAGCCCCAGAAAGCAGTTTCCAGGCTCTCGGCCTCACATAGAAAGGTGCTGGCTCAGGTAGTAAATGGCCATCAACTGTGATCAGATGGCCATCAGCTGTGGCTAATTGGCCGTCAGCTGTAACCCGTGAGCCATTGGCCACTAATATAACTGCCGTGGCTACGCTAGCAGAAAAAATGGGGGCTAGCAAGAGCGGATTGCAGAGAGGTGGATGCCGCCGGTGAGATATGACTTCCCTCCCTATGGCTCCGTGGGTGTCCCTTTTAGGCCTCACCACGTCCTGCGTTCTTATGTGGGGAGCGGGAGCTGAGACCCCGCAGGCCGCCCCGCACGACACATGGCCTGCCTGTATCATCTCAGAAGTGATCCTGCAGTCGCACCACATACAGTCGCACAGACCAGGCCAGGCTGAGGGGGTGGCTGGGAGCAGAAATCCAGCTCCTGTCCCACTGGGCCAGGCCATGCACTTGGGTGCTGGATTGGCTCCGACCTGCAGATGCCCCATTTCCACTGTGAAGTCACAGCAGCCATGGTGGGCGTCAGCTGTGCCTCCGTCACAGGCCTGCCCCCTCTCCACACTTGCCTGCTGCACAGCAGCCTGGGAAGGGCGACTGGAAAGTACCAGGACATTATCCCCTGGGGAGGGCCTCAACCGAGGAGGACTGGACACAGGGATAAATGCTGCAACCTCCTGACCTTCAGAGGGACAATTCTGAGACACACACTACAGTTCCCCAAGGGTCTCCGGGCTGAGCCCAAGTTTTCCACACTGGTAATCAGCTCCTTGTCACATCACTTCCTGGCTTTTCCTCTTGCCCCGAGTCCCTGTTGCCTCTAACTCTTGCTTCCTGGCATCACATTTGAATAAACCACTCACCCCCACGTCCTTATCTCTGGCTTTCCTGGGAGAAACCCCAAAGGAAGCACTCTTCCTGGAAGAAGGTGTACCTTTTTCTAGTTTGTGTGAAGACCACTATGAGTTAGTGGTGGTCCTAGAAACCTGGCTGTTGATATAGGTGGACCTGTTTTTGATGACGGAGACACCCAGCCTAGAAGTTAAATCTGAACTCCCTGGAACCTCCTTTTTGGCTTTTGTGCCGAAGAGCAGGAAGGAGGGTGAATGCCCTGGATTGTCCCTGTGGGGCTCTGAGCTTCCTACTTTGGTAGAAGACAGGAGCTGAGAGAGGGACAAGGAGGTGAGGACCACAGCTGTGCCCAGAAGAGGGTGAACAGGGGTGGGTGGGTGGTCCTGAGGGAGCCAGCAAGTTTGAGAAGAGAGGGAGCAGAGGAAGGAGGGGGCAGGTGCACAGCTAGCCTTGGTTTCTGTTTTCTTTATTCCATTGGATGGAGTTTTACTGTCAGTGGATAGCGGACCAGTGTGGTGTAACCTGCAATAAATAAAGTATTCTCGAATGAAATGCATTTGCAAGTTGGGATTCCTTGGCATGTCCGATGACCCTTTTGTTGGTAGGATCGTTTCTATTGCTACTGGGAGCTCAGTAGTTACAACATGTTCAACTTTGTTTCCAATATTATTTCCATGTGTTTGGTCCCTTTGACTGTGTGTAGGGTCCATGTGTCCTGGGAATTGTTGCTTTGGTCCTTTTCAGAATCACAGCTGTACCTGGGAGCTCATAAGTATCTAATTAGAGTTTGGATTACTAGATGAATTATCTTAGCTTTCTCTATGCTAACTTGTCCCTTCCAGCAGGCTGGTGAGACCTTCTTTATAGCCTTTCTCTACTGCAGAAACGTCATGTTATTTAAAACATTCGCTCTGTGCTTGCAATGGGTCATTCATAAAACTGTTAAATAAGAATCCTTCCAGGGCTTGTTCACTCAGGTCCCGCTACTTCCACCTCTCAAGTGACTTGGAGATGTGCTTGTTATCCCTGCTCTTCTTTCCTAACAGCACTCTGGCCTCCTCTCAGTGATAAACTATTGTTAGGGACTCACTGCCATAATATCCTCTTTCTCTGCCAGAAACGGTTCCAATACAGGGGTCGGGTGTGATTGACTTCTAGCCAAATATTTTCTCCTCCTGGAGGGGCCATGGAAGAGGGAAGCTTTATAGGGGCAAGAATAATGCCCAACAAGGCAAACTTTTCTGAGCAATGATAGGATCTCCTAACAGACAAATGCATATCTCGTCTCAGGTAAAGGAATGACTGTGTTGTCTGTGTGGTTCTCAGAATTATTTGAAATCTATGAGGGCACTTTCATTGAAAACATGCAGAGTTTGAGTTTTCCTCGGATCACGCACAATTATTTGGCCTCTTCACATGGTATGCAGAGGTCAGGCAAGGTGTATTTGTTGTTTGGTTGGGGATTGTGCAGGCTAGTCATGGTCCAAAGATGCCCAGAACCTGTGAGTATTGTACCTTGTCTGGCAAAAGGGACTTTGAAGATATGATTAGGTTAAGGATTTTGAGATGGGGAGATGATCCTGGATTATGTGGGTGAGTCCAGTGTAATCACAGGAATGCTTATAAGAGGCTGGCAAGAGATCCAAAGGAAAAGGAGACATGAGGATAGAAACAGGGTTGAGTGCTGTGGCTACAGGCCAAGGAATGCCAGCAGCTTCTAGAAACTGGAAACATCAAGGAAACAGATTCTTCCCTGAAGCCTTCTGACGAACACAGGCCTACTGACACTGTGATTTCAGACCTCTGACCTCCAGAACTGTAAGAGAATACATGTATGTTGCAAGTTTCTAAGTTTGTGGTAATTTGTTACAGAAGCAGTAGGAAATAACACAGCAAGCTTGGATTACTCCAGGTGCTTGACCTGGGAAGGGACACCAAGAGCGGTGGCTCCCAACAAACGGCCCTTCAGAAACACGACACAAGCATAGTCTAGGATTTTAGCAAAACAGAAGGTACTTAGGCCTATGGCTGGACTAGAGAGTGAAATGTCTAACATAAATCATACAAACAAGTTCAGGACAGACTGTTAAAAAATATTTGGAGCAGTATAGACACGACTGGGTCAGTGCTGCGTAATAGAACATTCTGCAAAGATAGGATGTTCTATATTTGCATCATCAAATGTGACCACTAGCCACATGCGGCTATTGAGAACTTGAAAGGTGGCTACTGTGACTGAAGAACTGAATCTTCAATTTGAGTTAAATGTAAATAATTTAAATAGCCACAGGTGACTAGTGGCTGCCACACTGGACAGTGCAGTTTTATGTCAACCGCCCAATAGGAATATAATGTGAGCTACTTCTGTAATTTAAATTTTTCTAGTAGCCACATTTGAAAAATAGAAAAATGAAACAAGTACAATTAATTTAATAATATATGTATTTTAACCTAAATATTAAAAATATTACAATGTCAATATGTAACCAATATAAAAAATATTAAACAGCTATTTTAAGTTCTTTTTCTATGCTATTTTTTTGCACAGTCTTCAAAATCCAGTGTGTATTCTATAGTTAGAGCACTCACTTTGGACTGTCTACATTTCTGGTGCTCAACAGCCACATATGGCTAGTGGCTATTCACTGGATGGTGCCAATTATTAACTACTAAGTCATTGAGGAGGAATTGAGGGGCAAAAGGTGAAATTATCTGTTCCTAGCTTTATTCCTCCTTCAAGATCTTTTTGTCTTTACTGCCCAGGTTCCCTCCAAGAGATACATAACTTCTGGCAATAAGAAGGGAAAGAGAATTTCAGTCTTTTTCTCAACCAACCTGTTTCTGGATTTCTGTGGATAAACACTTAATATAACTTTCAAAATAAAACTTGTGAATTGGTGGGCTGATTGGATTCCCAGAAATGGAAATGAAGAAGATGGTGATGAAAGGAAAGAGAAGAAATTGAATTGACCTCCAGAAACCTTGGCCAGCCACAGGAAAGAGCAACGTGATTGGAAATATGAAACAGACGTTGCAGAGGGCCCTTTTCAGATTGGGGGTCTCTGGGGTCCATGCACATCAGAGCTCCAGGGATGTTTGTTAAAAAACAAATACCAGCTATCCATGGGATCAGAGTTTTAGGTGATATGGGGGAGCTGGGAGTTGGCCTTCTTAATTAGCTTCCTAAATGATAATTACACAAAAGTGTGTGAGTCATTGAGGTGGGTTTATGAAATTCCATAAAGGCCAAGAATTTGTAAAAGTGCTTGTATTATGTTAGAAATTTAAAATGCTTCTAGTCCTAGGTCATCATTAGCCTCAATCTGCTGCACTCACCTGAAATACAGAATTGACTGATATCACAGTGCAGTTTCGACATATTATTGGCTCTTACTAATGGACTTGAATTTGAAGATAAAGGAAAAGCTCCCAGCACTAAAGGATTCCTCAATAGGCAATATGTTTCTTTTTTTCCTTCTCTCTCTCTTTCTCTTTTTCTTAGCAAGAAAAAGTCCTCTTTTGTTTGGTCATTTCTGGTGCCCTCTCTAGGGTGACCAGTTTCTAGCTCTATTTTTTTACAGTGCAAGAGTGGGAATTATCTGCTAATACAATACTAATGAATTGTACTTGTTAATTCTCTATGAATTTGTGGTAGTGGTGGCTGCCCAGGAATCACAAACAGAAACCCACAGCTGCTTGAATTATTTTGCAGTATGCAAAGAATAAAACATGAAGAAAAGAGAAAGGCAGAGGAGATGGTGCCTCACATTTCCTATTCCATGAGAAGTGCAAATGGTGTTCGCTCCTCAGAGGTGCAAACGAGCTGTGGAGACCCCACTTTGTCATCCACCAGAGAATATGCAGCTTGGACCAAAGCCCAGCTTCTGCCACCTCTGAGGAAAAAGGCCTTAAACTTCTAAGCCTCCAGGGTCCTACTGCCTGTCCAGGCCTTGTTAAAATGCAGGTTTCCACTCCGAGATTGATGACTTCGGGGCTCAGGGCCCTTGTGAGAGACATCCCTAATCGGCTGCGTGAAGTACCAACTATTTATCACTTAGTGAGTGCTTACTGTGTGCCAAACTCTGTTCTGAGGGCTTTACATATATTATCCCATTTTATCTTTAGAACAATCCTGTGAGATCACTCATCTTTTCCTTATCATACAGATGAGGAAACTGAGGCTCAGAGAAATTAAGCAACTTGCCAGAAGTCACATAATGATACGAGGCAGCGAAGGCCTACCTCTATTGATCGGGCTTCTAACCCAGCGCTTATTATCTGCTCAGCCAGTGGTTCTCAGAGTGTGGTCTCAGGCCCAGCATCATCAGCCTTACCAGGGCACTTATAAGAAAGGAAATCCTCAGGCTCCTCTCCAGATGTACCGAATTGCAAACTGGGGCTGGGTCCACCAGTCTGGTTGAACAAGGTCTCTAGGTGAGGCTGAGGCAAGGTCAAGTTTGAGAACCACCAGCCTGGGCTAACGCCCCCACTCTCCAGGGCAGCACTACAGTGTGAGGAGGCAGGCCGAAGACAATTCTTTAAGAATGATATTGGTTTTGGTAACATGCTGCCTGCAAGTACAAAATGACAGTGAGATGATGATGGCAGGAGAAACTGTGCACCTTCCCCGATGGCAGAGAACCATCGCTCCCCCACAGGTCTATTGATTCTTCTATGGAAAGTGAAACCAAGACACACGAGTTCTCACCTTGGTCACTTTGTCATGTGGGCTATTAGAAATGGTTGATGAAGGCTGGGACCAGAGCTAGGATAGGGAGAGATTGAGAATAAAATGCAGGGACCAGCAGAGCAGAAAGCCTGAAGCAAACAATCTTGTAGCAGTCACTGGTCTAAAGTGGCCCAGAAATCAAAGATGAGCAAACGGGTAGCACAGAGTTGACACCCTGGGGAAGACGTATTTTAACCGAAGCCTCGGCTAAAGCCGTTTATTTTCTTTCTCTTACAGCAGAAGTCAGTGACTGCGTGCCTGGGGCTTGCATTTGTTAACGCATGCGCAGTGCATGTGAAACGGCTGGAAATCGAGACCCATGGCAGCGGCGCATGGCTGTGGGTGTGTCGGGTCATTGGCATAGATCGATTAATGGTGGCGCTTCTTCAAAAAAGCATGTGCCTGGAAAGTGGCTTTTGCCATCCTTTACTAGAGCAGTAAAAGGTATAAGGCATTTTTCAGAAAGCAGTTATGGCAATTTTTCTAAATCGAGGCAATTTTCAAATTTCCTCCCTTTCATAGAACTGTGAAAAAAAGAGCACATAGAAACAGAGATAGCTCGGGCAATAGGACTCTAGCCGATGAAATCCGAATTGCTGATGCAGATAGAACTGTTGGGACCGAATTTTGAATAGTTACAGACATGAGATTGAGAAGGCTCTGCAATGAATGATTCTTCGTGGATGGCCAGACACGTGTTCAGCACGAACTAGGACAGACAACAAACGCTCCACTGATGAAAGGGAGGGAGGACAGGTAGCCAGCCTGAGCCCCCACTGTGCTTTCACCTTTCTCTTATTTGTGTGTGTTAAAGCAGAATCCCTTAGCTGCTGTCAGGGATACTCTGCCTTGTGGGCAATGTCATATTAGACTTTAAGTACTGTTCTTAGGGGATCTATTCTGTCGTATATGGAAATCCATCTTTTTATCATGTATTCCCCACTTTGGACAGACACAAAATAGGAAAGTTCAGATTTACGCAAAGGATAAACCAGGGGGCAATTATTTTTCTCAACTAAACGATTCTTCAACTTGCAGAAAGTGTCATGGTAATATTTGTTTTAACTACACGATTTCCAGATAAATGCATTTAAAACTAAGTCCACAACTAATTATTGTCTGTAGCTTACAAGTTATATGAAATGAAGTTTTATCAATATCCATTGTATGTATTTCATAATAGATTTTTACCTTCTGGAAAGTGGTTAGTGCACACATACAGGGCTGGGTGCCCTATGCAGCCACAGTTCTTGTGGGACCTGCTGGATTCTGACACACGGATGAGATCAAGTCCTCTCAGGTTGTCATTGTGTTTCATCTATGTCCATCACAGTTGTCAAGGGCTCAAAAAAGAGCCCTTGACCTATAGGTCTCCTAGTGTATGATCATACTATATACCAGTGTTCAGTGCATGTGCGTGTGGGTATGCGTGTACACACACACACACACACACACACACACAATGTAGTTATTTACCTGCTCTAAGCCTTTATTTTAATTTCAGTTGGTTTTGGCAAGAGGGTGGGTATAATTGATACCCACAAATCAATCTATGAAACAAAAGACAAATCATTTTTGAAAGCCAATTATTACGTAGTGCTATGAACCCAATGCCTTTTGCCTGGGTTGACCTACCTCGGCTAGAATTCATAGAGGCTTGCGCAGAGCCAAGTTTAACAATTGGTATGTCTTGTTTGTATCATCAACAATGAGAATCTTGTCTTCATTCTATTTAATGTGTAGCCTTAATCTGGGTCTTTGCCCGGATCTCTAGGTTCATTTCCAGTTGAGAATCTCCTTTTTGCATAGCCCTACAGAATATATTCTAGACAGCCCAAACACGACCCACCTGTTCCTTTCAGTAATTCCCCCACCTTACATTTTTTATTGGAGTGGAGAGTGTCCTGGGTGGGTTTGGTCTGACTTCCCAGATTGACACTCGTTTCAACAGTAAGTCCCACCATCAATATTTTGCTCTATTTTACTTATCAGTTCACTCTTATCTCCCTGAGGTGAGATATGCTAGGAAATCTGTTGAACAAAATGAACACCATTTCTTGTGGAGAATGGACTCCAAGGTGGACTTCTGATAAGTCAGAAGAGAAAGAAAAGGACTGGGGTGAACTCAACTCATTTCCAAGACAGCCATGGCTGTGCGTGTCTCATTTGTGATGTTAACTGCCGACGAACCCAGACTTTGGGAAAAGTCCTTACATCAGACAATAGTGGGACAATCCTGTTGGGGCCATGGGGTTAGACCACATCTCCATGAATAGATGTCAGGTTTCCCTGAAGGGAGTGGACATTCCCACGGTCAGTTATTCTAGAAAGAAGTCAAGCCAGGGGCAGAAAATGAGAACTTTAGACTCTCATCTTAGACTGAGGTGAGAAAACAAACAGCATGAAAAGAGACAACAAGAAAAGATTTCTTCAGTCACCAGTCAGGAAATCCTGGGATCATGAGCAGGTTGGCAGTGTTGAGCCAGCTGCCGTCTGGCTTCAGGTGAGTTGCTTTGAGTCAGAATCCTCACCTCTGGCTCGTTTCTACGACAGACCCTAGCCCATGTTTATGAAGCAGCTGTGGGTTACTCCAGCTGTTCTGCCACCTGCCTCAAGTTCCCTCAGACAGGGGAGGAAGCAGAGGGAGGCATGCTATTCCCATGTTCATTGCATGCTTTTTAACACACCAGGCATGTTATACTTCTTTTCTTTAGTCTTCCACTATTACCAATAAAGAATTATGGTTACACCCATTGTAGAGATGAAGTAACTGAGAACCAGAGATGAAATGATCCTCCGGCAAGAAGGGCCTCTGCCCCCAGTCTGTAAATGGCAGCTGTGGGGAGGAGAAGGAACCATCAGTCCCGCTCTCTGGCTTCTTATAAGGTGCTCTTTCTTCCTTGCTAACTGCCTTTCTCGTCAGTCTTTGTCTTAAGTCCCCTTTCTTTGTCCCAAGTCTAATTTGTCAGTACTGGCAAGGCATAGTTAAAGCAAGGTTGTATTTTTCTAAGCAACCTGGATCTGAACTTTTCCTCAGCCTTAGGTCAGTGTTCACCATAGTGAAAGCCAGGGCGTGGGAGGGTACTTGTGCCCAGTAATCTTATAGCAACCTTGTGTGGATAGAGTCCTAGAGAGCAGTTTCCTCAGTCTCACATGGAAAGGTGCTAGCTCGGTTATTAGATGGCCATCAGCTGTAATCAGATGGCCGTCTGCTGTGGTTGGGTGGCCATTAGCTATTGCCGGTTAGCCAATTAGCCACTAATATAACTGCTGTGGCTAGGCTAGGGGGTGGGTTGGTTGGCAGAGAAGCAGACAGTGGATTGCAGCTAGCAAGTGTGGTTAGCAAGCGGATTACATTGTGGATCGTGTTGCTCCTACTTCCTGTGTCTCACCTAGCTGCCAGCGAGATTGGGGTGCAGGAAGACTCTTTGTTGGGGTACTGGCAGATGTTTGCTTTTGTGTCTCGACCAGCCACCATCGAGAATATAGTGCTGTGACTCCCCTATCTAGGGCTCCGTGGGTGTTCCTTTTTGGCCTCGCCATATTCTGCATTCTTGTGTGGGGAGAGGGAGCAGAGATCCTGCATTACAAACCTTCTTTGTCACTTAACAATATCCTTATGAGTTTATTTGCAGGTAATTTAATAATCTTCTGCCACATTACTTAAAAGCACAGCATATTGTACCTTTGGCCGAATAATGATCGACTTAGTCCCCTATAATTGGACATATAAGCTCATTCCCTCAAATTACCAATCACACCGTAAATGATAATGCCCAAAGCGCGTCACTTGGTCTTCAGATCCAGTGTGCTCTTGCCTTAGCTGAGGAAGATGCAGAAGAAAAGAGAACATCTTATGCACAGTCTCACTCAGCCTGACCCATTCAGTAGTGTTATCTGGCTTGGAGAACAGCTAGTAGGGAGCCAGTTGCAGAGGAGTGCACCATAATGCGAGGAAAATCCCCAACAATTCAGCTGCAGCTGACCCCATAATGGGCTGCCTGCAGTAAGGCCAAGTTTTCTCAGAAGACCTGCAAACCCCAGAAGGAGTTCGCTTCCTGCTTCATATGTCAACAGCAGCTCGTGGTTGGGTTTGGACTGGCTTCAGTTCTCAGTTCTGTGTTTTCCTGTTAATTCTGCTCTTACAATTAATCACTTATTTTCAATAGAATCATTCCTGCTGTAGGTTGGTAGGTGGATTATAAAACTTTAATAACCCAAGAAGCCTCTGAAGTTAACGTTTGAGTTTCTCTGGCTTACTGGTTTACATGATTATTTGTTCATGCAGTGTTTGTATATCACTTTTCTGATTGTTGTACGCTATATGAAATTTCCAGGCAATTTCCCAAGTTGTGACTTCTCAGCCTGCCTATGCAGCCATTAACCCCATGGCAATAAAGCAAACAGCGGAAACGCTGCCCAGCATTTGATTGAGGTAAACACCAGCCTTTTGAGCTACTAAACTGAATTGGGCAGCTTAATTCTGGGGAAACAATATCTCTTCTATTTTATTAATTCTATTATAAAACCACTCATAGAGGAAAAAAATAGGTTTCCTTAAACTTGGAGTGCCAAGATAATTCACTGTTTGCTAGAATTCGATGTACCTGTGTCTTTGTGACATGCATAGGCATTACTAGATAGTCACATTTCAGGTGGTATCCTTGCATTCAGTTTGCCACATGCAAATTCAATAAAACAAATATTTATTACATATTTACTCTGTGCGAGGCTCTCATTGTCTGCAGAGTCTGCAGAGACAGAGAGGAGCAAGAAATATTCCTGCCTCCAAGGAGTTCAGTTTGAAGTGTCTGCCTTCAACACACACACACACACACACACACACACAAACTATAGAACAAAATACAGTTCTGGCTGAGATAAGTGAGAATGTGGTGCCACAGAGGCATCCAGAGGGAACAATTCACTGGCTGAGGGTAGGAGGAAGGCTTCTGAGACGTGAGACTTGAGTGAGGTCTGGATGGAAGACAAATAGGGAGCACACATTAGAGACGAAGGGAGCCATTAGAACAACGTCATGTGTGTTAAAACACTGGGTCTGATCAGAACGCGGCAGATGATTTGATGAAGCTGTAGCTAACAATGCTGTGGCCGGAGAAGTAGGTTAGAGTCGAATCTGTGATGAAGTTTGATCACTAAAGAACTTAGACTTTGTTTTATAGAAAGGGAAGTCTTTGGGGAAGGACGGCAGCGTTATCAGACCTGTATTTGAGAAGACTATCCTGGCAGAAGTACGGAGATAGGAAAGCTGGTTAGGAAGCCATTGGCATCATTCAGGAGGGAGGTAGGGGAACTTGATCCAGGGAATGAAAGAAGTAGGAATGGAAGGGAAGCTCAGTAGGGGTGCTTTCTTACTAAGCTGATAGTACTTCCAAGCATACTGTTTCCACATTTGGGTTCAAGAATACTTATTTTGGGGAAAACTTGAAAGGATAAGCAAAAGACAGGAGAAAGGACAATGTGGAGGAGAAAGGCTGCTCTGGGTGACAGCCTCTGAAGTTGTCAGTCTTTCTTGGAGGTTATCAGCTTAAGAAGCTTTGACTTCTTCCAACACATTCTATAAAATCAGGAATGCTTGCAGATAGCCAGTGTTATTATGCTATGCATGAAATACATAAATGATTTAAAGGCCTGTAACAGGCTTTTAAATAACCTAAAACAAACAGGAAAATAATTCTATATTAAATTTCTGAGACTTCCCGTGTTCCAAAAAGTTGAACCTGTTGGGGGTGAACTACACCTCTCAAGTTTCCTTGGCATTTTGTTTGTACCTCTTTAATGCACACACCACACATAGCAACTGGAAGAGTTGTTTCCTGGATCTCAAACCTCCTCTAGTCCATCGTCAATGTTGTTGAAGGTATAAACCATTCTTGGTTCATCTTCAGGCTCCCCAGAGAGCTTGGCAAAGAGTAGGGACTTAGTCAATGTTGAAGGAAGGAAGGAAGAGGGAAAGAGGAAAGAAGGAAGGAAAGAAGGGAGGGAAGGAGGGAGGGAGGGAGGGAGGAAAGAATGGCTGATTATGGGGTGAAGCATTTGAAATAAGTATGGCTGAGACCAAGTAGAAAAGGTTAAATAAAGAACAACTAATGAAGAGTTCACCATGCTGAGGAAATACAGGAATGCACTAGATTAATCAGAAATATTTCCAGTAAGTTCAAAGAGAAAAACTGACAAATTCTATGGTAGGTTAACTAGGAAGAAAAAAATGTCCCAAATTGAAACAAAGGCAGATCACTGGCCAGAAAGAGTTTTAAATGATGATTTTAAATAAACCCCTGGCCAAAATGTACACACACCCATTTCGTTGCTGCTTCTTTTGTTTCTTCATTCTTTGTAGGTTAAGGTTATGGACCCTGGAGTCAGCCTTCCTGGGTTTGAGGCACGGGTCCCTCACCAGTTCTGTGACTTGGTGCAAGTTCCTAAAACTTTCTGTGCCTCAGTTTCTGCATCTATAAAGTTAGAGTATGAAAAGTACTAACTCTTAAGCTTGGGGTAGTAAGTAAATGACTTACTGGATATAAAGCTTTTAGAACAGTGCCTGGAATGAATGTTTAACAACATTAGCTTTTCCTCTGTATGTTTGCTGTATTTAGCACTTCATATGTATCAGGTATATTCAAAATCCTTGGAATAAAGACAAAGATGATATTACCCATCTGATAGTCTATCGGGGATAAGTGGGAATAAACAATTACAGGCCAACATGGCAAATGTTGTAATAAAGGCATGCATTACACACTTCAGGGAGCCGAGAGGAGGGTGAGGAGGGAGGGCTGAGCTGAGATGGGTCACCTGCACAAGACTGCAAAGTCCACCAGTTTCACCCCTTCACTGCCTTAAATTCCCTGTTCTCTTTTCTTACAGACAAACTTCCGTTTGTCTGCATCCCTTACTATGGGAAGGGGACCCCCATATCCTCTAGATTCTTTATTGAGAAAGCACAATTGGGTGATTTTCTCTAGCTTCTTTGAACAAGGGAATAGAAAAGTGGGTGTTTCCAAAGTATGATGCTAAGGGCATGCTCCTTCTTGGCCAATGGAATCAGGAAGAAGGCCGTGGGAAGGCGGAAGAGAACAACTTCTGGGGAAGGACAGTCACAAACCAGACTCAAGGTTTAGGTAAATAAACAGAGGCATCTCGGGGCTTTGGTGAAGATGCTGGTGGAGGGCAAGAAGAGAGGAGAGGTGGGGACAGGCGAAAGTGGGATTCCTGTGCTCTTCTGAGGTATGTATGGGAGGGGTGGCGGATAAGTGAACTGGAGACAGAGGAGATAATACAACGGGTTTTATGCTTCTGTATTCTGAGTCTAGTCACCTAATTCCCCATCAGTCAATGACTCAAATGGGAAGACCACAGTAAAATGTTGACATTTAGAAAGCTTTTTTTTTTCTTTTTCAGAAGCCATTGCTATATTGAGGAGACCTTGCCAATAAGGGATTGCTGAGGAGAAACCTGAAAATACTTTGAACCTCAGTGGATTTGGGGAAGCTCCGGGTTCTTTCTGTTGCCAGCCTTGTTTTGTGCGTGTGAGGTGCACCACTAACACTAACAATGTTCTGTTTGTAAAGTACCCCGTAAGCATGTTTCAGTTCATTTTCACACCCACCTTGTCAGGCAGGCCCTGTGGATGGGCCTTCGGGTGATTTTTATACAACAGCATATGACACAGCACTTTTATGCTGACAAGGGAGGTGAAGTTTATCCACTGGTGAGGCGTAGAGCCCGACTCTGGCTGGGGTGTCCTGACCTCAGCTGCAAGATTTTGTTCCGGGGTCTCAGCAAACAGTGAACAAGACAGAGCGCTTACCCCCTTTCCTTCTTCCGCAGAAAGAAAACTTGGGTAGATCCTCTTCACAGACGGCATAGGAATAACTCAAAATGGATGCTCCTTTAGTGAGGAGATTTACGTCAAGAAACAACTCTTTGATGTCCTCTCCTGAAGGGAAAAAGAAGATCAGCTTTACTATTAGTGTGGGTTTTGCTGTATATCAAAGCATTCAAAATTTATAAACGTTTGAGCCCAAAGACTTTTTATTTCTAGAAGTCTGTGCTGTATGGGGAACAGTTTTCTTGTTTTCTTGGTAAAACAGCATTTAGGCAGTGCTACACGGGATTACAGTGACAGCTCTGGATATGAGACATGGTCCTTTCACAAACTTTATCTGCTTGGAGCCAGGCAATTTATCTGCTGTTCTCCCCTGCCCTGATGCCACGGCTGCTTAATGCGATGGCGGCAGGTCTAGCTTCAACAGCGTCTCAGCTACATAGTATTACACACCTTCCCTGAGAGCGCTGGATGTGGACAGACCTCCATACCCCCCACTGTTGCTAGGCAGCTATTGTAGCATAGTTACACAGGAAGCTTCAGGGTGCTTGGCAGTGCTGGCTTCCGATGCTTTCTGGAACTGTTTTCTATTCCTCCCTTTTGTGTTCTACTTACTGTGTTTCCCCCCAAAATAAGACCTAGCCGGACCATCAGCTCTAATGCGTCTTCTGGAGCAAAAATTAATATAACTCCTGGTCTTATTTTACTATAAGACCTGGTCTATATAATATAATATAATATAATATAATATAATATAATGTAATGTAATGTAATGTAATATAATATAATACAACATAATACCGGGTCTTGTATTAATTTTTGCTCCAAAAGACGCATTAGAGCTGATTTTCCGGCTAGGTCTTATTTTCGGGGTAACATGGCAGTCCTCCTTCCACTCCACTTCTCTTTCTTTGTTTCTCTCCCCAAAGCATTTATTGAGCTGCTGCTAGAGTCCAGATATTGTGCAAGATTTTGGAAATACAATAATGTATGAGAGTTCTTGGACTCTGGGAATGCTCTCTCCATTTCTCTGGAATGATTCCACATACTAAGTTTATTAAATCTTTCTGCTCTGGTTTCGATAAAACTGTTTTAGAAAGGAGATACTCTAGTAGCTATAGCAATATAATGACTAACGGTAATGGCATGACCACATAAAACTAAACAAACAGGAAGCATTCTAGCTCATTGATTGGGGTGGAGGAAGAACATATTACATGTCTTGCCTGTGTCAAGGTTTAAGAATGTGTATTAGCTATTTGGGAAAAAAAATATCACAAAGACAAGTCATGCTACTGGTAGTAGACTTGTTTGTTGCTGAGATAACTAAGCAAAAACTCTCTCCTGAGCAGATGTCAATACTTAGGATCAAAATATTTTCTTTCTTTGCTGGATGTACTGATTCCAGGTGCTTATATCATTCAAATGAGTAACTGGAGTCTTTTCAGTACAAAGCATACCATAAAATGAGAGTTCTACTCTGTCTGGATGTCAACTAGAGAGACAAGTGAAAATGAAGAGGGAAACAGAGTTAATCCCAGAAAGTGATGGGGAACGGTGGCTTAGACAGCCACTACAGTCAGTACAAGTAATTGGGTGTGCGAAGAGGCCGTGCAATGTTTTATTGCATGTCAATAATCTTTACTTACTCAGAATGATTCCAAATCTAATGTTGAGATTTGGTTTTAAATATTTGGAACACTGTTCAACAGAAAAGCCAAAATCTTGTAACGGATCTGTCAAGAAGAGAAAAACAGATTCGCTGTGAGTACATTGTATGCTCTGCAAACTCACATTCAAAATTCACACCAATTATGTTATTTTTTTCTAGATGAATCACTAAAATTGACCCAAAAACATATCACCCAATACATCTTTCTTTTCTTTTTTCTTTTTTTTTTTTTTGCGTAGATCCATGAGGCTTTCAACAGCCCCTCCCAGTTTCTGCAAAGTCAACGTTGGTCAACGTCAAGTTCACTCTGATGTCAGGGTCTCAGTCTATGAATGAGCAGTGCCTTGATGTGTGAGTTGCCTCGTCACTTGTTAAAATTTTTATCATTGTTGAATTTTCTAATTTCCTTTTTTTTCTTTTTTTAATTTATTGGGGTGACAATTGTTAGTGAAATTACATAGATTTCAGGTGTACAATTCTGTATTACATCATCTGTAAATCCCATTGTGTGTTCACCACCCAGAGTCAGTTCTCCTTCCATCACCATATATTTGATCTCCCTTACCCTCATCTCCCTCCCCCCTCCCCCCTTATCCTCTGGTAACCACTAAACTATTGTCTGTGTCTATGAGGTTTTTTTTTCTCATTTGTTTGTCTTGTTCTTTTGTTGTTTTTGATTTATATACCACATATCAGTGAAATCATAGGGTTCTCTGCTTTTTCTGTCTGACTTATTTTGCTTAGCATTATACTCTCAAGAACCATCCATGTTGTCACAAATGTTCCTATATCATCTTTTCTTACCACCGAATAGTATTCCATTGTGTATATATACCACAACTTCTTTATCCATTCGTCTATCAAAGGACTTTTTGGTTGTTTCTATGTCTTGGCCACCATAAATAAAGCAGCAATAAACATTGGCGCACACGTGTCTTTATGGATAAATGTTTTAAGATTTTTTGGGTAGATACCCAGGAGAGGGATTGCTGGGTCATACGGTAATTCTATTCGTAATTTTTTGAGGAACCTCCACACTGCCTTCCATAACAGCTGCACCAGTCTGCATTCCCACCAACAGTGTATGAGGGTTCCTTTTTCTCCACAGCCTCTCAAACACTTGTTACTATTTGTCTTGTTGATGAAAGCCATTCTGACTGGGGTGAGGTGATATCTCATTGTGGTTTTTGTTTGCATTTCTCTGATGATTAGTGATGTTGAGCATTTTTTCATATGTCTATTTGCCATTTGTATGTCATCTTTGGAGAAATTTCTCTTCAGGTGCTCTGCCCATTTTTCAATTGGGTTGTTTGTTTTATTGTTGTTGAGTTGCATGAGTTCCTTGTATATTTTGGATATTAGACCCTTATTGGAGGCACTGTTTGCAAAAATCTTCTCCCATTCAGTTGGTTGTCTCTTTATTTTGTCAATGGTTTCTTTTGCTGTGCAGAAGCTTTCAGTTTCATATAGTCCCTTTTATTTATTTTAGCTTTTACTTCCATTGCCTTTGGAGTCAAATTCATAAAATACTCTTTGAACCCAAGGTCCATAAGTTTAGTACCTATGTTTTCTTCTATGCAGGTTATTGTGTCAGGTCTTAGGCTTAAGTCTATGATCCATTTTGAATTAATTTTGGTACATGTTGACAGATAGCAGTCCAGTTTCATTCTATTGCACGTGGCTATCCAATTCTCCTAGCACCATTTATTGAAGAGGCTGTCTTTCCTCCATTGTATGTTTTTAGCTTCTTTGTCAAAATTATCTGTCCATATTTATGTGGTTTTATTTCTGGGTTCTCAATTCTATTCCATTGGTCTATGTGTCTGTTTTTCTGCCAATACCATGCTGTTTTGATTATTGTAGCCCTGTAGTACAAGCTAAAGTCAGGGAGTGCGATACCTCCAGTATTGTTCTTTTTTCTTAAGATTGCTTTGGCTATTCCGGGTCTTTTGTGGTTCCGTACGAATCTGATGATTTTTTGTTCTATTTCTTTAAAAAATGCCACTGGGATTTTGATGGGGATTGCATTAAATCTGTATATTGCTTTGGGTAATATGGCCATTTTAACTACGTTGATTCTTCCATTCCATGAGCATGGAATGTCTTTCCATTTCTTTGTGTCTTCTTTAGTTTCAAAAATGTCTTATAGTTTTCAGCATATAGGTCCTTCATATCCTTGATTAAGTTTATTCCTAGGTATTTTATTCTTTTTGCTGCAATTGCAAAAGGAATTGTTTTTTCATATTTCTTTTTCTGAGATTTCATTGTTAGTATGTAGGAATGCAATGGACTTTTGTACGTTGATTTTGTAGCCGGCAACTTTACTGTATTCGTTGATTGTTTCTAACAGCTTTTTGGTGGAGTCTTTATGGTTTTCTATAGATAACATCATGTCATCTGCAAAGAGTGATAATTTAACCCTTCATTCCCAATTTGGACGCCTTTTATTTCTTTCTCTTGCCTGATTGCTCTGGCAAGAACTTCCAACACTATGTTGAAAATCAGAGGTGTTAGGGGACAGCTCTGTTGTGTTCCTGAACGTAGAGCAAAGGGCTTCAGTTTTTCACCATTAATTATGAGATTAGCTGAGGGCTTGTCATATATGGCCTTTATTATGTTAAGGTATTTTCTTTCTCTACCTATTTTATTAAGTGTTTTAATCATAAATGGATGTTGTATCTAGTCAAATGCTTTCTCTGCATCGATTGATATAGTCATATGATTTTTGTCCTTTATTTTGTTTATGTGATTATCACATTGATGGATTTGCGGATGTTGAACCATCCTTGTGCCACCGGGATGAACCCCACTTGGTCGTGATGAATAATCTTTTTAAAGGTTTGTTGTATTCGATTTGCTAGAATTTTGTCTAGGATTTTTGCATCTGTATTCATCAGAGATATTGGTCTGTAGTTTTCTTTTTTTGAGTTGTCCTTACCAGGTTTTGGTATCAGGGTAATGTTGGCCTCATAAAATCAGTTAGGGAGTACTGACTCTTTTTCAACTTTTGGAAGAGTTTGAGCACGATTGCTGTTAGATCCTTTTTGAAGGTTTGGTAGAATTCACTAGTGAAGCCATCTGGTGTAGGACTTTTGCTTTTGGGAAGGTTTTGGATGACTGATTCAAGTTTGTTATTGGTTATCGGTCTGTTTAGATTTTCTAGTTCTTCATGATTCAGCCTTGAAAGGCTATATGTTTCTAAGAACTTGTCCATTTCTTCTAGGTTATTGAATTTGGTGGCATATAGTCATTCATAGTATTCTTAGATGATCCTTTGTATTTCTGTGGTGTCCGTGATAACTTCCCCTTTCTCATTTCTGATTTTGTTAATTAGTGTCTTTCTTTTTATCTTAGTGAGTCTAGCCAAGGGTTTGTCAATTTTGTTAATCTTTTCAAAGAACCAGCTCTTTGTCACATTAATTTTTTCTATTGTCTTTTTGTTCTCTATTTCATTTTGTTCTGCTCTGATTTTTGTTATTTCTTTTCTACTGCTGACCTTGGGGTTCACTTGTTCTTCTTTTTCTAGTTCTTTAAGGTGTAACATGAGGTTACTTATTTGGGATTTTTCTTGTTTCTTGAGATAGGCCTGTAATGATATAAATTTCCCTCTTAAAACTGCTTTCGCTGCATCCCAAAAATTTTGGTAGGATGTATTTTCTTTGTCATTTGTTTCTATGTATCTTTTGAGCTCTCCTCTAATTTCTTCTTTGACCCAGTCGTTCTTTAAAAGTATGTTGTTTAATCTCCATGTATTTCTGTTTTTTCCTGGTTTCTTTTTGCAGTTGATATCCAATTTCAAAGCGTTGTGATCAGAGAATATGCTTGGTATGATTTCAATCTTCTTAAATTTGCTGAGGCTGATTTTATGTCCCAATATATGGTCTATCCTTGAGAATGTTCTATGTAGACTAGAAAAGAATGTATAGTCTGATGTTTTAGGATGAAGTGCTCTCTATATGTCAATTATGTCCATTTCATCTAATGTGTCATTTAGGGGTGCTATTTCATTATTTATTTTCTGTTTGGATGATCTATCCATAGCTGTCAATGATGTATTTAAGTCCCCTAGTATAATTGTGTTTTGGTCAATTTCTCCCTTTAGTTCTGTTAGTAGTTGCTTGGTATATTTTGGTGCTCCCTGATTGGGTGCATAAATATTGATAAGTGTTATGTCTTCTTGATGTATAGTCCCCTTTACCATTATGAAATGTCCATCTTTGTCTCTTGTTACCTTTTTCACCCTGAAGTCTGTTTCATTTGATATCATTATGGCTACACCTGATTTTCTCTGTGTACCATTTGCTTGGAGTGTCAATTTCCACCCTTTCACTTTGAGTCTATGCTGGTCCTTATAGCTGAGGTATGTCTCTTGGAGAAAGCATATGGTTGGGTTTAGTTTTTTGATCCAATCTGCTACTCTGTGTCTCTTTATTGGTGAGTTCAGTACATTTACATTTAAGTTGATTATTGATATGTGAGTATTTCCTGTCATTCTCTCTTTAGTTTTCTGGTAAGGTTGTTTCTCCATTGTTTGTTTGCTTTTTTGTTATTGTCTGTTATTTCTGTGTGGTGGTATTCTATGGTGTTTTCCTCTGTTTCTTCTTTTATTACAGTATATATTTCAGTTCTGGATTTTTTTTTTTTTGAGTGGTTACCCGTAAGTTTATGCAAATAAAGTTTGATATTTAGAGTATTTCATTTTCTTTAGCATGCTTACTTTCTCCATTTCCATATTTCGGTTCAGGCCTTTACTCTCCCCCTTTTTATGTTTTGGTTGCCACAAATTGTCCCTGTTGATGGTGGTCAAATAACCTCCTTTAGTATTTCTTGTAGTGCAGGTCGTGTATTAGAAAATTCCCTCTGCTTCTGTATGTCTGGAAAGGTCTTTATTCCTCCTTCATATCTAAAGGATATCTTTGCTGGATATATTATATTCTTTGCTCATAATTTTTGTCTTTCAATAGTTTGAATATTTGCTTCCAGCCCTCCTGGCTTGTAGAGTTTCTGCTGAAAAATCTGATGATCTGAAAAATCTGATGAAAAATCTGATGAATCTAACGGACTGTTCTTTGTATGTTACCGTCTTCTTTTCCCTGGCTGCCTTGAGGATTCTTTCTTTGTCGTTGATTTTAGCCAGCTTCAATACAATGTGCCTTGGAGAAAGCCTGTTGGGATTGAGGTAATTAGGTGTTCTATTTGCTTCTTGGATTCGAGGATCCAGTTCTGTCCACAAGTTTGCGAAGTTCTCATCAACAATTTGTTGGAATATATTCTCTGTTCCCTTCCCTTTTTCTTCTCCTTCTGGTATGCCCATTATTCTTATATTGCTCTTTCTGATGGAGTCAGAAAGTTCTTGTAGAGTTCTTTCATTTCTTTTAAGTCTCAAGTCTCTTTCTTCTTCCATCTGTGTCATTTCCAGCTTTCTATCATCGATGTCACTGATTCTTTCCTCCATCTGGTCAACTCTACTTCCTAAGCTGGTTACTTCATTCTTAATTTCTTCTATTGAATTCTTAATCTCCAGAAATTCTATTTGTTTCTTTTTTAAAATTCCAATGTCTTTCGTAAAATGCTCATGTTGTTCTTTGATTGTGTTTCTGAGTTCATTAAACTGCCTTCCTGTGTTTTCTTGCATCTTGTTGAGTTTTTTCAGAACTACAATCTTGAATTCTCTGTCATTTAAGTCACATATTTCCGTATCTTTAAGTTCCTTTTCTGGAGACTTTTCACTTTCTTTCTGAACTGTCTTGTTGCCTTGGTCATTCATGGCAATTACTGATTTATTGTTTCTCTTCCTAGACATCTACAGGAGTGGCTTCTGCAACATATTGATAAGAAGAGGTATTTCTTTTGTTTTACAGTACTTGTTGGTAGAATGTTTTATTTTCTCTCTGTCTGCACCCTTTTTTTTCCTCTTACATGATAGTGCTATGTTTTCTATGCACTATTCCAACTTCTTACACAATGGGGGGATTCCCTGGGAGACGGGCTTCTCCTCTGTTAATAGTTTGCCTGGGTTAGAGGGAGCAGTGTCCCTGTGGGTATGCAGAGAGCTTTTGAAGTTCCAAAGGTCTTCCTGCACCAGATTCAGAGCCCATATGTTTCAGCAGTTCTGTTTACTCCTGCAGGGATCCAGCCAGATAGGTGGGGTTAGGGGCGGGGTGAGTTGTGAGAGGTGGCCCAGAGCAATGGCTGTGACCACCACCACAACCAATCCTTCTTCCACAGCTCCCTCTCCTTTGCCGGAACTAGTTGGGCTGCAAATCTATGTCTGCGGTCTACAGTTATCAGAACAGCAAATATTCTGTTCTTTTGATCTGACACTGCTACTGTTCCACTTTTAGCACCGGGCAGGTGGGGGCGGGTCAGCTCTGGGAGGGTAGGGAGGGGGCAGCTAGTCTCAGTGCCTAAGTCTTCTGTTCTCTGCTCGGCAGTGAGGGCTTAAACCACCGTTTTCAGCCTTCTTCCCTCAGTCTTTTCTCCGAGGTCTCTGCCATGAGCATTGGGTTCAGCCGTGTTATATGCTGCCCCCTCAGACCTGTGGGCCATAAGCGGAGCCCTAGCATTCTGAGTTCTTCCCTGTCCCGCAGCTGTGGTAGTTCGGGATGCAGCGAGCTCAGAGCACTGAGCTAGTTCTGTGTCCTGCGCCCATGGCGCTCTGTCTCCGCACTTCTCCCTACCTTCCTCCCCTGCTCGTGCGATTCGCCCACCTTTAGGTGAATTCAGTAGTGGGCCTCTTCGTGTTGCCTGTCTGCTGTGCAGGGAGTCTTTGTGGAGTTATTGTTGTTCGATTAGTTGTAAATTCCAGGGGAGCTTTACAGAAGCTCACCTCACGCCGCCAGTTTGATGACGGCAATCCGAATTTTTTGTTTTTTGAACTTAGACTTCAAATAGTTCATTGATCGCACCAAACATTTCACAAAGTATTTATTATTATTATTAAAACAGAGGCAATTATATGCAGATTTTCAAAACGAAGACCTGCATTTAAAATTCCCTCCTATCCCATCCCATCATATTCAATGTAATACTCCCCCATGACCACCAAATATTCTTCTACATGCAAGATATTGCATTAGCTATGATAAGGAGGACAAATATAATATTTTTATGCATAATTTCTACTCATTCAAAGAGATCCAATGGCTCATTTACTCCTTGGAATAGAGTCAAGAAATGTTCACCTGACCCCATCCTCCATCTCCATATCACAAATCCATCCTTCATTCCTTGAGATCAGGGCTGCAATGTAAGCACTCAGCAAGTTTTCACCCTGATTGGTTTGCTCATTTGGCTCCTTCCATTTCTAATGGTCTCTCCCCTTTGGGCCATTGTCTAAATACTAAGTGTCACTCATTCCCATCTTCTTTGTGAAGGCTTCCTTGATAGTCCCCAAAATATTCCTTTGCTTCTCTGAATTCTTAAAACAGTTATGTCTGAAATAGTTTTCATATGACTTTGTCCTTTGTTCTTTGACTTATTCTACCAACTTAATCTAAACACAGAACTCCTGAAAGGCAGGGGCTGGTGTTTTGTTGTCCATTTCCTTCTCCTTTATGTTTCTCACTGAGCCTGACATAGTAGATCTGGGTCTATATTGCACTAATCACTGAGCTGTGCACTTTATAAAAGTTCTCCATTTAATTCTTCAGACTCCCCAGCGTCTAGCAGAGAGCCTCACAGTCGGACACATAGTAAGCATTCCATAAATGCACAAAATGAATGGATGAATAACCATGCATTAAACTATCATCTCTCAACTGCAAATCCAGCATTCTGAACTCTGCTTTGTGAAGCTGGGGCTCTCTGCAATGACGTTTCTCCTTTGCCATCCACCAGAGGGGTGCTAGAGGGAGACTGAGGCTGAGCAGAAGAGACTTGCTCCTTCTTGCATACTTGCTGATCCTTCAGAGTGTCACCTGGTGATGGCCTATCAACCTGGCAGTCGCAATTGGTTCCAGTGTTTAGCTCTCTTTTGCACCTTCCCGGAATATGCTGAGGCTCAGTTCTGTGGGCCCCTAAGTTCCTGCGATGACAGTACCTCAGGAGCTGTCTCCCGTTCGCTGGCAGTAGGTATCGACTTTTCTTTCAAGCTTCTAGATTCTAATAGCTCCAACCTCTACCCTCTGCTCTTCCATCCATTAGGGTAGTAGCTGCTTCCTAACTGTCTTTTTTTTTTTTTTTGCTTTTTTGTTTCTCTAACAACTGCTTAACCAGTTCCCTATATTAAATCCTCTCTGTTAAAATAACTGACATTGCCCTGTTTTCCTGACCAGACCCAGACTGCTACAATAAATCATGATTTTGAGAGATAGGTATGATTTACCTCATTTCATTGATGGGAAAATATAGACTCAGAAAGGCTATATTAACTGGCAGAGTCAAGATTCACACCCAGCCTTAAAAACAAGCAAACAAACAAACACACAAGTTGCCTCTTATCCTAGTATTGTGCAGAGGCACTCACAAAGTAGAGCCTCAAAAACGTGTGTTCATTATTTGATTTGTAGGATTGCCTAGAATATTTTGTGTGTAGGCCTATGGTGTCTAGCAGATCTCTTTCAAAACTGGTTTCAATTTCAGCTGAGCTATGAGCTCACATTTGTCAGTAATAGAGTTCCAGACAGTTTTATCACCCACATTACTGACCTGGAAGATACATACTTGTTTGTGGTTTCTTCCATGGAAATGATCACTAGGTAATTTCAGCCTTGTAAATCTAATCTAGTGTACTATTGTTTGATCAAACCCCCTTTGATTTGGTCACTAACTTTTCCAGGGAAAAGGGATTTTTGGTTATGATCGTTTTACTTCTTCATAAACATTTTTGTGCTGTCCCAGGGCTTCCTTCAACTTGGAAAATCGGAGCAGGGAGTATGGAGACAATTGCTTTTATAACGTATTTGGCAATCAGTATTGAAAAAGAGAGCCCAACTAACAGATGTTTAGGAAAATGCGTCCTCAAAACTGTGAATAGATTTAAGTTGCTATCTGAGGAAAGGTAAAAGAGGCTAAGTATGTACTGCTTAACCAATTGGCAGTTAAAGAATTATACTGTATGTTTATCAATATTTTAAAGGTAGAGATAGAATAAACTAAGGGCAGAAGAAAGAAAGAAAACATCTCCTTGATACCAGAAAATATTAGTAGGGAAACAATAAGGCACAAAGTCACAAAGAAAGCAATCGGTTGATTCTCTCTGAAGATGTGTATATAAAAACAAAAAGATAGATTGCTTAAAAAGTGCTTAAAGTTTTAGTGATCTTTTCTAGCAGGTATCTCAATTTTACATTTGAGAGCAAATTTTATATTTGAGAGTGAATATGAAGTTTGCAGTTTTCTTGGGGAAAATGACATCAGTTCCTCCCGTCCCCCAATCCCACCAACAAACTCATGTCCTTCCCTCTATTGATTTGTATTTTCACTCAGGCACTTAGCATGCCCTATATTACATTACATTTTTTTGTATATCTCTGTCATTCCTCTACTAGATGCTGCAAGGCGGGCCCTCCAACCCCAGGGCATAATGTCTTAAAATTATACGAGGCTCCAAGTAACTGTTTGCTGAATAAATAATAAGGTTTATATGTACCTTTTGTTTTGTTTTGTTTTGGTGAGGGAGGTCCTGTGCATTGTATGTGTAAGAGGCATCTTTGGCCTCCACCCAGTAGATACTAGTAGCACTTTTACCTCCAACTCTAGTTGTGACAATCCAAATTGTCCCTAGATATTACCAAGTGTCACCTGGGGGACAAACTCACCCCTGGTGGAGAACTACTGCTTTAAAGAACTGCTTTTTCAATTAACAGATTACCAACTGCCTCAGAATCACCTGCCAAAATAAAAGGTAGTGGATTGTATTTTTAAGTAGTGCTTATATAATATCAGAACTGATGGGGTGGGGGCGAGAGGGAGACTTTCCCCTGGACACTTGCCTCAGCTAATTTTTAAAACATATTAATTGGATTATCTGAATTTAGATTTTCTCAAAAAATGAAATTGGGAGGTTAATGAGAGTTGGCATTCTCAGGCTTCGAGGGCAGAGAGAAATGTTTCCTCCAGACCCTTTATTGTATAGTGGCTGAGGAAAGCTGAGGAAAGCTGAGGAAGGCTAAGGAAAGCTGAGGAAAGCTTCATGGTGAAATATACAATCTGTTCATTTAAAAAATTTTTTCCTTAGCCTTTAAGTTATACCCACTTCTGTCTGTCCTGTGGACATGTGTGGCTTCCACCCACGGGAAGATGGTATTTACAGTGAGTGAGCCCAGCGTGCCCCCAAACTGCCCTGCTGCTCCAGCGCCCTGGGACATGTCTGCATGGATGGCAGGCCCCTCTAAAGAGCTGAGAGCCAGTCCTGTTGGGGCTGAGGAAGAGGCTCCAGGAAAGCAGCCCTTAGTATCTGTGTTTAAGGGCAGCGATGGTTAGACGTGTCCTGGAGCTGTTTTGGGTTCATTCATGGAGTAGAACAGACTTAGAGAAATAGCTGAGGCTTAGCAGATGCAGGGTCTTAACAAATCTCAGCTCTAGAAACATTCCTGTGCCTTAAACACTGATGGTGGCTTGTGCTCTCGTGCCTGGGCTGGGCTACAACTGAGTGGTTGTCTAGGAGAGGACAAGTTTGCCTTGGTATTTTCTAGCCAGTGCTGGGGTCTCAGATGGAATCAGGGGTAAGAAGAAAAACCCAATGACACAGCCTCTGGAAGTGCAATTCCCCACCAAGGATGGCGCTGCCACCAGCCTGATGGGCCTCCACTGGAGTGGTCTCAGACACACCTCTCATCATTAGCCCTAGAGTCCACTGCATCACGGGGCACCCTGCAGCTTGGGGTGATGGTTGGGTGGTTTTAGGGACAGAGGATGGGCCAGCTCTCATGCTGCTAGTGCCATTTTTATATTTCATGGCTCTGATTCAGGTTTTTTTCTTTTAAATTTATATTTTGAAGTAATTAATTCTCACAGGAAGTTGCAAAAAGATAAAGAGAGGTTTCAGGTACCCTATATCCAGCTTCTCCCCATGGTAACATCTCACATATAGTACAATATAAAAACTAGGAAATGGACAGTGGTATAATTTACCGTGTTTATTCAGGTTTTACCAGTTTTACATGCACTTGTGTACACGTGCGTGTGTGCATGTGTGCGAGTGTGTGCCTGTATGCACACACATGCATGTGCTTGCAGTTCTATTGCTTAGGTTTTAAAAACTGCTGCAAAGAGGGTGATGCATTGGCTTTCCTGCACCCTCCCATGGGAGGGTGGTATTCTCACAACAATGTCTGAAAAAGAGCTGACGCCCCTCCAGCCACACCTCCATATTCATATCCAAGTCCTTCCTGCTACATGAACTTTGTCTCCCTCTCTCTCCTCTTTCCCTTTCCCTCTTCCTGCCTCCTTCCTCCCTTCTCTTTCTCTCCTCTCTGTATCTTCCTCTTCTTCCTCTCTCTCCTCTCCTTCCATCTGTCTCCCCTTCCTTCCCATACTCCCTCCCTCTGTCTCCCTCCTGTCTCCACTCTCCCCCCTCTCTCTCTCTTTCCCTCCTTTATTCCTCCCTCTTTCCCTTTCCCTCTTTTGTTTGCTCCCTGCACCCCTCCAGTACTTAAATGGACAACATCCTGAGGTCCAGAACACGGATTTTCCTTCTAATCTACCTTAACCTCTGTAGTTCATTCCCTATATCCCACATTACTTTAGGAGCTGGTGTTGCTTCCTGCATGTTCTGTTAGCAGAAAATAGGCTGACTCTAGGAATATTAGATGTTACAAAGCATGTTTCATAGCATGCTTCCAATAGAGGCACAGCTTGGGGAGGGTAGAAAAAGACCATAGAGAATGGGGGAGGCCTTACCATCATCAGTGTATAGCTTAGATGCACTGGCAAGATAAACTCTAACAGTTTATGGAGAGAGGAAAAACTTGGGCAAGCAGAATGTGAGTAAAGCTTATTTACTTGTGGTTGCTTAATAAAATAGCACTAGATGGCTTCTTGTTATTTAATAAAAAGGGGGTATATTAGGGTTCTCCAGAGAAACAGAAGCAATAGAATATATGTAGATATATATTCTATATATATTCTATTGTGTATGTATAATATATATGTATTACATAGTGAATATATAGTACAAGGTTCTGTCAATTAAGTTCGCAGACTTGTTGCAACAATGTTGCTAACCTTTTTTGATATGAGAGGTGGTTATTCATTATGGTTATTCATTATGGTTATTCATTATGAATTTGTACCACCTAGACAAACAGTTAACCAAGTTTACTATTTGGAAGTGCTGAAAAGGCTGCATGAAAAAGTTAGATGACCTGAACTTTTCGCCAACAATTCATGGCTCTTGCATCACGACAATGCACCAGCTCACACGGCACTGTGTGTGAGGGAGTTTTTAGCCAGTAAACAAGTAACTGTATTGGAACACCCTCCTTACTCACCTGATTTGGCCCCCAATGACTTCTTTCTTTATTCAAAGATAAAGGAAATATTGAAAGGAAGACATTTTGATGACATTCAGGACACTAAGGGTAATACAACAACAGCTCTGTTGGCCATTCCAAAAAAAGAGTTCCAAAATTGCTTTGGAGGGTGGACTAGGCACTGGCATCAGTGCATAGCTTCCCAAGGGGAGGACTTCTAAGGTGACCATAGTGATATTCAGCAATGAGGTGTGTAGCATTTTTTCTAGGATGAGTTTGCGAAGTTGATGGTCAGACATCCTGTATCTTACCTATCTATCTGTCTGTCTATCTGTCTGTCTATCTATCTATCTGAGAGATTTATTGTAAGGAATTGGTTCACATAATTGGGGTGGAGGTTACAGCTGATAAGCCTGAAATCGATAGGACAGGCCCTCAGGCTGGAAATTCAGGTAAGAGTTGATATCTTCAGGGCAGCCGAGCGGCCCAGAAACTCAGCCTGCATTTTTGTGTTGCAGTCTTGAGACTGCATTGCTTTTTCTTCAGGAAACCTCAGTCTTTTCTTGTAAGGCCTTCAACTGATTGGACGAGGTCCACCCCCAGTGGGGAGGATCATCTGATTTACTCAAAGTCTACTGATTGTAAATGTTAATCACATCCACAAATGCCTTCACAGCAACATCTTGACCAAACAATTGGGCACTAGAGCCGAGCCAATTTGCCATATGAAGTTCACCGTCACAGGGGGCCTTTGGTGTCATATTGCCTGAATCCTCAGCATCAATTCCAATGGTTCATTCAGAATCCCTCTTGCTCTTATACGGTCAATAGCTAGCTTGAGATTCCAATGCCTCTGAGTGGCTCTACATGTTTGTGACGTGAATTTTTTAAGCACCTGTCAGTGTCAGGAACTATACTGAGTGCTTGGGATATAGAGATTCTAAAAAGCCATTTTAGTTTCCGGGACTATTATGAGTAGGGATGTCCTGGTTCCGTGGAAGCGCACAGTGACTCTGTGGGGAGCCAGTATCTTCCCAGAGAGCCAATGACAATTATAGAGACAAAGGCGGACACGTCCTGATCTGTGCGTTCATTGCCTGCAATGATTTCTCTCCTTTCTAGCCAAATCCTGACCTTTGTGGGAAATGTTACCTCATTCCCATCAGCTTCTTTCTCTCCATCCGATGAACTTATGATCTATGCGAGTTATTTAGCATGTGACAGTAACTACACTGTGTAGTAACTCAATGTGTTATATGGTGGTGCCTTGAGTCCTCAACTGATGTCAGATACTCAAGGCTAGGACTTTATATTTTATTATATTATATCCTCTTATATTTTTGATTACCCCTCCCCTTCTCATCATGTCTGATATGTACTTGCAATGGCAGTGCTAATTCAGTGTTGCTCTTGTTTTTTATTCTCTATTTTCAGACAACATGTTTACCTCCATCTGCAGTGTAAAAATCAGTTTGGACAGTTTCCAGTAAATGCCTTGTGAGAAGTTGAGATCTCCTTATAGGAAAACTTTGGTTACATCTCCCTGGCCTTTTGTACCTTCACAATGCAGCTCACCCACATACCTCTCCAAGATGCCATCTGTACTTTCCTCTCTGGCCTTCCTTTGGTCTCCCGTGGCATGCGGTGCATACCTTTATCAGACCTTTATCATCACACGTGTGGTAAGTATGACTAGTTTGCCTCTCTCGTAGATTATACTAGTGTATAACCTGTGAAAAGTTAGGAACTATGTTTTATTCAGATAATCAGCATCTACTTTAGTGGATGTGCCCAAGAATGTCACTTGGCTGGACATAGATGAAAAGGAGAGAAGGTCAAACACTTTGATGACAGCAGAAGGGAAGTTGAGCTTTCATTTCCGACTTTCCTGGGTGCCGGTGATTCCTTGAGAAGCCTAAGTTATGAAGCCACTAATATTGATCTCTCACACTTGGAAGGCTCTCTGAGAAGGTGTTAGTGCAGGGGTGTCCAAACTGCGGCTCATGGGCCAACTGCAGCCCGCGATCCATTGTTAATTGGCCCGCAGCAAATTCCAAAAATACATTTAGTTTACTTAAATAAACCAGGGGAGGCAATACGTACTTCACCTCGAGTGAGTGGCCCGGCTGTTTGTGTATTTTACTGCATATGGCCCTTGGAGAAAAATGTTGAAAAAAGTTTGGATACCCCTGTGTTAGTGCATGAACTTTGTCATCATAATAATGAGAACTTGCTTTGGCACTTAGGATGGAGTTTCTGAGTGTGGTTGAAAACCTAGTCTCAGGATAAATAGGAGCAGATATTCCTCTACCATCTTTTCCAAATAAAACAAAACAACAAAAAGAGCTTGCTTTTGATTCCTTCTTTTAGCTTGGATGGTTACCAATTCAGGAAGCTTGTAATCTGTTTATGATACAGGTCTAATTGTGCATGGATCTGAAAGCTTGCCTTCTTGCATGGCTACATTTTGATTGGGGTGTTTTCATTTTCTTGTGTGATTCATAGGGTAATATTCAAGTGTAATTATGGATTCCTAAAAACAGGAAGATTCATAAGGCTTCAGCATTGCTGGAAATTCATTACCAGAAAAACACAAAATTAACCTTCCTCTTCTCTGTCCGTGGTGCCACTATAATGTGTTCCTTCCACCCTCCCCTTATGCTCCTTCCCTGCCTTTGAAGAGAAAAAAATGACTTGTAATGTGGCAATGTGTTCTAACTATGATGTTCTTTTATTTCCTGACCTCTCCTTTTTTCTGCCTGTCAAATCTTATCACTATGGAATCGCACAGCTAGACCCCTGATGGGCCACTATTTCAAATAAGAGTAGTTCCATCCTCATTCAAGTCTCTTTGGTCGGCATTTCATTGGGAATACACTCACACATTTGAATTCCTATATGTGACCTGGCTTCTTGTGTATGCAAAATGCTTAAGTATGTTCTTGATATTGGCCACAGCAGAAGTGGGATGGACATCACCACATTGGAATATCTATTGTTGGTAATATGAGAGGGCAAGAACTCGGACACCTTGCAGGCTGCCTGGTAAGCATGCTGAATGCATTTTTGAGTATGAAGGCATGTCTGGGTTGCCCAATTCAAAATTCTGGATCCCTCACTTGTCTATTTCTAACTGCCAGAAAAATGGAATTCATTGGAATTCATTACTGATGGAAAGGGGGTATGAACCTGCATGCCCCCTGCCCCCTTGGCCTCTGAATTCCACTCCCCTGGAATAATCTGAGCATGGCTTCCCTCAGTTTAGGAGGAGATGGTTTTGCATTATAATATAACTGAGACCATAAAGAATAACAAAGATAAACTTTCATCAAAAATACCTTGCCAAATGTCTCAAGGAAAATAAGGACCCATTAGAGGCTGTTATGCTTGATTTTTTGCATCTTAGGAGTAGATCAACAATGAACACTAAATTCACAGTTGTATTGTGTGTTACCAAGAAGGCACCGTGGTGCCACATAGCACAGAATCTTAACATGAGGATGAGAGCAAACTTGAATCTGTCTCATAGGTGACAGAATATCTTACTGGCTTGAGAGTTGGAATTCCAGTTTAGCTTCACTGTCATTTTACTGCGTTTCTGACACATGGCAAGAAGAACACTAGGCCATGGGGGATACAAAGACAAATTAGAAAATGCTTCTGTTCTTACATGGTTTATAACACTTCCATCATCTAATTATAATATTATACAATCAAGGAATAAGATACTCATGCAAAAATACATATATACTTCAATCTCTCATTTTATCATTAATGTTTCATAGTCTTCTCTGTACAAGGTGTGTCTTCCATGCACTCACTTCATACTACCTGACCCCTTTTCCTTTTAAACTCAATCTTACTGACAGTGTTACCATTCATTCTTTCATCAGTATTTATTAACTGTGTATTATGTGCCAGAGACTGTAGCTGTCGTGGGACCAGGCAGGGCAGGAGGCTCCTGACCAGGTCAGTTTTTCTAGAGCCCTAGTTTCGGCTGAGTAGTGATCAAATTACCAGGGCTCCCCCAAGTCTAGAAGCTTCTGGGGAAGTTGCTTATTCTGGTGGGTACTGATAATTGTTTAATTTTCTGTTACTAATCTAGAGTCAGCCTGTGTAGGATAGAAAAGCTAACTTGTTCTGTCTTTTTAATGGGAGATTAGAATTCAGAGCATGCGTCTACACTGCATTTCCAGGGAGGGGATTCAGATTTCACTAGTAGGCAGACCCCTCCTGGGGAGGGAGTCCTTGGTGGCTCCATGACTCCTGGGCTTAGGAGCAGTGAGAACCGTGGCAGTGTTTCCTGACACTGAGACACAAACAGATATTCCGGTTGTATTTCATTTTGGCATTTCCTGCAAATTTGGCCATCTATGACAGGGGACAAGAACCAGGTGGTGATGTACAGGGCCTTACCTGTTGGTGTGCATGGTTGTGAAGATGAGCCCTGGGACTTTTCTTAGAATTCTGGAAAGGGTGAAAAGGAACCCTCTCCTGCTTCTGGAAGTCATGAGCTGGGTATGTTTTTTTTGTTGTTGTTTCTTTTTTAAAGCTAAGATGCTTGTCCTTGGCGTCTGAAGCTGTGGAATATGATGCATGTGGGACAAGGACTGGTAAACTGGCTGAGGAGTAACATCTGCCAGCAGCCCTGGCTTTGCTTCTTTAGAAAACTGGATTTGAACCTAGAGTCCCAGGAGGTTCTCATATGTATGTGAATCATTGATTCTCTGCCAAGACTTCTGAGTGGCAAGGACATCGGGTGTTAATATCCCTGTTTTGTGATGAAGAGGCTGAGATCTAGGGCAGCGAAGTGACTGCCTCAAGTCTCCAGTGTCCTCAGTGCCACGGGGAGCTTCTTCTGTGGCTTTGTCCTCCCACGGCCATGTGTGGGGGAGAGACAGAAGGCGAGTCAGGACTCGGAAAGAAAGAAGCAGAGCTTCGGTCAGAGGCAAAAGGAGCCAAACACAGCTTCAGGCGAATCACAGGAAAGGACGAGACAAACCTCGCCATTCAATGTCCATGCTTCCCAGTTTTGCGAGGCCTGCTGGCCAGGACCACACGGGTCACTGTTACTTTGCAAAGAGGCAGCTGTTTCTCAACCCCAAAGACACAGGCACAGCAGCAGACTAAAAAGCAGAAGGTTTCTGTTCTTCTTCTTAAGAAGAACAAAGTATGCCAAGCATCTAGGCCAGTGCTAGGCAAATAATAGACACTCAATAGTTGGGCAAAAAAGGGTGGATTTTGATAGAAGGGCAATATTGACTATTCTCAGTGCAGCTATCGAAAATGAAATCAATTTCTTTTCAAATTTTTCTCTTGAATATCAGAGCACTCCAGGTTTAAAATAATTCAGTCAAGTTCAACAGATTCTTCTGAAACAAAACCTAGATGTCAGGGAGGGCCTTCTAGCCCTTGAGATGTAAATTGGATTGTATGGAACACAGTTGTGGTTGAGGATGTTTGTAGCCACCAATTCTCAAAGTTGGTGGTAGATTGGAATCATCTGGGCGACTCTGTAAAAATTCTGATGCCTAGGTCCCACCCCAGGCCTTCTGGGTGCTGCCTGGACATCGAGATTGTTAAATGCTCCCCAGGTGATTCTATTGCCCAGCATCATTGGAAACCACTGCTAATGGCCACATCAAGTTCTGTGTTCCTTTCCTGGTGTGTGAGCTGATGGATGGGCTTCTAGATCTACACGGCATCACTCCAGGCTAAAAGTTTCACTCCTTCATAGATTCCTCAAAAATCTCTGTGGGGACAGAACCAGGAGTGCAGTTTCCAGGTTCACGCCCTCATGTGGAAAGGTGCTGGCTCAGGTAGTAAATGGCCATCAATTGTGATTGGATGGCCATCAGCTGTGGCTAGGTGGCCGTCAGCTGTAACTAGTGAGCCATTGGCCACTAATATAACTGCTGTGCCTACGCTAGCAGCAAATGGTAGCTAGCGAGAAGACGGTAGCAAGCAAGCTTGCTGAGCTAGCAAGCGTGGATTGCAGTTAGCACGGCGGATTGCAGCTAGCAAGTGGGGTTGGTTGGCAGAGAGAAGGAGACAGTGGATTGCGGACAGTGTGGGTCCTGCTTCCTGTGTCTCCAACCCAGCTGCCAGCGAGAATATAGTGGTATAACTCCCCACTTATGGTTCTGTGGGTGTTCCTTTTTGGCCTTGTCATGTCCTATGCTCTTATGTGGAGAGCGGGACCAGAGACCCCGCATGCCACCCGGTATGACAATCTCCTTACAAATCTATTCACAAGTTCTATAGAATTCATGAAGATTGACGGGTTCCAGGGAGGCATCCCCCTCCCTCCAAGCTATCTGTCACTGTATTCCTGGCTCCCTCCTTCCCTCTCTTTTCATCATCTCTGTAACTTCTTTTTCTAGAGAAACAACAACATATTCCCCTGTCTCAGTGCTAAGGAGGGAAACACAGCAGGTCCCCCGAGGCCTCAGCAGCTACCCCAGTGGCTTGTTAAGGAATTATTTCAAGAAAGGTAGGGCTCTGCTTAATTAGAATTCTTGTAACAGCCCCTAAGAGAATTTTTTTCTATTTCATTTCAGGCTCATTGACTCTATGCCAGACACTAACATAGGCCCAGAAAGGTTTGAGATGGGGTCCAGGGATGAAGAGGGCAGAGCTAAAATGATGGACAATGGAAGCTGTTGGAGGACTGGGCGCATAAAACGTGGCATGTCTATAACAAACTCCAGTGGAGAAGATCCCGGAAGCACAGCAGAGTTTTGGCAGCTGTGAGTGGGAGGGGTGGGCTTGGAAGCGTTGGGATGGGGGAGCCCCGGGGCCACTGCAGGCGTGGTGGCCACCTGCAGGCGCTTATGCAGAGCTCCGTGCTGATGCACAGCAATCACATGTGGGCGGGATCAAAGCAATCCTGACGCTCAGCTAAAGCCAAACAACCTGTGATTGTACATACATGAGACTCAGCCCTCATTACAGACATGAAGAGCAGAGGCATCTTTTGTAACCTCGTCAGCTTTGTCTTTTTCTGCCCTCTGTGTTCATGGAAGGTGGCCAAGGTTCAGTCTGGGGAGTGTGGGTACCATTCTTCCCGTGGTGGGGACTTGAGTGGAGCGTGTTGTGTTATGTCGTGTTGCATGTGTCTAGGGCCTCTCCACAAACTTCCATAATCTTTCAGAGTGGAATACCAACTCATCCATCTACTTTTCTCATGAGCACGATTTTACTTCCTGAGAGGCTGCCTCTGGTCCTAACACAGACTCAAATACAGGCTACAGGGAAAGAACAATGTGTTTTCCTTTTGAGAGAGATGTATAAGGGTGTAAGCTATAAACTCTCTGCACAATAACTCCATAAGAATTTGAAAAAACAACAACACAAAAACCCCCCAAAACAAACAATGACAACAACACACAGTACCTTTACTATTTCTGAGTTCCCCACTTCCACCAACCTTGTTTGGCTCATTGCAGTGTGATAGGTGCTGCATAAATGTTTATTGAGTGAAAAGTGAACGAAAGAATGTTGATTAACAATCAGACAGGGGGAAGGTAAAGGACCATATTCCCTTAGTAGTAATAGAACTGATTTTGAAAATGGCCTGCCTGCTCCTTTATCTCCTCAAATGTTTTGCTAACACATTTTCTTTTCTTTTTTTTTAAATAAATTTTATTTGGGACTATTGGGGGACAGTGTGTTTCTCCAGGGCCCATCAGCTCCAAGTAGTTGTCCTTCAGTCTAGTTGTGGAGGATGCTGCTCAGCTCCAAGTCCAGTCGCCGTTTTCAATCTAGTTGCAGGGGGCGCAGCCCACCATTCCATGCAGGAATTGAGCCAGTCAGTGGCAGCTCCTTCAATTTAGCCCACTGGCCCATGCGGGAATCGAACCGGCAGCCTTTGGAGTTAGGAGCATGGAGCTCCAACCGCCTGAGCCACCAGGCCGGCCCACACATTTTCTTTTTAATAAGTCAGTTAGCCCTCAAAATCGCTCAGTTTGCCGTCTCGCAATACAAAGGGATATAAAAATTATTTTTCCCTCATAGTTCTCAGTACTCAGACTGGACTATAAATGTCCCCCACTTAGACTGTGTTTGGGACACACATTTGAAGTCTGAACAGCTATCAGAGCATGCCAGCAATTTGAGTTTTCCAATTTTTGGTAAATGCTGAGAATAAATAGAGTGGGGGATGCTACTTGGACAGCCAAGACAAGAAACGGATACCTGTTGTTTATTGACCCAATCACAGACGTGTTCTGAGCCCTACTGCGTGCTGAGCACTGAGCTGCATGGGGGCATGCAGAGATGATTTACTTTTAGGCAGAGCCCCTGACTTTTTTTTAAGGTTTTAATTGGTACTTCAGTCTAGTTTTCTTTTCTTTTTTTTAAGTTTCAGATGTACCGTCTGACATCATATATAGTTATTACAATTCCATTGACTCTCTTCCCTGTGCTGTACTCCATATCCCATGACTATACATATATATTAAATTATAGTTAACATTCAGTATTATTCAGCTTCAGCTTCCGGTGGACGTTGCAGTGGTCAGGCATCGACACCGTCCATGCGGTGGTCTCCCTAATGAGGCAAGTGTCCATTTTGGAACAGAATGTGGAAGAAGAAAGAGAAGGTAAACGTGATTGCTGGACCGTGTAGCTACAAGATGGTCTAGCGCACAGGGAGGGCGCGTGATGCAGCTTGGGTGGTCCGGCATGGCCGGGGGCGGCAGTGACAGCAGACATCAGGTCTCTGAGCTGCAGAGGACCCAGGGGAGCATAATGGGAGTGGCCACTTTTATAGTTCTGACCACAGGGGGTGCTGTTCTAAATATTATACATGGATCAACTTGGATCCTCACAAGGGCCTAAGACAGAGATACTATTCTTCTCTCCATTTTAAGAGTCAAGACAACCAAGGCAAAGAGGGTTTATGGAAATTGCCCAGGGTCACACATCGGGGAGGGCTGGAGCCTGTCTTCAGGGTCCACGCGAACTCTTTTCTGTGAACCTTGGGGCAAAGAACAACATATACAAAGTTTTGAAGAGAGTGTAATTTCTGGGAATTTGCCAACAAAAGCCCTTGGTGAAATCAAGCCAGTCCTACATTTGTGGTGTTCACCTTGAATACTATCAACGCAGTTCTTCTTTGAAGACCTGAGGTCAGAGTGTTTGCAGGGACATCCACAGACCTTAAAGATCTTGGAGTCACCTGTGGAAGGATCCTGGAAAGGCCAGAGACTTAACCTTTTCCCTGTACTTTACTTAATCGCTTTCCTTTACTGCTTAAAATGGCACCAGAAAGATAGCTTTCTGCTCTCTTCCTCTATACTTCCAGAGAAAGAGCCAACCTTGGTGAAACAATTTCTGCGACTGTTGAGGGTAGGGAGTTTCACTGTCATCATTGGCCCACATCTTGTAGGTAAGTAAGCTCAGGCCTTCTCACCCTTTTTCTGACTTTGCTGAACATCTGGCTATCACGTGCAATTGAATTACTGTCCCACTGATGCCCATAATTTGACGTCAAAATCAGTTTATCCTTTGCAGCCCTTAAATATACACATACATACACACTTGCACACATTTTGGAAATACAAAAACCCCAGCCCTGTCTCAGTTTGACCTTTTAGGCTAACCATTTTAAAGCACTCTTGGCTGGAGAGGTTCTAGGAAGAGCTGCTTCCACTTAACTCAGAATTTAAATTGTGCTGACAGCTAGCAATCACCGGGCCTCACTGAGCTTCCATTTCCTCCCGTATAAAAGGGGACACCTGGCACCATTTACAACATCACACTTCCTTCTGGTGCCAGCTTCTCAGAGGCCCTGGAGGCCAGGGCCGTGGAGCCTGCCTCAGGGGCTTGGGGCCTGCACTGTAGACAATACTCCTGCAAGGAAGATGTGGGGCTTTAGGGTCAGAGCTAGGCCACGTCTTTCCTTTTTTTTAAATTAACTTTTTATTTTGAAATAATGATAGACTTATAGGTAGTTGCAAAAAGACCAGAGAAGCCATGTGTGTCCTTCACACACTTCCTCTCATGGTAACATCTTACATAACTGGATATCAAGGCCAGGACACCAATGCTGGTGCAGTCTGCAAGCCACCTTCCGCTCTCACCAGTTTTCACGTGCACTCGTGCGTGTGTAGTTCTATACACATTTTTTTGCATGTAAACAAACACCACCACAATCAAGATACAGATACAAAAGCTCTTTCTCATGCTGCCATTTTAGAATCACTCCCTACCCGACGACCCCCTTCCCATCTTGAGAATGTTGTGTCACTAGAACCATATATTATGGAACCTTTTGAGACTGGATTTCTTTTCATGTGTCATAATGGCCTTGAGATCCGTCCAGGTTGTGTGTATCAAGTTTATTCATTTTTATTTCCAAGTAGTATTCACAGTGTGAATGTATCACAGTTTGTTGAACCACTCACCTGTTGAAGAACAGTTGGGCAATTTGGGGCTATTACAAATAAAGCTGTTATGATTTTTCACTGATAGATTTTTGCATGAACATAGTTTTCATTTCTCTGGGAAATTTCTCTGGGATTGCTGGGTTATATGTTATGCATACATTTAGCTTTATAAGAAAAATGCAGCTGTTTTCCCGAGTGGCTGTACATTTTATGTTCCCTCCAGCAAAGCAGGTGGGTCCTCTGAAAGAGAGAAACTTGAAAGAGACTCCTGTTCCCTGGGAAGAAATCAGGAGAGGGGCTGTAACCCAATGTGGGATGGACAACTTCTACACCCACTCAGCCTTCAAAGTTCTGGCGAGACTCCCTCCGTGAAATGAGAAGAATGTTCCTGGGAATGATTCAAATACTACTGTAGGAGCTGGGACGTGCACAGCAGCTATGGCTAATTGTCGTTAACGCCAGTATGGGGGGAGGGGGCGGCTTGGATGGCTGTGACGGGGGCCTTCCTTACTTAGCCCCCACCCTTCCTTCTCAATGCTGCATTCCTGGCCCCGAGGCTATTTTGGCCAGGCTGTGTCATATGGAGGCCTGCAGAACAAGTGTTAATTATTGAGATTTGTTTCCCTAATGCTTTCAAGTATGAGATCAACTTAATATATTTTTCTTCCTCCTTAAGTACTGCTCTCCCCACGCGTGGTAATGAATTGTCCACTGCTGTTTCTAATCCTCCATCAGACTCACGAGAGGAAAAAATCAATTTACACTTTTCCTAGGAAGCAAGCCTATTGACAGAGCTGACGTGTTGTCTGTCAGGCTGCCATAACAAAATACCACAGATGAGGTGGCTTGAACAACAGACATTATTTCCCACAGTTCTGGGGGCTAGGGAGTCCAAGATCAACATGCTGGCTTATTTGGTTCTAGTGGAGACCCTCGTCCTGGTTTGCAGATGGTTGACTCAATAAATGCTCACAGGACAGAGGGAGACAGAGCTAAGGTCTCTTCCTCTTCCCAGGACATTAATCCTATTATGGGGCTCCATCCCCTTGACCTCATCTAACCCTAATTACCCCCTAAAGGCCACACCTCCAAATACCATCACTTTGGGGTTTAGAGCTTCAACCTTTGAGTTTTTGGGGGGACACAAACTTTCAATCCACAACACCTGTAAAGACCCTCCTCTTACTGTTAGCAGGTCAGCAAAGGGGCCATAGTGACACTGTGTCTGAATGTGACCACCCAGATTTAGAAAAAGCAGAAGAGTGCCCCACAGAGAGGCGTTTGAAAGTAGAGGAAGTGTTCAGGGAGGGTCACAGACTCGTTCTTCACTAGAGAAGAAGAAGCACAGTGTATCCAGGGCATGGGATCCATTCTTCCTAAAGACACTATGGGGACTTCCTGAGACGGCAAAGGGGTACCAATGGGAGTTTGTACCAGGATGTCTTTAGCTGAAATCAGGGAAGTAGCACTCTGCATTCCTAAAACTAGCCCACTATTTCTTCCTGCATCTCTTACATTGGGATATGGAGGCAGAATGAGTTGGGTCTGATGTCCAACTCTACAGAGTTCACCCTGATGGGAAGGAGAGAGATGTTTCTATGGTAAACTCTGCACTTCTGTGCATTTTGTCATTTGTGTAACATAGACCACCTGGGAATAGAATCCCAGGGCATGAATAATACAGGGCCACAAGCACTTACAGGTAGATGCTGGAGGAAACAAGAACTAGCTTCCTTTGGCTCCTGCCAGCAATATTCCCCTCTTCCAGCAAATGAGAACCCTACCCAAGTAAAGGACTCACTTCTCTGCTTTCTGAATCGATCCTAGTGTTTCTCTCCTGATTAGAGGGTTAAAAATACTTTTGCTAAGAATATAAAAAGAATTACATTGGAAAGTAGCAAACCAACATGAAAAATAAGATGAAAAAAACTGACTTCAGATTAATAAATGAGAATAGTGCACCTGCCAACTAATGACAGCTTTCCTGCTCCCCACTACCCTGAACACAAGTTAAACAGAACACATGAGTTGATCAAAGCAAAATTTCAAATAGACCCTGACTCACCACTTCACCCTTCTCTTTCACACCATTGTTGTCACCATTTGCATATTGCTTAGCCTTTTCTTGCCATCTGTTTATGTGTTTTAAGAACATAGCATTTAAAAACTATTATTGTATGCACACATTACTAGACAAAACTGATGAAAATAAGAGCAGTTCTCCCAAATACTTTTGCCTGCGTTTAAGCTTCAGAGAAGTGGAAAATAAGTCCAGAGCTGGGAATTTTTTTTTTTTTTCCTGACACAAGGAGACATAAACAATAGATGCTCACAACATTTGTAACTGTAAAAAATTGGAAGCAATCTAAATAGTCATCAAAGAAGAATGGACACAACTGTAGTCTATACACATAATTATATATTCTACAGTCATGAAAACAAATTAACCAAAGCTGCACGTGCTAGCTATCTCCTGGAATAATGTCATAAATCAGCCCCAAAACAAATTATTAGGTTGCAAAAATAATTGTAGTTTTGCAATTATTTTTAACCCTTTAAACTGCAATTACTTTTGCACCAATCTAATATTAATGCAACTCTTTTTAATTCTAGATTAGGAATTTTTAGATTAGGTTTTCCTACATGAACAGTCATTTTGGTATATGTGCTGCCGAAGCGAGCACATGAACAGTCATTTTGTATGCCTATAATGATGTTTTTGTTTCCTCCTTTCAAATGCTTAAACATTTTATTTTTCTTGTCTTATTATGCTAGCTAGGGCCTTCTGTGCAATGTTGAATAAAAGGGGTGATGGTGGACATTCTTGTCTTGTTCTGAGTTTTAAAGGGATTTCTTTCAATGTTTCACCATTAAATGTGATGTTCACTGTAGGTCTATTTTATTATAAGTGTATTTCTGTAAAGAGCAGAGAGAGCTGATTTTTAAAATTCAATCTGGCATTCTTTTTTTTTAATCAGTTTACTTTAGTCAGTTTATATTTATTGAGACTTCTAATATATTTGTAATTATTTCTCATTTATATTTGGGTTTTCTTTTTTTTTTATGCCTGGATTTTTCTATGTTCCTTTCTCCCCTTCTTTCCAGCATTCTTTTGGATTGATTGAAGGGTTTAATTTTTTTTTTTCTCTTAATACTTTGAAAGTTTATACTATATTTTTTGATTTTTAATAGTTACCCTTGAATTTCTAATGTGAATATTTTACTTAATAAAGCTTGAAGTTAATTTATTTTTTAACTTCTTTCTTGGCATTTATTTATTTTTAATAGATATTTTAAAATCTTTAAATTACAGTTGACATGCAATAATATTATATTAGTTTCAGGTGCACAACATAGTGATTAGACATTTATATAACTTATGAAGTGATCACTGCAATAAATCTAGTACTCATCTGACACCATACATAGTTATTGCAATATTATTGACTCTATTCCTTGTGCTGTACTTTACATCTTCATGACTTTTACATTTATTTTTTATTGTGGTAAAAACCACATGACATTAAATGTATCACCTTTACCATTTTTAAGTGTACAGTTCAGTGGTGTTAAGTATATTCACGTTGTGCAACAAATCTCTAGAACTTCACCTTCTCCTTGAAAAATATAAAAACAAGGACATCAGAATGTTTTATGTTCCATCATCAGTCCCTTCCTCCAAGTGCTATTGTGCTGTATTGTTCCCTTGTGGTGGGCAGCCTCCAGTACGGCCCCAATGATTCCTCCTCCTAATTCGTACCCTTGTGTACACATCTCCCCTTATTGCAATACATAATATTGCAATATGTATGGTGACTTGCTCTAAAGCAGAAACCATGGCAATATGTTGGGGTGTTGCTTCTGAGATTAAGCTATGAAGACCTGTGACCTCTGTCTTTCTTGCCCTCTCCTTTTCAGAGCCTTTATTCGGGAGAAGCAGGGAGGTCATGTTGTGAGTAGCCCTGTGGAGAGGCCTACATGGCAAAAAAATGATGCCGCTGGCCAATAGCCACTGAGGCCCTGAATCCTGCTGGCAGCCACTTGGAGTATATATACATTTTCTAGCCTTGGGATTTTCTGCATCATGAAGGTAATACACATTTGGGCAGCAAACCTATGTGATATCAGGTCTAGAGCTCCTAGTTCTCAGGGAAGACTTATTTTCTCTAGAGGCCAGGTAGGGCTAGATAAGTTTCCTTGTTTTCCACCTTTGCAGAATAATACATTTTTCTTTTCTTATCCACTTTTTAAAAAATTGTGGATATAACTCCTGGAAGGTCCTGGCTTCATGGAGGGATCAATTTCCCATTTGCACAGCACAGGACACTATTGCCAGACTCCCACACAGCCATTGAAGCCTAAGTTCTGGTTCATGCAGACTGACATATTTACTAAGGGCAGACACAGCTTCAGTGTTAAATTTTCTGTTTTGGAGCTTTCTGGAGGCCTCCCATCCTTTCCTGCATGCTCAGTTATGCACTGAAAAATATTTGTGTCACATTTTACCCATTATTTTCAGCTAACAAGAGTTTTTCATGATATGTAGACCAGAAGATTGTCTACACCATACATTTTCCCTAGGTCATTTTTGGTGGGCTATCTTGGTCTGTTTTCCACCAGTGTCCTGTTCATGGATGCTTTAGTGTATATTAGAGATTCAAATACACAAGGACACTCCAGCAGGGCATTTATTCTCTACAAAGCCTTCTTCTTACAAATACCTATGGCTCTGCCTGAGGGCTTTCTCTGCATGTGGGAGTGAGCTTGTCCCATCACAGTTAAGCCAGAAGTCCTGACGAGTTAATGTCCCCAGGAACAACCACAACAGATAAGAGTTGATAGATCAGCACTCCAGTTTCTTCTCCCTTCAGATCTGACCACTCTAACTCATGTTGTACAGGTTCTCCCAGAGGTCCCTGGAAGGACTAAGCCCCAATTTACCACAGTGGTTATTTTGATTGCCTTCCTTTAGTTCCTCATCTCACTTCTTCATTCTCTTTTGGTGCTTCTTAAGATCCTTTCTCAAGTAAATTTGCATTTAATTCATTTTTGAGAAAACTGTAATCTTAATATTTGTACTAATTCTTTTAATTTATAGTGAGTATTGACTGTATATGGTGCTAAGTACTATGGATTCAAAGATAAATTCTAAGAAATAGTTTCATCTCTGGAGCAATTTATACTCTAGGCTACCTTATTTCTTGCTATCTTTTAGAAATACACATTTTAGTGATGTTTGTAGGTAGCAAGAAACATTTCAACAGATTTGAGTCAAAATTGGCACAAAATCTAATTAGCAGTTCCAGTTGTTTGAATGATGGTGGAAATTGTATGAACTAGACACGCTTTAGTACATGATTATTGGGCCAGTAAGAACATTCCACAATGAGTAAGTGGATACCTGTTATATATTTGGCATTCTTGGGGATACATGTGGTGACATCACTTTGATAAAGAGAACAGTGATGGTAAAACTGAACTGTAAGATGGTTTCTTAGACATGCTTTGAAACAAGGAAGAGAAGGCCTTTGAGTGGTGAAAAAAGATTAAACTCTCCCCTCTCTTCAGCAGAGGCTGCAAACTGCTAGCCCATGGTTGCGTCTAGCTTTCAGATATATGTTGTTGGCCTCCACAATGTTTAAAAACACTTAGACTAGTTGCCATATTTATAAATTAAGAGATTGTGTCTCTAGATTGGAAACCCTAGGTTGTTTCGAAAAATTAAAAGATCGGACATCAAAGGTCCCACAAGCCCACATGATGATCAGATGGAGAGGACCAGTAGTTTCCTCCTTGAGATGAAGACAGGAGCCATCGTCCCTGTCACTTTCTATTGTATATTGCAATTGACCCACTTCATTCATAATTTGCTTTTTCCATTAGGGTTTTTGCATTTTTGATTCCTCTTCTGGAATGGGTGAGATGTAGGGAGATGACTGATTTTGCAGGAAGGTAACTGTGACCTACTCTTTCTTGCTTGTTCTCCTGTCACTGCTTTCTAGAACTCTGAAGGTCTGCTCCCTTAGGAAGGCAGCACTGCCGAGTCCCTGAGAGTAGGCAATGTTTGCAAAGGAACCTCCTGCTCATTATTTTGGTTATTAGCTCTAAAATGTCAGATACATTTTGGTTAGGACACTTAATACTTGCTAGAAAGCCTGTGCTCTGTTCAACCACTGGTTCAAATAACTAAGAGCCATTGGTGATTTTCTCCTCAGGTATTCTTTTTTTTTTTTTTTGAAATGTGCATACTCACTTACATAAGAATTGCTCTTTAATTTAGTTAAGACCAAAGCCAAGTGGGAGGCAGAAAAGCTATTGTTCACCCTGGAAAAATAATCTTACTGCCGACTTTCCACTGCACTTGGATTCCAAACAGCTCAGTGTAGGTCAGGCTGAAATTTAGAGTCTCTGGAGAATTGAGGCTCCTAGTACTTCCGTTTTGAAATAGCCTCCATCCACAACCCAGACTGAGCCAGATGACCCCAGTGGAGGGAGTGGAAGAATTGGGGCATTTGCCTAATGGCTGAAGTTGGTTGTCCTTAGCAAGCTTTTCTATATATGGAGAAAAGACAAGGAGAAACAAGCTGCTGGCATCAAGCTTTAGGGCTTTAGGGGCCAAGTCACCTCTCATCGATACATAGGTCTCCTCTGTCATGGTTATTTCTTTTCTAGTGTTAGAATCCTGAGTGAAACTCATACATAGAAGAAGGCAGCTTTCATTCTAAACAAGCTCTCGCTTTCACTGCTCTGTGAAACTATGTCATTTCTAAGTGAAGTCTGCAATGATAGTACATTTATGGAACTGTTGGCCCTCTCAATATTATGAGTGAGCCACCATAGATCTTTTGTATACACAAAGGCACTTGGTTTTTAGGGGCCTGGGCAAGAAGTACTGTAGGCAGATCGCCTGAAGAGAAGGGCTGAGTAGAAAGGGAACCTTTTGCACTTGGAGGATGTGGGGTGGGGAGAGGGTCTGAATTTCGTGTATGTGGTATCTTTAACCTGAATTTTGGTAAGTTCACATCAGGGCTTTTATGCTGACAGAGGAAGCAGAGTGACCTGGGAGGGTCCTCTCAGGTTCTGCTGCCATCTAGCTTTGCTGCTGTGGTGAGGACACATTGCCCCTCTGGCTCAGAGTATTTCTGAATAAGGAGATGCTTGGACGGGAGCCCTGAGTTTCTGTCTGGCTAGAAGATTTCCCAGTTCTGTAAGAGGTTCCCAGTTTACCCTGAGCCTGTGGGCAGGGACTGGCCTAATGCTAACTCTACCTATGTACCAGCAAATGCTAGGACTGTGGAGAAATAGATGGTCATGGAACAGCCCCCACCCCAGGACCAATTAACATCCATTACCACAATAGGTGTTCACAAGGCCCACCGTGAGCAAATGATCTTTTGGCCTCACAAAGCATAAGGCTGCTCCCAAGAGCTGCTCCAGCAACCTCACCCTGTTCTGGAGCATTTCTTGGGCTCTTCCCCTTACAGATATACAGCTACTGCGAACTGCGATTGGCTACACTGTCCATGGAATTGTACACAGACTGTGAGCCAGAGCTCCTGTAGCCTGCTACGCTCATCTCTGACTCAGAGGAGGTGGGGGAGGGCGGAACCGCTGGGAACTTTCTCTCTTTTGCTGGTTGGAGCAAACAGCATTTTAGCAATGCCAGGCAGTTGCTGGGAATAGGAAGAAAGACAGCGCCTGTTGTTTTGAGCTCTTGAAGTCCTCATCTCTTATGCTTCTGTTTTTAATGATTACTTAGCAAGCATTTCTGGGTGATACAGGCTCAACAATGAATGACAGGAAGGAATTCGGGTTACATCCCAAGCATTAGAGGAACATGAAGCTGTGTTCCTAGTTATCTGGAGTTTCAGCATGTTTCCACCCCCATGGACAGACCCCAGAGAATGGTGCGGTTTTCTCTATCTTTATAAGGAGGTAGGAGTAAGGACAAAGAGTTGTGAATGAGCCAGAAAAAAGTAGAACAGAAGGACTGATCGGCTCAAGTGTTCTCATATAAAAATTGGATGGAAACCAGCACCAGTGATCCCATAGCATACACAAGCAGAAAGACAGCCCAGTGCTATGTTCCAAGTGCTAAGATGATGAGCCACCTAAATGCTGCACAGATGGGTGTCAACAGTGCAGACAAAATCCGTCAACTCTAAATGATCCCTCTAACTACATTTTTTATATTACCATGGCAGGCTAATTTCCAACAATGCTGACAGACCAGGTTAATGGATAATAACGCTAGGACAATGAGTAAGTAACATCACCATGATCCAGCAAAAACACATTTTTTTTTTTTTTTTGAGGAAAAAGCTCCAGGATACAGGAAACTTTTGAAAGGAAGGGGCTTTAAAAGGTCCTCAGGATGTAAGACCTCAGGTCAAGTTTAAGAAAAGAGAGTTTGCTCTTCAATCACCAAGCCAGAATCGATTGGTAACTCAAAACCTGTATCTTTGGCTGGTTTGAGCTGTTACTCTTTAGTTTTGGCCTGGCACGTACTAGACACCTAGGAAAATACTGAATTAAGTATTAGTATAACCCCAGGAAGGTATAAGAATACAGATAAGAATAAATATTAATCTAAACATGATAAAGAAATAAATGTAGACCCATGTTATCAATATTAAAAGGTAATAAGTAGAATAATCATTGTGATAATTTGCTTGCTTCACCTGCTTTTAAAGCATTTAAGGAAATCTGTATTCGATTAAATGCTTAAAATTCTATTAATAAATTCATGACCACTGTATGCATGTCAGCAATAAAATTAATGTAATTTACAAAGTTTTGTTGTATTAATTATGCAAATAGTGTTTAATTGCGGAAAGGGACATTTTTAATACAGTATGGGAAGATTAAGTTGATCACATACAGAGGAGCCCTTTGAATAAGAAAGACCCCAGCTATGAGAACGGATCCTGATGGCTAACGGGCAGAGGGAACCCTCATCCTTGTATTCTGGTTTTCACAGTGGGGCTGGCGCAGTTCCCACCTGGCCATAAGGGGAGATGTCAGGCTTCAAACAATGGACTCCACTGGCAGCACTCTGGCTAAGCAGACAGTCTGTGAGAATCAATCCTCAACTATGAATTATGCTTAGAAGCAGCATTTTCTGCTCTGGGATCCTTTTCTTTCTCCTCCTAGCTGTTGGGTTGGTTACCACTCATTTCTGCCTGAAGGCGGAACCGGCACAGAATTTCAAGAAGGGACACATGATGATGCCTTCTTGGATCCCTCACAAGGAGGCTGGCAGATGCAGACTCACACGTTACCCACTGGGCATGAATCACGCATCAGTTGCACCCAGACGGATGTGCATGTACTTGTTCCCTGGTCAACCCCAGAGTACGTCTTCCGATGCCCACATGACTTCTCCGGCATCCCAGAACAAAGCCACTGGATGGGGCCCTGGAATGTCAGTTTACAAAGCATCCCAGAGAAGGACTGAACACGAACCCAGGTGGCACAGAGTTGCTGGGCAGGTAACCCTTTTCTCTTAATTAAAATCTGCGCCTGCCCCATTGTTGGGTTTTGGAGGGGAATGCCTGCACCTGCGTGACCGTGACTGGCACTGCCACTGCTTTGTGCCTCCGACTGCTCTTATCAGTGCTGCTGAGGGCTCTGCCAGCTGGGTGCTTCTTGTCACCTGGAGCCTGGTGCCTGCGGGCCTCTGCCGGGTGCTCCAGGGGAACAAGCTGGGGCTGGCAAGGAGCTCTCCCACCTTTGCCTTCCTTAGCCTCAAGGAAAAATAGCTGCTTTGGATCCCCGCACTGTCCCCCTTCTGCCGGCCGGAGTCTGAAGCCTTCCCAGAACCTCACACTGGTGACTGCTTTGGGAACGCATTGTCCATGCTGGAGTTTCTGAAGAAATGGCTGCAGAGCTGGGCCAGAGCCCTCCCCGTCTCCACCTCTCCAAAGATTCTCCTCCAAATCAGGCCCGAAGCTGTCCATGGGGATTTGGCCCGAGCATGGAAAGACCTGGGAAGACATTTCCTGGCTGCACAGAAGAGGCTTCTTAAACTCACAGACTCTGGGCTGATTTCCCTTTAGGTCCCTGTTCACTCAGCCTCTCCTTTAAAAACTGGGGGAATTAGCGGGGGAGCCCAGTAGCTTGGCAGCAGAAACACACCTGCAGGCTCTGTTCTCTTCCAGCTCCTGTTCACTCTCAACTTTTCCCTGTTCCTGCTTTTAAAAATCTGTGTCTCAATGTTGACATTCATATATATGTATATAATTTTTAAAAAATCAACATCCTGTCTTTACATTTGGGCCAAAAGATCTCATTCTGATCAAGGCAGCTGGCTTGCTGTTTAATCCTGCGTGCCCAAGGTTAACCCTTTGAAATTGCATCTTTATTTCTCTGGCTATTTGTCTACTTTTCTATAATTGTATTTTATTTATATCCTTATTAGTCTTGGAAAATAAACTGAGCGAGAAATCGCTTTCTGTGTGCTATATTTTAAAGTACTGCTGAATGACTACTTGGTCTGTGATGTTTACCATTATTATTATTATGTTTTGATGTTGTTGCTTCTTTTGTGTTTTTCTTAGGCTCCATTTGCTTCAGAATTATTAGGCTTTGAGGAAAGCAGTTTTTTCCCCTCTTCCTTTCCTCCAGGGCAGTTTTGAAAAAAAAAAATTCTTTTCTATGAACATTTTATCAACATGCCTGTTCGTTCTGCTATACAGGTAGGTCATTTACAGCTTAGCCTCTGTTTTGGAGGAGAAGTTGCCAGCATTGCTTTGTATTCTTAAAGTCTGATTAATTGTCTGTTTGACTATCTTGATGGATTATCCAGGTGCATGTGACCTGATTTTGACTTTGTAATTAAGGACTTTTTGGAGGTCAGATAAAGTGCTGGCCCTGCAGCAAACTTCAGCAACATGCACAACCTATTTAGGCCGTCATGGACAAGGCTGATTGCCATCAAGAAGTGGGGAGCAGGTGTTGATTACAAGTTTGAAGCATGGTGAATGGATGCGATGGTTTCCTGACCCTAGAACCTCCCAGGTAGCTGGCTGGGCCCCATGGGTACCACCCACATACGCCAACTTATTGCCAAAGCTAGGGTTCTCTCTCTGCCCCCTTTTCCACTCACCATCTTCTCCACAGAGGAAACTGCTGTCAGGTGTGGGAAATGTAGGGTTTCCCTATGGAATAAGCATGCCAATCTTTTCAGGAAGGCTCTGACCGCAAAACATGCTGTTGCTGATAAGAGAATGGTAAATGTCATTTCCAGACACCTCTGCAACAAAAGAGAACTTTGTACAGGCGACTGAAAAATGTACGCGTGAGTGTTCCTTCTCCTCTATGGCCAGGCCACTGCAGGTCCCTGATGGACACGGGAAGAGCCAAACTGGCCCAGCTCTGAGGCTCTGAGTGAGTGCAGAGAGAGGAGGCTGGAGTGGGGTGGGGGCGTGGGGGAAGAGGAAACAATCCTTGAATTAGAAGACAAATGTCCTCCTCCTTCTCCTCCTCCTCCCTTCTTCCTCCTCTCTATTTCCTCCTCCTCCCTTCCCCCCTTCCATCTCCTCTTCCTCCTCCTTCCTTTTCTGGTCCACAGAACAGTGGGGTTTTTACCTCTTCACCCAAAGACTGAGTTTCTGAGCTGGGCCTTCTCCCTGTAGCCACCCTATGCTCCTGGGATCGTGTGGCATGGGTTGCTCACTATTAGAATTCCACGATACAGCTTTCAGTCACTGGGCATGGAGTCAGACAGAGGTTTGTATCATGGCCCAGGTTTACTACTTGATTAAGGCAGTCAATATGTATGTGCTTCAGTTTCTCTATTTGGGAGATGGAGATACACATACCTCATTGGGCTGTTAGTAAGAATTGAATGAGACCTTATAGGTGGAAGGAATTTATAAATTGTAAAATGTTAGGCAGAAGCAGGAGATTTATGGTAATGATGATTCTCTGTAAGGTCTCCTATAAATGCCTTGTGATGATGGTGGTTTTAGGATCAAGCCCACTTGACCATCCAGCCTCTCTATGGCTGCAGTCATTCAGAAGACCTAGAACTTGAGGCTCTAATCTGGTGAAGAGCTTGTGCCAACTTCTTCTATAAGGAGTCAAATACTTAATATTTCAGACTCTGTGGGCTGTACAGTCACTACCACACCACTCAGCTATGTCATGGTAGCTTGGCAGCAGCCAAAGACGATCCATAAATGGGTGAGTGTGACTGTGTTCCAATGAAACTTTATTTATGGACATGGAAATTTGAATTTCATAGAATTGCATGTCACAAATATATATATATTTATGTTTAGCTACCTGAAAATGTAAAAATCATTCTTAGTTCATGGGCTGGACAGAGCAGGCAATAGGCGGGATTTGGCCTGTGGGTTTCATTTGTAGACCCCTGCCCTAGACAACTCCCAGGAGCCGCTTGAATGGCCAGGTCAAGTGTGAGTGTCAGAGAAATTAAAAGGAGTACAGGCAGTCATTTAGGCATGTGTCATAGGTCTCTTACTTTTATGACCCTCCTCTCTGCCTGGTTGATGTCAAAGCATGTTAAATGACAACATTGAAGTCTGCACTCAAGACTCTTGCCAGAAAACACAACCTAGATCTCTGTTCTCCAATCTTTCTCTAAACCCCATAACAGCAGCAACAACAGCAATAATGATATTTATGGATGGTTGCTGGGAGCACGTAGCTCATCCATTCCTATGGGTAGTGCCTTTGAAGAATCCAGGCCTGCAAGTGCCACATCCATGGAAGGTTTTACAGTGACCCTTGGCAAAATTGGTCCTGAGTTGTGTTTAGCGATGAGCCCTTGGTCCACACCAAGAGGCACCATGAAAAGCAACAAATGTGAGTCATTGTGATGCCATCTCTCCAAGGAGAAATTCCTCTTAAGCTCATCCGGGTATCAGGAAAAGCTGGACATTTCCTTAAAACTGGTTTTATTTTGCAAATAATGTAATTTCCTTGTTTGATTTGGTTTCAAGAAAACTCATAGTCAAATATACCTCTAGTGACTGTAAAATATCTTACAAGTCAGCAGTAGCAAAGATTTATTGCACAAAGTATGTGCTCAGCACTTTTCATGCAATCCTTCGCACTTAATCCTCACAGAGCCCTGAGAGGTGGGCAAATTTAATATCCCTTGTGTAGTGGGCTGAAAATGGCTCCCAAAGATATCCATGTCCTAATCCTAGGAACCCTTGAATGTTACCTTTTTTTGGCCAAAGGGACTTAGCAAATATTATTAAACTAAGGATCTTGAGATAGTGAGATTATCCTAATCACAAGCGTCCTCATAAGAAGGAGGTAGAGGGAGATTTGACACAGAAGAAAGCAATGGGATAGCTGAAGTAAGAGGAATATGTTGTTAGCTTTGAAGAAGGAGGAAGGGGCTGTGAGCCAAGGAATGCAAAGAATGCAGCTGTAGGAGCTGTAAAAGACAAGGAAAGAGATTTTTCCCCTAGAGTTTCCAAGGGAGTGTGGCATTTGACCAAGTGAGACTGACTTGGGACTTCTGACGTCCACAACTTTGAAAAAATAAATGAGTTTTGTTGTAAGCCAAGTGGTAACTTGTTACAGCAGCTCTAGGAAAGCCATACATCCACTTTATAATCAAGGACAGGAGACAGTATATTGCCCAATGGTTGGAACAAATTTGCTGATTCCAGACCCCAAGATCATATCCCTCACATTGCCTCATCTGTTGTATGTGTCCTGACCTTCCCTGACTTTATTATTCCCCTTCTTCCCCCTGCCTTACCCTGCTTCTCCTAGTTCATCCTACCATCATGTGTACTTTTGTAATCTACCTTATGTCTTGGTGTGACAGAGGCAGCACATAAATAAATACATTGGTGAACATTTATTGTATGTGCATGGGGTGAGGTCCCTGGGCTTCTTCTAGCCCTGAGAATTGTTTTATGGTTTAATCAGAGAAAGACCCCCAAATGATTTTGTTTCCACTTTCCTTTTGTAAAGACCGTGGCTCTCTTTTTTACTGCAGCACTAACAGTAGGACAGAGCAGGACTTCTGCTTTTTCAGGATATTTTGTGCACTTCCTGGTCAATATTCAGAGCTCAGCAAATGCTTATGAGGTTCTTTTTTTCTTCTCAAAGATTTCTGTATTACTCAGAACAGTCTCTAGCCTAAGACTTCCCCTTCCCACTAAAATTATTAAACAAAAAGTGAAGGGAGAAATGAAACACTAAACTCAGAAAATAATGGATCCTTTGTTTTGTCAGCTGACCCTCCCATGTCCATGTGCATATTGGAATTCTAGGAACCCCTGATGTGCACGGAAGATGTCCAAACATCAGGGCTGGGCAGAGCATCACAACATGGAGCCTCTGTGCTGTGTTATCAATGTGAAGATCATGGGGGTCTGTTCCCTTGTGAATCCAGCAGCTGAGAAAGGACTGTCTCCATCTGGAGAGGGCTATGCAGACAATGGCTATCAAGACAGGAGGCAGAGCCCATTCCTAGAGAAGCTCCCAGAACTTTGCTTTCCTTTCTGTTAACTCCAAGTGTACCAAAGATTCAATCTGACATGAAGGCTGTTGAAATGATGCTGGTTCAGGCTCTCATTGTTTCTTTCCTGAATTATTGATTCTACAAGCTACAAACCCTGCCTCTAGCCTCAAACAGCTTTCAACCTAATATCCACACCCCTACCCATTACTTGAGGGATCTTTCCAAAAGGCATCTTCCTCATTGCCAAAGGGATGCAGCCCAAACTTGTCTGGGTCTCCTGTTGACTCAGTCAGAGAAGCAGAACCAATGGAATTACATATGTAATTCCACATAAGGCCAAAGAATATATATATATTCTGGAAAGAGATTTATAATGAGGTGTAGGCTCCCATGATTATGGAGGCTGAAAATTCCCACAGCGTGCTGCCTGAGAGTTGAAGACCCAGGAAAGCTGGTGGTGTGGTTTGAGGCCTGAGCAGCAGGAGTGCTGCAAGCAGGACACAGAGTCCAGCTCAGCGGTCAGGCCCACAGTGAATTCTCCCTTCCTCTACCTTCTTGTTCTATCCAGGACCTTAACAGTTTGGATGATGCCTATCCTCATTGGAGGGGGACGGTGATCTGCTTTACTCAGTCCACTGATTCAAATGCTAATCTCTTCTGGAAACACCCTCACAGACATACCCAGAAATAATATTTAACTAGCTATCTGGGCATCTATTAACACAATCAAGTTGACACATGAAATTAACCGTCACACTAGGGCTCTGCCCACATTTCCACCTCATCTTTCATCCTGCCTTCCTGTTGCAGCCCTTCCTCTGCTCCCTGAACTCTATGCCTGCTCACATCTGCCTCCTTCATACATGCCATTGGCTCCTTCCCGCTCCCCATTTCTATTCCACTGGCCTTGAGACAAAACTCTAGACAGCAGGAGATTAAGAGCATAAGCTCTGGAGTCAGACAAGCCTTGAATCAATTCATTTTAATTGCACAAATATTTACTCAATGCCTTCACCAAAGTTGTAATTCTGCCACTGTTGCTTGTGTGGCCTTGGAAAAGTTACCTGACGTCTCTAATCCTCAGTTTCCACACCTATAAAATAAGAGGAATGCATACAAAACACTTGGCATGGTGCCTGGCACATATAAATCTTTCATGAACATGAGATGTTATAGTTACTATTTTATCACTCTTTAAGGTTGAACTCTAGCTTGATGATCCTTTCCCCAACAGATTTCGTCTCCAGTCTCACCCTCTTCAACCACTATGTCTCCTGCTGCACGATGCATGCCTGTGTGCCAGCTCTCCACACAGAGAACCTATCCTGTTCTTTAATTGTCTGACCTCCCCACTACTCTTGGATGAGAACTGCATCTCCTCTATTCTTCTTTTCTGAGTACCCGGAGCAGGGCTTGTGCCTGACATTCATGGACTCCTTGGAGCAGAGAGAGGAGATCTCCCCAGGTGGACTGGTGCTATGCTCTTGTTTAGTCCCTGCTGCACCCGCTCCTCTGGCCACTCCTGGCAGCCACTTGAAAGTCTGTGCCAAGCTTGGCTGTAGGCTGAAGGCTGGTCAGGGAGATGGACCAGCCATGGCAACCTTTTATGGGCTGATGAATTGGAAAAACAAATCTTGAGCAGTACATTCATCTCATGTCTTGCTTCTCATCCTGCACCTAAAATGAACAGACGCTAGCAGAAAGCCTCTCATTCCCATGGGAAGAGCAAGAGTAATGAGCTTAACACATCAGCATCCAGCCATTCATTCTCTTTTACATTAAGAAAACCCAAAAATGTTTTGTGCACTTTAATGTTCCATGTTCCTTCTTTTTAAAGGAGTAAAGTCAAGTCAGACAAATGGGCCAAAAGACCAGCCTGGCTGTCTGGATGTCTCTGAGGCAGCTCCTTGGGTGACAGTTGTGGGGATCAGCTATCTGCTCAAGTGGAGCACCTCCACCACTCCCCAGCTCATAGTGGGGCCCAGTTAGATGCTTAAAGGGCATCACCTTTCCACCTCCTTCAGTCCAAACAACACTGCCCCTGTCTACCTCCAAAGCATCGTGTTCACAATGGCATGCCTTTTCAATAGCCTGAGCCTCTACTCTTCATTCCAGATGTGATCCTAAGGTTAGGCTCATTTCTCCACACGCAGGCCCCCTTAATGGACTGAATTGTGTCTCTCCCACCCCCAAATTCATATGTTGAAGCCCCAGCCCTCAGTATCTTAGAATATAACTGTATTTGGAGAGAAGGCCTTTAAAGAGGTAATTAAGGTCAAATGAAGTCATATGGGTGGGCCCCAACCCAATAAGACTGGTGTCCTTATAAGAAGAAAGAGGCACAGTAAGAATGTGTGGGCATTGAGGAAAGACCATGTAAAGACCCTGGGAGACAGCCATCGGCAAGCCAAGGACAGAGGCCTCCGGGGAAACAGTGCTGGTCTCACCTTGATCTTGGACTTTTAGCCTCCAGAATTGTGAGGAAATAAATTTCTGTAGTTTAAGCCACCAAGTCTGTTGTATTCTCTTATAACAGCCCTAAAAGACTAATATAAACCCCAAAGGGTTGGTTCAGACACTGATTATAGCAGTTCCCTACATTCTGTTCATCAGATTGCAATTTCTGTTGGTTTATCTCTTTGTCCCATTGGAGTAACAACCATGGTTCATTCACTTTTGTTATGTTTTGCACTAGAGAAAAAGCAGACATTAATAGCTGTCAGATGAGTTTTTGCCTGGTAATGAGTAATGCTGCTGCAACAGAAGCTCCAGGAGTGTCATAAGGACGTGAATCTTCTCTTTGACACAAGTGATCTTTTCACTCAACTTGCAAACTAAAGAAACTGTCCAGGGGTACAATTTTGTTTTTTAAGGGAGGGAGGGGTTGCATAGAAGCATCTTTTCCTAATTTTGAACTGGCGAGGTTTCATGATTTGGTGCACTCATTGGTCATTTTGTTCTTTTTCAGGCTCTATGGTATTAGTGAATTTCTATATTTAGAATCTCAAAGTCTTTTTCTTGTTATTTCCATGGCTCTGTTCAGACTCTTCCCCACCTCCACCCCTCCTTTCCCAAGGACTCCAAATGGCCCTCACACACCTGTTACAAATAGAGAAAGTGTCCAGCCACTGGTCCCCTCAGCCTTCACGCACCCCAACTAAGTGCAACAGCAGCCTACATCTGCGGGCCTTACTTCCCCCCAAAACACAAATGGATGTTTGAAAGACCTTACCACAGCTCTGGTAGAGTACTTTCAAGCTCCCGTCCTCGCAGACTGTGTGTGTGGGCCAGGCTTGGCCACCATCACCGTTGGGAGAAATCAGAGTCCAGACGAAGAAGGCAGCCATGAAACCTTTCATGGTGAGGGCCTGTGTGTGACCAACTGAAAAATAACAGGCCTAATGAAAAGGACCTTCAGGGTGGTTCTTCCTCTCCCCTCATTAAAGGGGTAACATGGTCAGTTTCACTTCTCATATTTTATGCTCCTGTGGAACCACTGTGAGAAGCAAAAGGCAGTTAGCAGAGGCATTTGAATACTGTTCCCCCAGGACCTTTGAATCAACCGGATGAGGCTAATTTGAATCAGAGGTAGGTTGGATGTTGACTTTCTGTTTTCACAGGGAAAAAACTAGCAAGTGATGCATGACCTTATGCCTCAGGTCCCCTAAACAGCTCCCCTAAGAGCCCCCCACCCGAGGTGGAGTGGTGAACTCAGGAAAGGTAAGCCACAGGCCACCATGTGCTTTCCGTCAGTAGGCCCCTGTGTCTCTGCAGGCCTCTGATGTGGCTGTGGTCCCGGGGCCTGGTTGGGGCTGGCAGGCAGCACTGGGCATTTGGGAATGAGGTTTTTGCCCTATTGGCATTTTTCTCGCCTTTGGTTTCAGCTCCACTCTCTGGATGAAGATGTCAGCAGTGACGTGTGCAGCTGCGAGAACAAGGTCTTGTTCTGGGAGCAGCAGAGGTGGTCTCTGGAGATGAGGTGGAGTGAGTAGCCCTGAGAAGTGAGCTGTGTTTTGTCCCTGGGTTCGGTTTGGTAGATGGGGAAGTGAGGTTCTCTTTCAAGAGTGGGGGTTTAATTGTTTCAGATTTGGCGGGATTACTAATGTTACATCACATTTTCTTTTCAAAGCCAAGATTCTGTCTCCCTGATCTCAAAGCTGTTGTCCTGCTTCAAGACAGCAAATTTTCTGAACTCTGATTCCCCACTCACACCCCACGTCCACCTTAGCTGGAGAGAACTAGAATCAGGGCTAAGGCCAGCAGATTTTAGAAATAACAGAGTACACTATTTCCCTTGGGAGGAAAAGCATTTCCCTGAACACACTAGGTAAATTGACCATTTCTACTGATGGCTAAATAAGAATTAAAGTCTCTTCAAAACTCTTTTTTAAGTAAGTGGAATCTAATTACCAATAAAGACAAACAAATATTTTGATGTAATGAATGGAAGCTTTGTATTTCTTGAGAGACATCAAGGACTAGTCATTTGGGGAAGGGGCAGGGGAGCAGGTCTGGGTTGATTTTTTCCCCCCTAGGTACTTGTCGTGCGGGGCAGCCTGCGGGGTCTCTGGTCCCGCTCCCCACATAAGAACGCAGGACATGGTGAGGCCAAAAAGGAACACCCACGGAGCAATAGGTAGGGGAGTCATACCACTATAGTCTCACTGGAGGGTGGATTCACACGACGACGTGCTACCCGCTGTCCGCTTTTCTGCCAACCGACCGACTCCCCTCTCCAGCGCAGCTGCAGCAGTTGTATCAGTGGCCAATTGGCTAACCGGCTACAGCTGACAGCCAACTAGCCACAGCGGATGGCCATCTACTACCCGAGCCAGCACCTTTCCACGTGAGGCCGAGAGCCTGGAAACTGCTCTCCTGGCTCTGTCCCCAGCAGTACTCATCTGCAAATAAGTTCAGTAATGTTCAGCAGTCATTCTCAAAGTATGTTTTTGGACAGTAGCATCAACTACAACCAGGAGCTTGTTACAAATGCAAATTCTTGGGCTACAATGCAAGACCAACTGAATCAGAAGCTGTGGGGTGGAGCCCAGCACTGCATATGAATGAGAATCTGACACATGCACAAGTGTAAGAACCACTAGCTTTTGTGGAACTCAAGATGAAATTTGAGCCCCAGAGAAAAGGTGGGTGCGTTGCTCTAAGAGGAGACAAGCAATGGAGGGCAGCTGTGCTGTGAACAGGAACTCAGGAGGTGAGAGCCAGGAGCTTAATGCTCAGAGCTGTGGGCCTGGTGGAAGCATTGTAACCACTGGTAGTTCCAGAACAGGAATGTGGAGGCTTTCCCTTGGCAGCTTTGAGTACTCCAAGAGTTGTTGAGAGAGCTCTGAACAGTGAATGAGGAGAGGAATCAAGGCTAAGCCCTTCCACCCTGCAGAGCTCAGCATGACCAACCCACCAGCACACAGAGACCAAGCAGAGCTGGGATGGGACAGACTAGTAGATAACTGTGAGTGGCTCCAGTAAGGGAAACCATGGCATCTGAAGACCCGGTCACAGATTTCTGTGAATCAAAAGACCTGGTGATGAAAAGAAACGTAAGCCAGAGATTGCATTGCCGTTCAGAAGCATTCAAAATGGACCTTTGAGAGGCTTTGGAGGCGCGGTGATGCTACAGCAGGGCTGCTCGGATTTGAGCTGGAATCAGAATCAACAGGAGGGCTTGTTGACACATAGACTATGGGCTCTACAGAGTTTCTGATTCAGGGCGTCAGGGCCAGGCCTGAGAACTTGCATCTCTAACAAGTTCCCAGGTGCTGCTGATGCTGCTGGTCAGGGGCCGTAGTTTGAGAATTTCTGTCCCAGATTATGGACTTTGGTCTCTTGCAGAGCATACAGTTTTCAAAAATCATCTTATTAATAAAACATTATTTTACTATATGATGGACAACATTTTGTATAACACATAACACAGCCACATAGGAATAAGAAGTAAGGCACTTTCTCAAAGCAGTTCTGCTTACTGAGAACCAAAATTTGACTAAAATCGTCATTATGGCTCACCTAGTTCAATCAATCCATAATGTCTTGAGGAGTTCTTTAACTAGAAGCTTTGTAAAGATAACAAGAGAATTTATTGAGAATGTCCTGGTTCCCTAACTATAAAATCAAATTTGAATCATTTTATGACAGTTATTTAAAATTTATATATACATATATATACCCTGTGTCCCCCAAATTAAGACCTAGCTGGACAATCAGCTCTAATGTGTCTTTTGGAGCATAAATTAATATATGACCTGGTATTACATTATATTATGTTATATTATATTATACCCAGTCTTATAGTAAAATAAGACTGGGTCTTATATTAATTTTTGCTCCAAAAGACGCGTTAGAGCTGATTGTCTGGCTAGGTCTTATTTTTGGGGACACAAGGTATATCAGACATACTGTCAGGCTCTGATATTAACTTCCATTACCTTAGCAAATTGTGTTCTGGTCTTATTCAGATTTCTCTTCTATTTTTTCTCAATAATCCTCTTCCTTTACATCTCAAGCTGCTCTCTTTTCACAGAGGTTTGCTTGGGAATGGTGCCTTTCATTGAAGGGTAAAAACGTTATTGTTATGATGACTGCCACTAAAAGTGTTTTTAAGAGGAAACGCATGTTTAAGGAGAGATTAAGAATAAAAGGTGAGATTCTGAGGGCAAGAGTCCAACAATATAAGGAAGTTAAGAGTGAAGCTACTCCATATGAGAAAATAAAATGGACTAGGTTTTGCTTCAGCGAATAAAGGAAATAAAAGAGAAAGGAGTGAAGGGAAGAAGGAAGGAGAAGTGAGCTGGTGAAAGGGTGTTGCTGGGTAGAGTGAAGTGGCCTGTGTGCAGGGGGGATAAGCTGATGGTCTTTTAAGAGCAAATCCTAAATTATTTGCTGTGTAGAGTGCTGTGTGACAGCCCTCTCCACTATGTTACCCACACTAGTTCAGTAGAAACTTACACACCCCAAAATGCTGTGTGTGTGTGTGTGTGTGTGTGTGTGTGTGTATTTAAAAAAAGGCAGAGTTTCATTTCTGCATCACAGAATCATAGGAATACAGCTCTTTTAGAATGTAATGCAGTCTTGGGGTGAGACTGCACTTTCACAACGCATGGAAGGGGCTTTAGGCCAATTTTATCTACATTTCACATACCAGCAAATGGCAGATAACCTTGTTTGTTTGTTTGTTTGTTTGTTTGTTTTAACACTAAGCACTGATTATATAGCATTCTTTATCACTAATAGCAAATTTGTTTTCATTATCATTTGTGTTCAATTATGTCTGCTTCCTTTGATACTCCTCAGGTGTTTATTATACTAGGCAACAATTTCCTTTTGTGTAGCACAGCCACTTTGCTCCTTTTCTCTGTGGCCTGTCTCTGTGTTTCTGCCACAATAGTGGGAAAAGACAGGTTTGATCTCTTTTTGCTTTTGTCTTGTAGATTGAGGGCAACCTAAAAATAGCTCCCCTCTCCTGTAGAAGTCAGGAAGCCATGCTCCTTCCTGCATAACACCATTTACTAGTCCCCTGGGCTGACTGCTGAGGTTTCACTCTTTAACTCTTTTCACACCCACTATTATGTGTGCTACATGAACATCCAGCCTCCTGAGCTTTTCAGTAAAATCTTTCCACAATCTCCCAGACTTCTGGAAAATTCACCCCAAAGAGAGTGTGAGATGCCCATAAAACCCTTTAGATTGTTGATATCATATATTATGTGTATGTATCTGGTAGAAAAGTGTAGAAACAGCCTGCTTTCTGCAGAAAACAGGGAAAACTTCATCTATTTGTCTACTTGCTACAGATTCATTCACTCATTTATTCTGCAAATATTTATTCCAACATGCCAGATACACTTCCATGCATCAGGTATACAGCAAATAAAGTCCCTATTTCCAGAGAGCTTACTTTGTAGGGGGAGGAGACAATCAATAAATTTGTTTTTTACAATTGTTTAATAAAAGAAAAGAGGCTTCACTTTTTGAAAAATTGCTGGGTTTCACAAAAAAAAAATTAGACTGAGCTTTCTGAACTATTTTCAGAAGACTATTGCATGTATACACTAAACCTTTTTTTTTTTTAATTTACCCCAGACTGGTAGTAGTTCATCAGGGCTTTCAAATAACTATTTGCAATAATAGACAAACTGTAGCAAGATTGTCTGAAGTACTGTCTCCTCCAATTTCCTTATTATTGCCCCATTTATTATCATTATTAATGTTTATTTATTCTGGAGATATAACATGCAAAGTACTTGGTTCCTAAATGGGTCTATTAATTCTATGACAAACTACAAACAGAAATGATTTTTCTTTGTTTGAGGAACACGTATGCTGGGCCAAGAAAGAGATCAGCTTTATAGATCAATCTGATCAGTTTCCCAATAATGAAAAGGGTAACAAATTGCAGTATCTGAGTACGGCAGAAGAAACTGCTCTGAGAATCTGAGAGGGCAGGTCTAGTCTAAAAGGACTGATGTACATTTTCTAAAATTTCTCTACAGTCTGGGAGAATTTAGCAACTTGTAGCTAAAACTCTCTGCAAATTGAGATGTTCTCAAGATTTCATTCTGTTAAGATTTAAGTGATTTTAATAAGCTGAAGGAAAAGCGTTGAGGAGGAAACCAGAAATGTGGTGAAGAATGGAGAGCTCCTTTATGTGATGTGAAGAGGGGCCCTAACTTGCTGTTAGTCTGAGTCTGTAGGCTCAGACTTCAGTATGCACCTCCAGCTCCAGCTGGTTCCAGACTTCCAGCTGGTCATTATGGGATTTGCCCTTGTCACATTTGAGCCAATTAATTGATAGCATATCCTACTGGAGTGGCAGGTGATAGAGTAAAATAACTTACCCATTGTTTGCATCAGACCCCAGGGATTTTCTTGAGTTCTCTCTCCTGGTGGAGGCTGAGGGATTCACCTACAATTCTTCTGAAACAGTGTCCAGGAGAGCTTTCTATTCCCTGAAGTAATAAGCTTACTCAGCAGTAATTTTGATATATAACTGATAATCTTTGAAGTAGCCTGTGGTTTTCTTTTGTTTTCTTTCTCCTCTGGAATAAATAAGAATAGCCAAATGTGCTGGACCCTTATTATGTGCCAGGCACTCTTCTAAAGACTTCAGTACATATTCCCTCGCTTATTTAATCTTCACAACAGCCTTATCAGGTAGACACAGCTCCATGATTTCCCATCCACAATTTTGAAATCCCAAAATCTTGAAAAAGAAAAGTTTGTGTTTTTTTTCTTTTGGTGGAAAAATCTGATTTAAGCTAATGAGACTTTATAGAAATATTTCACTGCAGAAATATTAATGTGATTGATTAATGGGTAATGGGTTCTGCACCAGATCCCACTTGGGCTGTAATAAAATGTAAACACTATTACCTTTCTAAAATCAAGAAATTCTGAATTTTAAATACATCTGTACCTAAAGATTTCAGTTAAGGGATACTAGACTTGTTCTATAATGATCCTCATTCTCCAGATGAGGAAACAGAGGCATAGTTAGTAACTAGTCCCAGGTCACACATGTGACAGAGCCAAGTTGAAAGGCAGACAGACTCCGGAACCCAACTTCTTGATTAGACAGAAAAACAGTCTCTTTCCTACTGTGCATTTATGCTTACTTATCCACCCTTCTAGTGAGATCAAAGCAAATTACTCCTGCTACTTAGAAACTGATGGGACTTGGCCTTTGTAGCTTCAAATAGCAGTCTTGACCCACACTTCTCTCTCTGTCAGAGAAGAATTTCAACAACGGGGATACAAATACTGGGGGAGGGGCAAATAGGGGTATCACAAAGGCAATGGGTTTTATAGTCAGATAGACTTCGGTGAAAATATTGCAAGTCACACATCCACTCTGACTATAAGTTTCTTTATCTTTCAAAATGTCAATAATAACCAATAAATGGTAACCATTTCTCTTAATATTTTTTATTTTTAAAGGAAACCAGATACTGGAAGAGGCCTTGAGTGGCAGGCTAAGAGTTTCTCAATAATCTAGTTTGCAAACTTTGCCCTTCAGCCAAAGCCAGGCAGGCCCCGGCTCCCACGACAAGGTGACTAAATGGATGAACTTATGTGGGACATGAATGTCTTCTTATGATAAGCAATATCTTTCCACTAGAAATGTGAAGTGACGATGTTAAACAGTACCGTGAAAATTCAGAAGAGAGAGGCCATGGAAGGCGGCCAGTGAGAGGATGAGCCCCCGAGGTAGTGTAATGATGGCACCGCTGCTGTCTCCACTGGACGCTGCTGAAGCAAAGGGTCAGACGACTTCATGGCAAGCCACTTAATATAGAAGTTGAGCTCTTTGCTTTCTCTTTGAAGCTTGGATGTGTCAGCTCCAATTGTAAGGTTATTGATGAATAAAGCAGGGAAAAAACCACGTTGTACTTTTCAGGCAAATGGCGCTTTCCGTGGCTATGGTCTCTGCTCACCTGAAATTGAATTGTGTTGAAAAGCCATGGACCTGAGTTTTCACTTCTTGCTGAAAAAACTGGTCTTTCCTCTGTTTGCACTTTCGAACCCCAAGATTGGAGACTACCTATCAGGTAGTTGAAATCACTTGAAAACAGTCTATCCTTCACCAAGTGCTTTCCATTGCACTGTGTGAGGATCTTTCGTCCTGTCATGTCTGGCCATTGCTACCACCACCACCCTAGCTAAGGGCTACCATGGTCTCCCAGGACCCACCCAGGCCTCCTGTCAGAGTCCTTCTCCAGTCAGCACCAAGATGCCTGCTGAGATGCCGAAACCCTTCAGTGGTACCCCCCGAAAGTGTCCCCACACCTTGCCTGATTTGGAGTCTCCCACTCCAGCCCCCGCCCCCTCTCAGTTCCTGTAGCATTCTGCTCTCTCCTGCCCCAGCATTGTCAGCACAGGCTGGTTCCTCACCCTGGAATGCTTTGTCCCCTTCCTTGCCTTAATTCCTACACTTCCTTCAGAGCTCAGCGCAAAGCTTGCATCCTGGAGAAAGCTGCTCTGCCAGAACTGGACAACTCCCCCTACAATGAGCTTATGCAGCTGGGTGGACCTCATCTCTTCACAGCACTGCTCACAGACCATTGTTCTGTTAAGGTCCAATTCCTTTATAATATATCAGGAACTCTTCCTCCCTCCCTTCCTTCCTTCTTTCTCTTTCTCTCTCTTTTTTGGCCCTGACTATTGTATGCCGCATACCTAGCATAAATGGGGATTCGGTAAAATATTTTAGTCAGAATGGATGAAACATAGAGGATGGGTATGGCCCAACAAGCTTGAGGTCTAGGTGACTGGACCTCTGGACTTAGTGGGTCATCACGAGTAAGGCAAAGCAAGGAGCTTTCACTCGCTGAGGAATCTGCAATCCCATCCCCAAGTACTTAACAAAGTGTGATGTCACTTTTACTCAGGAGTATATTACAGTTTCCTTTTCTCTTTTTGCTTCTTATTCTTAGAGTAATGTACTCTAATCAAAGGACTTTGGAGACATACAGGACAACCCTTTCCTGTGGGGAGATGGGGCAGGGAAGCTAAAGAGAGAGGAAAAAGAATCACCCATAATCTCAATATCCAGTGATAGCCTCTACTGACATTTTGTGAACTAACCTTTTAGTACACACACACACACACACACACACACACACACACACATACATGATCATACAATATGAACTGCACATACTGTAATATACTACGCAACTCACACTGGTCATTTAGAATTCTTCCATGACATGACTTTTAATGACTGGATAGTATTCTACTGTATGGACTGACCATGATTTATTTAATCAATTCATGCTTTAGACATTTAGATTGTTAATAGAAAAATAAGAAGAAATAATATAGCAAATTTTCTTATTGTTATATTTTAGTACAGGCATGATTGTTTCCTCAAAATACATCCCTACAAGTGAAATGCTTGATGAAAAATGTTATCAGATTTTTAAGGCTTTTGATACAAGCTACCATATTGCTTTCCAGATACGTTGAATGATGTTAACAATCTCACCAGCAGCTAGGCATTCATATTTAAAACCTGATTTTGTCAATTTAGTAGATAACCATTAATTTTTCTTTGTACGTATTTATATTTCTTTCAGCACTAATACAGTTGAACATTTTTTCTATTATTGTTATAGGTTATTTGTATTTTCTCCCTTTGTAAATGCTTGTGCATGGCTATTGCCTATTTTTCTATTATGATATTAAATTTAAACAAAAGAAATGGAGCATAAGAGACAGATGAATCTAGACCTTATGAGACTCTAATTAACATTTATTATTACCTGCTTTTTTTCACGGTGCTCTTTACCCTGTGATAAACTGTTATAACCTACAGGTAAAGGAAATCCTACCATGAAATTTGTTTGAGATAAGTTTCCTGAGAGGATGACACAGACTGTTAAAAAGATACACGGTGCTTATAATATAGAAATACAAACAGAAAGAATTCTTTACATAAGATATTGTATTTGCTTAGGTAATTTCTCTATACTTGCGATGATTAACTTAGAAGTGTGGGAAGAGGAGATTTCTTCAGGTCTTCTGCTCCCGCTGCCACTGTTGACACGGAGCTCACGGAACAACTGCCACTGTTGTTGCAACTACAACTGGGAATATATGGTCTCCTTTGAATGTCTGGTAAGAGCAACTGATGACAGGGGAGCCATCCCTTATACTTTGGACAAATAGGAAATGCTATTGCTCAACAATTGCTCTCTCCTGAGCACACACCAGAAGGGGAAGCTTTGTAAGGAAGAGGTTGCAGGGGGAGTGAAAGTGGGGGAGGGTGGATTCAATCTGTCTTCTGGCCCCATCACTGACCTCTGTGTGACCTTCGCAAGGCAGAGTCTCACTTGTAAAATGAAGCTTGCTAAACCCATGTTTCAGGTTTGAAAGCAAAACTAGATTGATTGTGTATGGAAAGGGCTTGCTACATATTTGGCACTAAAAACCTGGTAATCCTCATTAGGGAATAACTCTTGTTCTGCAAATGAGGGGCTGGGTCATACATGTAAATGAACACAATACTTTATGAAACAATGCTGGTGAAGAAAAGTATCAGTACTAACAATATTGAGCAAACTGTCTTTTTAAGTTAAATTAGAATAATTTATTCTGATTCACTGGTAGAATAAAGCCTACTAACGTTTAGGAAGAATGACTGGATCAGAACTATATTCATGATTTTTCCAGGCTCCTTGGTTACTGTGTTTTGCCAAGAAAAAAGATTACACATAGTAATATGAACCCTGACATAGCAACATTTCCATTTTTACCCTATTGCTTCTCTCTACTTTCCTACTTCAGCCTTATAATAGCCTATTTAAACCATGTGTCCGAATTCTATGTTGAAGAAAAGGCATTTGCCATTCACTCTTGAATCCTTGCTGCCTTCAATGGTGTCTAACTCATAGTTCATGGTCCTTAGAGTTAGTTGACTAGATGATGATGAATATTTGATGAATATTTTTAAGGGCATCCAAGATAACAGGCACTGTGTTTTACATGGATTTAAGGTAAGTATTATATAATATCCATTATACAGATGAACAAACTTAAGTTTAGAGCTATTAAGTAACTTGTCACATAATGGCAAAGCTGAGACTCACATCTGAGGTTAATATCTAAGTCCATTTTCCTAACTAGGGCTCTCTGTTGCTCCAGTAAACAGATAAGTTATATGATAAAAGAATAAATGCAGGATCAGAAAGGTTAGGTCTCCTGTCTAAGTTCACAAAGCTTGTTACTGGTGGCTTTGGGACTAAAACTCTGCATTCCTTGAACTTCTTGCTCACCTTTCCTGTGCCCTATCCCAGCTAGAGGCAACAAGAGATTAATTGGCCATACCCAGATATGCTGTTCTATCTATTCTTTTTCTTTCTTGCATTCTTCTGGATTAACATAGTATTTCTTTTGTATTCCATTTTATCTCTTCTGTTTTATGTTTTATGTTATGTTTTTGCTCCGAAGCTGTGCTCTCCTACAGGCTGGCCATTAGCTACGTTAGCACTTGAATGGAAAGCAGGGCCTCAAACAGATATGTGTACATCAGTGTTCACAGCAGCTTTATGCACCAGAGCCAAAAGGTAGGAACAACCTAGATGTCCATTACCAAATGAATGGCTAGACAAACTGGTACATACGTAGAATAGAATATTATTCAGCTTTAAAAAGGAATGCAATTTTGATACGAGTTACGACATGGATGAAACTTGAAAGCATTCTTCTAAGTGGATAAGCCATACACAAAAGGACAAATGTATGACTTCACTTATATGTGGCTCCCAAAATAGACAAATTCACAGAGACAGAAAGTAGAGTGGAGGTTACCAGGGGCTGGGGCAGGCAGAAATAGGGAGTTACTGTTTAAGAGATACAGAATATCTGTTTGGGTGCTAAAAAAAAATTCTGAAAATGGTGCTGATGGTTGTATAACATTGTGAATGTAATTCATGCCACTTAAGTATACACTTAAAGATGTTTAAAATGGTTAAAAAATGGACTGAACTTGAGTTGCTTACTTTTTATTTTACAACAAATGGCGTAAGACATCTCAAATTGTCATCTACTATTGCTATAATTGTTTTTAAAGACAAGATATTTTATAACCAAAAAAAGGGAAGAAAGACACATTCTCACATTAAAACAGCATTCTTTACAGTCAAGACAGTTGGCGATCTAACACTGACATTTATATTACTTTTATTTTGCTTATTTTGCTTGGGCCCAGTCAAAGTGTTCCAAGCACCTTCTTCAGTCTGTGGGCAGGCATGTCAGAACCATTGCTCACCACCTCAGAAAGTGTTTTTGAGCTGAGTTGATGACACCAGGGACATTTCATAGTGGCACATAGCCATGAGTGACCCCACACAGCACAATCTAACTTCTATACATTATCCCTGGCATATGCACTATAAATTTTATGCTAAATGTTTTTATATGTAATTTTCACAGCAGTCTAATAATGTGTGAGAGGCTGTTAAGGAAGGGATATTTTGAATTATATTTCTATGACATTTGTATCTTTTACAAAGATCACATTGCACTTAAAAAGAAAATTTGAAAACAATGTGTAACTAGTTGTCACAAGTGGAGATTGCTACTTTCAGTTTTAGTATCATTTCCTCAAACCTTAATGCCTACATTTAAAATCAGCTTCGTGTTGTAGTATCGCCACTTTTGTGTTTCTTTGATTTTCACACTTTCTATAGCAAGGGGAAATTTTAAAGTGATCAGCTTTTTTGATTTTTATAGGAAGGGAATGTTTTGCAGCTGTAGCGAGTTGTCTTTGGAAGATTAACATAAGATGTTAAAACTAGTCAGGAAATATTTAAATCAATCACCATGTCTTTGTTAAAATGCCAATTGTGGAAACACTTAAATGTTTCCGCTTTATTGACTAGGAGAAGCACATGTCTCCTGAGCTCACCCCAGTGAATGAATTTCCTCCAAGGACTGAGCTTCAGACAGGTGGAGGAAATGGAGAACATATCAGTGGAAGCAGCATTGTTATCACATTTTAAGAGCTCAACTTCAAGTGTGACCATGGCCTAGCCCTTGGGGTAGAAAAGCAGAGAGAACTCCTCTCCAGGGGTTAGACAGGGGGCTGTGGAACTTTGGATGGCCCTGGATCTTGTCTTCTAGACTTTCTCTTACTGAAGACAGGGAGGATTGTTTCTATTGCTGTTTTTACTTAGAAGGTCAGTTGCAACAAGGAGGAAAAACTGAAACAAACTGCTTGTTACAAGCTTCTTTTGCAATAGCTTTCATATCCAAGACTGAAGACTCCATTTACTTCAAACTGGTAACAGATTTTAAAATGGCAGGGACAGCTGTGGAGTGATTCTCTCAGTCCCAGGACTCAACACACTTGTGAGGTTGGAGAAAGAAGAGAACAAGAGAAAGAAGCTGTCCTCCAGCTGTTCAAATAGAAATCGTTTCCTATAAAAGATTCCCATTTAAACTGTGCACTCCTCTCCTTTCCCCCTACTAGCTCTTGGGCAGGCTTTTCTGTTTCCACTCACCCTCAATTCTCACGCTGCACCCTGAGAAGCTATGCCCTACTCTACCTGCCACTCCCCGCCCACCCCAGGGTAGTGTGATGCATTGAAAGAAGGTGAGCCTGGAAAAAAATGTGTACCTGGGATAACAGGCCTGAATCCTGACTGCCTGGTGGTATCTTCATTCGGCTGAGCCCCACTTTTCTTATGTGTGTCATGGGGAAGATGGAATCCATTTTTCCAGGTAAGTTTGAAGATTAAAGAAGTAGTCCATGAAAAAGCATTTGCTGTATACTAGGCATTCAATAAATGTTAAACCCCTACACCCTCTCTTTTGCACTGTCTCAGCACCATCCCTTCTTAGCTGTTTTCCCACCTCCTCAGCCTTGACCTGCATCCCCTCGCTCCAGAGCTGGTGGAGCAGCCTGTGGCCTGGTCTCCCTGCTTGGAGTCCCTCTTTCTTAGCCATCCTCTGTGCCACCAGGACGAGGTGTTCTGTGCCCCACTGGACACTCTTCTCCTATGCACAGCACATTTTGTGTGTTGTTTTCTTTCTTTAGGATTGTGCCAAGCTCCTTGGTGTGGTATTCTTGGCCTTAATAGTTGATGTTCCCAATGTAGCTCCAAGATTTCCCTTCAGGACTCTGTCTGACCTCCCTATTTACACCACGTGGTTTGCCTTCTGTCCCCTTTCAAGCAGGCCACGTGGGTTCCCACCTCCATCCCTTGCCTGTCCCACTCTTCCCCAACTTCTCTTTTCCTCTGCTTTAGAGCTACTTTTCCATGAACTTGTCCCGATTACATTGGCCTCTGGTGGTCTCTCTCCTCTGATGTTCACCATGCACTCTCACAACCGCAACGGCACTACTTTACATAGGTTCTGTCCCCTCATCTGGACTTATAGCTCCTCCAGGGGCTGTCACATACATCTTTAGACCTTCAAAATCTAGCAGAGTGTTCTTCATAAGGCCAATAAATGTGGGTTACTAAGAACCAAACTGGGTTGTGTAAAAGAAGCTTCCCCCTGACCTGTCTCCTAACCTCCCTCCCATGCATGTTGTTCTGTTTTAAATAATTGCTCGTTGTTATTTGCACCTGGGCTTTACTCAACATGTACTCTTCAGTAAGTTTTTATTAAGCAACTACTATGTGCTAGGCACTGTGAAGAAAACATTTCCTAAGTCCATTTGTTTCTAGAAACGTTATTTCAATTCACTTCAGAAGTACTTAGAGAAGGGCAGGGGCAAATTCAGGTTTTGTGGAGCCTAAAGCTTTTACAATTTATGGGTCTTTTTGAAGAAAAAAAATTAAAAATTGTAAAAAAAAATCAGAAAAATAATATGTTATTACATTTAAAATCATTACATTTAAAATTATGACACCACAAACATCACAAAATCCATAAAAGTAATATTTTAATTAGTTATCTGATTGTCCTCTGTAAGTACTTGTTTCTCCCAGTTTTTGTTTGTTTTTTGTTTTTTTACTTCACTTTCTTTAGATAGCAATTTTATCCTATTTTCCTATAAAGAGACTAGGAAGATAATTCATTCTTTCCTCTAACATTGTTGATTGAAATTTTTTGTTTTGTTTTGTTTTTTAGTTATTAATAGTTTACAAAAAGCGATTATTTAGTTTCCCAATTTTCATAAATTTTTAGGGTTATTATCAAATTTGGGAAAACATCTACTGAATTTATTTCTTACAATACTGTAAGATTTAAGGACTTTTCAACTTTTTTTGTACACTGATAAATTTTTAAAAAATTTTTTGAGTTGGCAACACTCATAAAGAATTTCGTTACCAAGACCCTCATTTTGTAGCTTCTTACGAGTCTTAAGTTGTTGTTGTCATCAGTGGTTTGTGCCAAATCAATAAAAATTCATTCTTTTCCCATTTTGTTATGGGACATACTCCTCTTCATTAATTGGCATATTGAACACCAAAGGAGTCCATTCTTTACTTCCACTCAGCATGTATCATTTCCTCTTAATAAATTACTACTTTTGTTTTAATATAAAGAAAAAATAACTTGCTACAACTTACTTCTTAATATCAGAATCATTCCTTCTGATTACATTGCTCATCTTCGTGAGTTTTGTTTTATATTCCATCTACTTTTAGCAAGATTTTTCTCTTAGCTTTTCAATAAATAAATCTAACAATGACCAAAATAAATACCGGTTTTCTATATCCAAATTGGGACTGTAATTTTTCACTTGTTCTATTGATACATTCCAAAACTTCTTGCCAAATTGCAAGTAAAAGTGTCTTCATGCTTTACCCAAACATCTATGTCTTTTCAATAAGAAATAAAAAGATGATTTGTTTATAATTGTGTTAGTTAAATCATCAAGTATATTTTTATAGGACAGAGATTTTGTTTGACTAGATGCCTGTAAAATTGAATCTTCCATTTAAAATCATAAATGTCTGATGATTGAAAACATCCCACATTTCCATTTTAAACGACCTGCATACTTCTGTTTGGTGCTATGGAGAGTCTGTAAGGCAACGACTCCCAGGCCCAAACCTTCTATTCAGTTCCCTTAGGTCAGCAGAGTGGGTGGTGGAAGCATTCTTGATGCAATTCTTACACCAGAACAAGGAACTCTAGAAACCACAAAAATAAATTCCACTTAGCCAACTCAATGGAACCCCAATCAATCTCCCCTTAGTATCATTCCCAAAATGCCATCAGCCTCTCCACATCACCCAACAGGAGGAGAAATATGACAGAGAGTTTGTCAGAGTGGAAGGCAATGGTCTTAACCAATCCTCGGTTTTACAAATTTTACAAATTATGACCTATTTGAACACATTGCTGAAGACCCTCCCAGGTCTCCAAAGGGGCATGGAAGTGAGGTCCTGGAGCTGACTTCATTCATTTCATAACAAGTCTACAAGGAAAAGGGCAGATGTTAGTCATATGGTAACTTCCAGGGACTTGGATCCTTTAAAACAGTGCTTTTCAGAGTGAGATCCATGGACCAGCAGCATCAGAGTCACCCGGGCTTGTAAAGATGCAAATTCTTGGGCCCCATCCCAGATCTACTAAATCAGATCTGAGAAGGTCTTTAGGTGGTTTTGATGCAGACTAACAGTTTGAGAGCCATTGCTTTAGAATTGTACTATCCAATGTGCTAGCCGCAAGCTGTATGTGGGTATTCAAATTAATTAAAATGAAATAAAATTAAAAATTTCTACCAATCCATGAACATGGAATGTCTTTCCATTTTTTTTGTGTTTTCTTCAATTTCTTTTCAAAATGTCTTATAGTTTTCAGTGGATTGGGCCTTCACATCCTTTGTTAAGTTTATTCCTAGGTATTTTATTCTTTTTTTTTGGAAAGATATACTGTGTTCATGGATTGGAATAAACAACATAGTTAAAATAGCCATATTACCCAAAGCAATATACAGATTTAGTGCAATCCCATCAAAATCCCAATGGCAGTTTTTAAAGAACTAGAACAAAAAAATTACCAGATTTGTATGGAATCACAAAAGACCCCAAATAATCAAAGCAATCCTAAGAAAAAGAACAATGCTGGAGATATCACATTGTCTGACTTCAGCTTGTACTACAGGGCAACAATAATCAAAACAGCATGATATTGGCAGAAAAACAGAGACACGGCCAATGGAATAGAATTGAGAACCTAGAAATAAACCCACATAAATATGGACAGATAATTTTCAACAAAGGAGCCAAAAACATACAGTGGAGAAAAGACAACCTCTTCAATATATGGTGCTGGGAGAATTGGAAAACCACATGCAAAAGAATGAAAGAATGAAAGAAAAGAATGAAAGACTGCTATCTGTCACCATGTGCCAAAGTTAACTCAAAATGGATCAAAGACCTAAACATAAGACCTGAAACAATAAACTGCATAGAAGAAAGCATAGGTACTAAACTTATGAAAATTGGATTCAAAGAGGATTTTATGAATTTGACTCCAAAGGCAGGGGAAGTAAAAGCTAAAATAAATCAATGGGACTATATCAAACTAAAAAGCTTCTGCACAGAAAAACACACACAAAAAAACAGAAAACAAAAAAATCAATAAAACAAAGAGGCAATCAACCGAATGGGAGAAGATATTTACAAACAACACCTTCAATAAGGAGATAATATCCAAAATATAGAAGGAACTCCTATAACTCAATAAGAAAAAGGCAAACAATCCAATTAAAAATGGGCAGAGGACATGAACAGAAACTTCTCCCAAAAAGACATACAAATGGCTAACAGATGTATGAAAAACTGTTCAGCTTCACTAGCTATTAGGGAATTTGATATTATTCACTAGCAAATAAAAACTACAATGAGATATCATCTCACACCTGTCAGGATGGCTATCATCAACAAGACAAATAATAACAAGTGCCGGAGAGGCTGTAGAGAAAAAGAAACTCTTATACACTGTTGGTGGGAATGTAAATTGGTACAACCTCTATGGAAAACAGTATGGAGGTTCTTCAAAAAATTAAGAACAGAATTACCATATAACCCAACAATCCAAAAAACCTGAAAACACTTATCTGTAAAGATATATGTACTCTGATGTTTATTGCGGCATTAATTATGGTGGCCAAGACATGGAAACAACCACATTGTCCTTTGATAGATGATTGGATAATGAAGACGTGGTACATATGAAGGTCTGACAATTAAGTTTGGGAACTCATTCTCGGAAAAGTGCTACATGTCTCCTTGCTGAATATCACTATGGTCACCTTCGAAGCACTGATGCCAATGTTTAGCCCACTCTTCAAAGCAATTTCGGAACTCTTTCTGGAATGGCCATCAGAGCTGTCGTTGTATTACCCTTGATATCCTGAATGTCATCAAAATGACTTCCTTTCAATATTTCCTTTATCTTCCGGTTAAGAAAGAAGTCACCGGGGGCCAGATCAGGTGAGTAGGGAGCATGTTCCAATACAATTATTTGTTCACTGGCTAAAAACTCCCTCACAGACAGTGCTGTGTGAGCTGGTGCATTGTTGTGATGCAAGAGCCATGAATTGTTGGTGAAAAGTTCAGGTCGTCTAACTTTTTCATGCAGCCATTTCAGCACTTCCAAACAGTAAGCTTGTTTAACTCTTTGTCCAATTGTCCACAAATTCATAATGAATAATCCCTCTGATATCAAAATAGGTTTGCAACATTGTGGCAACAAGTTCGCAAACTTAATTGTCAGACCCCATGTACACAACGGAATACTATTCTGCCATAAGAAAAGATGAAATACTGCCATTTGTGACAACATGGATGGATCTTGAGATTATTATGCTAAGTGAAATAAGTCTGACAGAGAAAGTTGAGAGCCATATGACTTCATTCATCTGTGGGATATAAAACTGAAGGCAATAAAGTAACAAGGCAAGTAAATAATGAAATAAAAACTCATAGACACAGACAACAGTCTAGTGGGTAAGGGGGTGTGGGGGACGGTAGAAGAGGGTGGAGGGTCAAATATATGGTGATGGAAGGAGAACTGACTCTGGGTGGTGAACACATAATGCACTATATAGATGATGTCTTATAGCATTGTACACTTGAAACCTATGTAGTTTTGTTGACTGTTGTCACTCCAATAAATTTTTATAAAAAAAATTTCTAATGCTCAATAGCCACATGCAGCTAGTGGCTATTATATTAGACAGTGCAGAAATCAAATGTTTTCATCATCACAGAGACTTCTACTGGATAGTGATGCTTTAGAATATATGTCATCTAGGTTTGTCCTTATCCCCAACTCCTGCCCACTTAGAGACCAGTTATATATCTCAACTATAGCATTTACGAACTATATCAACATTACGTATTTATGTATATACTCGTTCATCTATAAAGTGCATGAGTTTCAGGCTTCTGTGTATCTTTATATCCACAGAATCTGGCTTCGAGTCTCATACATGATAGTTTAACAAATATTTGTATAACAAACAAACAAACAAATGAAATATATCAACAAAAACCATTCTTATAAAACGATCAAGACATTTTCTATGTTTCTTCTGTAATTATAATTTATGTGTTTATGTTTTCTTATGTAAGAATGCTCTAAATTTATTATGAATGTTCTGATTTGGAGAAGACCAAATCTACTTTTTATTTGAGGAAGGCCACTGGCCTCAAGTTTACACTTTTACTTCAAAGCATAAATGGGACCACCCTCTATAAACATAGTTTTTAGGGAAATATTTTTTTTTCAGCAATCCCAGGTTGTTTGTGGAATAAATAAAACAAGACAGAAAAACACTGATGATAATAACATTCAGTCAATAACACTAAGATAGCCAAATTATTTCACCTACTTAAATCATTTTTTTTCTATCTCAAGAAAGAAAGATAATTTAATTTCAGGAGATTGGAAGCACTGATTGAGTTGTGAGTCCCTAAGGCATTTATTAGACAAATGAGACCAATGAAAAAGAGATGTGCTTTTCATCTTTAATTTCCATAAGAGATTTATAGCCAAACTTGGGAGAGTTGACTTTTAAAATATAACATTTCCCCAAAAGTTGACATCCACAGGACATTGTACATAAAGATGTAACAGAGGAGCTGATAAAAGGTGGCCCTTGGGTTTTATGCTGTGTCATCATATCTCGAACCTGCAGTCTTTGTTCTGAAGCCAAAGGCTGCAGAACCTAGAAGCAGCAAGAGCTCCTGTCTGTTGCATTTTGAATTGCACAGACCTTCAACAGGTTAATTACAACCATTATTACAGGGTGCACCAGCTACACTGAGTATTTTCCCTCTAGGATGACAAATATTTTTTAAAATTTCTAATTCAATTCTAATAAATGTCTCATTTTGGGCTTAGTGGAGATAAGGAAAAAGGAGAATTTGTCTCATTGCATATCACCCTTTTTCAGTGTTTAACTGTGAAGAACAAAACAAATGATATTATAGGATCAGACTCCTCCTTCCTCCCCATGAGGCTGTATTTATACTAATCTAGCCAGATGTTCATAGCAGCACCACCCACCTAGCTTTATTCCAATTCTAACCACATTTATTTACCTTTATGCTTGCACCAAAGGTGACAAATCCTCACTAAGGGTGGGAAATACTGGCAGGAGGATAGTGAGGAGAATCCATGCTATGCCCAGACTGGACTCAGTATGTGCCTCTAAAGAAATGAGGCTGCAATGGGCAGAATGAGAGGAGGGACCCCTGGCAAATACTGGTCAGGTTGTCTCATCTTTGCTCTTTTAAAGAAAGTTTAGGGTATTCTCAGGCTTGGAATCTTTGGTGAACACTTTCCTGGGTTTTAGCCCAGATGCGTCAGTGCTGCCAAGTCTCAACAAAGGAGAGAACTCTCTAAGTGAGAAGCAAGGCCAATTTAGCTCTATTTCTAGGACATGTGTCCTCCTAACTTCAAAGACAGAAGTCTGGACCCATTCATAAGAGATGGGGAGGTGCAGTGGAAGCGGCATGCATTCTATGGACAGGAAGACCTGGCTTATAAACCCAGCTCTGCCTGTTAGAGGCTGTTATGGACATCCCTGAGCCTCAGTTTCCCTATTTGTAGATAGTGAAGTAATGTAACAGTTATTGAAGTTTATAACTTTATAAATGTGATGCCTCTCCTCCCCCATTCAACTAAGTTTCCCCCACTGTTCTCTTAATCCATGAATCTATCCCAGTAGCCCATAGGCCATGCTGTGCTATTTGGCCATTGTGTCATTTCTAAATCCTTTTTCTACCTAATGAGATTTCTTCCAAGTGTGGGCACAGCCTCCTACATAAGCACAATTATAGTGACACTTCTGACCTATACATCCTCAATCTGGTCTCTGGGCGTCCCTGCTTAGCCCTCTGCAGGCTTCCAAGCAGGCGAGATGTCAAAGGGTTGAATCCCTTTTTCTCTGTGCTCCTCCTCTGAAGCACAACTATAAACTCTGGAAATAATGCAAGAGACAAGCAAAGGAAAATCTTGAAAGAAAAAAAGAAGACGAATATGTTAGGAATACTGGGACTGGAGGAACAACATACAGGCAGGGCATCTTACAACTCCCAACCACAGAAGGCCACCCAGATCTGGTGTTTCCCACCACTGTCTCAACTTAGCAATGGAAGGCAGCCCAGGGAGGCTAATTACACCCCTACATCAAAGGAGAGTCTCTCTGTCTACATTCAGTGTACCCAATACCACTGGTCACAGGGAGTCCTACCACCAATGAGCAGCCAGGGGAAGTACTGTTCCCCAACAAGGGACAGAATCAATGAACTTGGGGACAGAACAATAGAATTCACCTAATACAAACACAGAAAAATAGACTAAAAATAGACACAAAAAGCAGAGCCTCAGGGACTGTGGGACAATAAAAAGATTCAACAATTTTATCACAGAGTCTGAGAAGAAGAGAGAGGACTGAAGAGAATTTGAAGAAATAATGGCTGAAAATTCCCCAAATAGCAAAGAACACAAAATAACAGATCAACAAAGATGAGCAAACCCCAAACAGAATAAGCCAAATGAAAAACACATCAAGTAATGTCATAATTAAACCTTTGAAATCTAAAAAGTCTTGAAAGCAGCCAGAGATAAACCATACATTATCTGTAGGGGAACATCAATTCAAATGAGAGTGGATTTCTCTTCAGAAACCTTGGAGGCCACAATATTTTTCAAGTGCTGAATGAAAAGCACTGTCAACCTCAAATTATTTATTTGGTGAAACTATCCTTCAGAAATGAAGAAAAAATAAAGACGTTCCGAGACAATGGAAAACTTAAGGAATGTGTTGCTATTGGACCCACCCTTAAAGATTGGCTACAGGAAATCTTCAAACAGAAATGATTTAAAAAATAAAATAAAATCATGGGTCATCAGAAAGGAAGAGAGACCAATGGAAAGAGCAGAAATATAGGTATATATAGTAGACTAGTCTTTTCCTCATTAGTTTTGAGAATTGTGTCGTAAAAAATTAACCTTACCTAAAGAGAGGTCTGGTCTTTGCACTTGGCTCCTGGGAGGTAACCTCTAACCTCCTGGAATGTCTTACCTGATAAATATGTTTTTGTTTACCTGGGAACCTTGGATCACATCAGACAGTCTACTTATTACTTATAGTGGGGGCTTTGGGCCACTTGATATCAAGTCAACTTCTGGAGAGGCTTAGAACTAAGGCCAGCCATCTAGCTTATAGAGCCGTATCCCAACAAAACCTCTGAACACTAAGATTCAGGCTTAGAACTAAGGCCAGCCATCTAGCTTATAGAGCCGTATCCCAACAAAACCTCTGAACACTAAGATTCAGGCTTAGAACTAAGGCCAGCCATCTAGCTTATAGAGCCGTATCCCAACAAAACCTCTGAACACTAAGATTCAGGTGAGCCTCCCGGGTTGGCAATACTCTGTGACTATTTACATATGTCATTGCCTGAATTTAACACTGTCCACAACTCCACTGGGAGAAAACAACTGGACTCTACACATGGAATGCTCCTGGACTTCACTCCACGTACCTCTTCTTTTGGCTGATTTTAATCTGTATCCTTTTTCTTTAATAAATCATAACTGTGAATATAATAGCTTTCACTGAGTTCTAAGTGTTCTATAAGACCACTCATTTGGTCATGGAGACCCCCAAACTTGCAGTTGATATAATAAGTGAGTGTGGTCTCAGGGACCCCCAAACTTGCAGTCACTGTCAAAAATTGGGCACTCTTGGACTCTGCATAAATCATATTAGAGAAATGAAACAAAAATTATAACATCCATATTATGCTTAAAACAATACATTTGAAAATGAGGAAAGCAAAGGGGTCTAAACAGTAGTGAGGTTTCTACATTTTACTCAGAATGTTTATGTTGATAGTGGTAGACCGTTATAAGCCACATATGAACAATACTCAGAGTAACCACTATGAAACCTAGACAAAGAGATACACTAAAAAACACCATAAATAAATAAAGATAGAATCATAAAAAGTGTTCATATAACCCATGAGAAGACGAGAAAAAAGAAAGAGGAATAAGAAGCAAAGAAAAAAACAATTAAATAGCAATGTAAACACTAACATATCCAGAATTACCTTAAATATAAATGGTCTAAACACATAAATTAAAAGAAAGAGGTTGGCAGAATATATATCTCCTCCATGGTACTTCCAAGATACTCACTTCAAATTCAATGACATAAGTTGAAAGGAAAAGGATAAGAAAAATATGTATAATAATAAAAACAGTAATAAAGAAATCAGAAGTGGCTAAATTATTATCTGATAAAATAGACTTCAGAACAAAGAAAATTACCAGAGGAAAAAAGGTACATTACATAATGATAAAATGATAAATCTACCAAGAAGACATAATGAACCTAAATATGTATGCACCAAGAACAGAGCCTCAAAATACATGAATCAAAACAGATGAAGCTGAAAGGGGAAATAAAAAAATCCACAATTATAGTTGGAGACTTAAACATCACCTTCTCAGAAACTGATAGACCTGCTAGACAGAAAAGCAGCTGGGATATGGAACATATGGATAACATTACCCAATTGACAGACTCTAATTGACATACATAGAACACTCCATCCAACAAGTGCAGAATACACGTATTTTTAAATTCTCCTAGACCATTTATCAAGCTACATCATATCCTGGCCATAAAACGAAACTCAGCAAAATTAAAATAAATTATATAGAGTGTGTTCTCTGGCTATAATGGAATCAAACTAGAAATCAATAACAGAATGATAAAAGGAACATCTCTATACACATGGAAATCAAACAACACACTTTAAAATAATCCATAGATCAAAGAGGATTCTCAAAGGAAAATTTTAAAAACACAGAACTGAATGAAAATGATAGTAAAAGATATAAAAAACAATGTAAGATGCAATTAAAGCAGTGCTGAGAGAGAAATTATAGCGTTGAGTGTTTACATTAGAAATGAGGAAACATCTCAAATCAATAATCTACATTCCTACTACAAAAAACTAGGAAAAAGTAGCAAGATAAACCCAAAGTCAGTGTAACAAAGGAAATAATAAAGAACAGAAATCAATGAAATGGAGAGTAGAAAAATAACAGAGAAAATCTCTGAAACAAAAAGCTAATTCTCTGAACAAAAAATCAATGAAATTTAAAAAACCTCTAGCAATACTGACAAAAATGAAAATAGTGAAGACACCAATTACCAACATCAGGAATGAAATAGAGGACATAACTACATATCCTGCAGCCATTGAAAAGATAACAAGAGGATGCTTTGAACACTTTATGCTCATAAATTTGAAAATTTGGCAGAAATAAATTATTTCCTTGAGAACAAACTAGTCAAACTTGACTAAGATAAAATAGATAATGTGAACATACCATAACCATTAAAGAAATTGAAGTTGCAACTAAAACCATTCTGAAAAAAAGAAATCCTTATGCCCTGATGATTTTATAACATGTGTTGGGATTCCTCAATTCTATATCCCCAGGTTCTGTGGTTCGCCAGCAGGACTTGTAAGACTCAACATATTGTTGTACTCACAGCTAAGATTTATTACAGCAAAAGGACACAGAGAAAAATCAACAAATGGGCGGGTACACGGGGCAAAGTCTCAAGGAAACCAGATGAAAGCTTGCGAGAGTCATTTCCCAGTGGAGTCAAACAGTTCTTAATTCCTCCAACAAAGAGTTATCACAACCCATGTGAAGCTTTCTATAAGGGAAGCTTGCCAGAGCCTGGAAGTCCAAGGTCCTTATCAGGGTCGCTTACGTAGGCACCTAGTACCTGTGCGACTGACCATATTTACTGAAATTCCAGATGCTCAGAAGGAAAGCAGTGGATTAGCATAAACCACACTACACTAACAGTTTAGGAAGAGTGAGCCACTCTTAGTATTTAGGGAAAGTGGTATATCACTTTAGGGAACTATTTGCCACCTAAGTTTCCAGACATCAACCAAAGGCCAATTGCAAGCAGATCTTTGTAAGAATCACAATCTCAGGTCTGTAATATCATCTCTTTCCTACACATTGGAGAATTCTACAAAACAACTGAAGAAGAATTAAAACCAAGCATTTGACACAATCTCTTCCAGAAAACACACAAGAAAAGAACATTCCCTAACTCATCTTTTGAGGCCAGTACTATTCTGCTACCAAAAGTAGAGAGATAGTACAAAAAAATTGAAAATGATAGATCAATATCTCTCATGAACTTAGATGCAAAAACCCTAAACAAAATATTAACAAACTGAATCCAATAATGTAGAAAAGGAATTACATACCATGACCAAATGGGATTTATTCCAGCTATGCCAGTCTAGTTTACTATTTGAAAATCAATCAGTGCAATCTATCATGTCATAATCAAAACTCATATGATCATATCAATTGCTATAGGAAAAGCATTTGACAAAATTGAAACCCCCTGTATAATTAAAAACTTTGAGCAAATTAGGAATGAAGAGGAATTATTGCAACTGGATAAAGAATAACTACAAAAAAACCCTATGGCCCACATCATAAACATGCACACTGGATGCCTTCTTTCTAAGATCAGAAATACAGCAAAGATATCTGTTCTTACTACTTTAATTCATAGTACTGGCAGTTCTAGCCCCTGGAATAAGGCAAGAAAATCTAGGGCAAGGCAAAAGTTTTTAGGCTTGAGAATAAAAGCACAATTCATAAAATGAAAAACTGATAAATTGGACCTCATCAAAATTAAAACCTTTTGCTATGTGAAAGTCCATGTGAAGAGGATGAAAAGACAAGTTACAAATAACAAATATCTGACAAAGATCTGACAAATGATTAGTATGCAGAATATATAAAGAACTCTCAAAACTCAAGAGTCAAAAAAAAATCTAATCCAATTAGAAAATGGGCATAATACATGAAGAGACATTTCACCAAAGAGGGTATACAGTTAGAAGATGTTCAGCATCATAGCCAGCAGTGCTAAAAACGCTACACAAATGTTCATAGCAGTTTTAATAGCCAGACCTCGAGTCAGCCTGGATAGACTTCAAACACACTGCAGTGTGTACAAACTGTGACTTGGATGAATCTCCAGGGAATTATGCTGAGTAAAAAACAAATCCAATCCTGAAAAGTTACATGCTGTATTATTCCATTCAGATATTAGGTTGGGGCAAAAGTAATTGTGGTTTAAAAGGTTAAAAATAATTGCAAAAACCAAAATTATTTTTGTACCAACCTAATAATATTTTTGAAATGACCAAGTCTTAGAAATGGAGGACAGATGAGTGGTTGCGCGGGACTTGGGGGGGAGGTGAGTGTGGCTATACAAGGACAACATGAGGGATCCTTGTGGGGGTGTCATGACTGTGATGATGATATAGGTGATAAAACTGCGTAGAAGTAAACACACACAGAAGAGTACAAGTAAAATCGGGGAAATCTAAATAAGATCAGTGGGTTGTATCAATTACCGTGGTTGTTATAGGATACTATAGTTTTGAAAAATGTTACCATTGAGGGAAACTGAGCCAAGCATACATGAGATCTCTTAGCATTATTTCTCACAACGGCTTGTGAATCTACAATTATTTCAATAAAAATTTCAAAAAAGGAAAAAAAGACATTTGGTCGTTCCATAATGAAATGTTGTGTTGGGTACTTCTAAAAAGATTCTTGCTTCTTCAAGGACAGAATGCGCTGTGCCCTCCCTACAGTTCTGTGATTAGAGGGCCATTCTTGTGGCTTTTTTCAGAAGGTTTGCAGCAAGGCACCTTGCCACCCACCGCCGTGTGACACTGCTGGCCAATGCTAATTTCAGTTTATTTCCAAAAGCAAATGAAAATAAAACCATTAAAACTCCTCCGCACTTGGAATGTGCCTATTATTATTGCTTTCTACATGTCTATGGAAGGAGAAAATAAACAGTTTATTTGATAAATCACACCAAATATACAAGAAAACTTCAGGGACTGAGCCCTCTGGCTCTGGCAAATGCTGGTAGGGCGCTTTCTCGTGGCTATCGGACTGGTCTGCAGCTTCTTTCAAGGCTCCTGGAATTTCAGACACTGGTTAGAGCAGAGGATAAAGGAATAATTCATACCTTTTTAATGCGAACCCCACTTGAGTCCAAATTTAAATGTGGTATGGTGCGCAACCAGAGTGCCTCAATGGCATATTTCGTTGGCTTACTTCGCGCACAGTGTCGTGAGGCGGAGCCTGCTCTGTTCTGTACCTGGGTCTGTGTGAGCTGCTGCAGCCCTTGTCTGGGTCTGTTGGGTACTTGCAGACCACCGGGACCCCGGTCTAATTTTTCGCAGTCCGGCAGCAGCGTGGGAATTAGAATCAAGGCAACTGTGCTGCTTCCTGTATATATATATACACGATGGGAAAGCTGTCTACTTCAACAAATGGCACTGTGGTGATCTATTCAAACTTGGAGAGGGACATCTGAGGAGACGAATTGAAGTTCTTGAGCAATACATTTGTTGGACATATGGCAGAACTTACTGTTACTGGGAAATAATGTATTGGAAAGGACCTGGTGGGGTCAGATGCGGAGGAGCAGGGAAGCTTTAATACACGGGGTCAAACAACGGATTCTGGTTCAGAAAATAACTGCTGTTATTTTCTGTTCCCCAAAATCATCTGAGTGCCTCTGAAGGGGCTTCACTATTCTGTCTCTTCATTCTGGTATGTTCTAGGACAGTCATCTCACGATGCTATTTCGGGCCTAGGAAGCCAGATGGACCTGGCACAAGATGGCAAGGTGGCAATTTTAGAAGGGAGCTGATGAGTCACTCAGCATTTCCTCAGGAATAGTTAGGAGGGCTCAAATAAAGGAACTCCCCCAGCTGGCGCTTTCTAACAGCTTTGGGAGTGGCTGTGTCTGGTGCTGTGTGTGGGGGCCAGTCTGGTGTGATTATGCTGAATAAATCACAATTAGTGTACTGTACATTTGAAGTTGAGACCAAATATTCCATGAACTTTAGTGTAAAAGTCCTCTAGAAAAAATATATGTGTATATATATATATATACATATACATATACATATATATATATGTATGTATATATATATTTACCATGCTGTACATTACATCCCCATGACTTATCTATTTTATAACTGGAAACCTGTACCTTTTGACTCCTTCATTCATTTCACCCACACCCCCTTGGAATGACATTTTTTAAAGATTTTAAACAAGATTCCCATTCCTGCACTCTCCCTCGGCACCACTTACACAAGGATAAAATTGCCTCTCTAACCCAGGATCCCATAAGAGATACACTCAGTAGGAACCAGCTCCCACTATGGAGGGATACTGTAGAAGTTGAAAAAAGAAATCCAAAAGGAACAATAGCAGGTAAGGCATGGTCTCTGCCATCAGAATGTTGCAATGTACTTGAGAAGTTGCATCCTGTACAAAAGAAAACTTAACTAGAATTATGGGAAAGTGGAAATGCTACTCATGGGACACAAGCAGCTGACAGTGCAGAGCGAGATGAGGGAGGGATCACTGTGTACAGAAGGCCAGGGAGGGAGGCTGGGTCTGCAGTGGGATATGAAGGAATGGATCCGTTGAGAAGAGGGAACAGAGCAGTTCGGATGGGCAACTGCTTGAGCAAAGGGACACACACAGGCAGGGTGGATCATTTGGGAACTCCGTTGGTTACCCATGACAGAAGCCCAGCCGGTGGCTTAACCCAATTGGAATATTATTTTTCTCTCATAACCTGGAGTCTCACGATAGGCAACTCAGGGTTGGTAGAGTGGCTCTTCAATGCCATCAGAGACCTAATTTCCTTTTATGTTTCTGTTCAGCCTTCCGGGGCACATGGCTTTAGTCTTCATGGGTTTCATCTTTGTATTTACAGGAGGCAGCCACTCCATCTTAACTTGTTCAAGAAGATGGGGAAGGACAAATTTGCATACTGGCAGAATCTACCCCCTTTTAGAAAGCTCCCAAAGTAGCATCACCCAGAGACTTCCGCATTCTCCTGGAAATGTGTTACATGACCTTTCCCCGCCCCACCGGATGCAAGCACTAGCTGTGTGCATCACCACCCTGAACAAAATGGAGGCTCTATTGGTAAACTAGATGGGGATAGGCAGAGGAAGGAAAGTGCAAGGTATGTTGGGAGGCTAAATTCTGAGTGGAGTAGAAGTCTGTACAATGGTTTGTGTGTGGTGTAGTTAATTGTTTTCCAATTCCTTGCACATTTCTTTTTATTATGGTAAGAAATTGGTCCCCAACATATGGAGTACATCTTATTGATCAGAAACTTTGAATGGCTATTGACGCATCCCTTCCCTTTTCCCAAGTCAGCAGTGGCCCCTCTTGTCTTGAACGTACCTCCAAATGTTTGCAATGTATGCCAGTTTTGCTGCTGCATTTCACAGTCTTATGAATTTGGGGCAAAGGCTCTGATTATGTCCTGACTGAGTCTGGTGTGGCCTCAGTTTACTGATGCTTGGACCTCAGCTCCCTCCAATACTTCCCATCTATCTCTTCAAGTACTTCTGGGGAGGGGGATGGTGGGAAATTTTCAAATGAGCTCTCTACTCTGCTGTGACAGAGCTGCAGCAACCATACTGCATTTCCAAGTGGCCAGCATATTGTCACCCATCTTTGCTCTTCTGAGTACTGTAGCTTCTCATGCTTTTATCATGACCAACCCAGGACTCAAGCCAATAACACTTCTTGGGGTTGCAGCCTGAATTGTGATCTGTTGTTGTGGTAGGGAAGCAGCCCTTTCAGTCTCACCATCCTCTGCCCAGGACTCAGACCTGTACAGGAGACAATTTAACCATCGATCCTGAATCCCAACGTCCCTCTGATGCCTCAGGTGTTATTATAGCTCAGTCTTTGTAAACCCGGCTCCTTCCCTACTTAGAGTTAGTTTCTTATGAGAACTCCTTTGGTGATTCCTGGACAGAGAGCTCAAGCCCTGCAGTGTGTAGTGGAAGGTTACAGATCATGCTGACATCTCTGGTCTACAGGACAGCTAAATCAGTTGGAATCAATACACTTTATCAGTCAGTAATTATTCTTTGATTGGTTCCAGGTACTAGTACTTGTATTAGACACAGAAGAGGATACTAATATAAGTTAATGTAATCATTGGCCTCAAAAAGCTAACGTATTAGCGTCATTATCCTCTCTTCCGGCTCTTCTCTATCTCTTTCTTCAGTCTAATTTATTCTTCTCCTTAGGATTGTAGGAAAATGTTAATGTTGGATTTGAAAACTCCTCATTTACCCCAAGTAGGCACCCTTCGATTTTCGCAAGCTTGAAAACTCGATATCAGTCATATCACCTCTCTTTTTTTTAACCTTCACATCCAATCCATTTCAGATCATTCTGAGTCTTCATTTTGGACTTTCCCCTTCTCTTCCAGACCCCAAACTACTATCCCACTACATAATTTCATAGCTGAATCACCGCACTCTGCCCTAGTTCGTCTTCTTTCCTCACCTGTACCACGTCTCTCTTTTCCAGATCATTTTATATAAAACTTTTCAGGCAATTCTCCTTCAATGGCTTACATCACCGGCCTTCAAGGTCCCTCACTAATTTCTCCCTACATCGATGTCATCTTTTTTGTCCCCCATAGGAACTTTCACTCCATGCAAGCCATTTTATTGTCTTCTGCACATTATCTGCTCTTTTCCACACTACTTATGTGCCAATATTTTCATCTGGTGTGTATTCTTTTCATCTTTCTGCTAATGCTTGTTTTTGCCTCCTACAAAGCCCAGCTTGAAGAGTCATCCCTGTGAATCCTCCACTGACTCATGTTGCGTCTCCTTCCTTCCTTGGCCACAGAACAAGCATGAAATTGCAAGTATGTTATTGTGTATTTGTTGAGATGCTATTTTTTTTTAATTTATTGGGGTGACAATTGTCAGTGAAATTATATAGATTTCAGGTGTACAATTCTGTATTACATTATGTATAAATCCCACTGTGTGTTCACCACCCAGAGTCAGTTCTCCTTCCATCACGATATATTTGATCCCTCTTACCCTCATCTCCCTCCCCCACCCCCCTAACCCTCTGGTAACCACTAAACTATTGTCTGTGTCTATGAGTTTTTGTTTCTCATTTGTTTGTCTTGTTGTTTTGTTGTTTTTGGTTTATATAACACATATCAGTGAAATCATAGGGTTCTCTGCTTTTTCTGTCTGACTTATTTCGCTTAGCATTATACTCTCAAGATCTATCCATGTTGTCACAAAGGTTCCTATTTCATCTTTTCTTACCACTGAATAGTATTCCATTGTGTATATATGCCACAACTTCTTTTTCCATTCATCTATCGAAGGACATTTTGGTTGTTTCCATGTCTTGGCCACTGTAAACAAAACTGCAATGAACATTGGAGCACATGTGTCGTTATGGATAAATGTTTTCAGATTTTTTGGGTAGATACCCAGGGAGGGAGGGTCATATGGTAATTCTATTTGTAATTTTTTGAGGAAACTCCACATTGCCTTCCATAACAGTTGCACCAGTCTGCATTCCCACCAACAGTGTATGAGGGTTCCTTTTTCTCCACAGCCTCTCCAACACTTGTTACTATTTGTCTTGTGATGATAACCATTCCGACTGGGGTGAGGTGATATCTCATTGTGGTTTTTGTTTGCATTTCTCTGATGATTAGTGATGTTGAGCATTTTTTCATATGTCTATTTGCCATTTGTATGTCCTGTTTGAAGAACTGTCTCTTCAGGTCCTCTGCCCATTTTTCAATCGGGTTGTTTGTTTTTTTGTTGTTGAGTTGCATGAGTTTCTTGTATATTTTGGATAATAGCCCCTTATCGGAGGCACTGTTTGCAAAAATCTTCTCCCATTCAGTTGGTTGCCTCTTTATTTTGTTGATGGTTTCTTTTGCTGTGCAGAAGCTTTTAAGTTTCATATAGTCCCATTCATTTATTTTAGCTTTTACTTCCCTTGCCTTTGGAGTCAAATTCATAAAATGCTCTTTGAACCCAAGGTCCATAAGTTTAGTACCTATGTTTTCTTCTATGTAGTTTATTGTGTCAGGTCTTATGCTTAAGTCTTTGATCCATTTTGAATTAGTTTTGCTACACGGTGACAAATAGCAGTTCAGTTTTATTCTTTAGCACGTGGCTATCCAATTCTCCCAGCACCATTTATTGAAGAGGCTGTCTTTTCTCCATTGTATATTTTTTACTTCTTTGTCAAAAATGATCTGTCCATATTTATGTGGTTTTATTTCTGGGTTCTCAATTCTATTCCATTGGTCTATGTGTCTGTTTTTTCTGCCAATACCATGCTGTTTTGATTATTGTAGCACTGTAGTACAAGCTAAAGTCAGGGAGTGCGATACCTCCAGTATTCTTTTTTCTTCAGATTGCTTTGGCTATTCGGGGTCTTTTGTGGTTCCAAACAAATCTGATGATATTTTGTTCTATTTCTTTAAAAATTGCCATTGGGATTTTGATGGCTTTTACATTAAATCTGTATATTACTTTGGGTAATATGGCTATATTAACTATGTTGATTCTTCCAATCCATGAGCATGGAATGCCTTTCCATTTCTTTGCGTCTTCTTCAATTTCTTTTAAAAATGTCTTATAGTTTTCAGCATATAGGTCCTTCACATGCTTGGTTAAGTTTATTCCGAGATATTTTATTCTTTTTGCTGCAATTGCAAAAGGAATTGTTTTTTCATATTTCTTTTTCTGAGATTTCATTGTTAGTATGTAGGAATGCAATGGACTTTTGTTGGACGTTGATTTTCTGGCCGGCAACTTTACTGTATTCGTTGATTGTTTCTAACAGCTTTTTGGTGGAGTCTTTAGGGTTTTCTATATATAGCATCATGTCATCTGCAAAGAGTGACAATTTAACTTCTTCGTTCCCAATTTGGATGCATTTTATTTCTTTCTCTTGCCTGATTGCTCTGGCAAGGACTTCCAACACTATGTTGAAAATCAGAGGTGATAGGGACAGCCCTGTTGTGTTCCTGAACGTAGAGTAAAGGGCTTCAGTTTTTCACCATTAATTATGAGATTGGCTCAGGGCTTGTCATAGATGACCTACATTATGTTAAGGTATTTTCCTTCTGTACCTATTTTATTAAGCGTTTTAATAATAAATGGATGTTGTATCTTGTCAAATGCTTTTTCTGCATCAATTGACATAATCATGTGATTTTTGTTCTTTACTTTGTTTATGTGATGTATCACATTGATGGATTTGCGGATGTTGAACCAACCTTGTGCCCCGGGGATGAACCCCACTTAGTCGTGGTGAGTAATCTTCTTAATGCATTGTTGTATTCGATTTGCTAGAATTTTGTTTAGGATTTTTGCATCTGTATTCATCAGAGATATTGGTCTGTAGTTTTCTTTTTTTGAGTTGTCCTTACCAGGTTTTGGTATCAGGGTAATGTTGGCCTCATAAAATGAGTTAGGGAGTACTGTCTCTTCTTCAATTTTTGGAAGAGTTTGAGCAGGATTGGTATGAGATGCTCTTTGAAGTTTTGGTAGAATTCACTAGTGAAGCCATCTGGTCCAGGACTTTTGATTTTGGGAAGGTTTTGGATGACTGATTCAATTTTGTTACTGGTGATGGGTCTGTTCACAGTTTCCAGTTCTTCGTGGTTCAGCCTAGGAAGGCTATGTGTTTCTAAGAACCTGTCCATTTCTTCAAGGTTATTGAATTTGGTGGCATATAGTCCTTAATAGTATTCTTGGATGATCCTTTGTATTTCTGTGGTGTCAGTGATTACTTCCCCTTTCTCATTTCTGATTTTGTTAATTAGTGTCTTCTATCTTTTTATCTTAGTGAGTCTAGCCAAGTGTTTGTCAATTTTGTTAATCTTTTCAAAAAACCAGCTCTTTGTCACATTAATTTTTTCTATTGTCTTTTTGTTCTCTATTTCATTTTGTTCTGCTCTGATTTTTGTTATTTCTTTTCTTCTGCTGACCTTGGGTTTCATTTGTTCTTCTTTTTTAGTTCTTTAAGGTGTAACATGTGGTTATTTATTTTTCTTGTTTCTTGAGATAGGCCTGTAATGATATAAATTTCCCTCTTAAAACTGCTTTCGCTGCATCCCAAAAATTTTGATAGGGTGTATTTTCATTGTCATGTGTTTCTATGTATCTTTTGATCTCTCCTCTAATTTCTTCTTTGACCTGGTCGTTCTTTAAAAGTATGTTGTTTAATCTCCATGTATTTGTGTTTTTCCCCGCTTTCTTTTTGCAGTTGATATCCAATTTCAAAGCCTTGTGATCAGAGATATGCTTGGTATGATTTCAGTCTTCTTAAATTTCCTGAGGCTGATTTTATGTCCCAATATATGGTCTATCCTTGAGAATGTTCCATGTACACTAGAAAAAAATGTATAGTCTGATGTTTTAGAATGAAGTGCTCTATATATGTCAATTATGTCCATTTCATCTAATGTGTCATTTAGGGTTGCTATTTCATTATTTATTTTCTATTTGGATGATCTATCCATCGCTGTCAATGATATTTTTAAGTCCCCTAGTATAATTGTGTTTGGTCAATTTCTCCCTTTAGTTCTGTTAGTAGTTGCTTGGCATATTTCGGTGCTCCCTGATTGGGGGCATAAATATTGATGACTCTTATGTCTTCTTGTGGTATAGTCCCCTTTACCATTTTGAAATGTCCATCTTTATCTCTTGTTACCTTTTTCACCCTGAAGTCTGTTTCATCTGATATCAGTATGACTACACCTGATTTTCTCTGGATGCCATTTGCTTGGAGTGTCAATTTCCACCCTTTTACTTTGAGTCTATGCTTTTCCTTGTAGCTGAGATGTGTCTCTTGGAGACAGCATATGGTTGGCTTCAGTTTTTTGATCACATGTGCTACTGTGTGCCTTTTTATTCATGAGTTCAGTCCATTTACATTTAGGGTGATTATTGATATGTGAGGATTTCCTGTCATTTTATCTTTAGTTTTCTGGTAAGGCTGTGTCTCCATTGTTTCTTTGCCTTTTTGTTGTTGTCTGTTATTTCTGTGTGGTGGTATTCTATGATGTTTCCCTCTGTTTCTTCTTTTATTACAGTATATATTTCAGTTCTGGATTTTTTTTGAATGGTTACCCTTAAGTTTATGTAAAAGAAAGTTTGATATTTAGAGTATCCCATTTTCTTCAGCACGCTTACTTTCTCCATTCCCATATTCCGGTTCAGGCTTTTACTCTCCCCCTTTTTATGTTTCGGTTGCCACAAATTGTCCTTGTTGATGGTAGTCGAATAGCCTCCTTTAGTATTTCTTGTAGTGTGGGTCGTGTATTAGAAAATTCCCTCAGCTTCTGTATGTCTAAAAAGGTCTTTATTTCTCCTCATACCTAAAGGATATCTTTGCTGGATATATTATTCTTGGCTCATAATTTCTCTCTTTCAATAGTTTGAATATTTGGCTTGTAGAGTTTCTGCTGAAAAATCTGATGATAATTTAATGGGCTTTTCTTTGTAGGTTACCATCTTCTTTTCCCTGGCTGCCTTGAGGATTCTTTCTTTAGTGTTAATTTTGGACAGCTTCAATACAATGTGCCTTGGAGACGGCCTATTGGGATTGAGGTAATTAGGTGTTCTACTTGCTTCTTGGATTCGAGGATCCAGTTCTGTCCACAAGTTTGGAAATCTCATCGACAATTTGTTTGAATATATTCTCTGTTTCCTTCTCTCTTTCTTCTCCTTCTGGTATGCCCATTATTTTTATATTGCTCTTTCTGATGGAATCAGAAAGTTCTTGTAGAGTTCTTGCATTTCTTTTAAGCCTCAAGTCTCTTTCTTCTTCCATCTGTGTCATTTCCAGGTTTCTATCTTCGATGTCACTGATTCTTTCCTCCATCTGGTCAACTCTACTACCTAATCTGGCTATTTCATTCTTAATGTCTTCTACTGAATTCTTAATCTCCAGAAATTCTATTTGGTTCTTTTTTAAAATTTCAATCTCTTTCGTAAAATGCTCATGTTGTTCTTTGATTGTGTTTCTGAGTTCATTATACTGCCTTTCTGTGTTTTCTTGCATCTCGTTGAGTTTCTTCAGAACTGCAATCTTGACTTCTCTGTCATGTGAGTCACCTATTTCCATATCTTTAAGTTCATTTTCTGGAGACTTTTCACTTTCTTTCTGAGTTGTCTTTTTGCCTTGTTATTCATGGCAATTACTGATTTATTGTTTCTTTTCCTGGACATCTACAGGAGTGGCTTCTGCAACAGGTTGATAGGAAGAGGTCTTTCTTTTGTTTTCCAGAATGTGTTGGTAGATTGTTTTATTTTCTCACCGACTGCAGACTTTTTTTTCTCTCTCACATGGTAGTGCTATGTTTTCTCTGCATTATTCCAGCTTCTCACACAATGAGGAGATTCCCTGGGAGTTGTGCTTCTCCTCTGTTAATAGTTCGCCTGGGTCACAGGGTGCAGTGTCTTTGTGGGTATGCAGAGAACTTTTGAAGTTCCAAAGCTCCTCCTGCATCAGATTCAGAGCCCCTATGTTTCAGCAGTTCTGTTTACTTCTGCAGGGATTCTCCCAGATAGGTGGGGCCAGGGGCGGGGTGAGTTGTGAGAGGTGGCCCAGAGCAATGGCGGCGACCACCACCACAGCCAGTCCTGTTTCCACAGCTCCCTCCCCTTTGCTGGAACTAGTTGGGCTTCAAATCTGTGTCTGCAGTCCAGAGGTCTCAGAACAGCAAATATTCTGTTCTTTTGATCTGACACTGCTTCTAGCACTGGGCTGGTGGGGGCGGAGCGAGCTCTGGGAGGGTAGGGAGGGGGCGGCTAGTCTCAGTGCCTAAGGCTTCCGTTCTCTGCTCGGCAGTGAGGGCTTAAACCACCATTTTCAGCCTTCTTCCCTCAGTCTTTTCTCCGAGGTCTCTGCCATGAGCGTTGGGTTCAGCCGTGTTATAAGCTGCCCCCTCAGCCCTGTGGTCCATAAGCAGAGCCCTAGCAGTCTGAGTTCTTCCCTCTCCTGCAGCTGCAGTAGTTCCGGGATGCAGCGAGCTTGGAGCACTGAGCTAGGTCTGCGTCCTGCGCCCACGTTGCTCTGTCTCCACACCTCTCCCTTCCCTTCTTCCCTGCTCGTGCAATTTGCCCACCTTGGTGAATTCAGTAGTGGGCCTCTTTGTTTGTCTGTCTGCTATGCAGGGAGTCCTTCGTGGAGTTATAGTTGTTCGATTAGTTGTAAATTCCAGGGGAGATTTACAGAAGCTCACCTCACGCCGCCATTTTGATGATGTGGCAAGTCGGGATGCTATTTTACAGAAATGTTTAACAGTGCTTTCCCATGGCGGTTCTTCTTTCTTGTATTAGGGAAAATAAATGCATCTCTCATCCATTTCCAGTCTCCTGTTACATCTGGCTCAATAATTGAACTCAGCAGGCTTTGAATTAATGTTATTGGCTGATTGAAGTATTTGACTCGGTCTAAACAGTCTCACTCCTTTCATTTTTTTTCCTTTGAGCTGTCAGTTAGCTAGAACATGATGGCCCTTCGGTTGTGAGTTCAGGTTTCTCAAAGGTGAGTTAATTTCACAAGAGAAAAGATCTGTTTTGTGGCTACCTGCTGTACCTTCTCCCAACAACCACCTTAAAGAAAGACATCTTAGGAGCCTTGTGTAAGTGGGTATGTGGGACTCAGCATAATTCCATTCTTCTTATCAGAATCATGGCTTAAGTACACCTGGTGATGGATTTATGATGGTGGATTAATAAGTGAGTTCCATAGACAACACATATTAAAATTATGTAATAAGTGAAACCATACAAAATAACATTTTGTCAGGATAGGTTGGATTGTGTTTCAGTCACACATGCATGCTAAAGTCTCAGGGGCTAAAAAACAATAAAAGTTTATTTCTTGATCCCTCAAGGCCACTGCATGACAGATGACTCTGAGAGTAAAACTCCTCCACATGGTGACAAACCCAAGATTCTGCCACCATCTGTGATGCTTCCCAATAATCTCCAAGACTGGGGAGGGAGAGGACTGAAACATTGAACACTGGCTCCTAAATGCTTGGCTCAGAGGAACACAAATCACTTCCTCTCACAGCTTATTGAATAGAATGTCACATGGCCCTACCTAACTACAGGAGGGTGGATATTTGGTGAGTAGTAAATGTTTCTATCCAGATACAGTTTAGCTTTAAAGAATTAACATAGATTTCCAAGTTACCGAACAACCTCGGCATAGCTGATGGTCTGAAATATGCTCCACATCATACTTCCAAAACAGTATTTGTGACCACATTGCTTATCCTAAGAATAACTAGACTTATATGGATTTATGGTAAAGAATACCGGCTAAAGATAATAATTAATTTTTGCTCAGTCAACTTTTCCTTCAATGAATAAATCATGCTGCTCAGTGCTGTCAAGCATCGCTTTACTGTGACAGTAATGGCATTTCTTTTCATCATTACCATAAATTTGTACATACAATGAATGGGCTATGAGAAATGGGGGGATTTTTGGGGTGGAGGTGGGCAGAATGTTTATTTATGAAATTAAAACTTCTTGCTAAATTTTATTTTTCAAAGGAATTATAAGTACATCATTAAAGCAAATTATATAATTCACTGGGGTTTATTATCCCAAACTGCAGCACCATTACCCCACTCCCCATTCCAGATTTCCATTCCCTATTTTAACTATTCAGTGTTTTCTTTGAGGATATACCTTCAAACATATAAATAACCAATTTATACTGCTATTTCTTGACTTTCTTCCCAGGTGTGAAGTTAGGTGTTAAATTACTACCAGGGGAGATGAAGATTTAGAGCTCAGGTTCACTCTCTTTCATGTGCTTTCCCACTTGCCTACCATCTCAATATGCATCATTTTTGGTAAATTAATATTCAGGATTTATATTATTATGACCACAGAAACATTGTTTCACAGCAGGACCACGTAGTGCACTGTGATTATATTTCTGTATAATACAAGTTATTGTTTTTCCTGGAGTTTATAACTGACTTATTTTAAAATTTTCATTGCTCTCCTAGTTTTCTGTTTCACTAGTAATGATTGATTCTTAGTCAGCTAAAGACTTCCTTCTCAGTACACAGCACATTTAATTACATTTACCAGTTTTATCTCATAGAAAAGATTCTAAAGAAAGTCTCCCTGCCTCATCCTACTATCCTCTCCTTCTCACCTCCAGGACTAGAAGCTTGCAAACTACGTTTTTGCAGACTCCTTTGCCAGCTGAATTCTACTTAAGTCTGCCAATTGGAGGCATTCACAGAAATTAGACAGTGTGAAAAGATAGAAGCCATAACGTTTCTGGCAGGTCTTTTCTCAGTAACAGTCAGTGACTCCAGCTCAGTGGTAGGAGAGGCTGACTGTTGGCTCCTTTCCTTGTGCATAGTTCCAACACCACCATCAGCAGTTACAGGTGAGTAGGCTTCTGCCTATGAGCTCTTGGAACTGCTGAGCAACAGTGCAAGGTGACTGGGGCAGGCTCACCTGTGCACCGCCTCCTGTGGGTGCCAGCGGCACAGTCCTGGACTTCTGGCAACACCACCTTCTCCTTCTGCTCATTCAATCTTTATAACAATTTAGTAACCTAATTCCCTGTATTAAATCTCCTTTCTTTTGAAATACCTAGAGTGGTTTCTGTTTTCTTCTTTGGAAATGGATCGATACAGTCACGACCAGGCATGATGCCCTGAAAGCTTGTAATAAGAGAGCAAGAAAGAAAACACAAAAGTAACTAGGTTAGTGACTGCAGCTCAGTAATAAATCTCTTTAGACCACTGCTGTCCAATAGAAATACACAGGAGTCCTGTTTAAATTTTTCTTCCAGCAGCTATATTTTTACAAAGTGAAAAGAAATGGCAAAATGAATTACAATATGTTTTACTTAATTGAATATATCTAAAAGATTTTCACTGCAACATGTAATCAATGTAATACAATTGTTAATGAGATATTTGGCATTCTTTTTTCATGCTAAATCTTTGAAATCTCGTGTGTGTTTCACACATCTCTATCAGACTCGCCACATCTGTGTCTCACTAGCCACGTGTGGCTAAGGCTACTGTACTGTACAGCAGAGCTTGAAATCTGTAGGGTCGATATGACACCCTTGCCCCAAAACAGTATAAAAGGAAGTGATCTTGCGATTGAAAACTATGTTCATCTCTGAAGTAGGACGAATGAGAGAGGGACCAGAGAACTGTGTCCACTGCACCATCTCCAAGTAGGTCTAATGCTCTGTTGTCGCCATACTGAAATTCTTAATGGGACCCCACATTCTCATTTTGCACTGAGCCCCTCAAATTATAGCTGGTGCTGCTTCTTGCACTAACTTTGTAGTTTTCTTTTATTTCTTTTTTTATTGTCTATGTTTTTGACTTTTTGTTCAAACTTCTGGGGCATCCTTAAATTTTTACTCTAACTTTTCCCTTGAATCTTCCATTGTTACTCTCATATGTTTTAATTCCAAGTAGGCTTTCCTATCCTTTGAATATTCCTTTTCTTGTGGCATCTTATTTTTCCCAGGCAAGCAACTTTGTTTTTCTTCATATTCCTGAGAATGTTATTGAAAGGTTCTTGAAGTTTCCTTTAGCTTCTTGTATTTTCTCTTTTGATGTTTTTTTTCCTGCTTTGTTTGGGCTCAATAATTTGGTTTGGAGAAGACAAAGGATTCCCCCCACCCCCATATAAGAGACAATGAAAAGTCAGGAGTCAATATAAACATTTTAGGGGGGGGAAAGGCAAGATTGAGGAAGCTTACCTGTGGTAAACTTCATCTCTGGAAAGCAGGAGAATTTCTTTCTCATACTGTGAGGTATTGTAAGGGCAAGAGCTACAGACCAGAAGGAAACATTTGGAATATCTGTAGTGCAGGAATCAACAAATGTTGAAATCACTGAATTGCAGTGAAGGCTCATCTGAAGTCCAACAGCCTATGTTTGCGCTGGCCCAATCTCCAGTGTGATGTCTTTCTCCAGTTACTCTTGGCTACATGGTGCAAGACAAGAAAACAGCTCAAGACGCTAGCCAGGGTTAGGGGAAGGGGCAAAGAAGAGAGAAACTGTGGAGGGATCAGAGTATGAGACATAGAGCCTGAGGGAGAGAGCCCCTGGCCCCCAAAGATTTTTTAGGCAGTGAGGAGTCTGTTCTTCAGTCCTCAGAGCATGACAGAGCTCGCTGGTGTCAAGAGAGCATAGGAATGGAAAGCAATTCCGCAGATGAGAATCAGGAGGCACAGATGGCTTTGCTGGACCTGAGAAAGGTCACATAACCAGTCCTTTTCACTGCTGTGAATCAAGGAGATTGGACATTGATCTCCATGTCCCCAATAGCTCTAGAGTAGATTGCAGTCAAAGAGGGAAATTTCAGTTACAACATATAACATTGGTCCTATGGAAAAACCCTTTGTATGATGGATGACTCATTTACAAAAAAACAAACGATATATGAAACGCACGGCGGAGCGGGGCCTGCTGCGGAGCCCTCTCAGAGGAACAAATGCGAACCATTACATCATTCCGCTCATCTCCCCGCACGTATTGACTACAACCACCAGATGGCGCTGTTGTCTTAAGATCTAGCGCATTTCCTGGCCTCGTGGTCCTGGGAGAGCCTGACCTGAATTTAAAACTTTACTAACCACCGCATTTGATTCAAAAGCAAAACAACGGAAAAATGCTGCGCATTCCAATGAGGTCAGAATATAGCATCTCACAGTACTGTGTGGACCATAGGCAAGTCATTGGGGGTTATTTGAAATTTTATTTTAGGAAAATGACTTCAAAAAGCAGAGACTTGGGGAGCAGGCCCCATGTGGTGCTTCCCTGTAGCCGCAGAGGCAGGCTAGCAGCATGGCAGGCACAGAGGTGGAGAGCTCCAGGGGCCCACGCAGCGTCTGTCTGCTTAGTGCCCAGATGACAAGGGCTGCAGAAACCTCCAGAAACCCGCAGCTCTGTTGCATGTCTCCAGGTCTGCGCCCCCCACCCCCCATCTCACCACCTCAGGTTCGGAACTGGTGAGCTGTGGGCTGTGGTTGCCTGGTGGCTATGGAAACTAGCGGCAAGGGAGTAAGCCCTAGCTGGGAGGCCCAGTTGCCAGGCAGGCCTATTTAAACTTTCTAGGGATGCTGGGAGACCACTGGTATTTTGGAGAATGACTATGGCTCTTAACCCCATGGGCCCTGCCCCCTGCGTGGCCCGGGCTGCATGTGCGCTCCTGGGCAGGTGGGCGCAGCAGGACTGCCCGGGGGCTCTCCCTGGGGACACCGTGCTCTAGCTCCCTTCTGCTGCTGCGGCTGCCTTAATTGTCCCCTGGCTGCTGCCGAGGTCACATACTCCTTGCTGATCTGGGCCGTGAACAAGCAGAGGCTGATGAATTTTTCATCGCAATTCTCTTGGCTGTCGATCTGAAGGCAGCCTCTGGGGCAGGAGCCATTAAGGACCCGACTGTACCAGGGGAGACCCTTACCCGGACAGTGCAAATTTCTGACCTGGGAGTTTGGGGAGACTGAACCGTGTTTCTCTCACCACTGCTTCTTTGTCTTTTTCCGCCTTGTTTGAATCCCCAAGGAAAGGTGGGGGCTCGGAAGTCCATGGAATGGGGCCAGGTATGGGGCAAGTGCTGGAAGGCAGAGCGAGCATAGAGGCCTCTTCAGTTTAATGGCATTTGGGGAAAGCCCCAACTGGCTCAGCCTAGAGAAGGAGCATGGGTATAGTGACATCTCTGCCCTCGAAGAGCTCCAGGGGAAGTAAGACTCACAAAACAAGGCCAAAATAGCTGTACGAAAATGTATGAGGGTGTGTACCAAAAGCCAGTTAATGAGACTGACTGTGGGCAGCAGGGTTGTCCAGAGGAGGGAAGATGCAGTGAGTGAAAGGGAAGAAAAAGGACCAAACACGTGGCCTCGTGAAGACGCAGAATAAGGGCTGGTCTAACTTTGAGTTTGGAGGGCGGAGGGAGGGAGGGGAAGAAGGGAAGAAGGAGGAGGTGGAGAACACTACATTGTTCTATTCAGAACACCCAGCACATGGGCAGATCTACCAGATGTCTGGAGCTGGTATTTTCTTAAAGTCCCCTCCCTGCCTTAAATAAGAGTTTGAAAATACAGGTATGTCAGGGCAAATCACTATCCAGAGGAAAATGAGTTTTTTGGGGGAGAGGAGGGAGTTGTTTCTATCCAAGTTTTTGTTTTTTTCTATATGGATAATTTTTTACACAGTTGTATGTTAAAAATACATACGTAACATACATAGTATATATTAACATTTTTATATTTAAGTATTTAAAAATTATGATTTCTAATGATCAAAATGACCGTGTTTCCCTAAAAATAAGACCTAGCTGGACAATCAGCTCTAATGCGTCTTTTGGAGCAAAAATTAATATAAGACCTGGTCTTATTTTACTATAAGATTGGGTATAATATAATATAATATAATATAATATAATATAATACACATTAGAGCTGATTGTCCCGCTAGTTCTTATTTTCGGGGAAACAGGGTAGTATAAATATTTGGGAAATAAGGAAATACAAGAGTGTGAAGACAAAAATAAAAACCACCCAGATCCTTTTAGTGTGTTTCCTTAAAATATTTCTTCTGTGCATGTTTAATTTAGTTAAGACCATACAGTATTTGCTACTTTTTAAATATGGCCAATATACAAACATTGATAGAAAGCTATGTGAAAAAGTTGTCCTCACTTCAAGGTGATAATCTACTGAAGGATCCCGAGTGTCCAGTGAACTCCCTCCGCCCATCCACACTTGAGAGGAGGTCAGTCAGGAGTTGAGACTCACAACCACCTCTGAAGACATCCCCAAGGCCCTCCTCACAAATCACTCCGACTTCTCGTCCACCATCCTCTAGGGCAAGGTCTCTAGCTGTGAAACCCCTTCTCAGCCACCTACTCAGAAATCTGTGCAGACATTGCTTTGTAGCTATCACTCTTTTTGGTGTCTTGCTTGAAATATTAAGTAATTTTAACACCCGTTACAAAGGAAAAAAAATCAAACTCACATAAGAGTTTTCTTCTGAAAGATTAAATGCAAAAATAATAACATGCAAAAGCATTTACAGAATTTTAAGGAAAAGGTGTTTGTGAACCAAGAATTTTGTTCTATGTCAAATTATCTTTCATATTTAAAGCCAAACAGAAAGACGTTCTCATTAAATAAGAAAATATGCCACCTGGTACATTTCTTTAAAAAAACAAAACTTGAAGACGATCTTCATTTCTGGCTGTGAAGGAGTAGTTTGTATCAGAATAACCCTGGTGCTGAAGAACTGTGTAAGCCGAATAAAAGAAAAGGTAAAATAGCCTGAGAGTTTCAAAGAGCAATCAAAGTTCCCAGGATTCGAAGGGCCAAGATGCAGACAGGACAGAAATTCATTGAAGTGAGTCCTTTCTTTACAACTTTTCTTGTCCCCTTGGAGCATTTGCTGATTCAGGTCCTGTCATGGGATGTGGAACCCAGACAGAACATGGCAGCTCATATCTTGTCTCATTAAAAAAAAAAAAAAAAAATGGAGTTCAAGATTCAAGGTTGACAGGACTTGATGGGCTGGGAACACAAAAAAAAGGAACCAAAGAGAATTGAGTCTGCAGGCAATTTCTCTTCAAGGCATTTCTTGATTTCTAAGATGAACATGTGAAAAGTGAAAGGCCAAGAAACTAAACCAAACCAAACAGCGGCTAAGAGGCTTGAAAGCTGAGCTAAGAGGCAGCATGCCCATGGTGCTGGGTGGACGGAACTTAAAGGAGGAGGAGTCCCATAAACACCTCTGGCTGTCAGTTAAGAACTCAAAGACAAAACCGCAGGAGTCAGGGCAAACAGCAAGAGGGGAACCCTCACAAGCCCAGCATGGACTCAAAATGTCCCAGTTCCTGTGGGGATGCAGGCCAACTGCATTCTCCGTGTATTCTATTATATCTTCTGCCACAAGCAAAAGGGAGGGAGACATCATGTTACAGTGCCGCCCAAAGTTTTGTTTTCAAACCGTATTTACCCTGCAAAAATCGGGAGGGAAAGAGATACTGGATGGCAGGGTGGAGCAAAGGGAGTTGCTACCCTGCTGGGGGAAGTGACTGTGCCTTCCTTGGGGGTCATAGGATGGTCCTCTGTGGGCCAGATGTCGTCTGTGTGGGAGGGATAGCTGGCCTGAAGCCATTTTAAAAGAGGCCTGGATAGAGGAGATAATAGCCTCTAACTGAGAATCTGTGCAAGGGAAATGGTTAGAGCAGCAGGGCTAAGGAAAGAAGCCAGTTCAGTTGGGAAAAAACAGCCTCCTCAATTCACCCATGTCTCACGAGTTGCTGTTGGAAAAATACAACAGGAGAATCTCTCAAGTGCCCACAAAAGTGCCTATGACAGAAAGAAGCAGCCAACCATACATTTGGCACAGAAATGGCCCTGCTACTGCCTGACTCCTTTTTCCTAATCACTTTCACCTTGGTTTTGATCCTGGTAAGGTGCCAGGGCAAGCTATGGTAGGAGGACAATGCTGGAGGCAGGGAGGGAGGAGAAGAGGAAAAATATCCAGATTTTCCTCTGCGGAGAAAACTGGATGTGATATTAAGAAAAGACTGGTTACTGTCAAGGACTGAATATTTTAGTTTCTGAACTGCAACTGTGTTTGCAACTTAAAGTGACAGTGGGACCTAAGAGTGCATGGAGATGTCATGGATACTGACAAGTGTTTCTAAGGGCCTCCAGGCACCTTGTGGAAGCAAACATAAATCACCCCTGGAGGAAAGCATTCCTCTACAAGCCCCTCTAAATCCCCATAGTTTGAACTCAACCACATATGAGTTCAAAATAAAAATTATAAGCGCTCATGAAAGCAAGCCATAGCTTAGGAGAATTAGCAAAAGTAAACAACAGATTTAGACCACGAATTACTTTAGATATTAAACTTTCTCAGATACAGAATGTAAAATATAAAATATTAAAGAAATAAAAAGAATCATCAAAATTAATTAGGAACAAGAGACTATCAACAATGAACACAGAGATTTAAAAATTAGCAAATAGAACTTGCAGAAATATGATACTTGAAATTAGACCTTGATGTAAGTTTTTAACAACATGTTATATAAACATTAAAAGAGAATTCATGAACTAGAGGAAAGCTTCTAAAGATGTTACCCACATAGAACCAAGAGAGGGAAAAATATAAGAAAGTTATATAGTCATAATGGATAAAATGGAAAGGTATAATGCATGCCTAATCGAAGTTCAAATAAAAGAACAGAGAGATGGGAGTGGGAGGCAATATTGAAAGGATAGTGTCTAAAATTTTTCCAGAATGATAAAAGCTATTATCCCATGAATATACGAAAAACAAACAGGGTTAGTAAAATATATTCCATTGTTGTATTTAATTGATACATTATAGTATAAAAGACAAAGAGATGATTTTAAAAGAATATAGAAAGAAAAGGTAGATCACCTAAAAAAATACAGAAAATGATTAACATCAGAATTCTCACCAGCAACAATAGAAGCCAACAGTAAATTAAAATAAGATAAAACAAAAATCTTCAAAATGACAAGAGTAAATAACTATTTAAAATTCTAGTCTCAATAAAATTATTTCTGAAAATGGGCAAAATGTCATTTTTAGACAAACAAGACTAGAAAGAGTTTAGCTTCAAGAGACTGGAACTTCTGAAGGATGTATTTTAGAAAAGAGAAATTTGATACTATAAGCATTCCAATAAATAACTGTTTAAAGCACTAATATTATTAATGTATTATTTGTGAAGTTTTTAAAAAGCAGATGAAACTAAAATAATGAAAAACAATAACATATAAGTTGAGAGGGAGGTGTTTGAAGTGAAAGTTTTGTATTTCTTATGAGGAGAGTATATATTTTTTTCCAGCTTTATTGAGATACAATTGACATATAACATTGTGTAAGTTTAAAGTGTACAATGTGATAATTTAATAATTTATATATTGCAAAATTATTACCACAATAAGGTGAGTTAAAATTTCTATCTCCTCACATCATTATAATTTTTATTTTTTGGTGGTGAGAACATTTGACATTTATTCTCTTAGCGACTTTCAAGTATATATTACAGTATGAGATGTGATGAAAAAAGACAATGAATGTTTAAATAAAAACATTTATTATAGTAAAAGACATGTTGCCATGAATCCCCCTCAAAGTACTCCCCCTTGCTTCGACACACGTATCCCATCATTCTTGCCACTTTCTGAAGCAGTTCTGGAAGTCCTCTTTCGTGAGTGTCTTTGGTTGCATTGTCGTGGCTGCCTCGATGTCCTGAATCGATTTAAAATGTTTCCCTTTCGTGGTCATTTTGACTTTGGGGAAGAGCCAGAAGTCACACAGTGCCAGATCCAGTGAATAAGGTGGATGAAGATACACCCTAATGTTTTTATTTGATAGAAATTGCCCTATACCAGAAGCAGTGCGTGACACATAGCATTGTTATGATGGAGGAAGAAACCTTTTGCCTATTTCATGTAAATTCATTGTTTGTGAACCATGATTTACGGCACACTTTAAAACACACTTTCTCTCAACCATAGCTCACACCCGACTGACTGCACTGAACAAGTTGAAACTTGTCACATGCTGTTACTAAGGTTTGAGGCTCTGCTTCCTGTATTGAAGATCCCTGCCTTTCCTTTGGATGGCACTCAGCAGCAACATTCACCGTATTTTGTGATCACAATGGAAAGGCTCAATGTCACATGTCGCTTCTGGTACGGCAATTTCTGTCAAATAAAAACATTACAGTGTGTCCTCATCCACCTTATTCACTAGATCTGGCACCATGGGACTTCTGGCTCTTCCCCAATGTCAATATAATCATGAGAGGTAAACATTTTGAATCGATTCAGGACATCAAGGCAGCCATGACAGTGCAACTAAAGACACTCAAAAAAAGTGCCAAGAACTGCTTCAGAAAGTGGCAAAAAACATGGGTTAAGTGTGTTTGAAGTGAAAGGGAGTATTTTGAGGGGGTTTAATGGCAATGTGTTTTCTACTTTAATAATTTTTTTTTATTTAAACATTTACCATCTTGTTTATCACACCTTGTATTTCCAATTATAGTCATCCTGTGGTATATTAGATTTCCCAGAACTTACTTATCTTATAACTGGAAGTTTGTACCTTTGACCAGCATTTCTTCCTCTCCCCAACTTCAGCCCTTAGTAATCACTTTTCTATTCTTTTGTTTATGTGAGTTTGGCTTTTTTTTTTTTTTTAATAAGTGAAATCATCTGTATTTGTCTTTTTTGGTCTGACTCATTTCATTTAGCACAATGCCCTCAAGATTCATCCATCTTGTCACAAATGACCATATTTTTTTCTCTTACGTCTGAAAAAATTTCATTTTTCTATATACCACACTTTATTTATCTATTCATTAATTTATGGACTCTTAGGTTATTTCAATGTCTTGGCTATTGCGAATAAGGCAGCAATCAATATGGTGGTGCAGATATATCTTCAAGATAGTAATTTTATTTCCTTTGAGTATATACCCAGAAGTGGGATTACTGGATCACATGGTAGTTCTACTTTTAATTTTTTGAGGAACCTCCATATTGTTTTTCATGGTGGCTGCACCAATTTGCATTTCCATCAATAGTGCACAAAGATTCCCATTTGTTCACATCCTCACCAGCATTTGTTATCTCTTCTCTTTTTGATGATAGCCATTCTAACAGATGTGAGGTGGTATCTCACTGTGATTTTGATTTTCATTTCCCTGATGATTAGTGATGTTTAGCATCTTTTCCTGTACCTGTTGGTCATTTATGTCTTCTTTGGGAAAATGTCAATTCATGAAGGAGAGTAGAGATTTGATTAACTCTTGACATTGTTAAGTTTGCATGGTAAAATGTCAAGTGATCACTGGAAGAATAAAAATAGAGTTTACAACTTTCAAATTAGCAGCCAGGAAAGATTGTGTAAGAAAAAAAAATAGCTTAATCAATGCAAAAGCATAAAAGGAGGAAAAAAAGAAGCATGGAAAATGTGAGGTGACCAGAAAGCACAGGTAATATGGTTGACATTATTGGAATAAATCCAAATATGCCATAACTGCAATAAATATGAAGGAATAAACTTACAAATTGAAAGTTTATCCAATCAGATTGGATAAAAAACAAAATCCAGCTCTTTGATCTTTGAAAAAATAAACCTACATATTAAACACATTAGAATCATTAAGAGAAAAATCATAAATCAGGCCAAAACAAAAGAAAACAAAACAACCACAAACAACAACAAAACAAAATACCACTTAGTACCTATATTCAAATTAAACAAAAGACAAAAATTATTAAGAATTTAGAGGTTGACCATGAAATGTTAAAAGATTTAGTTCACCAGTAAAACACAGCAATTATAACTTTATACGCACTAATAAAGTGGATACAAAATATAGAAAACAAAATCCACAAGTTCAAGGAGAAATAGGCAAATCATCTCTCACAGAGAATGAGCTCAAGAAAGTAGCAGGAATGAAATTAAAATGAAGAAAGGAGCAGAAATTAATGAAAGAGTAAGCAACAATACACAGAGAAAACCAACAATATCAAATTGGTTCTTTGAAAAGCATTAATAATATAGACAAAGCTCCAGTGAACTTTCTTTATTAAGATGAGAGTTGGCACAAGTAGAAGAAATAATAAAAAACATCCTATGAAAAATTATATACCAGTTATTAGAAAACAGATGAAAGGCAAATTCTTAGGAATAACTAACCAAAAATAGACAAAGGAAAAAGTAGATCGCATGAAAAGTCCTATAACTATTAGAAAAAAGATAAAATTAGTCATTAAAATTTTTCTACAAAGAAAACTGGGCTTAGATGGTTTTATGGGTGGGTTTCATCAGTCTTTCAAGGAAGAGATAATTACAATATAATAGAAATTCTTCCAGAAAGTAGAAAAAGAGATACTTTATTTTGTGAGGCTAGTATAATCTTAATTTCCAAACCAGACAAAGGTAGTGTGAGCTTACTTATGAACACTGATAAATTAAATCATGTAATGTATGAAAAAAAGATTATTCCCTTTAAAATCATGTTCAAGACAGTGCTGTGTGCTATCAATGTCTGTTTAACATTGTTCTGGAGATCCTAGCTGGCTCAGGAAGGTGAGAGAGGGAAGGAGAGAGAAGGGAGGGAGGTAGAAAGGTAGGAAGAGATGGAGGGAGAGAGAGAGAGAGAGACAGTGAGAGACAAGAATGAGATATAAGATTAGTATAAAAAAGATAGCAGTAAACAGTTTGAAAATATATTAAAATTACACTATTTATAATAGCTATAAGAACGTGTTGGCCAGTAAAAATATAAAATTATAGAAATTATAAAATTATAGGAAAAATTATAAAATTATAAGAAATTATAAAACTGTATTGAAAATTATTAACTAAGACAAATAAATTGAGACCTATACCATATCTATGAATAGGAAGACTCAATTTGTAAAAATACTAGTTCAGATTAGGATCCAAGGTGGCAGACTAGATAAATGCTGTGCTTGCCTCCTCCTGAGACCACATTAAAACTACAACTAAATTATAGAACAATCAACCTGGAGAACCATCTGAAGTCTAGCTGAACAGAAGTTTTGCAAGTAAGGATATAAAGAAGAAGCCACTTAGAAACTGATAAGAGGGGCAGAGATCTGAAATGGACAGCCCCATACCTGTGTGTGATGATTGAGAATCAGGAGGGATATCTCAGCTTCAAAGGTATCCTCTAGAGGAGCAAGGGACCCCACGCCCACACTGGGCTCAACAGTCCCAAGTACAAGTGCCAGGAAGAGGACCCCCCCATAACATCTGGCTGTAAAAAGCAGACCATCTGGGTGAGATAGAAGGCTGTGGAAAACCCAGACATGTTCTTAGAGGGCCCATGCACAAGCTCACTGACTCGCAGGCACCCACCAGGGGCTCTGGCAGAGGAACAGTTACACGGGAGGAGTCAGAGACATACAAGGAGAAACTGAATTGGGTGGCTTTAGGGCAAGGACTGGAGGGAGAGTTACCATTTTCCTTGTGTAGAATCCTGCTCTCGTGCAGCCAGCAGGCAGGCACCATTTTTCCTTTGTTGATCCTTGCCCCATGTGGCCAAATCTGAATCTGCATTGGCCTGGTGAATTCTGCTTGCTCCACCCTGGTGACTCCCTGGGATCCTGCCCAACCTATCTCAATGCCTGAGACACTTTCTCAGTGAACAGCCAGCCCTACCTGCATTTCACTCTTTCTTGGGAAATTCTCAGTGGTCTATGGGCCTCAGGTGGGCAGCAGCTGAACTCAGTGTGCTCTGAGACTTTGCTGAGCAGCTCCAGGCTCAGCACTGGCATCAAACATGAATCTACATTAACTTGATGACCACAATTCATCCCACCCTGGTGGCTCTGAGACCCAGCCTTATCCAACTTGCATCCTGCATGAAGCTTTATCAGGGGCTGATCCTTACAGGAGCCAGCAGATGACAGCAGGCCTCAGTGTGTCCTGGGTTTTATGTGGAGCTACCCCACACCCCGTACTGGGTGGCCGCCATCCTCAGTTCCCAGTGTGACCTCTTCCACACACCTCCAGCTCCAGAACAGGCAGCAATCAACCACCAGTTGCTTTGTAGCTCCTACCAGGTAGTCATTGGCAGTGGCTGACCTGGGTCTGCAACAGAACCCCTTCCAAGAGGACCCAGAACCAACATACTTGCAGTTTGGCTTCAGACCACAACAGAGCACCACCCAATTAGCCCCACAAGTGGCATAGCCAATGTGCAGACTCAGGAGGTACCAGAGCCCACTGGGGTGAACACTGCTCCATGGGGTAAGCCCCCACACAGCAGGCTATAAGATATGGATGTAGCTAAATGCCACAGCCACTCAGCCTGAGGTTCAATCCCATCCACTAACATATCAACAGCAATCAAGGCTCAACTATAACAGGAGAGCTCACACAACCCACACAAGTGACACTCCTGGGGCACCCAGCACAGGTGACCAGACAGGTTGTGCCACTGGGTCACACAGGGCGCCTACCACATAAAGCCACCTGGCCAAGATTGGAAGACATACCAGATATACCTAAAACATAGAAAGAAACACAAGGAGGCAGCCAAAATGCTGAAACAAAGAAATATGTCCCAAATGAAAAGCAGGAGAAAACTCCAGGAAAAGAACTAAACAAAATGGAGGCAAGCAACCAATCAGATACAGAGTTCAAAGCAATGGTTATAAGGATGCTCAAAGAACTTAGTGAAAACTTCAACAGAGAGATAACAAGCAAAAGAAATGGATATAGAAACCTCAAAAAAGAGCTAGTCAGAAGTAAAAAATATAATAACTGAAATAAAGAATGCACTAAAAGGAATCACCAGCAGACTAGATGAAGTAGAAGATCAAATCAGCGATTTAGAAGACAAAGTAGAAGAAAACACTAAACTGAGAAAAAAAAAGAAAAAAGAATTTACAAAAATGAGGATAGTTTAAGAGACCTCTGGGACAATATCAAGTATAACAACATTCTCATAATAAGTGTACATGAAGGAGAAGTGAGAAAGGAAAAGAATGAGAACCTATGTGAAGAAATAATGACTGAAAACTTACCTAACCTGGCAAAGGAAATAGACATACAAGCCCAGGAAGCAAGGAGTCCCAAGCAAGATGAACCCAAAAAGGTCCACACTTAGACACACTTAGACAAAGAGAGAATTCTTAAAGCAGCAAGAGAAAGACAACTAGTTACTTACAAGGAAGTTCCCATAAGATTGTCAGCTGATTTCTCAACAGAATCTTTGCAGACCAGAAAGGAGTGGCAGGAAATATTCAAAGTCATAAAAATAAAGGGCCTACAACCAAGACTACCCAGCAAGGCTATCATTTTAAATTGAAGGAGAGATAAAGAGCTTCCCAGACAAGACAAGGCTAAAGGAATTCATTAGCCTCAAGCCAGTATTAAAGGAAATGTGAAAAGGACATCTTTAAGAATATAAGGAGGGAAAACAAACAAAAAACTAAAGAAGATAAAAAATATGTATAATAAAAAATGGCTATCACTATGTACCTATCAAAATCATTTTAAAAGTAAATGGATTAAATTCTCCAATAAAAAGACATAGGATAGTTGAATGGATAAGAAAATAAGACCCATACATATATCTGCAAGAGATCCACTTCACACCGAAAGATACCCATAGATTCAATGTAAAGGGATGGGAAAAGATATTTCACGCAAATGGAAACAAAAAAAGTTGGAGTAGCAGTACTTCTATCAGACAAAATGGACTTTAAAACGAATGCTATAATAAGAGACAAAGAAGGGCATTACAAAATGATAAAGGGATCACTCCAACAAGAGGGTATAATCCGTGTAAACATTTATGCACCCAACATAGGAGCACCTAAATATAGTATAAAGCAAGTTTTGACCAACATAAAAGGAGACATCATAAAGCAATACAATCATAGGAGGGGACTTTAATACCCAATTGACATCAATGGACAGATCTTCCAGGCAGAAAATCAACAAGGAAAAGGTGGCTTTAAATGAAAGACCAGGTGGATTTAATTGATATTTTTAGACATTTCATCCCAAAGCAGTAGAATATATATTCTTTTGAAGTGCACTTGGAACATTTTTCAAGATAGAACACATGTTAGGCAACAAAACAAGTCTCAATAAATTTAAGAAGATTGAAATCATATCAAGTATCTTCTCTGACCACAATGTTATGAAACCAGAAATCAATTACAAGAAAGAAGAAAAACATACAATCACATGGAGGTTGAGTAACATGCTACTAAACAATGAATGGATCAACAGTGAGATCAAAAAGAAATCAAAAGCACCTTGAGCCAAGTGACAATAAAAATACAACAACACCAAATCTATATAACACAGCAAAAGCCGTCCTAAGAGGGAAATTCATAGCAATACAGGCCTAGCTAAGGAAACAAGAATATTTTCAAATAAACAGTCTAACTTTACACCTAAAGTTAGACTTTAGGTGTAAAAGTAGACTTTAGGAAAAGACTTTAGGAAAAAGACTTTAGGAAAAGTAGACTTTAGGAAAAAGAACAGCAAACAGAGCCCAAAATGAACACAAGGAAGGAAATAATAAAGATCAGAGCAGAAAGAAACAAAATAGAGTCTAAAGAATCAATACAAAAGATCAATGAAACCAAGATCTGGTTCTTTGAAAAGATAAACAAAGTTGATAAACTTTTACTTAGACTCATGAAGAAAAAAAGTGAGAAAACCCAAATAAACAAGATCGGAAATGAAAGAGGAGAAGTGACAACAGACACCACAGAAATACAAAGGATTATCAGAAAATATTACAAATAATTATATGCCAACAAATTGGACAATCTGGAAGAAACAGATAAATTCCTAGAAGCATAGAATCTTCCCAGACTGAATCAAGGAGAAACAGAACATCTGAACCGACAAATTATTACTAATGAAATCAAATCAGTAAACAAAAAATGCCCAACAAACAAAAGTCCTGGACCAGATTGCTTTACAGGTGAATGTTACCAACCATTTAAAGAAGAATTAACAACTATCTTTCTCAAACTATTCCAAAATATTCAAGGAAAGGAAAAGTTCCCAAGGTCACTCTACAAGGCCATCATTAACCTGATTCCAAAGCCAGACAACACATTACAAAAAATGAAAATTATAGGCTGATATCCCTTATAAACATAGATGGAAAAATCCTCAAAAAAAATATTAGCCAATCGAATACAGAAATAAATTTGAAAGATTATAAACCATGATCAAGTGGGATTTATTCCTGGTATGCAAGATTAGTTCAATATCCACAAATCAATTAACATGAACAAAATGAAAGACAAAAGTCATATGCTCATATCAATAAATGTAGAAAAAGCTTTGACAAAATCCAGCATCCATTTATGATAAAAACTCTCAGCAAAGTAGGAATAGAGGGAATATACCTCAACACAATAAAGACCAAAGATGACAAACTCACAGCTAACATCATACTCAGTAGTGAGAGCTAAATGCATTCTCCTTAAGATCAAGAACAATACAAGGGTGAGACTTTCACCACTATTATTCAACATAGTATTGGAAGTCCCAGCCACAACAATCAGACAAGAAAAAATAAAAGGTATCCAAAATGGAAAAGAAAAAGTAGAACTGTCATTATTTTCAGATGACATGACACTACATATAGAGAACCCCAAATATTCCAGCATAAATCTGTTAGAAGTGATAAATGAATTCAGTTAAGTAGCAAGAGCCAAAATTAACATTCAGAAATCAATTTTATTTTTATACAAATAAGGAAATGTTAGAAAGAGAATTTAAGAAAAAAAATCCCATTTACAATTACATCAAAAAAATAAAATATCTAGGAATAAATTTAACCAAGGAGGTGAAAAACCTGTATTGGAAAACAATAAGACAGTGAAGAAAGAAACTGAAGAAGATACAAATAAATGGAAGCATATATCATGCTCATGGATAGGAAGAATTAACATTGTTAATATGTCTATACTATCCAAAGCAATTTATAGATTCAATGCAATGCCTATCAAAATACAAATGGCATTTTTCACAGAACTAGAACAAATAATCTTAAAATTTTATATGGAACCTCAAAAGACCCCAAATAGCCACAGCAATCTTGAGAAAGAAGAACAAAACTGGAGGTGTCGTGCTGCCTTATATCAAACTATACTACAAGACTTTAATCAAACAAATTTAATCAAAACAGTATGGCATTAAAAACAAACACATAGATCAATGGAACAGAATAGAGAGCCCAGAGGTCAACCCACGCCTATATGGTCATTTAACCTGTGACAAAGGAGGCAAGAACATACAGTGGGTAAAGACAATCTATTCAAAAAATTATGTTGAAAAAAACTGGACAGATACATGCAAAATAATGAAACTAGACCACCTTATTTCTCCAGATATAAGAATAAACTCAAAATGGATTAAAGACTTAAATATAAGACTCAAACCATAAAATTCCTGGAAGAAAATATCGGCAGTAAACTTCTGACATTGCTCTTAGTGATATTTTTTCTAATCTATCTTCTCGGGCAAGGGAAGCAAAAGAAAAAATAAACAAATGGGGACTACATGAAACTAAAAAGTTTTTGCATAGCAAAGAAAATCATGTACAAAACAAAAAGAGAGACTACTGGGAGAAGATATTCACCAATGATACATCTGATAAGAGGTTAACATCCAAAATTTATAAAACACTCATACAATTTAACACCAAAAAAAGCAAACTATTTATTTAAAAAATGGGCAGAGGACCTGAACGGACATTTCTCCAAAGAGGTCATACAATAGACATATGAAAAGATACTTAACATCACTAATCATCAGAGAAACGCAAATTAAAACCATAATAAGATATTACCTCACACCTGTCAGGATGGCTATAATCAATAAATGAAGAAATAACAAGTGTTAGCAAGAATGTGGAGCAAAGGGAACCCTTGTGCACTGTTGGTGGGATTGCAAATTGGTGCAGCCACTGTAGAAAACAGTTTAGAGTTTCCTCAAAAAATTAAACATAGAACTATCTCATGACCCAACAATTCAATCTCTGGTACTTATCTGAAGAAATCCAAAACCGTAATTCAAAAAGATATATGCACCTCTATGCTCATTGAAGCATTATTTACAATAGCCAAGATATGGAAGAACCCATGTGACCACAAATAGACAATTGGATAAGGAAGATGTGGTACATTTATACAACAGAATATTACTTGGCCATAAAATAAAGGAAATCTTAACCATTTGCATTAACATGCATGGACCTAGAGGGTATTATACTAAGTGAAATAAGTCAGAGAGAGAAAGACGAATACTATATGATCTCACTTATATGTGGAATCTAAAGAACAAAATAAACAGACAAAACAGACTCATAGATAGGGAGAACAAACTAGTGGTGCCAGAGGGGAAGGGGTTGGGGGGCTGGGTGAAAAAGGTGAAGGGATTAAGAAATACAAATTGGTAGTTACAAATTAGTCACCGGGATGTAAAGTGCAGCATAGAGAATATAGTCAATAATATTGTAATAACTATGTATGGTGCCAGGTGGGTACTAGACTAATCCGGGGATCACTGCACAAATTGTATAAATGTCTAATTACTATGTGTACATCTGAAGCCAAAATAAAGTAATACTGAATGTTAACTGTAACTGAAAAAAATTAATTTTAAAAAAGATACAAGTTAATACTCAATATTCATAAATTCAATGTAATACTATGCTTTGAATCAATGCTGATTCTAAAATGTATGTGAAAGAGCAAAGATACAACAAAAACCAAGATACTCTTGCAGAAGAAAAGGGTGGGGGTGGGAGCACTTTCCTTATCAGACATCAAGATGTAGTATAAAACTATAATCATTATTATAATGCTTATAATGCAGCATTGACCCAGATATACAAAAGAATAGACCAAAGGAACAAAATTGAGAGCCTGAAACAGACCCCATTTATAGAAATATGATTTCCCCAATGAGGATTAATAGTAATTAATGATATGGAAAAATGAATTAGATCCCTTCATCACACCATATACCAAAAATTAATTCTGAGTGGATTAGAAAAAAATTTAAGGAAATGTTCTTATCTCCTTGCAGTAGGAAGGATTTCTTAAACAAGACATAAAATAAAATTCATAAAGGAAAAGGTTGATATATTTAACCACAACAAGATAGGCAGGCCCAGATCAAGCCAGGCATAATAGGCTTTAGAAAGGAACTTGGTAGTTATCCTGAGTGTCATGCAAAGACACTAGAGGGTTTTGAGTAGGAGATTATTGTCATATGATGTATGTATTTTCAAAGTTCCCTTGTCTGCCTTGTGGATAGTAGACAGGGGGCAGGAATGGAGAAGAAAAAGTAGTCGGGAGATCACAATAGCAGCCTAGTCAGGAGATCACCGAGCTTGGACAGGGGTGGTTCAGTGAAGATAAAAAGGAATAGATTCAGAATGCGTTCTGGAAGAGGAGCTGATAAAGTTGGCATAGCTTATAATTAAACAAACCAAAATCAAAGATAAGCCTGAAGATTTTTGGCCTGAGCAACTGGGCAGCTGTGATGCTATTTATTAAAGTGGGGTATCCAAGGCAGGAATTATCTTAGGAGCAGCTGAGAAAAGATTCAAGATTTCCATTTTACCTATTATTCAACCAGTTAGCTTTGGTAAAGGAGGTATTTACGTGCACAAATATGGAGCTTGCTGCCAAGGTCAGGGGTGGAGATACCTAAATTTGGAGAGTCACCAGCATATACCTGGTATTAAATGTCCTACTTTTTTACAATGCATTACAATGCGTTTACCCCACTGGTTAAAGTTAGTAAATACTGAGATGTTTTAGTATTTGTATGTAGTATGGAAAATACACCAGGCAGAATCAGAAGAACCGGGTTTTCCTGCTAGCTCTGTCACTTCTAGGGTATGAGACTTAGAGGGAAATCATTTAGACTTCATTTTTAGGGATTTCTCACCTGCAAAGATGAGGGTCTTGCCCAGATAATTACCAAGAGTCTATGATTATATCTGAAGTGCAATTAAAAAAACAAAACACCAACCTTATTAATAGCAACATTAGCTTTTCTGAGACAGAAATGCCTTTGTTTTTTTTAAAAAAATAATAATGTAATAAAAAAATAACCCAATAAACCACATGGGGTTAGCAGGAGAAAAAAAAAATGAAAGAGCTAAATGTTCTGTGCTAGAAATAAACTGTTTTTAGTATAATACTGATGTTGCTATGAGAGAGAGTCTGAGAGGAGAGAAGAAAGAGAAGAAAGTTAGCCAAATGCTGAGTGCAGAAGCTTTATTTGGGTTGGTTTAACCAGTGAATGATCCGTGACCAGGGGACCAAAAGTGGTTTGGGAACAGGGTAATACTCTCTTCAGCTCCTGCTGTTTGCATTGCTGTGATATAAATTTCTTTGATTTTCCCCAACTTCTAGTAAAGTCTGCAACTTTGACTATTGGTGTCAGCATGGGTTTTACTTCTTTGCTTTTTTTGTTGAGTTTTGTTTGTTTTTGTAAAAATGAGGGAAAGCACCATTTCCAAGTCTGGATTGATTTGATATGGAACAGAAACAGCACATAAGGACTATTATATGATTCATATTTACAACGAATTCAGTAGAAATAAGGGGTTACAGCCAGGAATAACCATTGGAATGTAAGTTTCCCTTGGGAAGTCACATAAATCTTTGCCAGGACATCAGACTGTCCACCAATCTTGATACTGTTCAAGCCAAAGGAATAAGAAAATCAGCTGGCTCACCAGCTGGCTCTCACCAGCTCTCACAGGCCCTCTAGCCATCAAACATGTAGATTTTGGAGGAATACTGAGTAAGCAGAACAGTTCTCACACATTACTTATTTTGTTATGACAAACTTCTTGACACTATTTGAAGCAGTTCTACCTATGTGTTTTTCTATCTCTGATTGATATTAACAAAGAGATTTTTTAACACCCTCCATATGGTCATTTTTGATTTTTAGGAAGGCGCAGCTCACAGTGGCCCATGTGGAGATCGAACCGGCAATCTTGGTGTTATTAACACCATGCTCTAACCAACTGAGCTAATCAGACACCCCCCGAAATTTAAGTTTTTATCTACCTCTTAATGGGACTTTGTGGAGAAAAATAACATGAGTTTGAAACATGTGCTTGCATTTACAAGTGAGTAAAAAGTTAAAACAAGGCATTTTCCAGTACATAGGAAGCAACAATGGTATTTGTGGTTTTTGTTATTGAAAGTGTTTCTGATTTGTCTCTACAGCATAAAAAGGAACTATCTGGCATGAAGAGGGAAAGACGCAAACACTGACTTCTTTTGAAAGGTGCTAGAGATTGACTTAAGTTGTTTTAAAATTTCCTCTTAGTAATTACATCCACCATCCAATTATTTTCCACTAATTACTCTAAAATGAAAAGAAAAAAATAACTCATGAATAACCTGTAAATTTTGAATTTGCCTGAAAACATTTTTGTGAGGAATGTCAAACTAAAAATATGCTCTTAGTAACTTCTAGCCCCTGATCCTGTGTAATAAGAGCAGTTGAAAGAGGAGAGTAAAAATTGGCCAGAGACAGTAAGTGAGCTCTTAGCTACTCGAGTGGGCTGAACCTCTGGCCTGGAAGAATTCCACCTCAAGGAGCAGGGAGGGCATTGGATGAGGTCTTTGAAAAACTGGAGAACAGGAGAGGGGCCAGGAGACTGAAGAACAGTAAATGTGGCCTTACTTTTCCAGAAAGGGGGAGTTAAGGTAGATTTTAATAACTAATACCAGTGAGCTCATTACATTCGTTTTACATTTCATTTCTTAAAATGGTATTCCATATTTTGACATGCCACGGTTTTTTAGCCAACCCAATGTGGTGGGTTATGAGTGTAGAGTGTGAGGGCAGGATGACTATTTTGGGATTTCAGCTCTACCACATATTGTCTGTGAAACCTTGAGCAATGCAACACCTTTGTACTTCAATTTCCTCACCTATAAAATGGGGACAAAATATGGCTGTTGAAGTTATGAGCAAAATATGACTGGCACATTGTAAACACTATGTAATTAGTAATGTAGAAAACCCAAAGATTTATTGGGTATTTAGGTATTGCCCCTATTTTATTTTTTATTTTGGTAAGCATAATTTATGTTCTGAGGAACATTCATTTACAAAAGTCTTCAAAAACATTTCTAGTTGTTTCCCTAAGATAAATTGTTAGGTGTGAAAACATTTGGTGGAAAGGCATATATAATTCTGAGACTTTTTATTCTTATTTCCTAATTGACTACCAGAAAACCTTTCCCCATCCCTCCTACCAGTGAAATACTAGACATTTCCATTGAAAAATAAATATATATGTGTGTCTAACCAATTTGCTCTGGTGCTGGAATGTGGAATAGTACTTCACTATTGTTTTAATTTGCATTTATTTGACTAGGGCTCTTTAATTGATTAATGTTCTAAACCATTGTCCTATAATTCTAGTCCTACTTGCTGGCTATTTGTATTATTTCAGGCAGCTTCTTATTTTCCTCTTTGGTGAATATATATACCACTAGTCATTTCAATCATTTGTCAAATGAAAGAGTTTCCAGAATAGGTTGCCCTATTCTCAATGTATTCTAGCTTGTCATTGTTCCTCTTAAAATATGGTGCCAGAACAAACATAATACTCCATGTGTGGTCATACCAGCTGTTCTGTGTGCCAAGGAATAAGATGGTTTAATTATAATGTGTTTTTCTTTTTAGAATCCATTAGTGTGCAGTTCCCTTTGAGTTTCTATTGAATCTTACAGTGTTTTAGGGTTGATTTAGACCAAAGTAGTTTTTGGATAAAGAACTGTTTTGTAAATTGTGTTTTAAATGGCTTTTTCTCTCTTATCTGTTATATGCTTCTCCAAGACCACATGGTGTAACCATTATCTTTTGGGCTCTGGGTTCTATACCTCCATTAGTGTAGTACTGGGTTGCATTAGCTACTTTAGCAGCCATCTTATACTTTGCATCCTATAAAGCTGACAGTTAATGGATTTTTTTCTATATGAAATAATTGAGGCACACATGAGAGGAATGGAGGTGGCTGGATCTGATTCTGAGAGGGTTAGCTCAGCAAATAACCTTGGAAAGCGAGAGAGAGAGGACATTTTAGAGTTTTTCTGATTATTCCTCTAGTTCATCAAAGAGGCATGGTTATTACCACTGTTGTTTTAAAGCATTTCAAAATATATACACCTTGCAGAAATTAATGTTCTGTACGCATTCATTTTTATTATTTGCAAAACTTAGGAAGAAAGTGGTGGCAGGTGAAATATTTTGAAAGAAGGTAACGTGTTTATGTTTGAAGCTGACTTACAAATTCCATATATTCTATTCCATTTTAAGGTCTGGGGCTTTGGGACCTTTGAGGAGTCTGTAGGAATGAGCTAGTATATCAGAACCAAGAACTGACTTAAATTTGAATTTATTGTTGGATCTGATTGATGAGATATGCAGAATATCAGACCTAGAGGGTGGTGGTGGGAAGGCAGGGACTGTGAACAGAGTGAAAGGCTATTTACTAAACTGAGTATCTAACTTTACTATGAAGACTAAGGTTTTAAGAGCTGGCTAGACTGTTGGAGCAGAGATGTAGCACTATTGGAAGAGGCGGATAGCCGGCTGAGTCCAGTGGGCTCTGATATAGAAGGATGAAAGAGACTCATGAAGGCACTGAAAAGCTAATGCACTTGGATCAGTTTCTCTAGTGGCAGTCAACCCGTGTCAATCGCTTATAAACATGCCCTCTTCTATCTTAAAGCTGTTGAGTTACTTGGTGGCTTTGTGATTTTATGAGATGATGTCTACCAGGTATGAATCTGGAGTGAGCTAAGTCAAACAGATGGAAGAGGGAAGAGGGATGGGCATAGTGATAGAGAATTGTGATCTTATTTAGCCATAATATCAAATTCACTAAGTGAAGTCTGGTTGGGTTACTCTTACATATTATACCCAGAGAAATTCTTTCATAATATGACATAATTAAAATACTAATCCAAATGGCTATTTGTAACTGAATAAAAATAACCTGACATTGAACTAGAAAAATTATAATTTTAGTTTAAAGAAGAGACATTTAATTGTTATCAAATGTTACACTAGTCATGTTCTTTGACTAGAACTTTCATGACATTGATGAACTCTTGGATCCAATTGTTCCAGTGCTTAGTTTTCTAATTGACACTGATATTTTAAGCCCTTTGGTATGGACAAATGTCTTATCCATAAAACTCAATTGTTTTATTCAGCAACTGCAAATGCCATTTTGTTTGTAGAATATGGACTTTGAGACACCAGCTTTCCCTCATCAGCTGTGGAGTCCAAGGAAGTATTAGGTTGGTGCAAAAGTAATTGTGATTTGTGGATTAAAAGGTTAAAAATGGAAAAAGCTCAATTACTTTTGCACCAATCTAATACAATGGCTCCTACATATTTACAGTGACTTACCTTAATTTTGCAAATTCGTAAATCCAAAATGTGCCGTCATATAAAAGAAATAAATAAGGGATGGTAAAGGAAACATAAAGGAAATCTAATGTAATTGCCACAGCGCTTGAGATCCACACTCTCTAGAGAGAAGCTTCTGTAACACACTGTACCTTTCTAAGGCATATCTGCTTGGAGTTGGGTTTTCCAGAACATTATTTTAAAAGGAGCTAGCTTCCCTGCTGAACAGGGGTGTTAATTTTTCATGGACCTACACTGTGATGAGGAGCATGAAAAAGATGAGAAAGTCTTAGGAAAATAGTGTTGAAACAAAATAAAGAAGCCTTGCTCTGGTTCCGGAAAGAAAATAGAGGCTGTTGTTGAAAGTTTGCTTGTTAGCAGAGACGGAAGCTAAATATGGAACATTTTAATGCAATTAACTCTTTGGTGTGAATTTCCTGGGAAAGAAAGGAAGGTGGTACCATGACTAGTCCGTTTAGAATCAGACCAGAAGCTATGTGGAGCCAGTACCGATTGCATTTTTACTCTGGCAGGAGAGTCTGCCTGATAAAGAGTTGCTTGACCCAAGGCAGTGGGACCTGAGGTAAGTCTCTGGCCATCTGGGCCTATGATTCTCCGCCTTTTAAATGAGGGAACGTTAAAAGTTTTCTCCTATTATAAAATTACCTAACATTTTTAGCATATAGAATAGTATTTTTTACTTTAAATCTAGATTGAAGCTGTTGTTTTCAACAGAAGCTGTACTAATATGCGCCATTTTTTTCTGTTTCTTTACATTGATGTTATGTAATAAAGCTGTGATTTTCTTTTCCTGTGGTCTTAATATGTACATATTAAAGCCAGCACGTGGTGTGATATAAAGATGATGTATTACAGAGCTGTACACTTGAAACCTATGTAACTTTACTAACCAGTGTCACCCCAATAACCTTTAATTTAAAAAAAGCCAGCATTTTGATCTAAATAATTACTTAGTCTGTCAGACATTACTGAGTATCAATTAACCACTACTTGACCTACAAATATATAAAAGTCATAGCCACAGTGGAGTTTCTTTTTGCCACTAGAGTTTACTTTCATTTTTGGATCTCAGGTATACAAAGTTGAATTAATCATACTCTTTAGCTCATGGTAAATGATCACCACTGGTCATGATATTGAGGACTGGGGTAAGGAACTTCTCAGATGGCCCCCAGTAATCCCCACCTCCTCGTGCCCACAAAGTATTACATACCTTTGTGTAATACTGTGTTCTTAAACATGGGCAGAAGCTAGTGACTTGCTTCTAACAAATAGAATACAGCAAAGGTGAGACCATGGCTTCCCTCATTCGCTCTCACTCATTCACTCCCACTGAGGGAATCAGGCTCCCACGCTGTGAGCTGCCTACTGAGAGACCCAGGTGGCAAGTTGCTGAGGGAGGCTTCTGGGCAACAGCGAATGAAGAATTCAAACCCTCAGTCCAATAGCCCACAGGAACTGAATTCTGCTAATAACCACATGAATGAGCTTGAAAGTAAATCCTCCCCCACTTAAGCATGTGTTGTAATGTTTTCAACATTTTTCCTTGAATATATGTGAATTGTAATTTATAATTTGTTTCACGTGTTTACAGTCTACTTGCATAAATGGCACTGTGTCACATTCTGGTTTTTACTTTTATTTCTTCACTCTATGTTCTTGAGATTGATTCAAATTTCTTACGTAAATATAGCTCACTACTTCTGATTATTATATATTATTTTATTGTAGGCATTTTAATCATTCATTTTCAAGTGATGGACACTTAGGAGGTCTCTAAGTACTTGCTACCACAAAACAATTTTGTGATGGGCATCATCAGACCTGTCATCTTATACATGCGCCTACTCATATCTAGGACTTGAAATTAGTGACTCAATTAGTGGTTAATTAAGGATGGTTTTAGCATTCCTGCTTAAATATGATTTAAATACTAAGAGCTTAAATTGTCTTGTATAACAAAAGTTCTAGAGGAAGCATTAGCAGCTCAGTGATGTAACCAAGGTTCCAGGCATGTTCCATCTTTCTTCTCTACCATCATCTTCCATAAGTCTGTGTTACTTTTTATTTTCCCCAGTGGTCACAGGTGATTGCAGCAGCTCTGGGCATCACATGCAGATATGATCACAGCTATGAAGAAATGAGGGTTCCAGTTTTCCATGTATTTCTTCTATTATAGAGGAAAACTTTTACCACAAGTCCTTTAGTAGATGGTCTCTCGAGTCCCACTGACTAGCAATCATATATGTTGCAATAGAGACTGGGAAAGCAAGTGTCTGGAATTTTTGTCCCCCAGAGTGGAGGTATGATAGTTCATTTTATGTGTCAACTTGACTAGACCACAGTGTACTAAGACATTTGGTTAAACATTGTTATGGGTGTGTCTGTGAGGGTATTTCTGGTCAAGACTAACATTTGAATCAGAAGACTGAGTAAAGCAGATTGCATTCCAGTGTGGGTGGTCCTCATCCATTGGAGAGTTGATTAGAGCAAAATGCTGGGTAATGGAGAATTTGCTCTCTCTGCCTGACTCTTTTCAAGTTGGGACATTGGTTTTCTTCTGCACTTGGACTGGAACCTACACGATCAGCTCTCTGTTTCTCAGGCCTTCAGACTTAGACTGGAACTACACTATGCGTCTCCTGAGTTTCCAGCTTGTAGACAGCAGACGGTGGGACTTCCCAGCCTCTGTAATTGTGTGAGCCAATTTCTTATAATAAATTTCTCTGTCTCGGTCTCTCCATATATATATGTATATATGTATATATATATATACACACACGTATTATATATAATTATAAATATATATAATTATAACATATATGTTATATAGAACACAATTATATATAAATATATATAATTATAACATATATAACATATATAACATATGTTATAATTATAACATATATAATACATATGACATATATATAATAATATATAATTATAATATATATATATATATATATATATATATATATATAACATATATATAAAACATATATGGGTGCCAAAAAATATATACACATGACTTGTATTCATCTTTTGTTATTGGTATACATATATATTGAGTATTACAATTTTAATACAGTTTTCCTTACTGAAAATGCGCATACATTTTTTTGGCACCCTCTGTGTGTTATTGATTCTGTTTCTCTGGAATACCCTGACTAACACAAGAGGTGTCCTCTGCCGACAAGGAAAGAGTGGAGGAGGCCATGTGGCAGTTTCTATTACATAGTATATATGCTATTTACATTTGCTAAGTATTGACTAAACACTACATCAGTGTATCAGTTAGCTGTTACCCAAATTGTTCTGTGAAACCAACTGCCCCAAAACTCAATAACTTAAAACAACAATAATTTAATATCAGTTGTACATCTGTGGGTCACCTATGAGTTCAGCTAGGGTGGCTCTAGGCTTCAGGTTGGATTCAGATCTGTTCCATTCTCATCCTCCATGAACCTATGGACTTAGCTAGTGCATATTCTTTTCATAGCAATGGCAGAAGCACAGGGAATGAAGCCGAACCAAGCAAGCACATTTCAAGCCTCTGCTCAAGTCACTTCTTTTAACATACTATTGACCAAAAAAAAAAAGTTATTTGGCCAAGCTTAAAGTCCAGGAACAGGGAAGTTCACAGGGAAGCCCACCTAATTGAGTCATATAGCCAAGCCTAATGGAGAGAAGAAATATATCCCTCCTATGGAAGTGGTAGAGAGGTAGTGAATATATGTGAACAAAAAAATGTAATATATTATTAGTAATATTCTCCCAGAGCAATAGTGCATGAGTTTCCTATATGCCAATATCACCATAACATTTGATATTTACCAGTGTCCATATTTTTGAACAGAATGGGCATAAAGTTGTTTTAGTGTATATATCTCTGATTATTGGTAAATGACTTTGAGTATTTCTTTATGCACTTATTAACTATTTGGGTTTCCTCCTTCTCTGAATTGCTTATTCATATCAACTGGACATTTAAAAATTGAGTTTCCTATATATTTTTATATAAATTTTTTAATTTGTATGCAGTCTTTGTGAATTATTTATATTAACCCCCAATTCATTTTAAAGGTTGCATGTCTCTTCTTCCAATCTGTCACCTATATATTAACTTTGTAGTATTCTACATTGAACAGAAATTTTTAATTTTGTTGTAGACAACATCTTTTTCACTTTGTGCTTTTGGAGTGTTCAAAATCCCTTCCATACATCCTAATGTCAAAATATTTTAATAATATTTTTAAAATCTGTTTTATAGTTTTAATTTCCGTATCTATGTCTTTAATCAATTTAGATTTATATTTTTATATGTCATTAGGTAGACACATTTCTTCATGCTCTGAGCCAGTTTTCTTAATACCAGCTGGGGAAGGAAAATTTCTTACTTCCCCACAGATTTATAATGCTATCTCTATAATAAAACAAATTTCCACATTTACTTGAGTTGGTTTCTGAACTTCCTATTCCATTTCATTAATCGCTTTGTCTTTTCTCATATACCAATACCATCTTTATTTCTTTTTAATCACTTCATCTTTGAGGTATCTTGGTTGGGCAAGTTTTTTTGCTTTGTTCTTCCAGATAACTTTTCAAATGAATTTGTCAAAGTCATACAAAATCCTACTGAAATTTTAATTGGAGTTACATTTAATTTATAGATCAATTTATGAGAACTGTTTTGTTGAAAATGTAGGAAGAGTGAGTAGTTTCTAAAGTCAATATGTTGGAATAATCTTCTTTGGGTTGATACTTCTTTGGGTTAGATACTCTTTCCTGATTGTCTGGAATAAGCCTGAGATCTGTAACACATTTGATTTATATTATCATGATGGGGTAAAACATATGTATTTGGGAATTCAGTTATTTGTAAGTGGCAATAATTCCTTAACTATAACATCCACCCTCTTAAAAAAACCAAAACATTTCTGATTATAAGTGCTTGTGCTTATATTATTCAGTGACTCTTTTAATTCTTGAAGGGATAATACAACTTTTAGCTTTATATTTAACATTTTGTGGAGCTATTTATATCTCTTCAAACTTGCCCAGTATTGCAACTGTTTGGCTAACTTACCTAATTATCGTACCATGTTAATGAGAGCAAGCTCATTAAAACCGTGTCTTTTGGAGTCTTTTAGCTCCCTCCTGACCCTGGCAACCATTTGCAAGATGGTTTTGAGAACAAGTGAAACCTAAAGAGTGAGCTTGAAAAAGTTCAAACCCTTCACCACTCCTGGAAAACACCTTAAGAGTCACAAGCTTACTAATGGCCTAATTTTCATATATAAAGGACAGGATCTGATCATTATTTGTAGCTCATTTAGGGTAGTTAATGAGGAGTAACCTAATGAAGAGGCTAGAAAAATATAACACAAGGGTAGTCTTGAGTTGGCTTAATCATCTTTGTCCAGGGAAAGTCTATTCATCTTTTTTTAACCCTTCAAAAGGGTGTCCAAAGGAGTGACTCATTTGAGTATTTAGTTACATATTGAATCCAGTTCAGATTCACTATTGTAGGTTTAAAAAGCACACTGTTTAATGAGTGCATTTCTAACATATAACTCACTGAGAGGATAAACATGCCTTTTCAATGTACTATTTAAAAAAGACATGTAATAAATGAGCCCAGAATTGTTAAACTTAGCTCTATAAATGCTCAGCAATTTTATACTGTCTCTTGCTTTGTCTGCATATCTCCTTTTCCTTTCCAGTCTTAGTTGGGTTCTTTTTAAAGTCACTGTCTTCTAAATCATGCAATTTTAAGTAACAAGACAGCTAGATGACATATTGCAGTGTTGGAATTGTTGAGTCAGGTCTTCTTCATAATTTCACAACTGTTAAAATCCCCATTTTGAAAAATATGACTAATTCCCTCTAATTCTCAAAAGTCTTCTCCAGAGAAAAATCACATTTTGTGCTACTAGAATGTAATAAAAACAGCTCTCTCATGGCTCCTAACTTAGCTGTTGTGGGTTAACCTAATAGCGGGTTGATGCTCAGAGACAATTGCATTAACAGCTCTCCTTATAATTGTGTTTGAGAGATGAGCAGGGCAGAAACCACCCTGATGAGAGATGAGCTGTACAGACCTGAGGTTGAATTTTATCTAAGGAAATGTTTGTGTACAGTCCAAACAAGTGGGTTCATGTTTTCTAAAGTGTTTTTTAAATTCTTCATAGATGTCATTCGAGCTCCTCTTGCCTTGCAGAGACTTATAATTTCCAGGTAACTCAAGATGTATTCTCCAAACTGGTGAGAGCTGAAGGAGATCGCTGAGATTTTTGGAACATGTGTACTCACATTTTTTTTGGCAAAATAACCAGAGCCAAGGCCCAGGTAAAATTACCATCATACTTGGTTATATATAAATAATTAAAATAGCAGATATTTCTTAGTGCTTCCTATGTGCTCTTCCTGAACTGCATTTTTAATCCTCACAACAGCCCAATGAAACAAGTATTATTACAGTCCCCATTTTACAGATAAGATATCAGGGGTGCAGGGAAGTTGAGTAACCTCGTTCTGTATATGAGGAAACAGAGTCTCTCTAATGGAAATCTTTGCTCCTTGGGGCAGATGATGTCAATGCTTTGCTCAGACCACTTCTACTTTCTTTTGTGCCATTTTTGTGTGCCCACTGATTTTGGGGTGCTTTCCTTTTCCACAGCCTCAGGTCACTAGATCCTTTCTGGCCTGCACAGTCTGAAAGCAGGAAGTGCCAGGAATTTAGAGTGGGTACCCAGTGGCAGGTGGTTACAGAATTGTGAAAGCCCCAGCTCCCTGGTCTCTCACAATACCCTTTATACTCCTGAGCTCCCTTCCCTCTCCTCTCCTCCCCTCCTTCTTCCTTCCCTGCTGACTTCCTCTAGGAGCCCTTTCGCAAAACATCATCTGCACAGGAGTCCTCATCTCAGGATCTGTTTCTGGGGAGCCCAACCTAAGAAGCAACTTTTTCCTACAGTCTCACAGGACAGGCTTCTCTTGGAGCACGAAAGTGTGATTTAGTTAATATGTTCAATCTTACTTGCAGAAGGTGTGAGTCTTGGGATTTAAAAAAAAGAAAAAGAAAATTTAACTCTACATCTTTAGCTGCCTTTTCCGAACTGTCAGTTTACCTAGGGATATCTGAAGGTTTTGTTGAACTTTCCACCCCATCTTTTCAAGGACTAGCTATGTTTATTTCTCAATTAAATTGTTCAGGGAAGAAAAGGACATCTTGGTATTCTTAAGGCATCCCTTTTCTTTGATCCACACAAGTCATTCTTAATACTCTGTCCTCCAAACCATACTCCATCCTTTGAGTTCTTCTGATACTTCTTTATGATGTGACAACCCATTTACCTTTTAAAGCAGAATAAAACCTATTATATAATGTGGAGTTTTCCCTAAGAGAAATTTGATTTATCCTGAGGCAAAAAGTGGTTAGCATTAAATACTAGGAGAAAAGGTCTCAGCGCCTAAGAATCTGGGGACATGGAGTTTGGGGAACAGGCAGGCTGGTTTTTGAGGAAGTGTGTGTACTTGTGTCTGTGTATATTAAAGAACCATGTGACTAAGGAACTCAAACCTTGTGAGTGCAGCCAGCATGGCATGTAGTGGAGAGAGAGAGAAAGAGTTCATTCTCTTATACCCCAGTACTGGGAAGCAGCAATAGTGGCAGCGTTTTCTCAATGGCCAGGGATAGGACCTGCATGGGTTTAAGTGGCAGCAAATAGTCATATTCTCAGTGCAACACAGGTCCTAGCAGTGAAGTGAGATGGTGTCATGAGAACAAATACTCTGTGTTTCAAGAATGACCCCTGGTGGCAACTACAACTGCCCCAAAGAACATGATTCTTTGGAGCATACTTCTGTGGATTCTGAGGGAGTTTAGTTAAATTTCATTTTTTGGAGTTAGAACAACTTAGGGTTCTTATTTTCTCTGTAACCTTTATATTGCTCACATATATTGTGTGATTTTTCTGATGTTTTCTGAGTTCTTTACTTATTTGCGTTTAAGAAGGTAAATCTCCAATCTCATGAAACATGGCAGCTCTGCCTTTGGGGCTTTCCCTGAGACCTTTGGGATGTTTCCTTTGATGCTGAACTTGGGGACACCGCCCTTCTGTAAGCTTTTATAGCCTTCCATCAGGACAAAGCCCTTAGTAGGTAGCTACACATTTTCAAGTTGTTGGTCCCAATATGAAGTCTTTGCTTTCATTGTGAGGTTTTGACAGGTTTACATGTCTTGTTACCTGAGTTCCTCATTCAGGACCCCGCCCTTCTCTCCATGCTTTTGGGGAAGCTTGTGTTCTCCTTTCTAGTTCAACTTTGATTCCATGTTGATCCAGGGAGCCTGCCCTGGGTTTCCTCAGTCTTCAGATAGCTCTCGTCTGATCCACCTCTCTCTTTCCCAGTAATGAGGTGAACAGAGCAGAAAAGACCTGAAGCCAAAGGATGGCTATTTTAGAAACTCACCCCTGACCTGTACTAGTTGGGTGACTTTGAACATACCTCCAATTCTTTGAGGACATTTTTTCTCTCTAAAAAGGGGATATTCATACTCCTTTATTTATTTTAAGAAGAAAATGTTTAATCTATCTGAAAATACTTTATAAAATTTAAAGTATTTATTATAGAAATAGAAGACATTATTATATGTTATTATGCACAGCTCAGATTCAATAGCTCCTACCGTGTCTAAATTTTAGGATTCTGCAAGTAATGGATCTATTTGTACCTTTAAAAAAATCTTACTTTTATCTGCTTCCTAGCAGGAAAACTACATAATGATTTTCTTCCTAAGCCTAAACTTCCTTATGAGCATGTGCAACTACAGTCATTTCAACATACTTTGTCATCATAGGAGAAGTATGTTAATTATTGACTTAGGTTGCAGAAGTTTGGAAAATGAGTAAAGAAAAAAAAATCAAATCAAATCATTACATGAAAGGCCACATCATGTCAGATCCCAAGGCACATTCATGCAGGAATAGAAGGGCCGGGAGAGGCTGTGGAGGAATCAGAGTGGTTCCAAAAGGGCAGTCAGCAACCGATCTGGATATGAGGCAATGCTCTTTTTCACACGTCTTGAACAAATTAGGAACCCACTGCTGGTTCAGGTAGAAAAAAAGCAAGGACTATTATTTTGTTAACTGCAGAGAGGCTAACACATAGCAGAAGCCCTGTAAATATTTATTGCATGCATGAGTGTTTTGTCAATTTGGACTCTCAAAACTCTGGGTCTTACTAGAGTAATAAATTATTTCCAGAAATGGAAGCACAGATGTTCTCAAGTTCAGAACAATTATTTCAAGAATGTCTTGAAATACCTTGGAATTAGAATTCATGTAAGGAAAGATAGGACATGAGGGAATCTTCTAGAATGCAGACTGAGGAGACTCATGAGGACAGAAGTCATTGAACATGACTTCTTACTGTTGGTGCCTATGCTATAAAGAAATCTGGCAAGGGAGGCTGAGGAAACAGCTGAATGGAAGGAGTGAAAGACCGTGTGTGTGTGTGTGTGTGTGTGTGTGTGTGTGTGTGTGTTTGGGAGGAGGAGGATCTGCACTGTGGTAAGTTTTTTTATGATTTTATTCTTCTTCCTACCAACTTTATAAAGTAGGTGTTATTATACCTTTTTTCATTCTTTTTTTTAAATTGTGAAAAAAAACACACAACAAAATTTGCTATCTTAACCAGTTTAAGTGTACAGCTTACTAATATTAACTACATTCACACTGTTGGGCAACAACGAGCACCATCCATCTTCTCAACTCCTTTCCTCATGCAAAACTAAAACTCTGTACACATTAAACACTAACTCCTCATTCCCCATCCCCACCCAGCCCATGGTAACCACCATTCTACTTTCTGTCTCTATGATGTTGACTATTCTCGTTACCTCATTTAGTGAAATCATGCACTATTTGTCCTTTTGTGACTGGTTTATTTCACTTAGCATAATGTCCTCAAAGTTCATCCATGTTGTAGCCTGTGACAGGATTTCTTTTTGAAGACTTAATAATAGATCTCACTGGATTACTATCCCATTTTTTGTGGAAATAGCTAGGTTCAGATATCTCCCTGAGGTCAGTTAGCAGAGTAACCACAATTTGTACCCAGGTATGGCTGTCTCCAAAACCTGTACTTTTTCCATCACATTCAACTGCCTCCTCAGAGGATTCACTGAGTGTGTGGCTGGGAGTCCTTCATATCTCTTAGGATCACCCCATACCTCCTGCCACCTTACCATATTTTATGGCATGAAGGAAATCACTGTGGGGAAGGTGTGTGAAAGAAGCCCAGGAATAACCTCACAGAGGCCACTGATCAACTATGGTGCATTCTTGTTCCACTGAGGAAAAAAAAAGTTTCGTGTATAAGTCTATGCTATGCCTTTTTAAAGTCACGTTTGTCAAGTTTTCTCTACAAGGTACATTTAGCGGAGAGAGAGGCTGAGGATGATAGCAATGTATGGTTGAGGCACGTGTATTATGGAAGTTTGAGCAAAAAAGGGAAGAGATTGCATTAAGAATGTATCCTGTCTACCAACTGGTAGAGGTGTACACGATATATTCCTAAGTGAAAAAAAAAAAAAGTAAATTGTAAAGTATTGCATGTAATGTGGTTTTATTTCAGAAAAAAAAACAAAGAACCAAAAAGTACATACATGGGCCAATATGTTTGTGTGGATTGTTGAATGCTGGGAAACTCACGATAGGAGCCAAATATCATTACTGGGTGCCTGGCACAGAGTAGCTCTCAAAAACGTGATGACGGCAGGAGTATAACAGCACATCAGGAACTCTGGTGTGCCAGGAGAACTAACAAAAATCGTTTTCAAGAAGCCTCTTAGAACTTCTGGGACTAACTGTAAATTTTATTAGTGGAATAAACTTGAACTCTTTACTGTGGCCTACAAGATTCTGCATATTATATTTCTACACGCAATGTTCATTGTCATTTCTTAAAATATTTCACCAGTTCACTCACCTGCTCATTTAAATCCAACCATGTTGGTCTTCTTTCAGTTCCTTAAGTAGGCCAGGGTCTTCCCTACGTCAGGTCCTTGGCACATGCTGTTTCTGTTGCCTTTTACCCCATTTTATCTGGGTGGCTCCTTCTTATCACTGAATCTCAGCTTTCATGTCACCTGTTCAAAGACCTAATAACTCTCTATCTCAGTACTTTTGTTTCTTTCTCAGCCCTTTAAAAATTTGCAATCATTTCTGTTATTTACTTTGTTTCTATTTTTACTGTCCCCTTCCCCGATAGACGGTCAGACAGGAGCTATGGCTGTCTTGCCTATAGTTACATCCTTAGTGCCCAATACACAGTAGGTTCTTCATACATATTTGTTGAATGAGTGCATTCAACACCGGTGAGCAAGTGTGTGGCAGAGCAGAGAACTAATCACCAGCCCCCGGCACAGAGCCTGTTCCCTAAGTATTTGTTGAATGTTTTTTTAAAGGTGATTTGAGGGCAACATGGAGGAAGAATAGGCAACTGAGGGAATGAGGCTGATGTTCCACTTGTAAGAATTCCACAGAGAGGTTGGCAATTCCTACTGAAGTGGAGGGGAGAGCTGCAGGACACTGGAGCAATTTTGAGACTCAGGATTGGGCAGGTGGCCTCTGGGAACTGGCATGCGGTTAACAAAACTGTGGTTGGCCCCAGAGAGGTCATTTTTGGAGGCCAAGAACTGGAGTCTCTTAGAGAAGAAGTCCAGAAAGGTGTACTGAAAGGCCTGGCACTTGCCAGGAGAGCTTTTCCCTTTGTCTCCCTCTGTGACAGAAAGAGGTGTTTCTGGTTGGGTGAAGGCAGAGCAGGCTGCTGGGTGGTGATCAGTTGTTGGAACCCATCGCCGTCAGAGACCAGGCCAGCAGGCAGGGTCAGGGAGACACAGAGTGCAGACCTGCACAGAAGTGGCCCTGGGCCAGGGATCACTGGGAAGCTGTCCCTGCCTGCAATCCCAACCCTTTTGCACCTAACACTCATAAATTTAATCTGTGCTCATTTCCCTGAGAGAGGTTAGGAGCTTCAGCCACAAACCCAAATTAAAAAAAAAAAAAAAAAGCTAAGGTAAGGAGAGAGACTGGAGCTCCACCACCTTTTGCTGATAATTGGGGTTCATGAGATGTCTCATGGCTCTGTGGGAAACTAGCGGCAGACAACTCCACCTGCACCCAGTAGGTATGAGAAAGAACAGAGTAGGGCCATGTGCTTATGCTGTGAAGTCTGCTACATGGCAGCTGCTCTCGGTTTCCTGGCCCTGGCTCTGACCCTTGCCATGACTCGGTGAACTCTTCTGACCTTCGAAACCCTCTCTGTGAATTGGTGAGGATCACTACTTCCCATTTAGAGGTGAGAAAATAGATGCAGAAGAGATGAAGAGCTGAGACTAGATCTTCCCACTTGCTGCCCAAATTACTTGCTTTGTGTCTCTTAGGGTTTTTAAGAGAAGAGGGCTGTCACTTAGAAAAGGTAAGAAACCCATTTAGGTGTGGGCCTGGATGCTCGCTCTCCACTTTGTGGGTTGTGATGTTTGGCTTCACTGCTGGCAGTCAGAGAAAGAATTGCTTCCTGAGCTGATCTCCCCATGCTGCTTCTCTATTGTTTCCTGGGAAATGCACACCCCGGCTTCCCAGGCTTTGTAGAGCATGTGAAGGAGAGGGAGGTGCCCTCCTCTGTCAGGCATCGCTGGGGAATCTAAGGTTCTGACCCAAATGCTGTGTGTTCTGCTTAATTAATGTGGGGGCCCAAGGTCCCTCCAGGGAGACCTCACGGCACCAGAGCTGGCAATTGTCCAGCGCTCTGCATTGCTGCTCAAACAAGAAAGGACTCTGGTTCTGAGAGGTGGCACCCTGGTAAAACCAGCAAGATCAGCTTTGCATGACTAAAATACAGCATCAGCTCAAGCTGTGAAGATTCTCAGCCATTTTTAAAAAAAACTTTATTGGGGAATATTAAGGAACAGTGTGTTTCTCTAGGACCCATCAACTGCAAGGTGTTGTCCTTCAATCTAGTGGAGCAGCCATCCCATGGCCGAATTGAATCGGCAACCTTGTTGTTGAGAGCTCGCACTCTAACAAACTGAGCCATCCAGCCGCCCCTCTGGAAGCCCAGTGGCAGCTCCTTGTCTTCAATTTAGTTGTGGAGGGCGCAGCTCACTGGCCTACGTGGGAATCAAACCGGCAACCCTGTTGTTCAGAGCTCGAGCTCTAACCAACAACCATCGGGCCACCCCTCTCAGCCAATTTTAATCCAAGTTCTTCTGCTACAGATACAGATCCTCTGCAAAATTTTTTATGTGATTTGATATTACAAATAAACATCACAGTGAAAACAAATGACAATTTTAGAACATTTTCTCCTCCACTCATCAAGCCTTTACTCCCATTCTTGGAGGCTTCACCAAGAAAATTCCTTCCTCCTGCAACTGTTTAAATCACTTGCTATTTCTTACAGAGCACGAATGGAATGCTTGAAGGCAGTGATTCCTGAAGAAAGGGTCCTTGAATAAGCCAGAGATTCTTGGTGACATTGGTGAAAATAAGATACCTGGGCTCCACTCCCTGAGATTCTAACCCAGTTGTTCTGGTTGGACCAAGGCATCTGTATAATAAAGGGCTCCCCAAGCTGATTCACCCAGATTTGAGAGCCAGTGGCCTAGGTAAGGCAGAGGCTCTGGCAGAAACATTAACTTCACACGCAGGGCCCCTTCGAGCCCTTACTCCAAGAATATCCCCAGCCCTCTGGGGACAAGGCTGCTGAAAATCCCCCCTTCAAGTCACAGTCTTTCTCCACTCAGCTGAGTCCCTGTTAGTGAAATAAAATGTAGTGCTTAAAAAGTTCATTTTGCAGAAGCCCAACTGAGGGGAATTCAATTAATGTGAAAGTGTGTTCATGTAACTCATCACCCATTCTACTAAGCTGCTTTCAGGCTTGTCATCTGAAGCTGGAAGAGCTTCTGTCAGCCAGACAGAAACTGGGTCACAAGGTATGTGAAACTCAAGGCTTTTTTCTCTACACTTTAGCTCAGCTGTCCAGGGAGGGGGAAATAGCTAATTAAACTACCCACTGACTGTTGGGATTTAGCAGGCCTCATTATTAGCCTTCAGGGGACCACACGCAGCTGTCTTGGATAAGTTGTCTCCCTTCTCGCTGGCTCACTGGGCTTAGGTCCTGCAACCACCAGACCAACAAAGTTTCATCCTCAATCCCCTTCTCTTTCGTGATCTTGCTGTCAAGAGGCTCATCTTCTCACTGGATTATGCTGTAGATTTAATCTCTGGCACTCATTTCTTTCAAGAGCCCCACATCTGAATTTCTCACTGTCTGCTGGATACTTCTCAAATTAGAACACATCGTTTGCACTCTGAACAGCTCTTCCCTCCAAATTTCCTTTTCCACTATGCTTCTTTCCCAGGCTGCCTTCCTACCCAGCTCCCCTTCCACCAACCCCACATTTAATCATTGTCTGGGAGGCCACTGTAAATCCTCCTGCCAGTGGCGACACCCTCCTTTGTGCCCTCTCATTACCATTCTCACAGTCAGGATTCTAGCTCTCCCCTTCAGTCCAGTTTTTCCTCTACTATGGATGGACCATTGCCTGACATCCCCAGCTTGTCCTGTCCCTTCTCACTGTTGCTGTAAATCTCCACATGGCATACCGTTCATTCCCCTGTTCACAAACTTGGCCCTTAAAGATTTCCAAAAGTCCTCACTATTTATTAAGCCTTATTTCCCCCTCTTTGCATATATACGTTCTATGGATGCTCTAGCTAATTATTAATACATACATTCTGTAATTCCCTACCCCTAGGGTTTTGTAAGTGCAGCCTTTCCTTTGGACTGTCGTCCCTCCAATCTTTGCCTGCTGAAATCCGACAAGTGCCACTGATGTTTTCCTGGTGTCCTTTTTTTTCCATCTGGATAAGGGATTGCTACCTCTGTGGTTAAATCTGGCAAACAGAATTTAGGGGGAAATTAGATTGTTTCCAGAACTGCCCACAAACCCACAGACAAGCTAATGTAACTTACACATGAATGTAATTGACCCTGCCACCTTTCACATCCACACTTCTCTTTGTTTGATGTTTGAAAACCTAAGGATGAGTTGCAGGGATGTAGTGATGAATTTCACTTAGTTGGCACGACTAACAAGAACATGTGAGATAGGTAATAGGGTGGAGGGAGGGGGCGTTGGAGTGAACATTTCTAGATTTAATCTCGGTCTTGTTGCCTTAACAACTTGATGTAGATTTCTAAGAGGTGGCCTTTTTCCTTAAAAATCCTTTTGGAAGCCAGAGTTGTCATAACAATAACACTGAAAAAAACCAACCCTCTGCCAAAGGGCTTTTGTTGCTGGTTTTTCTATTCCAGAAAGGCTGTAGAACTTTGGAATCAAGATGCAGTAAGGGCAAAGGAGAAGTGGTAATTTGTCCTAAATGCAAAAGGCTTATTATGCTCGTGTCCGTAACGTCTTGCTCCAAGACCAAAATGCTGAGATTGATTAACATTGTTCTTTCTTCCTTGATCCGTTCCATCAGCAGGTTTTCATAGTGAGGCAATGTCTTAGGTGTAGGAAGAAAATGTGTACATCATACTTAAACAAAAAGTGAAATTATATGGGAGCTTTTTTCTTTTTCTTAAAAGTAAATTTTGGCCTGTGTTTCTCAGCCACTGGCACTGGAACTAGCGTGATTCACTTAGCATCCTACTTACCTATGCTCTCCTCAGCTATGGCATTCCCTTCTTGGCTTTTCTCTCTCTTTTCTCTGCTCCCATGGTTTTCAGGAAGGAATTTATGTTGTTACAAGAGTGCAAGTATGAACTGGTTTGCTATCTGCTGCTCTAGATCGTGAATGCTCCACAATCCACATGTTTCTCTTCCTTTGTCCCTGCCTATTTTGCATTCTATCTGAGTCCACTTGGGCTGCTATGTATAACAAAATACCACAGACTGGGTATCTTTACAAGCAGCAGAACTGTATTGCTCACAGCTCTGGAGGCTGAAAGTCTGAGATCAGGCTGCCAGCAGTGGACAGGTGAGGGCTGCCTTCTGGGTCACAGATATCTCATTGCATCCGCCAGGGGAGCTCTCTGGAACCTCTTTTCTTAAGAGCAGTAATGCTGTTTGTGAGGTCTCCACCCTCATGACCTAATCACCTTCCAAAGGGCCTCACCTCCTAATCCCATCACATTGGGAGTTAGGAGTTCAGCATATGACTTTGGGGCTGGGTGTGTGACACAAACATTCAGACCATGGCACTCTTAATCAAGGCAGAATAGATATTTATTGACCAGGGTGTCCACAGGGCATATTCAACTGCATGACATGCTCGAGCTGATCACTTTCCCTGCAAGGACAAGTCCAGGAAACAGCGATGGAATATACTGAGTCATGTCCTTGACATTCAACCAATGTTGACTTGGATCACCTTTCAATGCTGTTAAGCCACATGGCTGGTATATGGAAAACCTTTTGCATAGTTTGGCAACCTTCATGTAGTTTCAGCTTTCCCTGGCAGACGTTGGAAGGATTGAACGAGGAAGAGCTGGACAGAGTGTTCCATTGGGCTGTGGGCAGTGTCTTGTTGGAGGAGGAGGATGTGTGATCCCATCAGCTGTCTCCTTAGAAGTATAAGCAGAGCTCAGGCTCCTGTGTTCTCCAACTTTGGGTTCTGACATGTGGGGTGTAAATGTAGGAGAAACTCGTACATTAAGAACCCCCCCCATGAATATTCTGTTTCTCAGATTCCCCTTAAAGACCATTGTACAAACAAATGAGAAACAAAAACTCATAGACACAGACAATAGTTTGGTGGTTACCAGAGGGTAAGGGGGTGGGGGGAGGGAGTTGAGGGTAAGGGGGATCAAATATATGGTGATGGAAGGAGAACTGACTCTGGGTGGTGAGCACACAATGGGATTTATAGATGATGTAATACAGAATTGTACACCTGAAATCTATGTAATTTTACTAACAAATGCCACCCCAATAAATTAAAAAAAAATTGTAGGTCATTTTATCTTTATTTTCTTAGGTTACTTTTAAGATTCTTGGGGAATAAAAAATTTTTTTGTGTGACTTCTCACTGTGATGCCTTAGAAAGAAATAGTGGGGCTGACAACTGTGACTCTGTTGAGTTCAGAGTCAGGACTGGAAAATTTACCTAAATTATAACTACTCCCAAAGGGGAAAACACCCCTCTCACACAAAAACCACAAATAAAATACACATTTTCTGCACACATTTAAATCTATAGTTCAAAAATGATTTCGTTAGATGCTGTTACATGATATATATCATCAATATTTCTGGTTTCCAGATGGAAAGTGGGAAATGGTGTGCTAATGAATTATAGGTTTGATTCTTAGTTAAAAAATTATAAGATGCTTTTCAGTCAGTTTTCTTTTGTTTCGTTCATTTTAAATCCAATTATTTTCCTGTTCTGTTACAAAATGCGACATTTGTCATTGCTTTATAGACTTGCTTTTGCAAGGCCAGTGCTCAAGAGGTTGTTTACGTCCTCCTACCCGCCTTGCCTGCAATTAGGATATCTGGCCAACAAGTGGATGATAGTCCTCACAGCTCAGCAATATAAATGTTAACAAAGAGAAGACGAGTGTTTGCAATGAGATTTTATTTTAAAATTACTATTCCTCCCAAAAGTAGCTTATCACAAACATTGCAACATAATTGCAACCTTCTCTGATACTGCTAGTCACCATGCCATAAAATGGTAATTTTTCTAGGGTAACGTAATAAGGAATACAAACCTTCCGGCTGGAATTCTTTCTCATTGCCTTAGCATGGGTTTCCCCTTAGTGCTACTACTTTATTGAGGAGTCAACTCTTAGCAAGAGTAAGGGACAAGGAGCGGGAGCAAGAAAGAAGAGAGGGTCAGTAGAAGATGTGTTAGTGATCTGGCCATGGCAAGTGTGTCTGTTTGCTCTGTCTCATGTGGCTGTGCTCTGAGAAGTCATACAACTGTTGCCTGACAGTCCATTTAGGCGGAGAAAGGGAAATTGTCTACCTGCTCCTGTGTCCCACTTGTCCAAGGATTATCCCCAGGAGGGTTAATTCTCCTGCACTTCTGGATTGCACAAGCCATTCTCAGCTCTGGCTGATGTGTTTCTTGATGAACTTTATTATATTTTACTCATTCTTGGGCTGTTGCAGTGGTCTAGGCATCTGGCCTGCTCCTTAGAAAATGATAGACTGTCATATTAAAGGCACCCCTCTTTGGGGCCATGAATTATGGAGACTAATCAAGCTGCTGATTAAATTGTCTAAGTCACTCATGTAGATGTCCTCTTGTTCCATATACTTTGTAACGCAGCTGCCCCCAGAAAGGAATTATCTTTTAGCTGCTTCCTAGATAATGACCTGAATGAAAGGGATGGGGATTAATTATATCTATATGAACATTTGGGATGCCACTCCAACCATTCCTAGACACTATGTTTTTTTCCCCCTTCCCGAACAGCAATTCCAGCTGGACTGGTTGCTACATTCTCAGGGTGGCAGCCCAGCCAAAAGGCACCTAGGAAATTCAGATTTATTCTCATCCAGCACCTGGATTTTTGTGTGGAATTGCCATGCTCCTAGATCATAAAGATAATGACCATTTGGTTGAGTACCCTTCTCATTGAGTCCCTCCACAGTGATCCACATGAGTTACATAATGGATCTCTGTAAGTTTTATGAAGACACCGTTGTGTTTGTATCTGACTCTTCCGGATGAAAGTTCCAGTACAAGTAGAGAATGATTGTATAAAACGTGAAGCTGTACCTCCTGAAACAGGAAATACCACGTTCATGGTTGTAGAGGAAGAACAACAACTTTGACTCTCTCAGCAGAGGACATCGTAGGTTTCAGGGTGTATAGGGGATGAAAGACATTAATGACCTTTGTCTTTCAGGATCACCCCCAAAGGCTTTCCCACTGGTATGTCTCTTCTAAACAATTTCAAGCACCTTAAATTTAACTGACTATTAGGTCTGCCATTCCCCCAGAAGAGAGTTCTGATCTCTTTCGCATTGCCATTTTCTTTCATCTTACTAAGAAGCCTTGGAAACAGTAAGAGATGATAGCTTCAGATCCTGAGCCTTTCACAAAAGATACTTGTGAACCCCAATTCATGAATTTCAGCCATTCCAAAGAATGGATGGCTGCCACCTGCTTGCTGGTGTGGACAAATGGGAAAAGTTATACTGTATCCCTTCAGGGGGACACAGTAGTATCTCCAAAAATAAGGATTAGACTCAATTATGTGAACTGAGCTGGGAACTATTAGTCCAAACAGCCAACCAAAAAGCCATCTTAAAGACCCTATCAACTCGTGTCCCTGACTGATATGGGTCTTACTTTGGGGCCACAACAGTTATAAGCAACACAGTCCTTCTGGAGCATCATGTCTCACCACCCCCCGTGCCCCTATCTGACTGTATTTCTTGTATAGAAGCCAGGCATTAACTCTCTTCCTACAACACGATGACCTTCACTTCAGCGATGTTTTGTTTGTTTGTTTGTTTGTTGATTAAAATAGATAACACACTGTAGTTTTTTTCCATCAGAGGTGACTTTATTATCTGTTAACAGTTTTATTAGATATAATTCACATAACGTACAATTCACCCATTTAAAATACAAAATTGAATGACTTTTAATATATTTGTAGGCTTGTGCATTCATCATCATATTGAAATTTGGAATATTTTCATTATCTCCCACAAAAACCCCACACCCTATAACCATCACCCCCAAATTCCTCCATCCCCTCAAGCTCTAGTCAACCACTACGCTATTTATTTTTCTATAGATTTGTCTATGCTAGACATTTTATATAAATGGAATGATATACTACATGGTCCTCTGTGGCTGACTTCTTTAATTTAGCATGTTTTTCAAGGTGCATTCATGGTGTAGTATGTTTCAGTCCATAATTAATTTTTATTGCCACATAATATCATATTATATTAATACACCATATTTTATTTATTTATTAGCTGATGAACATTTGGCTATTTTAAATAATGCAGCTGTTAACATTCATGTACAAGTTTCTGTGTGGATATATGTTTTAATTTCTCTTAGGTATATACTTAGGAGAAGAATTGCTCAATTGTGTGGTAACTTTATGTTTAACTGTTTGAGGTACTGCATTTTCCAAAGTGGCTGTGACATCTTACATTCTCACCAACAGTGTTTTCCCACCTACAGGGTTCCAATTTCTCCATATCCTCACCAACGCTTATTATTGTTATTATTTATCTATTTTATTCTGGCCATGGCAGTAAATATGAAGTGGTATCTCACTGTGGTTTGGATTTGCATTTCCCCTATTGCTAATGATGTTGAACATCTTTACACAAGGCTTATTTGGCATTTGTGTATCTTTAGAGAAGCATCTATTTAGATCCTTTGCCCATTTAAAAATTTGGTCATTATTTTTAATAAATAAATAAATATATATATATATATATATATATATATATATATATATATATATATATATATATATATATTAGATAACAGTTCCCTTACAGATACGTGATTTGAAAATAAATTTTTCTCCCATTATGTGGGCTGCCTTCACTTTCTTTTTAAAAAAGATTTGTATTAAAAATACAGTTAACATGCAATATTATATTAGTTTCAGGGTTATACCAAAGTTATTCAACATTTATATACCTAAAGAAGTGATCACCATGATAAGTCAAGAAACCATCTGACACTGTACATGCTATCACAGCATTTTTGACCAGGTTTCCTATGTTGTACATTACATCCCCATGACTTAATTGTAGCTGGAAATTTATAGCTGGAAATTTGGACCTCTTATTCCCCTTCATATGCCCCCCTCCTCTTCTTAGAAATTTTCATATAGAGCTGACATTCAATATTATTTTATATAAACTTCAGGTGTACAGCAGAGTGGTTAGATATGTATATAATTTAAGAAGTGATCCCCCTGACTACTCTAGTACCCACCTGGCACTATACATAGTTATTACCATGTAATTAACTATATTCCCTATGCTATACTTTACATCCCTATGACTATTTTTTTAACTACCAATTTGTACTTCTTAAACCCTCCACCTTTTTCACCCTGCCCCCAAACCCCCACCCATCTATCATCCCAACAATCTAGTATCCATCAGATACCATACATAGTTATTACAATATTATTGACTATATTCCTTATGCTATACCCTATATCCCCCTGATTACTTTGTAACTGCCAATTTGTACTTCTTAATCTCTTCCCTGTTTTTTACCCACACCCCCAACGTTTCTCCCATGTGGCAACCATCAAAATATTTTCTGTATCTATGAGTTTGTTTATCTTTTGTTTGTTTTATTCTCTAGATTCCACATATAATGGATATCATATTGATTCTGTCTTTCTCTGCTTGATACTCCACTCAGCACAATACCCTCCAGGTCCATCCATGCCACCATAGATGGCAAGAACCCATTCTCTTCCATGGCTGAGCAATATTCCATTGTATATATTTACCACCTCTTCTTCTTCTCCTCCTCCTCCTCTTCCTCCTCCTCCTCCTCCTCCTCCTCCTCCTTCTTCTTCTTCTTCTTCTTCTTCTTCTCCTTCTCTTCCTCCTCTTCCTCCTCCTCCTCCTCTTCCTCCTCCTCCTCCTCCTTCTTCTTTTTTTATTAGTTTCAGGTGCACGACAAAGTAATACTTACACGTTTATCATTTATATCCCTCACACTGTGTCAACACCCCTCCTTCATTCACTATCTGACATTGCTCACAGCCATTACATTTCCACTGTCTCTAGTTCTAATTCTGTACTCCGCTTCTTTATATACATACAAACATGTAGTTGACATTCATCATTGTTCAGCTTCAGCTTCAGGTGTACAGTGCAGTGATCAGGCATCTACATCATCCCTGAGGTGGTCTCCCAAATGGGACACGTGTCCATCGGATACCCTACAAAATCTTTATGACATTATTGATTACATTCCCCAAATTAACTTTCGTAACCTCATGGCAATCTTGTGGTTACTGACTGCTTTCTAATCCCCTCACCTTTCCCCTTAATTCACTCCTCTCCTATCTAGCAACCCTGTTTTTCCTTTGTCTCCAAAACTGTTTCTGATTAGTTCATTCACTTATTCTCTTCTTTAGATTTCGCATATAAGAGAGATCATATGGTATTTGTCTTTCTCTGTCTGATTTATTTCACTTAACATAATGTTCTCTAGGTCCATCCATGTTGTTGCAAATGGTAAGATTTCTTTCCTCTTTATGGCTGCATAATGCTCCGTTATATAAATGTACCACAGTTTCTTAATCCAGTCATCTACTGAAGAACATTTTGGTTGTTTCCATGTCTTGGCTATTGTGTATAGTGCTGCAATAAACATAGAAGTGCATAAATTTTTTTTAAATTTTTAAAAAAATTTATTAGTTTCAGGTGTACAAGACAAGGTAATACTTAGACGTTCATCATTTATATCCCTCACACTGTGAACCCCCCTCCTCCCATCCACTATCCCTCCGACCTCACACTGAGCCATCACATTATATATATAAAATTATAGTTGGCATTCATTAATGTTTAGCTTCTGGTGTACAATGCCATGATCAAGTATCCACAGTATCCCTGAGGTGGTCTCCCAAATAGGACTCATGTCCATCGGATACCCAAGAAAATCTTTACAACATTATTGAATACGTTCCCCAAATGAATTTTCAAAAAACCCTGAGGCCATCTTGTGGTTACCAGCTGCTTCCTAATCCCTTCACCTTTCCCCTTATCCCCAACCTCCCCCGCCCACCCATCTAACAACTCTCGGTTTTTTCTTTGTGTCCCCAAAACTGTTTCTGATTAGTTCATTCACATATTCTTTTCTTTAGATTCCGCATATAAGTGAGATCATATGGTACTTGTCTTTCTCTTTCTGACTTATTTCACTTAACATAATGTTCTCTAGATCCATCCATGTTGTTGCAAATGATAAGATTTCTTTCTTCTTTATGGCTGCGTAATACTCCATTGTATAAATGTACCACAGCTTCTTAATCCAGTCATCTACCGATGGGCATTTCGGTTGTTTCCATATCTTGGCTATTGTGTAAAGTGCTGTAATAAACATAGGAGTGCATACTGATTTTTGAATTGGAGTTTTGGATTTCTCTGGGTAGATGCCTAGGAGTGGAATTACTGGGTCATAGGGTAGTTCCATTTTCAGATTCCTGAGATACCTCCATACTGTTTTCCATAGTGGCTGCACTAATCTGCAATCCCACCAACAGTGCACTAGCGTTCCCTTTTCTCCACATCCGCGCCAGCATTTGTTGTTTGTTGATTTATTGATGATAGCCATTTTGACTGGAGTGAGGTGGTATCTCATTGTGGTTTTTATTTGCATTTCTCTGATGGTTAGTGAGGTTGAGCATTTCTTCATATGTCTGTTTGCCACCTGTATGTCCTTTTTAGAAAAATGTCTCTTCATGTCTTCTGCCAATTTTTTAATTGGGTTGTTTGGTTTTTTGGAGTTGAGTTGAGTGAGTTTTTTTATAAATTTGTGATATTAACCCCGTGTCGGATATGTCATTGGCAAATATCTTTTCCCATTCAGTAGGATCCCTTTTTGTTTTATTGATGGTTTCCTTTGCTATGAAAAAACTTTTTAGTTTGATGTAATAACACATGTTTATTTTTTCTCTTACTTCCCTTGTGTGAGGGAATATATCAGTAAAAATCTTACTCCGGGTAATGTCTGTAAAGTGTCTTCCTATATTTTCTTCTAGGAATTTTACGGTTTCAGATCTTCCATTTGTCTTTAAGCCATTTTGAATTTATTTTTGTATATGGTGTAAGAAGGTGGTCCAGCTTCATTTTTTTTGCATGTGTCTGTCCAGGTTTCCTAGCACCATTTATTGAATAGACTGTCTTTACCCCACAGTATTTTCTTGCTGCCATTGTCATAAATTAAATGGACACATAGACATGGATTTATTTCTGGGCTCTCTATTCTGTTCCATTGATCTAGGTGTCTGTTTTTATGCCAGTACCATGCTGTTTTGATTACTGTAGCCTTGTAGTATAATTTGATGTCAGGTATCGTTATACCTCCCACTTTATTCTTCTTTCTCAAGATTGCTGAGGCTATTGGGGGTCTTTTATGGTTCCATATAAATTTTAGGATTATATGTTGTATTTCAGAGAAAAACGTCGTTGGTAGTTTGATAGGAATTGCGTTGAATATTTATATTGCCTTAGGCAGTATGGACAGTTTAACTATATTAATTCTTCCTATCCATGAACATGGGATGTGTTTTCATCTATTTTCTTCTTCTTTCATTTCTTTCTTCAGTGTCTTATAATTTTCTGAGTACAGATCTTTTACTTTGGTTAAATTTATTCCCAGGTATTTTATAGTCTTTGAAGCAATTTGAATGGGATTTTTTTTTTATTTCTCCTTCTGATGTTTTATTATTGGTATATACAAATGCAACTGATTTCTGTATATTCATTTTGTATCCTGCTACTTTACTAAATTCATCTATCAGCTCTAATAGTTCCTTGGTGGAGTCTTTAGGGTTCTCTCTCTGTATAGTATCATGTCATCTGTATATAATGACAATTTTACTTCCTCCTTACCGATTTGGATGCCCTTTATTTCCTTTTCTTGTCTATTGCTGTGGCTAGAACTTCCAGCAGTATGTTGAATAGAAGTGGAGAAAGTGGGCAACCTTGCCTTGTTCCTGATCTTAAGGGGAATGGTTTTAGCTTTTCCCCATTGAGTATGATATTAGCTGTGGGTTTATCATATATGGCCTTTACTATGTTGAGATATGATCCCTCTATTCCCACTTTCTTAAGGGTTTTTTAACATAAATAGTGGCTGGATTTTGTCAAATGCTTTTTCTGCATCTATTGATATAATCATGTGATTTTTATTTTTAATTTTGTTAATGTGGTGTATCACATTAATTGATTTGCGAATGTTGAACCACCCTTGCATACCAGGGATGAATCCCACTTGATTATGGTGTATGATCTTTTTAATGTATTGCTGAATTCTGTTCGCTAATATTTTGTTGAGGATTTTTGCATCTACGTTCATTAGAGATATTGGCCTGTAGCTTTCTTTTTTTGCTGTGTCTTTGTCTGATTTCAGGATCAGAGTTATAGTGGCCTCGTAAAAAGTGTTTGGGAGCCTTCCCTCCATCTGGATTTTTTGGAAGAGCTTGAAGAGAATGGGTGACAATTATTTTTTGAATGTTTTGTCAAATTCACTTGTAAAGCCATCTGGTCCAGGGCTTTGGTTTGTTGGTACATTGTTGATTACTGACTCAATTTCCCTGGTGGTAATCAGTATATTCAGGTTTTCTGTTTCTTCTTGAGTTAGCCTTGGAAGGTTGTATGCTTGTAGAAAATTCTTCCATTTCTTCCATTTCGGCCATTGCTTCCAGATTGTCAAATTTGTTGGCATATAGTTGCTCATAGTAATTTCTTAAAATTTTTTGTATTTCTGTGGTATCTGTTATCACTTCTCCTCTTTCATTTCTGATTTTATTAATTTGGGTCCTCTCATTTTTTTAATGAGTCTGGCTAAAAGTTTGTCGATCCTATTTATCTTTTTAAAAACCGACACTTGGATTCGTTGATCTTTTGTATTGTTTTTCTGGTTTCTAGTTCATTTATTTCCACTCTGTTCTTTATTATCTCCTTCCTTGTACTCCCTTTGGGCTTATTTTGCTGTTCTTTCTCCAGATCCCTTAAGTGTGAAGATAAACTGTTGATTAGTGATTTTTCTTGTTTCTTTAGGTAGGCCTGCAATGCTATGAATTTCCCTCTTAGGACTGCTTTCGCGGTGTCCCATAGATTTTGGGTCGTCGTGTTCTCATTTTCGTTTGTTTCGAGATATCTTTTGATTTCTTCCTTGATCTCATGGTTGACCCATTCATTATTTAGTAACATGTTATTCCACCTCCATGAATTGGTGTGTCTTCCAGATTTTTTCCTGTAGTTCATTTCTAATTTCATAGCACTGTCATCAGAGAAGACAATTGGTATGATTTCAATTTTCTTAAATTTATCAAGACTTGTTTTGTGGCCTAACATGTGGTCTATCTTGGAAAATGTTCCATGTGCACTTGAGAAGAACGTGTATTCTGCAGCTTTGGGGTGAAATGCTCTGAAAATATCGATTAAATCCAAGTGGTCCAATGTGTCATTTAAGGCCGTTGTTTCCATATTGATTTTCTGTCTGGAAGACCTGTCCCTTGTTTTCAGAGGTGTGTTGAAATCCCCTACTATGATAGTGGTAACTGTTGATCTCTGTCTTTATGTCAGTCAATATCTGTTTTATATACTGAGGTGCTCCTATGTTGGGTGCATAAATGTTTACTAGGGTTATGTCCTCTTATCAGATCAATCCCTTTAATATTATGTATTGCCCATCTTTGTCTTTTAATATGTTCTCATTTTAAAGTCTATTTTGTCAGATATAAATATTGCAACTCCAGCTTTTTTCTCATTTCCATTTGCATGAAATATCTTACTCCAACCCTTCACTTTCAGCCTGTGTGTGTCTTTTGATCTGAGGTGAGTCTCTTGTATACAGCATATACGAGGGTCTTGCTTTCTTATCCATTCAGCCACCGGATGTCTCTTGATTGGTGCATTTAATCCGTTTACATTTAAAGTGATTATTGATAGGTCCATAGTTATTATCACTTTTAAAATTTGTAGTAAGATTGTTTTCATCTTTCTTCTGTTTACAGAAGTCCTTTTAATATTTCTTGCAATGCTGGCTTGGTGGTAATAAATTCTTTTAGCTTATTCTTTTCTGGGAAGCTCTTTATCTCTCCTTCAATTTTAAATGATAGCCTTGCTGGATAAAGCAATCTAGGTTGTAGGCCTTTGTTTTTCATTACTTTGAGTATCTCCTGCCACTCCCTCCTGGCCTGCAATGTTTCTGTAGAAAAGTCATTTGATAGTCTTATAGGAGTTCCCTTGTATGTAATCCTCTGTCTTTCTCTTGCTGCTTTTACAATTCTATCTCTGTCTTTAAGCTTTGCCATTTTAATATAATGTGTCTTGGTGTGGACCTGTTTGGGTTTATCCTGGTTGGAACTCTCTGCACTTCCTGGGCTTGTATGTTGGTTTCCTTCATCAGGTTAGGGAAGTTTTTGGATATTATTACTTCAAATATGTTCTCAATCCCTTGCTTCTTCTCTTCACCTTCTGGTATTCCTATGATGCGCATGTTGTTGCGCTTGATGTTATCCCAGAGGTCTCTTAAACCATCTTCATTGTTTTTTATTCTTTTTTCTTTTTGTTGTTCTGTTTGGGTGATCTCTGCTAACTTGTCTTCTAAGTCGCTGATTCAATCCTATGCTTCATCTAACCTGCTGTTAATTCCTTCAAGTGAGTTCTTTATTTCAGTAATTTTGTTCTTTTATTTTTTAATTTATTGGGGTGACAATTGTTAGTAAAATTACATAGATTTCAGGTGTACAATTCTGTATTACATCATCTATAAATCCCACTGTGTGTTCACCAATTCTCCTTCCATCACCATATAGTTGAAGTAATTATGTTCTTTATTTCTAACTGGTTATTTATTATGATTTCTCTATCCTTCTTTATGTCATCTCTAAGCTCCTTAAACATTCTTATTATCAGTGTTCTGAACTCTGTCTCTGATAGGTTGGTTACCTCTATTTCATTTGGTTCCAATTCTGGAGGTTTCTTCTGTTCTTTTATTTGGGACACGTTTCTTTGTTTCCCCATTCTGGCTGACTCTCTGTGTTTGCTTTTATGTATTAGGTAAATCCCCTAGAGTTCTTATTTCTTGCTGGTTATCTTACGTAGTATGTGTCCTTTATATTTGAGTTGCACCACTTCCTTCTTCTCCTCTGCGTGTGCTCCAAAGGTGGCTCATGTGTTTGTATATTGTCCTGTTAAAGTTGATCTTTAATCGCTTTTCGCTTGTGAGTAGGTGGGGTTGACTCCTATGCTGACTACTTGTGAGACTTGGCTCTGCCCACAACACGGTGTTCTGCTGCTTGAGGGTTGGCCACTTAAATGAGGTTTGGCCTCTATGGGCTCTTGTGACTGTAGAGAATTCCCTCTGGGTGTGTCACTTGTAGGTCAAACCCAGTAATACTCTGGTTTGGTCTGGAGTTGGCCTCTGGGTGTGTTGAATCTTGTGCTTCTTAAGCTGGGCCCTGGTGTAGGGCAATTTCAGAACAAAGCAAATGACCAAGTACAACAACAACAACAAAGAAAGAAAAAATCAAATAAATTCACATGTAAAAACAACTGATAACCCACACTCAACACAGGCAAAGATATCAAAGATATAAAAACAAAACAAAACAAAAATAGCAGTGCCAGTCTTGGCTTTAGCCCACCAAGTAATCTCCAGGTTGTCCTTTGCTGTACCAGAGTCCTTTGTGTATTGTGCAGGCAGAGCCGGTCACCTGGTGCCCAGAGTGACCTTGGGACTGCAGATTTAGATGTGTGGGGCTGAGGGGTTTGAATGGTAGTTTCTACAAAGTCAGTGCAGTTTCTGCTCTTGCCTGCACATATGCACACTGAGAGTAGCACCACCAGCCCTGTGCCTAGCTCTCCTGGGTCTTAGGGCACTTCTTCCGTGTGTGCGTGCGTGTGTGTGTGTGTGTGTGTGTGTGTGTGTGTATGTGTGTGTGTTTGTGTGGCAGATGGGAGATTTCTGAGCTGCTGAAATCCCAGAGCTGAGTCTGCCACATATTGCTGATCCCTGGGTGTGCCTCCGCAGTTGTAATTGCCCTGCCCTAGGCAGGCCAGAAAGGGTGGGGGCTGGGGATGGATGGGTCTTCTCTCTCCCAGCCCAGCAGAGTCACACTCTTCCCGCAGGCCAGAAAAGATGGTGGCTGAGGGTGAAGGAGTCTCTTCTCTCCTAGCCCTGCCAAAATCCCACTTTTCCCAGCCTCTTCCCTGGGTCAGAGCTGTAGGCAGGTCTTTTCAGAGCCTGAGCACTATAGCTCCTTTGTAATCTGACACTACTCCTCAGTTCAGGGTCCAGTTTAAGTCTCTGGAAGGGCTGGGGGTAAGATTGGGAGAGTGGGGGGTGGGGCCCATGTATGGAGTTTGTGTCCTTTGTCCGATCTAGGGCCCAGCTGGAGGTCTCAGCTGAGGTTACTACCTCAAATGTTGGATATAGTGCCCCTCGGTGGGAGAGATCAGCTGTGGGACGCAGTCTTTTGTGTTCTCTGTTCTGTCCTGGGATTCCCTGTGTGTCTGCAGCCGTGGATGCCAGCCGCGTCTCCACAGCTGTGAATGTGGCTGTGTCTCCAGTCCACTCCCTTCCCTCTTCCCCTGTTCACCCAATTTGCCCACCTTCAAGTAATCCTTGCACGAGTCTCTTAGCTGTTCTGCGTGATGAGCAGAGAGTCCTTTGATGGGTTATAGATGTTCCGTTTGTGATAAGATCCGGAGGAGAACTCAAGAAGGCCGTCCTGTTGCTGCCATTCCTATGACATCACTCACCACCTCTTCTTTATCATTCTCCCATTGACAGAAACCAAGGCTGCCTCCACATCTTGGCTATTGTAAATAATGCTACAATGAACCTATGGATGCACATGTCCCCTCAAAGTAGCATTTTGAGTTTCTTTGGATAAGTACCAGATTACTGGATCCTCCTTTGTCTCTTGTTATAACCTTTGTTTTAAAGTCAATTTTATCTGGTATAAAAGTATTGTTACCCAGCTTTTATTTATTTATTTTTCATTTCCATTTTCATGAAATAATTTTTTCCATCCCTTTACTTTCTGTCTATGTGAGTCTTTCAATCTGAAACGAGTCTCCTGTAAGCAACACATGTAAAAACTTTTGTTTTCTTATGCATTCAGCTCTCCTATGTCTTTTGATTGGAACAGTTAATCTATTTACATTAAAAGGAATTGTTAATAATTATGTAGCTATTGCCATTTTATTATTTGTAATTTTTATTTTTATTTTCTGTCTTAAAGAAGTCCCTCTAAAATTCTTTGTAAAACTGATTTGATGGTGAGGAACTCCCTTAGCTTTTCTTGTCTGGGAAGCACTTTATCTATCCTTCAATTTTAAATCATAGCCTTGCTGGGTAGAGTACCTTGATTAGTGGTCCTTGCTTTTCATTTTGTTCAATATTTTGTGCCATTCCCTTCTGGCCAGCAAAGTTTCTGTTGAGAAATCAGCTGACAACCTTATGGAAGCTCCCTTATGAGTTACAAGTTACCTTTCTCTTGTTGTGTTTAGGATTCTCTCTTTGTCATTAACTTTTGTCATTTTAATTATAATGTGTCTTGGTGTGGACCTGTTTGGGTTGATCTTGCTTGGGGCTCCCCACTTCCTGGTTTTGTATGTCTATTTCCTTTTGCAGGTTAGGGATTTTTTAGTCATTATTTCTTCAAATTTGTTCTCAATCCCTTTATCTCATCTCCTTCTGGTACCCTTATGATGCAAATATTGTCATGCTTGATCTCCCAGAGGTCTCCTAAACTATCATAGTTTGGGGAGATTCTTATTTCTTTTTGCTGTTCTGATTGGGTGTTTTCTGCTACCTTGTCTTCTAAATTGCTGATTCAATCCTCTGCTTCATTTAGTCTGCTGATGATTTCTTCTAGTGTATTCTTCATTTCAGTTATTGTTTTTTCCACTTCTGACTGGTTCTTTTTTATGGTTTCTGTGTCCTTTTTTATGCTTGCTATCTCTTTGTTGAAGTTCTCACTTAGTTCCTTGAATATCCTTATAACCATTTGAACTCTGTATCTGGTAGGTTGCTTGCCTCCATGTCATTTAGTTCTTTTTCTGGAGTTTCTCATGTTCTTTTATTTGGAATGCACTTCTTCAATTCCTCATTTTGGCTGTCTCTCTGTGTTTGTTTCTATGTATTAGGTAGGTCTGGTATGTCCCGCAGTCTTGGCCATGTGGCTTTATGTAGTAGATGCCCTGTGGGGTCCTGGCATAGTTTCCTTTGTCACCTTCTCTGAGTGCTCCAGCAGTGTCCTTTGTGTGGGTTGTGTGTGTCCTCCTGTTATAGCTGAGCCTGATTGCTGTTGGCACATCAGTGGATGTTTGGCCTTCAGGTTGATTGGCTGTGGCGTTTGGTCACATCCACAGCTTATGGGCTGCTGTGTGTGGGCTCTTGTGCCTGTTGAGATCATTCTTTTTGTGTGCTGCTTGTGGGACCAACTGGGCAGTGCTCTGCTGTGGTCTAAAACCAACCTCAAAGTATGTTGGTTCTGGGGCCTCTTGCAAGGGGCTTCAGTGCAGGCCCAGGTCACTCACTGCCTGTGACTGTCTGGGGACTATCTGGTAGGAGCACAGTGATCCGTGGTTGTTTGCTGCCTATGCTAATGTTTGAGGCACATGGGAGAGTCCATGCTTCAAACAGAGAATGGCTGCTACCATTACCGGGCCTGGGATAGCTCCCCAAAGAGCTGCCACTTACCAGCTCCTTTAAGGTTCAGACACTCATAATACTTTGTGTGGTACACAAGCTGGGAGAGGCAGGGTCTCAGGGAGTCACTAGAATAAGAAGAATCGGGTCACCAGGTTAATGTAGATTCTGGTTTGGTGCCAGTGCTGATCCTGGAGCTACTCAGCAAAAGTCACAGCACACCAAGGCCAGTCACTGCCCGCTTGGGGTTGTGAACTCAGATAGTTTTCCAAGAAATATTTCAGTGTGGGTGGGGCTAGCTGCTAGCTGAGAAAGTGCGTCTGGCATTAAGGTTGTTGGGTTGGTTGGTGTCCCAGTGAGTCAGCAAGGTGGAGCAGCAGAGCTCACTAGGCCAATCAGATTCAGATTTGGCCAGAGGGGTAAGGCTCAACACAGGAAAGACACCTGTCTGCCAGCTGCATGGGAGAAGGACCACACACAGGGGAAATAGCAACTGTCCTCCAGCTATCCCCTCTAAGCCACACACCTCAGTCTGTCCCCCATATGCCTCCAATTGCACCCAAGTCACCATCCCTCTCCCAGAGCCCAGGGTGAGTGCCTGAGAGTGAGCAAATCTGTGTGCAGGCCATTTAAGAGGATGTCCAGGTTCCCACAGCCTCCCAACCCACCCAGACATTTGGAATCCCCACTGTTACTCACAGCCAGATATGGGGACTCCTCTTCCTGGCACTGGTACTCTGGGCTGAGGAGTCAGGTGTGGGTCTGGAGTCCCTCAGTCCTCTGTGGGTCACCTTTGTGGCTAAGATATCCCTCCTGATTTTCAACCACCACGAAATTTTGGGGCTGACCTGTTTCGTGTCTCCACCCCTCCTACAAGTCTTGATGTAGCTTCTTTACATCCTTAGTTATAACATTTCTGTTCAGTTACACTTCAGATGGTTCTCCAGGTTAATTGCTCTATAATTTAGTTGTAATTTTAATGTGTCCGTGGAAGGAAGCAGGCATAGTGTTTACCCTCTTCGCCATCTTGGATCTTTGTCTTCACTTTCTTAATGGTTTTCTTTGAGGCACAAAAGTTTCTTGTTTTGATGACACCCAATCTATCTATTTATTTCTTTTGTAGCTTTTGATTTTGGTGTCATAATTACTCTGTGTAGGTTTAATCTGTATTTTCCTCTCTAACAATATTGAGCATCTTTTTATGTTTGTTTTGCCATGTATATCTCTTTGGTGAAGTGTATGATCAAATCTTTTGCCTTTTAAAATTGATGTTTTATTTTCTTATTTCTTTAGTTGTGAGAATTCTTTATATATTTAGGATACAAGTTAGTATGTTTTGCAAATATTTCCTTCCTATTGGTGGAATTTAATATTCTTCATAGTGTGTTGTGAAAAGTAAAAGGTTTTACATTGACAAAGTCTAATTTACAATTTAAAAAATATGATTCATACTTTTTGTATCTTGTCTAAGAAATTTCTGACCAGTCTAAGGTCACAAATATTTTCTTTTTTTTTCCTCTACAATTTTTATTGTTTTAAGTTTAACATTTTGGTCTGTGATCCACTCCACATTTTTTATATATGGTACAAGGTGGATTAAGGTTCATTTTTTGCATATGGATATCGTATTGTTTAGCATCACATGTTGAAAAAACTATCCTTTCTCCATTGAAAAAGACTATCACTTACACCTTTAGCAATGGTTTCTAACAATTTGATTATGATGTTTCCTAGTGTAGTTTTCTTCATGTTTCTTCTGCTTGGGGTTTCTTGAGCTTCCTGGATATGTAGGTTTATAGTTTTCATCATATTTGTGAAAATTTAAGTCATTATTTCTTCACATTTTTTTGTTTTACTCTCATCTCCTCATCTCCTCATCTCCTCTCCTCCTTTTGTTCTCTCTCATCTCCTACTGGGATTTCAATTACGTATATGGTACACTGCTTGATACTGTCTTGTATGTCACCGAAGCTCTGTTCATTCATTTATTATTATTATTATTATTAGGTATTTTTTCTTTCTATGTTCATTGTAGGTAGTTTCTATTGCTATGATTTCAAGTTCACTTATATTTTCTTCTACTGTGTCTAATCTGCTTGTATTCCCATCTGGTGTGTTTTTTATCTTCAGAAGTTCAGTTTATGTTTTTTAAATATCTTTCATTTTTCTCCTTATTTTGCTCATGCTTTTCTCCACCTTCATGGACATAAGGAGAACACCTATAATAGCTATTTTAAAATCTGCATATATTAATTCTACAATCTTTGTCATTTCTGGGTCTATTTCTATTGATTGGCTTTTCTTCTGATTATTGCCTATATTTTCCTGCTTCTTTGAATGTGAATGTCTAGTGTTTTTGCATTGGATGCTTGACATTTTAAATTTTGTGTTTTTTGGTGCTCAGTTTTGTTTTTTGTTTTTGTAGGGAGGTTATTCTTTTAAGTACTTTTGGACTTTGTTCTGGAATACAGTTACTTTACTTGGAAACTGCTTGGTCCTTGAGAGGCTGGCTTTTAAGTTTTGTTAAGCAGGTGTTACATACTGAATATTTGTGTCTCCTCCAAATTCATAGGTTTAAGCTTTATCCCCCAGTGTGGTTGTATGTGGAGGTGGGGACTTTGGGTGGTAATCAGGTATAGATGAGGTCATTAAGGGGGCCCCATGATGGGATTAGTATCCTTATAAGAAGAGGAAGAAACCAGAGTTCTCTCACCCTTTTTGCCATGTGAGAAAATAAATGTCTCCCAACTATGAGAAATCCATGTCTCTTGTTTAAACTATCCAGTCTGTGGTATTTTGTTATAGTGAAGATAGGAGGTATGAATAGCCTTTATACTATGCTCCATTATTGAGTTAATTCCCTGATGAGGACTCTATTTAATGCTGTGTGTATTCACAGGTTTTTCTACCCTAGCTGGCAGAATACAAACAATTTCTGTCCCTGGGGGTTGTTCTACCTGTTCCTTTTCAGTGGTTTTTCCTCTCGCACCAATAGTTTCTAGACATGTGCACACACATCAAGCACTTAAGAGGAATTCTCTGCATCTTCTAAGTTCTCTTTCTCTGTTCAGCTCTGTTCTCTAGTATCCTGCCCTGAGAAGTTTAGCAGCTTTGGCCTCACCAAGTATTGCATTTTATTCTCCAACTCAGGGAGACCACTGGGCTCTATTTGAGTTCCCCTGTCCAGCACTGTGGCCTGCACATGCACTCCAAGTATTCACCTTATTTGCCTCTCTTCTTTCAGAGATCATTGCCCTAGGATGCCTATTATCCTGTTACTGAAAACTGCTATTTCATATTTTGTCAAGTTTTTTAGTTTTTTTAAAGTAGAAGAGTAAATTTGGTTTCTGTTAATCAACTGGGTGTGAGTAGAGAAGTTTGTATCCCACCCTGAAGGGAGTGCTGGGGGAATCTACTGGCTTCTATGCACTGCAAGAGTTGGACACTAGAGAAACTATGATCACTGCAGAAATATGGTGCTGGAGAACCTGCCCATTTTTCAAGAGCTTGGAACTGGGGAAACCACTCATGCTATAGGAGCTGGGTATTGGGGCAACTGTGCACACTGCAGGACATGAGCAAGCAAGTGCTCCAGATGAGGAAGCAAAATTCTTACCTCCTGTAATGTCTCTCCAATGCCCTCTACCGACAAAGCTTAACATCATGCCATCTGGCAGAGGAAAACTATTTAAGGGGTTCACATCCATTTTCTTTAGAGTAGTTAATGAAGTATGAGTTTAGAGCCAAGAGGTAATAAATTGATAACCAGCATACATGTTGTAGAGGATTGCTGCCTATTGGTATTTCAAAATTATGTGGCCATCTGTTAACTTTAGATCTATAACATCAATTAAGTGTTTTTCATGAAATATTGTGAGCATGAGTTTTAGGTAACTAAGATTTATTTAGTTCTAAGAAGAGAATAGTGGCTTTATCCATTCCTGGCAAAGAAAGAAATAAAAATTTAAAATAGGATGCTGTATTTGTTTCTATTTTCCTTTTTATTTAGTAGAAGAGAAAAAGGAGAAAGGAAGGCAACTAATGTTATTAAGCCACTTCTATGTGCCATATGCTTTGCATATATACTTGTAATTATTTGAAACCGTTAAAACTACCCCGTGAACAAGGTGGTTGCATGCCATTTTATGCATGAACAAATAAGATTGGAGCAATTTGCATGCATGAAAATATCCTGGGAAGCTTGCTAATAATGAAAATGAGTTGACCAGCCCAACAGTTTTTCTAGTTTAGTACATTAGAGATGAAATCTAGGAACGCACTCTTTAAACAAACACCCAGGAGATCCTGTTGCACAGGATAATGACCACATTTTCAGAAATATTTATTTCAATAAATTGTTTAAGTTCTTAGGTATCAGAAGCAAGCTTCAGATTTATTAGAGGACTATTTGTCTTTAATCAAGTCCATTCTTTCTTTCTGCCATATCAGATTGTATTAGTAGTGAGAGTAGGAGAAAAATGATTTGCCTTAAACTAGCTAGTTTCAGGCCCACCATAGAACTGTGCATGAAGGAGGTAAACAGCTAATAAACAAGAAGCTAATTAAAAATGAGCCCAGAGCTAATAGACTGTTTCAGGAACAATATTTTATTGGAACAGCATGAGTGAGCTAGTTCACTCTGTGAGTGATCATGCAGTAGTTCCTTCTTTTAATCTCAGCGCATTGATGGACTCTCAGTGTGACCTTAGAAAAATGTAGCAAGTCTCCTTCTTTATCTAGGAGGTTGATGGCAGTTGATTATAGATTACATTCAAATTACCAGGTAATGTGGCAATTATATACTGAGAATATTCAATAATGAACATTTCTAAGACCATCAGTTATCAAAGAAATTTGGTGTCTTTCAAAGTTAATTGTCAAATTCTAATCAATAATGCTCATTTTCCTAAGTAGTTCCAAAATGAGATAATTTTAGATATTTTCTTGTTGAGTGATGCATCTGGAAGTATTTGGGATGAGAAAGTGGAACTGAGCTGTATTTTGAATTGGGCAACCATATCAAATTAATGTTAGTGAATTTGGAGATCACTGCATAGAGTGTACTCCATGTGTGAATGCCTCATTTAGTCTTGGTTCTGCCCTTGGTGTGCAAATGTGACATTCAGAGAAGCTTTATTAAGTTATTGAATGTTTTCCTACAAAAATGGAAATAGAGCATCTAAGCCAAAGCAAGATTTTTGTGTCAATCAAATAAATAGGCCTGCAGATTCCGAATAAAACTGTGCATTAGGATTGTGGCAGCCCAGGCACATAGGGATTGATTTTTGCTTACCTTTATTCAAAAAAGAAAAAGCAACCCTCTACTAAAAAAGACCATGATCTTTTCATGGGTATTAGAGAGAGTGAGAGAGAGAGAGAGAGAGAGAGAGAGAGAGAGAGAGAGAGAGAGAGAGAGAGAGAGAGAGGTGGGGCGGGGAGTCAGGCATCAAAAAAAATTCTAAAGCTAAAAATCTAAAACAATGTGATACTGGTGCATGGTTAGAAAACATAAACAAAATAAAATAGGAAGTCCAGAAACACATCCAAATATTATGAATACATAAATTCAGTAATTGATATAGGTACAATTTAAATATAATGGGAGAAAATAGGGGCTATGGAGGTAATGGTTTTGGATCACCTTGATAATTATCTGGAAAATTTATTCCCATTTTACATATTATATACACAGAAATCTACAGATTGATGAAAATGTATACTTTAAAATGGAAATTAAAAGAATTAGAGAAAAATAAGATTTAAAAAATTAAACAGAAAAATCCTTCTTAAGAATAATAACGCTGTCAAAGAGAAGACTGACAAATTCAAATCAATAAGAAAACAAACAACCCAGGAACAGTGAGAGTGGCCCCACCAGGCTCTTTCCCCAGGAAATATACTCAGCATTGCAGCAATAAGCCCCAGAGCTTTGAACTGTATCTGTGAACATCTGTGCTTTATCTCCATTTATTTTGTGCATCCATTAGCAAGGCATGTCCTAACAAACAAAGAAAAAGAATCAACTTGCTTTACTGACTTTGTGGATAAAGGAAAGTGGTCACTAGCCAAGGAATGAAGGAGCTTTGAGGAGCTTGAAAAGGGGACTTCCGGTCAAGATGGTGGAGTAGGTAAATGCTGTGCTTGCCTCCTTTCATGACCACATCAAAATTACAACTAAACTATATAACAACCATCACTGAGAATTGCCTGAAGCCTAGCTGAACAAAAGTCCTGTAACTAAGGACATACAGAAGAAGGCACCTTGAGACTGGTAGTAGGGGCAGAGACACGAAATGGGTTGGTCCTTCACCCAGGTGTGGTGGTTAAAAATTGGGAGATATATCTTGCTGCAGAGGTCCCCACTGGGGACTGAAAGGTCCCAACCCCACACCAGGCTCCTCAGTCCAGGGTTCCAGTGGCAGGGAGAGAAGTCCCCATAACTCCAGCAGAAAACCAGCAGAGATTGTGGTTGAGTGAGATAGAGGGTGGCTGGAGTCCCAGGAATTCTTCTTAATGAACCTGTACATGGACTTACTTACTTACAGACTCACTTTCTTTGAATCCAGTGCTGTGGCAGTAGCTTGAAAGGTACCATGGACATGCAGGGAGGAACTGAACTGTATCTTTAAGGCAATACAAGTCTGTAGGTGGGGGGGAGCTTTCTCCCAGAGAGAAGTTCTGTCAGAAGCCATTGCTCCTTTGTTGAACCTTCCCCCTACCCAGCCTACAGATGCAGGCACCACATCTGAGTCTCCATCAACTAGCTAACACAATTTGCCCCTCCCTGGTGATTCCCTGAAACCCCACCCTACTCAATTTGTAGACCCATCCAAGCCTCTTCCAGTAGCTTTCCATACAAATGGCCTGTCCTGGCTCATGCTGTGAACTTTCATGAAATTGCTTAAAGGTTCACAAAACCTAAACAAGCAGTATCTGGATTCAGCATGCCCCATACTTCTGGCTGAGCAGCCCAAGTCCGGCACTAACAGAAGCTGGCCTTTGTTCACAGCTTAGCCTCTCCCAAGCACCTCTAAGCCCAACATAGTGGCAACAGTCTGCATATTGCTTTGTAGCTCATACCAAATGGCCCTGGGTATGGCACAGACAGCAGCTGACCTTGGCCTCCAAAAGAGCCCCTTCCAAGAGGCCCAAGAACAAATATACCTGGTGGCCAGCTTCAGACTACACCAAAGCACTACCCAACCACCTCCTCAAAAGACACACCAAAAGGGCAGGCACCAGAGCCCTGCTAAAGCAAATACTGCTCTGTAAGTTCAGCCCAGCCCCTGTACAATAGTTCCTCCACTGTAGTCATGGCCAGTCCTCACAACCAATCAGCCTGAGGGTCAATCCCTTTCATTGACATGCAAACTGCAACCAAGCCTCAATTGCAACAGGAGAGAACACACAAGGGATATACCTGGAACATGCAGCTTCGGTGACCAGGGAGATTATGCCACTGGGCCACACAGAATACCTAGTACATAAGGCCACTCTACCAAGACTAGGAGACATATCACCTCTACCTAATACATAGAAACAAACACAGGGAGGCAGCCAAAATAGGGAGAAAAAGAAATATGTCTCAAATTAAAGAACAGAACAAAGATCCAGAAAGAAACAAAACTAAAAAATAAATAAATAAATAAATACATAAATACATAAATAAATAAGGACACAAGCAATCTACCAGGTGCAGAGTTCCAAACACTGGTTATAAGGATGCTCAATGATCTCAGGGAGAACTTCAACAAAGAGAAAGGAAACAACAACCAAAAAAAAGAGATAGAAAACAGTCAGAAATGAAGAATACAGTAACTGAAATAAAGAATACATTACAGAGAATCAACAGTAGATTAGATGAAGCAGAGGATCAAATCAGTAATTTGGAAGATAACGTGGCAGAAGAAAACCCAATGAGAACGGCACAAATGAATAAGAATTCAAAAAATTAGGCTAGTTTAAGGGGTTTCTGGGACAATATCAAGTATACTGATATTCGCATCATAGGCATACCAGGAGGTGAGAAAGAACAAGGAATTGAAGACCTCTTTGAAGACATAATGATGAAAAACTCTAACCTGGTGAAGGAAATAGACACACAAGCCCAGGAAGCAGAGAGAGTACCAAACAAGATGAACCCAAACAGGCCCACACCGAGACACATCAAAATTAAAAACAAAGCGAGAATCTTAAAAATAACAAGAGAAAAGCAGTTAATTACCTACAAGGGGGTTCCCATAAGAGTGTCAGCTGATTTCCTAACATAAACTTTGCAGGCCAGAAAGGCCTGGCACAAAATACTCAAAGTGATGAAAAGAAATGACCTACAACCAAGACTGTTTTATCCAGCAAAGCTATCATTTAGGATTCTAAAGGACAGATAAAGAACTTCCCAGAAAAGAAAAAGTTAAAGGAGTTCATCATGACTAAAAGTTAAAGGAGTTCATCAGTATTACAAGAAATGTTAAAGGGACTTCTTTAAGAAGAAAAACGATTAAAAATATGGATAATAAAATGGTAATGACTGTATATCTATCAACAGTCACTTTAAATTTAAATGGATTAAATGCCCCAAGCAAACTACATAGAGTGGCTGAATGGATAAGAAAACAAAACCCTTACATATCCTGCCTACAAGAGACTCACTTCAGATCGAAAGACATGCACAGACTAAAAGTAAAGGGATGGAAAAAGATGTTTCATGAAAATGGAAATGAAAAAGTGCTGGGGTAACAATAGACAAAAGAAACTTTAAAATAAAGGCTATATCAAGAGACAAAGAAGGACCCAAGGACCCAGTAATCCCACTTCTGGGTATTTATCTGAAGACACCCAAAACACTACTTCAAAGGGACAGGTACATCCATGTGTTCATTGCAGCATTATTTACAATGGCCAAGATGTGGAGGCAACGTGGGTGTTCATCAATAGATGGAGCGATAGAGAAGAGGTGGTACATGTATACGATGGACTATTACTCAGCCATAAAAAATGAAATTTTGCCATCTGCAACAATACCTACGTATATGTTCCTCTACACACAGGAAGTCTGTGAGGAAGTCTGATTGCATACTTATTAAAATGTTAACAGTACTTAGTTCTTAGCAATGGACTTTTGGATTATTTTCATTTTCTTCATCTTATCACTCTCTATTGCCTGAATTTCTTACTCTAAGAAAACATTATCTTTATAATTATAAAAATGATACAGTTTTCATTTTCAAAAAGCAAAAATAAATCATGAGATGACCAATAAACTGTAAGATTCTGCTGGCTGAGCTGCTGTTATCAAAGGATTTAAACATTTTTGGATATTCTACTTTTCTCACTTAAAAAAGTCACAGTCATCTTATCTCATTAAATAGGCCATATCATTGATTTCAGTAAGTGTGTGGTGTTTTCTTTATGTACATAAACTACACTTAACTAACTAGTTTGCTCCCCAATTTTTTCTAGTATAAACTATGTTTTAATGTCACCTTTTTAACATAACTACACACACTTATCTCATTATTTATTGTAGAGATTCCTCTAAGTGGAATTGCTGCATCACTTGTAGCTTTTCTAAATGAACTTGGAAAAAGAAACTTAAATTGAGGTCCTGTTATACATAGATGGCATTAATAAAAAGGATCTCCTGCCTTTTCCAGATACTTCTACTTAATTAATAGTTTCTGTACCTGCCTTTAAACATCCACATTTTCATTATGGTTTTTTCTTAACTTGGCTCCATCTCTGTACTGTGACATCTACTATTTTCCTTTATATAGTATTTACCTTCTGGAAAAAATAACAATAGTTACTTTGAATTTTGTTTTATAATTTTCCTCTTTGAATGTATTTCCATTTGTTGTGTCTGATTTTTTCTTAGTGGAGACAGCAGAGGTCTGCTCAGAGCAGCTTAACGAAGCCATCTGTGTGTATGGAAAAGCAGGGACAATTAAAACCTGTTGACAACTTTGGGCAAAGCTGTGGGCCTCATGTTCTGTAATTTATGTGAAAAGCTGAAGAACAATCAGTTCAAGCTGGTTCTTCAAAGAGGCACAGCCTGTAACATGCTTTTGGCAGTTCATCATCTTTGCACCACAGCAAAATGGTATCTGAGTCCAATGAATTCTGAAATATGCAATAGGAGCTCATGAAGATCCACGAAAACAAACACACATGTTGCCATGAAGAGAAGAAGGAAGCTGCTGCTGTTTTTTCCAGTTTTTCATCTGACTCCATTTCTCTAACAGAAAAGCATATGCATCATACCTCCATCCTACTGCTTTGTGTCTTTTTATATCCAAAGTTTGAAGAGCCCATTTCAGAATTTGCCGTGGGACATGTTGGCAGGATTAGGGGCACACAAGATGGCAAGGATACTTGGGAAGGCAGTGGTGTGTGGAAAGGACCTTGTATTTCTGCCACTCAGTCTGTGTTTAAATCTCAGCTCTGCTATCTCTCAGCTGGACCAGATTGGGTAACTCTCTGTTCCCTACTTTTTAAAGTGCAGGGAACAACACTGGGCTCCCAGGATTGTGATGGTTAGATGTGATGCATACGGTGTGGTCCAGATCCACATCTGTTCTTTCTCTTCTCCCTGTTACCTTCCACCTCCTGTTATGTGGTTCCAACCCCCATCCTTCAATAAAACCGCTCTGACCAATGGCATCTGTGTTACTAAGTCACTGTCCTTATCTGATGTAGCTTCTCATGGACATTGGCCATTTCCACTTTCCTGAAATATTCTCTTTCCTTGGCTTCCAAGAACCACACTTTGATTGTTTCCTTCTCCCTCTGTGGACACTTCTCAGTCTCTGGTGTCTTCTCTTCTTCCCCTCCCCTTTTTTGAAGTTTGATGGCATTCCGTTTCTGTCCTGGATCCTTTTCTTCTATACACTTTTGCTGCACAGCCCCATTCATATCCATAACATCAATTATCTATATATTGGAATGTCCACTACACAATTTAGGTTCAAATACCATATCCCTGTAGGTCTCCAGATGTTAATGCTTGAGCCCCAAATTGGTGCCAGAAGTGCAGAGCTCATATCCATCCCCATTGGCCATTTCCCTAGCCCAGTGTTAGTTCTCTTTCTCTTTATGGGTCCAGAAATCTCAGGGAGCCAGCAGGCCTTTCTTTGCTGTGAAGTGTGTGGCAGCAGGGCGTGGAGCTCAGGGATAACCAACCACTCACTGCAGAACCGTTTAAGGAGCTAACATTTGCTTTTCTTCTCAATGGGTTTATGTCATTCCTGTTCCTGCTCCTGCAGCGTAAGTGGGCTTGGCATTGTAAAACTGTTTAACCAATTGTGTAAGTCTCTAGGGGACTCTGTGAGCTATCCAGTACCCTATAAGGAATTGATTTTCTGTTTAAACTAGTCATCCGGAGTTCTGTTGTTTGCAATAAGGGACTAAATGGTCCTTTTGATCAAGATATTGACCACTGCCATAAAACATGAAGATTTATCTTATTGTTATCAGACTCTACCTCCACGATAATGCAACCAAAGACACTCATGAAAGAGGACTTCCAGACTGCTTTAGAAAGTGGCAAGAACAATGGGATAAGTGTGTTCAAAGTGAGGGGGAGTATTTTGAGTAGGATTAATGGCAATGTGTACTTTACTGTAATACATTTTTTAATTTAAACATTCACTCTATTGTTTGATCACGTCTCATATATTACAAAACGATTATCACTGTAGCATTAACTAACACCTCCATCACATTACATAATTACCATTTTTCCTTTGTGGTGAGAACATTTAAGATCTACTCTCTTTCAAATATATAATACAGCATTGTTAACTATAATCACCACGGTGTACATTAGATACTGAGAACCTACTTATCTTTTTTTTTCCTTTTTTTAAAAAAATTATTGGGGTGACAATTGTTAGTGAAATTACAATGAGGGAGATACTGGTCAACGGTTGCCAACTTTCACCTTTGACCAGTATCTCCCTCATTTTCCCCACACCCCCCAGACTTAGAAACCATCACTCTATGCTCATAAATTTTATCTTTTGATTCAGCACTTCTAGGATCATAACACCTTACCTTTTGCTCTCTCATTGCCTTTTAACCTCCCGTTCCTCTGTCAGCTGTAGTTATGCTTCTACTTTGTCAAAGTTGATAACATTGCTGTTCTATGTTATGAGCATAATTAAATTTCTGTGCTTTATCTCTGTGGATTCTAAAACTGGAAAATTAATAAGCAGCATTGACATTCTTAAAACTATATAAATGTTGACTTCAGAGATGAAGGAGCTAATGATTACATTTCATGCTCTACAGGTCTAATGTCATAATTCCTGTGCACTTGACAGAATGTTCCTAGCTTCAAGGTCACATGGATGTTTTTGTTCTTACACTTTATCAGTCACTCAAAATCAAGTCATAGTTTTCTTTCTATTTATTTATTTATTTATTATTTATTTATTTAAATTATAGCTGACACTCAATATTATTTTATATTAGTTTCAGATTTACAGGATAGTGGTTAGACATTTATATAATTTATGAAGTGACCCCCCTGACTAGTCTAGTACACGTCTGGCACTATCCATAGTTATTACCATATTATTGACTATGTTCCCTATACTGTACTTTACATCACTTTGACTATTGGTAACTACTAATTTGTACTTCTTAATCCCTTCAACTTTTCATCCTGTTCCCCAACCCTCCTCCCATCTGGTAACCATCAGTTTGGTCTCCATATCTATAAAACTGCTTCTGTTTTTTTATTTGTTATTTTGTTCTTTAGCTTCCACATATAAGTGGTGTTTGCTATATGATAGTTGTCTCTTTCTGTCTGACTTATTTCACTTAATATAATACCCTCTAGATTCATCCATGTTATTGCAAATGGTAAGATTTCATTTTTTATATGTACCACATTTTCTCTAGACAATTGTCTATTGAAGGGCATTTTGGTTGCTTCCATATTGGCTATTGTAAATATCACTGCAGTGAAAATAGGGGTGCATATGTTTTCTCAAGTTAGTGTTTTAAATTTCTTTGGCTAAATACCCAGAAGTGGAATTGCTGGGTCATAAGGTCATTCTATTTTTAATTTTTGAAGAACCTCCAAACTGTTCTCCATGCTGACAGCACCAAATTTCAGTTCCTTCAACAGTGCACAAGGATTGCCTTTTCTCCACATCCTCAACATTTGTTTGTTGATTATTGATTATGACCATTCTGAGAGGTGTGAGGTGGTATCTCATAGTGGTGTTAATTTGCATTTTTTTGATGATTAGTGATGTTGAGCATCTTTACATATGTCTATTGGCCATCTATATGTCCTCTTTGGAGAGATGTCTTTTGTAGGACATCTAGAAATGTTTTAGACACTATATAAATGTCTAACAACTATGCTGTACACCTGAAACTAATATAAAATAATATTGAATGTCAACTATAATTTTAAATAAATAAATAAATAAATAAATAAATAAATAAGAAACTATTATTTGATTTTGAGTGACTGATAAAGTGTAAGAACAAGAAAACATCCAGGTGACCTTGAAATTAGGAACATTCTGCCTCAAGTGCACAGTAATTACTATTCAGGTTTTTTGCCCATTTTTAAATTTGGATTGTTGTTTTTTTTGTGTTGAGTTGTATGAGTTCTTTATAAATTTTGGCTATTAAGCCCTTATCAACCAGATGAATCATTGGTGAATATCTTCTCCCATTCAGAAGGGTTTTTTTGTTTTGTTTTATTGATGGTTGCCTTTGTTGTGCAAAAGCTTTTTATTTTGATATAGTCCTATTTGTTTATTATTTCTTTTATTTCCCTTGCCTGAGAAGTATATCAGGAAAATTATTACTGAGGGTAATGTTGGATAGCTTACTGCATATATTCTCTTCTAGGTGTTTTGTGGCTTTGGGACTTAGATATAAGTCTTTAATTTATTTTGAGTTTATTATAGTAAGGAGTTTATTATAGTATAGGTTTATTATATTATAGTATAGGTTATATACTATATATAGTATAGGTTATATACTATATATATTGTATAGTATAGTATAGGTTTATTATATATATAGATTATTATGAGTTTATTATAGTATAGGAGTAAGAAGGTTTCATTTTCTTTGAACGTATCTGTCCAGTTTTCTTAGCACCATTTATTGAACAGACTGTCTTTACCCCACTGTATATTCTTGCATCCTTTATCATAGATTAAATGACCATATAGGCGTAGGTTTATTTCTGGGTTTACATTGATCTATGTATCTGTTTTTCTGCCAATACAATGCTGTTTTAATTACTATGGCCAGGCACTATAGTTTGTTATCACATAGCATGATACCTCCAACTTTGTTCTTTCTCAAGATTGTCTTGGCCATTTTGGTCTTTTGTGGTTTCATATAAATTTTATGTTTATTTGTTCTAGTTTTGAGAAAAATTCTGTTGGTATTTTGATAGGGATTGCATTGAACCTACAACACTTGTTTGCTTTTGGTAGTATGGACATTTTAACGATGTTAATTCTTCCTATCCATAAACAAGGTATATGCTTTCATTTATTTGTATCTTCTTCAATTTCATTCTTCAATGTCTTATACTTTTCAAATTTATTCCTGGGTATTTCATTTATTTATCTTCTGATACTATTGTAAATGGGACTTTCTTAATTTCTCTTTCTGACTGTTCATCATTGATGTATAAAAATGTAACTAATTACTGAATATTAATTTTGTATCCCAGTACTTTATTGAATTCACTTATTACTTCTAATAGTTTTTTGATGGAATCTTTGGAGTTCTCTATATACAGTATCATGCCATCTGCAAATAATCACAATTTTACTTCTTCCTTTCCAATTTGGATAACTTCTATTTCTTTTTCTTGTCTGATTGCTGTGGCTAGAACTTCCAATAATATGTTGAATACAAGTGGTGAAAATGGGCATTCTTGTATTGATCCAACCTGAAGGAGAACACTTTTAGCTTTTCCCTTTTGGGTATTATGTTAACTGTGAGTTTGTCATATATGGCCTTTCTTATGTTCCCGCTACTGCCATTTTGCTGAGAGTTTTTATCATAAATTGATGCTGGATTTTGTCAAATGCTTTATCTATATCTATTTATATAATCATATGATTTTTATCTTTTATTTTGTTTACATGGTGTATCAGGTTAATTAACTTGTGGATACTGAACCAACTTTGCATACCAGGAATAAATCTCACTTGATCATGGTTTATGATCTTTTATATGTATTGCTGAATTCAGTTTGGTAATATTTTTTGAGGATGTTTGCATCTATGTTCATCAGGGATATAGGCCTATATTTTCTTTTTTCGTAATATCTTTATCTGGTTTTGGAATCAGGTTAATGGTGGCCTCATAGAATGATCTTGGGAGATTTCCCTCCTCTTGGATTTTTTTGGAATAGTTTGAGAAAGATAGGTTTTAATTCTTTGACTATTTGGTAAATTTCACCTGTAAAGCCATCTGGTCCAGAACTTTTGTTTGGTGAGAGTTGTTTGATTACTAATTTGATTTCAATAGTAGTAATAAGTCTGTTCAGATTTTCTGTTTCTTCTTGATTCAGCCTTGGAATATTGTATGCTTCTAAGAATTTATCCATTTCTTCTAGATTGTCCCATTTGTTGGTATATAATTGCTGGTAATTTTCTTAAAATTTTTGGATTTCTGTGGTGTCAGTTGTCACTTCTCTTCTTTAATTTCTGATTTTATTTATTTGGGTCCTTTCTCTTTCTTTCTTGATGAGACTGGGTAGAAGTTTATCAATTTTTTTTTATCCTTTCAAAGAACCAGATATTGGTTTTATTAATGTTTTGTACTTTTTAAAATTCTTTTATTTATTTCCTCTCTGATCTCTATGATTTCCTTTCTTCTACTCACATTGGGCTTTGTTTGTTATTGTTTTTCTAGTTCCTTTAAGTGTAAGGTTAGAGTGCTTATTTGAGATTTTTCTTGTTTCTTTATATAGGCCTGTATTGCTATGAATTTCCCTCTTAGGGTTGCTTTTGCAGTGTGCCATAGATTTGAGGTTGTTGTGTTTTCATTTTCATTTGTTTCAAGGTATCTTTTAATTTCTTCTGTGACCTCATTGTTAACCCATTCATTGTTTAATAGCATGCTATTTAGTCTCCATGTGTTTGTGTGTTTTTTAAGTTGTCTTTGTTGTTTTTGTTATTGATTTCTAGTTTCATACCATTATCATTAGACAAGATTCCTGGTATGATTTCAATATTCTTGAATTTATTGACACTTGTTTTGTGGCCTAACATGTGGTCTATCTTGGAAAATGTTCCATGTGCCCTTGAAACAAATATATATTCTGCAAAGCTTGGAGTGGAATGCTTTAAACATAAATTAATAAAATAAATCCCTCTGGTTTAACGTGTCATTTAAGTCTGCTGTTTCCTTCTTGATTTTCTGTCTGGAAGATCTGTCCATTGGTGTCAATGGTGTGTTAAAGTTCCCTACTATGACTGTTTTACTGTCATTCTCTCCTTTTACGTTGGATAATACTTGCTTTATATATGTATGTGTTCCAATGGGCATAGATGGTTTCTAGGGTTATATCCTCTTTTTGAATATATCTCTTTATTATTATGTAATATCCCTCTTTGTTTTATATTATAGCCTTTATTTTAAAGTCTTTTATTTATTTTTTCTGGTGTAAATATTGCTACCCCAGTTTTTTGCTTGTTTGTTTGTTTCCATTTGCATGAAAAAATTTTTTTCCATTCCTTTACTTTCAGTCTATGTATGTCTTTTGATCTGAGGTGGGTCTCTTAGAGACAGCACACAAGCTCTGATAAGTTCATGAACTGTGCACTTATATTGGCAGCACTGTACAAACAGCTTGGTAAGGTTTCATCACCTTGGTGTATGAGTGTCTCACAGCTGTGCTCGTGTCGATGTGTGGCAGTGTCTTGCTGAGTGGCGTTTGTTATTGTTGTATGTTTTTGTGTCCCATTGCAAGAATGTCTGAGCTTGAATTAGAGCAACGAACAAAAAATTAAATTTCTTGTTAAACTTGGCAAAATTTGAAGTGAAATCAGGGACATGTTAGTCCAAATTTATGGGAATAATATTATGAAGGAAATGGCAGTGTACAAATAGATTAAACGTTTTTCTGAGATGACAGAACGTGTCACTGGTAAAGAGAGGGCAGGCCGGCCAGTATTGAGCAGAACTGATAAAAACATTGCAAAAATTCATCGGATTGTGGGTCAAAATCATTGGCTGACTGTGAGAAGCATAGCAGACCAAGTAAACATCCACACAGAAACAGTTAGGAAAATCTTAACTGAAAAATCTTGGCATGAGAAAGATGTGTGCAAAAATGGTCCTGAAGGAGCTCTTGCATCACGACTATGCACCAGCTCACACAACACTATCTGTGAGGTAGATTTTAGCCAGTAAACAAATAACTATATTGGAATATCCTCCCTACTCACCAGATCTGGCCCCTAATGACTTCTTTCTTTACCCGAAGATAAAGGAAATATTGAAATGAAGACATTTTGATGACATTCAGGACATCAAGGGTAATATGATGACAGCTCTGATGGCCATTCCAGAAAAAGAGTTCCAAAATTGCTTTGAAGGGTGGACTAGGCGCTGTCGTTGGTGCATAGCTTCCCAAGGAGAGTACTTCAAAGGTGGCCATAGTGATATTCAGTAATGAGGTGTGTAGCACTTTTTCTAGGATGAATTTGCAATCTTAGTTGCCAGACTTCATATGCATGGATCTTGTTTTCTTAACCATTCAGTTACCCTATCTTTTGATTGCAGCATTTAATCCAGTTATATTTAAAGTGATTATTGATAGGTTCATAGTTATTGACAGTCTATTATTCATAGCTGTGTTATTTTTGTTTTGTTTTCCCCCTTCCTCTTCTTAAAGAAGTCCCTTTAACATTTTCTGTAATACATGCTTGGTGGTAATGAACTACTTTAGATTCTTCTGGTCTGGGGATCTCTTTTTCTCTCCTTCAGTTTCCAATGATAGCTTTGCTGGGTGAAGTAGTCTTGATTGTAGATCTTTGCTTTTAATAACGTTGATATTTTGTGTTACTCCCTTGTGGCCTACAAAGTTCCTGTTAAGAAACCATCTGACAGTCTTATGGGAGCTCACTTGTAAATAACTAGTTGTCTTTCTCTTGCTGCTTTTTGGATTCTCTTTTTACCTTTAACCTTTGGCATTTTAATTATGATTTGTCTTTGTGCAGGCCTCTTTGTGTTCATTTTGTTTGTAACTCTCTGCACTTTCTGGCTTTGTATGTGTAATTCCTTAACCAGGTTAAGGAAATATTTATTCATTACTTCTTCAAATAGGTTCTCGATCCCTTGCTCCTTCTTCTCTCTTTCTAGTACTGTTATGATAGGAATGTTGTTATGCTTGATGTTGTCACAGAGGTCCCTTAAACTATCTTCTTTTTTTCTTCTTTTTTCTTTTTGTTGTTCTGATTCAGTGTTTTCTGCTACCTTATTTTCCAAATTGCTGATTCTATCCTCTGCTTTATCTAATTTGTTGTTGATTCCTTCTAGTATATTCTTCATTTCAGTTATTGTATTCTTTATTTCTGACTGATTCTTTTTGGTTTCTGTGTCCTTTATGATTACTATCTTTTTGTTGAATTTCTCACTAAGTTCCTAAGGCATTCTGATAACCAGTGTCTTGACCTCTGTCTCTGGTAGGTTGTATGCCTCCATTTCATTTAGGTCTTTTTCTGGAGTATTAGGAGAATACTCCTAATTCATTTTGGATATGTTTCCTTGTTTCCTCAATTTGTTTCCCTGTCTGTATTTGTTCTTGTGTCTCTCAGTCTTCACAGGTGGCCTTATGTAGTAGATGCCTTGGATGGCCCAGTGGCACAGTCTTCCTGATCACCTGTACCGTGTGTTTCAGGAGTGTCCCTTGTGTGAGCTGTGTGTGCCTTCCTGTTGTAGTTGAACCTTGATTGCTCTTGGCACGTCAGTGGGCAGGATTTACTCTCAGGATGACTGGCTATGAGGATTGGTCATGCCCACAGCATATGAGCTTCTGTGTGGTGACTGACCCTTCAAAGAGGGATTTTTCCCAGTGGGTTCCTGTGTGTGTAGAAACTACTCTTTGGATATGCCACTTGTGGGGCTAATTGGGTGGTGCTCTGTTGTGATCTGAAGCTGGACTCTACGTGTATTTTTTCTAGTGCCTCTTAGGAAGGTGTCCTGTGCAGTCCAAATTCAGCCATGCCCTGTGACCAGTCTGCGGCTACCTAGTAGGAGCTATATGTGATTGGTTGATTGCCTGTGAGACCTGGAGGCATGCATGAGTAACTACACTGAGAACTGAGGCTAGCTACTATGAGTATGGGGCCTGGGATAGTTTAACAAAAGGCCCAGGGCACCCTTAGGCCTGTTGCCTCTTGCAGTCTGCCCATCAGTCTCAGCCACTAGAAGAGCCTCATGTAGCGTGCAGGTTGAAGCTGGTTGCTCAGGCACTGAGAGTGCCTCCAGTGATGTTGCGTGAGTTGCGTGAGTTGTGTGAGTTGGGTGAGGTGGGATCCTAGGGAGTCACCAGTGTGGGGCATGCAGAGTCACAATGCCAATGGTTTCAGATTTGGCCATGTAGGGGAGGGGAGTGTTCAACACAGGAAATATGATTCTCACCCGTAGGCTACACATGGGGCAGACTCTACACAGGGATAATGGAGGCTGTCCCTCTATCCCTCACCCTGAAGCCACATAACTCAGTCTTACTCTGTATGTCTCTGGCACTTCTCAAGTTGCCACCCCTCTGCTGGAGTCCAGGGTGAGTGTCTGACAGTGAATGTGCTCAGGTCCTTTAAGGGGACATGTGCATTTCCAGCTACCTTCTGTCTCACCCAGGAGGGTTGAATTCTTGCTGATTTTTAGGGAATCCTTGCTAGCTATTGTAGGGACTCCTGTTTCTGGCACTGGATCTCTTGGCTGGAGAGCCCAGTGTGGGGTTGGGGTTCCTTGCTTCTCCAGGAGGGAACTCTGTAGCTGAGATATCCCTCCCAATGTTCAACTACCATCTGTGGGTGTAGTGTCAGCCCAGTTTGCATTTCTGCCCCTCCTACCAGTCTTTATGTGGCTTCTTCTTTATACCCTTAGTTATAGGGGTTCTGTCTAGTTAGTCTGCAGGTGGTTCTTGAAATTGATTTTTCTATAAGTTAGTTGTAATCTTAATGTGGTCATGGGAGGCAGCAGGCACAGCATTTATCTATTCTGCCATCTTAGAATACCCCACTCTGTGTTTCCACAGTCAATATGTTTCCAAGTCATATTTTTATTTTCTTGATTTTTGGACCTTCACTTTTCTTTTCTTTTCTTTTTTCAGAAGCTTGTATTTGGAATTCTTTTTCCTTACTTAGGTCTCCACTATTGTCTCATATGTATCCAGCCTTTAAATAATGATAATTACTATTGTATAGAATCCTTTTTTCCCTCATGGCTTCCCATAGTACTGTTCTAATCTGGACCTGTTGTTGTCAAGAACTGCTGCATAGCCACAACCATCATTCTGGGGCTTGTCTTCAGTGACCTCCTGGATTAAAAGCCAATGCTTGATGCATGTTGTCTTTTTGGTCTTCTTGGTTTCACTAGAATATATAATTTGAAGACTTCCTAAGACAGAAAATATGGTCTATACACTGGGTCTTTGCATGTCTGAAAAAAATTTTATTTTACTTTCACATTGCATTGCTAGTTTGGATATAGAATTATGAGTTCAAAATATTATTTTCCTTAGAATTTTGAAAACATTGATTTGTTATCTTCTGAATCTAATGTGACTAATAGGAAGTTTTGTGATTCCTTGCATTTTTCTTTGGAAGTTTTTGTGATTTCCCCCCTTCTATATTTGGTGTTCTAAAATGTTAAGAACATAGAGTCATCAAATGCGAAGGTTTAACTTTCTTCAGTTTAAGGAAATGTCCTATTATTTCTTTAAAAGAATTCTTCTATCCTTATTTTATGTTCTTCTTCTTTTTTTTTTTTGTAATTCCTCTTCAGCCAACTGTTCTGAAACTCTTGTATTAATCCTTTATAAATCTTATCTTTATCCTACAAATTTGTTACTCTGTGCCATTTGCTTTAAACCCTAAGTTAGTTTTATGGCTTTATATTTCAGCCCTTCTATTGAAGTTAATATTTTAGGTATTACATTTTTAATTTATAAGAACTTTTCTTTATTCTCTAGTCGTTCCCTTTCAATCATACTATTCTTGTTTTATGAACACAATATCTTGTCAAATATCTTTGAAGATATTCATTAAATACTTGAAAAATTCTCTTCTAGTTCCTGAATTATTCCTGTTTCCTTGAAAATTTGCATGTTTAGGCCTTTTTGTTTCCTCCTAGTGGTTGTCCTTAAATGTCTGGTGATCTTGTTTGTACACTCATATTTGTAAATAAAGGACTAGTTTCATAATGATTACTACCCAGTGTTTGTATCTTCTAAATTTGAATTGATGTTTTCCCCCTGCCCCCAAGGGTATTATGTTAAGTGAAATAAGTCAAACAGAGAAAGCTACACTTCTTGATAGGTTTCTCTCCTGAATGGGATGGCAAACAAGGAACTCCATGCAAATGCACAGGGCTAACTAAGTGGCAGATTTACATTAGGATATACACATGGGGAACCAGTCTTTGGTTAGATGTTCTGTTTTATCACCTCCCACCAAATGCCAGAACAAAGACAGCTTTACTCTTAGAGCAACACTCACACTAAAATAAAATACCTCTTCAACCAATTTATTCATCTCTTTTAGAAAAGAGTCTCCAGTTATTTTTTTTCGTTCTCTTCCAGGGATAAAATCCTCGTTCCTTTTTATTTATCTGTGTGGAAGGGGAACTACTAACCCTACACCTAAACATTCACTGGCATTCTGCTAGGATGACTGGCAGCCACTTTCCCTGAAGATCCCCTCGTACTCACATTTAAGCTTTGGCTTTCTCTACTCTGTTTCATCTGTTAGCATGTTTCCACCTGCTTCCGTATTCAAGAAATGTATTGAAGTCTTTGATCTATGAAAGATCTTTCTTCCCAATTCCATTGCTACAGATTTATTTCTTTTTGCACTCTAACACTGTCATTTTAGTAGAATCTTTAGCAAGGAGGGCAACACACTCATATGTTCAATCAATGGTCTTGCATCAGACACTTCCCTATCCCAAGATGTTGTTTTTTAATATTAATTTCTTTGTTGAAAGTCTAATTATTTCTTATCTATATTTTTATTTCTTGACATGATATTTCTGGAGATTAAAATAGGATCTTGTTTTTTAAAAAAGGAAGAGAAAAAGACTTAAAAGGAAGCAAGGAAATGAAGAAAATTTAGACAATAACAAGCAGTACAAAATTTCTCTGAAACATTTGTTGTAAGTAGTTAAAAGCAACCTATGTTATTGATCTCATTATAGATCTTGGTTATGTGCCACAGATATTATTAAATGAGCAATGTATAATAGAAACCTGGTCTTTCATACATTAGGTGAATGTTCTTACCAGCAGGATTCCCATCACGTGGAAAACACATGATCCAGAGTGTCTGTAGGAGAACTCAGACAAACCAACTCCACTCAAGCTGTTGAGGGTTATATCAAGGATTTACTTGATTATAAGACTGCAGAACACTGATACTGCAGGTGTAAGTCTCAGTTTTTAAAAGTGTATGTACCTTCTACTATACTTATTTCCTTTCTATGAACTTAATTCTGACGCTAAAATTCTATTCAGACTAGGACAGCAGAAAATATAATCTCAGTTGCTACTGTAGTCTTCTTCCTCACTAGAGTTATAACAGATTCATAGAGCGAAGACTATTGAGAGAGCCCAGTGTACCCACACCATGAATACTGTCTTCATTGCCCCAGAAGATTAATAGATCTTTGCTGTGGGAATTTGTCCAGAGAGAAAATTCAGTGCTTAAATACTGTCTTCCCCTAAGGTCTGGTTATCTCTTTGAAGCCTTGCCTTGAAGTGATATGGGGTCTCCTTTTATTGAGAGACCTGCAGAACTTTCATCTCTCCCTAAAATACTCTTTCTATTGAGATGTTTTGTTGTAATCTCCTTAATTGGTCAAGCCTTTAGGAAATACAAAAGCTAAGCCAATAAACTGTTTCTGTTCTGTGCTCTCCCTTGAGGTAATGAATCCAGAAAAGACTATCTACTTAAATATAGGTAGGATGAGTGCATGGGAGTAAGGAAGGAAGAGAGGAAGATGGCAAATATCAGAAGGGTTATCACTTTGTGAGGGGTATAAATGTCTAACTATTACATTATTTTGTACATCTGAAACTAAAAAAAAAAAAAAAAAAAAAAAACCCAAATGATACACAGTGAAAAAGATTGCAATCCAGATGGTCAATGGAATATAATTACTCATAAAATACGTAAGTTTCTTACATATTGAAAAAAAGAAAGAAAAAAAATCAGTTAATGTTTCAAAAATTCCATCATGGTATAGTATGTACATTCAACCAAAATGGTGTACCATGTGAGGAAATGCAAAATGGCACCCAGCCCAGAATTGGTTTGGAGGTTTAAGGTAAAGCAGGGATGGGAGACAAATAGGGAAGGTTTTAATTCAGAGTTACCACAAAAATTAAGATAGAACCACTTGGAGGATTTGATTACAAAATGAAAATAGCCTCTGGTTGTGGTGGATTTGTCATTAGCCCCGCACCTCTCACAGGGTTTTGTCAAAGGCCTGTTGCCAAAGTTGTGTCGCACTACATTTGAGGATTCCTGACCCCACGAATGATGGCCCTGGAGGCTATGTGAATGTGTAGAATAGTTGTTTTATACAGAAATTTCTCTGATAATTATAGGGGAAGGACAAAAATCCCTTGAAAAGCCCACGGTTCCAAAAAATCAGTGCCCATGGCATTCATACCATTGCCAGAGGACAGCCTTGGGATGCTCTCAGCTGATTTCTCACAGTGTTCCAAAGAACTCTAAATTTTAAGAGGGGAACAGTGTGGTCCAATTTGGATTCAGCAATGATGTCTATTTACTTAAAAATTATAAAGATTTATTTTTCTCAAGGAAAAAAATGAAGATGATGATGAACATTTAATGAAACAGAGTTTCAAACCAAGCACATGGACTTAATGAGCTACATAAATTCACCTGCTCTGAATAAGAGCTTCTGCACCATGGCTCAGGCTCTTCAGCAGCTGTGTGAAACTCACTCTTTCAGTACTGATGAGAAATAAACTGATGGGAGTCTGTTGGGTTCCATGAGATCTGGAAAGTCACCTGGCAGCTTTTCCGTCCGGCGATATGGCCCTCATATTTATAACCTTCTTCCCACACAGACTGGATCCTCTGCTTTATGGTTTAACATGGCCACCAGCCTCAAGTCTCCATGATTTTGTCTTGGCTCTTGAGAGTAACTGACCCAATATCTCAGTGTGCTTATTCCAATTTTTTCTGAGAGCAAATCATGTTGATTAGTCAAGTCATGTCTGCCATTGCCCATAGAGCTGCTTCCTGGGAGAGGAGTTTATTGGTCATGTCCTTTAGCCAAAGCTGTAGATGTGGGCAGATTATTTTATGAGAGCATGAAGGCAACAAGGCAATGACTCTTCAGTACTTTATTTATCCATGTAGTTCCTGATGTTGCTAGTGTTGTACTAAAGCAATTATATCTTATCTCAGTGCACCCTGCCTTTGATTTAAAAATCTTCAATACTTTCTGCTTCTGATTCCATATGTAGTCCCATATTCACTGATGGGATGAATTGATTATCTTATAAAATTATTTTAGGAAGTTTCACAAGGTTTATAATAACTAAGGGAACACTTGATGATATCATTGCTGATGGTGTCTGCTCCAGCAAAATTAAGTGGTGGTTGATTACACACAAACCTGCTCCAAATATAAATCAAAAGCTATTCTATGTCATGGGTCCACTTAATTTCTACTTTAACCTCTTTTCCCAAAGAAAGTAAGCAAAGAAATAATTTGCAAATAATTGTTATTACTAAACACTTTTGTTACGTAATAGAGAAAGTCATTTCAGGACCCCAGGGCTCACCAAAATGAATGTGGCTTCTGAAAAGTCTAGTAGTTATTGACTCCTATTTATATATGTTAAGACATGTTAATAAACACAGGCCACCATTTTCCCTGTGCTATTTTAACTGCTATCATTTTTGAATTTCAGCACAAGAGCTGTTCTCAGCCAGAAAATGCCAGATGGCATAGAGGAATCACATTCATACCATCCCACAGCAATGTCTGAGAGCAGAAGAGAATCAATAGCTAATTGACAAAGAAACCCTTGCTGTTTTTCATAGAAGTCAAGATATCCTACCTCTATCACCAGGATTTTCCTTTTACAATTGTCTTAGGTCTCAAGCTCTCTTTTGAACTTTATTCTGGGGATAATCCTGCCCCCTAAATTCTATCTTCAGATGCAGCTCTGCAGTACCTTCTTCTTTAAGTGATTTTTCTTTACTTTTTACTTCTTTTAGATATCTGTCCTCTTCTCCCTACAAGTAACTTTAGCATTCCTTGTCTGCATTCTTTAATAATTATCATTTGTTATTTGAAATTATTAACTATCTTTTTAACAAAAAACGTGTCTCCTTATTATCTTCCCAACCAGCTGAAAAGATCCTTTTAAAGGACAGCTAAATATTTTGCTTCTAATCTCTCTCTCTGTTGGGGACTTTATGGCGTTTTTCATTTAGTATGTACCTAATTCATATTTTTTGATTAAAATATTGCTATTCTGAGGTTTGCTATATCCAGATCAAAAGTTTAGAAGAATAGAATCCTACAATGTATGATAAAATCAGAAATTAAATAGTGAGGTTTAGCCAAAATCATAGAGAGGGTGGCTAAAGTATCTTGGGGGTAGATTTCCCCAGAAAATTGTTTTTATTACCTAATAGTTCAGCTAGGTCACAGAAGAAATGACCAGAAAATTAGTTTTTTACATCACATTCCAAAGTTTCCTTGTGAATATGGCTCCAGACCAATGATTTTCAATTGTCTGCGGATGGCTTTGCTGCAATGAAATCACATATAAAATGTCTGACTCCTATGTCCACCTTTCTGAATTAGAATATCAACATGATATTTAGAAATTTATAAAACATCAGAGGTGATGCTAATGATAGTCAGTGTCACCTCTGATGGGAAATATTCCTCAGAGACTGTGGTTCTAAAAGCGTGGTCCCCAGAGAGCAGCGTTGGCATCACCTGGGAGCTTGTTAGAATGTAAATCCTGGCATCCCAAACTACCAACCAGAAACTCCAGGGGTGGCCCAGCAATTGGTCCATGCTCCCAATGATTGAGAAATATGCTAACGTGTGAGATTCACTGTTCTAGGTACTTCTTATGATTATAATAACCTAATATTTCTAGGGAGTTTATCTAGATGAAAATTGGTCTGATTATTTTAAAAGATGTGATAATGCTGACAATTTGCTAATTGCTTATTTAACCAACTTTTACTAAATGGCTCCTATGTGTCAGGTACTATGTTAAGCTCTGGGGAGGGTGAAGAGAAGATAAATAAAACACGATTCCTGCTCAAAGGAGTTCTTAGGCTCAAAAGGTGTATGCACATATAGACAAATAATTGTGATTCAGTGTGTTGAAAGCTACGAAATGTGTGTGTAAAAGATTAAATTTGTTGTGAGAGATGTGGTCCAGGGAAGACTATTGAGTTCTGAACACTGAGGATCATATATAAAAGTCAGATAGGTATCTAAATTCCTACTTATAACTTTATAACTAGTTAAGCTAACTTGAAGAATGGAACCCTGACCCTCTGGGCTTTCCAGTCTCTCTCTCCATGTGAAGATCTGTGGATTACAGCAAGAGGGTAACTGAGTCTGATGAGTCAATATTTACCTAGCCAGAAGTGTGACTATGGCTGGCCTCCTTTACATCAAGTGCAACTAAAGCAAGAGTAAAGAAGAAGGAAGTCACAGGAAAACATGAGCTTTAGCATTAACTCCATCCATTGTAGAGAGAGGGTCTCACTGATGCTATATTCTTGCATGATACCTCACAAGAGCACTGAGCAAGGAGGGAGACAAGACTTGAAATTATGCTTCCCATATTATCCCCTTCTGGGATGAAGGGTAAGTCTTTTCTTCCTAAGGAAAACATGTGGAACTGAGTAGTTAGGCACCCTCCACCAAAATCCAGAGGTTTGCAGACAGATGAACAGAAGGGAGGGAGCATTTCAGATGGAGAAAAGAGCACATGTAAAGGTTCTGGGGCTTAAAAAATAGCATGGAAGGTGTGTAGAAGCATGGCATGAGAATTAGTTGTTTATTTTCTTGGTTTTTCTTTTCAGTTAGGTCAGGAGACAATTTATTTTCAACATTAGAAAGAGAACTTTGGTTTTATAACTGAAAAATTTGAAAAGATTGACATGACTAACAATAGGAGACTAACAAGATAAATAATGATAGAGCCATATAACGAAATAAAATGCACTCCTCTTGTAGAGCTTTATATTTATTTTATTTATATTTTATTATATTTATTTATGTTCACATTGTATTTATAGTTAAATCTTATTTCTTTATTTTATTGATATAAGAACTAGAAAAATATGGAAAGTCATTTTCCAATGTAAACAATGAGCTAGCTTCTAGAATGTGAAATTGTTGACTATTTTAATTTTCTTTGTGATTTCTTTGTTTCTGTTTTTGGCAGTGAACATGTATTGCCTTTACAATTGGGAAAAAATACGGTAAATTTATTAATGAGGCAGAGCTTCACATTTGTCTGATGAATGGACACATGTGATTTGTTCATTCTGACAGTTTTTTTTTAATTTATTGGGGTGACATTTGTTAGTAAAATTACATAGATTTCAGGTGTACAATTCTGTATTACATCGTCTATAAATCCCATTGTGTGTTCACCACCCAGAATCAGTTCTCCTTCCATCACCATATATTTGGTCCCCCTTACCCTCATCTTCCACCCCCACCCCCGTTACCCTCTGGTAACCACTAAACTATTGTCTGTGTCTATGGGTTTTTGTTTCTCATTTGTTTGTCTTGTTCTTTATGACCCAGCAATTCCTTTCCTGGGTATCTACCCAAAAAATCTGAAAACATTTATCCATAAAGACACGTGTGCTCCAATGTTCATTGCAGCTTTGTTTATGGTGGCCAAGACATGGAAACAACCAAAATGTCCTTGGATAGAAGAATGGATAAAGAAGTTGTGGTATATATACACAATGGAATACTATTCAGTGGTAAGAAAAGATGATATAGGAACATTTGTGACAACATGGATGGATCTTGAGAGTATAATGCTAAATGAAATAAGTCAGGCAGAAAAAGCAGAGAACCCTATGATTTCACTGATATGTGGTATATAAATCATTCTGACAGTTTTGATTGTCAGTCTGCAAGATGACGTACACACATGCAGACACAAATGACCTGATCATAAGTATTGGCCATGAAATGGGCACAGCAGATATTATTTGAGGAGGTTCGTTTGCTGGATATAAAACCAATTGCAGTTTTTACGACTATATTATCTGTTTTCTGTAAATTTAGGGTTTTTCAAAAATCAAACAGATTCAACTAGATTAAATTTCAAACAAAGTAGTTGTAGCAACTCATTCTAAATTTTTCATTACTATTTTGGGATTGTTAAAATAAACATATTTCCTTTGCAAAGATTGTTTTGGTAAGAAATGGTTTGGATTCGTTCTTTAACCTCCATTTATAATAGGTTTAAATATTTACTTTTATGAGTCTGACAATTAAGTTCGAGAACTTGCCCCTATGTGCTTACATTGGCAGCACTACACAAACAGCTTGGTAAGGTTTTATAACCTTGGTGTATCAATGTCTCACAGCTGTGCTCGTGTTGATGTGTGGCAGTGTCTTGCTGAGTGGCGTTCATTATAGTTGTTGAGTGTTTTTGTGTGCTGTCAAGAATGTCAGAACCTGATTTAGAGCAATGAACAAACATTAAATTTCTTGTTAAACTTGGCAAGAGTGGAACTGAAATCAGGGACATGTTAGTCGAAATTTATGGGAATAATGCTGCGAAGAAAACAGCAGTGTACAAATGGATTAAATGTTTTTCTGAGATAACAGATGTGTCACTGATGAAGGGAGGTCAGGGCGTCCAGTAACAAGCAGAACTGACAAAAACACTGCAAAAATTCATCAAATTCTGCATCAAACTCATAGGCTGACTGTGAGAAGCATAGCAGACCAAGTAAACAGTGATAGAGAAACCGGAAAATCTTAACTGAAAGTTTTGGCATGAGAAAGGTGTGTGCAAAAATGGTGCCAAAGGAGTTCACTGATGAATAAGAGCAAAGGAGAGTCAAAATTTGCCAAGACCTTTTGGAGAGGCAAGACAATGTTTTGGGCCGTGTTATCACTGGTGATAAAACATGGGTGTATCAATACAACCCTGAAACAAAGTGTCAAAGTACACAATGGAAGTCAGCCAATTCTCCACGACCAAAAATGTTCCATCAGTCCAAATCAAGAGTCAAAAAGATGTTGCTAAACTTTTTTGATATCAGAGGGATTATTCATTATGAATTTGTGCCAACTGGACAGTTAACCAAGTTCACTATTTGGAAGTGCTGAAAAGGCTGCAAGAAAAAGTTAGATGACCTGAACTTTTCGCCAACAATTCATGGCTCTTGCATCACGACAATGCACCAGCTCACACAGCACTGTCTGTGAGGGAGTTTTTAGCCAGTAAACAAATCACTGTATTGGAACACCCTCCCTACTCACCTGATCTGGCCCCCAATGACTTCTTTCTTTACCCAAATATAAAGGAAATATCGAAAGGAAGACATTTTGATGACACTCAGGACATCAAGGGTAATACGACAACAGCTCTGATGGCCATTCCAGAAAAAGAGTTCCAAAATTGCTTTGAAGGGTGGACAAGGCACTGGCGTCAGTGCATAGCTTCCCAAGGGGAGTACTTCGAAGGTGACCATAGTGATATTCAGCAATGAGGTGTGTAGCACTTTTCCCAGGATGAGTTTGCAAACTTCATTGTCACACCTCATATATAGCTTATAAAAGTGATATTAATGTTTCTTTTTCTTTTTGTTTTGCTGAAATTGATCTTAAAAGTGAAGTCTCCAGTAGCAAGTCTCCCTAAGACTGTTTCTGCCTTCTATTTTGCCTTTGTTCATATTTGTGAATTTCTCTTTTTTTCAGAAATTTGGGGACACAAGCAACTTTCCCCTTGCTTCTAAAATAAGTTTGTATTTATAGAAGGACATTTTGGCTGTTTTCATGTCTTGACCACCGTAAACAAAGCTGCAATGAACATCGGAGCACACGTGTCTTTATGTATAAATGTTTTCAAATATTTTGGGTAGATACCCAGGAGAGGAATTGCTGGGACATATGGTAATTCTATTCGTAATTTCTTTCACTAACACTTGTCACCCCCAATTAATTAATAAATAAATAAATAAAAATTAAAATAAATAAATAAATTATATAAATGTCTAACCACTATGCTGTACACTTGAAACTAATATAAAACAATATTTAATGTCAACTATAATTGAAAAATAAAAGATCTTTACATTGAAAAATAAAATAAAATAAAATAAAATAAGTTTGTATTCATTGTAGACGTTCCTTATTCTAACCATATTCTGTTATTGAAGACAAGATCCTTGAGGACCGAGGTCAGAACAAGGTCTTACTCAACACTAGTTTCCATGGTTGATAGTTCACAGCCATGTCACGTAGGGTTTTCAATCAGGATGAAAACGCCCAGCAGCTGGATGTCCAGCTGCCAGTTCATTACTTTGAGAAGTGAAACTGTTTCCACCCAAGTCATTGCATACAAGGCATGGGGGCTGACTTTCTGCCCACAGGGACTTCCTGCATGATTTCTTTAACAATCTTCCCTACCGCCCTGTGATTGGTGACAAAAAAACCCAAAACAAACAAACAAAAAAACTGTCATTGTCATCATCTCCTCAGACATATATCATACCCAGAAGAGAAAGCCAGCAACCATGTGGTGGGTAGGATTTCCTCCAGGAGAATAGAGGTACCAGGGTGGGAACAGAGCCCCAGAGCAGCAAACGAGAGACCTGCCATGGAATTTTGGGTGAACGTGCACAGGTCATTCCACTTATCTCTCTGCCTGAAGAGTGTCCTCTGAAAATAACATATTTGTACCATTTGATGTAGAAGTGGTGAGGCTTGAATAAATGTTTTTGGGAAAGTGCTTTGACACATGGGCAAAGCCACCCAAATATTCATCTAAAATAGACTGGTTAGCAAGTGGCATACCCATGATAGCACATGGAAACAGGTCCAACAACCAGAGAATGTCAGCTCAGAAGTCAGACAACATAGAGGGTAGGCAGGGTCTGGGATATTTGTTTGAAGTTGGATTAGGGGATGCGGGAAAGGGACACAAGAAATATGCTCTGTTTGTTTATTTCAGCTTCATCATAACCCTGTATATATTACGATTTTATTTCATAGCTAAATTAGCTGCGATTCACAGAGACTAAATAACCCAAATAAACAGAGCAATCCAATGGCATGACTGTTTATTTAGGGGTGCCTGATTCTGAAGCCATACTCCTCATATAACATAGAGAAGCTATGTGTGTGTGTGTGTGTGTGTGTGTGTGTGTCTGTCTGTCTGTGTGAGAGTGAGTGTGTGTGTTTAATGCTTCTACACAGGCAAAGTATTAGATGTGCAAATCATGGTTGATATCCTGTATCAGGGATTTAAATGAAAATGAGTTTAATGGAGGCACTGTTTATAGATGTGGGAATAGAGCTGAGGGAATCATGAGGGGGAGGCTAGTGTTCAGGGACTTGCAGCAGCAGCAGCAGTTTTCAGCCCCAGGCCTGAAGGACTGGCAGAGCTGTAGCCTTGCAAAAGGAGCTCAAGCAGGAGATGTGGCCGGAGACACACAAAGACACAGCCCCAACAGAGGCTTGGTGGGGGGTGGGAGGAGGTAAATACCCTGATCTGGCCTCTCTCTCCTCTAACCCTCATGTCTCCTGTCAGTACTTCCCCTACCTATCCAGAAACTAGGACGGGGGCCTAGCTGATGCAGCCCATTGAGGTCAACACCTTGGGGCCCAGCCCAAAGGCAGAGAATGATGGGGGGAGGCAAATGGAGAATGAGAGCACAATAATCAACTACGAGTGTGGCCTACTGGGATCAAATCAGAATTGTAGAGTTATGAAACAGCTAGTATGACTTAAGAACATAAAAAGCAATAGCAAGCTGGACTGGGAGTCCACAGCTTCACCAGCAAGTAAAGCGGAGAGCAGTGAAATGAAGAGAATCATCACATGGGACATTGGAGAGAGGATTAAAAATATTCCCAGCCATTCTTGGTCAGCGTACTATGTAGCAGAGCAAAGCTAACTGATAAAGTCCAGATTAGGGTTTACTGTGGGTCTTTTAGGACAAGTGTTTATCTGTTTCCGCTTCTTCCCTGCCCTCCTCCAACCCCTTTGGAAGTGGAGTTGCCTTGTTCTCAGTCTGTGCTCCTTATGCAGGCAGCACTCCTTCACTTGGACAGCTAAAGGGTCTTATGCTGGGAATCCACTCTAGATGGGAGGAAGAGCCGAGGCCTGGGATTGTGCCAATACCATTGCAAAGATAAAGCATCATATAGTCCTAATAGGACCCTGCTTGAAATATATGAGGATAGTATACACATCCCTGCCGTGTTGGGTACCAGTCTCCCTTTGGGTGTAATTACTTAGAGACTTCTGCTGGAATGAGCAGTTTGGAAATAGAGTGCCAGGTTTGATTAGCAGGTATGTCAATCTCAGTCTGATTGTTCTGTATTCTGAACTCCATGCTCATCCTACATGAAGTGCACTGGTTGCAAAAAATTTAAAACAGGAAGCATAAAGTGCCTGCCTTCACGCTCGGAGCAGACCACAATCTAAGTGTGGTGGTACCTCCACGACTTTGTAGTGCAGCAGATTTCTTTGGATGATTTCTTAGGCAACCGTATTTATTGCGCTCTTGCTACATAAAATATGTACAGAACTTTGACATGTGTTTTAGTTTCCCAGGACTGCTGGGACATAGAACTACAAACTGGGTGGTTTAAAACAACAGAAATTTATTCTGTCACAATTCTGGAGGCCATAAAACCCTAGACCAAGGTGTTGGCAGAACCATGCTCCCTCTGGTGGTTCTAGGGGAGAAACCTTCCTTGCCGCTTTCAGCTTCTTGCTGCTGCCTGTCTTGTGGAAGCAACGCTCCAGTCTTCGGCTCTACCATCGTATGGTCATGTCTCCGTGCATGCCTTTGTTTCTCTGGGTCCAAATCTCCCTCTCCCTTTCTCTTGTAAGGAGGCCAGTTGTAAGATATTGGGCCCACCGTAAATCCAGGAAGATTTTTTTCTTGAGACCTTTAACTAATTACATCTGCAAAGACCCAATTTCCAAATAAGGACACATTCTGAGGTTCTGAGTGGACACGCATTTAGGGAGGGGGGACACTATTGATCATACTGCCACATGATTTAATTTGGATTCTGCTGCTATGAACTTTAATGTTCATTATTTCCCCAAATACTCCTTTGTTCCCAATTTTCTTAGAAATTTATGTGCAAAGCATTTTCTCCTCCTCCTTCTTCCTCTCTCTCTCTCTCTCTCTCTCTCTCTCTCTCTCTCTCTCTCTCTCTCTCTCTCTCTCTCTCTCTCTCTCTTCCTTCACTTTGGAATAAGATGAGTGCTCTGTCCACCCCTCTGTCTTTCCTAAACTGTCTTATTTCATGATGGAATTTTCATCTTCTTGCTTGCACTTTACTTGGTACGATAAATCTAAATGAAACTGTTTTCTTTTAATGAAGAAAGAAATTTTTTCTGCTCTTAATGTTTAGCCTCCAAGGTTAGGCACCCCCCAGAGACATTATCAATGGCCCATTTTCATTTAAGGTCTGCAGCCAGGTCACCACACCATTAAATTGGAAAAGGAGAATGTTTTTCTTGTTTCCGTTTTGTGGCCTATTGACTTCTTGTATATATTTCAGCAGTCTGGTCTGGACAGGAGGTGGCTGTATCCCTCAGGTAAGGGGCTTTCCTGCAAATCTGCAAAATAACCACCATTTCTCACAGTCTAACCTCCCCTAAAACAGACACCAGACTTACCGCTAAATATCAAAATAGATAGATCATTAAGAGCTTTATTCAAAGCTCTAACATAACAATATTATGAAAATAGCAATTAGTGCATGTTTGAATTTTTAAATCTAGAGTATTTCTGCCTATTACCTCATGCCATTTGGAGAGATGAAATTCTGCATCTTTCTCAGATGGACTGCAAGCCTGATCCCTCCTCTTGTATATTCCTGTTATGAAGAAGAGTTAAGGAAGAAGAACAACCATAAAAATGAGTGCTGAGTGCTTTTGATATGCTGACAAGCAGCATTAAGGAGATTTTCTTAATCACTTCTTATAATAACCCTGCCAGGTGGCCACAGATTCATAGATGGGAACTGAGGCCTAGAGAGGTGAAGTACCTTTGCATGCCAGTGATGTCTCCTAATACTTATTTCTGTATTCTTCTTTTCCCCCTCATGTCTGAGTCCAAATGAGAAACAGTGACTCCCTCAACTTTGCATAATTCAGGGAGGGTTTATTTATAAAAGAACTGTTATGGTGTGGGAGAGTGGAGAAGAATGACAGAGGATGGTACAGATATTCAAAATGAGGAGCATTAGAATGCTACCCTCCCAAGGCCCCGCGGCTGAAGAGTAGAAGTGACTGCTGAACACAGGGGAACAGTTGGGTAGAGGAGACCTCCTTGAGAAGGATAGTGGCCTTCAGTCAGGGAACAAGCCAACCAGAGATGACCTTGAAAGAATAATAAAATGTCTTCCCTCTCCTTTCACTCAAGCTATAGAAGACTTTTAGGAGTTTCTAGGTGCAGTAACCAGCTTGTCCTGGTTTGCCCCAGACTTTCTCAGCTTTAGCAATTTAAGTCCTGCATCCCAAGAACCACCTCAGTCCCAGGTGAGCCATGTCCATTGTTTATCCTGGCTGTTGGGCGCTGAGCCACGGGTAGGTGCTGCCTTGGGTACCAGCATAGAGGCACGGTGGCTTACAGAAGCCTGATGTCACCCATTCAGCTAGTTCATCATTCACTCATTAGCCCAACTAGTACTTATTGAACACTTAGTATGTGCCAGGTACTCTTCTAGTCACTGGGTAGTCAGCAGTGAACAAGACGAGGGCCCTAACTCAGAGAGTGAAGGAGACAGATAATAAACAAGGGAATAAATAAATATATAATAAACGGTAGGTCCCCTTATTTACAGTATTGCTTTCTGCAGTTGCAGTTAAATGGAAAATTCCAGAAATAAACAATTTATAAGGTTTTAATTGAGCTCTGTTCTGAGTAGCCTGATGAAATCTCCTATCTTCCTGCTCTGATCCTCCGGGGTCAGGTCATAAATCATCCCATTGTCCAGCTTCTCCATGCTGTATACACTGCCCGCCTGGTGGTCGCTTAGTAGTCTTCTTGGTTATCAAGTTGGTTATCACATAGAGAAAGAGACCACATTCACATAACTTTTATTATAGTTGACCCTTAAACAACACCAGTTTGAAATGCACAGCTCCTCTTATACTCGGATTTTTTTTTTTCATGTTTCTCACTTCTTTGATCAGCCTTTTATTCAAAATTAGTTGTCCAAAGTGATTTGACCTTTACAGAACAAATTTCAGTTTATGTTGCAGGTTTCTTTTCTGTGGGCTTCTTCTCAGCTGCTGGTGTCCTAGTAGCTGCAGCCTTTTTCCCCACCAAAGGCTGCTTCTGCTTCGTAACTCCAACATCCTATTTTTCCTTTCTTCCCTGTCGCTGGCTTCTTGCCTGGAACCCCCCGCTCATCTGATTTGGCTTCTAGCGCTGCTGTGGCTTTATCCACTGGAGCTGGTGATTCTCGGCCTGGTGAAAAATGGTGTTCTGGCGCATGGTCTCTGCATGTGGGTTTAGCGTCAACCCAAATGATTCTCGGGTTTTCCAGTGGATTCTTCTTTAGGACTCTGTGGTGAATCTTCTCGGGTGGAGCTCAGAGAGCTCTTTAGATCTCTGGGCTTTTCAAGATTCTGCTAAAGTATGTATTGAGCATCTAGTGTGTGGGAAGGTTGTCGTTACTCTTGAGGGAGGCAGATGTACGCCGAGTGCCACACAGATCATCCAACTTGCGGAAAACACTTTCAGTCCAAGTGCAGAAACGGCCCAAATGCCCACCAGGAGCAAGTTTCAAAATGCTCAGTTTGCTTACATTAAGCAGAGTAATTCTAGGGATGTTTGTGAAGGCTTTGATGATGCCATTGTCCTCCTTATAGATGATGCAAAGTCCCCTGCACTGCATATGATGACAGTTTCCCATTTTGTCCTTGCCAGCTCTCATTCGCTAAGAGGTATAGAACTTTTTTATATTATTCCAGGCCTTAAGTTTCTTAAGAAACAAAACAGCCTCACTGGTCTTCTTGTGACCTTCAACCACCCAAGGAAGTTCAGGAACTTCCTCAATACGATGACCTTTAGACATGCCCAATGCTGGTAAGGCCGTGTCAAGGCCGCCAGGGCAGAGCAGATGGCATATTGCTTCTGTGTTGTGTTCACTCTGTGGTGCCAACAACGCCAGGTTTTGGTTGGTGCATGTAGCGCCATGACACATATTGCGAAAGCACCTGGCCAGAGTGATGAGTCCCACTGCCTTGAATGCTGGGAATTTGAGCCACAGCTCTCCCAGGACCCACTGCTCAGCACTGGTTTGATGACCTGCCAATTCACTAACAGCACAGGGCTGTCTGTTGTTTCTGTGCAAGTTGGTGCAAACAACTTCACAATATCTGGTCGAATGGGAACTGTAAATACAACAGGCAAAGTGACGTTTTGGCCAAATGATTCCCTCTTTTTGGAATGCACCAATGTCACTGGACAAGCGCACCCACCGTGGGGAGAGGAGACACTTCTCAACCTGGTGGCTCCCACAGGAAAAGAAAGCTATACCCAGATTTTTAAAAATAACTACCATAAATACATTTTTTCTTCCTTATTTTCTGAATAACACTTTTTATCTAGCTTACTTTATTGTAAAAATACAGTGTATAATACATATACCATACAAAATATGTTATCAGTAAGGCTTCAGTCAACCGTAGGCTGTGAGTAGGTAAGTTTTGGGGGAGTCAAAGTATTATACGCAAATTTTTGACTTCATGGGGGTCGATGCAATATACAATTCAAGGGCCAACTGTATATTGTTATAATTGTCTCTTATTAGTTATTGTTAATCTCTTACGATGCCAAATTTATAAATTAAACTTTATCATAGGTATGTACAGGAGAATCAGTATTTATAGGGTTTGGCACTATCCATGTTTTCAGACATCCACGGGGGTCTTGGTATGTATCCTCCATGGACAAGGGGAGACTACCGTAATTTCAGGTAGTGATAAATACCACGAAGGAGAAAATGCAGTTCCGAGGGTGGAGAATAAAGGCTGTGACTACCGGCGGTGCCAAAAAAATGTATACACATGACTTGTATTCATCTTTTGTTATCAGTATATATTGAGTATTACAATTTTAATACAGTTTTTTCCTTTCTTAAAATACGTATGCATTTTTTTGGCGCCCTCTGTATATGGACATGTACTCCTTTAGACAGGGTGCTGGGTCTCTCTGAGGAGTTGCCTGCAAGCACATCCTTGCGTGAAGAAGTGTCGTTTGTTCCAGAACATGAGTCAGCTTATAACTGCATGTAGATGCTCATTTATACTCCTCCATCTCCGTGGCTTCCCTCCAGCCTTTCACTCTTTCTCTCTCAAGACTTCTCCCTTCTGCCTTTGGTCCTTTCCTCTCTCCTTAAATTCTAAAGATAGAACACTCCTTTGATTTACCCCTATCAAAATGAAAATTCTCTATGAGGGGCAGTATTGGATGCTGTTACCGGTTATTTATATCTTTGGACTACCAAATGATCCAGAGGCAGGTATGAATAGAGATTGGAGGCTATGCTTGAAGTCATGGGGGATGATGGCAGATGGAGTGGTGATGGGAGGGAGGGAGAAAAGAATTTGGAAGGTTGAAGACATAGAAGATAAACTCTTATTTCTATATTTCACTTCCTAGAATTCCAGATCTTTCTCTCCAAAGAGCTCTTTGTAACTCATAAGTTCTCTCTTATCTGCAGGAAATCAGAGTCTGGAGACCAGAAAGCATTTTTGGAAGGCCCTCAGTGCCGGGAGGAAAACTTGAAGAGGTTAAGGAGTCCGAACACCTAGGCCAGGATCTCCTAGGAGACTAGCATTACTGACTTACTGGGAAAATTCATATTTGATCCCAGTTCTGTCTTTTCTACCATTGTCCAAAGGGATATAGGGAGCCAAGTTGAAGCTCAAAGATTCCCTGAAATTTTATAGTGTCTGTGTAGACAGTATTTATAAGTTCATTCAAAAAGAAAAAAAAGACTGTTTTATCCAAAAATTCTTCCTCTTCATTCAATAACCATGAAGCCAGTACAGCATGATGGAACTTTCTTTGCCTTTGGAATTTAAAAGAGCGGCAAAGGCAGTAATTGATGGCTTTTTCTTAGACCATAGGCAACCACTTGTCACTATCTATTAACGACTGTTTCTCAAGAACATTTTCCTTGTCGGCATTAAGGAAAAAAATAGATGACAAAGCAAAACTAAAAAGCAATTTGTTATATTCCACTCAGAGTAGCTGAACTAAATTTTCCTGGATGACCACATACTCGTACGTGACATACATTCCTTGTGTTTGCAAGTGGTTTGCCATTTATTTATTGTTTGTTTGTTTGTTTGTTGGTTGGTTGGTTTTGCTTTGCAACCCAGATATATTGCAAGAGGCCCTAAACTCTGAATAGTTTCTTTAGGGAGTTGTACTTATGGTCAAGTTATAATCCACTGCTTGCAGGATTTGGTAATGCTCTCTCTCTCTCTCTCTCTCTCTCTCTCTCTCTCTCTCTCTCTCTCTCTCTCTCACACACACACACACACACACACATATGCATATACACATATATACATATATATATGCAGCCCATGTTTAAAGGAGAGATTCTTAACTGTTACACTGATAGATCTCCCTTGTTCTTATATATTTTTTTCCCAAAACACCATTTAACTGATAAAATAATTCATCATAAGAAAAAACTTGTGTCTGGCAATTCATTCTCAACTTACTGATGTAAACTGGGGACAATGTGCCAGTCTTGATTTAGAGTTTTCAGTTCCTTGTCAGTCTGTGTTATGACCTTACGATCTCTATGTAGAGAGAAATTGGCAAACATTTCCCTGAATATCACTTTTTAAAAGAGAAATCTGTCACTGAACCTCACAGAGTGTCCTTATTTTCCCAATGCCTAGTAACACATTACCTCAGAAGGGGACTCTCAGCCATAATGGCTGTGTTCTTAGATAACTTTAAAAAGTTATATGCCTACTAGTCTCCAAAGAAAAGTGGAATCTAATGGATCACAGGGGACCACTTCATCCAGGTGTTTTCAGAAAATTCCTCTTCTGAAAGACTCACCAGATATCCTGTATTTGGGGGCACAATCTATAATTGTGGTGGTCTCCTTTTAGATGGGGGGACATGTTAGGGCCGCCTGCCTATATTCAGTTAGGATTCAGTGTCCTATAATCTTGACAAAACTAGAAGTTTCCTGTATCTAAGCCTGCGTTTCCTGCAGTGTGGACCATTGGAAGTTTCTGGAGTGCAAACTAAGCTCCTTCCTAGACCTAGTGAACTAGAACCTTTGGGTGTAGGGTCAGTGACCTGCACATTTAGTAAGTTTTGCACTTGAGTGTTATGCTCCTCAATCTTGAGAACCTCTGTACCACAACATGTGGGAGAATTCGACATATTTTCTTCACCTGAAACCTTGACAAGTAGAAAGAATTAGCCAGGTTGGCTTCCATTCTTTATTTACAGGTCTAACATGTAAGGTATAGGGTAGGAGTCACTATGAATGCTTGAGAGTCTAAATGACATTAGATTGGAGTGTTTTAGAATAGTTTAATGTATATTCATTGAGTAACTTTTTCATAGCAAGCACTGTGCTAGGTAACAGAGAAATATAGATGACCAAGACATGGCACTCCTGTCTGTGAGAAACTTACAAACACTAGATAAAGCAAATGATTTCTACATAACATGGTAGATGCAAGGCTGGAGAGCTGAAGAGGACATGAAGAAGGAAAAAACAGTATGGCAGTACTTTTTAACTTTCTGATCAGGGCACAACTTACATCCAGAGAAGGGCGTTTATCTTAAGTATGCAGCTCAATGAGTTTTCACGCATGTATACGTTTGTTGAAACCACCACTGAGATCAAGACACAGAACTTTTTCAGCATCTCAGAAGGCTCCTTCCCATGCCCTCACTGCCAGTATCTCTCATCAAAATGTAACTATTCTGACCTCTGTCACCATAGATTGGTGTGGGCTGTTTCTTAGCTTAATATAAATTGAATCACACATGTAATGGACTACTTTTGTCTGGCTTCATTCATCCAATGTATTGTTCACTGTTTCATTCTGTAATGGTTCTTTCTTCATTACGCTGTCGTCCTCCATTGTCTGATTATACCACAATTGATTCTTTCTATCATTGACAGTCATGCGGATCATTTCCGGTGTGGGGCTATAATGATTAACGCTGCTATGAACTGTCTTGTACATGTCTTTTGTTGGACATAAACACTCACCTCTATTGGGTTTATACCTATCAGTGAAATTGCTGGGTCAGAGTTCTGCATGTATATGTCTTTAAATAAAACTGCCAACAGTTTTCCAGAGTGATTGTATCATTTTCCACTCCCAGCAGCAGTGCAGAAGGGTCTCAAGTGTTTCACATTCTTGCCAAAATCTGGTGTTTTCTGTCTTTTTAATCTTGGTTATTTACGATTGTGTGTGTGTGTGTGTGTGTGTGTACGTGTGTACGTGTGTACATGTGTTTGTGTGTGTGTACACGAGGTGGGTATTTTCTAGGATTTCAATTATGGTTTTAATTTACATTTGTGTCATGAGTAATGACATTGACTAACTTTTCACATGCCTCCTGGTCATTTGGGTATCTTGTTTTGTGATATGCTGTTTTAAGTCTTTTGCTCGTATTTTTAAACCTGATCATCTTTTTCTTACTGATTTGTAGGAGTTTAAAAATATATTCTAGTTTACAAGTCCTTTTTTGGACATATCTATCACAGCATACCTTTTCCTGATTACAGGGAGCTGTAGGCGGCCCAGACTTTCAGTGACCAGCAGTCTTGTGGGAGAGTACCTTGTGGTAGCGTACCTTGTTCTTTGAGGGTCTGAGTCTAAGCAACTTGGGTAGAATTTCCCTGACACCAGACTGGGAAACTTTCAATTTCACTCCACCAGGCCATTTAAAGGAAAACAGTTTATTCTAGAAAGATGGTTGTGGTGGCCTTCAGATATTTTCCGAAAGTGATTTCCATCTGAATGCCTCCTACTTACCTCCATTGCTATGCTAGGTAGCTTCCCCGGCTCGTGCCTTTATTCTGTCTCCAATATGGCTGCAGGTCATAATCATCCCAGGCAGAAAAGACGTGTCACGAAGGCACCAAACAAAACCAGTTTCTCACATCCCAAAGCTGTTCTGCCTGGCCACTTGTCTTGGAGGGCACCCATGAACAAGGACCTCAGAAATATCTTTCTATTGACTATCTTTCTTCAGTACGTTCATGAGGAAATAGGCCTCAGAGTTCTTTCCCTCTTTTCTCTGCCATTTCTAGGAGTGGAACTGTGACAAAATACTTTTGTTTGAAAGATTAATTTTCTAATGCCAAAGTGGAGTGTTTATCCCGTGCACCCTGGTGCCAGCAGCCGTAGGGAGCCCCTGTGCTAAGGGCTCATTGTTTTGCTCATTCTCTGTCATCTAACTGGTGTGTCAGATGTGACAAAAGCACCTGACAACGAGAGAAGGACAGTAATTGCTTTGCTGGAGAAAAAAAAATGGACTTGTCTGTTGCAGATAGCTTGGCTTCCTGGAAGCTGTGAAACTGCTGCTTTCAGTTCGTTTCCCTGGACAATTGATGTTTTCTTCCTTTGACATTAAAAAACATACAGAAACAAGTATTTTAAACATAAAATCCTTTATTTTGTTTTTCACTGTGCAAAGGTGGGATTCCCCCACAGCACATTTCTTCATCAGAGAATCTTGTAACAGTGATTAAGTCCTAGGAAATATCCCAACCCAGCATTGCAGACTCTGCAGAAACAAGAGCGGAGAGTTAGGTGTTATGTTGTTTGTCGGTGGCTCTGCCTCTGTCTTCTGAGATGATGTGAAGCGTGTCGGCAGATTTGGACATCAGGGCTTTCTAAATCCCCTTAAAATGGATGTCCCTGACACCCAGGAGGCTTTTCCATCTGTCTTCTTTGCAGGATTCATGATGAGGAAGGGCAAATAATGCAGGCATTTTGGATTCCAAGAATCATGTTTTGAATATTATGTTTAATACAATGTGGATTTGACTTCCCCAGTTAATTTTTGCCTCCAGTTCTTCCTTTTTAAAATTTATTTATTTTTTAAACTTATTTTTAAATTACAGTTGAGGTACAATATTATATTACTTTCAGGTGTACAACATAGTGATTAAACATTTATATACCTTACGAAATGATCACCCTGATAAATCTAGTACCCATCTGACACCATACATAGTTATTACAATTTTATTGACTAGATTCCCTATGCTGTACGTTATATCCCTGTGACTGTTTTCATAACTGGTCATTTATACTTCTTAATCCTTTCACTTTTTTCACCCAACTCCCCAAATCCCCTGTTATCTGTCTATCAACACTTTGTTCTCTGTACCTGAGTTTGTTTCTTAGTTTATTTTGTTTTTTAGATTCTACATATAAGTGAAGTTCCTTTGGTATTTGTCTTTCTCTGACTTATTTCACTTACTATAATAATACCCTTTAGGTCCATTCATGTTGTTGGAAATGGTAAGATTTCAATCTTTTTTATGGCTGAGGGGAAATATAATTTGGGGGCTTCTGCTTATTGGAACCAAAGTCATAAAGATGTTACTTTCTAAGTACCATATTTCATAAGAAAATTATTGTTCAAGAAGACCTCTGAAAATTTTAAAGAAAAGTATTTTTATAATTGGCAAATGGAGGTTCAATTTTGGTTTGGGTTCTGAGTTCATGAATTGGAGTGGACTCTAAAATTAATCTGGGGTATTCCTGGGCTATGGGGGGAAAAAAACAGAAAAACCACGTTCAAATAGGCTCTTGGTTCTGCCCAGCCCTTTCAGAGGACTTGAATTCCTCTCGAGGCCTACAGTATTAATCTACCAGTGCGCAAAGGCAGGTCCCCCCTGTGGTTTCAGAGGGAACGTATCCTTTCAGAATGCATTCTTTTTATAATAATTCAAGGTGCACCATCACCATTGGCTTCATAAGACAACATATTTAGAAGGAATTGAGCTGAATAATTAACTTCTTCACCACTTCCCATAGAATCCTACATTTATAAACCCCTCGAACCCAGGGCAGATCTTTGCTTTTACCCACTTTTATAATTTGAAAATATTTAGTTTAGTGTTTTTTTCAGTAAACTCTAAAATCTTGCCAATTTTGGCCTGTTTTAGTTTAGTTATAAAATATATGCAACTGGCACAGCTCATTTAACCAGATGAATGAAGTACTTCTCTTAAAATTGAATGTACATCGAATGCCAGTTCTAAAATCTGAAGCTCCTCACTCCTTCATCTAAAACCCAACAATCAGCCAAGCTACAGAATTTATAATCCAAACTCTTTTTATCCAGTAAGTGGAAAGCGTAGACTGAGAAGTAATACTGGGGGCACTGCTACCGGGTGAGCAATAAAGCATGTACCCCAAATCACCAGGTTAAACTGTGGTTTCCACAGTTTACAAGTCTTGATGATATTGTTTTTCTAGTAATGGGCTGCGGTTTCTGCAAATGCTGCCAAGGGGCCTGGCATTATGGGTACTTGTCCCATCTCTCTGGGGACATGAAAGCAAAGATCGAATTCTGTACCATAAACCCTATTATCTGCATGCAACCAGTGGGTCCTGTGGTTCCAGAGGCCCAAAGGGTGGAGCGACTGTACCCTTAGCAATCCTAAAAAAACGGCTTCTTTCATACTCCATGCATATGTAGGTAGTGCAACTTTACTTTTCTTCTGTTTCTGGGGTTCCCAGGTCTCTGCCCCAGAGGAGCATGGAATTTCAGGACACAGTTTAACCATCTTCTTCTCTGAAATATTTTTTAATCAATCTCCTTCCAGCTTGGGTTATGTACCTACCACCATCCAGTATGCACATATTGTAATTGTCGGTTTATGTATCTGTCTCTCTCAGGAGACTAGGAACGAGCTTGATGTCTTTAACACTTGAGTCAACGCCTAGCACATAAAGGCCCTCCAAAAATTTTGTTGAATGAATGAATGCAAGCTTGTCAAATGTCCATGCCAGTGAACTGTATCTCTAATCAGCCTTCACCTGATGGGATTAGCCCTTTCCTTGCAATGGGACAGCCACACTGCTTGTCCATGAAGGCAGGCCCAGATCTGTTCCCCACTGGTACCCTGAAGCGCTGGTGTAATATCTTAAGCAGAGTTGCCTGAGAGTCCACTTGGGAAACTGTCATAGCTGGGGGTCCTAGGACCTGCCAGTCTGCTCCTGGTCACCTGTGTCTGACTGCAACTTCAGGACATGGGCAGAGTTGTGTCTTCACCTGTTCTGACACAACAGGCCTCTGTTCTCTGGGTCTTTAATAGAGTGTGAATAAACATATGACTAAGGGACATACACTTTTTAGTAACTTTTGACTTTCCTATAAGTCAAAAGATAGGAATGTCTTCTTTACACTCAGAAATAAACTTCAAAGCACCCATGGTAGAAGCAATATGACTAGCTCAATAGGTCCCAGATTTTGAGCTCTGTGTCCTAACTCAGAGCCACAAAACCATCCTGGTTGCTAACAGATGCTGTGTGGTTATAAACAGAAGTCTTTCTATTTAAGGAAGTTGGAGTGAGGAGCTTATTTTGTAAAGATTTGTGTATAGATGAAAACTTTCTTGATTCTTTGAACTGAAGGGCAGTTTGTCCTTTAAATCAACTAGGTTCTCATTTCAGCATTTGTCCAGAGGGAAAACCATTTCTTTGGACATTGATTTAGGTCAATCTAATTTCTGTTGGTTTGAATCTCAGCCTAAAGATTTTTTTTTAATCTTTTGAGGCTCTATCATCTATAGCTGAAGAGTAAAACAATCCACAGCCTTGCAACTGGAGTCACTGATACTATGTCTCTAGCTTCCCAGGAAACAAAGTTTTCTAGGCAACAAAGAAGAAAGAGGCTTCAAACATTTCCATTAGAAAACTATTCATTTTCTGTTCAAACCATTTGTTTAATTTCCCTATGCATCAACTTTTCCACTTGTTTATACCATGTGCTTCTTTAGCTCAGATGTCTATCCATTCATTCGACAGATGTTTGTATAGCATATACCACTGTTAAACCTGGAATTTGGTATATTAAAAAAAAATTCAGTGTACTTGATCAAAATGGCAGCGTGAGGTGAGCCTCTGTAAAGCTCTTCTGGAATTTACAACTAATCGAACAACAATAACTCCACAAAGGACTCCCTGCACAGCAGACAGTCAAGATGAACAGGCCCATTACTGAATTCACCTCAAGGTGAGCAAATCGTGTGAGTGGGGGAGGAAGGAAGGGAGAAGTGCGGGGACGGAGCCGCGCAGGCACAGGACACAGACCCAGCTCAGTGCTCCGAGCTCGCTGCATCCTGGAACTACTGCAGCAGAGGGAGAGGGAAGAACTCGGACTGCTAGGGCTCCGCTTATGGCCCACAGAGCTGAGGGGGCAGCATATAACATGGCTAAACCCAACGCTCAAGGCAGAAACCTTGGAGAAAAGACTGAGGGAGGAAGGCTGAAAACGGTGGTTTAAGCCCTCACTGCTGAGCAGAGAATGGAGCCTTAGGCACTGAGACTAGCCGCCCCCTCCCTACCCTCCCAGAGCTCGCCTCGCCACCACGTGCCCGGTGCTAGAAGTGATAAAGTAGCAGTGTCAGATCAAAAGATCAGAATATTTGCTGTTCTGAGAACTGTGGACTGCAGACACAGATTCACAGTTCAACTAGTTCTGGCAAAGGGAAGGGAGTTGTGGAAGCAGGACCGGCGGTTGCTCTGGGCCACCTCTCACAACTCACCCCGCCCCTGACCCCACCTGTCTGGGTGGATCCTTGCAGGAGTAAACAGAACTGCTGGAATGTACAGGCTCTGAATCTGGTGAAAGAAGAGCTTTGGAATTTCAAAAGCTCTCTGCATACCCACACCAACACTGGGTCCTCTGACCCAGGCAAACTATTAACAGTGGAGAAGCCCACCTCCCAGGGAATCCCCCCATTGTGTGAGAAGCTGAAATAGTGCAGAGAAAACATAGCACTACCGTGTGAGAGAGAAAAAAATCTCTGCAGTCGGAGAGAAAATAAAACATTCTACCAACAAGTACTGGCAAACAAAAGAAAGACCTCTTCCTATCAACCTGTTGCAGAAGCCACTCCTGAGATGTCTAGGAAGAGAAATAATAAGTCAGTAATTGCCATGAATAACCAAGGCAACAAGACAGCTCAGAAAGAAAGTGAAAAGTCTCCAGAAAAGGAACTTAAACATATGGAAATATGTGACTTAAATGACAGAGAATTCAAGATTGCAGTTTTGAAAAAAACTCAACGAGACGCAAGAAAACACAGAAAGGCAGTTTAATGAACTCAGAAACACAATCAAAGAACAACATGAGCATTTTACAAAAGAGATTTAAATTTTAAAAAATAACAAAATAGATTTTCTGGAGTTTAAGAACTCAATAGAAGAAATCAAGAATGAAATAACTAGCTTAGATAGTAGAATTGACCAGATGGAGGAAAAAGTCAGTGACATCAAAGATAGAAACTTGGAAATTACACAGATGGAAGAAGAAAGAGACTTGAGACTTAAAAGAAACGAAAGAACTCTACAAGAACTTTCTGACTCCATCAGAAAGACCAATATAAGAATAATGGGCATACCAGAAGGAGCAAAAAGAGAGAAGGGAATAGAGAATATATTCAAACAAATTGTTGATGAGAACTTCCCAAACTTGTGGAAAGAACTGGTTCCTCAAATCCAAGAAGCAAATAGAACACCTAATTACCTCAATCCCAACAGGCCTTCACCAAGGCACATTGTATTGAAGCTGTCTAAAATCAATGACAAAGAAATAATCCTCAAGGCATCCAGGGAAAAGAAGACGGTAACCTACAAAGGAAAGCCCATTATATTATCATCAGATTTTTCAGCAGAAACTCTACAAGCCAGGAGGGCTGGAACCAAATATTCAAACTATTGAAAGAGAGAAATTATGAGCCAAGAATACTATATCCAGCAAAGATATCCTTTAGAGATGAAGGAGGAACAAAGACCTTTCCAGACATACAGAAGCTGAGGGAATTTTCTAATACTCAACCTGCACTACAAGAAATACTAAAGGAGGCTATTTGACCACCATCAACAAGGACAATTTGTGGCAACTGAAACATAAAAAGGGGGAGAGTAAAGGCCTGAACTGGAATATGGAAATGGAGAAAGTAAGCATGCTTTAGAAAATGGAATACTCTATCAAATTTTCTTTTACATAAACTTAAGGGTAACCACTTAAAAAATCCAGAACTGAAATATATACTGTAAGAAAAGAAGAAACAGACGGAAACATCATAGAATACCACCACACAGAAATAATAGACAACAACAAAAAAGGCAAAGAAACAATGGAGACACAGCCTTACCAGAAAACTAAAGATAAAATAACAGGAAATCCTCACATATCAATAATCACCCTAAATGTAAATGGACTCAACTCATCAATAAAAAGGCACAGAGTAGCAGATTGAATCAAAAAACTAAACCCAACCATATGCTGTCTCCGAGAGACACATCTCAGCTGCAAGAACAAACATAGACTCAAAGTGAAAGAGTGGAAATTGACACTCCAAGCAAATGGTACCCAGAGAAAATCAGGTGTACCCATAATGATATCAGATGAAACAGACTTCAGGGTTAAAAAGATAACAAGAGACAAAGATGGACATTTCATAATGGTAAAGGGGACTATACAACAGGAAGACGTAATAGTCATCAATATTTATGCCCCCGACTGAAGATGGTGTCTGCAGCTGGAAGGTTGCTCCATGCTTCGGTTGCCCGACATGTGAGCGCCATTCCTTGGGGCATCTCTAGATCTGCAGCCCTTAGACCTGCTGCTTCTCGAAGAATGTGCTTGACAAATGTATTGTGGGCTGGTGCCAGTCAATCAAAATCTGCCTTTAGCACCAGTTCCTCATACCATGTTCCTGCCGTCACCCAGCATGCGCCCTATGTTAAGGGTCCAGTCATTGTCAAAAGAGAGTTCAAAGAACTAAGCCTTGATGACTTTGAGGGGAAATATTTGGTGTTGTTCCTCTATCCTTTGGACTTCACCTTTGTGTGTCGTACAGAAATTATCGCTTTTAGTGACAAAGGCAATGAATTTCATGACGTGAACTGTGATGTTGTTGGAGTTTCCGTGGATTCCCACTTCACCCATCTGGCCTGGATAAACACTGCAAGGAAGAGTGGTGGTTTGGGCCACATGAACATCGCACTCTTGTCAGATTTGACTAAACAGATTTCCCGAGACTACTGGTGTGCTGTTAGAAGGTCCTGGTCTTGCACTGAGAGGCCTCTTCATAATTGACCCCAATGGGGTCATCAAGCATTTGAGTGTGAATGATCTCCCTGTGGATGAAGTGTGGAGGAAACTCTCCACCTGGTGAAGACGTTCCAGTTCGTGGAAGTCCACAGAGAATTCCACCCTGCAAACTGAACGCCGGATTCTCCTACCATCAAGCCAATCCGACTGCTTCCAAAGAACACTTCGAGAAGGTAAATCAGAATAGACCATCCCATGTGCACCTGCAGCTTCTCAAAAGAACCACAGTTGGGACTCACTTTTAGCATTTCAAAGATGATTATTTATAGAAGTGAAAAACCAATTATGCTTGCATTCATAAATGTTACTCCAAATGTTTTGTTCGTGTAACATTGGCTTTTTAAACATGATTAGTTACTAACATGAATCCTTGACTGGTCACTTCTTGATGGCTAGCTAGTTTGTAGAATGCCTAGTTCACCCATTTCTTTGATCATATCTTCAACGGAAAACACTCTTAGCCTTTCTGGAACTTTTGTGTGTACCAGAGTGGCTCCTCAAGTATCGAAAGCCTCTAATACAAGGTCCTGAAATTTTCTTCTTGAATTTCTTTGTATTAAGCTGCATTTTCTTTTAAGGTAACAAAGATCATAGTTTCACCTTCTTAGCATCAGCAGTCTAATTAACAATAGGAGTGAATGTGTATGCGATTGAAACAAATGTGAATCATGTTTCTTTAAAAAAAACATGGTGGCAAAGTGACTTAGCTGATCATGCATGTTCCTCTTCCCTGAAATTTACAGTTTATATACTTATTTTACTTATATTATTTGTTAGCTGATTTAGTGTTTGTATACATTTCTAGATAATGGTTGAGTATAATTATAAAGGATATTTATTGAATCCAGGGATTGCATTTTGAAATCGTTGTAATTTTTTGCCAAAGCGGTCAGTGTAAAGTATATAATAAAAACATTTTTAAATAATAATAATAATAATAAAAAATCTATGCCCCCAATCAGGGAGCACCAAAATATACCAAAAAACTACTAACAGAACTAAAAGGAGAAATTGACCAAAACACAATTATACTAGGGGACTTAAATACATCATTAACAGATATGGATAGATCATCCAAACAGAAAATAAATAACGAAATAGCAGCCCTAAATGACACATTAGATGAAATGGACATAATTGAAATATAGAGAGCACTTCATCCTAAAACATCAGACTATACATTCTTTTCTAGTGTACATGGAATATTCTCAAGGATAGACCATATATTGGGACATAAAATCAGCCTCAGGAAATTTAAGAAGACTGAAATCATACCAGGCATATTTTCTGATCACAAGGCTTTGAAATTGGATATCAACTGCCAAAAGAAAGCAGGGAAAAAACACAAATACATGGAGATTAAACAACATACTTTTAAAGAAAACCAGGTCAAAGAAGAAATTAGAGGAGACATCAAAAGATACATAGAAACAAATGACAATGAAAATACATCCTACCAAAATTTTGGGGATGCAGCGAAAGCAGTTTTAAGAGGGAAATTTATATCATTACAGGCCTATCTCAAGAAACAAGAAAAATCCCAAATAAATAACCTCATGTTACACCTTAAAGAACTAGAAAAAGAAGAACAAGTGAAACCCAAGGTTAGAAGAAGAAAGGAAATAACAAAAAAAATAGCAGAACTAAATGAAATAGACAACAAAAAGACAATAGAAAACTTTAATGTGACAAAGAGCTGGTTGTTTGAAAAGATTAACAAAATTGACAAACCCTTGGCTAGACTCTCTAAGATAAAAAGAGAGAAGACACTAATTAACCAAATCAAAAATGAAAAAGGAGAAGTTATAACGGACACCACAGAAATACAAAGGATCATCCAAGAATACTATGAAGGACTATATGACACCAAATTCAATAACCTAGAAGAAATGGACAGGTTCTTAGAAACATATAGCCTTCCAAGGCTGTACCATGAAGAACTGGAAAATCTAAACAGACCGATTACTAGTAACGAAACTGAATCACTCATCCAAAACCTTCCCAAAAGCAAAAGTCCTGGACCACATGGCTTCACTAGTGAATTCTATCAAACCTTCAAAGAGGATCTAATACCAACTGAATGGGAGAAGATTTTTGCAAACAGTGCCTCCGATAAGGGGTTAATATCCAAAATATACAAGGAACTCATGCAACTCAACAACAAAAAGACAAACAACCCAATTGAAAAATGGACAGAGGACCTGAAGAGACATTTCTCCAAAGAGGACATACAAATGGAAAATAGACATATGAAAAAATGCTCAACATCACTAATCATCAGAGAAATGCAAATAAAAACCACAATGAGATATCATCTCACCCCAGGCAGAATGGCTATCGTCAACAAGACAAATAGTAACAAGTGTTGGAGAGTCTGTGGAAAAAAAGGAACCCTCATACACTATTGGTGGGAATGCAGACTGGTGGTGCAGCTGTTATGGAAGGCAGTGTGGAGGTTCCTCAAAAAATTACAAATAGAATTACCATGTGATCCAGCAATCCCTCTCCTGGGTATCTACCCCAAAAATTTGAAAACATTTATACATAAAGACACGTGTGCTCCAATGTTCATTGCAGCTTTGTTTATGGTGGCCAAGACATGGAAACAACCAAAATGTCCTTAGATAGATGAATGGATAAAGAAGTTGTGGTATATATACACAATGGAATACTATTCAGCGGTAAGAAAAGATGATATAGGAACATTTGTGACAACATAGATGGATCTTGAGAGTATAATTCTAAGCAAAATAAGTCAGACAGAAAAAGCAGAGAACCATATGATTTCACTGATATGTGGTATATAAACCAAAAACAACAAAAGAACAAGAGAAACAAATGAGAAACGAAAAGTCATAGATACAGACAATAGTTTAGTGGTTACCAGAGGGTAAGTGGGGTGGGGGTGGGAGATGAGGGTAAGGGGGATCAAATATATGGTGATGGAAGGAGAACTGACTCTGGGTGGTGAACACACAATGGGATTTATAGATGATGTAATACAGAATTGTACACCTGAAATCTATGTAATTTTACTAACAATTGTCCCCCCAATAAATTTTTAAAAATAAATAAGTAAAAAGTGGGTTTGACAGTCAAAAAAAAATTCACTGATTCAGAATTGAATAAATGCTTCCAGGAGAGCATATACTGTGATCTGTCTTGAATTCTAGGAGATGTTTAATGTAAAGGCCACAACTTGAACTTATCATCTTTCTTTTTCCCCCCTCAGTCCTTCCACAAGAATACTGCTTACATTATTATTAATACTTATTTGTATTTAAAGATTCATATTATCTTTTTTCCAATTACAAAATAATTTTTGCTTGTTATAGAAATTGTAAAATCCAAAAAGGTACATCAAAGGAGAAAGAAAAAATAGTCAGTTCTTCTAAAAGAGCTGCTAAGAACCTTTAAGGTAATTTTTTTCTATTGTTTAAAGATGTAGTCAAGAATATTATGTTGACTGCCCTACATCTCAGTTTTTACTTAAAATTGTGACGTAAACATTTCTTGTTATTATAAACTATTCACATTATTTTAATGGAGACATACTATTTCATTATTCAGGTATGACATTACTTAAGCAAACTATTTTTGTTTAAGTTTATCTATTTTCCGTGTTATTATAAACAACAGAGTCATAACCATCTTGTGAAAGAAGTTTTATATAGTTCATTTTTAAAAAAAAAATAAAGAATACGCCAAAATGTAATTACTGGATCAAACATATATGGATATTCTTGAGACTATTAATACATGGTGTCTAGTTACTTTCTGAAAGGGTTTCATCAATCTGCACATTTTTCTAGCAATGTATGAGAATGTCAAGAGTATTTATGTAAGTTCTTTTAAATATTTTTAATTTTATTGTGGTAAGAACACAACATTAACTCTACCCTTTCAAAATACTTTTTAGGGTACAATATAGTATTGTTAACTATAGACATAATGTTGTACAGTGGATCTCCAGCACTTATTCTTCTTCTGTAATTGAACCTTTATGTCCATTGATTAGCAGCTCTTCATGTTCTTCTCCCTTTCAGCCTCTGGTAATCACCATTCTTCTGTCTGATTCTATGAATGTGATAATTTTGCATACCTCATAGAAGGGTACTCATTCTATATTTGTCCTTCTGTGACTGGCTTATTTCATTTAGCATAATATCTTCAAGGTTCATCCATGTTGCATATTGCAGGATTTCTTTATTTTTTTATATTTTTATTTTTTAACATTTTTTATTGGGGAACAGTGTGTTTCTCCAGGGCTTATCAGCTCCAAATCATTGTCCTTCAATCTAGTTGTGGAGGACACAGCTCAGCTCCAAGTCCAGTCACCGTTTTCAATCTTAGTTGCCGGAGGCCCAGCCTATCATCCCATGCGGCAATTGAACCAGCAACCTCGTTGTTAAAAGCTTGCACTTTAACTCACTGAGCCATTCGACCACCCCTCCGAAAGCTCAGCGATTCCCACATGGGCCAGTGAGCTGCGCCCTCCAAAACATCTAGTTGTGGAGGGCGCAGTTCACTGGCCCATGCGGGAATCAAACCGGCAACCCTATTGTTCAGAGCTCGCGTTATAACCAACTGAACCATCCAGCTGCCCAGGATTTCTTTATTTTTTTAAGGCTGAATAATATTCCATTGTCTGTATATACCACATTTTCTTTATTCATTCATCCATAAATGAACATTTAGGTTTTCTCCACATCTTGGCTATTGTGAATAGTGAACATTGAGGTGTTACTATATCTTTAAGATCTTGATTTTTCATGATCATCTTAATAAATACAGAAAAAGCATTGACAAAATTCAATACTCTTTCATGATAAAAATGCTCAACAAACTAGGTATAGATGGAATGTACCTCAACATTATAAAATCCATGTATAACAAAATCACAACTAACATCATATTCAATGGTGAAAAGCTGAAAGCTTTCCCTCTGAGATCAGGAATAAGGAAAAAATGCCCACATTCACCATTTCTATTCAACATAATACTGCAAATTCTAGCCAGAGCATTAGGGCAAGAAAAAGCCATCCAAATCAGAAGCAAAGAAGTATAATTATCTGTTTGCAGATGACATGATGTTATATACAGAAAACTCTAAAGACTCCATAAAAAATATCTGTTAGAATTAATTAATTAAGTAAAGTTGCAGGACACAAAATTAGTAGCATTTCTATACACTAACAAGGAACTATCAGACAGGGAAATTAAGAAAATAATCCCATTTACAATACCATTAAAAAGAAAAAAAAAATTCTTAGAAATAAACTTAACCAAGGAAGTGAAAGACTTATATACTGAAGACATTGGTGAAAGAAAGTAGAGACATAAACAAATACAAAGCCATCCCATGTTCATTGATGGGAATAATTAATACTGTGAAAATCTCCATGCCACCCAAAGCAATCTACAGATTCAATACAACCCCTATCAAAATGCTAATTGAATTTTTTATAGAAATACAAAAAATAATTCTAAAATAATAATTCTAAAAAATCTCTAAAATTCGTATGAAAATAATTCTAAAATTCAAATAGCCAAAACAGTCCTGAGAAAGAAGAACAAAGCTGGAGGCAACACACTTACTGATTTCAAAATATATTACAAAACAGTATGTAATCAAAACAGAATGGTACTGCATAAAAATAGACACGTTGACGAATGGAATAGAACAAAGAGCCCAGAGATAAACCCATGCATGTAAGATCAACAGATTTTCAGCCAGGGTCTCAAATATACACACGGGGAAGGGAAAGTCTCTTTAAAAAATGATATTGGAAAATTAGATATCAACATACAAAAGAATGAAATTGGACCTTATTTTATGCCACAAACAAAAATCAGTTGGATTAAAATGGATTAAAAACTTAAATGTAAGACATAAAACTATAGGAAGAAAACTCAGGAGAAAAGCTTCATGACATTGGTTTTGCAATGGTTTCATAGATACTGGATCAAAAGTAAATGTAATAAGACACCAATAGACAATCAGAATTACAGCATACTAACAAGTTTTTGCACAACAAAGCAAACAATCAACAGACTGAAAAAGCAACCTATGAAATGGGAGAAAATAGTTGCAAACCATATATTAGATAAGGGGTTAATTTTCAAAACATATAAGAACTCCACAACTCCACAGCAAAAAAACCAAAGTCAAAACCAAAACCAAACTAATAATCTGATTTAAAAATGGGCTAAAGATTTGAATACACATTTTTTTTTCTAAAGAAGACATACAAATGACCAACAAGTACATGGAAAGATGTTCAGCCTCACTAATCATCAGGCAAATGCAAATAAAACACAATGAGATATCACTTTACACATATTAGAATGGCTTTTATTAAAAAAAAAAGACAAGAACCCCTTTCTCCATTTTTACCATTTCCCTGCCCCCTTACCCTCTGGTAACCACTAAACTGTTGTGTATGAGTTTTTGTTTCTTTGTTTGTCTTTTTCCTTTGTTGTTTTCAGTTTTATATCCCACATATGAGTGAAATCATATGGTTCTAGACTTTTTCTGTCAGACTTATTTTGCTTAGCATAATAATCTCAAGATCCATCCATGTTGTCACAAATGGCAGTATTTCATCTTTTCTTATGGCCGAGTAGTGTTCCATTGTGAATATACACAACTGTCACCCCAATAAATTTAAAATAAAACCCAGAAAAATAAAACAAGAAGGGTTAGTTAGGATGTGGTTATCGGAACACTTGTACCTGTTGGTGGGAGGAAAATCGTGCAGTGTTATGGAGAACAGTATGAAGTTTCCTCAGAAAAACTATAAATAGAACTACCATATGATCCAGTAATACCACTTCTGGGTATATATCCAAAATAATTCTATAAGTTCTTAAGAAGTAAGATGGATGATTAAGAACACATACTCCAGAACCAGATTGCCTTGATTCAAGTGCTGACTTTCACTCTTTCTGTGTGGCTTTAAAAGCACGACCTTAACCTCTTTGTGCCTCTGTTCTTCACCTGGAGAATGGGGATAAAAATAGTACTTGCTCATGGTGAGAATTAAATGAGTTGATATATGTAAAGAGATTGGAATATGTCTGGCACACAGTAAGTTCTGTTTCGGAATTAGCTATTATTGACCTATCTTCTACTAGTATCACAGGTAAGAATGAGCTGAAAGGTAACTAATCACAATCAAAGAGTGTCCCATATCAGAGTATGGTGCGTTGAATAGTATCCCCCCAAAGTGCATATCCACTGAGAACCTCCGAATGTGATCTTTTTGGAAACAGAGTCTTTGCAGATGTAATCAAGTCAAGATGAGGTCATACTGTACTAAGGTGGAGCCTACTGTAATGATTGATGTCCTTATAAGAAGAGGAAAGGACACACAAAGACACAGAGGAGAAGGCCAAATGAAGACTGAGGCATAGACTGGAGTTATGCTTTTGCAACCCAAGGAACACCCGGGGCCACCAGGTGCTGAAAGAGGCAGGGAAGGACTCTGTTTAGAAGCTCCAGAGAGGATGTGGCCCGGCTGACACCTTAGTTGCATACGTCTATTTTCCAGAACTGCAAAAAAATATATTTCTGTTGTTTTAAGGCACCTAAATTTTGTTATAGCAGTCCTAGGACATTAATGGCCATAGTAAACTCAATCTCCCATCATCCATGGGAGGATACTCAGTTATTTACATGAAATTGGCATGTCATTGCCAAGCAGAATCGGCATTATTTAAAATCACTAAGCCCTACTAGGGACCCTAAACAGAATTTCAGGCGTCTCAGGGTCATCTTCCTGGGTGACCTGTGACATCAGTGAGCTGAGAGAGATCCAGGGCACCTGTTGTGGTCCTCCCCCATCCCCACCCACCCCCATGAGCTTCTTGATGGATTTTTGCTCTAATCGGTCATTGATAACAGGGGCTCATTTTCACGTCCACTCTGCTGCTAGACCATAATGATGATTGATTCAGATAGCAAATGGCCTAAAGTGGCCCTCACAGCCTTGTTATTGCAGATACAATTACCACCAGGCTGAGCTAGCTGCTACAGTGTCTGATAATGGACTCTAATTGGCCAGTGGGGTTTGTAATTCTTTGTTCCCAGACAGAGATCCATTTCTAAACTAGAGAGTAATTCATAAATATTTTTTCTCCTCAGGCATGGGGGAAGGCCAGCTCTAACTGCGTGTTGAAAGGCCGTTCTCTCTAGAGGCCACTGAGGGAGGCTGTGGGCCCAGGCCTGGGGCAGAGCTTCCCAATCCAGGCTGCTCATTTTGTACCAAAGCCTGCTGAGACCCAGGGAGGTAATGTGACTTATCCAAGATCACACAGTTAGATCTTTATGCTCTCTAACACCTGTGTCCTTTGCTCCCTGAGTTGGGGAGTAGCAAAGAGAAGGGTGTTCTTGGCAGCATTTTGGACCTGAGCCACCTTGACTTCTCCTGACTTGAGATAATGGTAAGAATTCTCTTTTTAATGGCATAGTTTGTGTTTCTATTATGTAATAATGTTGGAAGCTCATTGATGAGAGTTTGGAAAATATAGAAAATTTTAAGAAAAAACGTGTTAATCATAATTCTTTCACAAAAAGATGATTACAAGTTAGCATGTTTCATTCACTTATAATTTTTTAATATATGCATATAAATTTTTTATTTTGGACAAAATTGAGATCATAGTATATATACAGTTTTTCCTTCCAAATCAATAGAGGGCTTTTATTGCATCTTTAAAAATCATAAATAGGTCTTAGGAATCATCCGGCAGCCTTCTGTAGACAGACACCTCTTAGACCTTGTTCATCAGTCTACCTTTTTCAGAGACATAGATATCATCCAAAAGTTTTCTTATCCTTGTTTTTAGCTGTTGTGGTTTGCTGAATTTGAGACAAGTTCAATGTTGTTTCTTTCAAGAATTAACTCATCTTTCTGGGCTTGAGATACAGGCAATACCTGGCCTGATCTGAACCATGCAGATATCTTTTTCACCCAAGAAACTTCAGGTGTCAACAAAACCAGTTGTCCTGGATAATGACACTGATGGGGAAGTGAGCATTCACAGACTTCATCTTATAACACAAGCACATATTCAATTTTTTATTTTGTGTTTTTCTGTTTACTGTACTTTTGATATTTTCTCATATCATTAAATGTCATGTTATATTTTTAAAAACATGATTGCATATATTAAACAATGCTGATTTAAAAGATATTAAATATTTTTGGTATTAGACATTTACTTTTTTTCTTTTTTTGTAATTAGAATAACTGTTGTGTTTTAACTTATGCATACATATTCAAGATTACTTCTGATTTTTTAGTAATAAATGCTTACAAGTAGAATTTGGGGTCAAAAAGCATGACTGCTTTTAAGAATCTTAGACAATGCACATTATTAAATTACACGGCTTTTTATCAGAGTAAACACTAAGAATTGGACTTGTCACAGAAAATCTGAGTTCGATTCTCAAGTTCACCACTTAGCTGTATGATCACAGGGAAATTCTTTGTTTCTTGAGCTAATGTCTAAAATAAGAACAATAACTACCTTCTGAGCTAATTATGGGAATTAAATAAAATAAGGATTAAAATGCTTAGTACAATGACTAATACTTGGCAGATACTCAACAAATATTCATTGATGTTGTTATGAATTGTTGCCACCAGTGATAAGCAGAGAACCAGAATCTCCTAGGGAAAGACCAAGAATTTTTATTTTCTAAATAAGTAGCTATTCACATGGGGTGGAAATAGTAAGATCCTTCTGTCTGCAAGCATGTTGGTAAATTCAATGGAAAACCCAAAAGCAAGCTGTTCTTAAGTGCGAAGAAGATAAAGAGGCCCAACTCAAAGGACAAAGTCACACCTGGCATTTTGAGGACGTCCATCTCTTCCTATGGAGAATATGTTGGCAGGTCACACTGCTGTCAGAATATTCGGGTTTATCTAATGCAGCAGTTGACTATGGACAAGTTTGGCTACAAGCTCTCCCAGGGGATAGGGGGAAGAGAAAATCGTTGTGTATGGGTCAAAGGAATAAAGCTTTGATTCTAGACCCTTCCCTAAATTCTCAGGTCCCCAAAGGCCACAGGCTGAAGAAACTTAGAGGAAGTGAGCTAAAATCAAACAAACACAGACTCTGAGTCAGGTGGACTTGGGTACAAATCCAACCTCTGACACTCACTAGCTGTTTGACCTTGAAGAAGTCGCTTGACCTTGACTTCCCTGGTACTATTTCCGGCTCTGTAAAATGATTGTAAATCAACCTACTTAGCAAGGTTTTTATCAAGCCAAAAGAAAATAAATTTAAGATTGAAAGTGGCCAATAAATAGTAACCATTATTACTATTATCATGTAACATTGGACAATCTACTACTTAGTCTTAATATCTTCATTTATAAAAGGCAAAAATAATAATAATTATACTTCACTTACAGTATGGTGATAAGGATTATTGAAAAAAATATATGTGGGAGTATTGAGTAACCTGTGCAGCTCTATGAAAACGTCCGGTTTGGAAGGGAGAGTCCTGAGCCCTGAGCTTGGGAAGATGAAGGACAGAGGCCCGTTAAGGCTCTGAGGGTTTGGGTCTCTCATGTGTCAGCCATTGCCATCTGCCTTCATTTTTGAAACCCAGTTGCTTAGGCATTGCCCTCCAGTCATTGTTTCCTGAGTGACAAGGTTATTCAGATGTTTAGTGTCACAAAACCACACACGTCAGGATCAAAGCTCATCCCACAGAGCCAGTTTGGGATTCTGAAGGTTTTCTCTCCAACAAGGTCCGCGGCTCCTGTGGTCTACTTCCCAGGCAAAGGCCTGATCCTAGCCATCAGTGAGTACTGTGCACAGAAGGTAGGAGTGGGTGGTTTGCAGTGTTCAGCCTTGAACATCAGGACCACCTCCTTCTGGCATTTTGCTGGTTACAGAGCCATTTGGGAGGCTTCAAAGGCTCAGGAAGCAGCAGTGTTTCATACCCAGGATATTGCTCACCCACCTACCTGAAACAATACCGTCTCTGCTCTCCAAAGTGCACCCCCTGCAGCCATCTTACTGTGTGCATGAGATTGTGGCCAGGGCAGGGGTAGGGGCAGGTAATGTATGCGAAACCAATGCCATTAATGGCACAATTCAGAGCTGTTGAAGGTAAACATGAAAAGTTTATGACTCTAGACCAGGGGTGTCCAAACTTTTTTCAACTTTTTTTACCAAGGACCATATACGGTAAAATACTCAAAAAGCCGGGCCACTCACTCGAGGTGAAGTACGTATTGCCTCACCTGGTTTATTTAAGTAAACTAAATATATTTCTGGAATTTGCTGCGGGCCAATTAACAATGGGTTGAGGGCCGCAGTTGGCTCGTGGGCCTCAGTTTTGATACCCCTGCTCTAGAGCAATAGACAAGATCCTGACAGGAAGATCCCCACTCTCTCTTGTGCATTTGCCTTGCATTTGATTCCTGTACAATACTTATATCAAACCCAAATGCACTCAACTCATAATTTGTAGCAGAAATTAATGAAGCCTGCATATATTTAGACTTTACATCATGTGACTCACTATTAAAAATTACCCAATGGCAATACAATTTGTTGATTGGGAGAATGCAAGGTAAGGTATGAAACCATTTATATTTCACAAGGTTTTCTTGGTGATCCGATTACTTACACAGAAAGATATGATTTGATGAAACAGTCATCCTTAAAAGTCACTCAGCAAATATTTATTGAGAATTTGCCATGTGGGTACTGATTGTTGGTGGCCAGAGACTTCTGGGATTGAGAATAGAAATGAGGGAACGGGTGGCTATGAAAGATGATAAGGGGGTAGAAATGAAGGACTTGGTCTCAAAGTGGTGAGGGAGAGGGGGCCTTGGGTTACTCCTAGGTCCTGGCTTGGGCTACTAACTAAGCAGTTAGAGGTGATGTGCCCAGGAGTAGGAAATGCAGAATGAAGAACAGCTTTGCAGGAGCTGTGGAGGGAGGATAGAAAGGAGCCATTTGGTCTTGGTGTCTGAGTCCTTTCTCCTGTGAGGCAGAGCATGGAGAAAGATGGATCAACATCTGTGTACATTTTATCCAACATTATAGAGCAGGAAACCAGAAAAAAGATGTTATATACTTCAACAGTGCCAGGGATCAAATCTAGGAGACAAAGTTTCTCATTGGTTCCTGCATTAGAGTGACCAAGCAGAGAATAGGAACCAAGGCATGGGATGTGTATCAGTATCGTTGCATGATAAACCACTCCAAAACTTTGTGGGTTAAAGCAGCAACAATTTCTTATTTTTCAAGGACCGGTGGCTCAGCTGGACAGTTCCTCTAATTGGGACAAGGCTTGGCTGATGTTAGCTGGACTCATTCATGCATCTGTAGTTACTAGGCAGGTTGGATAGTGACTAGCTGGTCTGAGGAGGCTTCAGCTGGGATAACTCAGCTCTACTCCATGTTGTCTCTCATCTGCCAGAAGGTTGTTCTCACAGCAGCTGTGGGGTTCCAGGAGTGAGCAGAAGAGTGCAAGACTTCTTGAGGCTTAGGCTTGAATTGCGCAGATTGTCATTTCTGCTGCAAAGTAAGTCCCAAAGCCAATCCCGATTCAAGGGGTGAGAGGGTAAACTCCATCTCTTGATGGGAGGAGTTTCAAAGTCACATTACAAAGGCTGAGAGCACAGAGAGAGGTGGAGAATTGGGGCCATTTTTGTAAACAATCAACTCCATATGAAGTCCTGAGACCAGGAAAGCTGAGAAGAGCAGAGATAGAGCAGAAAGAATATTGCCACCCATAGTGGCATCACATAAGTTCCAATGTAGTCTTGTGGGCACGGACCTCGTTCATTTAAAGGGATTGGAACCAAGTGGGCACCTGAATAGAAGTGACATAACGTGGAAGGAAAATTAGCATGACCTTAGAGGAAAGGCCTTTCCCATTTTGTCCTCCAAACACTCCCATGTAGGGGGCACACTGATTTAGATAAAGCTTAGGACACTGTTAAAATAGTACTCACTCAAGGAGAGGCAACTCTTTAGTGCTGTGAACTTGTGAATGAGTTTTGGATCTTTTTTTTTGTGAGTGCCTGTTGTCAGTAAAAAACAAGAAGGCAGTTGGCATTGGGGAGCTAAGAATAAAGGTAAAGGCTCACCCCATCATTGTTTTGCAAGGAAGCTCATATTTCTTATGTGGAGCTAATAGAATTATCATATGCTGTTTTGTACAGCTGTCCCCCTTTATCCACAGAGGATACTTTCCAAGACCCCCAATGGATGCCTGAGACTGTGGATAGTAATGAACCCTATATATATTATGTTTTTTCCTATATACGTATCTTTTAACATAAAGGAAGCACTTTACAGCTTCTCTTTGGCATATCCATATTGCAAGCAGCACTACTCTTGCACTTGAGTAAAATAAGGGGTACTTGAACAAAGCACTGCAACACCATGGACGTTGATCTGCTAACTGTAATGGTGGTTATTAAGTGACTGATGGGCAGGGAACATGTACAGCATGGAGATGTTGGACAAAGGGATGGCTCACATATCAGGCGGGATGGAGTGGCACAGCTCATGATTTGACTACGCTACTCAGAAGGGTGCACAATTTAAAATTTACCAATTGTTTGTTTCTGGAATTTCCCATTGAATATTATCAGATAGCAGTAGACCATGGGTAACTGAAACCCCAAAAAGCAAAACCACAGGTAAGGGAGGGACTCCTATATCTGCACTCTGAACAGCTGAATCTGAATTAGCAATGTTGTACAACACCCAGAAAAACCAAGGATTGTCCAAGGAAGGACTAATAGGAGTGAAGAGTTAGCAACCCAAGAGAGACTCTTGTTATTTCCAAATTAGCCAGAACTTACCAGAATGTTCTGTTGTCCTCTGGTTATTGCATAACAGCATTATAGAAATTGCATAGAATCCAGGACATGAAGGTTGGAGTGAAAGTGGAGAAAAAGGCTCATAAGGAAAGAAGCAAGGATTTAAGCAACTCAACTAAAAGAAGAAAGGACTAGAGAGAGGCCAGTGTTCTGATTTGTGGTATTAAAAAGGCATTCATGATGATAAAATGGGCACCATCTCATCTGAGGAAAATAAGAGGAATAGAGAGTGGAACTGCAACACACGATGGTAAGGTTAGCCTTGAAGGAAGAACTCACTGAATGACATTTCTTAAATACTACAGGATTAGCTCTTAGGAGGAGAAACTAAGTTGACTGTAAGAGTAAGTATAGTAAGTCACTATTAATGTTGCCTAATATGAATGTTACTTGTGGATCTACTGTGTAAATAACTGAATTTTCTTCCATGGAAAGTCTTTCAAATGAGATAACTGCTCTGGAGTGAAGGGTCGAGAGTAGGATTTACTCTCCTCTTGGATTTTTTCCAAGTCCTCTAGGTTGAATACCAACATGTTTGTGTGGGTCCCCAGGGTTTTTAAACTGTGGTGTGTCATCCCTTTGTTAATCCTCCTTAGTTTTAATCTTGAGGATTTCCTCCCTGCTTTGCAGGCCAGGCACAAGTTATCTCAACCATGGTATTCATTTGGTTTGTAAGCTCTTTCTTCTTTGATGAGGACGGAAGGGACGTGGGCTTCTAGCCATGGCCATGAAAAAACAATGTACATGTCTGTCTCTGGAGCTCTCCACCGGAATGTGGCATTGGTCCTGAAGCCCAGATCACATCTTCTGTGTGACTTTGCTCCTCACACACCACTTTGTCTAGATGGCATTAGTCAGCTGTGTCAGGAGCAGTGATATTTGGGGTCATTGGCTTGAGGGAGGTCTGACCGAGATGCCCTGAGTTACATGCAAGTGCTGGCAGTAAAATCTGATGCAAGCAGGAAATATGACTCAGTTTTCTTATTTATAAGACAAATTGGGGTCCGTGCTTGATAGAGTTGGGGGGGGCACACAAGCCAGTTAGAAAAATGAAGAGCAAATATGTGTCAACTATGAAATTTTAGCCGGATGAGAGGGAGTGTGAGGCTGAGGCTGAATCAGGTCAATAGAGACAAACTAAATCAAATGCCACCCATTACCTTGACCCCCATGGGAAAGAGGGTCTTAATATGAAGGAGGTTGTAAACAGACAGCCTGGTGTTCGAAGGCAAGGAGGAGAAGCCCCAATGACCCGTGAGCAGGACCTCTGCGACGATGTTGCTTGGCTGTCTGAAGTGACTGATGCAGCAGGGAGTTACAGCTGACCCGAGTGCTAAATATTTGTCACCCAGAGCTCTCTTGGGAGTGCAGTGCGACCTGTGCCCGTTTCCCCAAGCAAAGCAGCAGCTTTTCTGTTTGATTAGACGAGAAGTCAAAAATAAGGAGACACATTTTTTTCTTCTCTGAATTCCCAGTGCGTCTTTTGGTACTTTGAGATTATTTACAGGGCTTGAGTACGTAAAATACAAAACAAAACAAAACAAAAACCAAAAAATCTTCCGTTTATTTGACATCATCTTTTTCAGAGTGTATGTGGGAGGGGATGAGAGTGGGGGCCAAGTGAAAAGTCATTGAATGGGCTCAATTTCCCAGAGCTGTACAGTCTCTCTTGACCTTGATACCTGCACCAAAGCACCTACAAAGGTGCTTAAACCACTCGAGGATTGGTTTATCTGTTAGGTTCCCAGATGACGTGATGTTTATTAATGGATGATAAATGCAATAGTATTGTAGGTTGCACAAGATGTTTTCTCAGCGCTGATGGTTGCCTGCTTGGGTTGATTTGAACAATACAGAGAAAAGGTAAATTCTACACCTTAAATGTTTGTCACTGATGAATATTTTCATTTGAGCTAGTTCATTAGATCCTTTGCAATAATTTGTCAGTGATAATACCTAACATGTATATATGGCTTTGAAGTCTGTAATTTTTTCAACTTCCTATGAGCTTGGGATTAGTATCCTCAGCAGAATCTAAGAAAGCTCAATTGATTTGCATAAATTCACATAGGTGAGCAATGGTAGACGTGGGTTTTTGATGGAGACTTTCTTAATTCTAAGTTCACAGTTCTTTATTCTATGCCCTCCCCAGCTACAAAGAAATGTTGAAAGAGGCAAGGGAAGGATCCCAAATCAGCAAGTATTGTAGGTCAGAGTTCACAAAGGAATGGAAGTGGGGTAGACCTAAAAGCAGATTTTGCCTCTTTCACTATTTTTGCCCCCACCAAGCATTGCACAATGGGCTGGTTACATACCTCTGTCATTCTGGAAGAGGAAGCTTTTGCAGGGTTCATTCACTGTATGATTGTATTGAGCATGTACTACTTGCCAAGCCTTGATTTCATCACTGAGGGTAGATTGGGGAGGAAGGCCGATAAAATCCTTGCTTTTATGTAGCTCTGGTTTTGGAGATGTAGAAGAGGAAAATGTCACCAACCCTTATGGCTTAACTGCCTACGCCTAACTCTGGTCTACAGCCTTCTTCACCAGATAATGCCAAGGCTGAATAGCAAAGTTGCCACAATAAGTTTGAATTCCTAATTTTCTACTCAGTTTTCTTTATACTAAAATATGACGTCATAATAACTTATTGGTTTCTTGGAAAAATTAAGCAAGATAATGTAGGTGATACAGTCAATGTAGTGGCTGACATACAGTGAGTGTTCAGTAAATGTCTCTTGCTGTTATTATTATTATTATTTTCATGTATGATTCCCAGCACAGCAGCATCAGGCTTCCCCCAGGGAAAATGCAAAGATAAGAGATAAAAAGACAATGGTGTTGAGTGCATCTGCTGAATTATCAAATACAAAGGACAAACTTTGCGTTGAACTCTCCTCCCGAGATGTGGGCACGTCTTGCTGCATCAGAGGCCGCTCTGTCTGTGTGGTGATATTGGCTCATCAGACATGGGGGAGGAAGCAACGTGACCCAGAGTAACCATGGTGTACGTCCATTTACTACTCAGGAAAGCTTTGTGAGAACGCATATGGCATGCTCAGCAGCGTGCTGGCTGTTGGAGGTTAAAAAGTGACTGGAGCACTTTTCCAGCCTTCAGTTATGCAGCTATGAAGTATCTCCTAGTTCTTTCAAATAAATGTGCAAAGCAAGGAGGATTGTGCAGTGAGTGCCTGGAGCTCAGTGGCTTTAATAATAGACTTAAACCAGGATCAAAGGCTCCCTGTTCTCTAGTGGCAGAGCCTGCACCCAAACTGACTTCCCGTAGAACTCTGTCCCTGCTTGCCCATGCAGCAGCCCGAATCCAACACCTTACAAGGTGTCCAGGTGTGTCAGCTGATGTGAGCAGACAGCTTCACCTCCAGCTGGAACTTCTAGGCAGATGTCTGGGGCCAACGTCCAGTCTGGTGTTTTCTCACCCCAGGCTGTTTTGGGCTCGCCCTCCTCTAAGGAGGTGGTAGAGCAGTGTCCCTTCCCTAGAGAACAGTCAGGAGGATGGCCATCAGCATCAGCACAGCCGTCCCTGGGATGAGGAGAGAATGGGAACTGTGTGCCTCTTCTTGCTGACCTTGGCATCTACATTCTCCCCATAAAGCCTGTTCAACAACCCTGGTGGTATTTTCCTTTACTCTTCACTTCATTACTTCTCACTAGGTAGAATTTGTGTAAGTGGAAGTCCAAGTGAATATTAAAAAGTATGTATGTGAATTTGGAATAAGAAGCCATTTAAACTCCCTAGCATTCTAAGTTCAGCAGCTCCTCATACGGTACCATAGGATTGAAGATGATAAAAGGAAAGTAGGAAAGTAGTAAATTCAGGGAAAGAATGTGAAACTATTCCAGTCCTACTTTTCAGCTTAAATAAATGCAGGGTTGGTCCTTTAAAGACACTGTTGTAGCGTGGACTGTGTCTCACTCTTAGGCAAGTTTGCCTCCTTCTTATACTAACTCTTTGCGCTGAATTTGTTTTGTTTTCCCACTCTGGATTTTTACCAAAATTATCTTCACTGGTCGATTTTCATTACTCTCAAACGATGCCACAAGTGTATGTTTGATTTCTTGATTTCCTTAGTGTATAAGCACCTGAAGGCCAAGATCTATGTCTTATTTATTCTGTATCTCTTAAGAGTAAATATTTAATAACTGATTATTTCTTTTTTAACTGTATTTTTATGATTAGGATAAAAAGATTTTCTTTGGATATGTCCAAACTAATAGTTTAGTTCATGGTACAAAAATATAAGTAAAGCCAAGATTTATGTTTTTTTATCCACTTGTTCCCAAAACTAATTTGTTAAAGTATAAATATGAAGCATTAGCTATTTTGTGGTCTGGTATTTTTAGAGAAGCAACAAAGTTTCTATTTTTTGGTTGATGTCTACATTGCCTCAGCCTCGTTGTGTTTCATGAATCAGTTTTTGGGATTCTCATTTGGTGGAGCTGATCATATGCTTCCTCTGTAACTATGATGATAAAGGATACCTAATATACTCACACTTCCTACTGCATTTGATTAGAGGCGGTTTTAAATTAGGGACAGACATCAATGATAAAGGAAATAGCTATGATCTTTATCTCTTCTCAAGTTTGTGTGAGGACAAGTAGGGGGAAACCTCTCTGATTTTTGGCTAGTGTCCATTAGCCTTTCAAAGTATGTTTGAAACTCAGGTTGTACTTTGGTTAAGCAGACAGGCTCATTAAATGCTTGCACATGGTACTACCTCTAAGTGAAACAAAAAGCCAACACTAAATAAATAAATAGTCTAGAAATAGAATTGTACCACAAAACACTTCACCAGCATAGCTTTAAAAATGAATATTTTAACTATAAAGAATCAACTTATTCAACCTTAAGGGCTTTAAATGACATTTTGGAATCGAATATTACTCGTTCAGTTACTCAGGGATTCCCCTGCCCCCCGAATCAATTTGATTCAACTGAAAAAATTTTCTAAACTTATTTTGATTGTCTTTTTTTGCATCAACTAGTTTTTAGTATCCGAACCATTGTCTTTATGTATATTCATTGGCAGGCCAATGTAAAAAAAATGGTGTTGAACTGCTGAGACAGCATAAGGGGAAGAAGAAGGAGGAGAAAAACTGAAAGGGAAGGAGAGAGGAAAAGGAGAAAGGGGAGAGAGAGTTGGTAAGAGAGGGATCCTACTTGGAGGAAGGACAGGAGAGAAAGGCTAGTATGGGAAAATTTCTCACAGTCTGCAGGAACAGGGCAATTATATCAAAACTGGCTCTAACAAGTAGTTTAGGGGCTCTTTGTTAGAAAGATGAGCCTGTATTTTTGTGAACAGAGGTCAGACTCCCTTCCTGCGCAGCCACTGGGCAGATTTTGCAGGCAGTGGCCCCCTCTGGAGCACTGCTCCACCCATACTGCTCGTGTTCCTTTCCCGTTTTCTTGCACAGTGGCCTCCACACGCTTTCTCTCCTGACAGCTAGCATAGGTGTCTGAGGACCACAGCTGTGCTCAGAGTTTGAGAACACCTTCAACTTTGCTCCATCTGCACACTCTGAAAGCTGGAAGTGCCTGGGCACTTACACCCCTCCCCCAACCCCCAGGCTGGCCCTTGGCTGTCACTGATGTGTGCAGCTGTATCATCACCCCACCTGTCTAGGCCCTGAACTCAGGTGCGGTTGCATTGTCTCTACAGCTCCCCCTGCAGGACCGAGCCAGATTTACCCTCTGTGGCACATCCTTCCACTTTTTCCACTTCCCCATGCCTCTGCTGTCTATCCTAAATATACTCCCTAATAAACCTTATTAAACTTCATCTGGGGGTTTGTTTCGGGGATCTTCACCTAAGACAGCACCCAGTTACCTAAAAGTCCAGATTATTCCAAGACCATTAAAGAGTTAGTTGTTTCATTGTTTAATCCTCAGGGGTGACCCAGCAGTGTGGAAGATTTACTCTATGTGAATCTGCACTTACAGAAGACATTCCCCTAATACACAGTCTCCCTCTGTCACAGTTTTCTCTTGAAGCACTTGGCTTCTTCTGGAATACACGAGCATCTGTCCTGACACAGATGAACCCCATCCTTGGAGACTCTGCTCTCACAGCCTCCCTCCTCCTCCCAGGCTCTGCCGTGGTTGCAGAAGCTCCGCTCCATCTGGAAGTCTGACAGGCGTTTTCCTCCATAGCTTGGAGTTATTGCTGGGTATGTTTGGGAGTTGGCTCAGTTTTAACAATCAGCCCATCAACCCCTCACTGTCTGCCAGTGTCACCTTTGCCTGGGTGGGTTAGAAGCCACAAGGAACAGAAGGCAGACATCTTCACTCATAGCCCTGGTTTTAACAGACATTATCAGCCAACCCAAGACAGTTAGAACTAGAGTCAGAACTAGGGGGTGTGTACGAAAATAGCACCAGTTTTGACAATTTTGAGGGAGACAGCAAAGGTGGCACATTCTGGTGTCATGTGATCCCATAATTGTGCTATGAAGTCACTGTGGCTTTATTAAATCTGTTCGTAGGATTCTCATTTAGAGGGGACCATTTTTCCCTTATTCTGAAATACTATGAAAACTGTGTCTGAGTCTACTCGTTTATTCTCCCACTTGTAGAAAAACAGGACAGGAAATAACTCCCTTTTTCAAAGTTAGAAAATTGGAAGTGATAATGACTATTTATTCACATGAATTGTTCCATGTGAAACCAGATTGAGAAAAGCTCTCTGCTGATGGGCCCACGGAGCAGACAGCAAAATCCAGACGTTTCTGTGACGGATCTCATCAGGAGGTCAATTTGGGGCCCATGGCAGAGATAGGGCAGGCTCCTTTTTGAAAAACCCTGTAGTGAATATTTGTTGAATACTTGCAGAATGCCCAGTAATGTACAGACAGGTGCCGGTGATGGTGGGGTAAGTTACAATGACATTTTTGCCCTTCAGGAATTCTGCTGCAAAAATATTATGTTATATTGTAAAAATATGTTAATTTTGACATTGCTGATCCAGAGATTTTATCGCAAATAATAGTGACATGAGAAATCTCCCTCAGATGGAAAACTTGAGATTTTTTATTTAAGTCACTGCATAATTGTTAAAGGCTGTCTGACTGTGCCAGTGATCCCAAGTCAATGGACAGCTGCTTCCTTCTCATCCTACTTCAGGAAAATTGCAATAAATCACGATTTTATGGGAGCTGTTGCTCATTGTGTCTTTTCTATATCTCTTATTTCTTGAAAGCTTTTTGTGGGAAAGTTAGCTTTAAAAAGACTTAAATTTAATTATTTGGGTAATACATTAATGAAAGTAAACATTACTGACAGGGCTAATAAACTGGAACATGTAACAATTATATTTTTTCCCTAAGTGTCATTTTTGTTACATAATTATTATTGCAAAAACCATTAAGCTTGTTTTTTTTTAAAAAAATGAAACAACATAAAAGTAAAAAGTACACCTCTCCCTCAAACTCCACTTCCTAGATTTGACCTCAGCAGCAATCTACATATTTAAGTGAAAATTAAAATGGAAATATTATTTGAGGCACTGAGATAAGAGATTCCCAAGGAAGGGAGAATCAGTCCAAAGGAGATGGCCAGATAACAGTTATAGAACTCATGTACCTTTACTCACCTTATATAAAGGGTTGGTGTTTTGGAGTTAAATAAGGAGATTTGGGGAGAAAATTTTTGGAAAGTACTGTTGGGATATTGTTGTTTCCCTTCCAAAGTAGGTGTGTTTCCCATTTACCTTATACTCATATAGGGGTTTTAAGGAGACCACTTAGAACTTTAAGGCACCCTTGAAGTTTGGGGGTTTTCTGGGCCAGAATCTGAGACCAACCAAAAAAAAAAAATCTAAACGATGGGAGATTGATTGGCCTGAAGTTCTGAGTGAAGGGGAGACTATTCTAGTGGGAATGATCTATCCTTCCAGAGTTGCAGGAGCTAAGCATAGGCGAGTTTTCCCATGGGCTAGATATAGGCCAGATGAGAAGGAAAAAACCAATGTGGGGTCAACTCCAGTCCATTTAAAGGTGCCAGTTCAACAGCAAGAGACCAGAAGTGAATAGCCAGACTGCAGAGGCTGAGGAAGGAGCGTCGAATGATGAGAAAGAACAAACGTGTGTGCTGGTGAATTAGTAGAAGTATGGAAGAAATCTCTCCAGGGATAGTTGAAAGGGTCTCTGAAGAACCCATGAAAATGCCCACAAGGCAAAAAAAATCAGCTTCTTCTTTTGTCAAGATGAGAAAACTCTGCCTCATCTCACTACCACATAAATGGAGAACCTTCTTGCTCTCTTTTTCGTTTGCTTCCCTCAGGGTCTCATACCTTGAGGGTCAAGAGCTAAGGGATTGGAAGAAGAAGCCAGACAACCAGCCCTTCCCAAAAATGATTTCCTACCTGCCATGACTTGAGCTGGGAAGAAGAAAAGAAATCTCAAACTGAAATCAAGTTTGGAGTGCTGATTAGTAGGTGGATATTACACTATTACTAAGCTGAGACTCTTTTCTGTGACTTAAAATGACTGTAGGAATTTTTATTATATGAAAGTAATCAGAAATATTACACCCTGTCTAAGTTTGTATTCAGGGTCAAAAGAAGAACGACTAACCACACTAAATAAACATCAGGGGTTAGAGTATAGGTTGAGTCCTGCTTGATTCACATGAGAGTTATATAAATGCATATATGAAATCATAGACACACATATACATGTCTTGATATCATAGTTCCCAATATACATGCTCAAGGATTAAGGATTTATTGGCATCTACTGTAAGAACAGCAGTGGCCTCGATTTACCCCGCTGAGAGCAGCATGAGATTACAAGAAACAAGTAAATGGACACCTAAATAAATGCAAGAAACCATCTTGGAATAGAATGTCATCATATTAATTGTGCTCATGTGTTCAGTCACCTTATTATTCAGAATAATTAACAAAAGGCTAATCTTAAAATCTCAGTAACATAGCCAATAAGCTTATTTTGTGTCACATCACCATCTGATACTGGTGGAGAGCTCATCAGCCGTGTAGCTAGTGGTCTCCATGTTCCCCTTGGCAGGGAAAGAGAAAAAGGTAAGGTCCTATTGGCCAGAACACAGTTACGTGGTCCCAACCTAACTGCAAGCAGGGGTGGAAAATGTAGAGAGTGCATAGGTATTTGTGAGCCCTGACCATCTGCTATAGTCATTTACCATATATTCATCAATGTTTATTGAGTAACTACTATATATAAATCAGATACTTTTTGGTAGGGCAAACTCACAACCTTTAGATTTAGAATCAGACATGTCTGGGCATAAATTCCTACCACTTACTGGGTATTAATAATTACCTAGTTTGTAGCTCTCTCTGAGTCTTATTTTCACACCTGTAAAATAAAAATAATTATATGCAACTCCATAGAATTGTTATAAGTAGTAAATGATATAAATCTTTAAAGATCTTGGTACAATAGTAATATGAATAATTCTGGTTACCTTCCACCATTTTGCATGACAGTATTCTGTAAGATAATAAAGATTTCTAAGTAATGATTCCCATTCTCAAAGAGCTTGCAACTTCAGAGACATCAGCAATGCAAGTACTCAAATACTTAAAAGACATTATGAAAGAGCTGTAGGGTTGATATAAATGAGAAGTTCAGTGAATTCAAAGGAAGAACAGTCACTTCTGCCACTGAAGACATCCTGGGAGAGTTGTATTTGAGCTTGGTTTTGAAGAATGAGTGGTTTTGAAGGTGAGACAGGAGGTTCTGGAAATTACGTGTGGACAGAATGATTTAAGTAAAAGTGCAAAGTCAAAAAATTTATGATTATTTGGGAGATGAAAAATAAGACAGTTTTGGCTGCAAAGTGGAGTTTAAAATAGGGGACTGATGAGAAATAGGCTGAAAAAGTAGGCAAGGTGTATGGATTATGGAGGGTCTCCAATGTTAGCTGAAGGAGCTTGAACTTGATCCTGTAGATAATGGGAAATCAATACAAAGTATCAAGGAGTGGAAGCATACTATCAAAGTAATGTGTGTATAAAAAAAGATACAGCATGATGACAAATAAATAACCAAGTCTCCTCCCCCCCACACCACCTTGTCTAACAGGGAGGAGAATCAAGAGAGAAGCAGAATACTTAACCCAACATTGATAACTTACAGGTGAGAGAATTGAGATCAGAGAAATTAAACGACGAGCTTGAGGTATTTAATGAAGGAGGAATGGATACAAGATGTCTGATGTTACCATATTGATGCTGTCACTTTCGTGACTTCTTCTTAATACCTGTTAATATGCTGATAGCCCAGAGCAGCTTGGAATCCTCAGGATTCCCAGTCTTCCCTCTGGATGCCCTTGATATGCTAGTGACTTAGATTTCTAACATTCCCAGAAATGATTATATTCTAATCCATTCAGTGTACGTTTGTTGATTACCTGGTGTACGTCAGGCACTGTGTGTGGTGCTGTGTGGGCACTACAAAAATGACGTAGTGAGATTCTTGCCCTCAAGTATATGGAAAGCATTAAGTAATAACTTAGACAGAGCATTTAGAAATTCAAAGAAGGAGAAGATATTTTAGCTGGGGTTTCTGAAGAGGAAACTTAAGGCAAGAAATGAACTGAAGATGGAATGAATCTCTAAAGTTGGATATTCATGCACTGTGAAAACTGGCAGTCGGGAGAAATCTGACACTCTTCATATCACTCCAGTAAGGGTTTGTCTGCTTCACCTGTCTGTGTATGCAACCCTGGTCTTCAGTGTGCATATGCATGGAGGATTGTAAGTGTATGTGGAAAATGTCTGTATAAACACACATCTTCTCCCTAATAATTATAAACTTTTTGTAGCGGAAATTTGTTCTTTTTTTCCCTTGGTTGTCCATCATCTAATTCCCTCCCTTCTTGACCTTCTACTCAGGGAATATTTAATACAGGACTTCAAGAAGAATTTTTCATTATATCTTGGAAACGTATCCATGACCATTTGTCTGTCCTTATTTTAAGGTCAGATAAACCATTCAGTAGAGTCCCAAAGGTGGGGTGGTGAGAGCAGTCCAGTCCATGTGGCAGGCTACAAGGGAGAGCACTGTCTACAGAAAGTTTAAAAACAATAGCAATGTGAGGACAGAGCCAGGAGTGCAGTTTCCAGGCTCTCGGTCTCACGTTGAAAGGTGCTGGCTCAGGTAGTAAATGGCCATCAACTGTGACTGGATGGCCATCAGCTGCGGCTAGTTGGCCGTCAGCTGTAACCAGTGAGCCATTGGCCACTAATATAACTGCCGTGGCTACGCTAGCAGAAAAATGGTGGCTAGCAAGAAGATGGTGGCTGGCAAGTGCGGATTGCAGTTAGCACGGCAGATTACAGCTAGCGAGGGGAGTCGGTCAGTTGGCAGAAAAGCAGACAGCAGGTCGCACGTTGTGTAAATCCAGTCTCCAGTGAAACGATAGTGGTGTGACTCCACTACCTGTGGCTCCGTGGGTGTTCCTTTTTGGCCTCACCATATCCTGTGTTCTTATGTGGGGAGCGGGACCAGAGATCCCGCCTGTCACCCCGCACGATAAGCAAACCCAGTGAAAAGTTAGTCTCCTTATCCCTCTGCAACTCCTCTCAGCCTAAGTTCTAACAATTGCTTGCACCAGGACCAACTGTTCCCCTTGCCCCACTCTGGACAGCTGGTGGTTGGAGTCAGAGAACCATTCCAACCACTTCCTCCCCGCCCCCCACTCCATCTTCCTTGATGGAAGGGAGGACTGGGGAGGAGAGGAGCCTGGTTTGGGAAGGGCAGTGTTTGGGAGGGAGCATTATTTTTTCCAATCATCACTCATTTGGGAGGAAACAAAAGGCTTCCCAAAGCCAAAGGAGAACCCTTCATCTCCATAGGCTTTCCCTAGCCCTCTCCCAAGGCAATCTACATAGCCAGCCAACTTTCTGGTCTGCTCCTAGTGACTAGAATCAGAGAAAATCACATAATTGGGGAGAGATGGCATGGTGTGGCATTGCCAGGCAAAGTGCAGCCAGTTCTTCCCTTCTGCAAATTTACCAGTTTCCAAGAGGCATGGTGGCTGCAGACCAAGAGGTGTCCACAGAGAGATTGGACAGGGGCTGCCATCTTGCCAGGACTGTTAGTACATGAGGGGGAGGGAAGTGGGCAGGTGAGGCAGTGGGGAGGCCAAACTGTTTGTTCCCACCAGCTTCTCGGGTAGTTAGAAAATATAGCCCTGTGTTCAGGAGTGAGCACTTTATTTGGAGCTCTGCCACCTGATCACAAGGACACACACATGACCATAATAATACCCAGTTAGGTCCAGGGCACACTGATCTCCTCCCTGCCTCCTAGAGGGGGTGGGACCCTTGAATCACAAAAGAGATTCAAGTTTTAAATAAATAAAACAGACTGAGAAGTTCAATCTGTTTTTCCCATTTAAGTGAACTCCAGGTGTAGGCATGCAATTTGAGCTTGGCCAGGCAGGTAACCCATCCTGGCACTTTGAATTTCAATGAATAACAGGAGCACATGGATTGGTTACAGTGAAGGGGCATATTCAGTGTCCCTGCTATGGGACCTTGACTGTGGTTACTGCTACTGAGACCATGGAGCTCCCTTGGCCTCTGCCCATTTTCCAAGCCTGTTTACCTTTCCCAATATCCTAGGATACCGGAAGTGGGTTTCCACAGCTGACAGTCATGGGTCCTGATGGAATCATTAGCTGCTGGATCTTGCCATGTACTTCTTTCCATAGCTTTACAATAGCACTGGACACATAAAATTCTGGGCACAATAGTAAGTATGTAATTTTTTTTCTTTATAAGATGTAAACATTCCCAGATAATGTTCAACAATGTGTTAGCATTTCTGCCATTGATTCCTTGGCTTTTGTAACCCTTACTCTCAGGTTCTCCATCTTGTTCTGTGGCTGCTTTTTTCCTGTCTTCTTTGGCAACTACTTCTCTGCCTGACTTTAAAATGATGGAGTTCCTTAGGCTCAGCTCTGGACTCCCTTTGCATGCTCTTTTCTCTCCCCAGGAGATTTCTTCCCTCTCCTATATTTAAAAAATAATCTGTAACAGGCAGGTATGTTAAACAAAACAAAACAAAACATCTCACTGAGCAAATTTAAACTCATCTTTCTAATTTACAACTCGAATTAGAGCTGATTAGTTGAGACTCCTCACTTCCAGATTAGGGATATTTAAATATATTCCCTTTGAGGAGCCACCGTCTCTTGATAGCTTAAGAACATAAGCAATCCAAAATGGTGCTATGGGGGGGGATGACTCCATTTTACACTGGAAAACCTGGAATCTCGTCATCCTCATCAGTACTGTTGCTTCTTGCTGCCATAACACATGCTACCCAGGAGGGCAGATGTCACTGCTAACCCAGAGCCCGAGGAGATTTCCACAGACAGCATTCCCTTCCTCAGTTCCAGGTGTGGCCAGTGTGCTTCTTGTTTGTGAGTCTCAGATCTCAAGTTTTGCTTTTCCCCAGAGCCCCAGCCACTGGAGGACTGTGTCAGAGTCTGCAGAACTCACTCTGTGGAGATCGAGAATCATTGTTCTCGTCTCCGCTATGAATCTATCAGCTCAGGTCAGCCAGTGCCATCTATCCTGTCCTTCAACACCAAGGTCTCAGGAAGCCCATTTCCCCCATAATGGGTTCTAATATCCTCCCAGAACCCAAGTGTAGCAATAAAGAATCCCCATTGCTTTCCCTAACACTGCATCCCGATGAGATCCAAAAGCCACCCTCCACTATTTGAACTGAGAGTGCTCTTTTGGTGACTTGCCCTCTGAAGGCAGACAAGGTGGTATTTCAAGCTCTATTCATTAGAGTGGTAACCGTCAGAAAAATTGTGTTTGCCATGACCCACAGTAAAACACATATTTTATAAAAAGAAAGATTCAGGAAATGTTCCAGATTAAAAGAGATGAAAGAGACACACAACAGATGAATGCAACACATGATCTCAGATCTTTTTAGCTACAAAAGACATTATTGGAACAATTGTCAAAAATCTCAACATGGCATGTAGATAAGATGATAGTAGATAATAGTACCATTTCAATGTTAATTGCCTGGCTTTGATAATTACACTGTGGTTATATAACATAATTACTATTTAAGACATAAATACAGATATAAGGGTAAAAGGGCATTATGTCTACAATGTCATAAATATATATACACAGAGAGAGAGAAGAGAGAATGCAGCAAATGTTAAATTTTGGGGAATCTGGGTAAAGGATAAATGGTATCTGAGAATTCTTTGACTTTTCCTGCATATTTTCTTTAAATCTAAAATTATGTCAAAATAAATATAATAAAAATAGATTTTACACCACAACTCAGTGAATGTACATATACATATGTGTCCACATGTTTATTTATTCAATTAACATTTAGCAAGTGTTCACCATATACCATTCTAGGCAGGCAATGGATATACACAGTGACCAAAACAGACAAAAATGTCTTTCCAAGGAGCTTTTATACACAAACACACACATACACACACACACGTATATATCTATCTATGCTAATGTATGCATGTGTGTATGTGTGTGTTTATATTTACATATGCATACACAAAATGGGAGCAAAATTTTATTTAAATTATACTTATTACTAGTGGTACATCATGTTTTTAAATTTTCATCTCATTTTAAAAATGAAGCCAATGAGGTGAAAAAAATACTGATTTCATAAACCATTAAGGGATTATAATCATCGATTTACAAAACATAGCACTAGATTAAAGAAATAAAAGCAACAGCCCAAATCACCTCAAATTTAAGTTTTCATCAATAGCATCTCACAACACAAATTTGAGAATCCAACCTAAACCTATTTTCTGATCCCTATTTCTTTATTTCCAACTGCAAACTTGCCATAGCCTCAGCCATTTCAGACTTTCTCAGTCCAAAATTAAACTCTTGATCTTTCCCTTAAGACTGTTCTTCCTTCCTCCACTGTTTCCCATTTCAGGAAATCGCACCTCAACCCACCCATTGCTCATCTTAGAAAGACTGGAGTCATCTTTAACACCTCCCTTTTCTTCACTTCCTATAATGATCAGTAACCAACCTCTGTTGATTTTCTATCCTAAATATAGTTCAAATTCATTTTTTTCTTTTTGTCTGACACTTTTAGTCTAAATTCACCAACATCTTTAACCTATATTATTGTAATAGTTTCCCACTTGGTTTTTCTATTTACAATATTTTTCCACTTCAATCTTTCATATGACAGTCAAAGTGATCTTTTAAATCATAGGCAAGTATGCCATAACTTTTCTGATCTTCCTAGTACTTGTCGTAGAGAGAGACTAACACATTCTTAGCAGCTTATTAAATAAGATTATGTTTGACCATGAAGGACAAAAAACCTAAAATAACAGTGGATTAACAAGCTAGAAATTTCTTCTCTATAACAATTAGAGAAATAAGAGGTAGGCAGAGTAGGGCTGATTTGGTATAACATGATATCCAAGACCTGGACACTTTCGATTTTGTTCTGGTATTTTCAATATGCAGTTTTCACTCATGGTCAAAATGGCTGCCTAATGGCCAGTCATCATATCCATCTTCCTGCTATCTAGAAGGAAAAAGTGAAAAAGACACTCTCTCCCTTAAGAGACCATTCTGCTCACCTTGCTTTGTCCTTAAGTTTATAACACAACCACATCTAGTTGCAGAGAAGGTAGGATATAGAGTCTTTTATCCAAGTAGACAATGTCCAGCTAAAAAATGGATATTAATAATTGGGTATTCATTAGGAAAATTTTGAAAATGAATGTTAGGGAACCACTACCTAGCATTTAAGGTCCAGTAAAAGTTGGCCTTCCCATTTCCTTCTTGCTCGTCATCTCTAACCACACTGGGCTTCTGCCTTCAGTGAGCAAACATTCTATCTCTGGATCTTAGTTGCTGTCTTCCTGAAATGCTTTCATGCCTGTCCCCTTGGAAAGAACTTCTTTGACCTAAGAGACAAGGTGATAATTGCTTTCTCAACTGCTTAAACATTTCATTTATAGCATTAATTCATTTATATGTTTATGTAAGCTTTTGATGAATATTGTTGTACTGTGTTTGAAATACTCCAGCATGAGCAGTGAAGCACGTGTGTATAAATAGGTTAAATGTAACTTGTATCAATAATTTAGAGCTGGCCAATAAACTTATAAAGTAAGCAAGTTAAACTAATCTATATCACATAATCTATATTATGTAAGGAATGATAGAAGTGATAAAATTTGGTATGTTCAAAATACATGACTTTTTGGGAGGAAGATGGCTGACCCACTGCCCTTGTATGAGTAAGTTGAAAAAAGCTGGTAAGTCCATTATTCTATTCTAATGGTACTTACTGTCCGGAGCCCACCTAGTACAAAGCAGGCATTCATTTGTTGACTGAATAAGTAAATCAATTAACTGAGCATTCACTGTGGGGTTATCTAATGATTAGAATAAAACTAAAAACCAAATTTAGAGAGAAAAATCAATATTTTTTGCTGTATGTTTGAATTACTTTGCTGTCAAGTAGAAATAAGGCAAGCATTCATTTTTTTCACTTATTATTAATACCTTTATTAATATACAACTCATATAACATGAAATTCATCCACTTAAAGTATATAATTCAGCGGATTTTAGTATATTCACAGAGTTGTGTAACCACCACCACAATATAATTTAGAACAATCTGATCATCCCCAAGTGAATTCCCATACATGTTAGTAGTCCCTCCCCATCCTCTTGCTATTTATTTCTGTTCCTATAGCTTTGCCCATTTCATGTAAATAACTGACTTCTTTCACTTAGCATAATGGTTTCAAAGTTTATTCACATTGTAGCATATATCAGTACTTCATTCTTTTTTTTTTTATTGCAAATATCATTCCATTGTTTGGAAATACCACAATTTGTTTATCCATTTATCAGTTGAACATTTGGGTTGTTTTCATTTTTTTTCAGCATTATTATGAATAATGCTGTAAGAATATTTGTATACAAGTTCTTGTGTGGACATATGTTTTCATTTCTCTTGGGTATTGTATTAGTTTACTATCATTGCTATAACACATTACCTCACACTTAGGTGTTTAAAACAGCATAACTTTATTATCTTATAATGTTGGTGGTCTGAAGTTCAAAATCAGTTTCACTGGGCTAAAATTAAGGTTTACTAGTTTTAAAAATTTTTTAATCGATTCCTTAGAATTTTCTATTTACAATATCATGTCACATACAATTAGAGATTGTTTTATGTCTTCTTTTCCAATCTGAAGGTCTTTTATTTCTTTTTCTTGCCTAATTGCTCTGGTTAGAATGTTCACACAATATTGAATAGACGTGGCAAGAGTGGACATGGTTGTTACTGATCTTCGAGGAAAAACATTGTCTTTCACCATTAAGTAAGAAGTCAGCGGTGGATTTTTTTGTAGATATCCTTTATCAGGTTAAGGAAGTTTCCTTTTATTCCTATGTTGTTGATTGTATTTGTCATAAAAGAGCATTAGATTTTGTCAAATTTCTTTTCTGTATCTGTTGAGAAAACTGTGGTTTTTGTTCTTTATTTGATTAATGTAGTGTATTACATTGATTACTTTTCAGATATTAAACCAACTTTAATTTTTTAGACATAGTTTCTTTTGGTTCTTAGAACGTATTATAATAGCTGATTTATAATATTTGTTTAATAAGTGCTATATCTGGGCCCCCTTAGGAACTTTTACTTTTGACTGCTTTTTTTCTTATGTATGGGTCTTACTTCCCAGTTTCTCTGTATATCTATTACTTTTTTATACTAAATTGGGCATTTTAAATAATAAATTGTGACAACTCTGTATATTAGATTCAACTTCACTCCCCAGAGTTTGTTGTTGCTATTTTATTGTTACTACTGTTTACTTGTTTAGTGACATTCCTTAACTAAATCTGCAAAATCTGTATCCCCTGTATTGTTAAGTCACTGAAGTCTTTGCTCGGTTAGCTTAATGGTCAGATAACAATTGGTCTGAGATTTCCTTACAAGCCTTGAACAAATAAGTCTTCCACCCTTTGCTGAGGAGCTCTGTGCTATGTTGGGGAATGCTTTCTTTACTCAGATAGTTTATAACTCTGTCTTAGCCTTCACTTCCTACTTGTACAGGGCCTAACGTTCAGCCAGAGATGGAGCCTGAGGTCCTCTCAGATGTTTATGGGGAAAGCACATGGCCCTATACATGTGTGTTGACTTTTATGTCCCTAGGAATATGTACCAGCTTTTCAAAGTTCCCTATGGACATCTCATTACCCAGATCTTCCTTTTTCACTTTGTGGCTAAGCTCTTATTTGGCTCAATTGATATTGCAGCTTCAGGTAGCTGTGATGATAAACAATTGCCATAGGTTGTTTTCAACAAATACTCTGGGGATAGGGCTTTTCTGGCAGAGCAAGCTTCAAGTCAGGTCAAATAATGACTGCAAATATGGCTTTTCCAGGGAGCTGCAAGTCAAGTCAAATAGTGACATTGATCTGGATATGGTAGTTTCTGAGAAGTTCAAAATCAAGTCTGTCCCTTCTAGTGGCTGCAAGAATACTGGTTTTCAAGGCTCTTAAGGAGCCGCTGAGAGAGCAATGGAGTAGGACAAGTTAATAGGTCACAAAGCCCCTGTTCTTACTGAGGTTCAACAGTTTTTCTTAAATAAATGCTCCTCTAATCATTGCAAGCCTTTCATTAATTTCTAGAGCTCTAAAAAATTGATTCTGATGATTTTTGCTATTGCCTTGTTATCTTATAGAGAAGCAGATTTGCATCAATCCTTACGTCACCATTTCAGAACTCCTACTCCTCCACAAAAATCTCATTGACTTATTAATATTTGCATTTCTTCACTAATTTAAAATAAAATTTAGAACCTAAACAAACAATTCAAACTTGGATAATTTTAAAATAGATTATAAGTCGCAGTGGCACATAATAAGCCTTAAGAAGGGATCAGTTTGACTAGTATTTTAAACTTTAAAGTACTCTTCTTGTAAAATAAGAATATTTACAATATAGAACTAAGTTAAGACCTCAGAGAGCAAAGAACACATAGACAAAAGGGGGAAAAAATCATGGTTGTATTTATACTAGTCCTGGTAATTACCCAATCTCTTCAATAGTAATAGACCATTCTCCCTATTTCTTGGCTCAATATTAAGTACAAAAATTTTATGTAATTGTCCTGATACACAGCCTCCAACTGAAAAGCATGTAAAACATTCTATTGTTTATTCAGTTAATATGGAATTTGTTCCTTTAAGTTTGTAAGTGAATTTACAACTATTGTATTAATCACTATATAATTTATGTAAGCTCCTCTGATAATCAGGAAAACCACAGACCCTGGGATCAAATTTTCTCCTCCCACACTGCATAAAATAAAATGTGACCTAATTGATTCAAATTCAAGTACAAGAAGAAGCCTGTATTTCTTAGCAGTAGTTTATTATTAAACATTATATACATTGAATCTTGGTGATAAACATAGTTAAGTGTATTGATATAGACATATTTAAATTCATATAAGTTATTATCTATTCTTTCAGCAATAGGAGTAAAAGGTGACTGTTAGTGTTTTAGACAATGCTATAGAGTATAGAAGAACAATTTATAGAAAACTGTAAACTCTTAAAAAAATGTGAGAATACATTTATGTTTTCACTTCTTATAGTATATATCTTGGATTGGTACTGATGCCATCTTTTTAAAATTTTTATGTTGATTCATCATGAAGAAAGAAGAACCTGGTGATTGGACACTTTCTAAATTGTGTCTTTCCCCCAAACGCTTGTTTTTGTTCAAAGCCTTTGAGATAAACCCGTACCTAGGAGGGAAGAAGAGAAGTCCAGTTGTCATGCTCTGAGCAGTTCAAGATAGACTTCAAGATATTCCATTCTGACCACAAACACCCCCTTCTTGAACCAAGTCAAGTGGAATGAAAGGTGACTCGGGGACTGGCCTTGGGCAAGGGGCAGTTTATGGATGAACCGCCTGCTAGCAACATGTCTTCCTTGCAGAGAGCTGAATCAGAGCAAACTTAAAGCAAATATTCTGACAGCTTTTGAAGAAGAATTTGCAAGTTGTTCCCTCCAATCTGGCACAAACCCAGATAACAGAACAAAATATAAGTTTTGTGCTTTTTTTCCCCAGTTGTGTCTGGGTATTTTTCTTTCTTTTAAAAAACTGACTCAAATGTTTCCACTTGGTTCCAATCAAGATGCCATGGATGGGCTAAATCATCCTGGCAGAGGGAAGACCTGAGACTGTGTTCCTGAGAAGTGTGCCAGGAAGTAGAGTCCTCACAGGAGGGTGGAGGTAAGTGCAGACGCTCCAGAGGCCTGGTGGCAGCAAAGATAGATGGCTGTACTTGGCCCGAATTGAGGCCGTGGGATGCTCACCGGTGAATATTGGCAGGTGTTTGGTTTGTTTCCTTGCTTCACCATGTAACTTGAATAAGCCATTTAACTACATTAATACCTCTTTCTTCCAGTCCCTGAAAACAAGAGATAGTGTAACAAACGGTGATGTACCTTTTCTGAAAAAATATATTCTTGCATAGATGAACATACATTAAGTAAATTAAAACATATCATTTCACTGATACTACATTTTTGAAATTTGTTTTCTTCTATTATTAAGCACCTCTTTCTTTCTCATCCTGTCTCATTCTCTCTGTCTCTGTCTGTCTTCCTCTCTCTATATATAGATAGATATAGATATAGATGATATAGATATAGATATAGATATAGATATAGATATAGATATAGATATAGATATAGATATAGATATAGATATAGATATAGATATAGATATAATTTGGAAACACCTGTAAGTTAGTGGGAGCTCAGAATGAGAAGGGCTATGAGTTCTAAAATGTATTGTTTTATTAAAAAACATCTGGGTGTTTGTGTTGTCAGTGTGGCTGATATTAATCTTTTGATTAATGACAACTTGTCAGCTCTAAGAGCTACAACTACAGTTCGGATGGGAACACCTCAGGGTAGCCCACATCTGTACATGAGCACTTGCAGGGTGTGTGCACACAGTGGGAGGACTAGTCAATCGTCTTAAGGAAAAAAATGGCTCCACTCAGGAGAGGAAGTGGTCATCGGGGAGAATTGGGGCCAGTGGCTCTGGATCCATGGGATGCTAGATGCTGAAACGAGAGCCTAAGCCAGTTTTTCTAGGAACAATTGGTACACTGGGAAGTGATTGCATATATGAACAAGAAGAGCTGATTCTGAAACATTGAGGTGTGAAGCAGGCTTGACTGAATTTAGTGCTGAAGGTATGGAATTATTCTCTCTTAAATAACTATCGTGTCTGTATGGAAACCTGGACTTGTATTGCTACAAAATACACAAGCAGCAAGGCAAGATGCAGCACTAAGCTTTAAGACCAAAACTGGGTAATAATGATAAAAGTAACAATGGTAAACTGATGAGATTGTATATTCTTCTATGCCTGATGTTAGAAAAGGACCAAGTCCTCCCTTTGGAATGAGTAAACCTCTAGGGTCACTGGACCACATGTCCACTATGTTGGGGATGAGGGGCCATCATAAAAAGGAAACTACTACACTTTTTAATTGGAAGGTAGTTGGGGTTCCAGTGATTATTTGGAAATATTAAATACATGTAACCATAGTATTACCTAAATTTTAAATCAGGAAGTAAAAGAAAGGCATAGGTGAAGACACATTTTATATGTAAAATAGAAATAAGCCTCATCACTGACTTCTTTTCATCAGGAGCAAAGTAAACCAGAAGGCAATGGAATGACATCTTTAAAAAGTTTAAAGAAAAATAAAATTGTTAACCCAGAATTGTATGTCTAATAAAAACATTCCTCAGAATCAAACCAAATAAATGCCATTTTTAGATGGACAATGCTGAGAGAATTTGTTACTAGCTGACCTATACTACAATGAATGTTAACAAAAGTTCTTTAGACTAAAGCCAAGTGACATCAAATGAAAATTCAGATCTTCAGAAAGGAATGAAAAGCACCAGATATAATAAACATATAAGTAACTATACAAAGAGTTTTTTCTTGTTTTTTAATTTCCTTAAAAGATAATTGCACTTTTAAAGCAAAAGTAACCAATAGTTAAGACAAAATAGGTTACTTAAGAAAAAAACTCAGTAAAAAGAAGGCAGGAAAGGAAAAAAAGAGAAACAAAGAACAGATGGGATAACTAGAAAAAATAGCAAGATGATAGACTTAAACCCAATCATATTAGTCATACCAATTAAATCCAGATTGGATTAAAAGGCAAGACTTAACTATATGTTGCTTGTGAGAGATATACTTTAAATGTAAAAACACAAGTTAAAAATAAAATGATGAAAATATTTCCCATGAAAACACTAATGGTAAGAAAACTGAAGTGGTTATATTAGTATCATAGTAAATAGACTTCAGTACAAGAAGTATTACCAGAAGTAAAGAGAGATATTTCAGAATAATAAAAAGACTAATTCGTCAAAAAGACATAACAATCTTAAATATACATACAACTGATAAAATATTTCACAATGCATGAAGGACAAAAACAAAGGAAGAAAGACAAATTCACTAATAGAGTTGGGAACTTTAAAACTCTTCTCTTGATACTTGATAGAAAAGGTAGACAGAGCTTTGAATAACTTTATCTAGAAATTTAACCTAAATGGCTTTTTAGATCTCCAGATGCAACAACTTTAGAATACATTCTTTGCAAGTGTGCATGGAAAATTCACTGAGATAAGTATATGCAAGAGAGATAGACTACAAAGCAAATCTCAGTACAAATTAAAGGATTGAAACAGAGTATACTCTCTAGCCACAATGAAATTATACTAGAAATCAAAAGGAAAAAATTCTTTAAAAATTCCCAAATAATTGAAAATTAACAATGTATTTTTAATAATCCTTATTTAAAGAAAAATCACATTTGATCCAAATAATGACCCAAGAGCAACTTATTAAAATATGTACTATGCAGCAAAGCAGTACTTATAAATGAATTTATAGCTTTTTATATTATAAAATGTTTATATTATAAAAGAAGATATTTTAAAGTCAATGATCTAAACTTCTATCTTAGGAATTTAGAAAAAAAGAAATAAATTAAAGTAAGTAGAAGGAAAAAAATAACAAAAAGCAAAACACAATAAAATAAAAACTAGACCATTAGTATGAAAACAACAAGGAAACCTAAAGTTGGTTCTTTGAAAATCTCAATAAAATTGATAACCTCCTAGGTAGACTAATCAAGAAAAAAAGGAGAGAAAGAGAGAAGACATAAAGTATCAATATCAGGAATTAGAGGGGAAATCATTCCAGATACTATAGGCATTAAAAAGATAAGATGAGGGATATAAATGATGAACGTCTAAGTATTACCTTGTCTTGTACACCTGAAACTAATAAATAAATAAATAAATAAATAAATAAATAAATAAAGATAAGATGATATTAAGAACAACTTTATGCTAACAAATTAATTAAATGCACAAAAATCTTATAAGATATAACTTAGTAAAATTATCAAATAAAGATAGAAAAATCTGAATAGCACTGCCCCTCATAAAGAAATTGAACTTGTACTTAAAAACATTTCCACAAATAAAACTGCAGATTGCTTAATTGGTAAATTTTTTCAAATATTTAAGGAAGAAATAATATGAATCTTTCAAAAATCTCCTTCAGGTTAGAAACTGATAGAACACTTCCTAAGTCATTTTTTTCAGACTATCATAACTCTGATACCAAATAAAACAAAGACATTACAATAAAATAAAATTATATACAAATGTCTGATGAACAGAATGTAAAAATCACTTACATAATATTAGCAAATTAAATCCAGCACTATACATAATAGATAATATCCAGGAACATTGATGATTTTCAGATATTAATACTTTAACATTTGAAAACCACACAATCCAATTCACCATATATACATATACATATATATATATATATATATATATATATATATATATATATATATATATATATACACACACACACACATATATGTATGTATATATATTTGTACACACACACACACATATAAAAATCTAATGACAAACGATAAGAAAACAATCCAATAAAGACTAGGGCAAAACTTGAACATTTAACAAAAGGTCTATCAGTAACCAATTAGCTCTGATATATGCTGTGCATTGTTAGTCATCTGAAATGAAATTAAAACTACAATGTCTAGTACTAAACAGTCATCAGTTTAACATTAAAAAGACAGAGAATACTAAACTTTCATGAGTATATGAAGCAACTGGAATTCTCGCACATGATAATGGGAGAGTAAACGTGTATAACCACTTGGGAGAACAGTTCCAAAACTTCTTGTAAAGTTAAAAACAAAACAAAATACAAGTACCTTATCTCCCAGATATTGTACTTTTAGTTATTTCATCAAGAAAAATGTAAATGTGTCTCAAAAAGACTGCATCACAGTTTGCTTACCTGTCCTTTTATTGAAATACTTAGGTTTTTCCAGTTCCTGGCTATTATATGTAAAACTGCATGAACGTTCTTGGCAAATAACTAGAAACAATATGGAATGGGTCTAACAAATTATAGTTACATCTGGACATTGCTTATATACGTCCATGAAAAAGGACAAGGAAATTCTTTATATGATGATATGAATTTATCTAGAAGATATTTTGTTAATTGAAGAGCATGCTGTCACATCTGTGTATCTGTGTAAATAAAAATAGATTAATGTAATGTAATGTAAATGTAATATAGGCACATGCCATATGTGGGAGAACAGTAAGAAACTAACAGAAATTGTCTAGAGGGAGGGGGACAGTAATACTGAAAGACAAGGATGAGAAATGTACTTACTTTTCATACACGGCAAAAGGACATGACACCTTTGTGAGGCATTTCATTTTTGTAGTATTTGCACAGATCTGGCCTAGAGAAGATGATCAAAGTATTGAATAAGTAAATGAAGTTTAAGTTAGCAAAAGTAGCAAAAGTTTGTTTTTCTACATAGACATATATTTAAGGCTGTAATATAAATTACAGTAAAAAATTAGCATAAACAATTTCACTACAAGGATGTCATGGTTATCTATTACTGCATAACAAATTAGACTGACACTTAGTGGTTTAAAACAATTTGTTCTGATTGTATGTCACAGTATTGCAGGTTAAGCATTCAGACTGGGCTTGACTGGGCAATTCTTTCATGTGGCTTGGGATCACTTGGTGGTATTCAGCTGATGTCTTGGCCAGCATGACTGGCAGAGCTGCAGGCTGACTCAGCTGGGATCCAGAGAGGTGTTCCAATGAACAAAGGTGGAACCTTGCAAAGCTTATAACCTGACCTTGAGATTCATACAGTGTCACTTCCACTGTCTTTATAGGTCAGGGCTGTCACAGGCCAGTCCATATTCAGGAAGGGAAATTAATTCCATCTCTTGATAGGAGGAGTCAATGAATTTTTGGCCATCTTTAGCCAATCACAAATATTATAAATAAAAGGTACTATATATTAAGAGGAGGGAGACTAATTCATCAGTGTAAGAGTAGTGTCACGAAACTGTCATTCAGTAAAATGTATTTTGTCTCGCTTTAGAATACATTTATTTTTGTTTCTCAAGATCAGAGGTGATGTAATACACAAGTATTGTAAACCAGAGGAACACATGGGCTTTTCTTTCTTTTTTTTGTTTTATTAATTTGTTTTTTTTTAAATTAAAATTTATTGGGTGACAATGGTTAGTAATAGTGGTTACCAGAGGGTAAGGGGGGAGCGGGGTGATAGATGAGGGTAAACGTGGTTTTCTAAGATTCAAAATGACAGTTCGTAAATTGACTCACTTAGAAATTTTTGCTGTTTTGGTTTTCTTTCAGACCTCAGGTGCAGAATTCAGTTTAACATTCCTTGTTTCATAGTACATAATTCACTATTGGTCCTCATTAGGGCACTCTCCCGTTATTCATTCATTTTCTTTTCAATTTACGCCTTTCTCTCATGTACCTCTCCCTTACTTCATAGATGACAATTCTAATGAGTAACTATTTGTTTACATATATATGAAATGGGCATTACTGTCTTATATGGATTTTTTTATTATGGTAAAATATATATAGCACAAAGTTTACTGTTGTAAGTATACAATTCAGTGTATACATTCACAATGTTGTGTAACCATTATCACTATATATTTCTAAAACTATCATGACCTCAAAAAGCAACTCTATAACTCTGAATTTCCTGTTTATACTGGATTCCAAGTGGTTTTTTTACTGCAATGGTTGCTTTGTTGGAGGGAGCAATTCCTAGATTTTCCTACTCCACCATTTTGCATTTTTTAATCTAATCTACCTATTTTTCCCTCTTAATAGGAAAGTTTAACCTACTTACATTTAATTACTGATAAGAAAGGATTTACTCACTCAATAGCTAAATAGCTCAATAACTGTCAATTAGCTATTTGTTCTGTATGGCAAACATGTTTTTTATTCTTCATTTTTTCATTGCTGCCTTTTGTTTCTATTTAGTTGATTTTTGTAGTGTACCATTTTGATTCTCTTTTTCACTTTTCTGTATATTTAAAAAAATTGCTTAGTGATTACATTGGGGATTACAATTACCGTCTTAAACTTAACAGCGATAATATCAATTCGAATAATATCTGAGTTTCAATAGTATACAAACACTCTCTCCACATCCCATTCTTCCTCCTTTATGTCGCTATTGTCACAGATACATCTTTACCCATTGGTGTCCTTTGAAATGGATTCATAATTACTGATTTATGCATTTGAATTTTATTTTTTACATTTTTATTACATTTATTGGGGTGATATTTGTTACTGTGTTTCCCCAAAAATAAGAACTAGCCGGACAATCAGCTCTAATGCATCTTTTGGAGCAAAAATTAACATAAGACCCGGTTTTATTTTAACTATAAGACCGGGTCTTCTATAATATAATATGATATGATATGATATGATATGATATGATATGATATGATATGATATAAATCAGGTCTTATATTAATTTTTGCTCCAAAAGATGCATTAGAGTTGGTTGTCTGGTTAGGTTTTATTTTCGGGGAAACACTGTAGTAAATTGTATAGGTTTCAAGTGTACAATTTTATCGTCATCTATATATGACATTGTGTGTTCACCACCCAGAGACAGTTCTCCTTCCATCACCATATATTTGACCCCCTTCACCCTCTCTCCTTCCTTACCCTCTGGTAACCACTAAACTGTTGTCTGTGTCTAAGAGTTTTTGTTTATTTGTCTTGTTTGTTTGTTGCTTTCAGTTTTATATTCCACATATGTGTGAAATCATATGGTTCTCGACTTTTTCTGTCTTATTATTTTGCTTAGCATGATAATCTCAAGATCCATCCATGTTGTCACAAATGTCAGTATTTCACCTCTTCTTATGGCCAAGTAATATTGCATTTTATATATATATAAATATATATATATGTGATATATATGATCACATCTTCTTTAACCAATCATCTATCAAAGGACACTTTGGTTGTTTGGCCACTGTAAATAATGCTGCAATGAACATAGGGGTACATATATCTTTCCTGATTTCTTTGGTGGATAACCAGAAGAGGGATTGCTGGATAATATGGTAATTCTATTCTTAATTTTTTTGAGGAAACTCCATACTGTTTTTCACAGTGGCTGTACCAATTTACATTTCCACCAACAGTGTATGAAGGTTCCTTTTTCTCCATAACCTCTCCAACACTTGTCTTACTGATAATAGCCATTCTAACAGGTGTGAGGTGATATCTCACTGTGGTTTTGATTTGCATTTCCCTAAAAGCTAGTGAAGTTGAGCATTTTTTCATATATCTGTTGGCTATTTGTATGTCTTCTTGGGAAGAAGTATCTGTTCATGTCTTCTGCCCATTTTTAAATTAGATTGCTTGTTTTTTTGTTGTTGAGTTGTATAAGTTTTTTACGTATTTTGGATAGTAGCCCCTTATCAGAGGTGTTGTTTGCAGATATCTTCCATTCAGATGGTTGCCTCTTTGTTTTTTTTTGTTTTGTTTTTTATTGTTTCTTTTGCTATGCAGAAGCTTTTTAGTTCGATATACTCCCATTTATTTATTTTTGCTTTTACTTCCCTTGCCTTGAGGTCAAATTCATAAAACCCTCTCTGAACCCAAGGTCCATGAGTTTAGTACCTATGTTTTCTTCTATGCAGTTTATTGTTTCAGGTCTTATATTTAGGTCTTTTATCAATTTTTTAGTTAATTTTGGTACATGATTTCATTCTTTTGCATGTGGCTTTTCAATTTTCCCAGTGGTATTTATTCAAGAGGATTTCTTTTCTCCATTGTATGTTTTTGACTCCTTTATCAAACATTATCTGTTCATATACATCTGAGTTTATTTCTGGGTTCTCAGTTTTATTCCATTGGTCTGTGTGTCTGTTTGTCTGCCAATACCATGCTGTTTTGATTATTGTGGTTTTGTAGTATAAATTGAAGTCAGGGAATGTGATACCTATGGTCGTGTTCTTCTTTCCCAGGACTGCTTTAACTATTTGGGGTCTTTTGTGCTTTTGTACAAATCTGGTGATTTTTTGCTCTATTTCTTGAACAAATGTCATTGTGATTTTGATGGGGATTGCATTAAATCTGTATATTACTTTGAGTAATATGGCCATTTTAACTATGTTGATTTTTCTAATCCATGAACATGGAATATCTTTCCATTTCTTTGTGTCTTCTTCAATTTCTTTTAATAATGTCTTGTAGTTTTCAGTGTATAGGTCCTTTACATCCTTTGTTAAGTTTATTCCTAGGTATTTTATTCTTTTTGTTGCAATTGCAAAAGGAATTTTTTTCATTTCTTTTTCTGAAATTTCATTGTTAGTATACAAGAATGCAATGGACTTTTGCACATTGATTTTGTGTCCTGCTACTTTATTGTATTTGTATTTTGTTTCTAATAGTTTTTAGTGGAGTTTTTAGGGTTTTCTATATAAAGAATCATGTTACCTACAAAAAGTGACAATTTGACTTCTTCATTCCCAATTTGGATGACATATAATCTTTTTAATGTATTGCTGTATTCAATTTGCTAGTATTTTGTTTAGGATATTTACATCTATATTCCTCAGAGATGTTGGTCTGTAGTTTTCTTTTTGTGTGTGTTATTTTTACCAGATTTTGGTATCAGGGTAATGTTGGCTTCATAAAATGTGTTAGGATGTATTGCCACTTCTTCAATTTTTTGAAAGAGTTTGAGGAGGACAGGTTTTAAATCATCTTTGAATGTTTGGTAGAATTCACTAGTGAAGGTATTTGGTCCTGGTATTTTCTTTTGGGGAGGTTTTGGATGACTGTTTCAATTTCCATACTGTTTATCATTTTATTTAGATTTTCCAGTTCTTTGTGATTCATTCTAGGAAGGTTATATATTTCTAAGAACTTGTCCATTTCTTTTAGGTTATTGAATTTTGTGGCATATGGTCCTTCATAGTATAAGCCTTTGTATTTCTGTAATGTCTGTCATAAGTTCTCCTATTTCATTTCTGATTTTGCTTTTTTGGGTCTTTTTTCTTTTTTCCTTAGTGAGTCTAGCCAGGAGTTTGTCAATTTCATTTATCTTTTCAAAGAACCAACTCTTTGTTGCATTAGTTTTTTTCTATTGTCTGTTTGTTCTCTGTTTCATTTAGTTCTGCTATAATTTTGATTATTTCCTTTCTTCTGCTGACCTTGGGTTTCATTTGCTCTTTCTCTAGTTTTTTTTAAGATGGAATGTTAGGTTTTTTAGTTAGGATTTTTGTTTATTGAGATAGGCCTGTAATTTCCCTCTTATTACTGCTTTCACAGTATCCCAATAATGTTGATATGTTCCATTTTCATTTTCACTTCTTTCTATGTATCTTTTGATGTCTCCATTTATTTCTTCTTTGACCTTGTAAAGCTAGTCCGTTAGTAGCATGTTGTTTAATCTCCACATATTTGTGGGTTTTCCCACTTTATTTTTGCAGTTGACCTCCAATTTCAAAGCATTGTGGTTGGAGAATATGCTTGGTATGATTTCAATTTTCTTAAATTTGTTGAGGCTGATTTTATGTCCCAACATATGGTCTATCCTTGAGAATGTTCCGTGTGCACTAGAAAAGAATGCATAGTCTGGTATTCTGGAATGAAAGGCTCTGTAACTGTCAGTTATCACCATTTGGACTAATGTGTCATTTAAGGCTGATACTTCCTTATTGATTTTCTGTTTGGACGATCTATCCATAGCTTTCAATGGAATATTTAGGTCCCCTATTGTAATTGTGTTTTTCCAGTTTCTCCCTTTTCTACTTTAATAGAAGTGAGTAGTTGCTTTATATATTTCAGTGCTCCCTGATTGGGAGCATATATATTGATATATGTTTTCTTGTTGTATTGTTCCCTTTATCATTATGAAATGTCCATTTTTGTTTCTTGTTACCTTTTTTATCCTGAAGTCTATTTTGTCAGATATAAGTATGATTACACCTGATTTTCTCTGGATGACATTTGTTTGGAGCATCGTTTTCACTTTGAGTCTGTATTTATCCTTGCAGCTGAGATGTATCTCTTGGAGGCAACATATGGTTGCGTTTTACTTTTTTTTTAATCGAATCTGCTACTCTGTGGCTTTTTATTGGTGAGTTCAGTCCATTTACATTTAGGGTGATTATTGGTGTATGAGAATTTCCTATAGCTATTTTATCTTTGGTATTCTGGTAACCCAGTGTCTCCATTGTTTCTCTGCCTTTGTGTTTCTGTCTATTATTTTAGTTTGGTGGCATTCTATAATGTTTCATCTGTTTTCCTTTTTTTTTATATATGTGTCTCAGTTCTGTACTTTTTTTTTGAGTGGTTACCATTAAGTTTATATAAAAGAAAGTTTCATATACACAGTAGTCCTTTTTATTCAGCATGTATCTTATTTCCAATCCCTTTTGCAAATTCAGACATTTACCCCCTCTTCTTTTATGTTTTTGTTGTCACAAATTATCCCTATTTATGCTGTGAGTTCATTTCCAAGTTGCAGTAGCAAATTGTTTTCTTCTTCTCTTTTTCTTTTTTATATTTTTATCTCCTTTACTCTTTATGTTATATTTCTTATTTTGAGTAGGGGTTGTCATTTCCTGATTCTGTCTGTCTGTTAGTCATCTTACTCATAGTTTTGTATTCTTTTGTCTTTTTGTTTCATGTAGAATAACCCCCTTCGGTATTTCTTATAATGCAGGACTTGTGGAAAATTCCCTCAGCTTCTATATCTGAAAATGTCTTTATTCCTCCTTCATATCTAAAGGATAACTTTTCTGGATTATTATTCTTGGCCAGTGATTTCTCTCTTTCAACATTTGATTCCACTCCCTCCTAGCTTGTTGAGTTTCTGCTGAAAAATCTGATGATAATCTAATGGATTTTCCTTTGTGGGTTACTATCTTCTTTTCCCTGGCTGCCTTGAGAATTCTTTCTTTGTCATTAATTTTTGACAGCTTCAATAAGGCTTGGATAAGTCTTGTAAGGATTGAGATAATTAGGTGTTCTGTTTACTTCTTAGATTTGAAGTTCTTTCCATAGGTTTGGGACCTTTGACTATTTGTTTGAATAGGCTCTCTGTCCCTTTCTTCCTCTGGTATAACCATTATTCTTATATTGTTCTTTCTGATGGAGTCAGATAGTTCTTACAGATTTCTTTCATTTCTTTTAACTCTCAAGTCTCTCTCTTCTTTCATTTGCATTATTTCCAGATTTCTATCTTTGATATCACTAATTCTTTCTTCCATCCCATCAGCTCTATTTCCTAAACTCGCTGTTTGATTCTTCATCTTTTATTGAGTTCTTCAGCTCCAGAATTTCTATTAAAAAAAAATCAATCTTTTTGGTAAAGTATCCATTTGTTCTTTGATTTAATTTCTGAGTTCATTAAACTGCCTTTCTTGTATCTCATTGAGTTTTTTCAGAAGTGCAATTTTGAATTCTCTGTCATGTAAGTCATATATTTCCATGTCTTTAAGTTTAGTTTCTGTGAAGCTAACACTTTGTGAGCTATCTTGTTACCTAGATTATTCATGGTAATTGATGGATTATTTCTCTTCCTAGGCTTCTACAGGAATGAATTCTGCAGCAGGTTGATACTAAGAGGTTTTGCTTTTGTTTTCCAGTAGGTAACACTGCATTATTTTTATCTTCTTTTGCTGTGTTCCAGCTTCTCAGGATAGAAGATTCCCTGGGGAGGTCAGCGTCTCCTCTGTGACCAGGTTTCCTCAGTCTCAGGGCACTATGCCTGTAGGAGAATATGGTGGGTGATGCGGTTTTGAGTCCCTGAAATCCCAGTGGTGACCCTGCAACCAGGTGCAGAGCTGTGCTGCCTAGTGGCCCTGGCCGCACCCACTGGAATCAGCCACAAAAGGCGAGGATGGGGTGGGCTGAGAGAGGTTCCTGGTGAGTCTGTGGTTTTGTTCTCCTCCAAATAACGGCAACTGCCAGACAACAGTTGCCTTGCCCCTATATCTCCACCTTTGTCACTGAGAATAGCCGTAGTGTGCATCTGCCACTCAGGAACTCTCTGTCTAGTTCTCAGGGCTGTAGATATTCTACTCTTTAACCGAACACTGCTTCAGTTTTTTCTAGGGCCTGCTGTTAGCTCTGGGAGGGTACAGGGAGCTGAGCTCTGGGAAGGTAGCGGGGAGAAGCCAGGTTCTGTGGCTTTGTTTTCTGCCTGGCAGTGAGGTCTGCTAGACCACAGTTATAGAACTTCTGTATTCAGTCTTTGCCCTGAGATCTATGTCCCAATCATTGGGTTCAGCCATTTCATATATTGATCACTCAAGCAGAAATGCTTGGGGCCACATAGAGTGTACCTGTAGCCTGAATCCTCTCCCAGGACTGCAGTGAGCTCCAGGCTGCATGCATGGCAGTGAGCTCCAGGTGCATGCATGGCAGTGAGCTCCAGGCTGCATGCATGGCAGTGAGCTCCAGGCTGCATGCATGGCAGTGAGCTCCAGGTGCATGCATGGCAGTGAGCTCCAGGCTGCATGCATGGCAGTGAGCTCCAGGTGCATGCATGGCAGTGAGCTCCAGGTGCATGCATGGCAGTGAGCTCCAGGCTGCATGCATGGCAGTGAGCTCCAGGCTGCATGCATGGCAGTGAGCTCCAGGTGCATGCATGGCAGTGAGCTCCAGGCTGCATGCATGGCAGTGAGCTCCAGGTGCATGCATGGCAGTGAGCTCCAGGCTGCATGCATGGCAGTGAGCCCCGAGCTCCAGGCTGCATCCATGCACCCATCTCTGTTCTTCTATCAATTACACAGGTTTTCTTAAATCATGACATTTTACACTTTAAATCATAGAAAATTGCTAATATTAAATCATTTTTTGACCTACGAAAATGACAGTTTTGTGTGGTTCCATCTAATAGTCTATCTCATTATCTAATGGAGCAAATTTCCTAAGTCTCTTCTCTTTGCTCTTTTTTAAGTTGATTTGTATGTTTATACACATTTATTCTGCCACATAAATTCAATATTGTTTAATAAGTTTCTTTCTAGAATTCAACTGGTATTATGATTGAGTTTCATTGAATTTTAGATCAATGTAGGGAAATCAATATTTTAATAATGTCAAGACAGCTCATTTAAGAGCATGGAATGTCATCATTTATCCCCCCAAAATTTATATTCTTTATTAAAGCTTTAAATTTTTCTACATAGAAATCGTGTACATTCTTGATTTAATTAATTTGTAAATCTTTTGTTATTTTGAAAAACATTTTACGTTTTATTTTGTGACAGCCTTACTGGAATGGAGAAATACTATTGATTTTTCTAGATTGATCTTCTATCCAGATACCTTGCTGAACTCTCTTTATACTTCTATTTGTTCTCTATTAGAAGTTTGTTGATTCTATTTGTTTTTTCTAGATATATACAAACAATGATAGTTTTATCTCTTTCTTTCCAATATTTAAAACTATTTTTTTTCTTTTCCTATAACATTAACCAATAGTATGTTGAAATACTGGTGATAATAGGGAATCCTTATTTATTGTTAGTCTTAAGGAGAAATTTCAGTTTCTCAATACTTGTAACCTTTAACATTTGGAATTCTCTTTGTACATCTTAACCCCCTCAGGATGACCTCAGAACATTTAACCAGCTACCTCCTCCACACACTTTGTCCTTATGCTTTAAAAATCACATGCAATTAATGTCTCAGCTAGAAGTAGGTTGGAGTATAATTACTTTTTACATTGTGTATCTCCCTGGTATAGCAGTTTAGCAGTTTCTTACAAAACTAAACATACTCTTAACATACAGTTTGCGATCACACTCAGTGTTTTTCACTCCAAAGGAATTGAAAACTTATGCCTACAAAAAAACCTACAAACAAATGTTTATAACAGCTTTATTTATTATTGCCAAAAGTTGGAAGTAAACAAGATGTCCTTCAGTGGGTAAATGGATAAATAAACTATGGTGAATGCAGGCAACAGAATATTACTCAGCAACACCAACAAGAACAAAAATGACCTATCAAGCCATGAAAAGACATGGAGGAAACTTAAATGCATATTACTAAGTGAAAAAAGACAACCTGAAAAGGCCACACACTGTATGATTCCAACTATATGACATTCTGGGAAAGACAAAACTATGGTGACAATAAAAGGATCGTGGTTGCCAAGGGTTGAGGAGAGGGAGGGATGAATAGGCACAGCATAGAGGATTTTTAGGGCAGTGAAACTATTATGTATGATTCTACAATGGTAGATACCTGTCATTATACATTTGCCAAAATACACAGAATGTGCAACAAGAAGAGTGAACCCTGATGTAAACTGTGTACTTTGGGTGATAATGATGTGTCAAAGTAGCTTCATCCATTGTAACAAATGTCTCACTATGTTCAGGGATGTTGATAGTTGGGGAGTTTTTTTTTTTTTTTTTTTGTTTTTTGTTTTTTTTTTTTTTGTGTGTGTGTGTGTGTTTGTGTGTAAACATGGGAAATCTCTGTACTTTCCACTCAATTTTGCTGTGAATCTAACACTGCTCTAAAAAACAAAGTCTATTTTATTAACTAAATAAAAGATAAAAGCTAAATAAAAGTCTTTGAAAAAAGTTTTTAAAGTGATGGAAAAGTTTAATGAAAGTAAGTTTTTAACAATGAGCCCCCACTTCCCACCTTTTTTTTTTTAAATCACATAATCCATGTCTGTTGGATATCCCAGGCCTGGGAGTGTTCTCTGCCACTACCTTAATCAGTCCTCAACATTCTGGAATACATTTATGCAGAATCTTGTGATTTATCCAACAGAATGCTAGAACGTTTTTTCTAAGAAATATATCTGATTTTTAAGCAATGATATTCCATAACATCTTGCAGAGGAGAAGTTAGTATGAACTCATATTTAGCTTAATATAGGAACAGATTGCTATATAAAGAAATATTTACACATGTGAAAAAAAAAGATTGGTAAGTACATATATATTTCTTTGCTCTGTCAGCTGAGAGGACTTGAAACAATGAGATCCCAGTAGCAATGAGCATATCTAAGTGCCCAGATTTTTGTTTCTTTCAATTTTTTTCTTCCTATGGAAGCAACGACGAAGGAATGACTCACATTTATTGAAAATCTACTAGGTATTAGTAGATGCTTTCGGATGTCATCTGTTTAATCTTTCCCGTCCTGGGAGGTAGACTTTATTCTATTTCTTGGTGTAGATGAGAAACCCAAGGCTCTGAAATGTTGAATGACTTGTCTAGAGAAGAACTTGGGGATTTTAAAAAAATTATTTTGACTAATTATATAATTATCTAGTACCCCTGCTACCTTTTTCAAAGAAGTGTGCTGCTTTGCTGCGAATACCAGGATGAGGATTTTGGAAGATAATGAGTAGCTAATGTGGACCCCAGAAGGAAACCACCCAACAGATTGGAGGTCAGCCTCTTGAAATCTTGTAGAGGAGAGATAGGACCAAGAGTTCAGATATGGCCAAGTCCCCCTACCTTTAAATACACCTCCTTCTAGAACCCACTCATTGCTCTCTGATTGCTTCAGGACCCCCTCAGAGGAACTACTCAGACAGCCCCACCTCCAGCCTCCAGAGACATCTTCTTTGTGGCTTCCTTGAGTGCCATTCCTGCCCAACATCTGCATGTTAGGAAAAGAGTAAAACCAGATTTTCTAAATGAGGCTCTGCAAAGGGTAAATCCTAGTGGATCAAGGTCCATAATCTGCTTTGGAACTCTCGGTGATTTTTGTCTTCTGACACTGGATTAGGGTTGTGTGTGTACCAGACTCCCTTTAATGTGAACATCTGGATTAGACTTCTTACAGCAGATTCCTAATGGGGAATGGATGACAACAGGGAAATAAACACAGCTACAACCATGAATCCAGACCAATGTACACTAAAGAGTGTTTCAGCAGATATTGACACATATATTCAGGAGTCCAAGAAGATTGGGAAATTCCTGTAGCCCCCGTCTTAGTCAGCTTGGAATACCATGACAAAAATACCACAGACTGGATGGCTTAAATAACAACCATGTATTTCTCACAGTTCTAGAGGCTGGGAAGTCCAAGGTCAAGGCACCAGCAGATCAGGTATCTGGTGAGAGCATACTCTTGGTTTGCAGACAGACTTTTCTTATTGTATCATCACACAGGAGAGAGAGAGGAGAGAGAGAGAGAGAGAGAGAGAGAGAGAGAGAGAGAGAGAGAGAGAGAGAGAGAGAGAGATTTAGTTAGGTTGGGCTGCTATAACAAAATATCCTAGACTGGGTGGTGTATAAACAATAGAGAGAGTTCTAGGTAGCAGACTGCCAACTTAGTTCACATGGCAGAAAGAGACCCAGATCTTTGTTTCCAGTAATACCATTCGCCAATAAAAGAAACCAAGGTTTCTTACAGAAATATCTGGTTCTAGGACTGGAGCAGGAATTATAGAAGATGAATCTGGAACATCTTGTAATTCCAGAAAGTAAGGAACTTTTATTTAAAAAAAATTTTACAACACAATATTGTGGGGGAGGGTGTCAAAGAGACACAGGGGCCAATTGAAAGAGCTCCCACTGGACAAAGCTCCCAATTTGAGCAAGAAAATAAATAGTGATAATGGATTATAACCCAAAATATAAAACAAATATCAGTGAGTCCATACTGGTATAAATTTATGATTGAATAAATAGGTGAATGAAGAAGAATAAATAGCCCCATCTCCCATGGAGAATAATTCCAAGTAATTCAAGCAGGTACTCTGCTCTCAGATGGTAGAGAAGAACTCCCCATTCTTTATGTGTGGGCTCCACATAGTAAGTTCCTTCCAAAACGCACAGAGTGGACACCTGAAATAGTATGTGCACAGTGGAGAAACCGACAGACACTACCTTGGCCAGGTGATCAAGGTCAACATCTACAGTGGGAAGTCACTGATACTATGTACCCTGGATAAGATGTGATGACAGAGGCACTTTACTTCTGTGCTCTTCCTCTCCCAAACCTGTAACCCAAGTCTAATCATAAGATAAACATCAGTGAACCTCAGTTGAAGGACATTATACAAAATACCCGACAAGTACTCCTAGAAACTGTCAAGGTCATCAAAAACAAGGAAAGTCTGAGAAACAATTACAGCCAAGAGTAATCTAAAAAGACAAGAATACTAAATGTCATTTGGTATGACATTTAATATCCTAGATGGAATCCTAGAACAGGAAAAGGACATTAAGTAAAAACTGAGGAAATCTGAATGTAGTATGAACTTTAGTTAATAATAATGAATCAATATTGGTTCATTAATTGTGACAAATGTATCATATCATAACATGTTGTAATAGAGGAGAACTGGTGTGTAGAGGGAACTTTCTTAGTATCTTTGTAATATTTTTTTGTAAATCTAAAATTATTCTAAAATAAAATTCTTTTTTAAAAAACCCTCCAAAGTCTCCACATAGAGCTCCAAGTACAGTGCAGCGTTGGGAGAGGGTAGAGGTCATGGGAGGAGCTCCTCTAGGCATTTCTAGGCAGTTTATGTCAGTGGTTGTGAATAAAACAGGCTGAGAATGAATGTTGCTTTTGCTTAACACACTTAAGAATGTGTACTTCCAAACAGAGGCCAGGGCCTCTACGACTCTATGTGCACAGGTATGCTTGGGCTCTGTGTACCTGGTGATAGCTTCTGTGCAGGAAAATGAGCACTCGAATTAAAGCCAGGATATACACTCTGACTAACAAAGCAAATGAGAATCCATGCAGTGTGTGTGTGTGTGTGTGTGTGTGTGTGTGTGTGTGTGTGTGTGTGCGCGCGCATGTTTGCACATACATATACACACACAATACTAGAAATGACTTAGACTCAGACCACTCAGACTTCCTGCTCTTCTGGAGGCAGTTTTTTAAAGATGAATGCAGAACTCCTTGGATGAGGTACCCAGAAGGGCCAAGATGCGTCCCTGTGTCCCTAGAGCTTTTCTTTTAAACTGCCTTGGCCCAGGGCCCTCACCCGAACAGCATCACCATCAAAGATGAGTGATCACACTAGTCTTTTTTCCTCTGCCAGAAAGTGACTTTTCCTCTACCACCTCCAATCCCCACCGCACGCACACTCTTTGTTCTTATTTTCAAGGTCTCCTGGCATTACCTCAGGAAAAACTAAAATCTCTTCAGATTGGACCCTTGAATAATTCCAGAGGGGAGAGTTTCTTTGTGAATTCTGTTTACTTATGGGTTCCATACAGTGTTTGCAAATTCTACAGTGCTGGAAAGCCTCCAGACCTATTTAAATCCCTTTTCCAATTACCCAGCACCATCAAAGATGTCACCGACTTGAAGCAAAAATCCAAAAAGGTTCTTTTGTGCGTGAAAGTCCAGAATTTTTAAAAAGCGTGTTGCTTGCAGGATACCATCAGCTGGATACCAGGATGCAGAGCTTCTGGTAATTAGTCTTGTCTTGTTGGCTACTGGAGCTAGAGGCAGCTGGGCTCTGCCTCTGGCAAGTGGTCAAGTATCCCAGCAGGTAGGAGATTTAGAGCAAATTGGAAGAGAACATTTTAGGCGCAGCCACTCACATTCAGCTTGGGTGCTCCCAAGAGCTACAGCTGAGTGGTCGCTGCGACTCGGCTGGCAGTTGTCCCTCTCACCTCCTGAAAGGCTCCTAAATGATGGAAATCTACAACTCTGATTATCCTGTGACCAGGTGTTTTTCCTTTTCAAGAAGAGCAAGGTGACAAATTGGTATATATTAGGCCTGGGAAGCTTTGTGAGCTCATTACATAGTCCCTGGGCTTTTGGGATTCTAACTTGGGAATCAAAATCTTGCATTGTGGCTGCCCATGGCTGCAAGTGCGTTTTGTTGGCTCATGGAGCTGTCTTACCTTGAAGGGGATAAAGTCCCAGGACAACTTTCCCTAGTGTCACCCGCTCTCCCCACTGCCTGAAATGATGATCCTAAGCCCTAAAATGGAGTCTTATTAAGAAGAAAATGCAGCCACAGCATGTGATCAGCAGAGCCACCAGTGTGTGTTCATTGATGTCCCTGTGTCCCGGGGTGGGATGCTCATTAGGGACTCTTAGTTATCTCTGGCTACTATAACAAAAATGCCTTAGACTGGGTGGCTTATAAACAACATAAATTTAATCCTCACAGTTCTGAAGGCTGGGAAGTCCAAGATCTAGGTGCCAGCATGGTCATGTTCTGGTGAGAACTGTCATGCGGGGTGTCAGGCGGGGTCTCTGCTCCCGCTCCCCACATAAGAATGCAGGACACAGTGAGGCCAAAAAGAAACACCCATGGAGCCATAGATAGGGGAGTCAAACCAGTATATTCTCGCTGGCGGCTGGGCTGGAGACATAGGAAGCAGGATCTACATAATCTGCAACCCGCCATCCTAACAGCCGTCTGCACTTGCCAGCCACCATCTTCTTGCTAGCCGCCATTTTCTGCTAGCGTAGCCACGGCAGTTATATTAGTGGCCAATGGCTCACTGGTTACAGCTGACGGCCAACTAGCCACAATTGATGGCCACCCAATCACAGTTGATGGCCATTTACTACCTGAGCCAGCACCTTTCTATGTGAGGCCGAGAGCCTGGAAACTGCTTTCTGGGGTTCTGTCCCCACAGAACCCACGCGTGGTTCCCATCCAGCCATCTTCTCTCTGTGTCATCACATGGTGGGAGGAGCTTGGGTGCTCTCTACAGTCTCATTCATGGGGCTCTACCCTTATGACCTAATCACCCCCAAAGACCCCACCTCTATATACCATGACACTGGAAACTAGAATTTCAACATATGAATTTGGGGGAGACACAAACTTTCAGTCTAAAGCAGGGACAGTGCATGCACTCCTCATCCCTGAGCTGGAGGCCTTTCCCTGCTGACTGGTGGCCCTACGCACTGGCTGGGAGCCTGGGGATGATGGTAGCATATTTCTCTGCTGAGTCGCCAGTGCTGGTGTTTAGGTACCTTAGAGACTTAGCATCTCTTTCTGTTAGATTCTCATTCATTTCCTGATTTTGAATTGTGTGCCCAAAGTCTTCCATGGTCATGAACTGGTGCTGCAGAATCCTTCTGAACCAGCTGGAAGAAGTGTCTAGTCCATGGACTTCATTCTTTTGGAAGGACACCTGTACAATTCAAGTGTCTCTCCTCCCTCTCATCTCAACCCAGTGCTGTGTTTTATTGATCATGCATGCTTCTTGCGTGCTTTCTGTTCAACACCAGGAATCAGTCCTCATTCTTATGGGCCTTACTCTGCCCTGGGCTTCTGTGGCCAGGGTGACTGACCTACCTGGTTCGACCAAGACTGTCCCAGTTTTAAAACTGAAGACTCTGCATCCTGGGAGCCCCTTCAGACCCAGGGAAACCAAGACTCTATCTATGGCGCACGGCCCTGCACTCAGGTGAAGGGCATGAAGCTGCAGCCCAGCCTATTTGGCTAGAGCACTTTCTAAATGAGATTGCCGAGACTCTGATCATCTGTGTTCCCCAGCATTCAGGAGTGGCCAAAACACCTGTTTTGTTTTATGGCTGAATCTCTTTTGGTTGTGGGAAGAGGTCGACAATTAACTGGGGCCCTGCTAATATTCACAGGTCCCTGGGCCCCTTTATCAATAAGGCTGCATGTCTCTAAAGTTTCTTCATATGCTGAACCAATGGGCTACTCTCAGCTCTGCCAGATGTAAGGCCTCAGAAGAACATGCTGAGAACACCTGTATCAGCTCCCCCAGTGACTGGGCCACGAGGTTCCCCAAATGTAGCTAAGCCTGCACAGTGTTGTTTACTGGGCTCTGGGAAACAAAACCACATCACCAACTGTTCATTGAACAGTAACCATGCTTGCTGCCACTGCTCTATTACAATCTCTGAGTCAGATGAACACTAGAATTTCTGAGAAGAGAGGGATCTAGGTTTGAGAGACCCAGGAAGGTTTCTGGACAGCAAAAGGCTGAGCTGTGTTTTGAGGAATAAAATTTGAAGACTGGAAAAGGACTCCTGGGGTCATGTTCTAAAGCACAGAGCCACACCATGAGTCCGTGAGACAAGTGTACTCACACACTTGGCTTACTTTCTCTCCTATTTACAACCATTCTGGTTTTGGAGACAGAAGAAAACCTCGAGTGACCTTTGACACCAATCCTTCCCCCAACAATTGTATCTGCCCCTAAACCACCCAAATATTTAGTTGACTGTACTATTAAACCTTCCAAGAAAAGGAACAACAAAATGGACTTTAGTAAGCAATTTTATCCATAAAATGTCCTTCCAGTTAAGTATTTTTTTCTCTTATTTTTCCTGCATTCTTAGCAGTTTTTGCTTCATTGCTATTATCATACCTGCAGTTTTTCTTTTATTAAATTGTAGAAGAAACCAAGCTAGAGACAGAGTTTCCCTAGTGTTTGAATCACATCATGGGAATAAGTTGGGAGAATGTCTATTCTTTTATCTATGTGGGTTTGAGTGTGCAGGGTGAGGGGATGTTGATGGCAGAGCTGAGAAATTGGTGAAGCAGTTTGGGGAATAATGAGAGAAATGACAAGAAGTGTGACTATGCACTAATTTGCTCCTAGTAAATAAGATACTGGTATGCTCTGTCAAAAGTATGTATTAAATTTTCTATGAGCCCTTTTTGCATCTATGCATATTTCCCCTCTTTCGCCCCTCCCACCTCAGATTACTTTATTTTCCTGACTGCCTCTCCAACCAACGCCTGTGCTCATAATATTTATTCTCACTAAGGTGTAAATGACAGATGGCAGATCAAAGGAGGACCGTTTGTAAATTCTTTTCTATTTCCATTAGATTACACTCAAACTATAAACATGGTGGCTAAATTGTGGAATATCAATTATAAGATGATTGGCTGGGAGGGATTGTTAAGCCTTTGGGGATCCTGCAGAATACAAACTGGCATATCTGACTCCACCTAAAGATGAAGCCAACTTTGACAGAGAGGAATTTAACCAAAAGTGAAAATAAAGATGAAAAATTAATTTTTCATCATGACTACAATAACTCATGAAGCCAGGAAACTGATGTTGCAGAATTAGATTAATATTCCCACCCTTTCCTATTTGCTGCTCAACTATAATTCTTTAAAATTCGTAATCACTTCCTAAAAGTTTAATGGATTTAAACTCAGCCAACAGGTTATCTATTATCTCTTCCCAATAAGTCAATCTGCTAATGTTCCTTGAGAGCCTATATATGAGAAGCATTTTACTGCTTCCTCTGGAGGATACAAAATGCATACATGAATACCTTCCTTACAGGATTCTTTTAATAATTAGATGTAATCTTTGCAAAGTGCTTAATATTTAGTATGAAATGAGCCCTCCATAGGTAGTTGCTATTGTTGCTTTATCATTATTCCAGCTCTAATGCTTTCTGTTTGCTTGACTTTGAACAAGTTAATTAACTTCTCTGAGCCTCAGTTTCCTCTTTGGGAAAATGGAGATAATGTGTAGTTCTGACTTTACAACTTTGCAAGTCTTAGATAAGATAATATATGTAAAGTTGTTTTGAAACCTATGAAACACCAAGAATTATCATTCATCTGTTAGAGGGATGAGAGCTCAGTCCCAAATGAGTGAAGGAAACAAGTGCTCTTATGTCTCCTACTATGTGGAACAGGCTTGGGAAGAAGTGTTGGGACATGTCTACTGTACTGTCCTCTGCCAGAGACATGAGTCCAGTTCTTTGTCTGATTGGATACATAGGATGTTAGAAGGTAAGGTTGAAATTGGTCTAAATTCTCACCTGGTTGCATCATCCATTTGTTTATTCATTCAATCTTTATTTCTCGGTAATGAGAAAGACAGAGAGAGAAAGACTGAGGTGGGGGGAGAGAGAAAGAGAGAGAGAGGGAGAAAGAGAGAGAGAGAGAGAGAATATTTTGCTGAACTTTTGAGACTTTTGAGGGTTACACCAAGAGAAGAATCTCCTCTTCAATTCCTCTTGCTGAGCAAGGTGAGATGACGTATCTGCCTGAGAGGTGACTGGGTCACAGTGAGCTCCTGAAGTGAGCCAGACCCTTGATCTCAGACTACAGCTGCTACATTCGAGGAACTATGGCACTGGGCTGCTGAAGATGTCACAGAAAACCTCCCCTCTGCAACGCTGCTTGGAAGGGTTAGTGGCGTCTTGAGTCCCAGAATCAATGAGAGTGGCTATGGAACACTGTGTAGAAAGTGTTGTGTAACGAGCCTTTGGTTCACTGATATGCATGTGTTTTTATAATCTATCTAAGGGAATTGAACTCCTCATTAAGACAAAATGCAGACTCTTCAAAGTTTTAGTCCTCGTAGCAGACTGCCTAGGTAAGACAAGGTATTTGTACTAAGTACATCTACCGCTATTCTTTTGTGTGTGTGTGTGTGTGTGGTCATATTTTTTTTTCTTTTTAAAGTTTATCTATCCCGTGGGTTTGTTCTCTTTAATTACTGTGGTCAATATTGAGTTGGCTTCCTTTCTAAAAACTATGTCCTGGGAATAAATGAATATCACTTTTCTGAGTTCTCAAATTTTGAGGACTAGAATTTTCTAAAAGATTTTACTTAATGCCACAGAGAATAAATAGGGAGTAGACAAGGCAAATGTAAATACAGAGCACAGGTTTCTGATGGACAAAGCCTCATCAATTCCTACCCATCCTCTTTTGATGTGAGCAGAGAGGTATATAGTCTTAGTCCCGAGGATGGAGCAACACTTTGCTTGAGCTCATGGCTTCCTAACTCCTCACATACCCTGTCCCTGTAGATCATGTCTTAGATGCATTGCACATTTGGAGCCCAAGCCAAAGTTAATAAAGAGGTAGCTTTAGAAGACTCTCTACCCAGTCCTTATTTCTGGTCTGAGGTACAGACCTTTTCCCAGGTGATTGGAAGATGTCTGATGATATTCATGATGAAGGCGTGACCTCACGCTTCTTGTACTTCTACACACAGCAGCCTTATCTCCATCACAGCCCCTGTATTAAAAAGAAGAAGCTAATTTAATTTCAACCCATCCATGGGATGACAAGGACCAGTGTGGTGGCCATAAGAATGTACCACACTCAGATCTGCTGCAGGAACGTATGTGACAACAGCCCAGCCACTGCCCCCTGGATCCACTGTCATGCTCACTGGAGGCCCAGCCCCCTTGTGAGCCAGTATCAGCCAGACTGAGCATGGCAATGGCCTGCAGCCAGGCCCATTCTGATGAGACACTGGACTTCCACAGGTCATTGGACTAGAGGCTGAAACTGACCTGGAATTTTGCTGCAGTTCAAAACTCCTCTTGCCCAATTCTCCTTCCTTCCTTCTCTCCTCCCACACTTACCAGACCTGTCAAGTGGTCTGAAGCTCCTGCCTAACTTCTCTGGATGTCTCTCCCTATAAATTTCTGGGAAATCTAGTCCCAATCTCAGTAGACACAAACTAATATAATCAGTAACTAAGGAGGTGTTTGGTTACGAATATGACGCAGGTATACTGGTGTCACCTGTGTGAATTTGGAGGTCCATGTGTCTCAGTCATCCAGGCACCTGCTAAACTCTGGCTGCCACGGTACTTTAGGTAAATGGGGTAGCCGGTACAGTCAGAGCAGAGTGAAATCTGGTCTCTTCTCACTGGGGTTTTTCCCTCTATTTTCTAAGGCAGCTGTAATCACAGGAGGGGACATTAGCATACAGCTGCTTCCAGATTGGGAGCGTAACTCTTCAGGAATTCAGCCAACGCACCTCACCTAGGTCTAGCCAGGTTATATTAGCCAAGCTGTTGGGTTACTGTTCAGTAACGTAAGTGGTCAGGAGCTCCTGATAGCAGTAAAAACAAAGCAAAACAAAACAAAACAAAACAAACCACATCGTTTGGGAAACCTTAAAAAATGTAGGACTGTGGTCATTGGCCCAGTAAAAAATATGCTGTTTGTTTGAAAAGCAAAATAAAATCCCATCTGTGTCCACAGCTGTGCTGGATACTCAATACACAGACAAAACATGAGCTCAGAGAACTAGCAACGCAGAGGCATCAGTTAATTGGGAAGGGTCCCATTTCCATAAACCTATTCAGAATTTTGCACTTAAAATGATTTAAATGGTTTCAGATTTTTTTTTTGGGGGGGGGGTGGTTAGATAACCAGGAGAGGGGTTGCTGGGTCATATAGTAAGTCTATTCTTAATTTTTTGAGGAACCTTCATACTGTTTTCCATAGCGGCCACACCAATTTACATTCCCACGAGCAGTGTATGAGGGTTCCTTTTTCTCCAGGATCTCTCCAACACTTGTTATGTATATTATTTGTCTTGTTGATAATAGCCATTCTAACAGGTGTGAGGTGATACCTCACTATGGTTTTGATTTGCATTTCCCTAATAGCTAGTGAAGTTGAGCATTTTTTCATACATCTGTTGACCATTTGTATGTTTTCTTGGGAGAAGTTTCTGTTCATGTCCTCCGCCCATTTTTTAATTGGATTGTTTGTCTTTTTGTTGTTGAGTGGTATGAGTTCCTTATATATTTGTGATATTAGCCCCAATCGGAGGTGTTGTTTGCAAATATCTTCTCCTATTTGGTTGATTGCCTCTTTGTTTTGTTGGTGGTTTCTTTTGCTGTGCAGAAGCTTTTTAGTTTGATATATAATTTATAAAATAAATTCATTTATTTTAGCTTTGACACCCCTTGCTTTTGAGGTCAAATTTATAAAATCCTCTTTGAACCCAAGGTCCATAAGTTTAGTACCTGCACTTTCTTCTATTCAGTTTATTGTTTTAGGTCTTATGTTTAGGTCTTTGATCCATTTTGAGTTAATTTTGGTATATGGTGACAGATAGTAGTCTAGTTCATTCTTTTGCCATGGCTTTCCAATTCCAGCACCATTTATTTACAGTGGCCAAGACATGAAAACAACCAAAGTGTCCTTCGATAAATGATTGGCTAAAGAAGGTAGCATGTATATGTGCTACTGTATTTCCCCAAAAATAAGATCTAACCAGAAAATAAGCCCTAGCATGATTTTTCAGGATGCTCATAATATAAGTCCTAGCCCCCCCAGATAAGCCCCAGTTAAGATCGTCAGCCAGGCAAACACATTTAGTATGTCCGTTGCAACACAAGACGGACATATTGAATTATAAAATAATATTAATATATAATTAAATATAAATAAATAATATTATTGACATTAATACTTAAAATAAATGATAATATAAATTATATTAAGTATTTGTAAATACCCAAACGGGTGCCTTTGGAAGAAAGGTAAATGCCTATGTAAACAGATAAACTGGAGACTTATTGCCGAATGACCAATCAGAGTACAGACACAATGCACGTGCGCACTTGATAACGAATGGACGTGTCTAATATGAATCCTCATAATGCAATACATTGTGTGTTGTAACAGACGTACTTAATGCACTCATTGAAATAAAGAAACATTTTCTGAATTTTGGTGCCTGCAATTTTTTGTTGCTTTTGTGTGGACCATCATTCTTAACAATAAGTCATCATTTTTGTTGCCACTCCTGTCTCATAAGTCTTCAATTAACACTTGATTTAATGGTAGATTGAAAAAGAATAATATTTCGACCCCCAGACAAGATGAGTGCAAAAAGAAAGTGCTATTCTGTCGAGTGTCCGGGTGCAAGAAAATTACGGCTCTCTGTAAAGAGAAGTTGGATCTCTGAATGGTCTGAAAATGGCGAGCAGAGTATGATAACCTCAGTTAACAGGTGGATGAGGGAAATGCTAAGAAGCACAAGTGTGGATTAGGTGGGTAACCATTATTTCCTGAGCTGGAGGACATCATCTGGGAATGGATTGCTGACAGGAGAGCAAAGGCTTTGGTTGTGTGCAGGGCTGATACTCAAGCATTTGCCCTTGCAGTGGCACCACAGTTAGAAATATCCCCAGAAGAATTCAAAGTATCACAACACTGCCTGGATGGATTCCTTCAGCGATGTGAACTGTCTCTAAGACTGACAACCCTGTTCAAGCTGGAAGATACTGAAGTTATTAAACATGCACTTGCATTCAAGTCCCTTGTTGATGGCATTGACTTTTATAAATACCAACTCTCCAACATGATTGCTATGGATGAAACTGCAGTGTTTATGGGCCAAGGATCTCCAATGGCAATTGATCAGAGGGCTGCCTTGTTAATCTACAGTCCCTCCACCTGTTACGAAAGTGCATATGTTACCTGTATTTTGGCAATTCATCTGGATGGAAAGAAAGCCCCACCTCTAATCACCACTAAGGGCAAGAAAGATAAGGTTGAATGTGTTTCAGGCATTTATGTTCTTGAAACCGCAAAAGTCTGGTGTACACAAGCAGTTATAAGAAAGTGAGTCGATTTAATGCTGCCACTTGTTTTGCAAGGTGGCCAAAGAGGTCTGCTAGTCTGGTATTCAGCCAGCACTCACTGCCCTAAAGACACGAAGAACTTCCTTGCAGAGAGAAGAATAGATCAAATAGTGATTCCTGCAGGAGTGACTGCCTGTCTCCAGACTCTCGATATTGCAATAAACAAGTCATTCAAGGGCGATTTGCACATGGAAATCAATGACTACATTGAAAATAGAATGGAGAGAAATCAGTGTGGAAACTTTGTGAAGCCTGGCATGCAAGAGGTTGTGACTTGGGGGAAGAATTCATGGCATAAAATCACTGACAGCTGTGTTGCCAATGCACTATGAGCAGGCGACATGCACAAGAAGTGCTGATTTAAGGAGAGCTCTATTGCTGGACATGAGAGATTGGGGCCAATGGTTCTACAGAAAATGGAGTCGCACGAAATTCAAGCCGGAATTTGGGGTTTGGAGAGTTATGATGATGTTCCGGAAGAAGATGACATGACTGTATTTTAATAAATGTAGATTGTTGTACATGAATACATGTAGATTGTTGTACATGAAGAAATGGAACATCCCTTGAAAATAAGTCCTAAAGTGTCTTTTGGAGCAAAACTTAATATAAGACCCGGTCTTATTTTCTGGGAAAATACACACACACACACACACACACACACACACACACACATAATGGAATATCACTCTGCCGTAAGAAAAGATGAAATAATGACATTCGTGACAACATGGATGGATCTTGAGATTATAATGCTAAGCGAAATAAGTCAGACAGAAAATGCTGAGAACCATGTAACTTCTCTCATATGTGGGATATAAAACTGAAAGCAACAAAGGAACAAGAGAAACAAATAAAGAAACAAAAATTCATAGACACAGACAACAGTTTAGTGGTTGCCAGAGGATAAGGGGGGGGAATGGTAGTAGAGGGTAAGGGGGATCAAATATATGGTGATGGAAGGAGAACTGACCAGTCCCTACACACGCTCACAAAAGGGTACCAATCAGTGGTGCATGGGTAAATGCCGAATAGTTGAAAAGGGGCCCTGGTTTGCAGTATTTGGTCTTTTCTTTGGTGTACATGCTCCCACTACGGGAGGTTCCAAGTTGCCAATGTAATGTCACTAACCACATTGAGAAGAGATGCACGTGATTTGCTCCCATGAGCGAGTGGAAGCAGGGTCCAGCAACCCCTGCTTCTAATGTCCCCTATTCTCCTTCGAATGGCAAGGACATCTTAGGTAGAGAACCACTTTTATAAAATCTACCTCAGAGGCCTCTTGTCAAATTAAGCCACTGCCTGTGTTTTTCCAACAGCCCAGGTTTCTTTGGAATTCCTATAAATAATATGCTCTGCTTCCTAGTATAAAACATCTATGGCCATTACAAGAAAATAATTCCGGTGACAGTGAGGATAACTGTAGGAGTGGCCTCCTTTGAGGATGCTGTTCTCAAAATTCTAATCTCGCTCCTCTGCCTTAAGAAAGTTGTTTCACTGTCAGCATGTGGCAACGGCTAAAGCATTTTGGCCAATTAAGTTCAGAGATGAGCTTAATGGTTAAGTCATCAGCCCAACAGTAAGATTCTCTAGGGAGCCATGAACTGCTTTAAGGATCTAATAAACGTTATCATTCTTGCTACTGAAAAATGCACAAGTATTTAAAAGTATGCTTACAATTTCATGGGCGTCATGGTTTCCCCCTTCTCCGTATCCCAGCTCATTTGTAAACCCTTAATTAAGGACACCTACTTTAAAGTGACTCTACAGAAACTCTTTTCTCTATGTCTGAAAGGTCCCAAATCTAAGCCGATGGAACCCAGGAGAACTGTGCATAGGAAGGGCAGTTGCCCTGTACACGGAAACATTCTTTACAAGATTTATTCAGACCAAGCATGTTGCATTGCAAAAAGAGGTTTTTAAAATTCCTAATGTTAGACTCTGCAGAGACACTGCCATGCACAGAGGCGTCTGATTTCCCTCAGGATTCTGTGGAACTATCCAGATAATGAACATGAACTGGAGTGACAAGAGTTTGGAGCTGCTTCTACCAGAAGTTAGTGCTGATTAACGAGCTAATGTCCATAGAGGTGACAGGAGCAGGGAAAGGCAGGGAGAGAAAGTTTGGAGGGGCCAGGAGCTGAGGCCATTGGGTGAGAAAGGCTAGAAAATACAAAGTAATCTCATTAAAAATGCATACTGTTGAGCAAGAAACCTTTACACAGCCTCATTTTTTTGCTCCCTCTGAAAAGACTTCCTAATTCAGTGGGCCTCTGATGAGTCTATTCGGTCACTTTCCTTTTCTCTACCAAGTGCCTTTTCCATTTCATTTAAGTTCTACTGATATCACCATCACCCCTGGGTCATGTGGGGTGCCTCTGCCATCATTGTATAGAAACAAACCTCCCAATCTATAAATTAGGGCTCTGAAGAAAGAAAATTAGCTTTAGAAGCTGCTTCAATTTCCCCATTTTCTTAAGCACTGTGGGACAAATTCCATTACTTCTGCAGATCTCTGTGCATGTTTTTCACTGGTCATCACTGGTATTTGGTTTTACAGAGATTTTTTTTTCTGGTTCTGCAATTTGTGCCCAGAGGCTTTGATCTTTAAAATGATTCTAAGAGATTTCTAAAGTGCCTAACATTAAGGAAAGTCTTGTCCAGTTTCATTCAGTGAGGATTGAGTGCCTTCTATATGCTAGGCACTGAGCTCGGTGCTGAGCGAAAACAGACATGGTTCCTGCCATCAGGAGAGGAGATATCTGTTAATAGAGGCATCACACAAATGAAAGTAAAGTCACACCTGAGATATCCAGGGCAAAGGAGAGGTGAGAGGTGCCCTGAAAACTTGCAGTGCAGGACCTGACCTAGTGATAGGCACCAAAAGATTATTCCCAGAGAAGGGACAACGTAGTTAAGACCTGAAAGGAATAGAGGAGGTAATGGTAGGGGGCAACTAAGCAGAGAAGAGAATTTGTACTAAAGGAAACAGCATGTTCGAAGTCCCTGGTGGTGATGGTGGGAAGGCACAAAGTATTCAAGGGTCTGCAAAAAAAGGCTAGCTGCTAAAGATAGGAATAACAAAATAATGGGCATGATAAAACATAAAATCTAGGATCATGGTTATGGTTGGTGCACCAGGAATAATGGAGGGAGATGCAGTCTCGGAGGGGAATGCTGAGGGCTTCGACTATATTATAATATTGTTTGTTTAAAGTTGGGCAGTGAAAACATGGAGTTCATTATAACCTTCTTTATATTTTTTGTATATCCAAAACTTTTAACATTAGTTTTTCTTACAAGGAAGACCAGTGAGCCTGAGTGAAAGGAGGAAAGGAGAGAAAATGGTGGAGAGATGAGGCTGGCGGGTTAGAAAAGTTATGAATTAGAGGATATGTTGCTCAGCTTAACTAAATTAAAACAGTATGATGGCTATTTTCACAGTATTGTTTGAGTGTCACAATCCTGAAGTTCTAATTTTTGCAGTGACTGCTTTAGAGTGACCTAAACTATTGCTTATGTAAGAGCACTCACCATTTGAACATACAACTATCACCATGGAGGGGATAGGCATTAACTGAGCTAAATATTAAGAACTCTCTTACTATTGGTTATAAATATATAGGAAAATGAAAAAATAGCTAAACTAATATTCATTTAGTACACTGTAATTTAAAACAGTAGAAACACTAAGACTTGAAGTTTTACTTTTTATCAAAAGTTTTTCAAGAGTAGTCTGAACGGTGTTTGCCTTCTTCTTATCATATAACTTACTCTGTGAAGCCAGAATCTTTCCTGTGTGTTGGCCGATTGTTATACTCTTTGCTAAGTTCGGATCAGCTTCCAACATTTTCTCCTTTGAACTTTCAATGTCATGAAAAATTTCTAAGTTCCTTTAATATGATTTTCCTCCTTCCTTTCATCCTTCCTTCCTTCCTTCCTTCCTTCTTTCTTTCCTTTCTTCCTTCCTTCCTTCCTTCCTTCCTTCCTTCCTTCCTTCCTTCCTTCCTTCTCTCTTTCTCTTCCCCCACCCCTGCTGGTGTCTCTTCCTCTGGGACAGCTTCATCTTTTTTGTCATAACCACTCTCCTACTTTTGTGTATAAGTTCACTTTCCTTTAGTTTATCTGGCTGCAGGTCTAGGGTTTCCCAGTGGGGACAATGTTCACACTTCCAGTCAGCTATTTCTTGTGAAATTCCAGTTATTTTCTACTTGAATTTCACTTTCAAGTGCTGCCACTTTTTGTTTCTTTATTACAGTTTCATCTTTGTTGGCTAATTCTTTCTTTCTTTGGATTATCCACTTTTGTAAAATGTCACATGGGTGGGAGACCAGAAGGTCACACAATGACATGCTTTGCTGTCTGTGCATGAACTGATAAGAGATGTACAGTGCCCAATTGCCAACAGACTCTGAAGGAAGAGACATGATTAGTCCCTAATCATGACACACATCTGTGATTTATGTAGTGATCTCTCCTCTGAAGAGCAAGTAGCAGTTTGTACTTGATGAAACGAGTGACATTTAACACACCTTGATAACCGAAATCTGAGGTGTGTTGATGGGGGACTGGTATTTAACTAAATGGATGTAACTGAAATTCATGCATTTTGGGATTGTGCAAAGTGAGGACTGCTTATATTTACGTTTGAGTCAGAAAGAGTCTTTCAATTTGGAGAGAGCAGAGCAGAAGAGAGCAAGGCTCTGAGGAAATGAAACACAGGACAGTTTAGGCGGGAAAAAGGAAAAATCTGGAATCTAAGTTTTCCCGTAGTGAAATGCAACACTAGAAACATGGTTAGAGAATGTAGGAAGGGGGTGGAGAAGTAGAGAAAAACAGGCAGCAGCTGAAGGAAGAAGGTTCCCAGGGCAAAATCAGAGAGTGACCAAGACCAACTACTCTTGCTTTAAAGTTTTCCTAGGCTGGCCAAAAGACCGTCGAAGATTATACGGAGAACATCTGATTGATTTTGTGTCTCTCCCTTCCTACATACAATTTTTTCCTTGAGAAGTCTGAAACAGAGCAAATCCTATATATAATGAGTATTTTCTCTTATTTTTCAAATGAAGAAATTATTATTAAACAATTAGAATCATTAAGCAAGCCTGTTTGAGTGCCCACTGTTAGCTATTTGTACATATTTTCATGTGGAATTTACATGTGAAAGCTTCTCATTGCAATGTAAGCATGCCAGGCATAGTCATTCCTATAATGCTGCCAAAAGCTAAGGATTTGATGGAAAACACCTGGATGAAAGTTGGTGAACAAGTTTGGAAAAGTTGAGAACACACATGAAACACTTTACCTTGCCAATGACATGAGCTCTAAAATAATCCTTCGTTTTAAAGTGATGGAGAACTTTGGTTTTGTTATCCTTTTTTTGACATTGTAGATGAGTCAAGATCTCTTAGCAACTCCTCTGGGTTTGAAGAGAGTCTCTTTTCTAACTGTTCACAACAAAAAATGACGTATTTTAGAATCAGAGTGAAAATAGCATCATGAGAAATCAGAATGAACTCCAAACCAGCAACTTAAATACATTCAGAACTTATAAGTGCTTTGATCGAGGTGAAAAATGCTAGGCTTGGGACTATGCTACATATTTCTTGGAAATAACTGTTGCTTAGATATAAAATCACCATATATTTTGGTATGGCGAAAGACTATAGATCTCAGGGAGGCATCCTTTATGGGGTAGCTAATAAGTTTGGAGAAATGTCTAGTTTGAATTGTAATTTTGTTATTTTGGCTCTCCACATCTACAGCCTAAATGGTGCAATAAACTTAATTAATTTGGGTATGTTTTTAGATTTGAAATTAAACAGATCCAGTTCTTGCTTACTTTCTAGGCAGGCCTTGGGAATAAATTAAACCATTTTCCATTTTCAGAGTTGAGCTTGTTTTCATGGACACACTAGCTTTTGGAGTAATTTAAAGATTTTTCATTTAGAATATTTCTGTTACTCCAGGATCCCCGTGGACTTGTTTTTACTTTTTAAGAAAGGTAACATTAAATCACGACTTTTGAGCCACCCTCATAAACAGACTGAAAAATTACTCCTTTCGTGTAGGAAGTGTATGTTTCAGTTATCACTTGGAAGTCTTTTCTACTCTGTATGTTTATGGTTGTCATGTGGGGAGTCATGCAGGGTCTCTGGTCCCGCTCCCCACATAAGAACACAGGATATGATGAGGCCAAAAAGGAACACCCATGGAGCCATAGGTAGGGAAGTCATATTACTATATTCTTGCTGGCGGCTGGGTTGGAGACACAGGAAGCAGAAGCCACACTATCCGCAACCCTCACTGCTCTGCTTGCAGGCTCAGCCACCATCTTCTTGCTAGCCCCCACTTCTCTGCCAGGGTAGCCACGGCAGTTATATTAGTGGCCAATGGCTCACTGGTTACAGCTGTCGGCCAACTAGCCACAGCTGATGGCCATCCAATCACAGTTGATGACCATTTACTACCTGAGCCAGCACCTTTCTATGTGAGGCCGAGAGCCTGGAAACTGCTTTCTGGGGTTTTGTCCCCACAATGGTAGTAAGAGTTCTTTTATTAAGAAATCATTTCTCGGTATTTGAGAAGTCTGACACAGAGCAAATCCTTAAAGTAAACAAAAAAGGAGAGTATGAGCATGTCGTTTGCTCACAAATGATCTTGTTGGAGACTTTATAGTGATTTCAATTTGGGGTCTGTTTCTAAAAAGCAGCCTAAATGCCACTATAGTAAAAGGAATTAAATAAGGAGATGAAATGTAATTATGTGCTGATAACATGATTATTTACATTTAACTGTTTATAAAAGAAGAAGGAGCTATACTTTCTTTCCTTTTTTTAAATTTCATAGTTGTTTACCAAAATTATATCAAAGTATACATAATATATATCTACTCATACCTAAAATGTTCTCTTTTTTTGCCCTTCTAAGCACTTTATTTACTTTTTGTTATTTTTTAATTATTTTAATAGTTACTTCAAGACAGTCCATGGCACTATACAGGAAGCAAGAGTACGAACATTAAAGTTGATGGCAGGATTGTATGTATGAGGTCCATAAACAAAATGAATTTAAATCATTATTCTCACTGATTACTAATAATACTACAGAGAATAATACAGTATTAAAATATATCATCCTCAGTTAATCTTCACTTAGAAAATCTGATTGTTATAGGTAAAATATAGCATTTAGAACTTTCATTTAAAAATACAAATTTTATGAAAATTTTAAGAATTTTTAGAATGGGAATTATAAAAGTCAAGCTAAAGAAAATTCTACTTTCAGATAATGTGTATCTTAAAACATAAAAAATATTCTTTAGTCTGGGAACATTGTCAGGAAAGTATACCTGAGTTCCTCTAAGATCTACTCATTCTAGTTATCTAATTGCTGTTTTGGTAACATTAACAAGAAAACACAATTTAACACTGCAATCACCTGTCAAATAATTAGGATAGAATAAATGTTCATATGCATCAGGTTGAACATTACTTACATATTTTTTAAAACATAGGGTTCTTTCATTTAATCTTTTAAGTCTTATGACAATATTCTAAAACCATTTGGAAACATTTTCCTTAACAGCTAGCCCTGAAAATCCATTCTAATGTCTTTTATCAATACTCACTATAACCAAATACAATCAGTGTTTTGTGGCCTTAATAGTTTATATAACTTAATATGTTTGAAGGTGTGATGAAGTAGCTCCATCTTTCCATTTGTTTATATGATCTGAAATCACAATTCTGCACAGTGGACATGTTTTCTCTCTGTTAAACCATAAGGTAATGCACTCTTCACAAAATATATGCTGACAGATGAGAAGAATTGGCTTTTGAAATTCAGCTTGACATATTGAACAAATATCACCCACATCTGAACACTGTCTCTTGCTGGCAGCCACTCCGTAACTTGGTCGTATAAAAAACATTTGCAAAACCCGTCGGAAAGTTCTTAGATGTCCAAAAAAGTCCAAAAGTTTTAGTATGAGGTAGAGTAAAGCCAGCAATATCCCAAGACTCCATCTAGTTACATTACCAAAGTCCCCATGGCTTATAAGGTAACAAAACCAAACTGGTATGGGAACAAAAGTTCGGTAATACTGACATAATTCTTCTAAAAGCATATACCAGTAACCCTTGGATTTAAAAGGCATGATGAAAGAAGGCACCAATAAAATAAGGCATTTTAAGCCCATGAAGAGGAATTTTAGAATGAAGTCTACAGACAATCCAAAGTACTTCCCAGAAGCTTGAACGGTCCAAAGCAGGATTTAAAAAAATTAAGCTGTAATAAAGTGACTGAGAATGAAAGGTGTAATATAAAAGAACAGAAGATCCTGCTAAGAATACCAGTAACCAAGCACACTGAATCTTTGAGCACCTTTCTCTTAGAAAAACCTGATTTACAATGCTTTTGTTTGCATACGTAAAAGTTGTAAGCAGCCCAATTCCAACAGAAATTCCTGTTATATGCTGCATAACAAGTTTGACACCAAGAATCAAAATATATGGAAGGCTTTTTTGCAGCCACTTAAAGAGATATCGGAATTCTGAGAAGGAGCCACTGTTATGATCTCCAGACTCCATGGCAGTATCATCAGGCTGCCTTGCTTCGTTATGGGAGTGAATCCGTGAGAGACTATGTACACATCCAGGGTACAGCCATGGACACCTGACCTTATGTTTCTGGAGCTTGGATTTTCAGCACATTCTTTAGGTATGGAGTTTATCTGGATATGCACATCTACAGAATGAAAACAAGAACTTTCTCTCAGTCTTGTAGGGACACATTGGGAGGCTGGGGCATCTTCACTGCCTGCAGCTCCTGGAGGACTGTGCAGTTGGCTATAGTTGGCTTGCATGACCCTTGAATACTTTCTTGTGATCCAGATTTCTTTGCTTCAGGGCTCTGTCTCCTGCAGTTCCGGCCCAGCTCGGAGGCAGTGGTGGTGGTGATGGCGGCGGAGACGCGAGCCTATTTACTTTTTTTTGACATTGAATATTATTTTATATTAACTTCAGGTATACAACATAGTTGTTAGACATTTATATAATTTAAAAAGTGAATCCTCTGACTAGTTTAATACCCACCTGGCACTATATATAGTTATTACAATATTATTGACTATATTCCATGTGCTTTACTTTACATACAACCCCATGACTATTTTGCAACTATTAGTTTGTATTTCTTCTTAATCCCTTCACCCTGCCCTCCCAATTCCCTCCCATCTATCAATCTAACAAATCAATATACATCTACACCATACATAGTTATTACAATATTACAGACTATATTCCTTATGCTATACACTACATCCTCAAGATTGCTGTGTAACAACAAATTTGTACTTCTTAATCCTTTTTCTTTTTTCACTCACCCCCAACCCTCCTCTCATTTGGGGCAACTACAAATATGTTTTCTGTATCTATGAGTTTGTTTCTGTTTTGTTTGTTTATTTTGTTCTTTAGATTCCACACATAAGCCGAATCACATTGCATCTGTCTTTCTCTGTCTGACACTCCACTCAGCACAACACCCTCCAGGTCCATCCTGTTGCTACAGATGATAAGAACCCATTCCCTTCCCTATCCAAGCAATACTCCATTGTATATATGTACCACCTTCTCTTTATCGATTCTTGCATTGGCAGACACACAGGCCACCTCCACATCTTGACTATTGTAAACAATGCTGCAATGAATACATGGGTGCACATGTCCCCTCGAAGTAGCATTTTGAGTTTCTTCAGATAAATACACTGAGGAGAAATTACCAGGTCCTTCTTTGTCTCTTGTTATAGCCTTTGTTTCAAAGTCTACTTTGTCTTGTATAAGTATTACTACTCCTGCTTTTTTTTGGTTTGTTTCCATTTTCATGAAATATCTTTCCCATACCTTTACTTTCAGTCTGTGTGTGTCTTTTAAACTGAAGTGAGTCTCTTGTAGGCAGCATTGTATGTAAGGATTTTTCTTTTCTTATTCATTCAGCCCTCCTATGTCTTTTGAGTAAAGCATTTAAACCATTTACATGGAAAGTAATTATTGATAGACACGTAGTTATTGCCATTTTATTATTCATAATTTTGATATATTTTTTTAATCTTAAAGAAGTCTCTCTAACATTCCTTGTAATACTGGTTTGGTGATGATGAACTCCTTTAGCTTTTTCTTGTCTGGGAAGCTCTTTATTTGTCCTTCAATTCTAAATGATAGCTTTGCTGGACAGAGTAATCTTGGTTGTAGGTCCTCACTTTTTATCACATTGAATATTTTATGCCAAGTTTCTGTTGAGAAATCAACTGACAATCTTATGGGAGCTCCCTTATAAGTTACTAGTTGTCTTTCTCTTGCTGCCTTTAGAATTCTCTCTTTGTCCTTAACCTTTTCCATTTTAATTATAGTGTATCTAGGTGTGGACCTCTTTGAGTTCATCTTATTTGGGATTCTCTGCACTTCCTGGGCTTGTATGTCTATTTCCTTCACCAGGTTAGGAAAGTTTTCAGCCATTATTTCTTGAAATAGGTTCCTAATCCATTGCTTTCTTTCTTTTCCTTCTGGTACCCCTATGATGTGAATGTCATTATGCTCAATGTTGTCCCAGAGGTCTCTTAAACCATCCTTATTTGGGGGATTTCTTTGTTCCTTTTGCTGTTTTGGTTGGGTTTTTCTGCTACCTTGTCTTCCAAATCAGTGATTTGGTCCTCTGCTTCATCTAGTCTGCTGGTGATTTCTTCTAGTGCATTCGTCACTCAGTTACTATATTTTTTCACTTCTGACTGGTTCTTTTTTATGGTTTCTATGTTATTTTATATGCTTGCTAACTCTTTGTTGAAGTTCTCACTAAGTTTCTTGAGCATCCTTATAACCATTGTTTTGAACTCTGTATCTGGTAAGTTGCTTGCCTCCATTTTGTTTAGTTCTTTTTTTGGAGTTTTCTCCTATTCTTTCATTTGGGATGTATTTCTGTTTCCTCGTTTTGGCTTTCTTCCTGTGTTTTTTCTATGTATTAGGTAGAGCTGCTATGTCCCCTAGTCTTGGCCAGGAGATCTTATGTAGTAGGTGTCATGTGGGGCCCTGGCAAAGTCTCCCTGGTCACCCACATGGGATGGTCCAGTAGTGTCCCTTGTGTGGATTGTGTGTACCCTCCTGTTATAGTTGAACTTTGGTTGATATTGGCATGTCAGTGGGTGGGATTGACCCGCAGGCTGAATGGCTGTGGGGTTTGGCCACGTCCACAGCTTACAGGCTGCTGTGGGAAGGGAGCTTACCCCACTGAGTGTTATTCACCCTAGTGGGCTCTGGTGCCTGTTGAGACTCCCCTTTGAGTGTGCCACTTGTGGAGCTAATTGGATGGTAATCTGCTGTGGTCTGAAGCCAACTTCCAAGCATATTGGTTTTGGGGCCTCTTGTGAGGGGCTTCAGTGCAGGGCCAGGTCACCCACTGCCTGTAACCAGCTGGGGACTACCTGGTAAGAGCTATAAAGTGACCTGCAGTTTTTCCCTGCCCTTGCTAATCCTGGAGGTGCATGGGAGAGGCCACTCTGTGACTAAGGATGTCTGCCACCAGTACTGGGCCTGGGGTAGCTCTGCAAAATGCCAGGACACCCAGAGGCCTGCTGCCACCTGCTGACTCCCTTAAGGTATAAAGCCTCATGAGGTGCACAAGTTGCGTGAGGCAGGGTCTCAGGGAGTCACTAGAATGGGAAGAGCTGTGGTCACCAAGTTAATGTGAATTCTGGTTTGATGCCAGTGCTGAGCCTGAAGCAACTCAGCAAAAGTCTCAGAGTACACCAAGGCCAGTCACTGCCCGCCTGGGGTCTGTGGGACTGTGATAATTTTCCAAGAAAGAGTGCAGTGCCGGTGGGGCGGGCTGCTCTTTGAGAAAGTGCCTCCAGCATGGGGGGGCATTGCATGGGTGGGGTCCCATTGAGTCAACAGGGGAGAGCTGCAGAGCTCACCAGACCAATGAGATTCATATTTGACCTGTGGGAAGTGGGTTCAACAACTAAAGGAAAGATGATGTCTGCCTGCTGGCTACACAGGAGGAGGAACTTCTCACAGGGAAATGGCAATAGTCCTCCAGCCCTCAACCTGAAGCAACACAACTCAGTCTGCCCGCCATATGTCTCTAATAGCCCCCGAGTTAACTGTCCCTCCACTGGAACCCAAGGTGAGTGCCTAGGAGTGAATGAACTTGTGTGCAGGCTCTTTAAGGGGACGTCTGGGTTTCCTGCTGCCTTCCATCCCATCTGGATGGTCAGAATCCCCACTGATTATCACAGCCAGATGTTGTGGGGGCTCCTTTACCTGGCACCAGTACTCTGGGCTGGGAAGGCCGGTGTGGGGCTGGACTCCCTCGCTCCTCTGGGGGGAAGCTCCATGGCTGAGATATCCCTCCTGGTTCTCAACCGCCACATGGAGGTTAGAGTTAGCCAGTTTTGCGTCTCCACCCCTCCTACCAGTCTTGATATGGCTTCTTCTTTATATCCTTAGTTATAAAACTTCTGTTCAGCCAGATTTCAGATGGTTCTCCTGGTTGATTGTTGTATAATTTAGTTGTAATTTTAATGTGTTCATGGAAGGAAGCAGGCACAGTGTTTATGTATTGAGTCATCTTGGATGTGTCTATCTTATTCAAATGCGTAGTCACATTCCCAATACTTAGAAGTAGGCTGGATGCATAGCAGACAATACATATTTGAATGAATGAGTATAACTTCATAGTGTTTTCTCCATGTTTATCCTGTAACAGGTTTAATCTCTGAGCCTTTGTCCCTGCTTAAGTATAGGAGGGGCCACACTGTGTAATGAGTGATAATGAATTAAATCTACATGCACACTGCAGCATCAGCCCCTTCTTCTAACTAGAAAATTTGACTTTTCAAGTTGAGATCTTGGCAAAAGCAGTTTTATGTGGAGTGGTGATGACAGAGCCTATTTCAAGTGGGAGAAAGGAAACGAGCAGAAAGATTTTGACCACTAATACAGCAATTCAATTCTGCTGGTCATTACCTTCCATCTCAAATTCTACTTGTTTCTTATTCCAATTCCTAATCCCCACCCTACCATGTCCTCAACAAACGGTTCAAATTCCAACATAAGTGGAAATAAATTCAACAATCTTATTGATCAATTGATTGATTACCTCTGGTTCTTTTTTCTGGTTGCTATGTTTATTAGCTTTCCTTAGCAGCAATTTGAATACCAGTCTCCTGAGTGTAGTGGTACCAAAGGGAAACCAATTTTTCTTCTAGCTAGCTTGCCTGTGAACTCTCTGTGGGCATGTGACATTACAAAAATAGAAGTGGCAGAGCAGTACTGTCAGTTACGTGTAAAACATGAATTTGGTCCAATTGACTTTGGTGAACTTGGCTGCAGTGTTGACCAGGGCTCGCTAGTGTGTGAGAAGGTGCCAGTCCTTCTTTTGTTGAGTGCCTGGTAAATTATAGGAGCTAAAATTTATAGAATTTTGGAACGTTTAACATTTAGTTCTGGACATTACTTTGATTTTCAAGTCTTGTATTTTCCAATTGAATTCATGTTTCAAATGAATTCACTGGTAGTTCTGTGGAATTTAGCTTTTGATTCTAGTATAGTATTCAGTAGTTGCTATCATTTCAGGATTCAGCAAAGTGTTGCTTTTTAATTTGAACAGGGCTCATAGTTCAAATCTAAACATTAGTAATGAAATTGTTTTACTTAATCATGTGATAATTAAGTAATTCAAATATCGTGAACTTTGTTTTTCTAGTATAGTTTACTGCCCAGAATCTGAAAGGGGAGGATGAGATAACATTTATACTCCATATCCAGACAATCAAGAATTAGCAGCATTAATCTCCAGAAGGCACTAAATATTATGCCAAGCTTTTTGTATGTGGTTATAGTAACCACATCCTGGAGATTAATGCTGCTAATTCTTGATTGTCTAGATGTGGAGTATAAATGTTATCTAATCCTCCCCTCTCAGATTCTGGGCAGTAAACTATATCAGAAAAACAAAGTTCAAAGTATTTGAGTTACTGAATATGCATAAAATCTTTTTGCCCATTAGAGACATTTTGGGACATTTATTATGGTTCACAAGTTGCTTGAACAACGCTTGACTTAATCAAAGCATAAAGGAGGTGGCTTGGTATAGGTAGAGCATGTAACCTTGGATTCAAGTCCTGCTCTTCCCACTGACCAGCTGTATGCTCTTGGAAGAATACTGCTCTATTCAAAGCAAGTTTCAGTTTGCTCATAATTACATGAGGGATAATCCAAAGATACCCTTTATCCTCTCTATGATTATTGTGAACAGAGGACAGGAACTGTGTCCTATTCACGGTGTAGCCACTTTGCTGAAAACACTATGTAGTTGTTTAATAAAATATATTTAATGTTAAATGAATAGTAAGCTAGCTTGCAAACTGTAAAGCAATATACACATCTAAATTGAGTTGCATAAACGGTTGAATTATCTAATTCCTTCCTCCTCCTCCTTTTCCTCCTTCTCTTCTTCCCTCTTCTTCATGTTATAATAAAGAAGAAAAGAGTGTTTATCCAGAAAAGTCTAAATGTTTTTTCCCTCATGTCCCACACTGGTGCAACTCATGGTTAATACAATTCACTCAGCATGATTTCTAATTTTTTATTCATTCACTCATTCATTAACTCATCATATACCTCTGATCACCTTCAGGGAACAGAGTTGTCTCTATGGCTGATGTGGAGAGACCAAGATGTGGCCCATATCTATGAACAGGTTTGTTCTGCAGACAAATCCAGGAGAGCTTAGCTTTGCTAAAATACCAGTCTGGCTGTCTAATCACATCAAGAGTCAGTGAAATAGAAATTCCTTCTCCGACCCATGTGTCCTACAGTAGTAGGAAACCAGGAGAAGGGAGTAAATTTTCCTATTTCTATGGAAACAGACCTGATCAGAACGTCAAGAGATATGCATAGCAACTACCTGGATGATAGAATATGGTTCTCGTGCTGGGTACACATTACAAATGGGGGCAAGGGGCACCAGCAAGGTGTCTGGACACCAGGTTGAGGAAAGTATAAATGTTTGGAATCATTTTGTTCACAAGATACTGAGATATGCTTGAGTATTTGTAAGAATTGGCTTAATGAAGAGTAAAGAATTTTGATATTTTTTGTAACTATATCTACAAATAGATACAAATCCACAAACTCTATCAGAGATACTAAAAGTCTAGTGCAAAGTGCTTCTCTTGAGATCTTTGTAACTGGGAGAGATGTGCGGGAATGCAGACATGAGGGGAAAGGGAGGACTTCCTGCTGGTGCATATAACAACCAAAGCAAGGGCTGGCAGGCACTGGGCACTGCCTAGGCACCAAGGACTGCTAATTGCTGCATGGGCATCATCTTTCTTAACCCTCAGAACAAATTTGTGAGGAACACAAAGCTCATAAAGACAGAGAAAATGAGGCCCAGTGAGTTTAAGAAAGTCACCTAAGGTCACATAGTTAATGAGAAGCAGAGCTGAGATGGGAGCCCATGTCTGTTGGATTCCAAAGTCCAGGCATTTAATCATTACATTCTGTAACATCCTGTGGGGTCTCGACACTGTGACCATTCCAAAATTAATTCCTATTCAAAATAATCCAAATAATTCGCCTATTTATTTATGAATTTTGTTTATGTATTCCACTTGACTGCATGTCCAAACACAGTATCTAAGCATGAAATAAAGGAATGTTGTAATGATGGAGCATGTAAGAGAAACCAGCAATGCCTGCAGTTCCTTTCCACCATCTTATTGTATAGTAGCCATCACCAGGCCAGCATCAACCACCAGCACGTGCAGTTCGACTGGCAGAATAGAATTACTGTGGTCATATTTTGTGGATGGGCAGTTCAGAGAAAGCAAAACCGTATGTGCTAGAGATTAGTCCAGAATTCCATTCATTCATTTGTTCAAGAAATATTTATTGAGGACATAATGTGTACTGACAATCTAGAAATGAAAGATGTGGCCTCCATCATCAAGGGATTTGACCAGGGGAACAGAACTGAAAATCTGTGTCACGTGTGCATTAATAGAGGCGTGCTCTGGGTCCATCAGCATGCCAAGGTGAATCTAGGAGAAGGGAACGGGAAATATCAGGGAGTGCTTCCAAGAGAAGTTAGTGCTTCAGCTGGGTCTTAAGGAACAAGCAAGACTTAGCCAGAAAGATTCGAGGGAGATCTGTGAGGCATTCCTATGGAGAAAGCTAATGGGTAATAGGGGATTTGCTTGTTTCAAAACCTTTCAGTTATTTGATTATGAATAGCACTGAAATAGCGCCACTGCACAGATGAAGCATCAGTCCACACAGGTCCTCCTAAGAGCTATGGTGACACTCTTACATTTGGATAAGATTCTCACTGCTTACAGTCTATTTTTACACCATCAACGCATTTGATCTCCTTCAAGACAGACATCATTATTTTCATTTTACAAAAGAAGATGCTGTGTGACTTGCCCAAGTTCCCGTGCTCTGAAAGTTAGGGCCATGAGTCAAACTGTCACCCCCCAACCCCCACCCCAGAGCCCCTTCTCTTTACCATGTGGCCTCCCTCCAATTGGAAAGTGAACTTGCCAAGAAGTTCCATGCTTCTGAAATACGCCCTGAGGACAAAATATGTTATAGTGGATGCAGGTGGCTGTGAGGGCTGCTGAGCAGGAGGAGCTGGGACAGATAAAAGGAAACTAGCTTGGAGGGCCTGGTGAGGAGGCTAGCAGTGGCAGAAACAAGAAGGCAGGAATGGGTTTAGCGTCTAAGAGGTCAGACGGTCAGCCCAAAGGCACTAGTGTAGCTTTAAATCTAATGCTGAAAGTTTGGGTTCATTAACCCTGAATGCCCACAGATGCTGATAAATCCTCCAGAACTTATTAACTGTCCCCTCCCCACCAGCTAGGTTGGAGTATCTTCTGACAGATCAGAACAGACCTTGGCTATAAACAGCCAGACTAGCTTTGATGGTGCAGAGGCACTGGGTGTTAGCCTTGCCCACCCATCCCCTAAAACACACTCATTATCCAGTGTTGTGACTGCCTATTACTTGTCTTCACTCTTCAAATTCTCCAAGTCCAGTAGCCAGTATGTTGTGGGCAAGTAAATATTAAATGAATTACTAAAAGAAACACATGCCATGCTAAATTTTACCCCTGGCTAAGACAGAAACAGAGAAGTTCAGGTTCATGTATTGATTCTGCTTATTTAATAAACATGTATCGGCAAATTCTTGGTGTTTCAGGAGGGTGACACTTGGTCTCTGACTTCTACAGAGGACCTTATAAGGATCTTGGATTAGATCACCTATACCTGTTAGGCAACTTTGCAAGCTATTGGCTATTTAGTGTCACAATTGTCCTTAAATGGTTGGAAAATAAGGAGATGTGGTCTCATGGAAATAAAACACACTAAGAATAGATAATTGTCTTCTGTATGTGCAGTCCAAAACAAATGCAATACCACCCAGCTGAGTGCCAGCTAACTTTTAGGACAGAGACTCGCTGATAATTAAGGAGTTCACTAACATTGGCTTACAGTCTGCTCTATTTAAAGGATATCTTTTTTAAAGTTCCCTGAAAAAAATAAAAACAAAAAAAGTCTTTAAGAGCCAAAGAATGAAACCATTGTGGTGTAATTATAGGCTATATATTTGACATTTTAGATGGGAGATATTCTCTGAAGTCATTGTGCCAAAGGGGCTGCCCAGCTAACAGCTAACAAGTTCAGAGGATGTTGATGACAAAATGAAAGCTAATTTCTTTCTAGGCTCCTAAGAGATCATGGTTCTAAGAGGGAGAGGTATTTCACATCGTTATGGGGAAGAAAACTCAGGCAGAATAGAATAGCATCAACAGTCAGGCAAGTGATAACTGGGAGCTCACTCTGCAGGGAGAGGGTGATATGGCTGCTGGGGACCCCTCTCTAAGGAAAATGTTGATGCCCCTCTTGCTTCTTTGTCCTGGGCTCAACAATAAATCCCAGATCTGGTTCCACTCTTGTTGCAACAAGATGCTTATTTCCCCCTCTTTGAAGCCCCCAGTGCGTCTGTTTACCTTGACTGATAGTGCATTCTGTCTGCGGGGAGGTGTGAGTAGACTTCCCAGGAGCCCCCTACTGGGGCCTCCCTTGGCCTCCCTCCCTAAGTGCAGCGGTGGTACAGAGATGTCCTGAGGCTAGGGGCAGCATCTGCCCTTCCCAGGAGCACTGTGAGCTGCCTCTCCCTCATACTAGCTCCAAGTACATTGTTTTTGATGGAGCTGTGGAGTGAATGCTTTGCAAAACCCTCAGAGGTGCCAAAAAATGGCTGAAAGCTGGTAAAGATACTAAAGGGAAATCTGATGTCTGCCTGCAGGTTTTGGAGGGTTGTCATGTGGAAGTGGGAGCAGGGAAGGAAGTGAGGATTCCCAGAAGGTTAGGCAAGGAAAGGGTTCCAGGATCATCTATTCCAACAGGATCTTTTATTCCAACTGTTTCATTTAACAAAGTTACTGGGCTGGGAGATTTGCCTAAGAATGATGGATGGAGATAATAGAAAAACGAATTTAGGGTTAAAATCCTTTTAAATAGGTAGATATCCTACATGGAATGTGTATCCCATGGGACAAAAAACTCTTCATTGACAGAATGTGGACAAAGGCTAAATGTCACCTGTATAAGTTTTAGTGATAGTTAATTTTGTGTGTCCACATGACCGGGCCATGGGGTGCCCATTACTTGGTCAAACATTATTTTGGGTGTGTCTGTGAGAGTGTTTCTGGATGAGGTTAACATTTGAATTGGTAGACTGAGTAAAGCAGATTACACTCCCCACTTAGACCTCATCTAAGCAGTAGAAGGCCTGTATAGGATAAAAACACAAGCCTACCCTGAGTAAGATAAAATTCTTCCTTCCTAACTACCTTCAAGCAGAAATATCCATCTTCTCCTGCCCTCGGACTGGAACTCACACCATTGGTTCACCTAGTCCTCAGTCATTTGGACTCAGATTGGAACTAACCATTGGCTCTCCTAGGTCTCCTGATTACAGATCTTGGGACTTCTCACCTTTAATAATCACATGGAAAAACTTCTTATAATCTCTCTCTCTCTCTCTCTCTCTCTCTCTCTCTCTCTCCCCCTGACTAATACAGAAAAGTGCATAGCAGCACTGTCCAATAGAAATATAATGCAAGCTATATATATAATTTTAAAATCTCTAGAAGTCTCCTCAAAAAGAATAAAAGGAAAAAGATTTTCCAGTCAAGATGGTGGAAGAGGTAAACACTGTGCTGGCCTCCTCTCATGACCAAATCAAAATTACAACTAAACTACAGAACAACCATCATCGCCTGAAGTCTAACTGAACAAAAGTCCTTCAACTGAGGATATACAGAAGAAGCTGTGTCCAAATTAGTAGGAAGGGGAAGAATAGGCCCCACACCTACATGTGCTCATTAGGAATTGGAAGGACTATCTTGGCTATGGAGGTCCCCTCAGAGAAGCGAGCGGTCCAATCCCCACACCAGAATCCCCAGCCCAGAGTTTCAAGGCCAGGAAGAAAAGTTCCCATAACTTCTGTCTGTGAAACCCAGCAGTGATTGCAGCTGAGTGAGATGGGAGGCTGCTGGAGTCGCAGGTGTTCCTCTTAAAAAGCTCATACATTAACTCACTTATGGACTTACTTGCTCTGAGCCCCAGCACTGGGGCAGCAGCTTGAAAGTCACCAGGGACATTCAAGGAGGAATTCAATTGTCTGACTGCAGGGTGAAGAATGCAGGAGCAGCTTTATCCCAAACAGAAATGGTGGCATAAGCCAATGTTTCTTTGTTGAGGCCTTCCCCCCACCCAGCCTTCAGACTTAGGTGGAAGCCAGATCTGAGTCTCCATTCAACTGGCTAACACCATTTAACCTGCCCTCGTGATTCTCTGAGACATCACCCCACCCAAATTGCAGGCCCACCCAAGCAGCTTCAGTGGCTTTTCCATACAAATGGCCTAGCTGGGCTTATGATAGAGACTTTCCTAAAATCACTTGAAGGTTCACAAACCCCAAACAAGCAGCATATGGCCTTAGCATGCCCCATACCTCTTACTGAGCAGCCCTAACTCCGGCGTTGGTGGCAGCAGTCCTCAGCTTGAGGCTTGGCCTCTTTCAGACATCTCTAAGCCAAGAGTGTATGGTGGCTATCTGAAAATTACTTTGTGGCTCATGCCAGGTGGCCAGCCCCAGGCAGGGAACAGGCTTTGACTGAAGTTGGCCTGTGGCAGGATCTCTTGTAGGAGGGCCTAGAACCAGCACACCCAGTGACCAGCTTCAGACCCAGCAGGAGCACCACCCAGGTGGCCCCACAGATGACACACCCAAAAAGCAAACCGGGAAAGCACTAGAGCCCTGCTAAAACAAATCCTGCTCTGTAGGGTCAGGCCCTGCACAACAACTCCTCTACTGTAGTCATGGCCAGTCCTCACAACCAATCAGCCTAAGGAACAATCCTCTCATTGATGTTCAAACAGAAACCAGGCTCAACTAAAACAGGAGAGCACACAGAAACCACACAAAGAACACACCTGAAGTACCCGGTTCAGGTGATGAGGGAAATTGCATCAGTGGACCCCGCAGGACACCTACTACATAAGGTGTAGTAGACCTGGAGACATAGGGGCTTTACCTAATACATATAAAACAACACAGGGAGGCAGCCAAATGGGGAGACAAAGAAACATGCCCCAAATGAGATAACAGAACAAAGTTCCAGAAAAAGAACTAAACAAAATGGAGACAAGCAATCTACTAGACTCAGAGTTCAAAACACTGGTTATAAGAATGCTCAATAATCTCAGTGAGGACTTCAACAAAGAGATAAGAAACATAAAAATGGAGATAGAAAACATAAAAAAGAATCAGTCAGAAATAAAGGATACTATAACTGAAATAAAGAATACATTAGAGGGAAACAACAGTAGATTAGATGAAGCAGAGGATAGAATCAGCAATTTAGAAGATAAGGTAACAGAAAATATCCAATCATAATAGCAAAAAAAAAAAAAAAAAAGAATCCAAAAAAAAATGAGGATGGTCTAAGGGGCCTCTGAGACAACATCAAGCATATCAACATTTGCATCATAAAGGACATGATGCAAGATAAGAAGGACATGAGAGAGCAAGGAATTGTAGACCTATTTGAAGAAATAATGACTGAAATCTTCTCTAACATGTCAAAGGAAATAGACATACAAGCCCAGGAAGAACAGAGAGTCCCAAACAAGATGAACTCAAAGAGACCCACACCAAGACACATCATAATTAAAATGCCAAAGGTAAAGACAAAGAGAGAATCTTAAAAGCATCAAGAGAAAAGTAGTTACCTACAAGGGAGCTTGCATAAGACTTCTAGCTGATTTCTCAACAGAAATTTTGCAGGCAAGAAGAGAGTGGGAGGAAATATTCAAAGTGATGAAAAGAAAGAACCTACAACCATGATTACTCTACGCAGCAAAGTTATCATTTAGAATAAAGAATAAAGAGCTTCCCATACAAGAAAAAGCTAAAGGAGTTCAGCACCAAACCAGTATTCCAAGGAATATTAAAGGGACTTCTTGAAAAAGAAGAAAAGGTAAAAAATATGAATAATAGAATGATAATAACTACATATCTATCAACAATTACTTTCCATGTAAATGGATTAAATGCTCCAATGAAAAAACATAGGGTGACTGAATGGATAAGAAAACAAGACCCATACATATGCTGCCTACAAGAGACTTGCTTCAGATCAAAAGACACACACAGACCAAAAATAAAGGGATGGGAAAATATATTTCATGAAAATGGAAACAAACAAAAATCAACTGGAGTAGCAATGTTTATACCAGACAAAATAGACTTTAAAATAAAGGCTATAACGAGACAAAGACAGACCCAGTGATCCCACTTCTGGTTATTTATCCAAAGAAACCCCAAACGCTATTTCAATAGGACCATATGTTCTCACAGCATTGTTTACAATGGCGAAGATGTGGAGGCAGCCTGGGTGTCTGTTGATGGAAGAATGGATAGGAGTATGTGGTACATATATACAGTGGAATATTGCTCGCCATCTGCAGCAGCATGGATGGACCTGGAGGGTATTGTGCTGAGTGGAGTATGTCAGACAGAGAAAGACAGAGGCAATGTGATTCTACTTATATGTGGAAGCTGAAGAACAAAGCAAACAAACAAACAAACCAGAAATGTATATATACAGAGAATATTTTGATGGTTTCCAGATGGGAGAGGTGTTGGGGGACTGGGTGAAAAAGGGAAAGGGATTAAGAAGTACAAATTGGTTTTTACAAACTAGTCATGGGGATGTAGAGTACAGCATAAAGAATATAGTCACTAATATTGTAATAACTATGTATGGTGTCAGATGGTTACTAGGTTTATCGGGGGATAATCTTGTAAGTTATGTAATTACCTAATTATTATGCTGCACACGTGAAACTAATATAATATTGTATGTCAACTGTAATTGAAAAATTAAAAATTATTAAAACAGTAATAAAAATAAAGTAAAATAGTACGGGAGATAAATAAATAAAAGGAAATAAGTGAAGCTAATTTTTTAAAAGATATGATTTAATTCAATATATCCAAAATAGTGTAATTTCAACATATAATCAATGTTCAATATAAAATTACTATTTTACATTCTAAAATTTTAAAATTCAATGTTTCTTTTATAAAAGATTACATCTCATTCAGACTAGTCATATTTTAAGTGCTTGATTGGGCACAGCAGAAGAGAGTTGGGGCTAGATGACTTCTAACACTGTTCATTCTCCCTGAAAATAGATATTCTCCATTTATTCAACACATATTTATTAAGCACCTACTATATTTAGGTGCCATTCTAAGTTCTTCAACAATATCTAATTTGGGAATTCAGAATGTCTTAATGATTGGGGGGAAAACCCACATTGGATGGAACTAGCTGGCATTTTGCATTTCTTTATCTTATTTCTTTGTTATTAATCTGGAGAAGGTGGTAATCATAAATTTATTCACTAAATGGACGTAGAAATTCATATTTGACCTAAGTTAGCTTCTCTGTCACATGTGATGGTGCGTACACACGCCTCACTGACCAGCTCCAATTGGTTCTATTTGGGCTGAACACAAGCTATACTGTATCTCTATCATTCAGAACCCCAAGTGCCTGCTTATGCATTTTCATTGAGAAGCTGGGTAACTGAAGAAGTGGTTGTATCTACACTGAAACAGGAAAAATGGAGGGAAGGCTGGTATGGAGGGTAAAATGAGGAGCTTGGGCTAAGCAAAATATCCAGCAGGAAATTGGAAATATAAGCCTAACGAGAAGCATCAGACCTAGAGGCACCTTCTCTGTAGAGAAGCAATGGTTGAAACCATGTGAGTAAATGAGGTATCAGAGGGAGAGGGCACTGAGAGAGAAGCTCAGATGGGCCAGTACTTAACTGTAGGGAACACAAACATATACAGGGGAAAAAATAACCTTAAATTCAACTCAACCCAGTTATTTGAGTGTTTGCTATGTGCCGGGTGCTATGTTAGATGTGGGATTTAGGGGTGTAAAAGATAATTGCAACCTCTGCTCTCATGGAACGTATGGTTACATTTACTGAAAAGATCAGGGTATGTCAGAGGTAAAAGACAAGCCAAAGGCCATTCATGTAACCTCGGTGTTACAGTTCAGTGGTAACTCAGCTCGAAGCTGATCGCCTCCAGGATGGACAGCAGTCTTTTCCATTCTGGGGAGGCACTAAATCAGAAAGCACTTTGTCAGCCCTCAGAGATAGGAGGACAGACGCCATGCCCCACACATTACGTGGTATGGATTTCCATTCCATCTCCTCATCATTGGGCTACTTCCCTGTGAGAGCCTTTTATGTCAAGGCCCATCTTAAAGTACATACCCCAGAAGAATTCACAAAGGTCAAGCTCTGGTTTGGCCAGCAAAGAAAGGAAGACAGTTGCCCCAAATGAAGACACAGCAGGTGCCAGGCATGCAGTCCACTAGATGCTTTATAGACATTCAATCCATCATAATCTCATCAATCAATAAGAATAGTTAGACTCCCATGTTCTCTATCCCAAACTTCTCTAAACATAACCCCAACTTCATTTACATAATTTTCCTTGTTAAACTTACAACTATTTTACATTGCTCTTAATCTACTTCTCTTTTCCCCACCCTCAATGTGGATGTTGTTTTGGAAGCACCAAAGATGAACATTTTATAATTGGTTCATTTTTCCAATCTCTTAGTTTCTTATTATCTTCCTTGTGTAATCCAGCACTGTAGGTAACTTTCTCAGCTTCACAGAATCCAAAACTGTGAATAGTGTAATAGCAAAGTTTTTACCTGAGATACTATTAAATTTTAATAGGACAGCATCCCTAATGTAACCCAGTCTAGAGAGTTCTAAAGGCCAGGCTCAGAAACAAAGCTGTGAATACTGGGGATACGTTTAAAAAAGGAGTGGATTTGTTAGCAATGCCAAAGGAAGCAGGCAGGTCAAATTGTGATATTTCTGGAAGGTCCAAAGAGTAATTTCATCAGGATGGGTGGAGTAGAAACCAGACCACAGGAAGTAAAAGCAAGAGCAAGTAGAGAAGAAGTGAAATTAACCATCATGCACCAAAGAGTTTGTTAAATGTGAACCCAACCCATTAACTCTTGAGTTCCTGCCACATGTGAGTATAGGCTTTAGAAAGAAACTAGTTCTCTATTTCAAATTCTTTGAAAGAATTTCTATTAAATTCAAAGTATCCCCAGATGATAAAGGTGGTGTTATTTTTTTTCATTACCAATTATATTCTTGCTACAATGAAGCTACATAAAAAGAAAGGAATGAGATGGAGGAAGCAAGGTAAACAATTATCTTTATCCTGGGTGAGTGTTCTAGAATGGCTCCGTTCTTTTATAAAAGAAGAGCAAGCATTTTCAGATCTAGTTTCTTATTTGCTTGCTTGCTACTATTCAGCTTACTCATAGTTTTTATCTATGCAGAAAAAGCAGTGAACCAAAGAACAGGAAATTTCACCATGCTGCAGGAACTGTCAAAATGGTTGTTCCTGCAAGAAACTACATATTCACGCTAACCACAATCCCATTCCTGCCTCTCATTTCCTTTGCAGAATGATTGGCCAGAAAAGAAAAGAAAACACTGAGAATAAGGTCAGCTAGGGTATCTTTCATATACTTGGACCTTAAATTTTATCCCTTAATAACAATAATGAAAGTAAATAGGTCAATTCTTAAAATTGCAACATTTTTTGACTATTTAGTATATGATAACCTTTATGTTAACTCTCCATGTTTTAGCTTATTTAATTTTCACAACCCCATGAAGTCTATATGTTTATTATCCTCATTTTACAGATGAAAAAATGAGGAAGAGAGTGAGAGAGTGACAGAACTAGACAGAGGACACCAGAGCCCCAGATTTTAATCATAATGTTGTATTGTCTGTACTTTACACATCCCACTAAGCATGGGGAGCACAGCTCCATAAGTATCTACTGAATGAATGAAGAATAAATTAATGAATGTCAAGAACAGAGAAGCAGTTGGAGAAGCAAAATAAGCTTAGACATAAGATTTTGTTAATCACATAAGCAAATTATATCTATAAAATAAATCAGTCAAAAACCCGGTAGGTATATTGCTATCATGAATCAACATGATAACAGCATTAAGACAATAATATAAATGAAACCCATCCTGTAATCACTGATCTTTTGTGTTAGACCAAATCCATGTGTGTGGCAGGAGGACCACAGAGCAAAGAAGCAGTTGTGTTTCAAAATCAAAGTTCAGAAATGGAATAGTTGAAACAGTGACTATTTAGAACTAATTTAGAAGAACTTCCTACAAAATTAGAAATGTTCTCTGTGTGCTTGTCCAACATGGTAGCCACTGGCCATGTGTGGCTACTGAGTACTTGAGATGTGGCCAGTGTGACTGAGGAGCTGAATTTTAATTTATTCAATTTTAATTAATTTAAATTTTAATTACCACATGAAGCTAATTGCTACTGTATTGGAAAATGCAGAGATTGAGGCTGTAATGATTTTTTCCAGAATCATACTGTCCATTAAAGAGAAACAAAACAACAACAACAACAAGAAAATCCTTGATAAATTATTTTAGCATGAAATCTGAGCTTGAGAGCCTTAGGGTGTTGCCATTCCAGCTGAAAGGGTAGGGATGTCTACACCCAAATACCCATCAAAACATGAATAGAAAGGGGGACAGCAGTGATTCCAAGCTACTCAAACATCTAAAATTTAAAAAAGGGGGGGCTGCTAAGACACTGTGCTAACTTGCTAGCGAAAAGGTCCTGGAAGCCAAGTGGGTGACAAACATTTAAAATACAGCAGGTAGTTAATGTCATTTTACTGCAAAAGATCCACAGCTTGGAAGAGGTGAACTTGCCAATTTAGATCTTAGCCAGCAAGTCAGGCTGTGGAATGAGCAAAGGAGCTGTCAGTCCCACTGGGTTTGGTTTGAAGAATGTCAGAAATGCAGTTTGTGAGAGGAAAAGAAAGAGGCACCCTAGAGAAAATCAGAGGGGACTTCATGCTACAAAGTCTCCTCCTTAACGGTGCTTTGCTGTTGTATGTGGGCTGCCCTGTGCACCTGAGCAGTACACAGTGTCTTTTCCTCCTGGGAGTGAAGGCAAACGCGGCTGTGGGTGGCCGTTTCCAAATACATGTGAGCGTCTCTGCTCCTCTGGTTCTAGCTCTATTCTCTCAGGCTCCTTCTTCATTCGTTTCCTTCTCTGTTAAGGGAATAGAAGTGCTTTCCTCTGACCAAGATCTGAGCTATGTCCTGGATAAGGACTCCTACATCAAATTAGTCACCAAATTCTGATTATTAAAGCCTCATAGTGTCTCTTGAATTTATGCCCTGCTAGATTGCCTTCTATTTGCATTTCTATTGCTACTCTCTCCTAATTCAGATCATCACCTCTTGCCTACACCAAAGCAGAACCCTTGGGTTTCTTAGAAGCAGTTAGGGTGGACCCTAATCCAATATGACGATGCTCTTACGAGAAGGGGAGATGAGTACACAGACAAGCACAGAGAGAAGACCATATGAAGACACAGAGGAATGACCATCTACGAGCCAAGGAGAGAGGCCTCAAAAGAAACCAACCCTGCTGACAGTTTGATCTCAAAGTTTTGGCCTCCAGAACTGTAAGAAAATAAATTTCTGTTGTTTAAGCCACTCAGTAGTTGTTATGGCAGCCCAATCAAACTAAGACACTCCCCAGCTAGACCCCTCCTATGTGTAACTGATCTTGTACCTTTCCTCACCTGCCCATATACCGTAAGCCCTAGCCTCATGGTTTTTATATGATTTATGGTCTCTGATTTTCTGTCTTTGCAGTGATGACATCTATACATAGATTTCCTTTCACTCCATACTTCTGTTTGGATCCCCATCCTCTAAAAATTTTTAATACAGCACCCCACATGAGTGCATTGCTTTTTGCCCTATACTTGTACTGCTTACCTCAAATCCATTCTCCCCTTCACCTCTCTTTCTCACTTTTGTTGGGGGTGGGTGAGCAAAGTTTTTATGTGAAAATTCATTTCTCATCCTCTTTCAATAGGGGCTTGCTGGGTACTGGCCAGTGAGATTTAGTGGAAGTTGTTGGATGCGATTCAAAGTGAAAGCCTCAAAATGGGCTGTCATAAGAAAACAATAGAAACACAATTCTAGAGGACAGGAGGCTGAGATCAAGTTGTCAGTAAGGTTGGTTTCTCCCGAGGCTGCTCTCCTGGACTTGCGGACGGTGCCCTCTCACTGTGTCCTGGCATGGTCTTTCCTCTGCACGCATCCCTGGTGTCTCTCCCTCTTCTCGTAAGGACTCTAACCGTATTGGATTAGGGCCCACCCTAACGGCCTCATTTTAACTAAATCATCTCTTTACAGATGTTTTCTCCAGATGTGGTTACAACATGAGTTGGGGGGAGATACAGTTCAGCCCCAAACAGCCATGACATATGGTTTACACCATGTACATCTGTATGTGTGTACCAATTAATATAGAAAACAATCAGGACTGAATGAATGTTAAACAATACCTTGTTCACAGTGCAACACCCAGACAAAGAAGGTGTGATCCTGCTGAATGGTGGCTTCCAGGAGCTTGCAGCTGGGGCCCTATGCTCATAGGACGTGCCCCAGGGGGTCCTGTCCTGATGTTGGAGTCATGCCTGCTGCAGCTTGCCATATACCCTGGATGCTGGGGCATTCATCTGCACATAGCAGAGCCCACAGCCCACCTCGCCTCCCTTGGCCACCTTCCTCAGCCTGTATGGGTCGGTGCCACAGTCTCCCAGGGGAATTTTGTGGTCCCTGGCTATGCGGCCAGCAAGGAGTTGTTCACAGCTGTGGCTGAGGTTTTTCCCCATGTGACAGTGGCACCAAGCTGGCCTGAGGAGGTGCCGGGCAGTGGAAGTGCTGAACAGATGCTCACAGATATGCTGGGACACTGCCACGGCCACTGGCAACCTGTGTCCTTCCAGCTGCAGGCTGGGCTGCTGGGCCAGAACATGGCTGGGGTTGTGGCCAGGCTACTGGCCGCCTCACCCTGGGCCACTGTCACAGTGCAGCACAGCCCCATGGGGGGCAACTATGCATCTGTGTGGACAGTACTGCTTGCAGCCAGGGCTGTGGACAGAACCCGGGTCTACTACAGGCTGCCCCAGAGTTACTGCAAAGACTAGCTGGCAGACGTTGGCAGAAACTGAAGGACCCCTGGGTCATGGCTTCCCATTAGGGAGGCAGGAAGAAATAAATGTCTCTGCCTTTCTCAATGAAAAAAAACCCAAAAACCTTGTCCCAAACTTCCATTGTAGACAGGAAAAGATTCAGCAGGGATTTAATGTCCAAGTTGGGCCTGGGAGTAATGAATTTCCACTATGCAGCACTCCATCACAGAAATAAAGGAGGGAACATTTGAATTTATAAGCTATTCCCATTCCCTTTGAAATGGGAATGGCACAGTAGATTATCAATCTCCATTCAATGTTCAAGGTAGTATTTTCTAAAGTTTTTGTTAAAGAATATTATTTTGTTAAAGAATATTAATCTTACAGATTATTAATTGACATTTATGATATAAGTTTCCTGTAGTCAAATGAATTTGAGAAATTAGAGAAAGAGAGAGAGAGAGAGAGAGAGAGAGAGAGAGAGAGAGAGAGAGAGAGAGGGGAAGGAGGAGGAGGAGGAGGAGGAAGAAGAGGAGGAGGAGGAGAAAAGTATGGAGGGAGAAAGAAAGAGAGAAAGGGAGAAGGAAGGAAAGAAGGAAGAAGGAAGGAAGAAGAAAGAAAGGAAGGAAAGAAAGACAAAGGTAGCATCAAAACAGATCAATGAAACAGAATAGAGAGCCCCAAAATAAAAATATGCATAGATGGTCAATTTTTGATAAAGGAGCCAAGAACATACAATGGGGAAAGAACAGTCTCTTCAATAAATAGTGTTGGGAAACTGGATATCCATATGCAAAATAATAAAACTGGATCCCTACCTTACACCACACACAAAAATCAACTCAAAATGCATTAAAGACTTGAATGTAAGACCATAAAACTCCTGGAAAAAAAGACGAGTAAGCTCTTTCACATTGGTTATGGTGATAATTTTTTGGAATACATCCAAAGCAATGGCAACAAAAGCAAAAATAAAGGTGGGATGACATCAAACTAAAAAGTTCTGCACAGCAAAGGAAACCACCAACAAAATGAAAAGGCAACTACAGAACGGCAGAAAAGGTTTACAAACCACATATCTGATAAGAAGTTAATATCCAAAATATACAAGGAACTCGTGCAACTCAATAGCAAAAAGAAAAAAGAAAAAAGACAAAGGAAAACCAAACCAAATAATCCAATTAAAAATGCACAAAAAGCCTGAACAGACATTTTTCCAAAGAAGACGTAGAAATGGCAAATATGTGAAAAGGTGCTCAGTGCCACTAATCATCAGGGAAAGGCAAATCAAAACGACGGTGAGCTATCACTTCACATCTGTTAGAATGTCTGTTATCAGAAAGAAGATAAATGCTGGCAAGATTGTGGACTGTCAGTGGAATTGTAAATTGGTGCAGCCACTATGGAAAACAGCATGGAGGTTCCTCAAGAAATTAAAAATAAAACTACCATATGACCCATCAATCCCACTTCTGGGTATTTACCCAAAGGAATGAAAATCATATTTCAAAGAGATATCTGTAATCCCATATTCATTGCAGCATTATTCTTTTTTTTTTATTAAATTTATTGGGGTGACAATTGTTAGTAAATTTACATAGATTTCAGGTGTACAATTCTGTATTACATCGTCCATAGATCCCATTGTGTGTTCACCACCCAGAGTCAGTTCTCCTTCCATCACCATATATTTGATCCCCTTTACCCTCATCACCCACCCCCCACCCCCTTACCCTCTGGTAACCACTAAATTACTGTCCTTGTCTATGAGTTTTTCTTTCTCATTTGTTTGTCTTGTTCTTTTTGGTTTATATACCACATATCAGTGAAATCATAGGGTTCTCTGCTTTGTCTGTCTGACTTATTTCACTTAGCATTATACTCTCAAGATTATTCTTAATAGTCAAAGTATAGAAACAACCCAAGTGTCTCTCAACGGATGAATGAATGAATAAAAAAAAGTGACATATATATATATATATATATATATATATATATATATATATATGTATGTATATATATTAGTAGACTATTAGTCAGCCTTAAGAAAGAAGGAAATTGTGTCATTTACAACGTGGACAAACCTGGAAGGCATCATGCTAAGTGAAATAAGCTAGACAGAGAAAGAGAAATATTGCATGGCATTACTTATATGTGAAATCTAAACAAACAAAAAAACATCTGACACATATTAACAGAGTAGAATGGTGGTTGCCACAGGCGAGGGAGTGGAGGAAATAAGGAGAGTTGGTCAAAGGGTGCAAATTTCCAGTTATAAGATGAGTAAGTTCTGAGAATGTAATCTAGAACACGATGATTCTAGTTGATAACACTGTATTGTACAATTGAAATTTGCTAAGAGAGTAGAGCTTAAGTGTTCTCATACACACGAAGACGGTAAATATGTGAGCTGATGGATGTGTTCATTAGGTCAACGGTGGAAATCCTTGCACAATGTGTACGTATATCAAATCATTACATTGTACACTTTAAATACATTACAGTTTCATTTGTTGATTATAACTCAACAAAGCTGAAAAAAAGAAATTAACATTGTGCTCAATAACAGACAACTTAAATATAAAAAAATATTTAACAAGTGAAAAAGGAATGAAGGAATGAAGGAAGGAAGGAAAGAAGGAAGCAAAGGAGGAAGGAAGGAAGGATAAATTTGCTTCTTGTTTAGTTTGGTTTAAGCCACAGAAAAGCATATCCCATGAATAGGATCCTCTCTTTTCGGGTGGTGGCTCCTGCAGTGAAACAGCTGTGTAGGTGGCATTTACACCAGTGATTCCTATTTTATAAGGGAAATAAATTTGCCTGTTATGTGAGAAACAGTGGAAAATGAGCAGTTTTGACTGCATGCCAAGATATCACCTTGAAGTCACAAAGGATAATGGCTAATAAAGCTTTGGAGTGGGAGAGACTGAGCCTGCAACCCGCCCTCTCCTGATGAGCCGGCCTGGGAAACATCCAGCGTGATGCAATGTCGCTGTACTGCGATGGGTTATTTAAGCAAGAGTCATGAGACAGCGGCTGCCTTCAAAGATGAAACCCAGATGTTTGGCATCTGTGGCTCCTGTGAAGGTGACGTTCCGTATATAATGTGGCTCTTTTTGGCCATTTAGGGGAGGGGGCAGTGAGACCAACAGCATTCATGCCTACCTCACTGCTTCTGTCATGGAGAAAGCTTTAATCTTAGATGTATGCCTACCCCCCAAAAGCCTCAGATTGTTTTCTAAAGTTTAGATTTTCAAAATCTGTTTTCCAAAGTTTATTTGCTGTCCTCACTTACATTTGACTGAATGATAACAAGGAGAAATACCATGGCATTTTTTTCTCTAAGAATCCTAACATCAACTATTGCAACTGACTATCTAATTTTTAATGGTTATAAGTGGAAACAGTCTTTTCTATGACAGTCTAGTTTTTCTGGTTTTACCTGAGAAAATGTCTTAGAGAAAACTGAATTGGTGGAGTGTGAGAGTGGGTATTGCATATTTTTAATGAGGTCATTTGTTCATTCATTCAATTAAGTTTGCAAACTCATCCTAGAAAAAGGGCTACATATCTCATTGCTGAATATCCCTACGGTCACCTTCCAAGTACTCCCTTTGGGAAGCTATGCACCAATGCCAGCGCCTAGTACACCCTTCAAAGCAATTTTGGAACTCTTTTTCTGGAATGGCCATCAGAGCTGTCATCGTATTACCCTTGATGTCCTGAGTGTCATCAAAATGTCTTCCTTTCAATGTTTCCTTTATCTTTGGGTAAAGAAAGAAGTCATCAGGGACCAGATCAGGTGATAAGGGAGGCTGTTCCAATACAGTTATTTGTTCACTGGCTAAAAACTCCCTCACAGACAGTGCCGTGTGAGCTGGTGCATTGTCGTGATGCAAGAACCATGAATTGTTGGTGAAAAGTTCAGGTCATTTAACTTTTTTATGCAGCCTTTTCAGCACTTCCAAACAGTAAACTCCGTTAACTGTTTGTCCAGTTGGTACAAATTCATAATGAATAATCCCTCTGATATCAAAAAAATGTTAGCAACATTGTTGCAACAAGTTCGCAAACTTAATTGTCACATCTTCGTACTAAGAAACTGCTAGGTACTATTACATTAGACAAAGGATGACCAACTGCGTGAGCTTCCCAGGGACTGAGGAATTTCCAGGGATGTGGGACTTTAGTGCTAAAACCAAAATGATTTGGTGACTCTGGTTAGAACTGAGGCATCCGCAATAAATACAATTTGATTGGGTAGCAATGTGGCAGTGCTTTCGAAGTATGTTCTGTTTGCTGGCAGGGATACAAAACACGTTATTAATGGACCAGTTCCAGGTGTTTTTTTTTTTTTGCTTTAATTTAAAAAATCCTTGATTGAATGTGTTGGGGGTTGTATTCTAGAACTATCTGGTTGAGACTGAATATTAGAATAATAATTTTTAAAACACAACTAGTATAACAGTTTAGATAACTTGGGGGAAAAACAAACCAATCAACAAGAAGAACAAGAAGAAAAAGAAAGAAACTGACGTGCCCAGCTTTCTTGGACAGAGTTCAGGGGACACAGCCTAGAAGTTTACCTCATCCACTTGCTTTTGTGGGAACACCAGCACCTTCACTAAAGTCCTAGGAGAGGCAGTTCAGTCGTGCTGACCCACAAAACCTCTGGGGGGCAAGTGACACTGGGGTGCAGTCTGCCCCATCTTCAAGTACGTCAGTGACACAGGGGCCTGGTGGTCATCTGTTTTGTTCAGCACTACACTCCTGGTGTCTAGATTAGCTCCCGATACGTTACAGGGGTTCAGTAAATGTTAGTTAAATAAGTGAATTAATTAAAATTGAATCTTGTGATTGTATAATTGATACTTATTCCACATTAGGAGACTCACACTTCTACAGAATTTAAGATTTCTTGAAACAGCCACTTCTTATTTGCCCACAGCTGGCAACTTATTTGTAATTATACACATTTACAAAGTTTCTTTTTGTTGCAGCTGGCTTTCTTAGGAACACACTAGTTTATTAGTTAATCTGAGAGTTTACTGGGAAGTGGATACGTTCTTTAGAATAATGGTATCTGTGGTTTTAGTATGCTCTATATCACCCTTGGGTGTGCGAAGAAGACCCAGTTCCCTTTTGCTGATGGGTAAATCTCTTTCCGGTGCCTGCTTGTCCGCAGAAGCCATAGCTGTAGGAACTGTGGCACAGAGGCTGCTGAGGTGGCAAAGTAGGTGAGGTGTCCTCACATACACATTTGGTTTGGGGGCTGACGGGGAGCGATCATACCAGCCTGTGACACACAGTTGTGACGTGGTGTCCCCCACCACTTCTATCAACTCAGTCCACTCCACTGCCACCTTCATCAGCACTTCCGGCTGCTCGGTGCTGTCTTGCATTCTGACCCCTTCCCCTAAAACCATGTCCTTAAGATGTATTTGGGGTGGAAGGGAGGATCCCCTGCAAAAGGATTTCCTAAGGCTTTTTTGTTTGTTTGTTTGTTTGTTTTATATGTAACAGAGGTTCCAGAGCCCCTCCCAGAACTACTGTGTTTGTTTTTCTGTGTACCTGCCCCATCCCTATTTCTCACCTCTCTCTGCTTGCTAACTGAGTCTCTGGCTCCTAGTCTGCTGTCTGGCTTCTAGTTGGGTTTAGTGACTGGGAGACCCCTGGGGGCTATGAGAGCGCAGGAGAGGAAAGGGGTGGGCTTACTCCTTCTAGCCCCCTCCCTGCTTTATCCTCACGTGGCTGCGCCGCCAGCACCCTCGTGGATGGATGGCGCTCCTGACGGACAGCCCCTCGTCCCGGACTGGGCCTTATCATAGCTTCAGTTCTTACTAGGCTTGGGTGACACATCTCCGTTCCCTGCCACTTCAGCCCTTAGAGCATTAATATCTTTCAGCAGTCACTGCTCTCTGGGTGCCTCAACATCTGGCGGCCTTAACCCTGTCCAATCTGAGTAGTCGTTTATCTCAGTCCCTCCCTTTGAGCCACCCGGGGTGCATTCTCTCTCCCGACGCGACCCTAACAGATATATCTATAAACTCAGACTTTCTGACTGCAGGATCCAGATCGTGCTCCGGCCCCCAACCTCGCTTTTTATTACTATTTTAAATTGTAGGAAAATGCACATAACATAAAATCTACCATTTAACCAATTTTAAGCGTACAGTTCAGTGGCATTGAATGCATTCACATTGTTGTGCAACCATCGCCACCATCCATCTCCAGGGCTTTTTCATCTTCCCCAACTGAAACCCTGTCCCCGTGAAACACTAAGTTCCTGTCCTTCCTCCCCCTCAGCCCCTGGTAACCACCATTCTACTTTCTGTCTTTATGAATTTGACTCCTCTAGAGACATCATGTAAAAGGAATCACATGGTATTTGTCTTTTGGTGACTGTCTTATTTCTTTAGCGTGATATCTTCAAGTTTCACAGATGTTTGAGCACGTGTCAGAATTTCCTTCTTAAAACTGAGTAGTATTCCACTACATGTATACACCAGGTTTGGTTTATCCATTTATCCATTGATGGACACTTGGGTTGCTTCCACCTTTTGGCTGTGGTGAATAATGCTGCTATTAGTATATGAGTGTGCAAATATCTGAACCTGATTTTTAAATAGTCTGCTGAGGTAATTCTTTTGCCTTTTAATGTTTATGAACCATTTCCTTTAGGAAATCAGAAAAGATCTGACATCATTATTTGATTTTTTTTTGGCTCACAAGTTTATAAACCTTAAGAAGTTATCTTTCCTAAGGCATTTTATAATATTTCTAATTATGGAATGATATAGTCATTCTCCCAGTTAATTGCAGGAACTACGGAACAGATAGGGAGACATCTGGGGACTCCTAGTCCTGAAATCATGTTGTCGTGGAGGACTGCTTAAGGACAAACCCATTTTAAAACTTGTTGCTGATATTTAGAAAGTGTTGAGCTGAAGGGACTCCTTGCCCTCTCTGAGCTTTCTTAACAGCCTCCGTTACTAAAACTTCTACATGGAACTATTTCCCATCACCTCTCGGCCTGAATTATTCATGTTCAAATTTAAATTAGATACCATTTTCTTTAGGAAGGTTTCTTGAAGCCCAATCTCCACATAGGATTCGCTGCCTGCCCCGTGAGTTCTGCCCACTTATTAGCACGTATTATTACTTGTTAACCTGCCTTGGGCCCTTGCTACACATTAAGGTCTTTGAAGTGGGGCTCAGGGCTCCCCGGAGTCCAGCCCTGCTGCAGAAGCTGCCCCGACTTCTCAGCACAGAAGTGTGGGTGAAGTGGCTGTGAGGAAAGCCGAGGGTTGCCCTGTGCATGCAGAGGAGACACAGAAAACCTGGTCCTCAGCAGCATGGGTGTGGAAAGGGGACAGGGAAAACCTGGGTATCTATGTTTTAATTGTGTATGAGCACCTGTGTGCAGTGCCAAATGTGGTGGGCATTGCTAGATAGCATCGGAAAGGACATTAACACTGGCACTGACTACAGGATGAGCTAAGTCAGGAGAAAAACAATATATGCCATTTATTTGACAGTACAATGAAAGTCATTTATTTATGAGAACTGACCTTTCTGAAATTCTCTGCAGTATGACAGCAATCAGATGTTATTAGATTTTTTCACATTGTTGTAGATTTTGACTCAATCACAGTCGAATACTCTGTGCATGTTCTTTGTTCTTATTTGCTCCTGGAGCATGCTTATCTTTTTGCAACTCAGAAAAATGCATGGTGTTGAGGGCAATACATATGTTCTTATGATGCCATAGGGCCCTAGACTGAGCCATCTAAATCCAAATGGGATGTAGAGGCTTGGAGAAGATTCCTGGAGCTATCTGAACTGTGTTTTAGAGGATAAGGGGATACAGCGCGATAAATAAAAGTGGGAAGGAAATTTCAAGGCTAAAGGGCAGTATTTTAATTTCTCTCTCTGTTTTTCTTTCTCTCTTTTTCTCCCTCTCTCTCTCCCTCTCTCTCTCTTTCAACACATTACCTATTTGTTGATGCTAAGGCAAGGCCAAAAATTGAAAGAAGAAATGAATTTTCAGTGACAGTGTTTAAGATGACTTCAGATTTGGAGGGCTTAGGTCTTCTGACAGTAGAGGCCATTTTAGGGATTTATGGTTGAAGGTGGGAAAAAGGTTTGGTGAATGGAGGGATGGGTTACTTTAGGCCCAAGAAAGGAAAGTCAAGTGAGCTGAGGAAGGAAGCGACAGTGGTGGAGACTGACTTTATTCATCACCCAATAACCGTGTGTTGGGATGCCTAAGGCTGTGCATGTTAGAGGATTTGAAGGTACCCGACCTCTCGGGATACTCTGTGGATTTATGTCTGGAGCACAGTGTGACCTTTCCATGCAAGGGAGGGAATGTGGGAGGTAGGGGATGGGGTTCCCTACCCTAGGGAAAGTATGGTTCTGGAAAGTGTCCTTCTAGATTTAAGGGGCTCCCTTCAAATGGATTTCATATTCACTTCCTTCGTATTATCAGGGAGATAAGAATATAATTCCTTTACCATTCCCAAGATCTAGGAAAGGTGACCAGAGCAGGGAGTGGCCCTGGTCCCTAATGCTCGCTGTGCCACGTAACTGGCTCTGTGTTGCCTGAAGCAAGTCGCCTCATTTCTCTGGTTTCACCTTATTTCTCAAGTCACCTCATTACTTCATCTGTGAAGTGGGTGATTGCATGAATGATTGCTCAGCTCTCTGTGGTTCAGTTACTTCCATCTTCTATGGCAGTGGTTCTCAGCTGGGGATTATTTTACCCCCAGGAGACCTTTGGAAATGTCTGGAAATGTTTTTGATTGTGACAGCTTGGGGGCAGGGTGCTGCTATGCACATCTAGTAGGTGGAGGCCAGGGAGCTGCTAAACAGCCTTCAGTGCACGGCACAGCCCCCACAATAAAAAATTATCCAACTCCAAATGTCGGTGGTGCTGAGGTTGTGAAACTCTGTTGAAGGGGGCGAAACTGATGTTCAGCAGAGGAAGTGATGCTGTCTTCTCCTCTAAGTGTGCTGGGAGGTTATGGCAATTTCCATGCCATGAACCGTGGAGGAGTAGCATGGCGTGTTAGGGACGGCAGGTTGATACGATTCTTCCACCTTGTAGGTGTACACTATAAAGGCGAATTATCATTTTTCAATAGAATTCATTTAAAATGCGGACATAAAACTCTAATTGAATGCACCATCTGGGAACACTGAACTGCATGGAGAGAGCAGTGGGCTCAATTCACATCAACCTCCACACCCCCACTGGGTAAGTCTGAGTGTGAAATGCCTATTTACTTAGTAGTTACCATGACGTGCATTTTGAAGCGCCTTTCTTTTGAGAAGCTCAGAGTGCTACATTTAACATGATAACACCACTCTGCTAATCTTAGTACATTGCATTTAAGAGAAACCGAAGTACAAATTATTGAGGCCAGATTTCAAGAGTAGTGATGCACTTGGGATCATGAATTGACTTTCTGGTTCTTAGCTCTAGGTTCCACTCACTTCCATATTTTGCCCATTGCCAATGTTTCTACCATAGGTGGGTGTTCCCTGTAAGCTGTTCCTCTTCAAGAAAAGCTGTTATAAGTCACATTTGTGAAGATTAAATGAGACAATGTATAAGAAAGTATCTCATGAAAAGTAGATGCTCAGGAAATGTTTGTATTTTTTGAAAGGGTCAAGAAAATGCTGAGTAACAGCAGTGGGGTATATTTCTCTCTCTTTTTTTTTTTTTTTTGCTAGGTGAATTTCTTTTTTTTTTTTTAATTTTTATTATTTTTTTTAATTTATTGGGGTGACATTTGTTAGTAAAATTACATAGATTTCAGGTGAACACACAATGGGATTTATAGTGGGGTATATCTTGAGATTAAATGTGACCTCAATGCTGCTCCCTCTCCTTAGCCCATTTCCTAAATTGAAGCAGGTGGTGATTGAACTTAAAGAGGTTTGTTCTGTCCCAATCTGGATGTGTTTCATGTTTGAGTATGTGGGGGCACCAAAACCGTCTTGTGTCAATTCAGTGACCATGAAGTCTAATTGCTGTGTAAACATGAATGAGAATTTATTCAGACTTTTTGGATCAATGGATATATTGAATTTTCTGTTTCATTCTGTTCCTCCCTCTGGATGTGCATTTCAGATAGGTACTGGTCAGGAGACCTTCAGATGGCTGTGAGTCCTGCTTCCTCAGCTTGGGATACCCCTTCTGCAAGGGAGGGCCATGGGCTGGTTCCAGCCACTGTAATCTTCTTCTTCATCTCCAGCCTCTCTTCTATGTCCCTCTGCCAATAGAGTTTTTGTTTTTCAAATTCAAAATAGGTATATTATAAGTAGAATAAATCTTAAGAGTCTATGTGAAAATCCAGTTCTGTTCTTGCTGGATGACTGCCAGAAACACGATCTTGAAGGGGGTTAGAAAGAAAGAGAAGAGAAAGCAACTAGCATGCAATTTAAAAACAGACATTTTCTTTTTCTTACAGAGGTAGACTTCAGTTTGGCTCCAGATAGATGATTCAGCTGTTCTGCTGACAGCACTTTCCCAGGCAAGGCTTTTATAATTGGATTTATTTAAGGAAGAACCCTCAGGGTTTCATAGAGTAAAGATGTTTCTGAAGAAATACCTGTGGCATTGCCCATCTTGAAGGCTGACTTCTATGGGTTGCTGAAATACCAATTCCAACTCAGTGTCAATATATACTCATAAATAAAATCTACCATAGAATCCTAGCCACCTACTAAGATGTTAGGATAAGTAAAAATTCTTAAAGGAGTTGATCTGAACAGCCTTCCTGGTGTGACAGGCAGACCAGACTGGGTTTAAGGTGTGTTTATCCTGCACTCAGACATGACTGAATGTGTCTGGGAGACTGGTAGATTGGGTCCACAATGATCTACTTAAATAAGGAAGACGTTGATTTGGATTATTTGGGTGTTGACAATTTGAGAAATCTAACTTAAATTTTTTTAAGGGGATGGGAGGAGAATGCAATGACTGTTGCAGTTAACATGAGCTTTAGACTTGGCTGGATCCAAGGGCTCAAACCAAGCTATCGGGAATTTCCATCTCTTCACAGAGGGTTCTCTGTTGGCTTTATGCTTTGACAACAAGTTGGTGCCAAACGGCTATCAGCCATATTCACAATTCTGCCATTTTCAGACTTAGTAGAAATAAAAGAAGAGCTCACTTTTCATACAATGATTGAAAAACTTTGGGGATTGAAAATCACCACACTAGGGTGATCATACATCTCAGCTTCTCTGTGATGCTTCCTATTTATATGTGTTTTCTGAGCATAAACATCAATAACTCTCTGTTGTTATCATGCACTAGGATGGCCGCCAATTATCCTAGCCTCCAGTGGTTCACACTCTTCTGTGGTGCCCTCCCAGACTGAGTAGGGCTGCCATGTGTAACCATTTCAGCCTCACTCTGTTGGGTCACATGCTCTGGAGGAAGTGAGCTTCCATGTTGTTAGGACACTCCACCTGCCTCTGGGGAGGCCCATGTAGGGAAGCACAGAGGCCCCCACCAACAACTAGCACTAACTTGCCATGTGCATGAGCCAACGTGGTGGCAGACCTCACAGCCCCAGTCAATCCTCCAGATGACTGGCCAATATTTGACTGTCCGCTCATGAGAGGTCCTGAGCCAGAACTGTCCTGCACAGCCACTCCCAAATTCTAGACCCACATATACCATATGAGATAATAAATGTTTGTTATGTTAAGCCACTACGTTTTGGGATAATTTGTTACACAGCAATAGATTACTAATAGCTCATATACATCTCTTTTATTCTCAAAAGTTTGGGAAATAAATGTTTACCCTACCAATGACCTTCATATTGAAAACTTTAGTCTTCAATTCTCAGTCAATCCTTAGACTCATTGTTCTCAATATGTCAACAGAACTTCACACAATTGATCACTCCCTACTCGTTGATAGACATTCTTCACGGGGTCTTCAAGGGTACCACTTTCACTGGCTGTTCCTGCTCTTTTGTCACACCCTCAGCCTGTCCTCAGTTCTGGATATTGCAGGTCTCCACGGTCTTTTGGAAGAGGTTCTCAGATCTTTTTTTTTTATTAATTCTTTGTACCTAGTTGGTTTCACGTAGTCTTATTAATTTATATCATGAAGACTTCCAATTTTAAATCACCAGTTCAGATTCCTTCGTACATTCTAATATAGTTAGTTGCCTAATCATAATCTCCACTGGATGCCTAATAAGTATCTTGAAATCATCACATCCATAACAAAAATTTTTATTTTACCCCACCTGCCTGCTTCTTGCTCAGACCTCCCCATCCCATTTAAAGACAACTACCTCTATTCTTCATGTTACTCAGGCTACAAAACCTGGAGTCATCATTAATTCCACCTCACATCCAATATTGTAGCAAGTTCTCAGTCCAACCACATTCTCCATCCCCACTGCTCCTATCCTGATCTAAGTTATCATCATCTTTCACATGTATTATTTCAATAGCCCCCCAAATGATCTCCCTAGTTTCTCTTTGGTCTCCCTTCAGTTTGTTTGGTGCACCCCAGGCAGAATGTGATGATTCTAAAACCTAAGACAGATCATGTCACTCATCTGCTCAAGCCCCACAATGGCTTCTTATCTGACTCAGAAGAAAATGCCAAGTGTTTCCCCAGGCCTATGTGAAGGTTCTATGTGGAAGGGAGAGAAAAAAGACTGTGATCTGACTCCTCTGCTGCCTGACCCCATCTCCTCTTCATTCACTCTGCTCCAATCACACTTGCCTACTTAGGGTTGCTGGAATACGTCAGGTAAAATCCTACCTCAGGACTTTTCCACTTGTTGGAGCCTCTGCCTGAAGTGCTCTTCCCTCAGATAGCCACATGGCCACCTCCTTTACTTTATTCTGTATCAGCTCAAAGGTCAACTTGTTAGAGTGGCCCTTGCTGACTACTCTATATGAAAGAGTATCCCCACTATTACTGTCTATCTGCTTATCTTACTTGGTTTCCCTTGTCGCAATGGTAGCCATCACCTGATGGAGTTGTAAGATGTCAACAACTTAGCTGCATGCAACTTCTGCCACAATGGGAAATGGCGCCAGTGATCTCAGCATCCTCAGCCATTGGAGACCTGGGCACGGTCCTCCATGTTTTTGACAGGTGTGCTGCCAGCCTTGGAGCAGTTTACAATGCAGAAGCTAGGGGATCTAGCTCAGACTACTCTTTGCTCTTAGCCTTGAAATTTCACTTCATTCAAATGTCATCCCTGGTTTTGATGGCAGTTGAAATAGGACTGCCCCATTTCCTTTCTTTAAACACTGAAGTATTCACTGGGCTAGTAGTTGACTCATGCTACAAGAAACCTGGAAATTGATGATAGGACTAGATAATTAAGTTCCAACTCTCTCAAATAAGCTCCTACCTCCTTTCCCTTATTCCTTCCTTAACCATTTATTATTAACCATGTGCCAAGCACTATGTGATATATTGAGACTAGAGTGATAAAAGACATCTAATTTATTTAATATTGTTTGATAAGCATTCACAGAAGGCTGAGTCATGATCCTTGAAAAAATACAAATTATCATTTTAGCTTAGCTGAAAAATTTCTCTGATTTTAGCCTGTGTATCTAAGGCTGGATCTTGTGAGTGAGGAAGAGAAGTGAATGTATAGGGAATAAGATCCTTAAAGGGATTGCCATCCAGATGTTAGATCAAAGGGATTATGACTCATTCAACCAAGGAGCTGGACTTTTGAAGACCTATCCAAATCTTGGTGCCTTTGACGTTTTTCTGTTACCGTTCAGAACTTGGTATGTGTCGTTCCATGTAAATATTATGCAACGATTTGAAAATGAACACCAGATTGAAAGATGTAATAACAGTGTCTTGTACCACTGAGCCTCACCTTTGTGAGTAGAGGTTACCAAAGAAACCACACTGAATGAACAACATTCCACAGACTAGACTGTACATATGACTGGGCTAATTATGCTGCTATTTCCAGAGCTTACTACTTTTCAAAAACATTCCTTGGGTCCAACCGGGCTGCCATACTTCCCTGGTTTATTTTCTGCAGTTGCTTCATTTTTTGTTCTTTTCTCTTTACTGACTGTTGTTTGACCTGGTATTTCTGAGCATACTCATTAAAGTATTTTTTTGTGTGTCCACATCTTTTATTCTAACTGCGTGTTTAAAGATTATTTTATATAACTTCCATGCTTTTGATATTTTCTGGAGTTACTGCAGACTCAGTTAGTAACATGCAATGACTTCTCTTCCCGTCACCATATATTTGATCCCATTTACCCTCATCTACCTCTCCTCTCCCTGCTTACACTCTGGTAAACACTAAACTATCATCTATGTATATTGGTTTTTGTTCTTTGTTTGTTTGTTTTGTTCCTTTGTTGCTTTTAGGTTTATGAACCATATATCAGTGAAATCATACGGTTCTCGACTTTTTCTGTCTGACTTATTTCCCTTAGCATAATAATCTCAAGATCCATCCAAGTTGTTGCAAATGGCATTATTTCATCTTTTCTTATGGCAGAATAATATTCCATTGTGTATACATACCACAACTTTGCTAACAATTGTCACCCCAAAACACTTTAATTAAAAAATACATGCAATGACTTCAATGTGTTTTCAATGAATTTCTGAGCTTCCTGCTTATAACATTCTCATTCTGCTTAAAATTTTTAAAATTGTTGGTCTGTTTGCAAATGCATACACAATCCCATACAAAAAATGAAGGGAATGCTGAGTTTAGGACTCTTTCATATAAAGCCCCATCACTGCTGCATTCAAAAGAGGTGTGGAAATGTATAGAAAAAGTCACATATATTGACATAAATTCAATAAAAAATAAAAACTCTTCAGTAACCTGATATTTTTTTCACTCAGAAGCATAATGTGAATATACAGAGCTTCACCTTATCCTTTTTGATGGTTGCATAACTTTCCATTGTATGTGTATGCTATAGTTTATTTCAACAACCCCCCATTAACTGATATTTGAGTTGTTTCCTCTTTTGAAAAAAATGATACAATTATCATTCCGGGAAACTTATCTTTGCATACCTAAACAATATTTCTATAGGATAAATTCCTAGAATTGTAATTTTTGGTTCAAAAGCAACATACAGTAAATCTATGATAGGTATTGCTAAACAGTTATTCCTTTCCACATTTTTGCCAAGTCTTGGTACTATCATTTTTTTTAAATTTATTTATTAATTATAGTTGACATATTATATTAGTTTCAGGTGTACAACATAATGATTAGACACTTATATACCCTACAAAGTGACACCCACGATAAGTCTGGTACCCATCTGGCCCCATACAGTTGTTACAATATTATTGATTATAATACTGAGGCTGTCCTTGGGTTTTAGCATTTTAATCTTTGTCAATTTGATGTGTCAAAACCCATATTGTTTAAATTTGCATTTATTTGATTAGTAAAGAGTCTGAATATGTTTTATAGTAAATATCATACATTTACTGGCCATTTTTATATCATTTGAAAACTGCCGATTCATGAATTTTTCACCTGATTCCATTGGATTGTTTTTTTTCTTATTAAGCTATTTGAGTTCCATATATATACATATACACACACAGAAGGAAACTTTGCCATGTGGTTGCAACCACTTTCATATTGATCAATTATTGATTATAGAGAAGGATTTTTCTATTCCACTCTATTATTAATGTCACCTTCACTTGGTTTTCTGGGCAAACTTGTAAATTTTTGTGAAAAATTATAATAGAGATATTTATTTTAACATTATCATCGAAAAAGAACAGGAACCATTGTCTAAATATAGGATAAGTGAGGAAGTCTAAGAATATTTTTTTATCAAAGGTATTTTTTTTATGTAAAGGCTATGGAAATCTCTATAAGAATAAAACTTGTGTTTTACTAGAAGATTCTTGAAGCCTGGTAATTGTCTAATGCCATAAGTCTTGCACTTCTGATGTGGGTATTTCAGGCATGATAGAGAAGCCTGTTTGTCCTCACTCAAAATACACCATTATCAACTCCAGCAGGACTGGGTGCGTCATAGAAAGAATCTTGATCATTCAGACATTCTGGCTCATCCTTCATCAATCATGTGACCTGGCCTCCCAGAACCACTTTCTCATATGTAAAATGCACATGATTATACCTGACTTGTAGGGCTACTAAATTAGATACAGCATATAAAATACTTATGAGGTCTGACAATTAATTTTGTGAACTTGTTGCAACAATGTTGCTAATTTTTTTTTTTTATATCAGATGGATTGTTCATTGTGAATTAGTACCAACTGGACAAACAGTTAACCAAGTTTATTATTTGGAAGTGCTGAAAAGGCTGCATGAAAAAGTTAGATGACTTGAACTTTTCACCAATAATTCGTGGCTTTTGCATCATGACAATGCACCAGCTCACACAGCACTGTCTGTGAGAGAGTTTTTAGCTGGTAAACAAATACCTGTATTGGAACATCCTCTCTACTTACCTGATCTGGCCCCCAAAGACTTCTTTCTTTACCTGAAGATAAAGGAAATATTGAAAGGAAGACATTTTGATGACATTCAGGACACAAAGGGTAATACGATGACAGCTCTGATGGCCATTCCTGAAAAGAGTTCCACAGTTGTTTTGAAGGGTGGACTAGGTGCTGGCATCAGTGCATAGCTTCCCAAGCGGAGTACTTTAAAGGTGACTGTAGTGATATTCAGCAATGAGATACATAGTGTATTTTCTAGGATGAGTTCGTGGACTTAATTGTCCAACCTCGTATGCAGAATGGATGCTCAGTAATATTCGTGTTCCCAACCCCATGAGATGTGTTAAAGAAAAATTATACCTATAACTTCTCAGTTGTGACAGGAACATTTAAAAATCTTAAATGTAATATCACCAACAAGTCAAATGTAAAAGTTCAGCTTACTTAAAAAAAAGAAACTGCCAAATTTCTTTTCAATTGCCAAACTTCTCACATATATCAAGATTTACTTGATTTTATAGAATGAGGTTGAGATTATATTTTCTGTGTGAGAGTTAGCCTCTGTGCATATTAAAAAGTTAATGTTAATGTTGAAAATGATGTTTACTAGGCAAAGGATCTTTTATATAATAAATATTAGGGTTGAACCATGTAAGTGTGAAAAGAGGCCAGCCATGGTCCAGGAAGTGGATCAGGGAGCTTGTGTATATATGATAGATTCCTTGTAGGTCCACTTCTTCAAGAAGGCTCTCAAAAGTTTTTAGGTAATAGCCTACTGGGGGAGAAAAAAACTGTACCTGATGTGTTAATAATATGTATTTGATATCATGTGATGAAGATGGACCTTTATCTCTGTGGTTTTCCTCCTCTAAAATCATAACCCTTGTCTAATCATGAGAAAAGCTTCAGACAAATCCCAATTTAATTCTATAAAATACCTGACCAGTACTCCTCAAACTGTCAAGATCATCAAAAATAAAGAAAGTCTGAGAAACTGTCACAGCCCAGAGTAGCCTAAAAAGACACACGGACCAAATGTAATGTGGTGTCACAGATGGGTTCTTGGAGCAGAAAAAGGACCAAAGGGGGAAACTAAGGACATTCAAATAAAGTATGGACTTTAATTAACAGCAGTGTGACAATATTGATTCATTAATTGTAACATATGTGTCAAACTGATGTAAGATGTTCATAATGGGGAAACTAGGTATGAGGTGTATGGGAATTCTCTGTATTGTATTGCTTTCACAATTTTTCTGCATATCTAAAGTTCTTTGAAAGCAATAAGTTTATTGTTTTTTAAAAATGATCCTTAGATTACCATTCATTCTTCTCCCACTTACTCCCCTAAAAAAACAAAAATAAAAATTCCCCCAATATGTCTGGAAAAAATACAGTATGCTTTCAAGTTTCAAGGTTCAGCCTCACACGTCAACATATCATTTTCTCCAAATGGTCTCAGATACAGGTCTCTCTCCATCTGGATTGCCCACTGCTTTTGGGCCTATCTCAATGAAGGACACCAGTGGATGCTCAATAAATACTTACTAATTGATAAAGTGATGCGATACTTAAACTTCTGATGAAACCAGAATTCCTGCCATCTAATAAATTTATTCTACCCAAAGCCGGCCTACAGCCTGCATTACGGGGGCCACACCGATGGTCAGCCTGCACATGTGCATATGGCCAGCTCTGCTCTAGTTTCCGTTCACATGTGTGAACAAATCAGTCCAGGACATAGATTGCAAGATTCAAAACAGCAGTTTGTGTTTTAACAGTGAACATGACAGCCCTGCTTTCCTAGCCTGCAAATTTTGGTTGGTTATGACATGGCCTTAAATATAACCAACAAGTTCAGGCAGAAATCACTGATTCAATATTTCAAAACAAGGAAGCAAGCAAACAAACAAAAATACATCAACTCTCAGCTAGTGTGCTAGGAATTTGCCAGCAAATTTTATTTAGATTAATGTAGCAAATCATTTATCTGACTGAGTGACTAATATAAATTTGCACGTTCACATCGATGCATATTTCCAGCCAATTTGGCAAGTTATCAATCTATACACCCCAGAGTACTGTACTATTTGCAGAACATGTGGAATACAGAGGAATAGCAAGTTCATGTCTCATGCATGGGTGTCTGCACACGTGCACATGTGTGCTAGTGGCTGTGTGTATATATTGGTGTGATATTGCTTACTAATAAAGTTGAGCCGGAGGAAGGAAGCGGGAGAAATAGCTTATATTCAGTGGTCTTTGGAAATCAATTTTAAATGAAATTGTTGCTTAGTGTTTTCTCTTATGCTGATAACGAAAATGGTGGGGGTGATGGCTGAGTGCTGACTTTTCAGGTCCTGAGAATAGTAACAGAAGGAACCCAGCCGGCCTGCCCACTTCTGTTGTTAATTAAAGGATTTTCATATTCTCCAGGGTGTAATGCACTCTGGGCACTGAACGCCAGAGAGACTTGTGCAGTCTAATGATCACACATTCAAATAAATACAGTGGGGGGCCACCGGGGAACAGATAGCTTCCCCCACCTCATTAACAGCTGCAATGCTTTGCAAATGTCTGAAATGCACTGGCTCCATTTCTTATGAATAATAAATGCTAGTCAGGCTCCCAATTGCTCAGTGTTTCAGGGTAAGGCAGACCCCTACCTGCATGGCTGAGACCTACACGTGGTGGGGAATGAGACTGACATTTGCAGCTCAGAGCTATCTTTATTACATTAACTAAGTGATTCTTGCCAAAGCAGATTTCCTCCAACTTATTACATCCTTTGTCTGAAACGCACTGTAATTCTCATTTGTTGGCACTGTGAACAGGATCGTGTGCGTATGAAAGGGACAGCTTCACAAAGCTGATCTTGAGTTGTCGGAGGATGTGTCTGTACACACCAAAATCAGCTGGAGGATCTCAAAGCCTCAGAGAAAAATACATTTTACATACTGAACAGCCTTTCAAATTGTTATACTAAATTGTATATAAGTCTCCCAACACTTCAAATTTTAGCTGAAAGAAAGCAGGGGCAATTTTGCCTCAGAGAGATATATGGTCAAAAAAAATTCAATGTAGAAACTAGACAAAAAAAAAATAAATAATGCCAGGATTTTGACACTTTCGGGTATTTTTAGAAGATTTTACTCCTGTTTCAGTTAGAATTTTAAAAAACACAACATAGGTTAACAAGAAACATAACTTGTATTTTATTGTATAGCACCTTTTCCAAAGTACTGTGTGTGTGTGTGTAAACTTCATTTAATCCTCACAACAGCCTATGTGAGATACACAGTTATTTGCTTTCTTATATAAATAATAAAACTGAGGATCAGAAAGTTTGAAGAACTAGCCCCAGATCATACAGTATGTGTCAGAGTTTGTCCTCAAATCGAGGTCTTCTGACTGTAAGAGTATTTGCCATGAAAAGCATGCTTTATACTGGATAGCTATTTATGGGTTTCAGCCTTTTGCTTCAGTGAATATCAACCCCACATCTTTACTTTGTAAAGAACCCTGTCTTGTATCTGTGGCACGTGAAGCCTTAACTTTCATGACATATATTTCGTTGGTTGTAAAAGAGCCTGGCTGCTATAAGCTAAAAAGTTTAAGTTAGCAAAATATCAAATTTTGCTGAGTCATGCACTTACCAATAGCTTAAATTGAATTAATAATAGCCGAGGTGGTCATAATAACACTACACTCCTTAATATACAAAAGACACATCAGCTGCTCACGATCAGACAGACAGAGACCAGAGGAAGAGTTCCTTTCCTCCTCCTCCCCTTTTTTCTCCCCAAACAAGTATAGTTGATGAATGTGCTCATGATATCTTGTATTTGTACAGTCTTTTTGCGTGGAAAAAAGAACTTTTATAGTTGGTGCTATTTAAGCCTCACGGAACCTGTAAATAGTAAGGAGATATCATCATCCTCATTTACGGATGAAGCTGAGCCATAGTTTGCACATGAAAAAAATCTTAGTACCTTCTCCCTTTCCTACTCATTAACTGACTTGTCCAAGGGCACACAGTTTGTCAGAGGAATGGCTTGGATTCAGCACTTCCGACTTCCTGTCTCGCCCATTTTCTACTAACACTGTCTTCTCATTCATGGCTGGGCAGAAGCACTTCCAAATATGCTTACACAATAGTTGCACAAAAACATTAGCTTTTAATATTCATCTGGGCAAAGCAGGTGCAAAGAATATTGCACTTGTCTGTCCATAGGGCGAAGTGGCCGCAATGCATCTGTGCCCTCACTGCCTCCCTGGTAGGGTTGCCAGATAAAAGATGCGATGCCCAGTTAACTATGAATATTTTTTTAATGTGTAAGTATGTCCCATGCCATATTTGGAATATACTTACACTAAATAATTATTTGTTGTTTACCTGAAATTTGGATTTAACTGACCTCCTTATATTTTTATTTGTTAACTTGAGCAGCCGTACTCCATGTGGCCTGGGCTCTGCCTGCCACTGGGCTACCTGGACGCTGGTGTCTATTCTCTACATCTATTGGGGAAAGGGTGGGCCTTGGAGGACAATGGCTCTTCGGTTGTCTATTGCAGGCACTATGTGGAGGAAGAGATTTATCATCTCTAAAAGCCTTCTCAGTAACGCGGGCCACCGGATTCTGACATGGCATTTTGGATCCACGAGGCTTCCTCAAGGGAGGAAGATGATGAGTTCAGTACCTGTCTGAACTCCTATCTCCAGGTTCAAACTCTTATTCTTACTCAGCTCATAAGGTCCCTAAGACACTACTAGTAACTGCTATTACTATGAAAAAATACTTCAATCCTTGAGGATCTTTTATTACACTCTATATTTAAACAATAACTAGTCAAACAATGTAAGGGAAGAAATAGTTTCAATGTAGAACTTAACACATGAGTAAAATTTCCTAAAAATAAGAACAAAATCAAAGCAGGTAAAAATAGTATAAAAGGTCAGTGATGATCAGTAATTACCAGTTAACAACGGGATTAACAAGATGAAGCCCTACAATTTTATAATAGGTAAGTAACAAGACATGTGCACTTATAATAGATTTATTTTGTCCTTTGAACTATTTGGTAGAATTTTTTAAAACTGGATTTAAACCATTTCTCTTTTTATCTAAGGTTAATAAATGTGTAGCTTAAATGAAATATTGTGAGAGCAGATTTCCTCTGACTTTTCTCACTCTTTAATATGAATTGTACCACAATTAACATTTGTTAGCAGTGTTAACAAATTCATCATCTACGACTCTTTATACAAAGTCTAAGGCTTTGCAAAGCTGAATTTGAGTGGTCAGAAGAATAGATGCATGTACCCCCAAATCATCTTAGAGAGTTGGAAAAATACCCATGTAGAAAATTGAGTACTATCCAAACTGTTCAACTCAGTGTGATTAAATTCTCCCTCACACGTCTATCTTCAGTAGAGAGCAAGCAGAGATGGTATGTGGACAAGCTGATGGAATATAATAGTAATGCAGTTCTGGAGTCAGAGGCTGAACACAGACTTCACTGCATGCCAGCTGGGTGACAGTGGGCTTGTTTCTTAATCTGCCCATACTTTAGTTTCCTCTTCTGTAAAGTGGAGATAAGAAAAGCAATTGCTGCTTTGGAGTTATTTTGAAGTTGAAATGAATTATCATTTGTGAAAGGCTTAAAAGAAGTGTCTTATACACAGTTACTAATATGCAAGTATACATAGGAATTGGTATATATACGTATTACTTAAATAAAAGATATATACATATATGTATTTATGTGTAAGATATAGAATGTATGTGTGTGAACATATTTTTTAATTAATTTTTTAATGAAGCCCAGAACGCAGTGTAACCAGGGAGATTCCTGCATTCCCCATGGCATTTTGACTCATTGACCACTTGTTAAGAAGTACCTGTCACCAACTGGTAGACACAGCCAGACATAAGAAAAAATTGCCAGGGGGCAAAGCACCTCCTTAGACACGTAGCTTAACTGCCTCAAGCTATAGTAGAACATTGCATTCACACAGGCAGGCAGGCCACTGCCATCCTCCCTCACGGGCTGGCAGATACCATAGAGGTGCCAAGATGGACAACTTGCAGTGAACACCAAGCTCTGGTGTTCTTCCTTCCAGGCAAACGAACAGGCTCTGAAGCTTCTGCAAAACACCTGCTCCAGCCCCAGAGGTCGCAGCAACCCCTTCGGGGCAGAGAAGCCCTTTCATCACGAATAGGGAGATACACCGCCCACCACGCACACAACTTTCCAGAAATAAATTCATGCCCTTTCTTATGTGTGAGAAAGAAGTATTCATGAACTGCTGTAGCTCCCTGGGGTTTTCTGTGGACTTGAAAAGTGTGCATGATGTGTGTGTGTGTGTGTGTGTGATGCATGTGTGATATGAATGTGTGATGTATACATATGATGTGTGTGTGGTATGTGTGTGTGATGTGTGTGTCATGTGTGGTGATGTGTGTGTTTTGTGTGTGTGATGTGTGTGTGATGTGTGTTTTGTATGTGTGATGTCTGTGTGATGTGTGTGTATGTGTGTGTCATGTGTGGTGATGTGTGTGATTTGTGTGAGTGTGATGTGTGTGTGATGTGTGTGATGTGTGTGTTTTGTGTGTGTGTGATGTCTGTGTGATGTGTGGTGATGTGTGTGTTTTGTGTGAGTGTGATGTGTGTGTGATGTGTGTGTGCTGAGTGTGTGATGTATGTGTGATGTGTGTGTTTTGTGTGTGATGTGTGTGATGTGTTGTGTTTTGTGTGTGATGTGTGTGTGATGTGTGTGTGATGTATGTGTGATGTGTGTGTGATGTGTGTGTGATGTGTGTGGTGTGTGTGTTTTGTGTGTGTGATGTGTGTGATGTGTGGGTAATGTGTGTGGTGTGTGTGATGTGTGTGTGCTGTGTGTGTGATGTATGTGTGATGTGTGTGTTTTGTGTGTGTGATGTGTGTGATGTGTGTGTGATGTGTGTGATGTGTTGTGTTTTGTGTGTGTGATGTGTGTGTGATGTGTGTGTGATGTATGTGTGATGTGTGGTGATGTGTGTGTGATGTGTGTGTTGTGTGTGTGATGTCTGTGTGATGTGTGTGTATGTGTGTGTCATGTGTGGTGATGTGTGTGATTTGTGTGAGTGTGATGTGTGTGTGATGTGTGTGATGTGTGTGTTTTGTGTGTGTGTGATGTCTGTGTGATGTGTGGTGATGTGTGTGTTTTGTGTGAGTGTGATGTGTGTGTGATGTGTGTGTGCTGAGTGTGTGATGTATGTGTGATGTGTGTGTTTTGTGTGTGATGTGTGTGATGTGTTGTGTTTTGTGTGTGATGTGTGTGTGATGTGTGTGTGATGTATGTGTGATGTGTGTGTGATGTGTGTGTGATGTGTGTGGTGTGTGTGTTTTGTGTGTGTGATGTGTGTGATGTGTGGGTAATGTGTGTGGTGTGTGTGATGTGTGTGTGCTGTGTGTGTGATGTATGTGTGATGTGTGTGTTTTGTGTGTGTGATGTGTGTGATGTGTGTGTGATGTGTGTGATGTGTTGTGTTTTGTGTGTGTGATGTGTGTGTGATGTGTGTGTTGTGTGTGTTGTGTGTGTGATGTGTGTGTGGTGTGTGTGAAGTGTGTGTTTTGTGTGTGTGATGTGTGTGAAGTGTGTGTTTTGTGTGTGTGTGATGTGTGTGTGATGTGTGTGATGTGTGTTTTGTGTGTGATGTGTGTGATGTGTGTGTTTTGTGTGTGATGTGTGTGTGATGTGTGTGTGATGTATGTGTGATGTGTGTGTTTTGTGTGTGTGTGATGTGTGTGTGATGTGTGTGTTTTGTGTGTGTCCTCTGTTCAGAGTTCTGTGTTTTTCTCATGTGTATGCATTTGGCCTCTGCCTATCTGACGGTCTAGTTTTTAGAGGCATCTCCCAAATTCCCCTCAAACATCCGAAACATCTGCTGGGGTCAGAAGGCTCTTGCTGAGTGTGTTTGGTGCCTCCACCATGTGGATAACAGGCCAAGCTTTGAAGTATTTATTAGCAAACCTGCTGTCAGTGCTAGCAGGAGCTCAGAACAATGGTCAATGGCCTGGTTAAAAAGCACTAGGGATGATCTCAAAGCAAATAGGACTCATGGTCACGGTTTGGCTGGGAGATATTAATATATAAGCCATTATAGTCTCTTGACTCTTGCAAAATCTGGGCACAAGAACCAATACCTGCTTACCCACCGAAAGACTCAGCAGTTGGAGGTTATCCTACACGTGGGTAGATGGCTTTCTCTGCAACTTGGAGAAAACCTCTTGCAGTGATGGCGGAACGAGGCTGAAGGAGTTCCCTCTCAAATGCTTGGCTGACATCTTTGAAGAGCTTATGAGGACAGTTCTGAATCTGTCAGTTAACTAGACTGAGCTCTTACAGCATTTAAACGCCAACCCAGCCTCAGGTTAAAGTGTGCTCTCAGCTGGTAGACTCTAGTCACAAGCAATGATAACGAATGTGTACATCTAGCCAGATGTGGGTGGATTCTCACATGGCCAACCCTTTGCCCCCTGTATAACCCTCATGCCTTTCCCATCTTCCTCCTGCCTCTCTTAAGCACGTGTGGCCATTAGTGAACACCTCCTCATTTCCCTTTCTCTCCCAGGTGGGTGGCCACCACCCCCATCGCACAGCCAAAACTGCGCCCATTTCCCTGTGAGTACTTCGGGCATTTGCTTTGTAGGGTTTTCACTTTCTTGTCAGGAACTTGATCAGACTCCTCGACCAGGGAAAATGCATGTTGACAGCATTTGGGGAAATCCCCTGGGCGACAGCCACCTCTGCACCCATTTTCTTAGGACAGATGGTATTTTGTGACAGCTGACAGATTTACAAAGATCTTCTGAGTCTAGGAAAAAGATTCAAGTAAAGGGAAAAAGCTTACAAGGGAGGGGGGACTTCACAGGTTTCAGTTCTCTTTTAATTTCCCTGCAGAGAGACTGGCCTTACTGCCTGTAGCCCCACCCGTGCCCTGTCCATGTCTACATATGTCCTGGGGGAAAAGTCTTTGAAAAAAAAGGCCAATAATGCTGTTGTTTTTTAATGGGAGTTTTTTTCTTTTATCATGTTTACGGTACATTTCCACTTTGACTACTTGATTTGCTGTTCTCAAGATGGATCTTAGCAGTTTTTTTACTTCTGGAAATGAATGGGCCACTTCATCTCCATTTCAGTGGTATGTTTTTTCCAAGTGAAAAGTATTCTGAAGTGTCTTTCAGTTTGCAGTCTATCTAAAGTACTGTATTAGAGATCACAGTCATGTCTCACCCTGATTACTTGCACTTCCAGGAGAATCTAACTGTGACCCGATTACAGGCCCCAGGAGACCATGTGACGTTGCCTCTTCTCTCTTAAGCTGTACATGATTACATCGGGGGGTACAGGTGTCCTAAAGCACTGCTAGGCATTTCATGTTCAACGTAAGTCCTTTCCCAAAAGTCTCAGTGAGAACAATCAGATGTGAACTGAGATATCAGGAGCACTGGCAGTTGATAGCAAAACCCGAGCCTGCCAGGATATGTGGGCTTTGGAACTGGGATGTCATTTGGAAGCATATGTGGGGCAGGGAGGTAGAGAATACTGGTGAGAATGAGACAAAGGAAAGCGGAGGTGAAGGAGACTGGGTGACCCCTGAGAGACCGTGACGTAAGAAGCTCCGTCTCTGATGTTTCCATTCCAGTTCACTTGAGGCTTCCCACCCATGAGATCACTGGTTACAGCCTTAGGATAAGTCTTCCCCTTAAGTGACCTTGACTTTTTACAATCAACATTCCCATGTTCTTTATGGCTAAGACCACTAGTCTTATTCTAGTATCTATTATCTACCCCTGCTTGAGTTAATAGAACCCTGATTCTTAACTAGCCCATTTATATTAATACTTAGCATATAGACTAACTTTCTCATTTTCCTTAATAGCTAGAAGTGGTCATGTGATTCTGTACTGAAAAAACAATGACAGTCTTTTATATAACCATAGTACAAATACTAAAATCAGGAAATTAACATTAATACAATTCTATCGTCTGATCTACAGACCTTATCCTGATTTTGCCAACTGTCCCAATAATATGTTTTACAATGAAAGAAAATCCCAAATCTTGTATTGCATTCAGTTGTTTGTCCTTTTAGTCTTCTTTAGTCTGGAACAGTTGTTCCCCAGTCTTTGCTTAATTTTTGTGAACTTAACATTTTTGCAGAAGGGGCTGGATAATGTGTAGAATGTCTTTCAATTCAAGATTGTTTGATGTTTCCTCAAAATGAGATTCAGACTGTGCATTTTGGCAGCAATATTTCAAAAATGATGTTGTGTTCTCAGTGCATCATATCAGGAGGTATAGGATGTTGATTTGTTCCATTACTGGGCTTATTTGATCCCTTGATTAAGGAAGTGTCTACCGGATGTCTCCACTATAAAGATACTGTTTTTCCACTTTGATCATGTTAGAGCTGCTGCTACTGGAGGCTTCTCTGTGTAGCTAGTCCTTGTTTGATGACCAACAGATAATAAAGGAACATGAGAGAATAGTTGGCTCTGTGAGGCTTTGATGAGCTGGTTGAGCAATCATTTAAAGACTGTGGTTACTTTATTAAATAATCCATTCTAATGATGTCTTGGAATAATATACAAGGAAGGGGCCAATAGACCCTCACTTAACAGCTCTGTATTTTTACAAAAACGACCCTGAGATAACTGTACATTAAATGAATTCAACATAAATGTGTCAAGATGGAAGAGAAGCAATTATGAGAGGATGCTTCAAGAATCCCAAGGATCAAAATTACTAACATGGACTTTACTCGCTTTTTCACTTACAGGGTTTTATAACCATCGAGGAGGTACTAGACTGGACTTTGCCTGGGATGTAGAAATACTTGAGAATTAATACTGTGTCCAGAAGTGAACTAGTAGTGCTATTTAAATTCTGTCCCTGTCACCTCCGATCCTTTCAAGACCCAAATCCCATGAGGGTGAAAAAATCCACATTAATCTAGCTTCTGATTCCTAAAAACATGGGTAACTCTTGTGATTAAAATGGACAGTGCCAATGCAGAAAGCCGTGCCCAGAAGGTATTTTTGTTTTTAAACTCTTCAATTAAGACAGGATAGAGATAGAAACAGATGAGAAATGTCACTCCATTTATAATCCAGCATTGTACTGCACAGAGCCTTTAGTAATCTGCAGCAATTTTTAGAGTAGCCAATTACTTGAAGACAAGAAGTTAAAAGTTCAGTAAATGTGAAATTCACAAATTTCATAAACCTAACTGATGCCATGCAAAAAAAGGCCTTGTCAGAAACAATGGAGTGGTGTAATCAAGTGTAGCAATAACTGGACAAAAACAGTGATTAAGTACATGTTCTGTTAGAATGAGCTAAATTTTGAGCCATTTTGAGGTTGTATTTATCTACCACCACCAAAAATGTATTGCTTTAGAATGATCTTGCAAAAACCAATACAGCAGACACTTGATCAGTATCTTCGAAAAGACATGCTAAGTTGTCCAACACGTACTTCACTTTTTTACAGTCTTTTTAACATCAGAAACATTTTTAAATTATTATATTTATTTCTTATAATTACTGGATGCAAAATGTAACCTAAGGATTAATTAGATGTTCTCATACACTGCTGGTCAAAGTAAGATTTGCTACGAATGTTTTTAGATAACTATTTAGTAACATGAAACAATAGTTTTTAAAATTTTCATATCTATTGATACTATATTTCTGCTTCTTGAACTCTATTCTAATAAGAAAAGGAGTGCCACCATTACTGCTACAGTTCAACATTGTTTTGGAGGTTCTGAACAATGCAATAAACCAAGAAAAATATGTGAGTTTTAGGTATCGGAAAAAAAAGAGAGAACTTCAGGGTGTTTTTTTTTTTCAGATGGTAAGTCAGTATATTTGAAAATAGAAGAAAATGAACTGAAAAATAATTTGAACTAATGAAAGCATTAACAAAGTTGTTAGTTACAAAAATATTAAAAAAACAGTATATTGTTTCTATAATCAATAACCAATTAACTTAGTAAAGAGAAAGAATACATTACAATAAGAATAAAGACTATGAAAGACTGAGAAATAAATATCATAAGAAATCTTTATAAAATGAAGCCTGAAGCTTAATCAATTACATAAAAAGAAAATCTGAACAAATGGAGGGATATATCCTGTTTATTTAAGGGAAGACTCAATATTTTAAAGACAGCTATTAATATTATTCCAATATCAATTCTTAAATAATGCAATTTTAATTAACATAATACTAGGGCATTCACAGAAAGTAGTGGGCTGGTGTAAAGAATCATCTAGGAGAGTAATGGGCAAGAGTAACTGTGATAATTTTAAAATATATATTTGCTTTCTATAATAATAAAGAGGAATGGTGGCATGAGACAATATTAATAGATCAATGGAAAAGAACATTGGACAGAGGAGCAGGGTTGTGTATATGTGGAACTTTGGTGTATAAGAACCGTGCCACTTCAAATCAGCAGATAATGAAGAAATATTCAACAAATTATGTTGGGACACTTGGCTACACATTTAGTGAAAAAAAATTACATTTTCTATTTCACACAATACCCAAAGTAAATTTCAGAGGCAAAGTCCTAAACGTTAAAAACAAAATTATAAATTATTAGAGGATTTTTTGTTGGTAATTGAAGTGGAGAAGGTCTAAAACAAACAGAAAAAATGACTTACAGATATAAACTCATAAAAGATTACATCTCTTTTATTAAAAAAACCCTTAAATAATTAAATGACACATTATCGTTAGATGAAAATATTTGCAACATATGTAACAGTTAAGGAGTTAATAATACAATAGTCTCACTAATTAATAAGTAAAATACAAATAATCAATAATACATTGACAAAGAATATAAATATATAATTTACAAAATAAATCCAATTGTTTAATTGAACACATTAAAATTTACCCAGCTTCATTAGTGTTAAGAGAAATTAATACAATGAGATTTGACTTTTTATAAAAGTAGGTATGATTAAATATCAATTTAAATTTGATAATATGTTCTGATGAGACTGGGGACACGAGTATTCTGATACAATGCTGGTTGGAACATAAGTCAGTGTGGCTATTTTTATGGGCATTTTGGCAATATCTATTAAAATGAGAAATATACATTCTCCATGACCCTGCTTTTTCTGTTCTCAGAATCTATTCCAGAAAAAATTGCTTTGTGAGGTAATTTTAAGCACTAGCAGAGCACCCGGCACATAATGGACACTCAACAAATGTTGATTATGTAGGGAGATTCATTTCACTTTTAGAAACATGAGAGTGCAAAAATAAAAAAAATCTTTTTTCCATGACTGCTCATGAGCCCTCAATTTTTATGAATGTAATAAAACAATAGAGGCTATTTAAATTGAGCTGGAGAGTTCCATATTAAATGCAGCCTATTTTGGGTGAACACTTGATGGATTTACAGTTGTGCCTTCTCCCTTCATCTTCTTTTCTCCCCATTGATGAGGCTTATTCACTTTCTGAGCATCAGAGAATTACCTGAACTGTAATTCTAGGCATATGGCACAGGCCTCCCTAAGATGTATGATCCCTACACGGTTTTGGTCATCAGTCTCATCTGTTCCAGAGACATCACATAGGACACCATTTCTGGACAATAGCAAAGGTATCTCTACAGGATTCTTCTCTCCCCTCTCCCACTTGTGGTTGATGTGATTCCACCATCCTAAAGGAGTCTTCATTTTAGGAGGTGCCTTTACACTTGTAAATCAAATTAAAGTGAGATTCAGGGAAAGAGGAAACAGTGCGAGAGCTCAGGCCAGTTGGTCTCCAGTCTTGGGCAGAAGGGTTTGTTTTCCCTCACTCGTTTTGTCTTTTTGCATCTTTTCTTCTCCCACAGCACAAAAAGTAAGATCCAGAGCCAAGGCCAGGGTATACTTTTAGGGAGAAGAGATAAAAAGCAGCAGCTTCCAGTCTATGCCTTTCAATGATGAGGGTAAACATAAGTTTTGAGGCTTACCTATTGTTTGGCTTTGTTCCCTAGGAGAGAAAAATAGGTATTTGGGACCCAAGTCTCAGCTATGCAGAATATGTGTGTTTTCATGGATTATTCTTGGTATGTGACTGACGAAAACCCTGGACGTTTTCATTTTATCCTGTATAGGATATCCTACAGGGCTTGTGAACCACAAGCCCTAGGTTCCATGCTGTGATTCGAGGACTCCAGGTTCAGTTGTATGTGGAAGCAAATCTCTGCTTGGAAACTCAGTTTCCACGTCTACAAGTGATGGGGGCTTGACTCCATGATCTGTAAAGTCTTCTTTAGTTTTAAATGCTGCACACCCAGCTTTTGCATAAAATGATATAATAGTTAGATGAGAACACTATAGGTAATCTGAAAAGTTTAGTGGTTTACATTTTATCAGTTTCTGGAGTAGTGGTTCCTAGAGATATAAATTCCTTTCCATAGAGAGTCAGCATTTTCCCTCACATTGATGAGTAGAAACTTCTCTATAAAAAGGCCAATCTACTTAATTTCCAGGAAATTAAGTGTGGGTTAATTACAACTCTTGAAGACTATTTGCCAGCCAAAAAAAGAAAAAAAAAACTTTTATAAAGTGATTTGTGTATTGATATTGTCTGATGTAACATTGTTGCTTATTGAAACCCTGGTCATACCTCTATTTATGGTCATCTATTTCTGGGGATGACTTTAAGTATTGCTCTGACTTGAGCACCTTACTCTGACCTTTAAAATAGTTTATTCCAGGCTTTTAAGTACTATGAATAGTGAAACTTTCAGAACCCTATGATAAAATATATGGTGATGGAAGGAGAACTGACTCTGCGTGTTGAACACAATGTGATATGTAGAGGATGTATTACAGAATTGTACACCTGAAACCTATGTAACTTTACTAACAATTGTTGCCCCGATAAATGTTAATTTAAAAAAGAAAAAAGATGGTCTTTTTTTTTTTTCTTTTGCAAAATTTCTTTACCCTGAAATATCCTCACAGAGTACCAGTGAAATCATCTGAAGCACAAGCTGGAGTTAGTCATGTCTAAACTGGTCTTCTGCTAACCCAGAACATATATTTCTTTTTTTCTGTCGTGTCAATTTCAGATAGACTTTCATCCTGTCTTATGGAGATCAATTTGATTAAAAGTTGCTATTTCGTTTTCTGTGGTGTGTGTAATAATAAATACTGTAGTTTCATTAATTGGAGACATTTCTTGGAGGTCAAATTTTATTTATTAAAGAAAGTAGAAGCACCAAAGTCATGTGAGAAATCCCCCAAATGTCAATCTGGTTTATAGAACTCAAATATCTACACAATGACTAACAGAATTGTAAAGGCATATGCTTTCATGATCTAATGAATTTATCAACTTCTTAGTTTGGGAAAACATAAGAGCTATGAGAGATTATTATCATTATTAGTATTAGTATTCTAACTTTTTTTTAGTGGGGAGTTTCTCTACAAGCTGAGGATCCCTATAAACTTCTGTTTGGAACCTTCTATTAAGTTTGCTTTAGGATGTAATAATATCCTTTCAGCTTATGATTTCCAAAGAAGTGACTGATTAATAGTAGGTTCTCTACATCCTTCAAAGAAGCCATTTAAAATAAAAGGGTGAGGAATCCCACTTCTTATAATGGAGAAGGAACTTATGTATATCAATTCTTCAGATGACAATAACAAAATATAAAGCAACAACTATCTGATGTCTCTGAAGAGTGACTAAGATCAGAAACTGGATAGGAGGTCAAGCTTGGCTAAAGGAAATAACAGGAGGTCAGTTTCCTGTTTTTCTCAACCAGGCAGGCCACAGTTTGTGATCTGCGAGGCAACCAGAACACAGATAGGAACCAGTCATCTTATGATTGAGAAATCAGATCACAGACTGGTTCTAACACAGCAACTAGAAAGTAAGAGGAGAAATCTTGGATAGGAGAGAGCCATAGAGGGAAACTCCAATTTCTGCAAAAAAAATCTGCCCAAATCTTTGGCTGACTCGTGAAGCATACATGCATGGAGTAGACTCCAGCAGCTTATCTAAAACTAAAATAACTAAGCAGAGATTTCAGCCACTGCTCACCACAGAGGAGATAGAATTTGGACCTTGAGTTCAGTCAAGTTAACTAACTGCTAAGACAAACAAACAAATCACCACTATTTGAGGAACATAATACAATTCATGCTCTCTATCGTATATCATTCATAATATATAAGAGGCAGTTCAGGGTTACTACACATAAAAAGAAACAGGAAAACATGGCCCATATTCAAAAGAAAAGAAATTAGTGGAGACTAACTTTGAAACAACTCAGATATTGAAATTGTCAGACAAGTATTTTACAGTAGTTAGTATAACCATACTTAAAAACATAAAAGAAAGTACAGCTGTAATGAATGAGCATATATAGCAAGTCTCACACAGGAACATATGGGAAAGCTCAGTTTAGAAAAGAAACTATAAAAATATATCTAATGGAAATTTTTTTAAATAAATAAATAAAATTTCTGAAATAATAAATTCACTGATGGTTTTAACAGTAGGTTGAAGATGACATAAGAAAGAGAGCAAAAGAAACAGGTTAATAGAAGTTATCCAATCTGTAGAATACAGAGGAAAAAGATTGGGGGGGAGGAAATAAACAAAGTCTCAATGTAATAATATCCAAATTTCTAAGGTACATGCAATTGAAATCCCCAAAGAAAGAAAAGAATGAGGCAGAAAGAAATATTTAAAGAAAAAAGAGTGCTAATCTCCCAAATTTGGTAAAAAACATAAAGTATTTAATTATGTCCCATAATGAAGATTACATTTAGTTGCTTCCTAAGAGAACTAAAAAGTGAATTGAAACTTTAACTTGGCAAGCTAGACTTTTTTGAAAAAGAGATAGCTCTTCTTATGCCAGATGATGTTTTATTTGGGCAGCATAAAAATAGGCAATGTATGAGTGGTCTTTCAAAATACATGATTTGGTTCAATACATAAAATTTAAACCAGATGTCAGTAAACAATTAGAAAAACTTAAAAACAACAACAACAATAACACTGACCAAAAAAAACAATAAGAAACTAGTATTATTGGACCATAATGGTCTTTAAAATGCATTACAATTTACTAGCTTAAATTGAAGTTATTCTAAAAAAAAACACACATTACAGGGGGAATGAAGTCAATTGGGAGGGTTTGATTTGTTAATGTAATTCTATAATATCTAAAGTAGGCTCAGAATTTGAGAAATGGAAGGGGCTTTTAAAGTTCAGTGCAATCGACAGTGAGGATGGTTTTGGAGCCAAGTACCCCAATTCTGCTTCCCAGTCATGTAGTCTCCGGAAAGTTAGTTAATCCTCTTCATTTGGGAAACAGGTTTTTAAGACTACTAAATGCATTTAAAGGGATTCTGTAAATGATAAAGTACTATTTTAGTGTGATTTCCTATTACTCATTTATGAAAACTCTTTGAAAAGTTAACAGCACCAAGCAAAGAATGATTATTATTGAAATTAAATTTGTTTAATGTACTTCTTTCATGGGGGCACTCTCAGTATATTTGGTTTATGTAATGATAAGTCATCGATGTGGCGTACCTGATGTTCCTTGGTCCCTGAGTTTTGGGGAGCATGTCAGAAAATGTCAGGGGCCGCATTCAGAGCGGCCTGGTAAAGCTCTTGGATCTAAGAATCACAGCAAAAAGTACAAACCGTTTGAACTGTTTAGTATTTAATTTATAAGTCAATTGATATTTAATCCAATGTGCTCATTTGCAAAAGTCTCTAGTAAGATGCAAGACTCTCCAAATAAATATAAAAATCCTTAATTGATAATTATCTAAAGTTACATCTGTAAAAAATAACACGTGGTTTTTAATTCAATTAAGATTTGTTATATAGTGTCTTCTTTCTCTTTTGAAAAGCACAGTTGAATGGAGAACAAGCTTATTTTCTTATTTGTTTGCAAAGTACAGATGAGGTGATATAATTTCCAAAGGAAAAGTAAAATAAGGGTTGAAGGAGAAGAATAGATGTGACATCATCTATCATTACTGAAAAATTAAAAGAGATTTCTTTCTGTTTGTGAAAAAATTCATCTCCTGTAGAACTCCAAATTGTCTCATGACAGAAAGAGCTAAACTCCAAATAGACATCTACTGTCTCCAAGCTTTATTGTTTTAAGTTATATGTCCTCTTTATTTAGCCATCTCCAAATGAAATTCAAATATGTACCTTCCTTTACTGACCCACATAAAATAAGACGTATGCATACGTTTACTTTTTTCTCCCATTAGGGGTGAAAGGTTTGTGTAAGTCCCCATATCTCATTCTCAGCATTCTCTGTATTTGTGAAATGGCTGGAAAAGGCATGGGCATAGTCCAAAGCCATGAAATAGAATTTCATGGTTATGTTACACCAGTTTGTTTATTAATTTGTCTTATTTTCATAAAAATGTGATTAAATACATATGCCTTCATAAGTGCCCATAAATGGGACGAGAACAATATGCTAACCATACACGAGTAGTTGACTGCCCTCTCTGTATTGGGCAAACAGATTAGGAGTGTGTCATCCATCCATTCGGAGTCGCAGATGCTCCAGAAAAATGCACATATAGACAAGAGTTTTCATTCCATGTATGAATCTACCAAAATAACAATTGACCTCAGAGCAAGAAACCCTAAAGTGTGAGAAAGGAAATATCTTCTCTTGATATTTTTTTTAAGGCCCTGTACATGCAATGAGTGGAAGACCAATGTTGCACTAGTATCTGATAGGTGTTTTATTAACAAAATAATACCTAAAACTATTCCACAAGAAGAGACTGATATTAGCAAAAAGGCATAGTTTTTATGTTTTTTGTGTTTATTTGTTCTGCGGAATGTCAGAAACTGCAGACCTCCTCCCGCAAAGCTCAGTAAGGACCTGCCTCCATGTATCTTGGTTGGAGCTGGGAACAACACTCAGAACCTTGGGGACCTAGTTCACCTAGGATGGGGCTGGGACCCTGACAGTGAACAGAGGAGGAGAAACACTGAGGGGTATGTGGGGAGATGGGGGCAAGAGTGAAGAGGAAGAGATGTCAGAGAGAGACGAGTGAACCCCAAGTGAGTTTCTTATAGGCTCAACAGTAACTTGAAAGGAGTAGCAAGAAAAATTATTTTGCACCATTATATGAAATCTCTATATATGCGATTATTGTATAGTAAGAGTTTCTTTTCAGGTAATGAACTGAACTAGCACACCATTCCAAACACTGCATTGTTGGTGAAAGGTTGGCAACTCTTCCTGAGGAGGACTACCCTTTATTCGATTAGAATGTGTACTTCCTTCATTGGGAAAATCTTGCTATGAAAAGAAAATGTCAGCTGAACTACACGGCATAAATAGTTTGCAGACTTGTAACTGGTTCCTGGACCACATTTTGAGTAGCAGTGAACTAGAAAACATCTAAAGTAGTTGAAATTACAAATAGAGAACCTGGGCTCTGAAATCAAGTCTAGATTGGAATCTTGTGAGTGCTTCCTGTGCAAGTTACTTAATTTCTCACTTAACTTGATCAGTGGAAATGATTATGGTGGTAGTATCTAACTGGGTTGTGAACATTCAAAAGGAATACTTTCTATAGTGGGTTTTGGCAAATAGTTAAGTATTCAGTAAATGTTAGCTGTCGATATTATTTTTTCTTATTTATTCATTACACATTTATGAAGTGCTACTCTCTACTGGGACCTTGCTAAGTACTAGGGACGCAAAGATGCGGTTTATCTACAGAACAACCTCATAGCTTATGTTCTCTCCACTTCTGAGATTCTAGACCAACATTGCGAGTGAATCACTCTTGTTACTTCCTTCAAAGTATTCTGAGTAAGTGCAGAGGAAATATTAGCATGGATGAATACTTCAAGCACAGTGAAATGAAAATTTCAAGTGTCTTTACAAGAACCAGAAACACCAACTCGAACTGGCTGAAGCAATAGGAAGTGTGTTAACTTATGTAACTGCAAGTTCAGAGTAGGGTCAGCCTCAGTGCTGACTTAATCCTGTGGTTCTGAGTCCGTTTTCCCCAACAGTTCATTGACTCAGCCTTTCAAAACATTGGTTTCACCTCTAGAGTGGTACAGCGATAGTGATAACATTTCAGATTCTACATTTTGCACCCAATCAGGTCCAGAGAAACAGAGCAAAAGTTTTCTCAGTAAAATAAGAATGTACTTTCCCAGAACCCTTTAGTTTCAGTGTTCCCAACTTGAGTCACATGCCCTTTTCCAAACCAATCACAAACAAAACTGGTCTCTCCTAAGCCTGGGGATCTCATAAGAAGGACAAAGGAGCGGGCAATGGCATCTCCATTAGTTGTTAGGAGAAAATTACAAAAAAGCTTTGCAGGAATTCCTAAAAAGATGAATATCTGCACATGACAATATTAACTGTCAGATCTTAAAAAGCGTTTAGATATAATCTATTCAAATTCTTCAGTCTATAGAAGAGGAACTCAAGACAAAAAATAAATTAAATTGCCCAAGGTTGCACAGCAAAAGTTGGCACAGCTGTAACTCTAACTTAGGCATTATTATTTCAAATCTATTGTACTTTCGACATCAGTCTATTTTTTTTCACCTTAACTGATAAAAACAAAAACAAAGAACATAATTCTGATTGTTTTTCCATTGCTTAGGGATTCCAGTAGCTGGTGGGTACCATAACTTGTACTGCAGAGAAAGGTAAGTGCAGTTTACGTGATATAACTTGTTCATAATACCTTTTACTTTCTTTTGAGGATATAGATTACCTTTCAACATTCTGGCCTTGTGTACTTATTTTGTCCCTTATCAGTGAAATTTTAAAAGGGCATCCAGGGTTCAGAGAAAGAACTATAGGACCTGGAGAGCAAAGCTGTGTTAATTTGTTATGATTATTATTTTGTATCATAACCTTCTGTATCTTATCGAACCAAGTTTGTTGTACCTGGATACTTGGGGCAGAATGTTAAGTTGTGCAAAATGTTAAAATTATTTAGAAGAATTTACTGGTTTGGAGCTATTGCTTAATACATTATTTCATTATAGTTAGAGTGGATCCCAGGATAACTCTTATTTTAGTGATGAAATTCATACATTGAAAGCCTTATACTCAATTATTCTAAAAATCACCACATACAGTTAAGTGAACATTTTTTTGTTGTTGTTCATATTTCTGAAACAATTTTTTGGAAGGAAGAGATTAGTGTGGGAAATCTCGCTGGTATTCTGTTTCAGTCCAGCAACTGAACCTTTAACATAAATCTTCACTGTCAAATCCCTAATGTAAAAAGATTAGTCACTGGGCCAACAAACCAAGCATTTTCATTTGGCTTGTGATCGCTTGGCCTCTTCTACTCTGTAACATGTTTGAGTGGGATTTTAGTGTTACCATATAAAGATAATGCAAAACTGTCAACTTCTTTTCTATACTCAGTCCCATCAACTCTGTTCTTCAAAATCCACTAAAAGCTTCTTGTTTACATAGAAAAATAATTCTGATGTTTTAACAAAAGTGTCTAGCTTGTGCATATTTAAATGACAGAATATATATATATATATATATATATATATATATATATATATATATATATATCCCTTTCTTATCCTCTCAGTTTTTTCCAATGAGTGCTGTACCATTTTTAAATATTTGATGAAGTCAATAAACTGGATTAGCCTCCACACTTCAATGGCTTTTGGATTTACTCCCAGTTGGACGTAGTTCTGTCTTAGGAATATCAAAATCAGTGACCTTTCAGATGTCAATTTGTCTCCATCTGTCCCACAGTGTAGATGTGAAAAATTAGACTGGTGCTATTGAGCCAGGCTTTCCTACGTTTAATTGTCAATATGTTGATTCCTATATATTGAGCTTCTTTAGCAATTTTTCATACATGCTATCTCTTTTCACTTGGGTGAAGACAGCGCACAAGTGAAGAGAATAAGGATAAAGCCTAAGATTTGTGATTCATTCCCAGCTCTCTTTTTAGTATATAGTTTCTCATATATCTTCTAATATTCCAGCCTCTTTACTATCTCAAATGAAACTATATAATTTTTGTTCTAGCTAGGTAATATTGATTTGAATACATTGTTATGACTGGAAAAAAGAATAGAGCTATAGGAAAATGTGTTTTATTTTTATGAATTGTTGTCAGTTTTGTCATATGGGGAGTTTACCAGTGTAGCCTGTCTCAACAACAGTCTATGAAATAATATTGTATACTTGTCAATATCAAATTCAAGACTGAAGGGAACAGATGTATTCCTAACAATTTTGAAGGTCATATCACCTGTTTATATTAAACGGAATTTGAACCAAGTAGGTCATTAACTCAAGGCTTTTTTTAAATCCTGATTTCATGTCATTATTTTTGAGCCTTGTATTTTTGAGTGGTTAGAGGGAAGAATGGCTATCAGTATATCACTTCATATTGTCTGTGTATTATCCTTCCTGAATTTAATCCTGATTTTGGTATTATGACACACAAAACATCAGTATTATTTTCTTTCATTTAAAACATTTAAAAAATATATTCCTTATTCTGGTTACTTTTTGTCCTATGTTTCAAAGATTGATGGAGTATCACCTTGTACACCTTAAATTTGCACAATGTTTTTTTTTGTCTACTATATCTCAATAAAGCGGGAATGTAAAGAAAAAAAAACTGATGGTTCACTATTTGGGTTTGAAATCTCAGTTCTGCAAATTATGCATCTTTTTGTTTCAACCCTCTCTGTGTGCTTCCTTCCTTTTTCTGTCTAGTACCTGGGGTTTTGTTTCTGACCTGTATCAACCTCCATATTTCATGCAAGCTCAAAGATAACCTTCCCAGGGTATAACTCCTGATCCTACTGAGGCATTTCAGGCTCTAAAAGTCATCATATAGATAGAAACTGTTTACCTGTCTTTCCTTCTTCCTTTTGATTATAAACTCCTTGAAGTCTGAGATCATGTCTTGCCCCAAGACTGGAATCTACTCTAACCCAATGCAGATGTTCATCAGGATATACCAGAGGCAGCACTGGTGACCCAGGCATCGGACCAGCTCAGGGGTGAGTTTTATTTGGCCAGAACCATGTTTTAGAACACACCTGTGTGCATTCAAGCAGACCAAGGACTCTTAGGATTTGAGCATGAGTTCCTGCCACTCCAGTAGTCTTCCATCACTTTACATTTACGTTACCTGCTTGTCCCTGAAGGCATCTGAGATTGACATTGTGAAGCCTGGCTTTTACCAACATCCTTTTTTTTTAAAAGAAAACTTATCCTTCCATCATTTCTAACCTGAGACTTCCCTAGTGCTATAATACCATGACTACTTACATACTTGACATGACATTATGTTATTCTTGGTGATAATATAAAAGCAAACAAACATCAGTGTCTTGACATAATGACCTCTGTATCATCCTGTGTGTATGAGCAGCTCTAACCCACTAAAGTCTATGAGCATGATGAGTTACTATTTGTGACTCCAGTGAATATGCTCCCAGGTAGATTTAAGGGAACAAAGGCAAGAGCACTTCTATATGGCATAAATGTTTTTCCCAACCTTCTAAGAACAATGAAAATGTATTCCTCATTCTTTATTATTTTGGTGTATGTATTAGGATTAGGTGCTTTAAACTCTACACCTATTTATTTTAATTTCATTTAAGTGTCTGACTAAGTGTTCCAGTGCTGGAAGAGGAGCTCCACAGCCATCAGGCTTTTTCTAACTTAGTGCTACATTCATCATCCTTAAGGCTCATAAAGACTGTGTTAGCTCCTGTCATCATATTCACATTCCAGCCAGCAGGAAGGAAACGAGAGCAAGAAAAGGCACACCTCAACCTTTAAGAATTCACAGCAGAAATTTTAAAATGTTTTTATTTACCATTGTCCAGAATTCTGGCACCTGGCCATAACTAGCCATGGGAGAAGTTGGGAAATAGGATCTTCTTCCAGATAAGTTCTCAACTAAAATTGGAGGCTCAATTACTATAGAAGAAAAGGAAAATAAATATTGAGGGGTGTTTAGGAATCTATTTATATATACATATATACATATATATGTATATATGTACATATATATACATATATACATATATATAACAGAATAATTATTTCTATAATTTTTCATCTGTTGTGCAACAAACACAAAGATATTAGTTTCTTTCCCAGAGCAAATACATATGCCCAAACATAACTCAACATGTCTGAAATCAAAGCTGAAAAAGTCCTAGTTTCCAGATGTATTATTTATTTTGATAATATCTGTGTTTATTGCTATGGACTTTTTAAATGCTAAAATATTTTACACTGAGTGCCTCTGGCCATTTGAGTTTACTGAATTAATCTAATATGTGATCAATTTATCTGTTGATTTTTTTCCACTAGAAATGAGTGTAAGTGCAGCAAAATAAGCAATTCTGAGAAAATGGCTCAACACATGAACTTCACTTAGAGAATTAATTAGAGGCTCACGACTCACTAGACATCCTGGGAGTCACATCAAGATGAGTTTCAGAGAGCAAAATAAAATGGGGTAAATAAACAGGTTGAACCACCAGCAGTAGAGAGGTGGCTAAAAGGTTATGTACCATCACCAAGGAGCTGGTCAACAAACCTAAGGGAGGACATCTCTGCTGGAAGATTGGCAGCCGAACTCCATGGCCAAAGCAGCTGCAGACAGATGGTGAGAGCAGAGGGTATTCTTGCAAAGCTTCAGCACAGTGTCTAGGGAGCGCTGATGTGGAGCCTTTCTAAGTGCTTGCCAAGAAAAGAGGTGACCTTGCTCAGTTCCTTGGGGCCAGCAGGCCTGTAGGATGTTAGCTTTCCAAAAAGGACCCTACCTGTAGAATTTCCATTGCCCTCCATCAGCAGAGATACCAGAGTCTGCAGCTGCATCCATCCAACAAAAATCTGCAGGACTGCCCTTTATCTGGAGCCTTGGAAGCTTCTGCAAAGAGCACTCATGGGAAAGTTGTCCATTCCCATGAGGTCAAGGGTAGAATCATGACCATTAGTCCTGGTCCTTGATGCCTCCCAAGCAGGCCTGGTATCTCTGTAGTGATAGAAGCCATAGCATTCACCTTGTGAGTAGCACAAGACTTGGGCATTATTCAGGGTCTACTGGACCAATGTCTTCTTGTCCAGAAGTTTACTTATTATCAGTTTGAGGGATTATAGAATGAACAGAATTTAGAAGGGGCTCATGGGTGCTCAGAATAAAAGGAAAGGTCACACAAAAGTCACCAATTAAGTGAACTGAGGCTACATTCCCAGAAAATGAATAAAAAATAAAAATGAAGGGAGAGATGATGTTAAGAGAAGCCCACAAAACTCTACAGTATCCAGCTCTCCCTAAAACAGAAATGAGAGACTGAATATACAAACGGACAATGGCCAGACCATATATAAAAATACAGCTCAGGCAGTATTTCATCTTTTCTATGGCATAGTATTCCATTGTGTATATAAACCATATCTTCTTTATCCAATCATATTGAAGGACATTTTGGTTGTTTCCATGTCTTGGCCACCGTAAATAAGGTTGCAATGAACGTTGAAGCACATATATCTTTACGGATAAGTGTTTTCAAATTTTTTGGATAGATACCCAGGAGAGGGATTGCTGGGTCATATGGTAATTCTATTCTTAATTTTTTGAGGAACTTCCATATTGTTTTCCATAGCAGCTGTACCAATTTACATTCCCATCTACAATGTATGAGGGTTACTTTTCCTCCATAGCCTCTCCAACACTTGCTATTATTTGCCATGGTGATAGCCATTCTAAAATGTATGAGATGATATCGATATCCCACTTTGATTTGCATTTTCCTAATAGCTAGTGAAGTTGAGCATTTTTTCATGTATCTGTTGGCTGTTTATATGTCTTCTTGGGAGAAGTGTCTGTTCAGGTCCTTAGCCCATTTTTTAATTAGATTGTTTGTTTTGTTGTTGTTTAGTTTTATGAGTTCTTTATATATTTTGGAAATATTTTGGATATAAACACCTATTGAAGGTGTTGTTTGTAAATATCTTCTCCCATTTGGTTGGTTGCCTCTTTGTTTTGTTGATGGTTTCTTTTGCTGTGCAGAAGCTTTTTAGTTTAATATAACCCCATTCATTTATTTTTGCCTTTACTTCCCTTGCCTTTGAGATCAAATTCATAAAATCCTCTCTGAACCCAAGGTCCATTAGTTTAGTACCTATGCTTGCTTCTATGCAGTTTATTGTTTCAAGTCTTTAGGTCTTTGATCCATTTTGAGTTGATTTTGGTGACAGATAGCAGTCTAGTTTCATGTTTTTGAATGTGGCTTTCCAATTTTCCCAGCACCATTTACTGAAGAGACTTTCTTCTCTCTATTGTATGTTTTAGGCTCCTTTGTTGAAAATTATCTGGATTTTCAATTCTATTCTATTAAGCTCTATTCCATTTGTCTGTGTGTCTGTTTTTCTACCAGTACTATGCTGTTTTGAGTATTGTTGCTATAGCACAAGTGGAAGTCAGAGTGTGATACGCCTAGCCTTTTTTTTTTCTCTTAGTATTGCTTTGGCTGTATGGAAGCTATTGTGATTCCATACAAATCTAATGATTTTTTGTTCTATTTCTTGAAAAAAATGCCATTAAGATTTTGATGGAGATTGCATTAAATCTGTATATTGCTTTGGATAATGTGGCCATTTTAACTAGGTTGATCTTCCAATCCGTGAACACGGAATATCTTTCCATTTCTTTGTGTCTATGGATCGTGAGATTATTATGCTAAGCAAAATAAGCCAGACAGAAAAAGTCAAGAACCATATAACTTCACTCATATGTGGGATATAAAACTGAAAGCAACAAAGGAATAAGACAAAGAAACAAAGAAACAAAAACTCATAGACACAGACAACAGTTTAGTGGTTAAAAGAGGGTAAGGAGGGTGGGGGGGTGGAGTGGTGGAAAAGGAAAAAGGGTATCAAATATATGGCGATGGAAGAAGAACTGACTCTGGGTGGTGAACACACAATGCAACATATAGATGATGTATTATGGAAATGTACACTTGAATCCTGTATAATTTTACTAACCATTGTCACCTGAATAAATTTAATTTAAAAAAATAAAAAATTAAAAAAATATTTAAAAAAGAAAGATCATAAACCAGCAACCATAGAGTAGTGACGGAACTTGAACCCAAGGCTTCTAAGCCCAGTCTTGTATTTATAATGCTCTTTAATAAATATCAGGGTCCATTATTTGACACTAACGGCATCAAAAAGAATAACAAGAAGCCAACTACATGCCTCATGAAATGAAAACTGTCATGGCAGTCAGTCGTCTGATTTGTTTCATTTACCCAAGAAGGAGAGAGCCGTGGCCATCTGGAGAAACACTCATTTTGCATTCAATCGAAACAGTGCAGGCCAACCAGAGGGGTCTGTTTATGTTAGTTCATATTTTCTTTTCATTTCTTTGATTTTATTTTAATGGAATGCTACAAATTCTAGATATTTGTGTGTGAGTAAAATATTCACGTAGTGTCCCATGAAATTGTACTTGCACGATGAATTCAAATAGCCTAGCGTAAAAAATAGCCATATGGATTGAAACCTGCCAAAAAAGACCACAAAGAATGTAAGGTAAGGTATCCCAGGACCCAGCTCTCAAGGTACTTACAAAGGGGGAGGAGATGGCACAGTCAAAAACTATGTATGTGATGCTACACTGAGAGGTGACAAAGACTGGCCCAGGGACAAGAGACATAGGTGTATCTGAGGATAGACAGACATACCTAAATGTGTTAGGAATAGCATTAAAACAACAACAACAACAAAACTCCCTACAAAATAATGCTAAGCGAAATAAGTCAGACAGAAAAAGCAGAGAACCCTATAATTTCACTGATATGTGGTATATAAACTAAAAACAACAAAAGAACAAGACAAACAAATGAGAAATAAAAACTCATAGACACAGACAATAGTTTAGTGGTTACCAGAGGGTAATGGGGGGTGGGAGGTGGGAGATGAGGGTAAGGGGGATCAAATATATGGTGATGGAAGGAGAACTGACTCTGGGTGGTGAACACTCAATGGGATTTATAGATGGTGTAATACAGAATTGTACACCTGAAATCTATGTAATTTTACTAACAATTGTCACCCCAATAAATTAAAATAATAATGATAATAATAATTTACTTGTAAATGATATAAGAAAGATTTAATAACAATACTAACTATAAATAAAATCTTTAATATGGAAAAATACTAGAGGTCTGCAGCAACCTGCCCAGGAAACCAACCCCTTATCTGTAATACCCAGTTTAGGAAGCCTGCCCGCTCTCAGTCAGAACTTGCAGGAAGCCGGACTGCTATCTCAAGTAATAATCCAGAAAGCCAAACAATGACTTCGATAACAATTGGCTCCAAATGGTCAAGACTAAATTAAGGGCAGCTTCTCTACTTTTTATTTCCACTTCCAACTTAGGATTAACCAGAAAAAGCCAAATGTGTACCCCTAATGTATCACATGGGATGCCCTGCTTCTAGGGATGCCCTTTTACAGCCTCCTCTTGCCAACAACCTCCGATCGGGGCACACCCAAAGCCTTCCTTTTTGCTACTATAAAGTTTCCCTCTCCTCTGCCTCCCTTTCTGTCTCTGCCAAACCACAAGAGATGGTGGCTCAGTCCCGTGTTAGAGCAAGCACAAAAGAAATGGACTTTGCCTGTTCTCGTTTGGTAGGTCTTCATCTGTTTCCACAGAAATTATGCACCCTGCAAAACCAATCTCATCAGCTCTCAATGCAAACACCATATTAAATAATCTTCATTATCATTAAATATCACTTTTATTGTCCTCTTACAGAAAGACTTCTCCTCTCTTCTCACCCATCTAGATCATGCACTTCAAAACCCTGCCCCCTTCAAAACCCTACCCCAGATTAGTGGCAACTACAGTTGACCTTTGAACAGCACAGGGGTTAGGGACACCTACTCCCACCCCCATGCAGTCAAAAATTTGCATATAATTTTTAACTCCCCCAAAACTTAACTACTAAATACTTACTATTGACTGGAAGACTCATTGATATCATAAACAGTCGGTTAACACCTACTTTGTATGTTATATGTGTTATATACTCTATTCTTGCAATAACGTTAGCTAGAGAGAATATTATCAAGAAAACCATAAAGAAAAGAAAATACATTTATGGTACACCATGTATTTACTGAAAAAATTCCGCATGTAAGTGGACCCATGCAGTTCAGACTTGTGTTGTACAAGGTCAACTGTAGTGTGATACCTTTGGCCCACCTTATTCTCATCACCTCCTGAAGGCCCTTGGCATTCGGCATCTCCAGTATGTATTTGGAGACTTGGATCATTGGGCCCTGTATTATTGGTTGTCTTAATCTTTAATTCAAATGTGTTTGCATGTCTTCCCACAAACCCTTGAAAATTCATTAAAGGCTCTCTCATGGCAGTGCTCCTCAAAGTAGGCTCACAGACAGCATCAGAGTCCCTTTGGAGCATTTTAGAAATACAAATTAATTGGATCTGTCCCAGGCCTGTCTAGTCAGAAGCTCTTCCGGTGATTCTCATGCAGGGAACAGTTTGAGAGGCACTGCCCTACCGCTGCTGGTGCTGTTCTTGAGTCATACGAAGTATTCAATGAATACATGCAGAATTAAATTGATTGCTTCCCTTTGATTAAACCAAAGCCTCAAATAGAGGCACTGCCTTCCACCTTCAAGGACTGAACAAGTGCAACTGAGCAATACCTGTTTGCCCTAGAACACAGGGGAAAACACGCTAAAAACTCCCCACACATTTGGCCTTTACACACTTGAGAGACTTCAAGGAGCAGAGATTTTTATGGTCTGTGATGAATGAGTTAAATATTAGCAAATTCAGACCTAACAATAGTGTAGAGCTGGTACTACTCGTAGATGGGAAGTCTTGCAGAAGAAAGGAGGTCAATGCCGTGGAGATGCCGATTCCTCACCAGGAGCTGATCACACGCCCAACACTGCAATGAATGCAGTCTTGGGTACCTTCGAGCTGTCACTGCGCAAGAAGGAATCATCAAGCCACAACTGCCAAATGAAGTATTTTTCTTTCTCTCCAAACAGAGTGACTTAGGCAAAACTTGGACTCTGAGCAGTTGAAACCGATTGGAGAAGTCAAGGGCATGAAATTATATTTGGGGGGAATCTTGCCTGCCATCTGCACAGGGTGTGTAGCTACAATCACTATTGGAAGAAAATTAGCTGCAGTAGGCAGATCCTGTATACCTCTATTAGCTTCACTTTAAGGAAGTAAGGCCAGATGACCAGATTTTTTTCTTCTTGTGTTTTAGAAAGCATATGAAGTTGGCAAGAAAAAGAACATCTGAAATTAGAGGAAGAGATTATAGCACTAACCGTGCATGTGGAGCCCTGGCAACCAGCAAGTATCCCTCCGGGTCCTCTCATTTTTATGTCACAGTGTGTTCTAAATGGTCCATGGGGTTCTTTGGTAATGGGGGCTACAAAGGGGTCCAGGGACAGGCTGTGGGAACTACCAGCTGGCCTCACGGAAGAATCCAGAGACAGTCTAATACACAATCATGGCTGCTTCTGCTGAGGGCGAGGGAAGATGCTTCTTGGACCCAATCGGCCTTATATGACACAGAAGTATGTTTCATAGGCAGAGCAGGCTTCATTTTAAACAGGCCCTGCCTCTGCTTCACAGATTTCTTACTTGCCTCAAGAATCAAACAGAAACTAGAAAATAGAGTCTGAGGTTTTTTACTGGCAGTGCTCTCTATGCTATGCTGCTGATGTGAAAAACTGATCATAAAAAGCCAATATATAAATAGCTCAATAATTCCTCCATCTCCTTTCTAAAGGAAAAAAAAAACATGATTAAAATTCCACACAAAGACCTGAGCCTGCCTGCCGATGGGAAGGCCGGTAAATACATTATAGCCACCTTAAAATGTGAGTCTTATCCTAGAACCATCTCAGCAATTAGACACGACAGTGCAGAATAAAGAACTAAAAGCCAATTACAGGTCCCCTGGGCCCTAGAGAGATTTCATAAAAAATTAATGCAGGGTAAAATAGAAATCATCTGAACTACAGCTGGCGAACATGTGTAATACGCTTTGATCACCAACGTTCAGCAACAAAGAGTATTTTCTGTTATCATGTGTTAGATTGGAAAGTTCTGTCATATTTCTTGTCTGTGTCAAAAGGCAAGAAGTGGTAGGAAGTGTGTGTGTTGGAGTGAGGATAGTCGTTGGCTAGTGTATTTAGAATAACTGGGTGGTTTTAACCTGCTGTGGGGAGACAAGGTGGCCCACAGCAAAATGAGCAAAATTTCATCAGGCTGAGCCATAGGAAAGTGCCCTCGGGGGTGGGAGTATCAGGATCGAAGTGTCCGAGACTAATGACAAATGCTGCTCTTTCCCTGCACTGATGAGCTGAGGGATAGTATCTCTCCTGCTCCAGGCAGATTCACTGGCTCTTACAGAGGTCCAGTAAAAAGTAGTCTACTGACTGACAAGTGTGGGTGGTGTCACCCCATCCGTAGGCACGACCTCTGCGAGGTACACAGTAGCCATCTCACTATTGTCCCCCACTCACAACACTTAAAAAGCCCAGGGCCAGTGCCTATTTGCCTATGTCACTGGTCAGAGAACTTGGGTAGGTCCAGTCATTGCCTTCCAAAAGCAGTATGAGTCCAATTCTAGAGGGACTTTGGAACATAGAAGTTTGATGAGAAAATTTGCATAAGAGAGAGATGGTGGTTTGGTGAAAGTGTATTTTAGCTGAGACACTGGATTTGATGTTGTAAAAACTTTAATTCAAGTCCCAGATGTGTGACTTATCAGCTCTGTAATTGTAAGTCCTTTGCCTCTTCAAGCCTCAGTTTCCTGATTTGTGTACAGAGATATTGCAGAGGGTTATTTAGAGAATTAAATAGCAGTCATGAAAATGCTTTGCATGACATAAGTTACTAGGCAACTACAAGGTATTAATATTGTACAATAAATCATATCTGTGTTTTCTATAATTAATCCCAATTTAAAGAATGACAGAAGTTACAATTGACTTTTTAGAGGAAAATATTTTGAAGGCCAATGCTAAAAATCAAAACGAAACACTTCTGATTTCTGTATCTTTCTCTAGGCTGTTCAATTCTATGATACCCATTATACCAATACATAAATACATTTATATGCTTTCTGTGTATATAAACATATATTTTTGTATGTATGTAAATATACATGCATATATATCATAGAATTCCTACATAATGTAAGTATTGTATCCATAAGAAAATTAAAATTTATGCCGTAATAATAAATTGTGTATATCTATATCATCTATATCTATATCTATATAGCTATATATACGTATATATAGAGAGAGAATTTAAGACTATTAAAAATTATGTAAATGAGTACTCTTATGGGACTGAAAGTAATCATACCATATTAGTCTCAAGTTGATTTAATTAATTGATTGTGTTCATCTATGACATACCTAATTTTTCTTTTCCAGGAGCCCTATCTCCCTTTCAAAATGAGATTGCGCCTGAAGTTTTCAAGTTTATATTGTTGAAAACAGTACATGTGCGGAGAGTAGCATTTCGTGGACGTGGCTCAGGGTATTGAGCAGATTTACCACCATTCATAGATTACAAGTTTCTGTGCTATTGTTTCCAAAATTCAGCTTCTAGAATCTATTTGGTCCTCTCCATATATGTCCTCAGATCAAGGAAGGGCCATTATTAGCAAAGTATACATAAAGGTATCCCAGGTCTGCTGGTATAGGACTTAGGTGCTTCCCTGTGTACTCTCCCCATGATTAAAACAAATTTGATTCGATGCACATAACAGCTGTGGAATAAATGATCTAAGGAAAGTGTGGAGGAAAGAGAAATCCTGGGAAGTAACATGTAAGTGGTTATTAGTTAGGGGGCAGGGTGTGGATTGGGTATAATTTACTTAAATAAAGATTACTATGCACAAATACAGCATTTTGGGACACATAAATCATTACTTACCCTTGAAATTATTTGGTGTTCTTTTTATGTGGTTCTCAGATTTGGAAACCAAAGTTTAAAGTGAGTGGCTGACTATCAAGGCAAGAAAAACAAAATTACTGCTCTCCATACATAATTCACTGAAAGTCTTTACTTCCTATTTTTTGTCAACAACCCATATTGCTTTCATTGATCAGTGTTATTTTACTGACTTTAATACATTAATTATTCAACACATATTTTGAACATGTATTATATGCCAGATTAGGTCCATATAAAAGAAATTTGTCATGGGAGAGAAAAAGAAAATATTTTGAAGTCTATGAAATCATTCAAACAGGCTTGTTTGTTGACTAAATCCCAAAAGACTAGCTTTTACTATAGTTTCCCCCTCTGGACTATACCTCTGGACTGTATGCTTGCACAGTCTACCAATAGTAATTATTTAATAAATATTTGTTGGATTAATGTGTCTCAGTTACCTTTGCTGTGTAACAAACTATCCCAAAGCTTAGTGGATTAAGATAAAAACCACTCGATTTAATTGCTCAATAGTTTTTATAATTTTGGTAGGACTCAGCTAGGCAGTTTTTCTCTGCTCCCTGTGGCCTCACTGAAATGCCTTGACTCTGGCCAGAGCATCCATTTCAAAGAAGGCTCATTCATATGGGTAGTGAGCTGGCAGGTACAGGTGAAGTCTGGGCTCAGTGAGGATGCTGGGACAGCTAGGCTCCTCTTTCTCTCCATGTAGTCTCAGGGCATCTACCTCTCCACCTGGCCTCTCCATATGATCCCTCCACATGGTAGCTGCACTCCATGAGTATAACTAGACTTTTTATGCTGGTAAAGGTCCCAAGAGAACAAAATGGAAGCTGTGAGGACCTTCTAAGGAGTAGGCTGAGAACAAGCACAGTGTCAGTTCCACTGTACTTCACTGGTTAAAGCCCAGACTCACTGTGAGAGGGGACTGCTACACAACAGCGTGAATACTGGGTGGGTGGATCATTGAGGCTATCTTTGGAAACCAGCTAATTTGGAATGAATGAATGAATGAATGAATGAACACAATCACTAAAGAACCATTCAGGTTTGAGAGAGGATGTTTAGGACAAGTGGAAGAAAGTACTACAGAAGCCATACAAACACACACACACACACACACACACACACACACACACACGGTGGTACCCTAGAAGGGTGCATAGAAAATGAAAATATAGTAGAGAAATATGTGGACACACTTAAAATGAAGTTAATTTCCATGAAGTGCAATGCTACTTATAAAATATTATCGGCTCCGTTCCCCTCCGCCAAAAAAACAAATAAACAAAAGTTTTATTGAGCTTATGACTAAGAAGGAATTTGAATAATCACGGACAATGTCCCATAAGTCATGGCTGTCAGAAGACTTCATTTTGGAATTCATACTAGACTATTATCACACATAGAATGTAAGAGGTAGGGTGGACCACTCAAGACTCCTAATATTCTAAGTCACAATATCTGAATTTATTGAACATACATTATATGTGTGTTTGCAAACTGTTTTTATTGAAGTTGAAAATGAGTTGTCAGAAACGTTTTCAGTGGATCATGATATGTGTCCATATGGTAGAGCTATACTTCCGAGGCTACTTGAACAATTTATAGTTATCATTGTGATGGGAGACATGCAATAACAAGGAGCACATTCAAGGAATAACAAGGAAGGACTCTGGCACATTTATCTGCAAACCTCACTTCAGAAATTGCCGAGTGAGCATCAAAGAAAAGAGAACTTGCCCCATTCCTTAGCTGCATTTTAGTGTCCACACATATGGTTATGCAATGGCCTTTGCTTGCTGTGGAAATTCAAAGATCATTATCCAGAAGTTCTGTTGCTAGGAAGACCCTGCAGAAAGAACATCACGTCCTTTCCATTTCCGGCCCGACTTCTCTAGAAGCTTCTCTTCCAGTTTCCAAGTTTCGTTTTGTGTCTCTGCTCCCGCTCCCCATCAGCGCAGTCCGCAGGCCTGGTTCTAGTGCTTCACCTCACCAGTAAGCAGGTGCTGCTGTGCAGCTGCAACAGACAGCAGCAACTGCCGTGAACTGGGGCACCGCTGCCAGCGGGCAGCCACGGGCCTCACCGGAGCCTTGGGTGAAACGCCACGGTAGGTCTGCCGTTTGACCTAGCTGGATGTGGCCTTCCAAAGAGAGCTGTGAACCATGCAAAAACTGATGCGCTCACTTGGCACACTTCATTTAAAATCTTTCTCTGACCCACTACACTGACAGCTTCTTTGTGTTGGAAGGTATTTCATTCGCTTCAGTTTGAAATAGACAACTGCAACCAGCCAGTTATAAATCTGATTCCCCATTGACAAGTGTGAATTGCAGGGGAAACTCCTGAAGAGTTTCTGGATTGAAAACTACTATTTAAAAAGCGCTAATTATGACCAGACCCCTAAGTATCTGAAATTACTAGCAAGTTAAATATCCACTTCCCTGATAATGAGAGAGTATAGATGATATCAATCATTAGGAAAAGTGAAAAGGTTCACCATGAATGAGTTGAGGTTTCTCAGTTCATACCTCCCAGTATTGGTAATGTTTAGTGTCAGCTTTGGACCAGGGGCACACACAGTGTTTTACATGTATCCTCTTCTTCGAGCTTTATGACCTGTGGGGTAGATACTACTATGATCACCACTAGAAGTGAGGGACTGAGGTGCAGAGACGTTACGTAATTTGCTCAAGGTCACACCGATAGCAAATGAGGAGGCCTAGATTCTAACTCCACCTGTCGTAGTGCCCTTGGGAACATTGCAAAGTTCCTACTGAAGATGTTCCCACCTCCACACACACACACACACACACACACACACACACACGCACGCACACACACGGCATTCTGGCAATTTTAATGAAGCAGGCATTGCTTTTAGTGTATCTGATAATTATCTGGAGTTTTTGTGGTTTTTCATTGCTACTATTCTTTCAATTAACACATTTGTAATAAATATGTGGCATTACTATTAGGTTTCACTTCTGTTGATCATTTCTTCATATGCATGTCTATGTCATCATTTTAATTGCTTTTTTTTTTATAAGGCTTTGTTATCATTGACTGTTTTTTCTCCTGAAAAGTGAGATAAGTCGGGTACGTGGATGTAGGTCTCTTGTTTTGTTTCTCTGGTTAACAGGGCCTCCCCAGAGTAAGGGATGGAATTGAATAAACCAAGCAAGCCTTGCACGTGTCCATGCTGTAAACTAGCGGGGCTGGTTATAGCTTCTCTCCCTACTCTGGATGTCTTTCATTAATCAAAATTTTATAGGAAATTTACTCCCTTCAAATTTGAAAGCCTTCATCTATAAGAGATCCAGTTCTAGGTGACTTGTCATATTTTATAAAGTCTTTTAAGGTTAAAAAAAATCTCTTGGTGTCTCTTTAAACCAGTCTAGCCAGAACTGTGGAAGAACTAGAAAGCCAATGGAGAGTGTTTTCTGGAGCTAAACCCACCCCCAGGAGAGTTCCCTTGTTTGAGACACCCTCTCAGGAATTCTCCAGTTCTCCCTGTGCCCCTGCACACACACTCACACATACAGATGGGCACACACTCACATATGGATACACACTCACAAATACAGTCAGACATACACACTCACATAGACAATGCACTCAGAACAGCCACTCACTCACAAATACTCTTACACACACACTCAGACACACATATTCACCAGATGGGCACACACTCACAAGTACAGACATAAACATTCATATAAACAATGCACTCCTATATAGACACACACACTCACAAATACCCTTATACACACTCACACACACACTCATATGCAGGGGTTAACGGGTCTGGCCTTTCAGTTTTACAAGATAAAGAAATTCTGAAGATTGGTTCCACAATGATATGAATATACTTAGTTATATTATATATATAATTATAATTACTACTTAATTGTACACTTACAATAGTTAAGATGGTAAATTGATGTTATGTGCATTTTACCACAATTAAAAATAATAATAATACTGTATATCTTAAACTAATACAAAATAATATTGAATGACAACTCTAATTGAAATTAATTAATTAACTGGAAAAATAACAATTATAATAAAGATCTTCATCATGAGTACATTAGTTAAATCATTCACTCCCAAGGAGAAAACCGCTTTCCTCCATTTGTCCTCCTGGGGTAACTCCTGCCATAACAAGGAGAGACAGCCCAGAAATCCCCTGCTCCTCCGGAAGGTAGGTTAATGTGGTGGCGGGGCACTGGCAAGAAGTGGCAACACCGAGGGAAGCTGAAGCAAGAGTCATCTGCCATCTGAAGCTGTCACTGGTGTGGATTACATTTCTCCTAATAGACAAAGAAGGAAAAGAGCTGTTGGAGGAAAGGTCCTCTCTTAAACCTCAAGCACTATCGCAATGGTAGCTGTGATGGTGCTTTATAAATTCCTTATGGGGACTTTAAATGTCATTGTCAGACTTCCGAAAACTCCACGGAGGCCTTTCTAAAGACGTAAATGGATGCAGAGGGCCACTCTGGCTCACTACTGTGGCTGGAATGTGACTATAAACTTTCGCCCAGGCTCATTCCATCTCAACCCAACCCCACCTACTTCTGGAGTGGAAAGTTTCCCCCCAACTCCTAAAGCTCCAGGGCACATGGAGAATAACGTCTCCCTCAAGAGGTAAACTTTGATCATTCATGCAGGAGTGTTTGGCATCTTTGTACCAAGCCAGTTGTTATTTATATCCACTCACGTCCCTCTGCAAGGACATCTGTAACCAATAAAATCCATGTTCTGTTTCACTTGGAAAAAACCAGCAGGGTCCAGACATGAGTGAGTTTTTTGTTTGTCTGTTTGTGTGGGATGTGAACTTTTACATGGAAGTCAAATAGAGTTTGCTGGAAAAGTCATTCTCTGAGCAAATACAGTATGCTTCCTGGATATTACCAAACAGGAGAAAGATAGTAATTTATCTAAAGAGAAGAAGATCCATGCCATAGAAATAAAAACCCAGAATTGAAAAGTCAGAGTAAAAGAACTTGGAATCTTTCCTCCCACACATGTTCTGTCACCTACAACTCCCAAAGGTTGCTACTTAATTCTGACAGAAGCCAGGATCCCTAAGTGACTGCTTAGGCATTCTTTAAAAAATAAAAAAAAAAAATTAAAGTTTATTTGGGTGACAATGTTTAGTAAAGTTACATAGGTTTCAGGTGTACAATTCTGTATTACATCATCTGTATATCACATTGTTTGTTCACCACCAAGAGTCAGTTCTCCTTCCATCACCATTTACTGGATCCCCTTTACCCTCATCTACCACTCCCCTCTCCCCCTTACCCTCTGATAACCACTAAACTATTGTCCATGTCTATGAGTTTTTGTTTCTCTTGATTTGTTTGTCTTGTTCCTTTGTTGCTTTCAGTTTTATATCCCACATATCAGTAAAATCATATGGTTCTCCACTGTTTCTCTCTGACTTATTTCACTTAGCATAATAATCTCAAGATCCATCCATGTTGTCACAAATGGAACTACTTCATCTTTTTTACTGCCGAATAGTATTCCATTGTGTATATGTACCACAACTTCTTTATCCATTCATCTGTCGAAGGACACTTTGGTTATTTCCATGTCTTGGCCACCGTAAATAAAGCTACAATGAACATCAGAGCACACATATCTTTGTGGATTAATTTTTTCAGATTTTTTGGGTAGATACCAAGGAGAGAGATTGCTGTGTCATATGGTAATTCTTAATTTTTTGAGGAACCTCCACACTACCTTCCATAGCAGCTGCACCAGTCTGCATTCCCACCAACATTGTATGAGGGTTCCTTTTTCTCCACAGCCTTTCCAACAGTTGTTATTACTTGTCTTGTTGATGATAGCCATTCTGACTGGGGTGAGGTGATATCTCATTGCCGTTTTGATTTGCATTTCTTTGATGATTACTCATGTTGAATATCTTTTCATATGTCTATTGGTCATCTCTATGTCCTCTTTGGAGAAATGTCTAGTCAGGTCCTCTGCTCATTTTTTAATTGAATTGTTGTTTTTGTTATTGAGTTGTATGAGTTCTTTATACATATTTTGGATATTAGCCCCTTATTCGAGGTATTGTTTGCAAAACCCAGAAATAAACCCACATAAATATGGACAGATAATTTTCAACAAAGGAGCCAAAAACATACAATGGAGAAAAGACAGCCTCTTCAATAAATGGTGCTGGGAGAACTGGAAAGCCACGTGCAAAAGAACAAAACTAGACTGCTGTCTGTCACCATGTACCAAAATTAACCCCAAATGAATCAAAGACCTAAACATAAGACCTGAAACAATAAACTGCACAGAAGAAAACATAGGTACTAAACTTATGGACATTGGGTTCAAAGAGGATTTTATGAATTTGACTTCAAAGGCAAGGAAGTAAAAGCTAAAATAAATGAATGGAACTATATCAAAGTAAAAACCTTCACAGCAAAAGAAACCATCGACAAAATAAAGAGGCAACCAACCGAATGGGAGAAGATATTTGTTTAAGCATTCTTGCCATGCCCCTTGAACAGCCAATAAGATGTAAATTGCAGCTTTCGTCAAGTTTCAATCAGTAGAACATTCAGATCATGGTCCCTTCAGTTGCAGCAAAGTGAGAAGGTGTGCCAGGACTTCTGTACTGAGAGAATGCACATCTCCTCAGAGGTCCCATTCCAAGCCCGTGAGGCCAGGGGAAGTGGTGGCAGAACTGCATTACCCAAGTGACCTTCCCACTGGAGTGTCCTCTTGCTCCAGGTCATTGTTGTGGTCCAACAACAATGTCTGGAAGGGACAATGAGGAACTGGCCCTACGGTGATGAAAGATCTGCTGTTTGATGTGTGGAACTGTTTGCCCTGAGATCCACTGCTCACATTCTCTCTGCTCTGCTCTGCTCTGTCTTGGGTTGGGGTGAGGAGACTGTGCAAAGGAGCCAACAGAGCATCCCTGACACTACTCTCCTTAGAAAGGCCTCCTTGCAAGGCTGGCCCTTGGCAGCTGTCTGGGAATTTGGATTCCAGGCGTCCTCCCACCATTCCCTACCTGACCAGTATGGCTCGTTGCACCTACAGGGTTTGCACAGACAATGTGGTTTATACGGAGCACCTGCTTGCCTTCGGGGAGGGTGGAGTTTGGTACATGCCAGGCAGAGGGTGTCTATGTGACCAGCTCCTGGTAAAACCCTGGGTACTGGGTCTGAATTGAGCTTCCCAGGCAGACAGAATTCTACACAAGCTGTCACAGTGCTGGGGGAGTTAAGCAGTCTGTGTGACTCTATTGGGAGGGGACTCCTGGAAACTTGCACCTGGCTTCCTTCAGCTTTTGTCCCATGCACCTTTTCCCTTTGCTGATTTTAATTTGTATCTTCTTGCTATAATAAATCATGCTGTGAAGATGACAGTCTGGTGGGTCCACATTGGAGTCACTGAATGTGGGGTGTTCTTGGGACTCCCCCTCAATGCAGGTGTGGTGGTGCCAACTTCGCAGACTGTGTTTCCCTGACTCCTCTGTCAACTGATTTTAGCTGAGTACAGCAAATGAGCAGCAGCAGAGCGAGAGCGAACGACCAGCTAGGATAGCTCTTTCCTCCATTTTGACCTCAGGCAGTGCTTCTGACAATGGCTGAATTTCAGAAATAAAAAACACTGTAGACCTCAGAGTCTATGCACCCAGCTGCTGCCTCAAAAGTCACATTTTTTTCTGGCAAACTCAAGGTTCATTTTATGGCCATTAAACTTTGTTCTGATTTCTAAGTCACAGGACTGTGAGGAAAGGCTCTGCGACATAGATGGTCTTCAATCACATGCTAGGGATTGGCCCACATGATACTGTCTTATTGACACTACTTGTAAGCACAAGGAAAGCCATTGGACATTTAATGCTCCTGGATTGGGTTGGTAGTTTGGAAGAATTAGCGTGTGTGCATATTCACAGAATAATCAGTGAATCTCAAGTCAAAAGGGACACTGTGGTGGTGGCTGTGAGGGTGACAAGGCTGTCCTGAAATGTGCAACGCAGCCAGGAATCCCAGGGGCGGCTGACAGCTGTACAACCTAATCTGGAGGGTGCAGGGCTGGCCACTCTTCCCACACCCCATGTGCGCAGAGGTATCTAGGAATCCAGCACACTCAGGCTTGATGTTTGCCAGGAGAGCCACAAAAGTGTGATGGCACTGTCCCTCGGGTCTTTCTCTAGTGCTTAGCAAAGAATATAGGAAGGATGGGCCTTCGGTAATTGAATGGTCAGCAGCCCCTCCTTGGGGAATGCTGACTGGATTCTCCATCCTTTTGTAGTCTAGTGAAGGCATGCCCAGGAAACAGAAAAATGGCCATACAGTCTGAGGCCATTACAAGGCAAGCTCCTTCCTTGCAGGGCACCTGGGTGATTTCAGTTAAGATCTGGAAGGTGCATAAGAAATAGTCTTGTAGACAGAGGACAAGAGGATAAGAGAGCACAGGATAAGATGTTTATTGCGGCTGGAACATACATGTAGAATGGGGTGAGCAGGGTGCAGGTTGGGGTGGAGGAGTGAGACAGTGTGCCAGAGATAGTGACAGAAATAGGGCTGGAGCATAAAGCAGGGCCTAGACAGACAGAACATTGCTAACTGGTGCTTGCCATTTAGAGTAAGAGCAAAGGGAAGCAGCAGCAGAAAGTCTTTGTGAAAAGTAGTTGATTTCAGATTTAAGCTCCACAGAGCTCATTCTGACTACATTACGAAGAATAGATTGGAAGAGGGTATGTGGGTATATTCAAGAGATATTTAAGGAGTAGAGCAGAAAATATTTGTTGAAAAGTTCGATTTGGGAGTTGAAAGGGGGGAAAAGAAGTGTCGACAATGAAGCTATGTGTTTGGTTAGGCAACTAGGTGAAGGGTGATGGCATTCATTGAGATAGGAAACTCCTGAGATGACTAGGTTTTCAGGGAAAATTATATATCTCATTTTAGACATGATGAATGTGAGTTATCACTGGGAAATGCCAAGTGAAGATGGTTGCTGGGCAGTTAAATAGGGGAGTCTGGAAAAGACCATGGATAAGACCTAGGTTAGGCGATGTCAGGATATAGATGAAAATTGAAAACATGGGTGTTACTGAAGTTATCAAGGGAGGTTTCACAGCACTGGAGACACCGAAGAGAGTGCAGTGTCTCAAAGGCCAGGGGAGGGTGAGAGGAGGCAGAAGAGTTTAATTCTTCCAAAAGGTTAAGTAATTGAGAATTGAATCCTGTCCTTTGGGTTTAGCAAATCTACTGGTGATCTTTAATTACACTTCCAGTGGAACAATGGGGGCAGAAGCTTGCAATGAAGATGAGGAGAGAGAGGAGCAATTGCTAAGGGGATGTGGGCTGAAGAAGGTTTTTGAGAACATTGCAGAGCCTTGACTTGAAGTGTGTCATTGTCACGCAGGGGACCCTGCTCGCTGCGCCATTTGTCGTGCAGGGTCTCAGCTCCCACTCCCTGCCCAAGAATGCAGGACACGGTAAGGCCAAAAAGGAACACCCACGGAGCCATAGATAGGGGAGTCAAACCAATATATTCTCGCTGGCGGCTGGGCTGGAGACACAGGAAGCAGGATCTACATAATCTGCCTAACAGCAGTCCGCGTTTGCCAGCCACCATCTTCTTGCTAGCCCCCATTCCTTTCCTGCTAGCGTAGCCACAGCCGTTATATTAGTGGCCAATGGCTTACGGGTTACAGCTGACGGCCAACTAGCCACAGCTGCTGGCATCTGATCACAGTTGATGGCCATTTACTACCCGAGCCAGCACCTTTCTATGTGAGGCCGAGAGCCTGGAAACTGTTTTTTGGGGTTTTGTCCCCACACTCCACCCCTACAGGGTCTCGCCTCACAATCTACGCGACAAGCGTCTTCTGCGAGGGGCCCTGTGCAAGGAGCCTGGAGGTGAATGCACTATCCTGAACACAGCCAGGCTCTCTGAGTACAGCCAGGGTTTCTCAGGGCACCACCAGTACTTCTGGGCACAGCCAGACATCCTGGGCTTCTTAGGGTACCACCTGTTTCCCCGGGCACAGCCAGCTTTTCTCAGGGCACCACCACAGTACTTCTGGTCACAGCCAGACTTCCTGGGCTTCTTAGGGTACCACCTGTCTCCCCGGGCACAGCCAGAGTTTCTCAGGGCACTGCCACTCTCTCTGGACACAGCCAGACTTCCTGGACACAGCCAGGGCTCTCAGGGCATTGCCACTCTCTCCGGACACAGCCAGACTTCCTGGACACAGCCAGGGCTCACAGGGCACTGCCACTCTCTCTGGGCACAGCCAGACTTCCTGGACACAGCCAGGGCCTCAGGGCACTGCCACTCTCTCTGGGCACAGCCAGACTTCCTGGACACAGCCAGGGCTCTCAGGGCACTGCCACTCTCTCTGGACACAGCCAGACTTCCTGGACACAGCCAGGGCCTAAGGGCACTGCCACTCTCTCTCTGGGCCTCTCGGGGTACTGTGCTGGAACAACAGCGGCTCACATCAAGGTGCTTACATATTATCAATGGCGGCCAGTCAAGACACAAAAGCAAACATTCTCGCCAGTCCCACTACATGGTGGTATGTTCCCAAACAGTCAAGCGTCCAATAAATTAGGGATGGAAGGCAATTCCCCATAGTCCATAGTCATTCGCCAAAGCTGTCCTGGGGGTGAGGGATAACCTTGACCTCACCCTCATGTCCCATGGAGGACTCAGCATGCATTTCCTCCTGGGACAAGTCCCACATCCAGGCTGCGTCAGCAAGCAGTTCTCAGCCCACAGGGTGGCAACAACCTTCGCTTTCTCCGCTTTCTCCGGCCTCTGCTGGTTGGGGAACCGTCCACATCTTTCCACCCCTCCACGGGAATCGAGCTCTCCAGCAGCTGCTCCTCCTGGTCTTCCTCAGACTGAGCTTTCAGACGCACAAACTGCTCCACTGCCCTTCGGAAAGCTTTGGCTGGCACCGTATCCTGCCGACTACGCCATGTGTCACGCAGGGGACCCTGCTCGCTGCGCCATTTGTCGTGCAGGGTCTCAGCTCCCACTCCCTGCCCAAGAATGCAGGACACGGTAAGGCCAAAAAGGAACACCCACGGAGCCATAGATAGGGGAGTCAAACCAATATATTCTCGCTGGCGGCTGGGCTGGAGACACAGGAAGCAGGATCTACATAATCTGCCTAACAGCAGTCCGCGTTTGCCAGCCACCATCTTCTTGCTAGCCCCCATTCCTTTCCTGCTAGCGTAGCCACAGCCGTTATATTAGTGGCCAATGGCTTACGAGTTACAGCTGACGGCCAACTAGCCACAGCTGCTGGCATCTGATCACAGTTGATGGCCATTTACTACCCGAGCCAGCACCTTTCTATGTGAGGCCGAGAGCCTGGAAACTGTTTTTTGGGGTTTTGTCCCCACAGTCATGTTGATCGGAAGCAGCTGCTAAAGAGCAGGAGCTAAAACCACAGGAGGGAGAGGGGATGCAAGGGCCTGGAGGAGCAGGGGACATGGAGCACAGGCCAAGGGCACAAAGCACACGTGGCCATGGACAAGGCGGGTGGGAATCCTTCCCACTTTAGTAACATGAAGAAAGAGGGAAAAGATGTGTGAGGTTGCATGTAAGTTCACAGATTTGGTAGCAGAAAATTGACAGAATTACTAACCAATAGCATTTTTTTTCCTATGTGAAGTTAGACTAAGTGGCAGGGTCAGAAATTTGGAGACAGTAAATGAAGGTTAAATATAGCCATGATTAAAAATAGAAGTATTAACACACAATGGGATTTATAGACGATGTAATACAGAATTGTACACCTGAAATCTATGTAAATTTACTAACAATTGTCACCCCAATAAAATTAATTAAAAAAAAAAGAAAAAAAGAAATATGAAGACTCAAGGAAAAAATATGGAAAATTTTAGAAGGAAAATTTTCTCTTTTTTTCCTCCAATTGTTTGAAGATAAACCAAATGGTTTTCAAAGAAGAAGAACAAGAAGAAGGAGAAGAAGGAGAAGAAGGAGAAGGAGAAGAGGGGGAAGAAGGAGAAGAAAAGTGCTATTTTCTAATTTTTGTGTCACTGTTAAAAGTATTTACTCATTTTCTCTCTGGCTGGGCATCCCCTCCCTGCAGGAAGTCTGTGGTTAGATGGTGGCTGTGGCTCCAAGGGATGGTTCAAAAATATAGACATGTCCTTCAGCCTTATTTATACAAGAAGGACACCTGGCTCTTGCTTCATGCATGGTCCCAGCTGTCTGTGACCTGGCTGCAGGAGTACAGACCCTCCATTCTGCCAACCCCACCAACCTTAATGGCAAAATCCAGACCCTCCCAGTCTTCTGGACCAAAGAGAAGGGGGAGGGTCTGCCTGACCCTGCAGGGCCCTTAGCTGGTCCTCTCAGCCACCGGGTGAGGAAAGAGAGACACGACTGGGGGTGAGGATGGTGGGGAGAAGCCAAACTGGGGAATTGGAAATAAGGGGGCCATGGGTGGGAGGAGGGCGTGCATGCCAGAAAAACAAAGCAGGATGGCAGAAATAAATAGACAGTCCTGAAACTGCTCACTTGCTCCAGCTGTCAAGAAGGGGGAGGAGAAAACCCTGTGGGAAGGGGGAGAAGGGAGGGAGCTTAGGAAGTTATTTAAAAGCCAACTTTCTTGTCGTTTTTTTCCTGCGTCCTTTTGAGGAAGTACCCCAGGGACTGACAGAGCCAGCGTGTTCTAGGGCACCTCAGGAGGGGACCGCAGGTAAGGAGCCATCACTCCTGCCAGCATAGCCACAGCCCTGCACCCAGGGGCCACCTTGGGCCTGCTATGTCCACCCCTCTGAAACTGGGTCCGTTGGGTAGCTGCTCGGGGTACTAAGTGGTGGGGGTGAAGGCAGCCACATTTATCCAATTTCTGTCCTTGGCCCTACCCAGCCCCTGTTCTGAGCAGGACTTCTCTCAGGTACTCCACGAAGCTTTCCTGAAGGCACTGCTTGCCAAGAAGGCACCAAATGGGAATGGGGATATTGGGGGTGCCTCAAGGGAATAGACTATGGAGAAGGGACCAAAAAGTTTGCAGAGATGGAGAAGTAGGACCAGGTAAGGACACCTGTTTGGCTGCATCCCCGTGTGCGAGCTGAAATGGAGCACCTTCCCTTCCCTGAGACCTGAGAGAAAGGGGTACTTCTGTCCACTTATACCTACCCAGCGAGACTTGCAGGGGATCCCCAGTTCTCTCCTTTCTGGGTTCTCTCTCCCAACAGGCTACTGCACTGTTCTGTACTGTTCTCCCCAAGTGCTCTCCTCCCCTGGTGACACTATAGCCCATGTTTGCTATTTCCCTCACCCAGGATGACCTTTTCCTGCCTTCTCTCCATCATTAACCCTTTTCTCTGTCCTCCCTTCCTGGCCCCCTCAGTTCACTAGAAACTGTCTGTAAATAGATCTGTAGATATCTAAGGATACCTGGTCAGACCTTATACTTCCCCACACTGCCGTCTCCTTCCAAGACCAAAACCTTAGGAAGTGATTCTCTTGTCTCCAGCTGTGTTGCCTTTGCTCAACGTGTCTCTGGGACAGTCTCCTCTAGTTGTCTCTGTAATGGGAGCTCCTCACCTTTTGAGGGTGCACCTGGTTTTTGAAAACAGCCAAATCACCAGGAGTCATGACTGGGTAACCCAGGTGATCAAGAGAACACTTACTTCTTGGAGCAGAAACAAGGTCTCCTTCATTTGGTCAGTTGGTCAACAAGTACTTACTGGGCGCTGACAGTAAGGTGTGTGGCATTTACACGGGCTCTTTGCCTGCACAAACTCCAGAGGAAGGGGACACGGGCTTGGAGCAAGGGCAGTGTCAGCACCACTGACCAAGTAAGTTTAGAGAACAGGCTATTTATTGTCCTGTCTCATATTGCAGTGCACCTCCTTCTCACCTACCCACACTCTATATTTCCCTCTCCTGTTCATTACTCTGAAGCAGTGGCTCCGAAGCAGTGACACTTTCTCACACCTATTGAGTTTACTTCTGAATTTTGTTGGTTCAGACCCTAACCCTCACCAGGCCAAAAGCTCTACAGGGCAAGAATCCTTCTGTTTGTTCTCTGCTGTACCCAAGCAGCCAGACAGCCTGCCACATAGAGGTCCCTCAGTAAACATGAGTTGAATTAAATTGCAAATATGAATGCTTTGAAGGATGTCACTTATATGGACATGATTATATGAGTTTATTCTTCAAAGAGACTTAGGCCTCATAAGCCTACCTGAAGTGGGCATTACATGCATGCATACAACAGTGAACATTTCTTACAAAGGTGTGGTCTTTAGGGGCAATGTGGGAAACAAAGCTTACTCCCCAAAATCTTTTACATTGTTTTATTTTTTCAAATCAGCCCCCTTTCTTCTGCTTTCCACATGTTTTGACAAATCTTCCCAAGATCCTTGGGGAACCCCACTCCATCCTTAGACCAGTCTTCACTGCCACTTCTTAGGTTTTAATTATGTGAAACTCAAAATGTGTTGCTCAAGTGCTATCATACACACTTATGTCTATTTCTCTATTTTTGAATCCTTGTGTCAAATGGAACTCACTTCACATTCCTTTTCCATGTCTCTTTTTACCCCCAAGGAGCCTGTGAAGCTGAGAATGTCGGGACCCCCTCGGACCGCCTTTGGAGGCAGGAGAGCCGTCCCCCCCAACAACTCAAATGCAGCAGAGAATGACCCCCCCACTGTGGAGCTGCAAGGCCTGGTGCCCCGGGGCGTCAACCTGCAAGGTACAGGCACCTCTGGCCCAAGCACAGGCTCTGGGTCAGCACCCTCTGTCTCCACTGAGCTCCCACGAAATGGGGCCCCCTGCCAGTCTGTGATTATAAAGAAATGCCTCCAAAGACCCGGATTCTTGTCCCAGTTCTGCCACTTACCAGCTTTATAATGTCAGGGAAGTCACCTCTACGGAACAAGGGCACAGGCTTGGTTGAGGCCTCTTCCAGCCCTACTATTCTGTCTTTAAGAATGTTCTCTAGCTGGACGTTTCCACTTCCAAAATGTTGTGGCTATTTTGATTGCCTGGCTTGCACCACCTTCCTGGTCCCCTGCCCTCCTACCTCCGTTGCTATGAATTTCAGAGCTGGGGAGAGATGGCAGACTCTGACAGTAATGGAGATGGAAGCCGTCTCTTTCTCTCCAGAGCAGCCTAGTGAGCACGCGAGGCAAGCTGCTTTTCTGCTCTCACCTCTGCTGATCCTGAGGGACTTGCTCTGGGAGCAGCAGCCAGCAGCTGACCTCCATTCATCCCTGTCAGCTGTGACAGGGCCCAGGTGCCACTGGTGGCTTAGTGACACAGACACAATTCCCCTGAGCAAGGCAGCAACATTCAGACTCATGTCCCTGAATGGCATTCAGCAGGGAGCACTTTTTGTCAGTAGCACACATGCACCAAAACCCACTTTTGCTCCCGAGGGTGTTCTGTGCTACGTTTCACAGGTGGTAGCGTTGGGGGTCAAACACCTACCTGCCAGGGTAGGTGCCCATGCTCACCTGTGGTTGTGCAGTTAATCCACCTCTTCAGAAAGAGATCGCTGGGGGAAAGCAAAGGAAAGGACAATGCTGATTCTCACAATCCAGCAGGTCGAGCCCCACCCAGATGCTGCGGGCAGGCTTGACTGTGTTTCTCTCATGTCTAGAAGATTTGATATCCAACTGAGAAAAAAGAGAGCGATTCAGTACCCTCCATGAGATAACATCCAAATTTGGAGGAGGGGGCTCACAGAACAGAGGGCATCTTCCATTGAGTAGAGAAACCAAGACAAACTTCTAAACTTGTAGTTCTGAGCTCTCTCTCCTAGCTCGGGGCTGCACTCTAAAACTCCATTGTTATAGCCACAGAACTGAGTTTAAAAGGACTTGCTAATCGACTCATCTAAATTCTCATGTTATAAGTTAGGAAACTGAGGCCAAAGCAAGCAACTGATGTCAACTCCTTCACTGCCCAGTCTGGGAGTCTTTTTTTTTCTTTTAAGAATGCAAATAAATGGGGATGTGTGCAGTCAAATCATCACGCAGGTTACCTTGATATATTCAGTCTCCTAGGCAAATTCCCTCTGGTGGAGAAGATGCTGGGCCCCAGGGAAGGGTGCTAGAAGTGGGTGGGAAGAACAGAAAGAGAAGGAGGCATGAGATCGATGAGGAAAATGTGAACTTTCACAAAGGCAGTGATGTTTGGCAAAGAGTCCCGGGCCAGGACTCAGCAGACCTGGGTTCCTGTTCCACATCTGCCACTCGCTCACCCTGGAACTCAGAGCAAGTCATGGAAGTGCCCCAAGTCCCAGTTTTTCCATCAGCAAGTGGAAGCAATGCCTACGTCCCAGTTGTCCTGAGGATCCAATGACTAGTGCCTGGGCAAGTTCCTGCCTCCCAGTGAAGGCTCCTTATTATTGTTTTTTGTTTATTTATTTTTGGAGAAAGGGGTGAGAATTATTTTGAACTGAATTATTTTGAAAAGTCAGTCATTATTTGCCTGGCAATCAATCATATGTCCACACCCAAGTGACGTTCTGGGACACTTATTACACTCCCTGGTGTAGAGTGCCCGCCCCGTGGCTGTAGAATGAATGAACATGCAATCACTGGAGAATGGACTGACTCATCAGCCCCAGAGTCATTACAATGCTATTAGTAATAACAGATTCCAGATCTCATCAATATGCATCTATTAACTATTTCTCACACAGATGATCCAGGTACTACATGATATGAGGACAGAGTCTCTGAACCCAGGAAGTCCCAGATGAGTAGGACAGGGAAAAAAATACTAGCATATAAACCATCTGATGAAGCAAGTCCATCTTCTAGTTATACTTTGCTTTCAAATTTCTGTTAAATTGTGCCAACACTGGGTTTTCTGGCACTAAATAGTATATCCATTACTCCCCAAATCATCCTTGCTAAGGTAGCCAGTCATCTGTTTAAATGCCACCTTCTTGCAGTTCAAGCAGTCGCCACTAGTGGCCTCCAAAAGGACTTGCATCTCCCTGATGTCCTGTCTCCCAGATGACTTTATCTCTGGGAGCACAAAGCCCGAAATCAAACTCTCTCTCCTCATTTGTTTTGATAGCAGCCTTTAGCAAAAGCATCCCCTTAGCTTTGCTCTTGTATTATCAACTGAGAAAAGCAGAGAAGCAAGATTACAGAAAGGGGGAAAATGTCAGAATTTTCATTTTGAATGTCCTATGGCAGTCAATGTATATAATATATACTGAGTGGGTGTGATACCCTTAAAGCACAGCATTTGTAAGTAAATATTTGACTAAGAATCATTTAGCCTATAATTTAAAATGTATAAACTTAAGTAAGTTTCCTCCCATACAGCAACACAATATTTAAGAAAAATTGAAATATTTAGGTGACAATGAACCCTGGAGCTGAGATCAGCCAGTCAGTGGTGGGGTTTGATGTCCTCATGGGTGTTTGAAGATCTTTAATGGCCTCCTTTGAACTCAACTATAGCCAAGAAAAGTGTGTGAAAATCTGCTCAGATTGTTTGGATTTGCGTCAATTTCTAATAGACTGCTCTGCATGCACAGTTGGTGTTTCTGAAAATCTCTCTACAGTGTTCTTGTCTCAAAGGTTATTTTAGCAGGAGATGTAATGTTCTGGAACATGACCTTATATTCTTTGACTCTGTATTATTAACAATGGGTGATCACGTGCAGCAGTAATTATAATACTTATTTGACAGGTCTAATGCAATGAATTCAAACTGGAAAGCAAATCTGGATCTATAAAAATAAAATCAAATGCAGGCAGGATATCCTATTTTTCAGGCTAATGGGGTCTTGTGTCTTTTTGAGCATTTCCTCCCTCCCACTACTCCATGTCAGAACTAAATCAACTAATTAACTGGTTAGTGGTCAATCAGCCCTTTGTGCAGACTAAACCTCTCTAGATTCAAGGTTATTGAAAGAATAAGAAAAGCATTCTAAATATGATTAAAAAATTATGTTGCATAAAACTAGTTCATTCTTTTATTTGGTTTCTGGAAAAATGCTTAATGATTACCACCTGTGTCGGACATTATGCCAAGCTCTCTCTTGGGACACAAACATGAATAAATCAATCCCTGGCCTCAAGCAACTCTCCACCTAGTAAATGAAACAAATGAAAGGAATGTCTAGTGGTGTCAGTGGAGTGGGAAAAGGGGTGAGGAAGTTTTCATGATGAAAGGACAGCTGAGTTAAGACTTAGAAGATGAATAGGAGTGTTCAGATGAATACAAGTGCATGGAAGGGCAGAGGGAACAGTATATGTCAAATAGTGAAGACAAGAGAAGGGAAATGAGCCTGGGACAAGTAAGCAGGGATCACACTGTAATAGGTCTTGAAGATCTTACCTTTCCTCTTCAGGTAATGAGGGGCTTGTAAAGGATTCTAAATAGCAGAATGACATAATCAGGATTATGTTTCATAAAGGGGATTCTAATGATGAGGAGAAAATGGAGAGATGATGGTACATTTGGAGGCTTCTGAGATACTTTGAGATAGATGAGAAATTGACCAGGGGGATTTTAGTTGCTAGAGAAAATGTTAGTCTCATTTCTCTTATTCTACCGTATTTCCCTGAAAATAAGACTAGATCTCATACTAATTTTTGCTACAGAAGACACATTGGGACATATTTTCAGGGGATGTCTTATTTTTTCATGTATAACAATCTACCTTTATTCAAATACAGTCATGTCATCTTTTTCTGTACATTATCATAACGTACTAAATGCATCCATCTGGCTGACGTTCTTAACTTGGGCTTATTTTCAGGTGGGTCTTATTTTCGTGGAAACACGGTAGCTTCCTCTAAGCAGCTGAGCATTTCTTATACATTTTAGTTACAGGACATTTTTGACAGTAACAGTTAAAAAACAATAAGCTGTTTAAGAAGGTGTTTTTTTTTTTTTTAAATTAAATTTATTGGAGTGACAATGGTTAGTAAAGTTACATAGGTTTCAAGTGCACAATTATATTATACATCATCTATATATCACATTGTATGCTCACCAGCCAGAGTCATATAAATGATGAACGTCTAAGTATTACCTTGTCTTGTATACCTGAAACTAATAAATAAAAAAATAAATAAATAAATAAATAAATAAAAAACAAATAAAGAAACACAAACTCATAGACACAGGCAAAAGTTTAGTGGTTACCAGAGGTATGGAGAGAGGGGAGGTAGTAGATGATGGTAAAGGGGATTAAGTATATGGTGATGGAAAGAAGGTGTTTTTAATCATTCTAATAAAAAATATTTTAAGATTCTGAGTATCCAAAAGAAATAGGAGAAAAGAATCTTTACTCTAATGTTTTCACAATAAGCAGACCTACTTCCTCATGGACATTATATATGCCTATAGTTTGGTAATATTGCGAAAGATTGTATGGAGAATTCAGTTCACTAGGGAATTCCTGGGATAGGAACCTAAACATTTAACTTATTTCAAGATTCCATCTGTGACAGGTATAATCATTCTCTGAAGAATATTTGTGCAACCAAAGGAGAATATAATCCACTTTTCTCATATTAGGGAAAAGACAAAAACACAGGGAAGCAGCTGGCTCATGAGTAGAGCTGTTATTTTTTAACAGTCCATTTTCTGATGTGTTTAGAATTAGGCTAAATTGTGTTGGGTAGACTTTTTTAAAGCTGTCACTTTGAAAGAGCAAGCTGCCAAGTGTCCAGCTACAATATCTCCCTAACAGACAAAAAAGTAGCTTAGCAATGAGTTGCTCCATTTTGCCAAGAACTAGGCTTAGACAGAGAGAAGCAAACTCATTTCCTGTTTGTGGCAACTGGAACGTGGGTAATGAGTAGGCTCTTTCAACCTAAACTATGTTTTGTTAAGCAATAAGCAAAGCAAAAATCAATATGCCAGCTTAATAAATGTTTATTGAGTGACAACTATGTGGAGAGGGGCAATACTAAACAAAATGAATAATAGAAAGAACGATGATATTTGTATATCTATGCTTGACTTCATCTGTGGGTGATTCTCCATGAGCAATGAAATAAATATTGTGTAATCGGTGGTTTTGGGGACTTCACCTCATTCTCCAATACATGGGGCAAACTAGTAAATCTATACACCTACTAGGAGATTATACCCAGGGTTTCCAGGCGGGAATTCCTGCCCAGACTCAGGAATCCTTTTTGCTTTCCCTTTCCCAAATCCCGAGATATAAACTGTTTTTGTTCTCCACGATGAATCATTTCCACAAAGTGACAGCCAATACTACCAACCACTCGCGTTCCAGGAGCCGATTTTCCTGATTTCCCGACCAACTTTTCTCAGGATCCTAGAACGGGAAAGTGAAAGAAATTCCTGAGAACCGGTGGGAATTCCTGTCTGGAAACCCTAATTACACAGAAGAGAAGGCAACATGGCTGCCATTTCCTTTTCCTTATAAAGAACAAACCACTCGCTTGTGACCTTTGCATATGCCATAAATTTGACTACAGTCTAGAACACTGTTTCTCTAAGCACTTGACTTCTCAGTGTAGCGCTTAATCTTTGATGTTTAGTCACTTTATTTTTTTTATTTTCTTGGGGTGACAATTGTTAGTGAAATTACATAGATTTCAGGTGCACAATTCTATATTACATCATCTATAAATTCCACTGTGTGTTCACCACCCAGAGTCAGTTCTCCTTCCATCACCATATATTTGATCCCCCTTATCCTCATCTCCCTCCTCCCACCCCTCTTACCCTCTGGTCACCACTAAACTATTGTCTGTGTCTATGAGTTTTTGTTTCTCTATTTGTTTGTCTTGTTCTTTTGTTGTTTTTGGTTTATATACCACATATCAGTGAAATCATAGGGTTCTCTGCTTTTTCTATCTGACTCATTTCGCTTAGAATTACACTTTCAAGATCCATCCATGTTGTCACAAATGTTCCTATATCATCTTTTCTTACCACTGAATAGTATTCCATTGTGTATATATACCACAACTTCTTTATCCATTCATCTATCCAAGGACATTTTGGTTGTTTCCATGTCTTGGCCACCGCAAACAAAGCTGCAATGAACATTGGAGCACACGTGTCTTTATGAATAAATGTTTTCAGATTTTTGGGGTAGATACTCAGGAGAGGGATTGCTGGGTTATACAGTAATTCTGTTAGTAATTTTTTGAGGAACCTCCACACTGCCTTCCATAGTGGCTGCACCAGTCTACATTCCCACCAACAGTGTATGAGGGTTCCTTTTTCTCCACAGCCTCTCCAATACTTGTTACTATTTGTCTTATTGATGATAGCCATTCTGACTGGGGTGAGGTGATATCTCATTGTGGTTTTTCTTTGCATTTCTCCGATGATCAGTGATGTTGAGCATTTTTTCATATGTCTATTTGCCATCTGTATGTCCTCTTTGGAGAAATGTCTCTTCAGGTCGTCTGCCCATTTTTTAATCAGGTTGTTTGTTTTTTTGTTGTTGAGCTTCATAAGTTCCTTGTATATTTTGGATATTAGCCCCTTATTGGAGGCACTGTTTGCAAAAATCTTCTCCCATTCAGTTGGTTGCCTCTTTATTTTGTCGATGGTTTCTTTTGCTGTGTAGAAGCTTTTAAGTTTCATATAGTCCCATTCATTTATTTTAGCTTTTACTTCCATTGCCTTTGTAGTCAAATTCATAAAATGCTCTTTGAACCCACGGTCCATAAGTTTAGTACCTATGTTTTCTTCTATGCAGTTTTTTGTGTCAGGTCTTATACTTAAGTCTTTGATCAATTTTGAATTAATTTTGGTACATGGTGAGAGATAGCAGTCCAGTTTCATTCTTTTGCACGGGGCTATCCAATTCTCCCAGCACCATTTATTGAAGAGGCTGTCTTTCCTCCATTGTATGTTTTCAGCTTTTTTGTCAAAAATTATCTGTCCATATTTATGTGGTTTTATTTCTGGGTTCTCAATTCTATTCCATTGGTCTATGTGACTGTTTTTCTGCCAATACCATGCTGTTTTGACTATTGTAGCCCTGTAGTATAAGCTAAAGTCAGGGAGTGTGATACCTTTAGTATTGTTCTTTTTTCTTAAGATTGCTTTGGCTATTCAGGGTCTTTTGTGGTTCCAAACAAATCTGATGATTTTTTATTCTATTTGTTTAAAAAATGCCATTGAGATTTTGATGGGGATTGTATTCAATCTGTATATTGCTTTGGGTAATATGGCCATTTTAACTATGTTGATTTTTCCAATCCATGAGCATGGAATGTCTTTCCACTTCTTTGTGTCTTCTTCAATTTCTTCCAAAAATGTCATAGTTTTCAGCATATAGGTCCTTCACATCCTTGATTAAGTTTATTCCTAGGTATTTTATTCTTTTTGCTGCAACTGCAAAGGAAGTTGTTTTTTGTATTCCTTTTTCTGAGATTTCATTGTTAGTATATAGGAATGCAATGGACTTTTGTACGTTGATTTTGTAGCCAGCAACTTTTCTAACAGCTTTTTGGTGGAGTCTTTAGGGTTTTCTATATATAGCATCATGTCATCTGCAAAGAGTGATAATTTAACGTCTTCATTCCCAATTTGGATGCCTTTTATTTCTTTCTCTTGCCTGATGGCTCTGGCAAGGACTTCCAATGCTATGTTGAAAAGCAGAGGTGATAGGGGACAGCCCTGTCGTGTTCCTGAACGTAGAGCAAAGGGCTTCAGTTTTTCACCATTAATTAGGAGATTAGCTGAGGGTTTGTCATATATGGCCTTCATTATGTGAAGATATTTTCCTTCTATATCTATTTTATTAAGTGTTCTAATCACAAATGGATGTTGTATCTTGTCAAATGCTTTTTCTGCATCAATTGATATAATCATATGATTTTTGTCCTTTATTTTGTTTATGTCATGTATCACATTGATGGATTTGTGGGTGTTGAACCATCCTTATGCCCCAGGGATGAACCCCACTTCGTCGTGATGATTAATCTTTTTAATGCATTGTTGTATTCGATTTGCTAGAATTTTATTTAGGATTTTTGCATCAGTATTCATCAGAGTTATTGTTCTGCAGTTTTCTTTTTTTTTGTTGTCCTTACCAGGTTTTGGTATCAGGGTAATGTTGGCCTCATAAAATGAGTTAGGGAGTACTGTTTCTTCTTCAATTTTTTGGAAGAGTTTGAGCAGGTTTGGTATTAGATCCTCTTTGAAGGTTTGTGGAATTCACTACTGAAGTCATCTGGTCCCAGACTTTTGCTTTTGGGAAGGTTTTGGATGACTGTTTCAATTTCGTTACTGGTGATCGGTCTGTTTAGATTTTCCAGTTCTTCATGGTTCAGCCTTGGAAGGCTATATGTTTCTAAGAACTTGTCCATTTCTTCTAGGTTATTGAATTTGGTGGCATATAGTCCTTCATAGTATTCTTGCATGATCCTTTGTATTTCTGTGGTGTCCGTGATAACTTCCCCTTTTTCTTTTCTAATTTTGTTAATTAGTTTCTTCTCTCTTTTTATCTTAGTGAGTCTAGCCAAGGGTTTGACAATTTTGTTAATATTTTCAAAGAACCTGCTCTTTGTCACATTAATTTTTCTATTGTCTTTTTGTTCTCTATTTCATTTAGTTCTGCTCTGATTTTTATTTCCTTTCTTCTGCTGACCTTGGGTTTCACTTGTTCTTCTTTTTCTAGTTCTTTAAGGTGTACCATGAGGTTAGTTACTTGGGGTTTTTCTTGTTTATTAAGATAGGCCTGTAATGATATAAATTTCCCTCTTAAAACTGCTTTCACTGCATCCCAAAAATTTTGGTAGAATGTATTTTCATTGTCATTTGTTTCTACGTATCTTTTGATCTCTCCTCTAATTTCTTCTTTGACCCAGTCGTTCTTTAAAAGTATGTTGTTTAATCTCCATGTATTTGTGTTATTTCCTGCTTTCTTTTCGCAGTTGTATCCAATTTCAAAGCCTTGGGATCAAAGAATATGCTTGGTATGATTTCAATCTTCTTAAATTTGCTGAGGCTGATTTTATTTCCCAATACATGGTCTATTCTTGAGAATGTTCCATGTACACTCGAAAAGAATGTATAGTCTGATGTTTTAGGATGAAGTGCTCTATATACGTCAATTATGTCCATTTCATCTAATGTGTCATTTAGGGCTGCTATTTCATTATTTATTTTCTGTTTAGGTGATCTATCCATAGCTGTCAATGATGTATTTAAGTCCCCTAGTATAATTGTGTTTTGGTCAATTTCTCCCTTTAGTTCTGTTAGTAGTTGCTTGGTGTATTTTGGTGCTCCCTGATTGGGGGCATAAATATTGATGACTATTTTGTCTTCTTGTTGTATAGTCCCCTTTACCATTATGAATGTCCATCTTTGTCTCTTGTTACCTTTTTCACCCTGATGTCTGTTTCCTCTGATATCATTATGGCTACACCCGATTTTCTCTGGGTACCATTTGCTTAGATTGTCAATTTCCACCCTTTCACTTTGAGTCTATGCATGTCCTTGTAGCTGAGATGTGTCTCTTGGAGACAGCATATGGTTGTGTTTAGTTTTTTGATCCAATCTGCTACTCTGTGCCTTTTTATTGGTGAGTTCAGTCCATTTACATTTAGGGTGATTATTGATACCTGAGGATTTCCTGTCATTCTATCTTTAGTTTTCTGGTAAGGCTGTGTCTCCATTGTTTCTTTGCCTTTTTGTTGTTGTCTATTATTTCTGTGTGGTGGTATTCTATGATGTTTCCCTCTGTTTCTTCTTTTATTACAGTATATATTTCAGTTCTGGATTTTTTTTGAGTGGTTATCCTTCACCTTATGTAAAAGAAAGTTTGATATTTAGAGTTTTCCATTTTCTTCAGCACACTTACTTTCTCCATTCCCATATTCTGGTTTAGGCCTTTACTCTCCCCCTTTTTATGTTGCCACAAATTGTCCCTGTTGATTATGGTCGAATAGCCTCCTTTAGTATTTCTTGTAGTACAGGTCATGCATTAGAAAATTCCCTCAGCTTCTGTATGTCTGGAAAGGTCTTTATTCCTCCTTCATATATAAAGGATATCTTTGCTGGACATATTATTCTTGGTTCATAATTTCTCTCTTTCAATAGTTTGAATATTTGGTTCCACTCCCTCCTAGCTTGTAGAGTTTCTGCTGAAAAATCTGATGATAATCTAATGGGCTTTCCTTTGTAGTTTACCATCTTCTTTTCCCTGGCTACCTTGAGGATTCTTTCTTTGTCGTTGATTTTAGACAGCTTCAATACAATGTGCCTTGGAGAAGGCCTGTTGGGGTTGAGGTAATTAGGTGTTCTATTTGCTTCTTGGATTCGAGGATCCAGCTCTGTCCACAAGTTTGGGAATTTCTCATCGACCTTTTTTTTTAATATATTCTCTGTTCCCTTCTCTCTTTCTTCTCCTTCTGGTATGCCCATTATTCTTATATATGCTCTTATATATATGCTCTTTCTGATAGAGTCAGAAAGTTCTTGTAGAGTTCTTTCATTTCTTTTAAGTCTCAAGTCTCTTCTTCCATCTGTGTCATTTCCAGGTTTCTATCTTCAATGTCACTGATTCTTTCCTCCATCTGGTCAACTCTACTACCTAAGCTGGTTATTTCATTCTTAATTTCTTCTATTGAGTTCTTAATCTCCAGAAATTCCATTTGGTTCTTTTTTTAAAATTTTAATCTCTTTCGTAAAATGCTCATATTGTTCCTTGATTGTGTTTCTGAGTTTATTAAATTGCCTTGCTGTGTTTTCTTGCATCTCGTTGAGTTTTTTCAGAACTGCAATCTTGAATTCTCTGTCATTTAAGTCACATATTTCCATATGTTTAAGTTCCTTTTCTGGAGACTTTTCACTTTCTTTCTGAGCTGTCTTGTTGCCTTGGTTATTCATGGCAATTACTGATTTATTATTTCTCTTCCTAGACATCTACAGGAGTGGTTTCTGCAATAGGTTGATAGGAAGAGGTCTTTCTTTTGTTTTTCAATACTTGTTGGTAGAATATTTTATTTTCTCTCTGACTGCAGCCTTTTTTTTCCCTCTCTCACACAGTAGTGCTATGTTTTCTCTGCACTATTCCAGCTTCTCACACAATGGGGGTATTCCCTGGGAAACGGGCTTCTCCTCTGTTAACAGTTTGTCTGGGTTATAGGGTGCCACGTCCCTGTGGGGATGCGGAGAGCTTTTGAAGTTCCAAAGCTCTTTCTGCACCAGATTCAGAGCCTGTATGTTTCAGCAGGTCTGTTTACTCCTGCAGGGATCCGCCCAGATAGGTTGGGCCAGGGGCGAGGTGAGTTGTGAGAGGTGGCCCAGAGCAATGTCTGTGACCACCACCACATCCGGTCCCACTTCCACAGCTCCCTCCCCTTTGCTGGAACTAGTTCGGCTGCGAATCTGTGTCTGCCATCCACAGTTTTCAGAGCAGCAAATTTTGTGTTCTTTTGATCTGACACTGCTACTATTCCGCTTCTAGCACCAGGCAGGTGGGGGCGGGGCAAGCTCTGGGAGGGTAGGGAGGGGGCGCCTACTCTAGGTGCCTAAGGCTTCTGTTCTCTGCTCCGCAGTGAGGGCTTAAACCACCGTTTTCAGCCTTCTTCCCTCAGTCTTTTCTCCGAGGTGTCTGCCGTGAGCATTGGGTTCAGCCATGTTATATACTGCCCCCTCAGCCCTGTGGGCCATAAGCGGAGCACTAGTAGTCCGAGCTCTTCCCTCTCCCACAGCTGCGGTAGTTCCGGGATGCAGCGATCTAGGAGCACTGAGCCAGGTCTACATCCTGTGCCCGCACAGCTCTGTCTCAACACTTCTCCCTTCCCTCCTCTCCCGCTTGTGCGATTCTCCCACCTTTAGGTGAATTCAGTAGTGGGCATGCTCATCTTGCCTGTCTGCTGTTCAGGGAGTCCTTTGTGGAGTTATTGTTGTTTGATTAGTTGTAAATTCCAGGGGAGCTTTACAGAGGCTCACCTCACGCCACCATTTTGATGACATCGAATCAGTCACTTTATTTTTTGAATGAAATATTTAGCTTAAATTATTTTAATGAATAGCTTTAAAGAGCTTATATAGAGAAATTTAAAGAGATTATATAGAGAAATTTTATTTATCATTGTCTTAGTTTTTCCCCACTGTGATTTCCTGTATTTTTTCTTACTTCCTGATGGCATTGACTTAGAGTGATATTACAATAGAGAATAAAAAGATCACTTAGAAAAACCATTTAAAAAATTACGTGCTTTGAATTAAATGTTTCCAAACCCATAACAATATAGACTATATTATTTTAAAATACACTTTTCATATATGTATATATGTGTGTGTGTGTGTGTGTGTGTGTGTGTGTATATATATATATATATATTTGTGTGTTTTCACTATGAAGAAAATATAAAATCATGAGGTGTAATTTGCGGGGGCAACTTACATTTTTTTATACTCAAAGGAATTTGTTAGCACTCTTTTGTTCACCCTTTGTTATAAGCATATTAGTGGGTTGTGAAGACATGGCATTTTTATTTCAATTTTTAACAAAATTGCTGGTTTGAAGGCCTGATGTTATAAAACCGCACATTACCATCTTCAACAGTATATATGCACAATCCTGAAACTGGCATGTTTTGAGAATGAAATTGTCTGATAAATGACATTGAAAAACTCTTATGGTTAATCTATGTTAAGTGGAATAATCTATTTAAAAATGAATAACCAACTCCAAGTGCAATTTTTCAGGTATGAAATTTATTAAAGTGAAAAGCATTTGCTAAGGAAGTTTTGCACATTGCCCCGGCACAGTGGCAAAATGATTAGGACATGATCTGGTCCTCGAGGGGCTTACAATTCCATAGATCAAATCACTTATATTAAGATAATAACAAGTGGTTAGTGTTGATAAACTTTTTTTTAAAGAAAAATATATTCTGGAAATTGAAAGGAGAAAATTATTTTATCCACTTATAGAAATTCAGGAAAAGAAAAGTAAGTCTCTTTGCTCAGAAAACAGAGTATGTAGCATTTTCTCATTTAATCCCCACACTGCCACCATTTTTCAGGTGAGGAAACTAAGGCACAAGTTTATCTAACTTGTCCAAAGTCACAAAGATAGTAAATGTCAGAGTTGGGATTTGAGTCCCGGCAGTCTGGCTCCAGAATTCATATCCATCCAGTATGCTATTTTATCTCTCCTAACAATCAAAATAATTATATAATAAAAAAAAAGTTGAGAATTTACTAGTTTAGCCAGACACTGTGCTAAAGCACTTTACTTTACATGCTTTTAAAAATATATGCTTAGACCAACCCTATGAGATATTTTGTTGCCTTTTTAAAAATAAGAAAACTAGGCTTAGAGAGATTAAATAACTTTTCTGAGGTTGTACAATTAGTAAATAGTGAAGCATCTCCTAAAACATTTTTTGCAAAATGCTCCACAAAAAATAGTTTCCAGAGTCATTTAAATTTGGAAAATATAGTACTTTTAGGAGATTTGCAATGCACATCAGCATATTAAAGTCTCCCACAAATCCCACAAGAATACTGATTAACCTGGATTAAATCAGCATTTTCAAAACTGGTTTAACCACGGAACTCTTGTTATTCCAATACCTATTGGTATCCTACAGAATTAGCACCGCACTATGCCACCTCAAGGATGGGCAGATCCACTAGGCGTTAACCTGGTCCACTAGTAGAACTGGAAAGCCAGGATTTTCCTTTGTAATGAATACTTGAACCAGTGAGAACTGTATACCAAAGATATATTTGAATTTCTCTCTCCAGCTTTATTTTTCTCTGTAGGCAGAGCTGTCTAAAACACCAAAGCATACAGCTAACCTGATCATTCTCAGGAGCATATTATCATGGGTGTGGGGGTAGGAAGAGGTGAGACAAATCCTGTTAGTACTCCAGGACAGGAGCATTCATTCCCTATAGGCAGACTAGACTCTCCTATCCCTCACCTGGAATGCTGCAACAACCTCTAGCTTCCATTCCTGCCTCCAGCGTTGTCATCACCCAATCCTTTCTCTGTTCTGTCACCAGAAGCAGTTTAAATGTGTATAATATATAAATCTAATTATGTTGGTTTCCTATTTCATAGTCTTCACTGGATTCTCAATGTAATTAAAGTCCAAACTCCTTAACATGGTCTACTAGGCTTGCACGAGCAGCTCCTGCCTACTCTTCATTGTGGTCCCACTACTACATTCCAGACAACCAATCATCTTTCAGTTTTTAAATTAAACCATGCACTCTCTTTTTTGAGTCTTCACTCATTCTCCTCTCTCTCTGAAATGTTATTGCTTCCCCCTCTTTCTACCTGTATAACTTGCTCATCTTTCAGATCACTGTTTATGCTTCACTTCTTCCAGAAAGCTTCCTTAATCCCCCCTAACCTGGGTTAGGGGGTCCCCTGTACCTCCCATAAGCCCTCCCCACTTAATAACTTATGCTTCCTTCATCAGAGTGTTTATGACACTATATCATAACTACCTGTTCACTTTTTGGTGTCTACCACTGTGCATTTACCTAGCTTATGTTAATTAGGCAATGACCTAATCAGCAATTATGTTCATGTCTTGAATGTCAATATAAAATATCACACTTATAAAATTCCTGGAGGACAGGAAGTTATGGAGGATATTAAATACACTGAATATATACTTAGGGTCTCAAATTACCTTAGGAACTTGGAACAATTCACCAAATTCAGTAAGAGAAAATTTAATATGAATACATGTAAGGCCTTAAAATTGAGCTAGAAAGAAAAAAACAATTGCATAAATAGATATGGTTGAATAGCATTATGATTAAGTGACTTACAAGGGTCTGGGCTGAATTTTAATCCACTACTGTTAGAAATGACATCAAAATGTATTTTTAAGGCTTTTGCTTCACCAGACGCTTAATGTAAATCAACAATAAAATAAGATTATTCAAAACACTAATAATATCTTGGACTGAAATAATAGAAATATACTATTTATCTTGAAAGATGTGGTGGTCTCAATGTTTTTCATTGTAAAAACCAAAACCAGAGTAGTGTATTTAATTCTAGAGAAAATACTATGAGAGATAAATTTACAAAATAGAATACACATTCCAGGAAAGAGTGATGAATAAAAGGTATGGAATGATTTCTTAAAGAATAGCTGAAGGTATGGAGAATGCTTTACTTGTAGGAAACCTAACAATAGTCTTTATAAACCTGAAGAGTGTCAAAAAAAATTAATAAAATGTATTCTATATTTATTCAGAAGTCAGAACCAGGATCTGATTAGAGTATCAGATGTCAGTTCATCTTAAGAAAAATTTTCAAATAATTAGAATTTCTTAAAAATGAACTGTTTGCTTTGTGAAATAGTGGAGGATAGAAGCCTAGGTATTAGGGCTTTCATGGAGATATTTCATGCAGTATATACAGGACTTCCAGATGGTCTAGAAATTACCTTTGCCCTATGAGATTCTGTGAGGCTAACATATTGGTATATTCTTCCCATTAATGCTGAAGAACAGAGGGCTGATTGAACTCATTTCTGAGAAATTAGCATTTTAGACTTTTTTAAAAAGAAACATTATTAAAGAGCACAGTCTTAAGAAAGACAGCTAGATGAGTTGGTCACTAAGATCTTTTTAAACTGGGACATTTATGATTCTCTAGCTCTTTCTTTCCTTTTTATTAAAATGTAGTTGACATACAATATTACATTAATTTCAGGTGTACAACACAATGGATTGACGTTTATTTTTTTATTAGTTTCCGGTGTACAAAACAATGGAATATTTAAATAGTTCACCCCTCACAAAGTGATAACCCCCCGCCCCCAGTGTCTATTGCCCCTCCGACATGGTAGTATCTATTACAATTCTATTGACTATTGACTCTATTCCCTATGTTGTACTTTATATTGAATTGACGTTTAAGTACCTTAAAAGTGATCACCACGATAAAACTAGTAACCATCTGTGAAAAGTAATTATGATGATTGACTGTATTCGTTATGCTGTACATTACATTCTTGTGACTTATTTATTTTAAATTGGAAGTTTGTACTCAATGCCCTTCACCTTTTGCCCATTCCCCACTCTCCTCTCTGGCAACCACCAATTTTTTCCCTGTGTCTATGAGTCTGTTCTTGTTTGTTCTTTGTTTTGTTTTTAAAATTACACATATAAGTGAACTCTTACAATATTTGTCTTCCTCTGTCTGACTTAGCATAATATCTTATGGTCCATTCATGCTGTTACAAATGGCAGCATTTCATTCTTTCTTATGGCTGAGTAATATTCCATTATGTATATATACCTCACATCCATATATATATATATATATACATATATATATATATATACACACACATATGTGTGTGTACATACATATATATGTATACATGTATATGTATATATGTGTATATGTGTATATATATACATATGTATATATGTGTGTGTGTATATATATATATATATATATATATATATATATATATATCACATCTTTTTTGTCCGTTCATCTGTAGATGAACACTTAGGTTGCTTCCATATCTTGGCTGTTGTAAATGATGTTGAAGTAAACATAGGGGTGCATGTATCCTTTCAAATTAGTATTTTTGTTTCTTTGGATTAACACTCAGAAGTGGAACTGCTGGGTTGTATGGTAGTTCTATTTTTAATTTTTTGAGGAACCTCCATACTGTTTTCCATAGCGGCTGCACAAATTTACAATCCCACCGACAGTGCCGGAGGGTTCCCTTTACTTCACACCCTCACCAACACTTACTATTTTGTTGTCTTTTTGATAATAGCCATTCTGACTATGTGAGGTAATATCTCACTGGGTTTTGATTTGCATTTCCCTGATGATAAGTGATGTTGAGCACCTTTTCAACATGTCTCTGTTGGCCATTTGTATGTCTTCTTTGGAGAAATGTTTATTCAGGTGCTGTGCCCATTTTTTAAATGGACTATGTTTTTTTGAAGTTGAGTTGTATGTTCTTTATATATTTTGGATATTAACCCTTATTAGATATGTCAGTTACATATATCTTCTTCCATTCATTACATTGCCTTTTCATTTTGTTATTGTTTCCATTGCTGTGCAAAAAAGCTTTTTAGTTTGATGTAGTCCCATTGGTTTATTTTTGCTTTTGGTGGAGTGGGCAGATCGGGCAGGGTGGGACCTCAGGGGAACACCACGGCAGGATGAACAGTGTTGGCAAGGTTAACGGCGAGTGTCAGAAACAGTGCCGGCCAACTCCAGATCAGGTAGGAGTGAACTAAAAGAAAAAAGCCATTTACCAGTGTTTTTGTTGCCAGAGAAAGTTTCAATAGATTCCTGCTCCTGCAACACTCACCCTAAAATTATTCAGTGTATCTCCTTCAGTCTGACCTAGGAGCTTTTCAGAACACTGCCTCAGTTCTAGAACTCCAAGCAAGCGAGTTTGTGCTCAAGCTATTTAAGAGTAGAGTCTTGGTTTCCTAAAGCCCGTCAGCTGTCCTAGACTTAAGCCCCACTGCTTTTCATAGCCAGATGTTCTGTGGACTCCTCTTCCTGTACAGCTTCCCCTGCACTGGGGAACTCAGTGTGGGGCTCAGACGCATCACTCCTGCGGTAGGGGTGGGGGAATCTCCATGGCCATGAAATCTCTCCTACTTGTGGGACATCACACAGGGGATGTGGGTCCTGACTAGACCCTGCTACCATTCTCATGTGGCTTTTTCTCTATTCCTTAGGTGTAGAAAAATCTGTTCTGCTAGTGTCCTGGTCATTCTCAGAAATAGTTGTTCTAAAGGTAGTTGTAGTTTTAGTATGTCTGTGGGAATAGGTGAGCTCAGGAATTTCCTACTCCACCATCTTGACCCCCTCCTCTCCAGCTCTTTCTGAAGCTGGTTTAACACTGGGGATTGTGACCTTAATAAGGACAGAGAACTTAGGGGAAATGCAACTTAGAGGAGGGAGATATAGAGAATTAAACATCTTTAGCCCACAGCATAATGGAAGGAAAATGCCCTTCAGGGGACCATGTACTATGGCAGGATTCTGAAATGAGGCAAAAATAAAACTGTGTCTTGCACTTTCTGTTTGCTGTAGTGTTGCAGTCAGAATAACCCATTGAGTACCACACCGTGTAAAATATAAATTGGCTCCATCAGAGTTCAGATTCAGCGAGGCACAAGTAAGCCAGTGGCCCCACTATGTGGCAGGCATAGTGCCAGACACATTGCATCATCATGTCATTGAATCTTCATAGAAATTCTCAAGGTATTAGTATCCTCATTTTAAAGTTCAGAAAATTCAGCTTTTGAGAGGCAATGTCCCTTACCTAAGTAGTTATGAGACTTGATATTCAAATTTTGGATTATTTGAACTTTGAATTAATTAAAAGTGGTTCAGGGACTCCCAGACTTTAGAGCTGGAGACTATTTTTATAAAGCCAACACCTTGGTTTTCCCAATGAGAAAAAAATGAAGCTGGAAGGAACCAGGTACCCTACACAGGATTCCTATGTGTAGGAAAGCAAAGGAAGTCACTGGAGCCTTGCAGAGTGCTGCTCCAGCACAAACTCAGCAGCTGTGCACTCTGTGTTCACAGATGCGAGGGTAAGCCATGCAGTCAGCAGCGTGCAGGAAAGGGAGGGAAGGCAAAAGGCCAGTTCATCCCCCACACAGGCTTTACTGCCCAATGCCCCATTAGAACTGCAAATGCACAGAGAAATCTGTCTCTAGGCTACATTTTCTCAACTACAGGGTAGATGGGTAGTTAGAGTTACCCTCGTATTTGGTCATCATTGGCAGGAGGCGTGGGGAAAAGGCAGGAAAAGATCTAAACTTTATCCAGTGCCATCATGTCTCAGATAAATGTATTACTGACTTACAGTTCCATTTCCAAAAATTAGAGGAAACATGTTTAGATTTTGGCTTCAAACCAGGGTTTGACTTTTAGATTGCTTGATTAGTAACTAGGGAAATGTGAGGCTTGCTTCTGCATGTACGAAGTGAAAACTATCATCCCTATCTCTTAGAAATGTTAGCATCCTTTCCCCACACCTACTCCTCCTCTTTCCTGCCTTTGAGGCACAAGATCTACTTTAAAAATTACAAAAGGAAGAGTATTTGACCCTTCTTGATGCAAGATGAGAGTTTTTGATTAATGGTCAATTTTGTCCATAGAAACATCCTCTGAGGCTTTGTCAGATTTGATTTCTCCCCTTTGAAAGTTAAGAAAATTGAAGTGGCTATTCCCTGCTTATCCCTAGTTAGTAACACAGAAAGGCGGTAGGCACTTGGGAAACACCTGACATAAGGAAAAGCTGCATGAGACTGGGACTGTGAATGCTTGGATTTGGTCCTAGTTTCTCTGTATCGAGACCTATACGATAAACATCCTCAACACTGCTCCATCTCAAAGCGAGTGCCATATGGTCAGAAATTAGATCGGGGTGGGGGAGCTTTTCAAAAATCCTCTTTGAAGACAAAAATGTCACAAGAGACTGACTCCAAAACCTACAAGCCCCCTGTATAGAGTATTATCCATTACTCTTCAGGAAAAATAATCTTGGTTTTTGAGTTTGCATTTGAGTTTGCAAAACCTAATTACTAAATTGTTTCTCTCAATTGTTTTCTTTGTGCATAGACTACCTTAATGTCACAGGGGTTCACCTGTTCAAAGAGAGAGTGGACTCCAACAAAGTGGATCACCACACTGACAAGTATGATAGCAACAAGCTAATTGTACGTAGAGGACAGTCTTTCTACATCCAGATTGACTTCAATCGTGCATACGACCCCAGACGAGATCTCTTCAGGGTGGAATATGTCATCGGTGAGTAGCATGTGCAAGCTTTAGTCATGATAGTCCATCCATGTCATCATGTCATGAGAGTCATGCTACTGTGGGTCGCACAATAGAGGGTGGGTACAGATTGAGTTGCATTATTTCCCAGAATCATACTTTTATCGTTGACTGAAGCTGGGATTACATTCAGCCCCTGGACCACCCTATGCTCTAAGGTGGGTCTATATAATGCCAAACATCAATAATTTGGGCCTGCTTAGGCAAAACTCTGCTATAAATAAAAGGGAGTCAATTGACACAAAATGTTAGTTATTTTTCCCCAAATGGTTTTAGCATCCTATAATTGTGACTGTTAATTTATCACCTCTGCCCCTCATGATATAATTGGTCTCACATGCTGAAAATATTTGCAAATCTTAGTATATAATCTCCATTTAAGCATTTCCTAATGTTTATTCTGCTCTAATGTAGTATGTACCATGGGATGGTCCATGAAAAATGGATGGTCAATTAAAGTTCTCTAAACACTTTGTACCCTAATTCTCTCTTGCAAGTTAACAATGCACATTAGCTTTAATGGTTCTGAGAAGTACAATTTAACTCTGTTTGGTCCAGTGTTTCTCAAATTAATTTGATCATGTAACCCTTTATTAAGCAATAGCGATTAATATTTGACACATTTTCCTCTGGGAATTTACAAGAGTAGCAAGTAAACAAATGCACAAAAATGCAAGGATGGCTTAATATCAGGAAATCTATCTATATAATTCTGTATATAAATAAATTAAAGGAAAACTTCTGGCAATCAAATTATAGTCACTGAAAAGAACATGATTAAATTCAGCAGCTATTTTTAGAAACAATTTAAATAAAACAAAAGCAGAATAAATCTACTCAATTATTTATCCCAAACCAAGTATTTTTGGTATCCTAAGTGACAAAAAGTTAGTAATTTAATTATAATTAGAAATAAAGATGCCTACTATCATCATTCCTTTAAAAAACAACACATTGTCTTAAAGGTTTAGCAAGAAAAAAATAAGAGGTAAAAATCATACTTTGCTAATGCTATCATAGTATATATAGAAAACCCATCAGAACTGATTCTGGGTGGTGAACACACAATGGGATGTATAGATGATGTAATACAGAATAGTACACCTGAAATCTATGTAATTTTACTAACAAATGTCACCTCAATAAATTTTTAAAAAGGGAAAAAAAGAAATGAGCATATATTAACAAGATTTTAAAGATGGGTAGAGAGAAGTTACCCATATTTTTCTTCTCTATCACTAAGGGCTTAAAAATAGAAATAAGAAAAAAATATTCCACGTATAAAAGTAGCGAAAACTATGAAACCATAGGAAGAAATTTTATAGAGCAAGACACACAACCTATATGAAGCACCTATAAAATCTTTCTTTTTTCCCCCATCCTTCTCCATTGTTCTGCAGAGAGTCATTTTTATTTTTTTTCTTTAAATTAAAGTTTATTGGGGAGACAATTGTTAGTAAAGTTACATAGATTTCAGGTGTACAATTCTGTAATACATTATCTATAGCTCACATTGTGTGTTCACCACCCGGAGTCTAAAATGTTAATAAAAGGCATGAAAAACCAGTGAAAAGGCAAGTATGTTCTTGGATGTGAAGTCTCAGTACACCTGAAATTAGTATGAAATAATATTGAATGTCAACTGTAATTGAAAAATTTTAAAAAGGGGGGAAAGATGAGGGAGAATAAGAGGATCAAATTTCCAGGTATAAAACTAATAAGTCATGGAGATGTAATCTACAACATAGGGAATATAGTCAATAATATTGTGATAGCATAGTATGATATCAGATAGTTGCTGGACTTAGGTGATCACTTCTTTAGGTGTATGAATGTTTAGTAACTATGGTGTACACCTGAAACTAATATAATATTATATGTTAGCTATATTTTAATAAAAATCTTTTTTAAAATGGTCTCTCAACAATAATATGTGAATTTAATTCACTTCCAGTAGAATCCCAATGGAAGAGGTTTTTTTGTTTGTTTTGTTTTCCCCACTTTGAACTGGATAAAACAACAGTTAATTTGAAAGAATAATTACCTGACAATAACTAAGAAAATTACACAAAGAAATAATAATGGAGCATTTTCTATCAAAAGCAGCTATCAAACATACAATAAACATTATTTAGTAGAACAGAGAATCCAGAAATAGATCTCAGTATATGAGATTACTTAATATAGTTATTTGTTTAATGGAATAAGAAAAGCATGTGGATTTTTCTGGGTTTTTTGTTTGTTTGTTTGTTTGTTGTTGTTTTAATAAGTTAAATGATGCAGAAACAATTAATATTTAGTATTTTAGTATTTTTGTATACATATGTATATGTATATTTGGTATAATATTATGTATGCTACATATAATATATACGTATATTATACCACTATACCACAAATGGCTATATATATGACCAAATGGCCAAAACATAAATATGTGACCAGGAATGCCACAAATAAAGTCAATGGACAAAAGAGCTCTGGAAAAATATTAAAAATATGCATCTGAGATAAAGGGTTAACATAGAAAGCAAAAAAGCTCTTACAAACCAGCAGTACAACGACAAGCAATAGAAAAATACGTAAAGTATATGAAGAGATAATTCACAAAAGAGAAAATCGAAATGACCTATAATCATATGAAAATGTGCTCAAATTCACTAGTACAGTGGGAAAGCAAATCAAAGTAATATCTATAGACCGCCAAAATTTTAGAAAAGACTGTACTATCTGCTGGCATGTATGTAGAGAAAAGGGATACATTGCTGACATAAAGGTACAATTTGATAACATTTTTAGAAAGCAATTTGTAATATCTATTAATATTTAAAAGATATATGCCCTTTGACCCAGCAATTCCAGTCCTAGGAATCCATATCAAAGATATTTAAAATCCAGTTTATAAAGGTGGGTATTATTTACTGCAGCAATGCTTACAGTCACAAAAAAAACTGAAAATAAATGTGTCTCGATAGTGAAATGGTTAAAACTATTATGATATATTCACATAATGCATTATTTTTTAAAAAAAAAAAAAGAAGGAATTAGACCTATGCCAGAAGACTTCAAGAAACGTAGTGAGTAAGAAAATAAAATATAGAAGAGTGAACATAAGATCTTGTATATGTGTGTATAACTGGTCGCATATGTACATAGATCTGTATAGTATTGAGTTCAAACAGGAATATGAAGCACATACATAGGGGTTGACACGGGTTCCTTGGTGACAGTGTAGCCAAAATAGAAAAAGTAACCAGGAGGGGAACCAAGCAAGAAAGGGAGAAAAAAAAGCAAGCATGATATTATTATATGAAAGCATTTATGTAAAATTATTGATCTCTGTGGTAGTATATATAAAGAAATTAAAAGTAATAAAATTAAAACTAAAAATACTCTCTTAGAAAAAAATCTGTGACCCCCTTACTACTTGAGTAACATGGTTTGTTCTTACTCGCTTTAACAGTACAACTTTGTATATAAGTGTGGGGAAATTGGTTGAAGACAGACTAGAAACGGGAAAGGAGAAAAGAAAAGAACAAACAGCATCAGTGTGATGCTTGGTTTCTACACAGAATTTTTTATCGTCCCGGTTATGGGGTAAGAGAAAGGAAAACTAAATTGCCGTTCATGTGTTAGGGAAAATTAAATATCCACAATTTAATTACATTTAGGGAAGAGACTACTATTGTTAATATTTTTAACAATGGGTACTTCAGTTGAAAAAGGAATCCACAGATAATATTTTTAACAATATTTTAAAATCTGATGAAAGTTTCTCTCTCTTTCTTGTGTGTGTGCCTGCGAGTACACATGCACACTCATGCGCAATTTGGGCTAGATTTGAGTGACATGCCCTTGACACATTTATAATGTGTCACGCCAGGCATCTCAACAAATGCACACTTGAATCTCTGTGCACAGTTTTGCTCCAACTTCACAGGAATTTTTATCTCTACCCTTATAGCCAAGTATTTAGGGAAATGAAAACATGATAGGGAATATTTGCCCCTGAATTAGACTTGCTTGAGGTCTGAGATCTTCTCCCACTGACCATTCAGAAATAATTATAATGATGGAAGTCTTAAGAAAAATTATAGGTTGAGTGTCTTAGATTGGTTTCCCAGGAAACAAACCCTGAGAAGGTAATTTGTGTGTTAAAATTGTATTGTGGAGTGCTCTCAGGATGAACATCTGTGACGAAGTGAAGGATGCAGTGTTGGCCAGAGGGAGGCATTGAACTGGCATCAGCAAAGGCCCCAGTGAATTCCCCTGCTGAGTTCTGAAGCTGGATTGGATCTTCGTACTTGTCCAGTCTTGAGGCAAGGACATGGGCCTTTTATACCCTAGCATTGACTGGACATTGGCTACAAGCTACCCCAGGGAGAGGATAATTACTGTACTTTGCTCTCTATGGCTGAGGGCAAACCCCAGAGAGCAACTCAGGGATTGCTGAGTCACTAACACTCTCAGCATCAGGGCCATTGATGCGTCTTTCCTGAACGGGAAAGGTCTGGGCACGATACACCATACCCCAGTACCCACTACAGTGAGCATCTGAAGTCCTCTTTTTCACAAAAAAACACAGTATCATTTTTGATCCTTTAGTACAAAGGTGGGGGAGGGGAAGCCAGCAAATTTGCCTTTGAGATAAAAATGTACGTATTTTAAAAACCAATATGTATTTTAAATGCTTCATGGATCCCATAATGTGTACTTTCAGAGTTAAGCTATATTCCAATACATGTGGCATACATAGGCATTATTACAGTAAGTCCTCACTTAATGTCGTCAATAGGTTCTTGGAAACTGACTCTTTAAGTGAAATGATGTATAATAAAATCAATTTTACCATAGGCTAATTGATATAAACAAGAGTTAAACGTTCCTATGGTCTATTTCTGGTCATAAAAAAAAAAAAATCACCAAACTTCTAAAGACCCAAAACACTTCCAATATTAAACATTGAAATAAATGTGAATTATACATACATTTAAGAAGATGAATAAAAACAAGTAAGGTCCTGTAGGTGATCAGATAAAGATGTGGTGTATATATACACAATGGAATATTACTCGGCCAGAAGAAAAGATGAAACACTGCCATTTGAGACAACATGGATGGATGTTGAGATTATCATGCTAAGCGAAACAAGTCAGACAGAAAAAGTCGAGAACCATATGACTTCACTCATATGTGGGATACAAAACTGAAAGCAACAAATGAATAAGACAAACAAAAAAAGAAACAAAAACTCATAGACACAGACATAGTTTAGTGGTTATCAAAGCGGAAGGGAAAGGGGGGTGGTAGATGAAGGTAAAGGGGATCAAATATATGGTGATGGAAGAGAACTGACTCTGGGTGCTGCACACACAATGCAATATATAGATGATGTATTACAGAAATGTACACTTGAAATCTATATAATTTTACTAACCAATATCACCCCAATAAATTTAATAAAAAATTTTAAAAAAATAAGATTATTATTTTCCAACCCACTAATTCCAGCTCAGGGTTGCAGGTGTCCAAGGCCTATCCTAGCAGCTCAGGGCACAAGGTGGAACTGCCCTGGACAGGACCATCACAGGGAACACTTATATACATACACCCATGCTCACTCAGACTGGGACAATTTAGACTCCCCCATTCACCTCACATACACATCTCCGGAATGTGGGAGGAAACTGGAGTTCCCGGAGAAAATCCATGGAGACAAGTGGAGAATGTGCATCTTCCACACAGACAGTGGCCCTGGCAGGAATCGATTTTCTTTTCTAGTTAACGTTATAACAAAATGATGTTGAATGAAACGTCGTTATTCGAGAACCTGCTGTACATTTGAGAACTTTCTATTTCCAAATTCATTGTAGAAACAAGGAAAGGAAAATGACAATACTCCACATTCTACTATTTAGTGTATGAAAAATCAAGCACATTTCTAAAGGGCCTTAGAGGGCCAATGATGGAGGACTTTACCCAATCAGTCAGTGTCCTTCTTGCATCTCAGGTCACTGAGGGGGTGTCACAAGAACCTGAGGCTTCACCACTTCAGTAAAACTAAGACTGAAAAAAAAAAGAACAGCTCTGGACACTTACTGGGGCTCAGAAATAATTGTCTTAAAATGCAGTACTTGTTTCAGTAGGATTAAATAAAGCCATGGAAATTTTATTTTACAAGTAATTGCTGTAATGAAAAGAGACAAGTATCGAATGTGAACTGGAAATGAAAGTAAGTGAAAAGTTTTGTCTACACAGATGGACCTCACTTTTGAGAAACCTAGAATGTGAAAACAGTGATTTTTAAAAAGCAGAAAAGAAAATACTTTGTGAAAAATAAAGGACACATAAAAGAATCTCTTCAAATATTTTTAGAGTGTTTACAGTAAGAGTAGATTTATCAACAAAGATTTAAATATATGCACTACTTTTAAAAGAATATGACTATCGTGTAATCTATTATTACATTAGAAATACAGAAAAAATAAATTTGCACTTAATTCTTTCCAGTTTGCATTTAGTTCTTTGTTATTATTTCTTTCTCCTTCCCTGTGACTTTATATAACATGGGCTGGCATGTGGAAGTTTCCTTTTGTTGCTGTCTTCAGAACCTAGGTCATGGATTTATTTACGAGTGATTCTGCCTTCAAATCAAGCTTCTTTCGCTCTTTTCAAATATGTAAGTAAACCGCTTCTCGCTTCTCTCGGATGGTCCTAGATAAGCCCACTAAGTGCTGGGTTCTCTGATTAAAGAAGATGAATAGAGGAGCACGTGCTGCAGATGGTCTTGGGGCTTTGATAACTGCAGCCATTAGTTTCTGGCTAATTAGAGCACAGCTATCTCTGTGAGATACGTGGGAGGTGTTAATGAATTTGAGGAGGTGAGTGTGGCTGAAAAATTTGCCTGGTAGTCTGTGGAGTCTTTTGTCTCTTTCCACCTCTGAACCTGCAGCCTTGACAAATCATGAAAGGCATGCAGCAGAGCGTTAATTATAGGTTTTGCTAACCTGTAGCTGGAGCTGTGAAAACTTAGGAACAGCTTGTGGTGCTAATTTGCTGTTACTTTAACATGGGCACCCTATTTCTTTGATACTCTGTTGAGAGAACATCATTATAAGGAAATGATTCTCAGCTGTATTTCTTACCAGCTCTCCTCAAAACAGTAGAAGTTTACCCTACCCAGTGAACCCTCCAAAGTAACAATAGGGTCCATGAGCAGGTTTCTTTCTCCCTGGCATCCAATCACAAGAGCCCTAAATTGTCAAGGCCAGTATCTCAGAGATTCTCTTGACTCACAGCTCCAGGTTTCATATTTTTGGTTGTGGCAGAAAAAAAGAAGGGAAGGATGGCAAAGCCGGCTTCTCTTATCATAATAGAAGCTTTCCCAGAAGCTCTCAGCAGGCTATTCCTGACTTATTGGCTATCCTTATCTGTAAAAGAATCATTTCATTTTCCAGTCTCTTCAGAGGAAAGGGGCAGGGAGAGCTAAGCATGGATGCTGGTAGACATCCAATGGTGCATGCCAGAAGTCCTTTCCATTGTTGCCATCGTGTGAGTCTAAAAGTGCAGTCCTGACGTATTGACGTATGTCGTTCATACGCACAGTTATCATGTGCTGGAGCATTTACAAGACCATATCAATTGCACACGTTCTGCATTATTAACCCAACAAAGCATTCAAATATGCTCAACATTTCAATATTTTTTTAATTAAATTTATTGGGGTGACAATTGTTAGTAAATTTACATAGATTTCAGGTGTACAATTCTGTATTACATCATCTATAAATCCCATTGTGTGTTCACCACCCAGAGTCAGTTCTCCTTCCATCACCATATATTTGATCTCCTTTACCCTCATCACCCACCCCCCACCCCCTTACCCTCTGGTAACCACTAAATTATTGTCTGTCTATGAGTTTTTGTTTCTCATTTGTTTGTCTTGTTCTTTTTGGTTTATATACCACATTTTTATTTCAGTCATTTCTCGAGTAGCATTTATCAAAAACTGGCTAGGGAGTCAGACTGATGTGTTTTAAGGACTTGAACTATTCTCAGTCATGGGGTTCAAGACTGGAGAGGAGGTGCTCAAAGGGGAGAGAATGAGAGCCTGGATTAGGGCAGAAGTGGTAGAGATGGAGAGGAGGGGCTGGACTTTAGAAATATTTAGGAGGCACAATGTACAGGACTAGAGATTGGCAGTCTGTGTGGAGTGAAGGGGAAGAAAAAGTTGCTGGCTGTGTGACTATGACAGAGCTAGCTCTTCCAAATGCAATCAAGATTGTGGGAATTTGGGAGGAAAACACTGAGTGTGGAAAATGATGTTCGAAGTGGTTCCCATGGAAACTCACTCACTGGACCTGGGTACTCACTTAATTCTTGAGGCACCCCTCTAGATATTGGACTCATTTTTTCAGATGAGATTAGGATTGAAGTGGTTAAGAGACTTAACCAAGGTCACACTTAGAAAGTGCTGAAGACACAATTCAAACCCAGACATCTCTGCTAATCACAATGCAAACTACCTCCACCAAGGAAACAGTGGAGGTATAAACATGATTCTATTTGAACCTGCTGAAATTTGAGGTACTTGAGGAACTGCCACGGAAACATACCCAATAGATAGCCCCATACCTGAGTCTGAAGCTTAGGGAAGAGGTTTGGCTTGGATATACAGAAATGTGGAAATCATACCCACATAGTTGGGCAAGATCATTCAGAAAAAGTAAATCGATTGAGAAATGGACACAGGTCTTGGGGAAAAACAACTTTTAAAGAGTCAGTTCAGGAGCCAGTGCGCCTGGAGGAGACAAAGACCACATGATCAGATAAATAAAAGGGAAATCAGGGGAGTACAGTATCGCTGAATCCGAGAGAGCTGGGTATTTAAAGAGGAAAGTGTGACCAGTTTTATCAAATACAATAAGGAGATGAAATGATATAAGAACTTTCTACTGGACTCAACAGTTAGGGAGACATTGGTTATTTGAGGAGAAATGAAATTTTAATGGTCCCAAACTAAATGAGATGAATAAATGAACATAGAAATGTGGATTAATCCTTTTGGAGATGTTGAAAGGAAAGGGAGGGGTGTTTTGGTTTGAATGTTTGTTTTAGGATTGGAGGTCCTTGAACATGTTTATAGTCAGAGGGGAAGGAACCAGTGGAGGAAGAATCCTGAAGATGCAGGGAAAATGTTAGGTAACGGAAGGGGAACGCTGGAGGAAGTAGAAGTATGGATTGAAGAGGCATGGACGAGGGATTGACTAGGAAGAAAAAGCCTTTGTCCTGAGAGAGAGGTGTTGGGAGAGAGATAAGGGAGAATGTGAATGTATCAGGTAGAGAGATAAGAAACTGATCATCATACCTGATGACCTCAAGTTTCTCAAAGACGTAGGAAGTAAGCAGGTGCAGGGGCTTAGGATGGCAAAGGACTATTTCTTATACTTGAGGCCATCACTCACATCCTTTAAGACTATGTGTCCCTATGGATTTTTGTTTCAAAGTCCAGATAAAATCACCGTTCATGATTTTGAGGTACATAGCACATTTTCTCTGCTGAGAAACTTCTTGTCCCAAATCATGCCACTGGTAAGATGTAAAGAAATATTTCTTAGCCTATGCTCTTTCTACTGTATTATGCTGTGTTTTGATGAAAATAGGCTACCTATTTCATCATTTTGAAGCAACATATATTTGGCAGTTATTTTAAATTTTTGCTTCTGTGTGTTTTGGAATCATGACAATCAGTGCGTGCCTCTGTGAAATGACTAATAATGGCATCTAAGAAAGTAGGACAGTGTTTCCCAGAGTGTGTCATCTGTGAATACCTATTATCTGAGATGCTCCTTAAAAAAAGTGTTCTGTGGGCTAATACATTTGGGTCATGCTGTGTTCCATGCCTCTTCTCAGAGAGTCCCAGTACACATTAGTATATTAAAAGCTCTGAGAAGGCACAAAGTTAAAAAAAAATCTTTTCTAGCCTAACATTTCCCCAAATTGTTTTACTACAAGCACTACTCTACCATATTTTTATTTTATAATACCCCTTAATAAAATGCAGAACTCAATCTAGAAATGCCTAATTACAGTTGCAAATTACTTTTATTCTGTAGAATATTAAAGAGGATGGATGACGGAACTTGAGTGGATTTGTAGTCTATATGTTACGGCAACTTAATATAATGTCCATTTCTTCCTTTTAACACTTAAGACTTTGTGCCAACATTAAAATAATGATCAGTTTGTCGTTCAGTTAAGTAACTTTTCTCTTCAAAAATAATTACTTTCCTTGTCTTATATTTATATATTTATTTTCCAGAATTTTATTTGGCTTGTTTTGTCATAAAGCCAATTTACTTTCTTTTTGAATGTGTTTATTGAACTCTTACTGAACATCTTTCATGTGCAAAGCACTGTATTGGGAATAAAGTAGTAATACTGTGGGGACAGAGCCAGGAGTGCAGTTTCCAGGCTCACGTAGAAAGGTGCTGGCTCAGGTAGTAAATGGCCATCAACTGTGATTGGATGGCCATCAGCTGTGGCTAGTTGGCCGTCAGCTGTAACCAGTGAGCCATTGGCCACTAATATAACTGCCGTGGCTATGCTAGCAGAAAATGGGGGCTAGCAAAAAGATGGGGGCTGAGCTAGCAAGCACGATTGCAGTTAGTAGGGCGGAGTGCAGCTAGCAAGTGGGGTTGGTTGGCAGAGAGAAGCAGACAGTAGATTGCGAACAGTGTGGGTCCTGCTTCCTGTGTCTCCAACCCAGCCGCCAGCGAGACTATAGTGTTATGACTCCCTTATCTATGGCTCTGTGGGTGTTCCTTTTTGGCCTCACCATATCCTGTGTTCTTATGAGGGGAGCGGGAACTGAGACCCCACACGACACCTGGCATGACACATGGCACAGCGAGCAGGGTATGGTGCCGGCCAAAGCTCCCTGAAGGGCAGTGGAACAGTTTGTGCGTATGAACACTCAGTCTCAGGAAGACCAGGAGGAGCAGCTGCTGAAGAGCTGGACCTCCATGGAGGGGTGGGAAGATATGGACGGTTCCCCAACCAGCATAGGCCGGAGAAAGCAAAGGTCATTGTGGCCCTATGGACTGGGAAGTGCTTGCTGAGGCATTCACCCCCAGGTTGGGGAGGACTTGGAGCCCTTGCCCTGTGGAGAGGGCACAGATTATGAGGCTCACAGCTCTTGTGAATGACTGTGGACTATGGGGAATTGCCGTCCATCCCTGATTTGATGGACCACTTCACTGTTTCCCTGGGAACGTACCACCATGTAGTGGAACCGGTGGATGTTTGCTTCCTGTGTCTTGACTGGCTGCCATCAAGAATATGTAAGCACCTTGACTGTGAGTCTCTGTTGTTCTAGCATGGTACCCTGAGAGGCCCAGAGAGAATGGCAGTACCCTAAGACCCCTGGCTGAGCCCAGGAAGTCTGGCTGTGCCCAGAGAGAGTGCCAGTGCCCTGAGAAACCCTGACTGTGTTTGGGGAGACTGGTGGTACCCTAAAAAGCCCAGGAAGTCTGGCTATGCCCGAAGGACTGGTGGTATCCTGAGAAACCCTGGCTGTGTCCAGAGAGCCTGGCTGTGTCCAGAATATTGCATTCACCTCCAGGCTCCTTGCACAGGGCCCCTTGCAGAAGACATTTGTCGGGTAGATTGTGAGGCAAGACCCTGTAGAAGTAGAGTGTGGGGACAGAGCCTGGAGTGCAGTTTCCAGGCTCTAGCTCTCACGTAGAAAGGTGCTTGCTCAGGTAGTAAATGGCCATCAACTGTAATTAGATGGCTGTCAGCTGTGGCTAGTTGGCTGTCAGATGTAACCAGTGAGCCATTGGCCACTAATATAACTGCCGTGTCTACGCTAGCAGCAAATGGGAGCTAGCAAGAAGATGGCGGCTGAGCTAGCAAGCACAGATTGCATTTAGCACAGCAGATTGCAGTTAGTAGGGTGGATTGCAGCTAACAAGTGGGGTTGGTTGGTTGACAGAGAAGTGGACAGCAGGTTGCAGGTCGTGTTGATCCTGCTTCTTGTGTCTCCAACCCAGCTGCCAGCGAGATTATAATGTTATGATTCCCCTATCTATGGCTCTGTGGGTGTTTCTTTTTGGCCTCACCATATCCTGCGTTCTTATGCAGGAAGCAGGAGCTGAGACCCAGCATGACACCTGTATGACAAATACATACACGTTTATCCTCTGCCCTCAAAGAATCTGGAAGGGACAGCCTGAACAGCAGAGGTTGAGTTCAATGCCAGTCTCTCGGGCAAAATACTTGGAAAGCACCCTGGAGAGATAAATTGGGGGGCTAGTTGGAGGAATCCCCAGGAAGTGTTATTTGAGCTGGGTCTCAAAGGATGTGTAGGAGTTGATCCAGTTGAATAGAAAAAGTATGTATTCCAGAAAAAAAAAGAAATGAGAAATTCAGTGGAGAAAGAAAACTTGTAAACACATTGATGGTCTTTCCACCTAGATAGGTTTAGAGGTTATTCTACAAACAGCTAGGAACCTTTACAGAAGGAAGTATTTTAAGTGGAATATTACAAAGATTTAATTTTTTCTTTTTAGATTACCATGGCAGAGGATGGAAGATAAATGGGAGAGATGAGAATGTTGTCAGGGACAACAGTAAAAGACTTAGGGGGAAATTTTACCAATAGAAGACAGGGTAAAGGTGTAATGCATTTTTCTGTATGATTTTTCCTCTTTTTAAAAATGTCCTTTTATAAGAAGCATCAGCTCCTGGCCAAGAGTTTTCAGCTTGTTGGTCTGCCCTACAGATTTCAGCCTTGCCTCGTCAACCCCTATAACTGTGTAAGTCAATGCCTTGAAATAAATCATTTAATACACAACACACACACACACACACACTCACACTCACACACACTCACAAATAAAAATGTCCTTTTATAACAAGAGGTAGTGAAATTTACTTTTTCCTTTTCATAGTCAAATAAGACTCACCTGTATTAAAGTAATGCCCTGTGGTCTGAGGAATAACAGTGTGTTACAGTGACGAGCCCTTTGCCATTTGTAGATTCATTTCTCAGATGACAGCTCATGTGATAAAAGGGCCAGGAGGCAGCACGGTGAAGGTAAGGGGCTGGAGTCAAGCAGACCCCAGTCTGTAACTTACTGTCACCACTTCCAGAAATTATGGAATAGCCTCATCACCTGTGTTACTGTTTCCTCACCTGAAAATAGGATTGTAATATTTACTTCAAATAGCTTTCTATGGATTAAAAAAGATAACACACATGAGTATGAAAGAACCTTTTTCTTCTTACAACGAAACAGGCAGGAAGCAGGGAGGGTAGAAATAAACTTCATTAAAAATATGGAAACCAGCCTCTGGTGTACAGTGCCATGACCAGGCATCCACAGCATCGAATGCCAACTATAATTTTATGTGTATAATGTGATGGCTCGGTGTGAGGTCGGGGTGGTGGTGGATGGGGGGTGGGGGGTTCACGGTGTGAGGGATGTAAAAATAAAATAAAATTAAATTAAAATAAAATTAAAACAGTTTCAAAAAAAATAAATAAATAAAATTGAATAGAGAAATTAAAAAATATATATATATATATGGAAACCAAAGGGATTGGTAAAACACAAGGACTGAGTGATTTACCCAGGGTTGTGCAGTGGAGGGGCAAACCCCTGTCCTCAATTTCCCCTCAGACCATCAGAAATTTAGCCCAGTGGCCTGTCCATCTTGGCCCTTTTAAAGAGGACACAACACACTGTCAGTGCCAGGCTTGCAACAAAAGAGTAAAATTAATCCTAGTTACATTGTTTATTGGATTAATTAATTTATTCTGCTCTAATCTCCCTGATTGTCTACTTGTAAAAGGAGATTTTGGCTGAGACACCAGCCTAGCCTGATTCTAGATATGGGTGATTCTTCAGGCAGCTTTCCATGGGATCAACTTCTCCATTATTAAATATACACTCTGTAACGCCCCATCCCCATCCTGGGTCTGCGGAGATGGCGGTGAGAGAGAAGTCTCTCACCCCGCCTCCCTTTAGGGTGAGCCATTAAAAACCTTGCAGTCAGCACCAACAGTTCTGCATGAGAGTCTCATGAAAGACTTGTACTAAATAAGAAAACGTTGTGCAAAAGGCAAACACGAGCCCATTGCTTTCTGTCTTCTCTCTCCTGGGAGAAAAGCAAAGATAACAATCACTGAACCTGCAAACAAAAATATCCAGTGTCTATAACATCCATGCTGACAGCATAATTAGTCAAATGGGAACTCTGACAACCACAGGCCAAGTTCTGCCCAGAATTATTTGCTGACAGTTCTAGCTAAAATGATAGAGGCTGTTTAGTCTCAATGGAAGAGGGATAGCCATTCATATTCTAGTGAGAGAGACCTACGGGGAGCCCTGGGCCCTGCCCTGTGACCAACATCCCAGCCTGCAGAACTTGAGTTTCCAAGTGAAGCTTCGTGTCCTCAGGGTGATCAAGTTGCCAGTGTGTTTCATAACATCAAGAGCACTGCGTGGAGCCCTGGGAAAGCAGCGTGGATATTGCAATGCGAATTCCCACGCAGCTGCCTGACGCCTCCTTCCTTTCTCCCTTCTCCTTTTCTCCCCCTCGTTTGCCTGCACCCTTGCTCCTCTCTCTGTTTCTGGCTTCATGCTTGTGTCTTTCATTGACCTCTCTCACTTACGAGAATTCATAACCTTGGCTAATTAGCACCCAAATAATTGAAACTGTACTCTACCGGACACTCATGATCTGAACTCAGGGATTCCACAGCGCAGGCATTCCCTGCCTTTCCCACACAAATTCTAAGACATTCTTGCAGTGTATGAACTTAGGGGAGGACATGGTGGGGGAAGCATTTAATTAAAACTAATGTGCCTACGTTATACCTTGTTTTCAAGTCTCCAATCTGTGAAAAGAGAGATGGTGTCCAAGTGGAATTAAAACCCACTGAGGAAAAAATAAAATTGCACTAATTATTTATAATCTGTGCCCTTTCGTTACTCCATGACTGTGCTGTAAAGACTGATGAGGGACTAACTGAAAAGCTCTTGGAACTCCTTGGTGATGGTTGCTTGCTAATAAGATGACCCAATTACCAGCCTTATTTTGAATATTGCAACTGTATAGGAAAGCTAAATCCTTATAGTATTCCTTAAGGAAATATAAACTCCATAAAACATTACTATAAGAGCAGTCAGAGCAAAACAGGTATTAGAGGACCATAAAATAGCTATAAATAGTGGTACCTCTCTTTTGCTACCCTTTTCAGCCTTTCTTTCTTCTCAATATCTCAGTCCTTCTGATCTTTCCTATCATTTCTTATAATGTCTCTTACTCTCCATCTCTGTCTCTCGGTTTCTCTCTCTCTCTTATTCTCTCTCTTATACACACATACACACTGTCCTGTGGATGAATGTTTTGTTATTTATCCAGTAGTTAAGGGAGAGACAAATAATGTTTTGTTATTTATCCAGTAGTTAAGGGAGAGTAGTTTATCAGGAGGTGGGTATAACAATTTTTGAGTCTGTTCACAAGTGTTTCTTCAGCCTTCTGGAAGCTAGGATTGGATGTTCTAAATGCACTGTGCTCTGAAGCCTAGCTGAGCTGTTTGGAGGTCCCTTTGCTGCACTGTTGGAAGTTCTTTAGGGAGTCTTGATGTGGCTTCTGAAGTTCTCCTGTCTGCTTCCTTTCCCTTTCTGTTTAGGTGCCTCTATAACATCTCATCTCATGTCTGGGTTAGTAAATTTCTGATGCAGAAAACTGCTGGGTCTGGTGCAGCACGAGATGCTACGGGGGATTTAAGAAACTATCCCTGTCTTTAAAGGGCTTACTATAGTTGGGGTGAGAAGAATTCCACAAACAATTAGTGAACACAACCATATAGTATATAATCAGGAGTTAAACTGATACAATTCTCTATCAGAAATGTATGACAGAGGCAGGTAGGCATTACTCTAGGCTATCAGGAGGGACCTATGCTAGAGTTGAAGGGCAAGGTCTCAGGACAAGGCAAGTCTTGAAATAGAACTTGAAGAACTGGGAGGATCACAGGAGGAATAGGAAATGTATGCCTTCCATGCTGGGAGGAAGGCATTCTTGTAGGTCCAAGAGCTTACTGTCCTCGTGATGCGTATGTGTTTCTAATAGAAAAAGACATCCTTAACTGAATTAAGTTTTTCAGCTGTATTTGGGGTGTGGGCACCAATCACTCTTGAGGCTCCCAGAGTTTTGAGGAGCTTGCAGCAGTAGGGGAGACCAATTCTGGCAGGTCTGTAAGGGATGGGCTCCCCTTATTAAATCAGTCTCCAACTATTTTTGCTTCATGACTCTTTGTATTTCGGGGTAATAGAATTCAGAGCTCAGATTTTCTACTTATGTAGACATGAACTGTCGCATCTGATTCTCTACACAGAAGAATCATTATTCTTTCTAAACAATCCATTCATTTCATCATGTCAGATTAAAACACGAGCCCTGAAAAACTATCTTTTATCAAAAATCAGAATCTCATTAACATGACCAATTGCAATTAAGTCACCATCAGTTTTCAAGAACAGTTTAAAAGGGGCCCAATAAATGTTGTAGGTCTCTGTGCACACGGGAGTAAAGATAAACTTCAATGATATCCACACCCTTTACTTATTCACCAAATGTGCCTGTGGGAGAGTAGAGATGGGGCATATCTATAATCCCTGCTTTCCTGCTAATCTAGAGGTAATCAGATTCTCCTACTTTGAATTGTGAAACCAGATGTAATTTAAAAATAAAGGCTTCTAAGGGATGAATCAGATGGGTTATAATAAAAACAGATTTTCAATCTCAATCATTCATTTATTCACACATTATGTTCACCAATCATATGTTAAGAAACATAGGATTGCCACCTGCCAAATCTATAGCCTAGACATGAAAGTCTACAGTATGTTGACTTCTTTCATTATAGTTACTTCTTTGAATGAATACATAATAGCTGAACCTCCCTTAACAAAATAAAAATGCTCTGTGAGCATAGATAATACCGTCCAACTGACTCTTATTTATAAATCTGCACAAATTGGTTTTGCAGAATAACTAGCTGACGTTCTGAAGAGGAGCAGTGTCCTAAGGAAACAAGATATTCTAAGAGTGAGTTTTGAGAGAAAAGATAAAGAGCATGGGGAGTCGGGCATGGACAGATGCAGGGAAGTAAGGTGCCATGAGTTGAAAGTGGGTGGAATGAAAATGCTGGGGGTTGAGCTTATACTCAAGGCAGAAACAGGAAGCTAAAGGAGGAGGAGAACAGCCTGGGCATAACTGCCCACTGAGCAATTAGGACTGGCTGCTCCAGAAAGCATGTCTCTCTAAATGTTTTACTGTATGTGTTTGCTCGTTAAAGGTGAAGCAATCTAAAGCGTGGTGTGTTTCACAGAATCACAGAATCAGAAATGTTAAGGCTGGAAGGAATCATAGCTATCACTCTGCACTACCCACTTGTTTTACAGATCTGGAAACTGTCCACACCCAGTAAAAGGTTCAAATACATTTCCTCACAAAGTCAGCCCAGGGCTGAATGAAGCTCAATGGGTCACAGTGAGGGTAACCCAGTAATTTTTCCTCCAAACTAGCATACTTTTGAGAGGAAAGGAAGGGCTAAATAGATGGGATGCTAGGAAAACAGGTATAAGCTTGGACGGTCCTTAGCACATTTTGGATATACGATTGCCAAATCAAAGCTGAAGCAAAAGGAAGCTACTAGAAAGCTAGAGGAAGGTGGAGGGAGAAAGGGAATAATCACATGGTGTTAACAATGGGATAAGTTTCCAAACAGGGCACAAAAAATCCATTCCAGCAAGGGAAGACATCAGGAGCCAACAGCCCTGGACTGGGTAAGGTGTAGTATTGATTTGGCTATGGAAGTGCAGACTGTGAGTGATGAGTTCACCCAGTACAGGTGAGGTCAAGAGCGACATGCGTTCAAGATGAGGGAAGAAGACCCAGCCCGAGGACATGGGTGCAGGCCCAGAGCTGGAAGCTGTCCTCAGTGAGCCATCTGAGCCATAGTGTGGGCTCCTTTGCACCTCCTCATTGCTGGAGCAAAGGAACCCATGGGGCTGAGCAAGAAGGCAGCTAGCTCCCTTTGCTCTCCAACATACAAGAACTAAACCTCTCTTCAGATCTCTTTTGGGGCTGTGCAGGCTATTGCTACAGTACTCTGTAACCCCTCAGCATTCTGGGTAAAGGTAACAGCCTTGAGTTAGGTGGCTGTTCAGTCAGATCACTTGGGAGAGGAAGAGGACTGGACAGGGCAGGCACTGACAGAAACTTGGAGCAAATGGGGGAATAAATGGGCCAAAGGCACATGAGAGTGGCTCAAGCAGTGTGGGAAACCAGGTCAACGGTAGTTCTCTGTGCATGTGGTCTAGCGATAGAATTCAGTAAAAATTGTAATCTACCTTTTGCATGTGAGGAAATGGACCAAGAATTTTGTGCTGCCCATTGTCGGCTAAGAAGTCCCTACGCTGGAACTTCCTCTCGGCCTGCCTTCTGCCTTCTTTGGCAGCATCTGGTCACCCAACATCTCCATGCCATATCCCATCAGCACAGCCTTTGGCAAGTCTTTCTAGGGAGCTTGTTTCAGCTAACAGCTAACGGCAAAATTCTAGTAAATCCATTCTTGCTAAAATTTTAATATCTGAAAAGACTAATTCTATTTCCTCTCACCTCCATATTTACTCTTTATGGAAATAATTCCCTAACATCTTAAATGGGTAAACTGTCATAATTGAATGCCATTCATCACATAAAATTTGGAGGGGGGTTTTGTTTCCTGTCTTAATTTCCCATTCAGTGGATTCTGTATTCTTCGAAAACCTTTACAGATCTCAGGTCCAGCATGAGGTCACGAGTATTAGGATGAGACGGTAATCAGAATCTGAATTCCACTGATTCCTCCTTGAGGAGAAAGATTAAGTATGAGGACCTTGATGAAAGTATAGCCTGGGCAGGACAACCTGAGGCCTTTAGTAAGAGAGGAGGGATGGAGAAGAGGGATGAGATATTGCTATGGACTGAATGTTTGTGTCCATTCACCCCACCCCACCCCCCGCGACATTCATATGGAGAAGCTCTAACTTCCAACAGGGTGGTATTTGGAGGTGGAGCCTATGGGAGATAATTAGGTTTAGATGAGGTCCCTGGGCTGGGGACCCATGGTGGGATTCATGACCTTTTAAGAAGAGGAAAAGACACCAGAGCTCTCTGTCAGTCCACCATGTAAGGACACAGTAAAAATGTGGCCATCTGCAAGCCAGGAAGAGGGATCTCACCAGGAGCCAAATCTGCCAGTACCTTGATCTTGGACTTCCCAGCCCCCAGAATTGTGAAAGGTGAATGTCTGTTATTTTAGGCACCAAGGCTATGGTATTTTGTTATAGCAGCCTCCGAAGACTAAGACATACTGAAACGAGAATCTTTGGGGCCTGATACTTTGTACAGTCCAACAGCTAAATGAAGTGTGTGCAGTACTTCACATTGGGGTGTTACCTGAGGAGAAACACATGTGCAAGATTCTTTTCTTTACATAAAGTGGTAATCAGTACAATGCTATCAACTCTTCCAAGAAAAGTATCATGCCTTGCATATGAATTTATATGATAAGAATTAATACTATTTCAAGTCCTGTTTTCTTTGTTTTTAGATTTTATTTTATTTTTTGACAGTTTCATATTAATATTTTTTGTTTTTCAATTACAGTTGGCATACAATATGATATTAGTTTAGGGATACAACATAGTGATTAGACATTTATATAACTTACAAAGTGATCACCTTCATAAATCTAGTACCCATCTGACACCATACGTAGTTATTACAATTTTATTGACTATATTCCCTATGCTGTACATTACAACCCCATGACTTATTTGTTTTATAACTGGAAATTTGGACCTCTCATTCTCCTTCCCCTCCCACCCTTTTAAATGTATCAATTACAGTTGATATTCAATATTATTTTATATTAATTTCAAGTGTACAGCATAGTGGTTAGACACTTATATAATTTAAGAAGTGATCCCCCGACTAGTCTAGTAACCACCTAGCAGTATAAATAGTTATTACCATATCATTCACCATATTCCCTATGCGTTACTTTACATCCCCATGACTATACTGTAACTACCAATTTGTGTTTTTTGATCCCTTCATCTTTTCGCCCTGCCCATCAACCATCACCCCAACAAATCTAGTACCCATCTGACACTATACATACTTATTACAGTATTATTGACTACATTCCTTATGCTATACCCTACATCCCTATAACTACTTTGTAACAACCTATTTGTACTTCTTAATCCCTTCCCCTTTTTTCACCCACCACTCGAATCCCCCTCCCGTTGGGCAACCATCAAAAAGTTTTCTGTATCTATGAGTTTGTTTCTGTTTTGTTTGTTAATTTTGTTCTTAGATTCTACATACAAGTGAAATCACATTGCATCTGTGTTTCTCTGTCTGACATACTCCACTCAGCACAACACCTTCCAGGTCCATCCATGCTGCTGCAGATGGTGAGAACCCATTCTCTTCCATGGCCAAGCAATATTCCATTGTATATATGTACCACCTACTCTTTATCCATCCATCCATCGACAGACACTCAGGCTGCCTCTACATCTTGACTATCGTAAACAATACTGCAATGAACCTATGGATGCACATGTCCCCTTGAAGTAGCATTTTGCGTTTCTTTGGATAAATACCCAGAAATGGAATTACTGGGTCCTTCATTGTCTCTTCTTATAACCTTTATTTCAAAGTCTATTTTGTCTTGTATAAGTATTGCTACCCCAGCTTTTTCTTGTTTGTTTTTTTATTTCCATTTTCATAAATTTTTTTTCCATATCTTTACTTTCCATCTGTGTGTGTCTTTCAATCTTAACTGAGTCTCTTGTAGGCAGCATATGTGAGGGTTTCATTTTCTTATCCATTCAGCTCTCCGATGTCTTCTTATTGGAGCACTTAATCCGTTTACATTGAAAGTAATTGTTGATGGATATGTAGCTATTGCCATTTTATTATTCATAAATATGATTGTTTTTTCCCCTCTTAAAGAAGTCCCTTTAACATTACTTGTAATACTCGTTTAGTGGTGATGAACTCTGTTAGCTTTTTCTTGTCTGGAAAGCTCTATCTGTCCTTCAATTTTAAATGATAGCTTTGCTGGGTAGAAGCGTCTTGGTTGTAGGTCCTTGCTTTTCATCACATTGAATATTTTGTGCCAACCCCTTCTATCCTGCACAGTTTCTGAGAAATCAGCTGACAGTCTTATGGGAGCTTCCTTGTAAGTTACTAGTTACCTTTCTCTTGCTGCTTTTAGGATTTCCTCTTTGCCTTTAACTTTTGTCACTTTAATTATAATGTGTCCTGGTGTGGGCCTGTTTGGGTGCATCCTGTTTGGGACTCTGCACTTCCTGGATTTGTATGTCTACTTCACCAGGTTAAGAAAGTTTTCAGTCATTTTTTCAAATAGCTTTTCAATTCCTTGCTTTCTCTCTTCTCCTTCTGGTACCCCTATGATGTGAATGCTGTTATGCTTGATGTTGTCCCAGAGGTCTCTTAAACCAGCCACATTTTTTTTTTATTCTTTTTTCTTTTTGCTGGTCCAATTGGGTGTTTTCTGCTACCTTATCTTCCTATCTTCCAAATCACTGATTCCATCCTCTGCTTCATTTTTTCTGCTGGTGATTCCTTCTAGTGCATTCTTCATTTCAGTTATTGTGTTTTTCACTTCTGAATGTTTTTTCTTAATGATTTCTATGTCTTTTTTTTTAATGCTTGCTGTCTCTTTATTGAAGGTCTCACTCAGTTCCTTGAGCATCCTGATAACCATTGTTTTGAACTCTGTATCTGGTAGGTTTGATTGCCTCCATTCTGTTTTGTTCTTTTTCTGGAGTTTTCTCCTGTTCTTTCACTTGGGATGCATCTCTTCATTTCCTCATTTTGGTTGCCTCTCTGTGTTTCTTTCTATGTATTAGGTACAGCTACTATGTCTCTCAGTCTTGACCAGTGGCCTTCTGTAGTAGGTGTCCTGGGGGGCCCAGTGACACAGTCTCTTTGGTCACTTTAGCCATGTGTTTCAGGAGTGTCCCTTGTGTGAATTGTGTGTTCCCTCCTGTTATAATTGAGCCTCGATTGCTCTTGGAATGTCAGTGGCTGTGATTAACCCTTAGGCTGACTGGCTGCAGGGTTTGGCCACATCAACAACTTGTGGGCTGTTGTGTGGGAGGCTTACTCCACTGAGTGGGATTCAACCTGATGAACTCTGGTGCCTGTTGAGACCACCCTTTTTTGTGTGCTGCTTGTGTGGCAAATTGAGCAATATTGTGCTGTGATCTGAAACAAACCTCCAAGTATGTTAATTCTGGGACCAACAAGAAGAGCTCTGGTGCAGGCCCAGTTCAGCCACTGACTGTGACTGGCCACGGGCTACTTAGAAGGAGCTACAAGTGATCTGCAGGTGTTTGCCACCTGTACTTGACCTGAAGGCATGTGTGAGAGGCCATGTTGTGAACTGAGGACATTTGCCACCAGTAACAAACCTGGGGTAACTCCTCAAAAGCCAGGACACCCAGAAGTCTGCTGCCATCTACTAACTCCCTTACAGTTCAGCCACTGATAAGGCCTCATGCTGTACACAAGTTGGGTGAGACAAGGCCTCAGGGAGTCACTAAAGTGGGAAGAATTGTGGTCACCAGGTTAATGTAGCCTCTGGTTTGGTGCCAATGCTGATCCTGAAGTGACTCAGCAAAAGTCTCAGAGCACACTGAGGACTGTCGCCACCCACCTGGGGCCTGCTGGACTTCAGTTGTTTTCTAAGAAAGAGTGCAACGTAGGTGGGGCTGGTTGCTACCGTGTTTCCCCAAAAATAAGACCTAGCCAGACCATCATCTCTAATGCGTCTTTTGGAGCAAAAATTAACATAAGACCCAGTATTATATTATATTATATCATATTATATTATAACTGGTTTATATTAGAGTAAGACCAGGTCTTATATTAATTTTTGCTCCAAAAGATGCATTAGAGTTGATGGTCTGGCTAGATCTTATTTTTGGGGAAACAAGGTAGCAGAGAAAGTTCCTCTGACTATCCATGAGTGGAGCAGAGTAGCTCACCAAGCCAATCAGATTCAGATTTGGCCTGTGGGGGGCGAGCTGAACGTAAGCAAGACAACGCCCACCTGATGGCTACACGGAAGAAGGACCTCTCACTGGGAAAATGTGGACTGTCCTCCAGTCCTCACCCTGAAGCTACACTCCTCAGTCTGGGCCCCCATATGTCTCTGAGACCTCCCAAATCACTGACCCTCCACTGGAGACCAAAGTGAGTGCCTGTGAGTGAATGAGTCTGTGCAAGGGCCATTTAAGAGAACATCTTAAATGCGGGTTTCCCACAGCCTTCTGTTCCACCTGAATGGTCGGATCCCCACTGCTTTTCACAAGCAGATGTGGGGGTTCCTCTTCTCGGCACCAGTACTCTGGGCTGGGGAGACTTGTGTGGGGATCTGGAGTCACTCCAGGGCTAACCAACATGCCAAGATATCCTTCCTGATTCTCAACCGCCACATGCAGGTTTGGGGCCTGTTCCATATCTCTGCCCCTCCTACAAGTCTTGACGTGGCATCATCATTAAATTTTCAGTTGTAGGACTTCTGTTCAGCCAGACTTCAGATGGTTCTCTGGGTTGATTGTTCTATAATTTAGTTGTAGAACAATTTAGTTCACAGAAGGATGCAAGCACAGTGTTTATCTACTCCACTGTCTTGGATCTCTCCTCAAGTCCTGTTTTCTTAACTAGGAAAATACAAAGGAAAAATATCATTTCCTCTCAATCCCATAACTGGCTCTCAAAGAGGGAAGCCACATTTGATGTTCAACATCTCAAAATTCAGTTGACATTATAGATATGCTATAAGTTTTCCAGAGAATTAGTGCTCAGCGTAGACAAGAGCCTTTAGTATTCTGAAGCAATTAATTTCACAAAAAGAGACAAAAATAATTATCCTATGACTAAAATGATGGAAATGAAGTAGTGGAGACAGCCAGGGTGGCATTTTCCATCAAACAACTTTTTTTATTTGTGCAACATATTCGTAAGTGATAGAAAATGACACACTGTCTCCATTACTTCATTTCCGTCATTTCAATCTTTTCTAACTTTCATGTTTGTGAAACAAATGGCTTTAAACATGTCAAAGATACTCGAGTGGAGTGTTAGCCAAATTTTAAAAATGAAGATGATTCATAAAGAGAGAACTTGTGTTTATAACCGTCAAGATAATATTTCAAGAAAGAAAATCACAATCTTGATTATTTAGGGAACAAGTATAAGGTAATCATCATCAGAAGGTAAAAAGAAATCTCTTTTTTCTCTCTGCCTCATTTCCTCTAGATTTATATGGTATAGTAAACCTGACCTTGTGGATGCTCAGTCATCCCTGTTTCAGTGATTTACTGGGTAACTGCCCACATATTGATTTCATCAGTCTTGGATTCCATTTGCATTGTTATGCAACAGGTTGAGCTCTTCATTGACATTTTGCTCCTCCCTGGTTAGTCCTATATTTCCTTAGAGCTGATGCTTCTCAAGGTGAAGTTTACATGGTGCCCTTTGTTTGACCTAGGAAGTTGCCTAGTGCAAGGCAAATCAGAGGTATCCTTTCGGCACATACTTTTCAAGAATTGATGTTGGTGTTCCAAAGAGAAAAAGCTAAAAAAAGGACAGGAATATGCAAAATAATTGTACAAATTGTATTCTGTTGCCGTTATTGTTGAAACATTATTTTAAAATTTTGAAACAAACTTCCACTTTACAGAAAATTTACAAGAACACTACAAAGAACTTCAGGGTTTTTTCCCCAGAACCACTGGAGAGTTGTCAATGTGATATTGCATCATCCCTGAATACTTTGGGGCATATTTCCTATAAACATTCCTACACACATTTTCCTATATAACCATCAAAATCAGGAAGCTAACACTAAGATCACCTAATCTTCAGACTCCATCTGAGTTTTGCAAATTGTTCCAATAATGTCCTTGATAGCAAGAGGACTCAGTCCAGAATCACATGTTGCACTCTATTGTCATGTCTCATCTCTTTAGTTTTCCTCAATTTGGAAGAGTTTAATAGTTTTTCTTTGACCTGCATTATTTGATACCTCTGAAGATTATAAAGCAGTAATTTTGTAGAATGCCCCTCAATTTGGGTGTGCTTGATGTTTCCTCATGATTAAAATCAGGTTATGTACCTTTGGCAGTAATATCACAGAAGCCATGTTGTGTCCTTCTCAATGAATTCCACCTGGTTGCACATAATTTTTTACAGATTCCAGTACTGATGATGTTAACTTTGATCACTTGATTAAGGCTATAGGTTGGTGTCTTAGTTCATTTGGGCTGCTATAACAGCATACCATAGACTAGCAGCTTATAAACTAAAGACGTTTATTTCTCACAGTTCTAAAGACTGTGAAGTCCAAGATCAAGGTGCCAACAGATTTGGTGTCTGGTGAAAGCCTACTTTCTGGTTCATAATGGCTGTCTTCTTACTGTGTCCTCACATGGAAGAAGACGTAAAGAATCTCTTTGGGGTCTGTTTTGTAAGGGCATTAATCCTATTAATGAGGGCTCCACCCTTAGGGCCTACTCACATCCCACAGGCCCCACCTCAAAATACTATCATATTGGGGTTAGATTTCAACATATAAATATAGAAAGATAAAGGGTTCAGTCTATAGCAGTTGGGTTCCCTAGGAAATAGGCTTTGAAATTATCATGCAAGAAGTTGATTAGGGATTGTTCTTAATCAACTATGGAAGAAAGCAGAACTGGCAGAGGGAGAATTTCAGCTGTGATGCAGTCTCAACAAAAACCACAGCTAACTTCATCAGGAGCTACAGAGCTGGTATGGCTCTTCAGAATTCTGCTGGTGCGGGGGGAGGGGACTGGGCCTTTGTACCCCCATGTTATTCGTGCACTGGATGTGAGCTGCTCCTAAAATGAAGTGTTGTCTTGGATGAGGAAGTTTTCTTCAGCTAAGACAATTCCTAAAGAGAGCTGACCCACTGAAGACCATATTCTGACATCACTTCCAGCATTTTGTGTAAGTCTGTCATTCCTGAAGGGGGCTCTGGGAAGTACATCCAACACAGTGGTGTCTTTCAGGATTTCTTCACTGCAGAATTAGTCTTTGTTCTCTTTGTAGTTGATAAATGCCTTATAAGAAAGTACCTGAGACTATGAGATTATTCTATTCATCATCAAATTTTATTGATAGAATGATTAATTGATATCAGTATGAATTCATGATTTCTTCTTTAATAAAATGGCTTACTGAAATCTGTTACTGTCATTAATTAATCCGATCTTCAAATTGTCCTAGATTTTGCCAGTTGGAAACTCTTCCAATTGGCTTCAGTATCCTTTATTTCCTTATCTGGGACAAGATGCTTTAAGCTCGTCTTATATTTTCTCTGCCACAGATCTGGAAACCATTTCTCCAAGGAACTCTGTTTTCTTTTAATAGAAAGTGGTATTTAGAAATCAAGATATGTTTATTGCTATTTTATCTATTTATTTTATCTATTTATTTAATCTATCTATTTATTTATAGGTATGTTTATTGCTATTTTATCTCCTTTTGGTATTTCCCAATCTAACCCAGGTTAATCTCATTTACCATCGTTTCTGCCTCTATGGTATGCTTGTGTTGACCCCTGACCCATGACCCCTGAACTCCATAACATTTCTCATTCTTGAAGTTTCTCTTAATTCATACCTAAAGAGACTCGAGTGAGTATGAGTGTAGGGCCAATAATAATATCACTCATAAAATGACATTTGGTAATCTTTACAATGTGCCAAAAATGTGCTTTGTGTTTGGATTAGCTTTCTATTGCTGCTAAAACAAATGATCACAATCTTAGTAGCTAAAACAACAAAAATGTATTATTTTGACATAAGACATAGTGACAATAAGTTACACAGGAATAATGATACCTTAACCAAGTTCTTCATACCTAGTTTCTTCTCTCATGAAGGAATCAATGGAATTCAGTTGCAAATTGCTAGCTGGTCCTAGTATTCCTGGCCCAATGTTTGGCCTGAAATCTGGAAAGTTCTTGGAAGGATACGGGGTCCACTGAATGGGAGCCCATCCCCCTCTCCAACTTATATGTAATGAATAAATTCAACTACGGCAGTAGTCGCAGTAACTATAGAGGTTAAAGGAAGTATAGCTAGTCTTATCAGATATTAACATTTTAACAAGAATGAATTTACTAGAATGTTGCCATTAACAGTTAGCTGAGAACAATTCCCTCAGAATGAGTTGCTAAATGGCTGTTTTTATGGGGTGCAGTGTGGAGATATTTGGTGACTAGGACCTCCCAGGGAAGGCAGGCATAGAGGAAGTCCCAAAGTAAGGACTCTTTGGCCACTCAGCAGACAGTGTGAAACTTCAGAATACATGCTCTGAGTTTGGAGTTAAACCTTGGAGCTTATGAGTAGTGACAGATGTTTTAAACAAAGTTCCCTTACTGTGCCACTTTCCAAAGGACTGGACTTGGGTGTCATTCATAGAAGGCCAAATTATACCTCTTCAGTCCAAAAATAAAGTATTCAGCAATGACCTTTATTTTAAAAGAGTTTAGGCAAATCAGTAGGTAACAAGTTACAGGAAGAAATGAGGGAAGATTGGAATATACCCCAAGGTCTTGGGGAGATGTCAAGAAGAGCAGTCACCTTCTCCCAGCAGGTGTCCCAGGCAGGGTTCCACTGGTCCAACCTAGAACACGGTCCCTTTACATCCTTGTGTTCAAACAAGGTCTTCATGTTCACTTGTGAAGCTGACTTATGTCATTTATGAAAACCAGGCTTAAGTACAGTTCGTTTTATGATGTTTTTAAATGTAAACAGTGATCAGCTCATGAAGCAACTATGCACATCTATAATAAGCAAATGGACATCCACACATAAACATATATGTGAACTAATAAAATGCAGTGTCGCATCATTCTTTCTGCCCATCCTTCAAGTTCTATCTTTGTTATGTCTTTAATAAAGTTGCTCTTGACTCCACCAGTAGTCCACTGCTTTGGGTCTGTTACCGTCAAGTGGTAGAGCTCTTCTGACTTGAATTACAGGCTAAACTTGGATGTTGGATCATAAACTCACTGAGCACAGGAAGCATATCACACAGATCTCATATATTCACCCCTGTCATCTCCAGGCTAAGCGCTATTACTTTGCTCTATAAGCACCAGTTAATATCTGTTTAAATAAACGTTTATTGAGCATGCATTATCAATATCTACATGCAAACTAATAACAGATAGACTGCATCCTAATGCTTAGAAAATTTCCATGTTGATTTTTGCTTTACTAATAATTGGTTTAATCTCTGGCAATGCAAATGCCTTTAACACTTGCTGTTATATATTGCATTAATATATATTGCATTCCAAACACGGGCAAGTATTTTGGTAGAATTACCAATGATTTGTCATTATTCTCATTGTTGTTGCCTTTAAATTATTAATAAGAATTGACTGTTGTGTGAAAATTTCATCACAGCTCAGTTTTATTTGGAAAACATTCAGTTAAACTTTTGATCTTATCTTTTTGGATAATGATACTGTTATTTTAAGTGTTGCCATGATTTTAACTAAATGAGTCTGTCTTTTAAGACCCACAAGCCTCAGTCTGCTTACATGGTGGATAAAATACAAACAAATGGTGCTTTGGCTCCATAGGATTGCCATTTGCTGGGGAAATTTAATGCTTGTAGGAGAGAATTTCTTATGTCATGCTTCCTGAAGCTGATTGACAACACAAAACAGGTAGGCCCCAAAGCTGCTAGCTCTTGTATCTGGTCAGTGATCCCTATTTTCAGTCCAAAGTATGTCCCTACCCACACTAAACTTGCCTTGGGCTTCCAGAGCCCAGCTTGAGGGTGGCAAAACCCCAAGAAATGTGGAAACATCCTTTGTCAGTTGAAAGTGTTGCTTCACAGTTGACGTGAGGAGGGACAAAAAGCTGATATGCAGTTTGGTTTATAATCGTGAAACCCATCAAAGTACAATAAACTAGACATTGTGACACCAACATCCTATCACTCTCCTCCACATCTCCGGATCCTAGTAGATTTCAATCTCCATGGATTGATAGACCAACAGAGTTTAGTTTAAACTCGTGCCAAGAAGGGCTAAAGATTGCCCCAAAACAGTTGTGACACAGATAATCTTGGTACTTCAAGTGGCCACATTTTTATACCATTTCGCATGGCATAAAAGTTTCACTATTCCTAATGTCCAGTTCTCTCCCATTTGTTAAGAACAGCTGTTAGGAAAGGTTTCATATTACAGAGTAGCAAATGTGCGCAATGTATATCACCTTTTCCAGGGATAAAAGCATATTAGCATTATCTCTAATTTGTCTTCTATTGGGAGGATTTTCAGGATCAATAATCAAAATGGAAATATTATGGGAAGTCAAGAGATCTTCATAGCAATCTCACACAGCAACCAAAGTGATTTTTTTTCCAATAATGCAGTCTATGCTTCTTTCCTAAGTGATTTCTTTTCTACATCAGCATAAATTCTACAATCCTACAAACAGCCTCCAAGGCCCCACTTGATCCCCATCACCTACTGTTGTCTCTGCTTCTGGAGGTCACATCAACCTCCTTGAGCATACCAAGTAGTGCCTTCCTCAGGACCTTTGCACTTACTGCAATGCTCTTCTCCCAATGTTTACACATATCCTCACTTCTCTTGCATGACTGCTCAAATATCACCTTACCAGCATGTCCTACTCTACTCACTCTAATTAGCACATGTACCCCCATCACTCTCTGTCCCCTTAAGAGGCTGTATTTATTTTTTTTCATAGCTCTTACATCTATTGATACAATATATATGTATTTGTTTATCATCTGTTTACTCCCACCAGACTGTGTGCTCCATGAACGTATCTGTGTTGGTATCACTGTATTCTCCGTACCTAGAACAGTGTCTGGCACTTACATGGCACTCAATAATTGCCTGTTGAATAAATCCCTTAACCATACCACACCAGCAGCCACCTCTTCACTGCCCATGTGGTCACACTCAGAAATAAAAATAAAATAGGTTTAGTAAGTTTCCTTTTTGCTGTTGTGACTACTGACAACTTATAATAATGAGAAAAATGATTATTTGTTCAGTTCATGACATGACCTTCACATATATTAAGTAATATTTGTTATTTAATCCTCATGTTTTAAAATTGTATTTTTCAGATGGAAAATAGACTGAGGAGTTTATTAGCTTCCCCCGTCACGACTGCTGGACCAACAGACAGGGGTTCAAATCATTGTTCAGCAATTTGATAGCTAGGTAACCTACAGTCAGTGATTTAAGTTCTCTGAGTCCCAGTTTCTCCAGATGCAAAATGAATGTAAGTCTTAAAGTCGATATAGAGTGTCAGTATAAGATCTCACACATTGCAATGTCAGGGTCCAGAGCATAAAATGAAAACTCCCCTAGTTTTATAATGAACAGAAGTTTATTTAGAACAATTGGTTACACTGATGGGAGAACACTAAGATGCCAAATAAGCGACACAGTGAGGCAACGCAGGAATTAGCAACAGAAAAAAAAAAAACCTGCCCCCCACACCTGGAACAGCGGGTACACGAAGGAGGAAGTGTCACCAACACCCAGAAACCATCCCTAAGACAGCAGGGGCTGGCCAGCTCCAGGGAGAGCTGGGAGCCATGGAGGTGACTCAGCCTCTCAAGAAGCAGAGAGAGAAGGGGAGACACACCTTGGCATCTCCCCCTTCTGCCTCTAAAGCCTCTCATTATCTAAACCTAAGTAGAATCCAGAGGGTAAAGGAGCCTGGGGATGGGATTTCCTGTGGATCCAAAAAGAGCATTCTAAAGTAAGTGGAAATCTCATCAGGCCACTTGAAGCATCTCAGTGGCTCCTGCCCCGTTTCCAGCCCCTTCCTGGACACAGCCTAAATGTCTGTACATAGTGTCAAAGGTCCCGTTAGTTCTTAACCTGCCCAGTCAGCGCTTTTCCTGCAACAGGTGTCTGGAGTGTCTCCTCGCTCCCTTAGGCTCCATGCTTTCATTGTTCCTGCAGCTGGAGAGGCTCCTCTCCACATTACCCACCTTTAATATTGTATCTGAAAGCCACATTCTCCAACTTTTGTAGGCAGTTTCTGGGTTTCTACTGCACCCAACAGTTGCGATGACTTATGTTTCAGAAGCCTCCACCATAGCTTGTTCCTCATGGCTCATAATCCCAGCCAAAGCCTGACATACTGTAGCTACATTTAAAATGTGTGTCAGATTCACTAAAGGAGCTCTAGAGAGAGTCCTGTTTCACAGGTGAAGAAATTCTCCCATCTCAATTGTTCATGCTTCCTCTGAATTTTATCTCCTATCCTTTCCTTCCTCTCTGGGCTGCTCCCTGAGCCTCAGCTTCATCTCCACGTGTCCAGATTGTTGCCTTGGTTAGCCATCGAAGGTGTGCACTTCTGAAGGCTGATGGTCAGCATCATGCAGTAGCCTTATTATTTTTTTCTGAATCATTCAGTCTAGCACAGTGTCCATTTTGTAGATATTTTGCAAAATTACACTTTACTCCAAAAAATATTTTAAGATAATTGGGAAGGATTGAAAGAAAGGTGAAATAAATTGAAGGTAGATAAGACACCTTAAGGAGTATTTATCTTCAATTCACCAAATATTTATCAAGCGCCTACTATGTTCTAAGGGTCATACAAGCCACCGGCTATACAAAGTTAAACAAAACTCAGTCCCTGTCCTCAAGAAGCTTCTCCTTCCTTCCCCACTTCCCTGGAGCCACAGAATAAACAGTGCCAGGAAGCTTTCTTCCTTTAGGAAATATCACATGTATCCATCTGTCTATGTATCTATATCTATATCTATATCTGTATCTGTATCTATCTACATCTACAGCTACACCTATATTTATATCTATATCTATATAAAACAAGGTGTGAATAGAAAGGGCAGGTTCCTGGAGATCCTTATTGAAATGATCTGCTTTTGAACATTTGTGTTTTTCTCCTCTTTGTTGCTGTCATCCAAGATTTCTGTGCCTTATGATTGTTTCTTTTTGGTGGTGGTGTTCTATTTCTGTAGTTGGTAACCTAATGTTTCCAGGCGTTGTTCAAGGACTTATTCCGTCCTGGTCTCTGCACCCCCGTTCCGTCATCAGATCTTTAAAACAAGCTTGCTTCCCTTCCAAAGGCTACTGCATTTGTACATCCAGCTCTGCCACAAGCATCGCACTGCCACAGTAACACTTCCGGTGCCCATTTGGAAATAGGTTGATTATTTTGAACATGAAAGGTGCATCTTGGGAAAAAAATGTATCACATGGAAAAATGAGTTAACATCATTAAATTTACCTTCACCAGCTGGAGACATGCTATATTCATGAGTTCCTCAGAGACAACCCTCATAGAAGAATTCCCTATTAAAGAAAACCTGCAGTTACTAGGTGGAGTCATAGTTCAGCTTAAAAGTATTTATATCTGAATGGAAAACACCTTCTGAAGGAAAAATTTAGAGCTTGAAGCTTTTGTTTCCTGGGAAGGGTGCTTGGAATTGCCAACTAGCTTGCTGCAGCCCTCTCTTTCCAGGGCTCCTAAAGTCTCTCTGATGTTCTTAACAGGACAGGACATCTGCCAGACGCTCAATTCAGTCCCATTTGACATTTATTGGGCACCCACTCAGTGCAAGGCATTGTGACTTTCTACAAAGACAAATAAGACAATATCCTTAGTTGAGTAAGAAAAATAGATATCTAAGTGAATAAGGGGGAAAAGCTAGGTTTGGCGTTTTCTGGTGATTGATTAAGGCTTGCAAAACGAGAACTGATACTATTACTAAGTGTAGCATAGGTGCCACTTGATTTTCAGATGACATGCCCATGAGATGAGAGAAATAGGTGTGTCCTGACATACAAGCTTCTTCACTTCAGAGCACCAGGGGAAACAGTGACTGACAAGAGTGTATTCCTCAGGTACAGGGACCTCCTTCTTCTCCATGTTGAGTACAATCTTCCAGGTTCTAGATACAAGCAAGATGAAGTGTGAATCATCCTATTAGCAACAATATTTAACCATACCAACCATACTATATGCTAATGGTGGATTTCCTAGACTACTGGGGATCCGAATCACCACATGGGACATTGTGTTTTTAATATAAAAATATTCCAAAGCCATCAGCTGAACTATAAAATTAATGTTTTAATGCAACACATTCCTCTGTGGGGTACTACCCATGTAGGGCTTTGATTGCAGTGGGTTCTCAAGTCTGAAATGAATGGTTGAGAGTAAACTCTCCCCACAGTCACATGTAACTGAGTCTGAGCTGGAGGTAGATTTCTCTTGCCAACTTCTAAGTGACATTAAGATGTAGAAACCAACAAAAAGCTCAGGCCCACTGAGCCAAGGTCAAAAAAGAAGAAAATCTTAAAGTAATTAAATATTTTTACTCTCTTCCTCCTGATTCTAGGCTGGGGGATTAAGGGGTTAATGTAGGTGCATTTCTCTGTATTCACAAATGTGTATATAAGGAGAGAGTGAGACTAAAGAAGGCACAGAAGCATTCCAATATTGGCACAGGGTCCAGCCAAATTTTGCCTTACAAATAGTATTTCTGTGGCCTCAAAAATAATTTACAGATTAAAACTAGCATTTAAACAAACAGCATATGTTAATTTCTAGATCACTTGGGAAGATGGCACCAATTTTAGATAAGTGTGAAAGAATACAATTGGTAATTATATTTTTTCATGTTTGTAGTCCAATTTCAAAGACTACATCATTAAAAACAAAATAAAAATCCTTTCTGGGATATTATATTTCCTGCTTCTATTTTTCTTGCTCATAGTTTTTTAACACAAAGTTGTACTATTTGTGGGGGTAAAAACAAAACATCTATCCAGGCATTTCACACTTTCAGTTAACATGTGCATGGTTGTCACCTGTGTAGGGCTGCATTTCACATCCAGATTTGGCCAAGGATAGCTTATGGGCAGTCATAGCTGCTGATGGATGGCTGCTCCAGAGTGTAGCCTGATTGTGGTTTCACACATGCCACCTCCTGAGGGGGAGAAGGGCTATTTAGTGAAATGAAATACTACTCTGTCACAGCTTCCTTACTCACAATTCAATCACGGAAAATTCTTCCCCCGTGCTGTCATTGAAATCATTACATCCAGAATTAAACATGGTGTAATAGAGCAAGCAACAATACCCTGCGGTACTATTGACATGTCAGGTCTCACATTCATAATCAGCTTTTCCATACAGTGAATATGAAAAGGCCTGCCAATCTGGGTTCTTTTTTTTCCCTTTGGAATGAATGTAATCACTGCCTGTTCCTGATTTGCTTCCATATGCTGGTCTGGCACCACATGGCCGGACCATACATGTTCTCTCTTCAGTCACTGACACCACTTTAGAAACCTTCCCAACTCAAATCCATCTTAGCCCTGAGACCTTCTTTGCAGGCTCCTCTCAGCCAAGTTTTCTTTCTCATTACCAGTTACTGAGCCCCTGGACTCATACTTCTTTCTGTCTTACACACCTACTACCACCACAGTACATCCCTGCCCTGCCTTCTCGCCTCATAGCCCTTCAGATTTTCTCACTTCATTCTTCTCTTGGCTTCCTTTATCTCTGTAATCCTCCAGCATCCTCCTCCTTGTCTCCACGGAGACAGCATGATGCAGAGGACAGAGAATGGCCGTCACAGTGCAGACGCCTTGGTCCACGTCCTGTCTCTGCCTCTGCCTAGTTACTTGATGTCCTGCATGTGACAACCTCATGGAGCCTCAGTTTCCCATCTGTGAAAATTCCCTCATAGGGTTTGTTGTAAGGAGCCCAGGAAACAAATCTTTATTCCTGTCACTTTATTCCCATGTCTATCTATGTGAACTACCTTCACAGCTCTAAACTTTTACAGTAACAAAATTGAACATTTTAGCAATGTATAATGAAATCAATAAGAACTTACAACCAATTTCCTATGTCTTCAACATGCTCTGAGACTGTGAGGATTTAGCTAGAAGACATTAAGGAAACTAGATGTTGACCTAATAGTAGTTCAGTTGTTTGTTATTAGCTAAATAACAAATGTTTCTTTGGAAGGAAAAACTGGGTGATGATATTTTCTTCTTAGGCTCAAGTCTTAGACTGTGTGTCTATAATAAATCACCACTTAAATAAATAAAATGTAAAACTCTCTAAGGCAGAAGTTGTGAAGTTTTATTGTAAGGGCCGGATACTAAACATTTTAGGCATTGCAGACCATATGGTCTCTGTCACAGCTTCTCAGCTCTGCTGCTGTAACACAGTAAGACACAAATGAGTGAGCTGGACTGTGGACCAGTAAATCTTTATTTACACAAATAAGTGGCAAACTGCATTTGATCCATGGACTCTAGTTCGCCGACTACTGCTCTAAGGAATGAACGGAGATTATGGTGACCATAAATGATTCAAAAAATCAGAAATTATGAGTGGAGTTTAGATTTCAGGTGATTCTTCAATGATAATTCTGGAATTATTAAGACTTTTCAGTTAATAATAAACATCATCACTTTTGTGTGTGTGTGCATGTGTGTGTGTGGCAGGGTGACCTATAGAAGTCCTCTGACAGAAAACAGTCAGCTCAAGATTTGGGAATCTGGAATGAAATGGCCTTTGAAAGTAGATTTGGGTTCTATAGATTTGTTGGGCTTCCTACTGCTGGAGCAGAGAAAGGACCACCTGGAGGAATCAAAAAGCCAGAGAAAATGGGGAAATAACAATAATAATAACTGTGATTTATTGAACTGCCTTCCTCATCATAGACTATGACCACAATTACCCACATTTTATAGAATAATTCAAAGGTTCAATTGAAAGAGGCTAAGACTTTGCCCACATTCACATGGTAAGTATCAGAGGCTGCTTTCCCTTTGGCCATAATAGTTCCCTCAACAAAAGTGACTGGCTTTCCCTGGGACAACCACCTTTCTTCAGATTTAGAACCTGAGGGGATAAAATTGCCTCTTCTTCCTCCTATCTTTACTTTCCAGTAACTGTTGAAAACACAAACAATAAATATCTCCTGAGTCAGCCCATATTCTGTGCCAGGCATAAAGCTTTCATTATATTATAAAATCTATTTTCTTCCTATTTCCAGAACTAAACTGAAAAAAGACAAGGAAATGGGAGCTCAGCAATTAAGAAATGTGCCCAAAGTTGCGCCAATAGTTAATTGTGGAGTCAGAAGTTGAATATAGTTCTCACCAACTCCAAAGCATCTTCTATACATACAGCTGCTGTGGAGCTTAGGGGTTAAACTTGCAGGTTCTCTCTCAAGCCAGACTGACTAGGTTCAGATCTCAATTCCACTATTTACTAGTTTCATCACCTTGAACAAATTGCTTAATGACCAAGCCTGTCTGAATTTCCTAATTTCTCAAATTAGGATGATGGTAATGATTTCTCTCCCACAGTTTGTTGTAAGAAATAAAGCAGTAAATAAATAGCACAGGCATTGACTTTTCTCATGAACTATAAGCTCCATGAGCGCAGGAGTCTGTCTCGCGCACTGTTGTATTCCTAGCACTTAGAATAATGCTTAGCACATAGCAGGCAATATTGTTGTATGAACAAAAAATGCTCAAACAAACTAGAGTGTTTAAATTAGGTCTTGAGTGGGTTCAAAGCCAGCATGAATAAACATGGTTTTCTTTTTTCTTCACTTTTGTTTTGTGTAACATGAATTTGATAGGTCAAATGTAATATGAGTCTTTGAAATTATAATTTGAAGTGTAATAATGGACACTAGTAATTGTCTTAGTTATTCCAATGCTCTCCATAAAAGTGGATGTTAGTACAAAGGTGTTGCTCAGGCTCATAGCACATAGCATCAGACACATTCCCCTAGTTCTTTGCTATTCCTGAAGGAACATCCTTATGAAATTCATTTTAAAATTCCTTTCATTCTTTTTTTTAATCTGAGTCTGTCATTATTGCATAGATTTATTTCTGAAAGTTTATTTTTATTAAACTTGTGTCATATTTAATACTGTGTATTTTAAATTCAAGCCAGTATTTAGTGGCAACACCTGTCAGGAGCTACTGTAATAAATGAATTTAGCTGGCGAGATTGCCTTTGATGTCTACACTTCAACAGTGATGGGGGTTCCAGAGAGCAATGATGCCTCCAGAGAAAAGGAAAACCTCAACCCCCAGTTTTAATGTGTGCAAGAGGAGTATACACGGGAAATACGGGGAAAGAGGTGCCTTTAGAGCAAACAGCTTTTGCAAGTGGAATTTCATGCAGACTTCTTGGAGGCTGAGTCCCACGTAGACCGAGAAAACCACCTCGACACTGCCCACCTTGGCAGAAAACCATTTTTAAAGCTTATTGATTTCTGATGATATTCATTCTGAGTGGTGGTTAACTGATACCCCTAACACAGAGCAAAATATTGGGGTTCTAATCTTTCTTGTACTGTGTTAATTATTATTTTCATTAAGGTTAGGCATCTCACAAGATTACACAGCAGTAACTTACGCAACCACCTCCTCAGAATGCTGTGTCTCCAACAATATACGTATTGAAGAATAAAGACCTCAGTAGTTAGAGATTCCAAATAAAGCAGCATTTTTGTTTGTTTTCATGTAAAACTCTGCTTGTTTCATATAAAACAATTGAAGTGAATGGATGTTTTGCTCTTGAAGTTTCTTCTGCTTACAATCAAAATAATTTGCAGACTAGGTTTGAAATGCAGCTTTCTTCATTTGAAGAATCAACCATCTACTATATTTTGGAAAAGTTTGTAAATGAAAAGATTTGCTCCAGTTTAAAGTATTGAGGCATTTGATAATCCTGTAAATTAAACTGTAATTTAAAGAGTTATAAAATGCTGTGAGTTTGACTTTTTACATACAGTGAAGACTTTGATTTTTCAGGAACCCATTGGTAAAATGTAGTTTAGAAATTAACACGTGAAATAAGAATTTGGTCCAAAATGGCAATAATAAAGAAAAACAAAATTTACCTGAGATAGCTTATACATAAAGTATGATTAGCCTGGAAACATGGTAAAATACCCTGATGTTTAATCTTCTTTTGAAATAACGGCTGAAAATTTGTTATGCATGAAAATTATGTGCACAGCATGTCGTAATATTTTATGTCATCCTTAGGTAACATTATTACCCTCATTTATTGATGAAGAAAGAAAGGAAACAGGGATTTGTAAAGGTTAAGTAATTTGCCAGAGGTGTTGAGGCTAAGGAAGTGGCAGAGCCACTAGATAATTGCCACTAGATAATCAAACCTAGATAATTGCCTCTGAAGCCTGAATTCTTGCCCATGACATATGACTAAATCGAGATTGGCAATAAACACATGTTTTGGTTGAATATGGAAATGGTTACATAAACCAACCTATAAATATAAACTTTATACAACAAATAATAAAGTTATATTCAAAATAAACAAAAAACATTTGCCTTTTGCCCTTAAAAAAGCAATTCTACTCTTTAGAGGGCAGAATTTCAGGGAAGGACAACTTCACAGTACCCTATAAGTTCCGTGTCTGTTTCAGCAGTCCAGATTAGTATTTGTACATCTTATTTGAATTCATTGGCTAACCAACCAATAAAAATCCCTATAAGTACTGATTTATTTTTTATCTAGACATGACAAATCAGAGCCTTAAAGAAATTAAGAAAATGGCCTACCATCATGTAGCTAGTTGGTAACAGAAATGAAATTCAGCCTACGTCTTATGATGTGAAGTCTAACAAATTATTTTCCACCTTCAGCTATAAGATGGCAGAGTGAAAACAAAACTGGTTTGTGAAATCTACTCAACATTGTACTTCTTTCTTCTCATAGGTCGCTATCCTCAGGAAAATAAGGGAACCTACATCCCAGTTCCTATCGTTTCTGAGCTGCAAAGTGGCAAGTGGGGGGCCAAGATCATCATGAGAGGGGACAGGTTCGTGCGGCTGTCCATCCAGTCTTCTCCCGAGTGCATCGTGGGGAAATTCCGCATGTACGTGGCAGTCTGGACCCCCTATGGAATACTCCGCACCCGCCGAAACCCGGAAACGGACACGTACATCCTCTTCAATCCATGGTGTGAAGGTAAAGGGCAGGCATTTATTTTACTCATAAAAAAAATATTTCATATGTGTACAATGCATCTTTTTTTGGAGGAATAACAAAATTATTCTAGAAACGTGTTCCTTTTCTACATACAGTTTTCCATGATTAAAAGACAGAAAAAGATGCAAATTTTATCCTCAATATATACGAGGACAAAACCTGTATACATAAAGTTGATGTTGCTATACATTATTCCAGGCAATTGAAGATTGCCTGAAGTTGTACCGTTAGCTCATTGTGGAGCTGTATGTTAGTTAATAGCATCATCTCTGCATTTGCTATTGCTCTGTGAACAAAATGGACTCATTAAACTTGACTTTCAAAACTATTAAGATCCATAATCTGGCTTCCGAAAAACACAATAACGTTGATCCTGTCCATAGTGGAGCTAATTTCTCTATCTCCCTAATTCAAGAACAGAAAGCCCTAATGTCTAAAGGCTTCTACATATTTGTTTATATGCATAATGGATGCAAATTTCATAAGCCATAACTGGATGTGCAAACACGTCGCTTTATTTAAATATAATACAGCTTAATCTTTACTGCTATTTGGAGTCTTCTTTCTGTCTGCTGCAGCTTAATCTAGTTATATTTAAATAAACTCAGTCAAATCCAGGAATTTCTCTATCAATTCAATTTAAAAACTCAGTCACACACAATATTTTCTCCCCATCCCTATCTCTACCCTTCTATATCTGCCTCCTGCTTCCATACTTGGTATCAGGCTGATTTTAAGTTCCAGAGGCAGATGTAAATATTGCAGTAGCATTGGTGGGAGGGGCTCATTTTTAGCCCTTAAGAAATACGGAGGGGTGTGGCAGATGAGGATAAACAGGATCAAATATATGGTGATGGAAGGAGAACTCACTATATCCCGCAATGTGACATATAGATGATGTATTACAGAATTGTACACTTGAAACCTATGTAACTTTACTAACCATTGTCACCCCAATAACCTTTAATTTAAAATAAGAAATGAGTAGTAAAACATATAAAAGCTTACATGACACAGACTTCTCACATCATTTTACACCTTGTGCATTGCTCTCTAAAATCTTCCTAAATGGATCTATGTTATCGCTAATTTTGAATGATCTTTGTTTGTGAGTTGCTTTTGAATCAGGATCTATCTGGACTTACACATAGATAATAAGTGAACAATGTTTTCTACTCATATATAACATAAACCTGGACCCCACTGACCTTTTCTTTGAATTATCTATTCCAAGTGTTGGCAGATGGCACCAAGTTAATTCTATACTTCCCACCAATCACCCCTATTATCTTGTTCCCAATAATCTTATCTATGTGACAAATGTTCAAGGTTGATGGTAACAGGAGTGTTAACTGGACCATGTGCAGTTCAAAGGTCCACTTCTGTTTATAGTAATCTTGTCAACCAGATAGAAGGCATTCTGCAACTGAGTGAATGGGATGCTATTTACAGAAATGGAAAAGACTGAGGGGAGTAAAGGTATAGAGACAGACTAAGATTTTGAAATGTTAAGTTGGAGATAACTTTAGATAGCAAACAAATGAAAGTAGTTTTCCTGATATGTGACTCTGGAGATGAGTATCTGAAATGTAAATTTAAGAGTTATCTGTACCTAGGGAGAAAATAGATCAAGAAGATACAGTATCAGGTCCTAAACAACACCAGCATTTAAGAATCTGATGCAGAAGGAATCAGCAAAGGAGTCTGAAATGGAGGAGTACATAGGAAGTGGTTTATTGTAAGAAAATTGAATTTTAAAAATCCATACTTATAAAATAAATAAACCAGGAGTTTGTTATTGATTTTCCTTTTGTATTACAAAAGGAAAATCATATATCTAGTGTCCTATGATATTTAAAGAATGATATGATTTACACAAGCTGTGGTTTGTTTGCCCTTTTCTGGATTACATCATCTGTGTAAAATGAAGTACATGTCTACATGCATTTCAACTTATATGACCACGCTTGTAGAAGTGTAAAGGGTTAGTCATGTTGCCTGACATAGTCATTTTACAGGAGAACCATTTCAGAGGTGGGTAGTCTAATAACTTTCGACTACTGATCACTTCCTTGTCTTCAGTTGTATCAATGGTGAGCAGCTTCCAGGTACCTCTGTTCAGAAAGAGTTGCCTACATGTATAGACGGCATGGCCCCAGCACTGGATACTGCATTGCAGAAAAGGAGCAGAGGGGCCTCCCCTAGGTATCACTGTTTGGAGGAAGCTGAGAATAAAACCAAAGAGATCAGTATAAAAGCTGTGGTGCAGGACAAAGATGGTGGACTGGACTGTGATGGTGGCCATGGAGGTGAGGAGGAAGGGATGGATTAGAGATCCACTTAGGATTTAGAACAGAAATTGCAGAGGGATTGAACATGGCAAGTAAAGAAGAGGTTGGAGTCAAAAGCATCGCTGGGTGTCTGATTTGACCAGTTGTACCAGTACCATTCGTTTTCAGAGCTAGGAAGACTAGGAAGTGGAGAGGGAGATCTAGTGGTGAAACTTAGCGTTACATCTAGAAATCTTAGTTTGGTGATATCTGTGAGACATTCAGGTGAAAACGTCAAGTAGGTTCTTTTTCTTTTTCTTTTTTTTTTTACTAGTTTCAGGTGTATAAAGCAATGTAATAATTAGAGATTTACATCCCTCACAAAGTGATAAAACCCCCTCCAATCTATTACCCCTCTGACATTGTATATAGCTGTTACACTTCCATTGACTCTAATAAAACCGAATGTTGCTATAATTATATATGTATACATAATATATACATATTATATATACAATAATATATATACAATATACATATATATATGGTCACAGGCTATGGAGTACAGTCAAGTAGATTCTTGAATAAGTGAATCTAGAGATCAAAGGAGATGCCTGAGCTAAAAATGCAAATGCAGGCACTACCAGGAGCTAGTGGGGATGTTTAAAGAAGAAGAAAAATGGACTTAGTATCATCAACAGTTAGAGTCATGCAAAGGAGAAAAGTCTAGACCGAGAAGTAGTAGCCAGCAGAGTGAAAGGAAATCAGAAGAAGATGGTGTCACAGAGCCAGACATATCAGTTCATTCAAGAAGGCATCAGTTAGCGCTTTGGAATGCTGCTGGTAAATTGAATAGGATAAGGAAATACAGTAGCATACATTGTGGAAATGCAGAAGTAATTGGGGAACTTAAAATGATTGTTTTACTAAAGACAGAAGCCAGAAAGACCTGCATGCGCTCCCTTGTAATGGGAGGTGATAGCAGGTATTGCCATTCTCATCAGGAAGACTTCCTGAAACTGAGTGGTGATATGAAGATCAAAGGAGACTTTTTTTAAAGACAGGAGAGAGTGGGCATAATCTAATGGTGCTAGAGACAAACCAGGAAAAAGAGAGCTCGCTACTCTAGGAGAGGGTAGTGTTCACATCCTTGGCTTCACATTGGAATCACGAGGAGCTTTAAAAACTACTGATGTCTCAATCACCCCACCCACACATTCTGAGGTAATTTGTCTGGAGCTTTAGGGTTCTTAAAAAGCTCCGCAGGTGATTCTTGGAGCCAAAGTTTAGGAGCACTGACTTCCGAAGGGCAATTCTAAGTGGGTGGGATCCAAGGAACAGATGAAAGGCTTTGTAGATGGGGCTGTACATCCTCCATTGGGACAAGAGCAACGTAGGAAAGAGATGGGCGAAAGCACAGGTTTTCCAGATTCCACTGAATCAAGGAGGATGAGGTTGTTGCCATTTTATGATTCTCTTTTACTCAGTGAAGTGTAAAGCAAAGAAATCTGTGGAGAACAGGAAGCAAGGAGAGAATATTGGAGGCTTAATGGAGAAGACGTAAGAGTTTGAAGTGGGAAGTGGGCTTTTTACAGAAACATGGTAGGTGGGTCCTCCCTTCTCCCCAGAACACAATCCCCCCTAATTCCTGGCCTGTGAAAGTCCAAGCATTTCTGCAATTTCCTTGGGGATTTCTGTCCTTATGGCCCCTTCTGCCTCTAGGAATCTTATTTCGCCCAGTGCTGACACCAATGCTGCCTCAAACAACAAAAACAGTCCCACAAAACATAGGTGAATGTCCAGACATTAACTGCAATGTGGTATGGAAAGTGAGGGGAGGAAAGATTTACCCTGGCTGTCAAACTTGGAGCACGTCAGAATCACCTGGAAGGTTTGCTACAGCGGATTTCTGTGTGGCACCCTCAGGGTGAGTAGGTCTGGGGTAAGGTTTGAGAATTTGCATTTCTAACCAGTCCCCAGGAAATGCTGATGCTGCTGGTCGGAGATACACTTAGAGAACTACTGGTTTATGTAAGAATCACAAATCAACAATTACAAAACATAGAAGGGTATATTTACTATTAAAATTTCATCGACTCCTCCCTAAACCTAATCCCAGTCTCTCCCCACCTTACTGCCCCCTCTCTCTCTCTTTCTGTTCTTCCTTGTTCTCCAAACTTCTCGGCCATCCTCTCTTAGGAGCAAATTCTCTTTCTTCTCTCATGCAGAGCAATTCAGCAGACTTTTCTATTTTTTGTAATTAAATTTATTGAAGTGACAATGGTTAGTAAAATTACATAGGTTTTAAGTGTACAATTCTGTAATACATCATCTATATATCACACTGTGTGCTCACCAACCAGAGTCAGTTCTCCTTCCATCACCATATATTTGACCCCCTCTTTTACCACCCCTTTTCCTCCCTTACCTTCTGGTAACCACTAAACTGTGGCTTGTGTCTGTGAGTTTTCATTTGTTTGTTTGTCTTGTTGCTTTCAATTTTAAATCCCACATGAGTTTAAATCCCATATATGGTTCTTGACTTTCTCTGTCTGACTTATTTCTCTTAGCATGATAATCTCAAGTTCCATCCATGTTGTCACAAATGGCAGAATTTCATCTTTTCTTATGGCCGAGTAGTATTCCATTGTGTATATATACCACATCTTCTTTTTCCATTCATCTATCAAAGGAAACTTTGGTTATTGCTACGTCTTGACCATCGTGAATAATGCTGCAATGAACACATAGGGGTACATATATCTTTACAGATAAATGTTTTCAGATTTTTGGGATAGATATCCAGGAGAAGGATTGCTGGTTCATATGGTAATTCTATTCTTAATTTTTTGAGGAACCTCCACACTCCCTTCCATAATGGCTGTACCAATTTACATTCCCACCAACAGTGTGTGAGGGTTCCGTTTTCTCCACAGCCTCTCCAACACTTGTTACTATTTGTCTTGTTGATGATAGCCATTCTAACAGGTGTGAGGTGGTATCTAATTGTGGTTTTGATTTTCATTTCCCTAATTGATAGTGAAGTTGAGCATTTTTTCATGTTTCTGCTGGCCATTTGTATATCTTATTGGGAGAAGTTTCAGTTCATGTCCTCTGCCCATTCTTTAATTGGATTTTTTGTGTTATTTTGTTGTTGAGTTGTGTGAGTTCTTTATATATTTTGGTTGTTTAGGCTACTCCAACAATCAGGTTTTAGGGGACCCTACACTATTTGAAAACCAGTCCTTCCAGAAAAATTGTGGTGCCAGCTTTTAAGATAAAAACTTTTTACATTCTTATATCAGTACTCACTGATACCTCCCAGAGAATATTTATGAAATGGGAGAAAGAGGTCATCTCCTCATTTCACTCATTGTGTGATTTTCCCAGTCTAGAAGCTAAGGCATAAACCAAAAGGGGAATCTGTATCATGAACCCCACACACAGTCAAATACACTGTAGCCTGGAAATCACCATGTTTTGTGCTGCATTTGCTAATTGATAATAAGGGACTCTTAGAGATGCAGTCTGACAATTGGAAAGGAGGTAAAAGGAGAGGGATTTGGCCATCGCCCGAGTGGGAAAGATAACAGAAGAGGAAATCAGAAATTGTTAGAGAGTAAGGTGAGCCAGATGCTGAAAACAGCACACTCAATGTGGAAGTGACGTCCAAGGTGGCTTACGACACTGGGCAATTATACGGGCATGTACAGTAATTAATGATAAAAAAAATTGCTTTGCTGTCTTCCTGGAGACCATTCAGCTTGCTTTGTATTCATAGGCAATCTATCCTCCTTAATCACTAAATCATTAGCAGGGATCAATAGCAATACCACGCTAGTGAGGACATGGGTGGATGCAGGGAGAATTATTGGCTAGTGTTTTCAATTTAATAGCACTAACAAGGCTTCAGATCCATTCCATGAGGCAGCCCTTCTCCAGGGGGTTGGACAGAGAACTGTACCCACAAGGGCAGCAGGAGTGAATTAGTTATTATGAATTTATCTTGTTTTTCTGACTACTCAGAAACTTTGGATTATTGAATGTATTTCATTATTTAAATTCAGAATGTTCCAGATTGGTAGTGTAGCCTTAGTGCCAGACAGTATGTCCGGAAAGATTTAGATGTCCCATACCTGTGTTTGGTACTCTGTCCGGGCAGTGTTTGATTGATTAAGTATCATTCATTTTCATGGAATCTTTCTTCTCTTGATGACTTGTTTCCCCCACCTTCCCCATCACTGATTTCCCTTACCTACTCAGCCTTGTATCCCAGCACCTAGCCCAGTGCCTGGTACATACTTAATGTTTAACGAATATTTGCCACATTGATTTAATAATTCCAAGTAAATATTTTAATGTTCACTGCATCTATGAAGTTGTGGGTTTTTTTTATTTATTGGGGTGACAATGGTTAGTAAAATTACATATGTTTCAAGTGTACAACTATATAATACATCATCTATATATCACATTGTGTGCTCACCACCCAGAGTCAGTTCTCCCTCCATCAGCATATATTTGAAGTTTTAATAAAGCTTATGTGAAAATTTTAAGGCCTTATTTATTCTAACCTTCTAGTTAATAAAATAGCATATGTCATTCTGCCCAGAGGCTCATTCATCCTTTTTATATCAAGTGAATATCATTCATATAAAAAACTAGGAAACAAGCTGGGGCTAAAATTTGGATATCCTGATTCAGTAAGTATAAGCTGTTTTATTTTTAAAACCAGAACCACTGGCATCTTGTCTTGTGTATATGAGAAACAAGAAGTAGGTGCCAACCAGGAAGCTTCTATGATGTTATAATCAACACTGCAACGTCCTACCATTAAAAATAAATACAAATAAAACAGGTTGATAACTATAAGATCAAATGAAAATTTTCTTTGACAAAAAACCCACAAAACCATGTAAGCATGCCAACAAGGACACAGGCTCCCTTTGAGGATAAGTGCTAAGTAAAGAATCTCTGACATTTTTCTGTGTAGAATTGCTTCATTCATAATAGTCTATCTTCTGAAAATATTTAAGTACCCTTAAAAATCCTGAATCAGCAAAACTGCCAAGTAGCACAAATCAAATACACTTCCCAAGCTGAGCTGAGCTGTAATATAATACAGCATGTTTGCAAGGAATGACATAGGCCCAAAGGTTGAGGAACCACTTGCCTGCATTTCGTGGATTCGTTCCATTCCAGAGTTAATAGGTACAAAGGCAGGCCGCAAGAGCAGCTATATTTAGCTGTTTTAAGAAGATAGTGGCTTTGAAACCTTCCAGAAAAAAAAGAAAAAAGCACAGACTCCAGAAATGCTGTTTCTTATTATGCTCCAGTGTTTCTCAACTCCCAGGGACAGGAAGTTCTTCCTAACATGCCTCCAGTACACACAGCCTGCTGGAGTTCACCACCTCTTCTGATTTACTTTGAGATGGAAAACATATCATGATGACACCAATCTGGAAACCCGTTTGCTCTGCAGATGAAGCCACTCCCTCAAAGAGTGATTGCACTCGTCCAGCATAAGTCTTCCGTCTTTCTTTAGTGATGTTCAGCTTTTATATAAAGGGGAGGCTAGTAGAAGTTATTCCTAAGCCCCCCACTTGGAATTCCTCCCTTCACTGAAAAGGTGATACATTTTGACTTTTTTGAAGGGACCAAACTATTATTCTTTCTAAAGGATTTGATACAAAACCAAACTCTGATTTAAGTCGGTATGCACTCTCTTCAGAAATACCTTGTATAGTAGCATTACTGGTCACTATGGTTTTCTTCCAGCCCTGAATTCACTTTGCTGGTTGACTTCAATGACTTTGGAAATGGGACTTGCTTTAACTGTAAAATAGCATGTAAATAAGCAAAAGGAATTTTTCAGCCCCAGTAGTGATGAATAGCCCTCCTTTTACCAAAGAGGTTATACAGATACTAGAATTAACAGGCTCATCATTCCTTTTTATGTGTTTGTTATAAACTCTTCTTTTTCTGGGTGGGGAGGCAAGTGGTAATTTCCAAGGTTACCTGAAATCAGCCCTATAACTGAGTCACAAAATTTCTCAGTCCACAATTTTCTTTTTTTTAACCACCCCACTATTCCTACCAGAGGAACAGTAAAATCAATGAGATCATTCTTGTTTACTACTTGTCCTGGGTGAGCCACCTTGGAAGGGTGGTGATTTACAAGGCACATTAAACGTCAGTTCTGGTGGCAGAGCGGGTGGATGCGTCATGCCACAATCACCAAAGATGCCCTGTGGAATCTGTTTTCCTCTTTGGTTTTATGCTGGTGACTATTTGTCAGAGGTCACTTAGGATCAGAAAGTTGTCCGTAGGTCCATGGTGCTGCCAATCAAACTCCGTGGGCTAGCTATACCTAGCTTTTATCAACTCTCATGTATTTGAGAAGTGTGGGTCCCAATCACCACACTTACACATGCACACACGCACACACACACATCAGAATATATTTAAGTTTTAATAAAGCTTATGTGAAAACTTTAAGGCTTTATTTATTCCAACCTTTCAAATTGGTAGGTTTCTAGAACACTTCTAACAGTTCAAATTGTTGGATTTCTAGAACAGTTATTGGTCAGTTTGTTCTTACTAGTAGTATCCTCCATTTTATTAAATAGAGAATAATGTGCGTCCTGGATTAGTTAAACCCCACTACGCCTCTAATACTAACCAAAGAATCAAAACAACACCAGAAAGCCATCGACAAAAATCTCCAGAGACAAATTATTAAAATTTCCTTTTTTTTTTTTTTGTTAACCTATCAAACATAGCAAGTTTTTTGGAGTTTCTATGGTGATTAATTTTTTTTTTAAATCCAAGCTTGAAACAAAGTGACAGATCCGAATAAAAGCAGAAAATAAAGCTCTGCTTTCCACATCTGAATGTTCTTTTAAAATCATAAATAAATTTAAAATTAAAATCAAGGCTTCCCATTTGACTTCCTTGCCATGTGGAGGATTCATAATTATATCCGCCCATTTTCAGGGAAGATTTACTTCAGCTGTTGGAAGGAGAAGGGTTGCCTCAGTCTGAGCTACAGAACTCCTCCCTATTCATAGTGGGCCACCTAAATTTATAACTTCCCATCAACAATAACTGAAAACCGAAAAGTAAATCATTCCTTTTCTTGGATTTCTCTCACACTCTCCAAGCTCCAGGCATCTATCCCCATCTCTCATTCTTGCAGAAGGCATTTATGCTGCCACGTTCCCAGGCACTCTGAGCTGGGAGCTGGAAACTAAGTGACCTGATCCCCTGGACTCGAGAGTCACAGTCCACTTGGGAGACAGCTTAGTATTCAAATCCTGCCTTCACCTCTTACTAGCACTATGGCCTCAGGAAAGTTACTTTACTTCTCTCTTCCTCAGTTTTCTCATCTATAAAATGGGGATTTTATGACTTCCGCTGAGGGATGTCATGAGTTTTAGTGAGTTCATTTGTTTTTGTACTGCACTTAGAAAGTTCCTGACACATAGTAAATACTAAACATATGCTTGTTCAATTAGCAATTAAATCACAGAACATTCTCCTTCTAGTGGGATAGATGTTACCACAGCATCCATAGGACACTACAGGAAGAAGGCTTAATCCAGACTGTGCTGGTAAGAAAAAGGTACAGGGAGACTTAAAAAAGGAAGTTATTATCATATGATGACATTTAATAATGACATTGATAATTAAAAAAATACAACCATATTGTAATTGAAGAAAAATTAATACATTAAAGTTGAATTTGGTAGCCTCTTATTAAACTGTTAGTTTCACTGAAATGCAACCACATTTTAAAAAATACCTTTTTTTCTGGTGATGAAAGTCTTATTATAGAAGTAAAAATAATGAAAACATAAAAAGAACTCAGACCTACAAATCAGAAACACTGTTAACATTTTGGTGTATTTCCATTCATTTAATATAACTTTAATGTTTGACAATTAATTGAATTAATGTTGACAATTAATTGAATATGTTGTCCTTTTTAAATATATACACATGTACTCATATATATGGTGAAAAGTATATTTTCCCTTTTTACCCTCCAATCCTAGAGAATCTCCAGAGAAAACCAACTTTAACTGTGTATATCATTCTGGATATTTTGCTATAATTTTACATATCAATGTCCATATATACACCTATAGAGTTTGGATTTTTTTAACAACAAATGGGATTGTATTATGCATGTTACTCTATACCTTATTTTCTTGTACAACATGTCTTGGAGAGTTTTCTATATCAGTACATAATATTCTTTTTAATGACTGTTCGATATGGTCTATCATAATTGATATGGTCTTTTTATTTACAAATAGTTAGATTGCTTCTTATTTTCACTATAGCATGCCAGGCTATATTACATGTTTCACATACATTTTGTACAAATATATTTCTGTAGAATTGATACCTGGAAATACCATTGTTTTGTCAAAATGAACTCACATTTTAGATTTGCATAGATATTGCCAAATTACCCTTTAAAAGGGCTACAGTTTTATAATACAGCCACAGTACATGAGAGGATCTATTCATACCCTCATAGGCAAATGTAACACCATTTGTTTTAAAACTTGCCAATATGGTAGCCAAAATATAGGATTTCATGGTTATTTTAGTTTATATGTCTGTAATTATTAGTAAAGTTGAGCATCTTTTTATATATTTATTGAATGTTGAATTTCTCTACTTGTGCATTTCTGGGACAATATAAGTTAAGCATTGGCAGGAAGAGACACATGTATCTCTTAAATCTATCAATAAATTTTGTATATAGTGAAAGAGGTCTTACTGAAACTTTTCCCCACATGGATAGACAGTTGTCAAAACATAATTTATTGATCAGATCATTACCTGTCATTACCTATTGTTTTTCAATGCCACCTATATCATGTACTAAGACTTACTATACATCTAGCCCTAGCCATGCATTTATCTTTTACTGTGCCAAAATCAGTTTTAATTACAGCTTTGTTTTTGTTAGCTATAATCACAGTCATGTTCCATCAGAAAAAAACAAAAAATCCTACTGGCATACTACAATCAGCATTTAATCTCATGAATTTGGGGCTTGCCTGGGGTTGGGCTAATGTGGGCTGAGCTTGACTGGCCAGCTATGCTTCAGGTGGGAGTACCCGGAGAGGCTCTCCCCCTCACTGCATGGTTGTGGAGGTGCTCTGCTCCAGGTGTCACTAATCCTCCTGTGACTAGTGGGCTTTACTGGGGTATGTTTTTCTCATGGTGCTGGCACATGCTTAACTGTGCAAGCACATTTCAAAACCCTGCTTGCATCACTTCTACTAACACCCCTTTAACCAAAGCAAGCCCAAAGTCAAGAGGGGGATATTCTACCTTTAGAGAGAAGGATGTCCAGTTACATGGCAAAGGGCATGGATACAGGAATGGGTAAATTGGGGTCAAAAGTTCAATTTACCATGGGGCAAGTCCCTCATTTTTTTTCTTCTTTTTCAACATTTTACTTTTGGGCTATTCTTTCACATTGCCTTTTCAGATAAACTTTTGAATCTGCACGCAGAGTTCTAAAAACATCAGAGTGGAATTTTGGCTGGTTTGCATTGACTGTATAGACAAATGTGCGTAGAATTTATATCTTTACAATATTGAATTTTCGCATCAAATTAGAAACATTTTGAATGTTTTCATTTAATCAAGTTTTGTTTTACACCCTTTGGAAAAGTTTATTTTTATTATAAAAAATTTCAAACAAACTCAAAAGCACCAGGAATAGTACCATGAATACCTATTTCTATATCTCCCAGATTCAAGTTGTCAAGATTTAGCCACAATTGTTTATCTATCCTTTTTTCCATCACTTTTGCCTTGGTATTTTCAAGCAAATTCCAGTCATCATGTTATTGTATCCATACACATTTTAACATGCATCATTAAAAAATAGACATATATACATAAATGTGTGTGCATATATGCATGTGTATATGTAGGTATAGGTGTGTATAGATACACACATACTCCATTATTACAACCAATAAAATAAACAAGAATTCCTTTGTATTATCTAATGACCAGTCCTTAAAAATGTCTTTTCACGCTCTCTTTGAATCAATGCCTATAAATTAAATTTGGTTGATATAGCTCTTAAATCTTTTAGTCTAGAGCAATCCTTTCATCTTCTCTTTTTTTTCATGCCACAAACTTGATGCTAAAACTGAGTCATTTGTCATGTAGAACTTTACATATTCTCAGTTTTGCTAGCTTCCATTCCCTGGTGTCATGTAATGTTTCTGTAACCTCTGTATTTCCTGTTAGACAGTTAGTCTGATCTAGAGTCTGAATCAGATTCATCTTCAAGTGATTCATTTTCTTTTTTTAGTGGGTGGAGGAAAAGAGAGCAAGAATACTTCATAAATCATTCTGTGTGCTTCTCAGGGCGTTCATCTCATCAGCTGATACATAATATCTAGTTGTCCCTCTTTTTGATGTTGAGATTTATCAATAGGATCAGATTTTATTAGTTTCATCTGTCGATTATGGAATTCTCCATTAGCCTTTTAACAAATTTTAGTCTAGATCCATTATTTCACTATGGATTACAGAATGGTGGTATTCTAATCTGTCGTTCCTCCTGCATTTATTACATCAATTATTTTGTTGCCTTGAGGTAGTATTTATCTAAGAAAGTCTAGAAACATCTCTTTCCTTATTTCTAAGTTTTCAGAAAAATGAGTTGGTTCCTAGCACCCTACGAAGGTGACCAATGATTTTTTGTTAAATTACCATGAATTTATAATTACTGAAATATTTTATTTGTTCTAATCCTTTGTAGTGACTATTATTTGAAGGATATTTGAATGGTCCCATTCTTGGCCAGTGGGAGCCCCTTCAAGTTGGTTTCTGATTTCTTTATCATGACTCCTCAAATCATGATAGCTTCCTTGTTTTCTGGTATGAAGATGTAGTTCAGTCTACTCTTGTCCAATTCCTGACATAGACTTCTTTGAATCGTTCTCTTGAGGAGCCCAGAGGAGCCTTGAGGAGCCCAGAGGAGCCTTGAGGAGCCCAGAGGAGCCTGTAGTGGGGAGAGGGGAGGAGGAGGAATTGTACTTAGAGACTATAATCAAGGCTCAATGGCAGTTGTTGCTACTACATTGGTTGTTTTTTTTCTAGTTCTTTTCAATGGACAGAAACAGAAAATGTGATTTTTCAAGAGAAAAGGAATCATGAGTTATTACTTATATTTTCAATTTATTTTTTTCTAATGTCCTTTTGCTTGATATTTTATTATGATGGCTAAGTTTATGATTATTACAGCACACTGTGATTGAAACATTTAACAATATTGTAAGGACTCGTAGAAATGGGAAAATCTTGAGCAACCTCCAAACAGCCATTTGTAGGCCATAAGAGTATAAGCACAACCACATGGGATGAGATAACCAATCTCTCTCTTCATATGTATTTTTTTATTTTCTTGTTATAGCTTCAAGAACAGTAGTTAGAATGGCCATCTTTCACCACTTAAAATAATCATACCCCCCAGTCGGTGAACAAAGTAAAGAGTCATAATCTAGAGTTCAGCTGAGTGAGCCACTTTGGAGTCCTAAGTGGTGAAGTCTCCCAACTTCAGAGTGATGTGTCCTCAACTTGCATCATCATTTTAGTGGAAAAACATAATTTAATTTTTTTTAATTTATTTATTTATTAGTTTCAGGTGTACAGGACAAGGTAATACTTAGACGTTCATCATTTATATCCCTCACACTGTGAACCCCCCTCCCCCCATCCACTATCCCTCCGACCTCACACTGAACCATCACATTATATATATATAAAATTATAGTTGGCATTCATTAATGTTTAGCTTCTGGTGTACAATGCCATGATCAGGTATCCACAGTATCCCTGAGGTGGTCTCCCAAATAGGACGCATGTCCATCGGATACCCAACAAAATCTTTACAACATTATTGAATACCTTCCCCAAATTAATTTTCAAAAAAACCCTGAGGCCATCTTGTGGTTACCAGCTGCTTCCAAATCCCTTCACCTTTCCCCTTATCCCCAACCCCCCCCCCACACCCATCTAACAACTCTCGGTTTTTTCTTTGTGTCCCCAAAACTGTTTCTGATTAGTTCATTCACATAGTCTTTTCTTTAGATTCCATATATAAGTGAGATCATATGGTACTTGTCTTTCTCTTTCTGACTTATTTCACTTAACATAATGTTCTCTAGATCCATCCATGTTGCTGCAAATGATAAGATTTCTTTCTTCTTTATGGCTGCGTAATACTCCATTGTATAAATGTACCACAGCTTCTTAATCCAGTCATCTACCGATGGGCATTTCGGTTGTTTCCATATCTTGGCTATTGTGTAAAGTGCTGCAATAAACATAGGAGTGCATACAGATTTTTGAATTGGAGTTTTGGATTTCTCCGGGTAGATGCCTAGGAGTGGAATTACTGGATCATAGGGTAGTTCCATTTTCAGATTCCTGAGATACCTCCATACTGTTTTCCATAGTGGCTGCACTAATCTGCAATCCCACCAACAGTGCACTAGCGTTCCCTTTTCTCCACATCCGCGCCAGCATTTGTTGTTTGTTGATTTATTGATGATAGCCATTTTGACTGGAGTGAGGTGGTATCTCATTGTGGTTTTTATTTGCATTTCTCTGATGGTTAGTGAGGTTGAGCATTTCTTCATATGTCTTCTTGCCTTCTGTATGTCCTTTTTAGAAAAATGTCTCCTCAAGTCCTCTGCCCATTTTTTAATCGGGTTGTTTGTTTTTTTTGGAGTTGAGTTGAGTAAGTTTTTTATAGATTTGTGATATTAATCCCTTATCAGATATATCATTGGCAAATATCTTTTCCCATACAGTAGGATCCCTTTTTGTTTTATTGATGGTTTCCTTTGCTGTGAAAAAACTTTTTAGTTTGATGTAATCCCACATGTTTATTTTTTCTCTTACTTCCCTCGCACGAGGGGATATGTCAGTGAAAATCGTACTCCGGGTAATGTCCATGAAGTTTCTTCCTATATTTTCTTCTAGATATTTTATGGTTTCAGATCTTACATTTAAGTCTTTAAGTCATTTTGAATTTGTTTTTGTATATGGTGTAAGGAGGTGGTCCAGCTTCATTTTCTTGCATGTGTCTGTCCAGGCTTCCCAACACCACTTATTGAACAGACTGTCTTTACCCCATCGTACATTCTTGCTTCCATTGTCGTAGATTAGATGGGGCATATAGGCATGGATTTACGTCTGGACTCTCTATTCTGTTCCATTGATCTATGTGTCTATTTTTATACCAGTACCATGCTGTTTTGATTACTGTAGCCTTGTAGTATAGTTTGAAATCAGGTATCGTTATACCTCCCACTTTGTTCTTATTTCTCAAGATTGCTGAGGCTATCCGGGGTCTTTTATGGTCCCATATAAATTTTAGGATTATATGTTCTATTTCTGTGAAAAACGTCGTTGGTAGTTTGATAGGAATTGCGTTGAATATGTATATTGCCTTAGGCAGTATGGACATTTTAACTATATTAATTCTTCCTATCCATGAACATGGAATGTGTTTCCATCTATTTATGTCTTCTTTCATTTCTTTCTTCAGTGTTGTATAATTTTCTGAGTACAGATCTTTTACATCTTTGGTTAGATTTAGTCCCAGATATTTTATAGTCTTTGGAGCAATTGTAAATGGAATTGTTTTTTTAATTTCTCCTTCTGCTATTTTATCATTGGTATATACAAATGCAACTGATTTCCGAATATTAATTTTATATCCTGCTACTTTACTAAATTCATCTATCAGTTCTAATAGTTTCTTGGTGGAGTCTTTAGGGTTCTCTATATATAGTATCATATCATCTGCATATAATGATAATTTTACTTCCTCCTTAACAATTTGGATGCCTTTTATTTCTTTCTCTTGTCTGATTGCTGTGGCTAGAACTTCCAGCACTATGTTGAATAGAAGTGGAGAAAGTGGGCAACCTTGTCTTGTTCCTGATCTTAGGGGGAATGGTTTTAGCTTTTCCCCATTGAGTATGATGTTAGCTGTGGGTTTGTCATATATGGCCTTTATTATGTTAAGATATGATCCCTCTATTCGCACTTTCTTAAGGGTTTTTATCATAAAAGGTTGCTGTATTTTATCAAATGCTTTTTCTGCATCTATTGATATGATCATGTGATTTTTATTTTTCATTTTGTTAATGTGGTGTATCACATTAATTGATTTGCGGATGTTGAACCACCCCTGCATACCAGGGATGAATCCCACTTGATCATGGTGTATGATCTTTTTGATGTATTGCTGAATTCTTTTCGCTAATATTTTGTTGAGAATTTTTGCATCTATGTTCATTAGAAATATCGGCCTGTAGTTTTTTTTTTTTTTTTTGTGGTGTCTTTGTCTGCTTTTGGGATCAGGGTGATAGTGGCTTCGTACAAAGTGTTTGGGAGTCTTCCTTCCTTCTGGATTTTTTGGAAGAGCTTGAGGAGAATAGGTGATAATTCTTTTTTGAATGTTTTGAAAAATTCACCTGTAAAGCCATCTGGTCCAGGGCTTTTGTTTGCTGGGAGATTATTGATTACTGATTCAATTTCCCTGGTGGTAATCAGACTGTTCAGGCTTTCTGTTTCTTCTTGAGTTAGCCTTGGAAGGTTGTGCGCCTCTAGGAAATTGTCTATTTCTTCCAGATTGTCAAATTTGTTGGCATATAGTTGCTCATAGTAATTTCTTAAAATTTTTTGTATTTCTGTGGTGTCTGTTGTCACTTCTCCTCTTTCATTTCTGATTTTATTAATTTGGGTCCTCTCTCTCCTTTTTTTAATGAGTCTGGCTAAAGGTTTGTCAATTTTGTTTATCTTCTCAAAGAACCAGCTCTTGGATTCATTGATCTTTTGTATTGTTTTTCTGGTTTCTATTTCATTTATTTCTGCTCTGATCCTTATTATCTCCTTCCTTGTGCTCCCTTTGGGTTTATTTTGCTGTTCTTTTTTTAGATCCCTTAAGTGTGAAGATAAACTGTCAATTAGTGATGTTTCTTGTTTATTTAGGTAGCCCTGCAGTGCTATGAACTTCCTTCTTAGGACTGCTTTCGCAGCATCCCATAGATTTTGGGTCGTCGTGTTCTCATTCTCATTTGTCTCAAGATGTCTTTTGATTTCTTCTTTGATCTGCTGCTTGACCCATTCATTATTTAGCAACATGTTATTCAGCCTCCATGAATTGGTGTATCTTCCTGGTTTTTTTCCCCTGTAGGTCATTTCTAATTTCATAGCACTGTGGTCAGAGAAGACAATTGGTATGACTTCAATTTTCTTAAATTTATCAAGGCTTGTTTTGTGTCCTAACATATGATCTATCTTAGAAAATGTTCCATGTGCACTTGAGAAGAACGTGTATTCTGCAGCATTGGGGTGAAATGCTCTGAAAATATCAATTAAATCCAACTGCTCCAAAGTATCATTTAAGGCTGTTGTTTCCATATTGATTTTCTGTCTGGAGGACCTGTCCCTTGTTGTCAGAGGTGTGTTGAAGTCCCCTACTATGATAGTGTTGCTGTTGATCTCTGTCTTTATGTCCATCAGTATCTGTTTTATATATTTAGGTGCTCCTATGTTAGGTGCATAGATGTTTACTAGGGTTATGTCCTCTTGTCGGATTGATCCCTTTATTATTATATAGTGCCCATCTTTGTCTTTTAATATGTTCTTCATTTTAAAGTGTATTTTGTCAGATATAAGTATTGCAACTCCAGCTTTTTTTTTGCTTCCATTTGCATGAAATATGTTACTCCAACCCTTCACTTTCAGCCTGTGTGTGTCTTTTGATCTGAAATGAGTCTCTTGTATACTGCATATACAAGGGTCTTGCTTCCTTATCCACTCAGCCACCCTATGTCTCTTGATTGGAGCGTTTAATCCATTTACATTTAAAGTGATTATTGATAGGTACATAGTTATTGCCATTTTTAAATTTGTAGTAAATTGTTTTCATCTTTCTTCTATTTACAGAAGTCCTTTTAGTATTTCTTGCAATGCTGGCTTGGTTGTAATAAATTCTTTCAGTTTTTTCTTTTCTGGGAAGCTCTTTATCTCTCCATCAATTTTAAATGATAGCCTTGCTGGATAAAGCAATCTAGGTTGTAGGCCTTTGTGTTCCATCACTTTGAGTATCTCCTGCCACTCCCTCCTGGCCTTCAATGTTTCTGTAGAAAAGTCATTTGATAGTCTTATGGGAGTTCCCTTGTATGTAACCTTCTGCCTTTCTCTTGCTGCTTTCAAGATTCTCTCTTTGTCTTTAAGCTTTGCCATTTTAACTATAATGTGTCTTGGTGTGGGCCTGTTTGGGTTTATCCTGGTTGAAACTCTCTGCACTTCCTGGGCTTGTATGTTGGTTTCCTTCATCAGGTTAGGGAAGTTTTCGGACATTATTACCTCAAATATGTTCTCAATCCCTTGCTTCTTCTCTTCGCCTTCTGGTATTCCTATGATGCGCATGTTGTTGCGCTTGATATTATCCCAGAGGTCTCTTAACCCATCTTCATTGTTTTTTATTCTTTTTTCTTTCTGTTGTTCAGTTTGAGTGATCTCTGCTAACTTGTCTTCTAAGTCGCTGATTCGATCCTCTGCTTCATCTAACCTGCTGGTCATTCCTTCAAGTGAGTTCTTAATTTCGGTAATTGTGTTCTTTAGTTCTAGCTGGTTGTTCGTTAAGATTTCTACATCCTTTTTTAGTTCTAACTGGTTGTTCTTTATGATTTCTATATCCTTCTTTATGTCTTCTCTAAGCTTCTTAAACATTCTTATCACCAGTGTTCTGAACTCTGTCTCTGACATGTTGGTTACTTCTGCTTCATTTGGTTCCAGTTGTGGAGGTTTCTTCTGTTCTTTTATTTGGGACATGTTTCTTTGTCTCCCCATTCTGACTGACTCTCTGTGCTTGCTTTGATGTAGTAGGAAGATCCCCTAGAGCTCTTAGTTCTTGCTGGGTTATCTTATGTATTATGTGTCTTTTATATTTGACTTGGACTACTTCGTTCTTCTCTGCATGTGCTCCACAGGTGGTTCGTGTGTTTAGTATATCGTCCTGTTCAAGAAGAACTTTAATTGCTTTTTGCTTGTGAGTAGGTGGGTTTAACTCCTAGGCCGTCTAGTTGTGAAACTTGGCTCTGCCCACCGCAGGGTGTTCTGCTGGGTGAGGGTTGGCCACTTAAATGAGGTTTGGCCTCTATGGGCTCTTGTGCCTTCAGAGAATTCCCTCTGGGTGTGTGACTTGTAGGTCAAACCCGGTAGTACTCTGGTTTGGTCCAGAGTTGGCTTCTGGATATGTTGAATCTTGTGCCTCTTAAGCTGGGCCCTGTTAGGGCAGTTTCAGCACAAATCAAGTTACCAAGTACAACAACAACAACAAAGAAAACAAATCAAGTACATTCACATGTAAAATACAACCGACAATCCCCACTCAACATAGGCAAAGATATCAAAGAAATAAAGACAGAACAAAGCAAATCACAATAAGCAGAAAGAAAAGAAGAAGAAGAAAAGAAAGAAAGAAAAAAAAGAAAAAGAAAAGAAAAGAAAAAAGAGAAAAAAAGAAAAAAAAAAAAAAAAAAAAAAAAACAAAAAACCACCAAGCAAAACAAAACAGAAAGCAGCACCAGTCTTGGCTTAAGCCCACCAAGTAATCTCCAGGTTGTCCTCCGCTGTGCCAAAGAGTTCCCTGCCTAGTGCGCAGGCAGCGCTAGTCACCTGGTGCCCAGAGTGAATTTGGGAGTGTAGATTTAAATGCGAGGGGCTGAGGGGTCTGGATGACAGTTTTCAGAGAGACCGTGCAGTTTCTGTCCTTTCCTGCACAAATGCACGCTGAGAGTAGCTCCACCAGCCCTGTGCCCAGTACTCCTGAGTCTTAGGGCCCTCCTTCCGTGGGTGTGTGGGAGGGGGCAGGCGGGAGATTTCTAAGCTGCTGAAAGCCGGGAGCTGCGTCTGCCGCTTACTGCTGAACTCAGGGAGTGCTTCCGCGGTTGCCCTTGCCCCGCCCCAGGCCAGCCAGAATGGGTGCGGGCTGGGGATGGAAGGGTCTTCTCCCTCCCAGGCCAGCCACGTCACACTCCTCCGCAGGCCTGAAAAGGTGGTGGCTGGAGGTGTGGGAGTCTCCTCTCTCCTCGTCCAGCGAAAATCCCCTCCTCCCAGCCTCTTCCGAAGGTCAGAGCTGGCTGCCAATCTTCCCAGCGCCTGAGCACAGACGCCCCTCTGTAATCTGACACTACTCTTCAGTTCAGGGGTCAGTTTAAGTCTCTGGAAGGGCGGGGGGAGGATTCGAAAAGCGTGGTGAGGGGCCTAGGTGTGGCGTCTGAGTTCTTTGTCTGCCCTAGGGCCCACGAGCTGCCCGCCCCGGCGGGAGCGATCAGCTGTGGGACGCAGGGAAAGAGCCCACCTCCTGGACCCTACGCTCTCCGCTGCACCCTGGGCTCCCGTTGGACTCTAGAGCCCTGTGTGCTGCCTGCCGCTGCTCCTGTGGGCACGCTCCTCTTGCCCTCCTCGCTCCTCCCCCGCTCGCCCAACTAGCACACCTCAAAGCAAACCTTCCGCAAGTCTCCGCTCAGTCCTGGGAGCCGCGCAGCGCAGCGGTTGCTGTACGGCCTGGGCTCCACTGTGGGGGGGGGTTAGTGTTTTCACTTTGCGCCCCTCTCTCCTCCCCCGCTTGCCTAACTAGCGCACTCCAAAGCAAACCTTCCACGAGTCTGAGCTCCGTCGTCCTGGGCGCCGCGGCGGCGGTTGCCACTGGCCTCGGCTCCGCGGGGGTGGGGGTGGGGGGGCGCGCTTCCAATTCGCTGTCCTGCCTCCTCCCCTGCTTGCAATCCGCGCACACCTTCAGGAAATTCCTCCACGAGTCTCCCCGCTGTTCTGCGTGTTCTATATCTCCCTGTGTCTTTAGAGCTGCGGTTTACCGCCGCTGCCGCAGCCGCCGGCCTGATTCCACCACGAGACAGCGCGTTTCCACTCCGCTCTCTTCCTTCTTCCCCTGCTCGCCCAATTTGCGTACCTTCAAGTAATCCTTCCACGAGTCTCTTAGGAGTCTCTTAGCTGTTCCCAGGTAGCTGTCGTGGCGGATTCTTGGAGTCCCTTCACCGTGTCTGCAGATCCTTATGACTCTTAGTCGTCCTTCCTTTCTCGTGCCACCCCATGTTGGGCGCCAGATGTCGTGTCCTGTGTGCTTCGCTGCATCAGTCGCTTCTGTTCTGAGTGGGTTCCTTTCCTCCACTGAGACTGCTGCAGGAGTCTGGCCCAGCCTGCGCTTCCGACGCACGTGTCTCTGCTGTTAGCTGTGCCACGCGGCGCAGCTGTCGGAACTTGACGCACAAACTGAAACCAAAACGGCTGGACGCCCGGGTCAGTGCGCGAGCACAAACGAGGGGCGCGCCCCGCAGCCCCGCCTGGACTGGAACAGCGCTCCGCCCCGCTCCCCGGCGCCCCTCCCTGGGCCGTTTCCCCTCCTCCTCTGCGGAGGGTGGGTGTGGACATCCATCTCCATTTTTATGAGACCATTGAGCATTCTTATAACCAGTGTTTGGAACTCTGCATTTGATAGATTGCTTATCTCCATTTTGCTTAGTTCTTTTTCTGGAGCTTTGTTCTGTTCTTTCATTTGGACATGTTTCTTTGTCTCCCCATTTTGGCTGCCTCCCTGTGTTTGTTTCTATGTATTAGGTAGGGTTGCTATGTCTTCCAGTCTTAGTAGAGTGGTCTAACGAGGTAAGTATGCTGTGGGGTTCAGTGGCACAGTCTTTCTGGTCACCTGAGCCAAGCGCTCCAGGTGTGTCCCATGTGTGGGTTGTGGGTACCCTCCTCTTGTAGTTGAGCCTTGGTTGTTAATTTTGCATCAATAGAAGGGACTGACCCTTGGGCTCACTGGTTGTGAGGACTGGCCTTGACTACAATGCAAGGGTAGTTGTGCAGGGGCTGATCCTACAGAGCAGGATGTGCCTCAGCAGGACTCTTGTGCCTTCCCAACCGCCCCCTGGGTGTATCATTCTTGGAGACAGCTGGGTGATGCTCCACCTCTTTTTGAAGCTGGCCACTGGTGGTGCCAGCCTGAGTATCACATGGGAGGGGATCCGCTGTGGGTCTACTTCAGCCACAGCCCATGCCCCACCCAGGGCCACCTAACTGGAGCCAGAAAGAAATCCACAGATGGCTGCCACACGTGCTGTGCTTAGAAGCATCTTGAGAGGCTAAGCTGTGAACCAAGGTCGACTGCCACTAGTGCTGGCTTAGGGCTGCTCAGCCAGAGATACAGGCCACACTCAAGCCAGATGCTGCTTGTCTGGGTTCTGGAAATTTTGAGAGGCCCTAGGAAAGTCTGCAGCTTGAGCCAAGGCAAGCAGCCACTGAAGGCAGTCTGGGTGTGCCTGAAAGTTGGGCGGGGCCAGGTCTCAAATCACCGGTGGGGCAAACAAACAAGAGAAACTCAGAAATGGCGGCCACCTGCGTTTGCATGCCAGGAAGGGGGAGGGCTCAACAAAGAAACAATGGCCTCCACCAGCTCCCCAGTCCAGGAGAAAGCCACCTCTCCAGCTCCCATCCCAAGCCAGAAAACTCAATTCCCCACCACTTGTCCCTGCTGCCTTTCCAGCTGCTGACCCAGGGCTGGAGCTCAAAGCGAGTAATGTGTTGGTGGGTAAGTCCGCGCACAGTCCCTTTAAGAGGAGCGCCTGAATGCAGCCACACTCAGTCTCACTCAGTCACAATCTTCGTTGGTTTTCACAATGAAAAATTATGGGGACTTCTCTCCCCAGCACGGGAACTTTGGGCTGGGGTGAGGCTGGGATCTCTCACTCCTTTAGGGCATGGGGGGACCCCCACAGATGAAATAGCCCTCCTGATCTTTAATAGTCACACATGGGTGCAGGACCAGCCCGTTCTGCGTCTCTGCCCTTCCTACCAGTCTGGAGGTGGCTTCTTCTGCACATCTGTAGTTGAATGGCTTCAGTTCAGCTTGATTTTAGGCGATTCTCAATAATGGTTGTTTTGTAGATTAGTTGTAGTTATGATGTGGTTGTGAGAGAAGGTAAACATGGTTTTACCTACTGCGCCATTATGGTTGTCTCAATAATCACTTTAAATGTAAATGAATTAAAATCGAAATTTTTTAAATTTTAAATCACATATTTAATTTTTTTTCAATGCCTAGGAATAATTAATATATGTGATCTTCAGGGTATGACAGGATCCTTTGCAAACATTGAGTGGAAACTTTTCCACTCAACCTCTACCACTTTCTGTGTTGAAATCATCTGGAATTTTAGTTTCATGTTGTTAATAATGTTTTACATCATTCCTCAGTACTTTTTAATTGGTATTTATAATGCTTTTGTATTTGAATATTTCTCATTCGGTTAATCTCTGAATAACTTTTATAGAGAAGATGTGCAAGTAATCAAATTTCTGAGTTCTCATATGTCCAAAAAATGTCTTTTGGTTGACTTTCAGTTGAATGGCAGTTTTGCTGGGAATAGAATTCTGGATGCAAAATAACCCATCCATGTGGATGTCTGTGACATTACTTGTTTGCCTTTTAGCATCCAATAGTACCTATATAAAATCTGCTATCAAAAAAGAAAGTTTTCTCTATGAAAATATTTTTCAATCTATTTTCATTTTTTAACTTGATTTTATTTAAAATTTTCACTTTTTCTTTGAAGTTTTGACATTTAAATTTCATCTCGTAGGTGTAGGTTGTTTTTTATTTATCATGTTTGATACACTATGATCCTTTTCAGTTTGATTTTTTAAATTTTTATTTATAAATTACAGTTGACATGTAATATTATTATATTAGTTTCACGTGTACAACATCATGATTAGGTATTATATACCTTATGAAGTGGTCACCCAATAAGTCTGACAATAAGTCTGACACAGCTGACACCACACATAGTTAGTATAATGTTATTGACTATATTCTCTATGCTGTACTTTACATCCCCGTGACTGTTTTTATAAATGACAATTTGCACATCTTAATCCCTGCCCCTTTTTCACCCATTCCCCTAACCCCCTCCAACCTGATAACCATCTGTTTATTCTCTGTATCTATGAGTTTATTTCTGTTTTGTTTGTTCATTTACTTTGTTCTTTACATTCCACAAAAAGTGAAATCATATTGTATTTATCTTTCTCTGACTGACTTATTTCACTTAGCAAAATACCCTCTAAGTCCATCCATGTTGTTGCAATTGGCAAGACTTCGGTCTTTTTTATGGCTGAGTAATATTCCATTGTGTATATGTACCACTTCTCTTTCTATTCGTCTGTCAAAGCACACTTAGAGATTGCTTCCATACCTTGGCTATTTTAAGGAAAGCTGCATTAAGCACATGGATGCGTATGTCTTTTCCCATTAGTGCTTTGGGATAAATATGCAGAAATGGAATTACTTGGTTCTAACTTTGTCTCTTGTTACAGGCTTTATTTTAAAATCTGTCTTGGCTGGTATAAGTATTGCTACCCCAACTTTTTTTAATTCCATTTGCATGAAATATTTTTTCCCATCCCTTACTTTCAGTCTCTGTGTGTCTTTTGATCCAAAGTGAGTCTCTTATAGGCAGTGTGTGTAATGGTCTTGTTTGCTAATCCATTCAGCCACCTATGTCTTTTGATTGGAGCACTTAAACCATTTAAAGTAATTGTTGATAGATACGGAGTTATTGCCTTTCATTATTAATACTTTTTACCTCTTTTTTTTCTTCTTCTTGAAGAAGTTTCTTTAACATTTCTTATAATACTGGTTTGGTGATAATGAACTCCTCTAGCTTTTTCTTGTCTGGGAAGCTTTTTATCTGTCCTTCAATTCTAAATAGCCTTTCTGGGTAGAGTAATTTTGGTTGTAGGAGGTGTGATCAAACAATATGGTGAATGTTTAAATTAAAAAAATGTATTATAGTAAAAGACACATTGCCATTAATCTCCCTCAAAATACTCCCCCTCATTTTGAACACACTTATCCCATTGTTCTTGCCATTTTCTGAAGCAGTTCTTGAAGTCTTCTTTTGTGAGTGTTTTTAGTTGTGCTGTTGTGGCTGCCTTGATGTCCTGAATCATTTTGGCTTTGAGGAAGAGCCGGAAATCACACAGTGCCAGGTCTGGTGAATAAGGTGCATGAGGACACACCGTAATGTTTTTATTTGACAGAAATTGCCATATGCCAGAAGCAATGTGTGACACAGAGCATTGTCATGATGAAGGATGATTTATGGCACACTTTAAAACACACCTTTTCTCAACTGTAGCTAACACCCGACTAACTGCACCGAACAAGTTGAAACTTGTCACACACTGTTACTAAGGTTCAGCGTGCTGTTTCCCATATTGAAGAGCTCTGCTTTTCTGTTGGATGGCACTAGGCAACAACACTCACCTTATTTTGTGATCACAACGGAAAGGCTCTGTGTCACACATCACTTCTGGTATGGCAATTTTTGTCAAATAAAAACATTTGGTGGGTCCTCATCCACCTTATTCACCAGATGTGCCGCCATGCGACTGCTGGCTCTTTCCGAAATCAAAATGACTTTTAAACCTTTGCAGTTCTTGGAATACTGCAGTTCTTGGAAACAATTTAGTTAGAATTGTTTTTATGTATGTATGTATGTTAACATTTCCTCTTCTGTAATGGTTTTCCCTTTGCTGACTTTCTTCTGTATACCTTATGATATTTTTTAATGATTTTTGTATTTTAATCTTTCTCAATCAGCACATTTATCAACTTATTGGAATTCTTTACATATAAGGGTAGTTTACTAACATTTTCTGTTGTTGCAACAGTTTCCCTAGTTTGTTATATACTTTTATTATATTTGAAAATGAAGTTTTATATGTATATTAAACAAAATGCATTAATTATTTTTTTTTGATTTTTTCATTTTTGTTTAGATAAAACTTCCTCATCTAGAGACCAAGTAAATATTCACCTTTATTTTATTCCAGGTTTCTTATGCTTTCCATTTTTAAATTCAGATTTTAAATTAATTTTCAGTTTATTTTGATATACAGAAAATTTACTTTCCTAAACAACCAATTTTCTCAGCTGAATTTAATGACCACTCCATCTCCTTTGATTTATAATACTTTCTTTATCATAGATTAATTTCACACATAGACATATGCATATCGTAACATCTATTTCTAGGCTATCCATTTTGACTCATTAATCTCTTTTTATACTAATTGTTTAAATCATAATAGCTATATAATCCAATCTCATATCTAATATCTTATAGGACAAGTCCATAAACATCTCAAATTATAAGGAAAATATGTTAAAAAACATTTCTCACTGGCATTTCTAGACCTCAGTGGTCTTACGAGGTGATTTCTGTCTCAACAACAGGCATTTAAAACCCAGCTGATATACTAGACTAGTCAGGGGGTTGACTTCTTAAAGTATGTAAATGTCTAACCACTATGCTGAAATTAATATAAAATAATATTGAATTTCAAAATAAATAAATAAATACGTATACAAAATAATTTTAAAAATTGGCTAAGACATTTATTATTACAATAGTCAAAACAGTTAAACCACTATTATAAAAGAATGAAAACAAAGGTAGCCTTTCCCTTTCAGAACATTTGATTGCATCTGGTGGAGGGCCACGTGCGTGCAAACGGTCAATGCCGTTTCACATATTCTCTCACATTATTTTCTTTTAAAATAAAAGTATCCTTTCATGCTTTTACCCAGACACATTGACCTCAAACTTAGTTGTCAATTCTTTATGTGTTATCCACTTAGAAATGAATCTGTCATTTCTATTTAGGGGCTGTAGGCCTACACAGATTGCTGGTAAATCCATGGCATTCTGCCCCCAGAACCTGTCAAGGGCAGCAGTTTGAGGCATCAAAGTTTATAGTTGCAAGGACTGAGAGAAGGTTGCAGCATACTTGTCATGTAATTCTTTTAGAAAGATAAAATGACTTTAGGAGGAAGGAATTATTGATACATGCTACAACAGGGGTGAATCTCAAAATAATTCACCTGAGTGAAAGAAGCCAGACCTCCCAAAAAAGTACATACTGTATTATCCTATTTACATAAAATTCTATAAAATGCAAACAATTTACAATGACAAAAACAATCCTTTTAATGGTTCCCTGGCGGGGATGGGGAGATCAGAGAGAGGCTCAGGAAGGAGGAATTACAAAGAGGCACAAGAAACTTTTGGGGTGATAGATATGTTTATTATTTTGATTGTGAAATTGTGTACTGTAAATGTGTGCAGTTTATTGGATGTTAGTACATATGTAAGTGTGTGTATTTACAGTGGAATGAAACCAGGCAAATGGTAGGCAAAAAGCAGAGAACAGATAGAGCAAGATACAAGAAAATATTGGAGAGCAGACAAGATCAAGGAATCTCCAAAATTCCATCAAAGTTATAATACAGCCCATAATGGGGATCAAGCATTTTGTAAACCTTAATAGATATTTATAAATCCACTGGAGATCTTATTAATTTGCAGATTTTCATTCAGTAGGTCTGAGCTGGGGCCTTAGATTCAGCATTTCTGACAAACTCCCAGGTGGTGCTGATGGTGCTGGTCTTTCAACCGGTCTTTAAGTTAACAAGGGGTTAGAGAAAGTTTTCTCAACTTTGCTTGCTTATCAGATTGACTGGAAAGCTTAAAATTAATTAATTTCTAAAAAAATCCCTGATGCCTGGATCTCACCCTCACCCAGCCCCCAACCCCCAGAGATTCTGATTTAATTGATCTAGAGTTCAGCCCAGGAATGGGGAATTTTTAAATCTACCAGATGATTATATTGGGTAGCAAAGGTTGATACTTCTGTTCCAGAGAGTCATAAAAGCCTTATCAGGGAATGAGGAGGAAAGAACCCTGAAAAAGTGATAGGGATGCAGGAATGACTTGGGCCAGAGAAATGTAATGAACCATGTCCCCAGTTAGAACCAAAACTGACCCTGGTTCAGACATGCAAGTGTACCTGATTGTAATTTATACCTATGGCCCTGCCTGTGTTAAAGATGCTTTGGCTGCTTTCATACCTGCCCTGGGAATAAGTTCCAAACTGATTACTAAGTGGGAGCGTGGCCTAAGGTAGATGGGGAGCGTGGCCTAAGATTATAGTCGCAGGAAATAAGAGTCTTTGCAATGAAGGAAGCTGAACAGAGGGACTAGTTGGGCACAAACTTCCAAACACATCCACAAGAATTGTTCATTGAATAGTCACAGGGATGTAAAGTACAGCATTGGGAATATAGTCAATAATATTCTAATAACTACATATGGTGTCAATTGGAGGAGATCACTTTATAAATTATATAAATATCTAACCATTATGCTGTACACCTGAAATTAATATCAAGTAATATTGAACATCAACTGTCATTGAAAAATAAAAATTTAAAAATTCTTAAAAAAAAAAAAGAAGAATTGTTCATTAAAATGAGACAACCCCTAGTCTCCCTCTTCCTGTCAGTGACAGGCCACAAACCAGGCATGACAGACGCCGCTGCAGTCTTCTAATATGCCCCAGACTTGTTTTAAAAAATCATTTGCAATTTAGCAGGTTTTCTGTTAACATTAATAGGTTGAAAATTATTTTTGATCTGTGTTACAGATTTGTATCTGCATCACAGAATTCTGATTCTGAAACTACTGCTGCATCAGAAGCCTAAAATGTTTAATAAGACTTATTGATTTAATTGTGCTGCTTAGAACTTAAAGAGACAGAGTTTGTCAGCATTTTGCTGACAAATGTCATCATTTACAGACTGATCTCGGCTACTGATTATGTTCACTGTTGCTAAAATTACATATTGGGAAATGAGTTATCTTTAGTGAGACAAAATACTTTTTTTTTCATTTAGTTGATTTAATTACAGTTTAGCACCAAAATAAACTTCAAATATACAAATACAGTCTGGTTTGACAATGGTCACTATGTTTAAATTCTGGTGCAGAGGATGCTGTGTACCTGGATGATGATAAAGAAAGAGAAGAGTATGTCCTGAATGACATCGGGGTGATTTTTTACGGAGACTCCAATAACGTCAGGAGTAGAAGCTGGAGCTATGGTCAGGTGAGCCATTTAAAATTTGTCATTGTCAAGGACATTTTTGCTTAATATTTTTGTCACATGTATCACTGCAAGGTGCCATATGTCAATATTAGACAAGCACAATTTTATGCTTTTCAGGATCTGAGACTCCAAGACAGGCAGCCCAAGAATAGAGACTTAGAAAGGTGACTGCATAATTTATGAGCTGAAATCACATATCTTCCGTTATTACAGTGTTACAGAGATCACAGAGTCTATGGATAACATGGCATTGTGGCAAGAAATGCTTGGCCTCTTAGTACAGTGAAATCTCATTAGCTCAGACAGTGCTCTGCAACCTGAAATGGATTGAGTTTTTCTTTCCTCATGAGGAAAGGCGTTTCAATAATGGTGCAACGGGTACTGCAAGGTGTGTACCCAACTCAAAGAAATCATTTTTCTTAAGTGTTAGTATAAGATGCTGCTATGTAATTAGAAAAGTCTTGCCATTTCATCAAAGGAGGGCCCACTGGGCTTTTACCAAGAGACGTTTTATCTGTTGCAACCTCAAGTTGCTGTCTGGATATAAAATAGCAAATGATATTTTATTTAAGATATTCAATAATTTGAACTATTAGGTTGGTGCAAAAGTAATTGTGGTTTTTGGAATTATTTTTAACCTTTTAAACCGCAATTTCTTTTGCACTGACCTAATATTTCAGTTTGGTATCTTTAACAATAGAACAAATGGATGATATTTTACCATATTTCCATAAATGGATGCATGTCCTATGATTCAGGAACAACTTTTCATTGGCAGCATGAGAGGAGGTGAACGTGTCCGTTGTCAGAGAGTTTTGGCTGAGAGGATTGAAATTATGCACCATTGTTCTGGTACCCACCAGAGAGAGTTCACCTAACCTGCCTTACCAGGTCGCATGATACTTTCTTGGCTTCTTGATGCCTTGTTTTGCCTTCCACAGAGGCTCTCCTTGCACCTGTCACCCCTGCTCCAGCCTTACCAATGGGACCTGTGTCATCTCTAGCTCTTATCTTGTCCACCTGGCTTTGTGTCCTGCTCCTGAACCCTGACTCCTGAGAATCACATGCCTGGTGCTCAGTCTTGCCCACCTGCATTTATGACATTCTGTCAAGCTAATGACCTATGTCCTCTTCCCCTGTTTTGGATCCCTGCCTGGCTTCCTGGTTATAAGCCCACCCCTTCCTGAGTGACATACAACCCTTGACCATTGCCTCTTGTCTGGTGCCCTTGCTTTGGGTCCCTGATTCCTAACCTTTAGGTGTGATTCTCTTTATGTTTTTAATGTGACAATATATAAACAGCTAAGGAAAAAGTCATCAAGGTAGGTAGCAAGGAGGACTGGGAAATGGTCCCAAGCATGATCGGGGGACTCCTCAGCCACAACGCCTTTGGTAGACACCCTTGAGCACAGCCACTGTCTGTCTCTACTCTCATTCGGAGTCCATTAATTTGGAGCCTTCAGCAGGTAGCACCGGCTAAGCTAATAGTTTGCAGTGATGTAGAGAAGCAACTAGTTCTATGACTTTCTTTCAACTCTCCAGTTCACTGCTATAATGTCCCAGGCACAGCTGAGAAATGCTGCCTAAGAAGAAGCAGGGTAATGAGTCCTTTACACACGAGAAGAACTAGTGCAATTACCCATTACTGCATCCATCACATCAGTTTAGGGTACACACAGAGTTGGTGTTCTAAGTGGATTTAATAAAGAATTACATGGTAATTAGGCATTAAGATTGTGGTTTCTCTCATAGACACAGACAATAATTTGGTGGTTGCCAAAGGGTAGGGGGGTGGGGGGTGGGTGATGAGGATAAAGGGGATCAAATATACGGTGATGGAGGGAGAGCTGACTCTGGGTGGTGAACACACAATGGGATTTATAGACGATGTAATACAGAATTGTACACCTGAAATCTATGTAAATTTACTGACAGTTGTCACCCCAATAAATTTAATTAAAAAAAAAAAAGATTGTGGTTTCTGTCACAAGTACTTGTGGGGATAATTGCCAGATTTCTGTATTCAGGAAAATCTCCAGTACAGTGAGTTACAGTATAAGTGAAATCTTCCCATTTTGCCATTTTATTACTATTTTGTGTTTATTCCTTTTTTGGAAAATGCTGATGTTGCAAATGGCTAGCAGATCTACCTAAGGAAATTGAACTGGCTTTTAGGCTGTTCCCTTCATAATATAATCTAATTTCTCCTGCCCTCTCTTTGACGCTGGAGTCCACCTTGTCTCAGAAAGGGGAAAAACCTTAAACAGACATCTACTTCTGGTGCAAGTTATACAAGTCTGATGTACCTTCCTGTGATATACCTGAGCCATTTATTTTCCAGATGTACAAGGACTTTTGTTACTAGCGAGGTCTCAAGACTTTGGCCTGACTTTCATAAAGCATTAATTTCTTTGCCTTGGGCACTGGAATTGCTGTGTTGGAGAGATCCTCTAAATTAACTTGTACAATTTTCTGAAGAACTTCCAGTCAGTTCATGATCCTTGAGTATATTCGTTCTCTAGCAGTTCTGTTTATATTTCTAGCTTGCTTTTAAGTTCTTACTCATTTTACTGAGAAATAAAGGCAGATGTTTCCTTCATTCCACTTTAATATTTCGTACTCAAGATTATGAGCGTTTATGATATATGAAATACACATATCTAAACATTAGGTTGTGATTTCATTTTATTTTCCACCAGAGTATCTTGTTTGTGCAGTGGACATTAAGTAGTTTTTCATTTTTTCCCCCAAATAGTTTGAGGATGGCATCCTGGACGCCTGCCTGTATATGATGGATAGAGCACAAATGGACCTTTCAGGAAGAGGGAATCCCGTCAAAGTCAGCCATGTTGGCTCTGCAATGGTAAGCAACAACTACAGATTATGAAAATCAAGTACAAGTCATTTGCCTCAGTGTACATGCCAGTTCATTAAGAGCTGTTGAAACTGTGACTTAAACTTAGTTAACTTTTATTTAGAATAGCCTGGAATTCCTCTAACTTGTCATGTGCTACAAAACAAAATTCTTATCCAGTACTGTATGTTTCTTTGGCTTCAGGTAGATGGCATGATACTGTAGACCAGTTATTCTTAAGAATCTCTTGCCTAGGGACTAAGGAGTGGCCATGAAAATATCAGTGACTATAATCAATCAATCAAACAAACAAGCTTCAAGGAGCAGCAAAAACAAATATGCAAGACACAGCTTTTCTCCATTTTCAAACCCACAGTAAGAGTAAAGAAATAAATTACTCTATCTAACCCTAACTTCTACAATAATTACAATAATACCTCCGCATAAGGCTTTATAGTTTATGAAATGGGTTTGATTCTTCACAGTAATTACATGAGATAAATAGGGTGGGTATTACTCATGCCATTTTACAAGTTAGGAAATGGTGTGATGACAGTTTGTAGTGATGAGCAGGGGAGAGGAGGAGGAGGGACACATGCTAGAATGGGTCTAATGAATTTATTTATTTACTATCTAATCTATTTAGCAATAAGCAATAGCAAAACACAAAGGTAATTAATAGACTATGTTAATGACAGAAAGTAAAGGTGGTTAAGACTAGACTATATACATTGATAACAATGTCATGTCAAAGGAGTACACATACATATAAGTTTAAGAGATCCCAACACATGTTTACTATTGATCAAAAATCACTTGGCTAAATACACAAATAACATCAGTAAGGAGTATCCAAAAGCAGTAATAAGCTCTATAGGATAGTAACTATTACAGTAGATGCCAAAAGCTCACCAAACTAGGGGAGAACAGCACTGGGAAAGTCATAAATCCAAACCTTGTCAGGTCTGCAGCTGAGAGAAACTCAGGCATCTCCCACAGCGCTGCTTGCTAGTTCCCAAGAACGCTGGGGCTGTTGGCGTTGTTGTTAGAAGTCAAGGCGTCTTCTGATGCTATACGCTGCAAGCTACATGTAAGTTTTCAAGGTGTTAGCAATCTGAAGAATGTTGCTGCTGTTGTCATTGCTGCTGCTGTTGTTCTTGGAGGTTAGGAAGTCTTCTGATACGGCAAGCTGCACACAAGTTTTCTAGATGCTAACAAGTTCTCAAGAAGGCTAACCATGGGGAACAACACTGGAGGGGCCGGGAACCAGCCAGCCCTCACCAGGTTGGTGACTGGAAGTCAGGACATCCCCTGGTGTAAGTTGCATGTTGCTGGAGGGCTTCAAAATGTTAGAATGATGAGAGATCACCAATGACAAATGACCAAATGATGAAATAATAATTATGCTGTCAACTGAGGTCTGACTTATATATTTCCTCAGATGTACCTTAGAGCCAACTTTCTTTGTTCCTGCCTCCCCCTCCAGGAATAGCCAGTTCTGGGAGGGTCTGGCAGTTACTGATATGAATGCTGCCCATCCGGCCAAAAAGCCAATTCATCCAGATAAGTAACAAAGCCTGGCAATGTGCCTGCCACGCCATCCTGATATAACTTAGCTACTTGCTCACTTCATCTGTGATATGGATGAAACAGACAGAAAGCAACATCATCTCGTATCTCCCCTACTTGGGAGGATGAGACCAAAGGGGGGAATTTCTCAACCCCTGATCATAGAATTTTTTAACCCTAAGGTAACTATCACCTTAAAACACAGACAGAACAATAGCTTCATCTCACATCTCCCCTGCCCGGAAAATGAGACCAAAGGGGGAATTTACTGAACCCCTGATCACAGCACAGAAATCCCCTCACATACAGGAACAGATAAAAGGTAATAGACAAAAGCTCACATCAACCAATGAAGGCAAATTTTCCTCAACATCTTCCCTACACAGGTTGTCAGTGACAAAGCTTCCCCTAGAACCCAGATCTGCTGATTCCAAATCTAGACATTTTCTACCTTCCATTCTGCTCTTTGTAGGAAATCTTGAAACATCTTAGAGAATACAGAGATCCTGCAATGGAATAACTTCCTGTGAGAAGAGACAGAATTCCCATGAGTGGGAAGATCAGGAGGCAGGTGTGGGAGGTGAATTAAATGTGACGCCCAGGTCCTGTGCGGTCCTGGCCTACACTGATATACACAGCTCATAGATCCTGCCCTTGGTGCATACAAGCGTATCAATAGCAGTTCATGAGCAAAATATTCCTGAAGGTACATTAAGTTAGGTACTATTTCATTCCATCAAAGCCTGAGCAAAATACAAATCCTTATGTTACCTATTTCCTTAAATTTCCTTTGAAAATTCTCTCTATGGAAGAATTTTGTCTTTGAGTTTGGTTTGAACTAAATAAAAACAATGTTGTCCCATCAATCAACATTAGACTGAGAATGGTATGAAATGTAATTTCTAGTTAGCTCTTCAGAAAGATTATTTTTATTTTATTAATAACTAAGCTACATGTGAATTTGTAAAATAGTGGAGCTTAAAAAGAGGGGGTAAAAACTAACATTTAAAGGCAGTTTGGTTTTCTGTTGTTAATTTACATTGCATGATGAAAAACAATGCATTTTAAAGAATTGAGGCATTTCTTTATGATAACAGTTTACAACAACATGCATTAGACGCAGTCGATCACTATTTTTCCTGTTTCACAGACAAGATTCCCCTTTTTCTTTTCCTCTGAAGTCACCATGACAGGTTTGCAGAGAGAAAGGAAATGCTAGCTAGCGGTGGTTGAGTATAAATTAATTCCTTCTTATGCATTCTAAAATGGCATGCTCATCAGCCTAAGCTTACTCACACATTGTGTGTATTTTTCCTAATCTAGAAATCACTGCCTAACACAAGCTAATGCAAAAGGGAAGTCAACATGAAGCAGCTAACCCAATACTTTCTGTAGTACATTTGGCCAAGTGGATGCTGTTCAATCTTGAATTAAGCATATAATTCTAACACAAATTGCCTTGAAATTTTATTAATCAAAAAAAGCCTGTGAAGTTCTACTTTTGAAAATCTATAATCCAATTAAAAAATTAGAACTAGACAGAATCTATTTAGGGAGTTGTTTGGTTTGGTTTGATTGCTGGAGGGGGAGCCCTTGGGTGTTAGGGGGCAGAGGCCCCACCCTAGGCTGTTTCAGGACAATATGTCTATTTTTACCACTGCCATTATTTACATACACAAAACACGTTTGATAGTTTTCAAAACCCTTTCACAACGACTATCTCCTTTAATCCTTAAAAGAGCTCTGTGTGTTTCCAGAATCTATTCAGTTATAACAATTTTAGAAACTAAAACATTGAGCTTACAAAAATCAATAAAAAAGATGACACTTAAAAAAAAAATCGACTATTTTCTGATCATTCAGGCAGTTCCTCTCCTGTTCACAAATTGCAGAAGTCTACCATGAAATTGCTGAGTGAAGTTAAGCAGAGATTGAAAGGAAAGAAAACAAAACAAAACAAAAAAAACTCCCAAATTCTCAATTAAAGATTTGCCTTGAAATATTAGAAGATGTATTTAGAGAGCCCAGAAAATGTTGCAAAGTTGCGAGTCTAGCCAGAACCCTGATTCCGAGGCAGATGGGCCGGTGTATGCTTTCAGGGGGCTGGCCCAGTCTACTGGAAGAGCAGAAGCCATTACAGGTTGTTTGGGGAGTTCTCAAACATCTCCCCAGCCTGATCACTGAGGCTGGGAAGTCCTTTCATGGGGTACGTGTATTGAATCAAATACATTGTGACGCATACATTTTCTGATTTCAATTCATTCCGAGATGAAAGTGATGGGAGGTAGAAATCTCCTGGGATCAATTATTGCTAGGAAGGAGTAGGGATGAGCATCCTGGCCCTGCCTGGGCACCTGGGGAGGGTAGAGTGGGGACAAGAGGCAGGAGCCAATTTGAAGCCTCAGAGACAAATAGGCTTACTGTGATCACAGCAAAGTCTACCACTGAAGGTTGGCAAGGAATTTGCAGGGAGTAGTTGGGTGCACGATACTAAATGAGCACAGAGAGTAACTCAGGTTGTGCAAACTGTCTAATGATAATAACAACAATATAAATACGGACTTAAGTGCATAATCCCCAGATAAAAATCGCAGTTGTCCAGTGTCTGTGATCTTGGACGACTTTTTATTGTGGGGCTGTCCTGTGCACAGGAAGATGTTTAGCAGCATCCCCGGCTTTCACCCAAGAGATGCCAGCAGCATCTTCCCCCCACCAGTAGCGACAATCAAAAATGTCTTCAGTTATTACCAAATGTCCCCCAAGGATCAAAATCGCCCCCAATGAGGAACACAGCAGTAAACCCTTCTGTGGCTCAGTTTCCCTGCCTATGCAATAGGCATAACCCTCTCTTCTTGCCTGCATGAAGGATCTGTCTTCTTTCCTCATTCAAAACCTACTGGTTTTCATTCCTCAACTGAACAGAAAGTGGAGGCAACATCGTATGGGAAGGGCCTGGCCCTTGTCAGATCAGACCTCTTGGTTCTCACTCCACCATAACTTACTATGTGACCCAGGGCAAGTCACTCAGCTTCCCCGGGCCTCACTTCATCTTCAAAATGAAATTTTGTCCCTGTACTCAAACTACATTTGTTATTCCCAGTAGCAGTAAGAATATTCTTTTATTTTTCAAAATGATGCTCTTCTTTCTTCTATTTTTCCCTTTATAAATTCAGTGTCTTATTAGTTCTTATTTTACGCTGCTATTACTTCACTTTGATGTGAAAATGGAAAAAGTTTTTGACAATCTGGACAGCCTTGGGCTATTGTATTCTCCCAGCAGAACCTCTAAAAATCCTGTAATTTCATTGTCTGGGGATTGGGCAAGAGATGTTATCACCTTACGTAAGCTACCTTTTATTTAGGCTCCTAAATACTGAGTGGTACATTTTACCGAAACTACACAGATTGATGTAAGAGAGAAAATTTTTAAAAAGAGAAAATTATAAAAATGAAGAAACTTATCCAAAGTGATACTGTCTCTCCTTTAAATTACATTGCTTGATTCCTGTTTTCTTTCTGCCTCATATCTGGGGTGACGTACCCACCAGGACAATTGCCAGGAAATGTGCCAAGAAAATTTTAGAAAGATGTTTTGTGCCATCTGAAAAGTTATTTTGCTCACAGAGCATTAATAAAGCATTTCATCGTTGGCTCTGGATAACTGCGAAGAAACTAGACATGGACTCTGAGCCTCAGTCAGACTATCAAAACAGTTGTGTGATACCATGTTGTGACAAGTACAGCACGGTCTTGGGGCAAAGGGGTGACAGTGACGATTGCCTGGCATTCCTGCTGAGTGGTTACCTGTCTGTGTCTGTTTCTACCCCCATGATTGATTGAATCTGGCAGCAACTGTGGACAGAGAAGCTCTCTAGGGAGGTGCAGTGCTGCTCAATGGCCACTGTTGCTTATTATAAGTTTATCTGCGTACTAAGCAGGTGCCACTTGCTTATTCACTGTGAAACCCCTAACCTAACCTCTGTGCAGGTTTGCTCCTTTGGGTTGAGACTTTATCAATACAAGATCTATGTTGAAATGCACAGAGAACCAGTGCATGAGATCTGGAGGCCTACCCAGGGGTCTTCTAGGTGAAGAAGCAAAGGCCCTTGGAAATGATGTCACTCAAGGTCACACAGCAAACAAGTATCTGAGCTGGAACTAGATATTGTCCTTACTCTCAGATCATATTACCTTAGAGGGCCATTACCAACACATTAGTATCAATAACACAATTACTATATCAAAGCAAATAGCTGCTTCCTAGAAAAAAAGGACCAGGGGAATGGGGTCCAGAAACAGGTGAATTTTGAAATAAGGAAATACATGAAGAAAGATGTAAATCAGAGAATTGTAAATGGCCAGAGGCATTGGGCCCCTGGGTAAAGAGTTCCCAAAGAGTATTAGGTAGCAAATATTGTTTGATGGTGGTATTGGTGTGTATGGTGGTGGTGATGATGGTAAAGGTGATAATGATAATAGTGATAATGGTGGTGGTGGTGGTGCTGCTGGTTGCTGTAATGATGCTTATGGTAGTAAAACACTCAATATTAGCTCTTTCATTCAACAAATATTTATTGAGAAACTACTAGTTTAGGTACTGGGGTACAACTGAAAACGAAACATGGTTTATGCCTTCACAGAGCTTAGAATCTAATAGACAAGGCAGACTGGTAAGTAGAAATTTTCAACACAGTATGGAAAATTCTCTGATGAAATAAACACATGGCAAAGCAAATCTCTCAAGCTTTGCTCAGAGTTCTCCCAGGATTGAACACTGGCCTAGCAAGTATTGGGATATTGTCAGAAGGATGAGTGACGAGGGCCCACAGCAATAATAAGCCATGTTATTATTCATGGAAACCCTTTCTCTATGGTGGAAATTATACCTAAATAGCCAGTCACCAAAAGCACTGCAAGAAAATGTAGACCAGGGTAATTTGCTCCTCCGGGGGCTTATTAGATTCAATTATAATAATTTTTAAAAAGATAACATTTTGGAAGGAGGGAGGGGGGAATGTCAATATGCTTATATATTTTTAAAATTCCAGTCTTTATACTGTTTCCACCTTGGACTTTCCTGCTTCCCTTGAGGTCTACACTTTTATTTTTAACCCGGTCTTTTGCTAATATCGAACCACAATGCTATCATTAATCCCCATTAATACCCTGTTCTGACTGTGCCGTTTGGGCACTAACTTAAGATTGAACTTTTTTTTAACCAATCAATGTTCGGTGAACTCTTTAATGTTATTAAAAAAAAAAGTCTTGAACTCCAGCTAGTAAGTCAAACCGACCAGCACGGGAGGTAGGTCCTGAAGTTTCCTAAGGCCAAGTACAAGATGAATGACTAGAGCCCCCTGAGATAAAATGGTCTTCAGGGCTTCTGACCCCTAAGCATATGCGATTTCATAGGTAAACTGAAAATAAAGTTATTCCTCACTTTGTCCATCTTTTCTGCCCTTCTCATTGTCCCAGGATTTTAAAAGTTATTTTTTTTTCTTTCCATGCATGAAAAGACAGTAATGACATCACTTCTTTGATATTTTGCCAGGCAATTCCACAGCCAACTTACTACAAAACCATGTTTTTATTTTCCTCCAGTTATTTACTTGGGCATCTTATGGGGAGCCCCCTCACATCTAGCAAACTTCTCTATGCAACAATCTATTATGACTACTTAGATTACATTTTTAAAATCACCTGGGTTAAAAATTCCACCCCCTCAGTCATTCCAAATGAACATTAGAGTCAGAAGTAAATACACGTAGTCTCTCTCATCACACAGACCAACAACAGCACAGCTCTCTGACAGGTTAACTTTTAAAAAATAAAATAAAAATTTCAGAAGCACTATCTAGCTGCCCCCATGGTTTATAAGCAGCTAAAATGCCCTTTCTTGGAATGAACTGTCATGGAGAAATCTGACAACCCAGCTGTTTGAAGGCCATTGTTCCCAATCGTTTCACCACTGAGAAGCTTTTCCACATTTCCCCGTATGGATCTTGTTGTTGAAAAAAACTGAACCTATTAGAAAGCATGATTATGTAATAATAACTTGTTTCCCCATTCTGTGTCAAAGATTTATGTAATTGCCGGTCAGAGCTTCTGCTGGTGGTGGCAGTGGTGAGCATGACTCCCAGGTAATCGGTGACAGCACGCCGAATGTGACCCACTGCCACCTTTGTCAAAGTGAAGGTACAACATTCACTTGGTGTTTTGGAAGAGTGGCAATGACTCACACATCTGCATTCCAAACTCTGCAGGGGACTAGGAGCTAAGCTTTCCAAGCTGGTGACCATTGCCAGATGTAGGCTTCAAGATGGATTCGAATCTCTATCCAGAGTTTCTGGGTCTCCAGCCCAATCTGTTTTCTTAATTTAAATTGCTATTTTTTTTCCTCTCCATGATTCATGCCCACAGAAAAAGCTAGAAGCCTCTGATGTTCTTTATAACCTTTCCAATGGTCACAAATCTCAATCAGTAGGGGCTGCCCAAGATGGCAGTTTTAGAGAATCTATTGGTTAAGATTAATAAAAAATGTTACTGTAGTCTAACAGGAAAATACTAAAATTCCAAATCTAAGAAGATTTGTTTAAACCCTTCATGTTGGAGTTTCAAGTTATCCCAAAGCATGCAAGCCATGTCTACAGTTCAGGAAGGAGCAAGGAAATCCAATGACAAATGGGAGGTACAGAGTCAGGACAATCACTAGTACCTTTCAAACTAAAAGTGACACCATAAAGTCACCTTACAATAGGAAGTTTCATTTCTGTTTCTTGAAGAATTTTAAACAATTAGCAAATATATTGGAAACGAGTGGGAAAATAGAATTTACCTAACAGATATTGTTTTCACAGCCACTTTTGAAAAATTATATCCTTTCCATACATAATCAATGTGCAGATGGAAAGACTGAGGTAACAGGAAGTTAAATGACTTATCCAAGCTCGCTGGTGGAACTGGAAGTTGATCTCAGTTTGCCTAACCCCACATTGCATTCCATATGCAATGTCTTATTTCCCTAGATTTATCTTCTATCCTCTCTTCACAACACATGAGCTCCCTGGGTACAAACATAGTGTTTTTTACAAGCCCTGTTGGATTCAATCCTTCTCCCTTAGATGGGGAGGGAGGGGGAGGAGGGGACAGCAAACTGTTCAGACCTCATTTTTCTCTCTTATGGTAAAAGCCAGCAATGTAATAAAGTTGCTATTTGTGGGCAAACAGCTTGGTTTCTCAATTATTAAGTTTACATTTCTTATGCCTGTTCTCCCCATATTTTTGGAGAAAAACAGACATTTATTACAAGCCATCTCTCGAATGTGATAATCATAGTCAATCTAAATGTCTGCTTTCCCTGATTTGCTTCCTGGAATGAGGTTTCAATGCTGCGTCTATTTTGTAATCACGTAGGCTATTTCTGAAACATAGGGATGCTTTTCAGCACTCCCTCAAGGCTGTGCAGTCGGGCTTCTCTGGTCTCCTGGGCAGACATCCCCAGGACAGACAGATAGAAATGCAGCAAAGCCAGCATAACCGTCTAGGGTGTGCCCTCACCGCTTTATGCACTTTGCGCCCCCTTCTCACCCTCTTTCCTTCCCCTCTCTCCTCCCTTGACATCCTTCTCCTTTCCTCTTCTGAATCTGCTTTTTTCCCTTTCCCATCCATCCATTCCTTTCATTCACATTTTTGTGAAAACCTGTTCTACACCAGCCTTACACCATGCAGCAATGGTATAGCAATGAAAAAAGCAGACAATATTTAAAAAGCTTAAAATCTCAGTATCTCTCTCTCTCTCTTGGTCTCCACCTTTGGTTATTTCTCTCTGGATTGTCAATTAGTAAAATATGTTTTGGCCAAATAAGAACCCTCAGTTACTAAGGGAGATAAGGGTAATAATCTCTAGCTGTAATGGTTTTCATGAAAAATGAATCTAATTACCCACCCCTGGCGGAACTTGTGTCAAGTGTATATACCAAAGGGCATTGGCATAACAGTAGTTATATGCTTCACAGTATAGATTAGGGTTAATTCATGTTACTTTTTTTTTTAATTGAAGTAAAATTCACATTTAGGTCTATGCTCCATCTTGAGATGTCATTCTGTGTGGTGTAAAGTAGGGGTCAACGTTTTTTTTCTTCAATTAAAAAAAACTGTTGGAAACTAATTTGTTGGAAAGACTGTCAGGCCCCCTCCCCCCTCCCCCCATTGAATTGCTCTGGTGACTTTGTTGAAAATCAAATGACTACGAAAGTGTAGATGTATTTCTGGACTCTGTCCCGTCGGCCCATTTAGCTGTCCTTGTATGCCATTCCGTCTCAATTACTCGTGTTATCACAAGTCTTCAAATCGTGTAGTCCACCGACTTGGTTCTTCTTTTTCAGCATCATTTCGGTTATTCTAGATCCTTCGCATTAAAGTTTAGAAATAACTTGTCACTTTCAACAGAATATCTGTTGACATTCTGATTAACCCATTTATCTTGATCTAGTAAAGGAATATTAAAAGGTGGCCTATACCCACCTTCCACTGATACCATATCAGTTCATTCAGGGGGATTATTTAGTGGCCACTCTGTGCTAGCACTGAGAATGCCAAGTCAAAACAGCACGGTGCCTTCCTTCCTTTTGGGAATGTACATCTGATAATGGGAGCAATCGATCAATTAAGCACAGAGGCAATGCGATAATTAGGAGGATAGTACTAAGCAAAGAATACTATGTGAGCAAAGACATCCAAATCCAAATGATAGGTGAATATTTCCAGAATGAAACCATCTGAGTTTTAAAATATCAGTAGACATGCGCCAGGTAAATAAAGAGTTTGAGTATGGAAGAGCATTCCAGAAAGACAGAATAGTATTTCCAGCAGCACCAAGGTAGAAAACAGCTTTTCGTTAAACCCACAACTATGAAAAACCAAGGACACTGTAGATGGCTGTCTTTTTCTTTGGATTAACACCCTAGCTGTCATAAGTGTTATGAAAGTCCAAAAAGAATCAAAGATGAGGATCCAGGCAATGGAGGAAATAGAATTCTTGCTACCCTAATTCTTTCTCTTGTGTGTATTTGTTGGGAGGCCTGCCTATGAAATAATCTGTCTAGGAGTACTTCATCTTCAGCTCATCTCCCTTCCTATTCTCATCACATAACTTAAAAAATGTCAGAGCAGACACAAGAACAAGACCAGTGAGTTTACTTTCTCAGACCAGTGAGTTTTCAAATTTTACTTTTTGGAACGGATGTTTTTCAAATAAATATCAGTCAAACCCAGATACATAAAAGAGAAAAGCAGAGTTGTTGTTATTAAAGAAAGATGGTGCCTGAAGCCCCCACCATTCCCACCACTCAGTCGTCTCCTTCCCCACCCCCCAAACAGGTGACTACTGAGGCTCTTTCTTTTGCAGAACTCTAGAGTGTCAAGGGCACAATTTGACATCTACTATCTGACTTCCACCTACAATTAAGATGGATCACTACCAGATTATAGCTGGGGCCTTGTGGTTCACAAAATCTAGAAAGGGTCTGAGTCAGGGACTAATTATTCTCCTTTAAATTTAACTCTGCACATTTGAAGTTAGTTCATGTTACCCAAAATTTATATCCAATAGTCTTCAAGAAACTATTACAGACAGGATTAGGTATAAAACTGTATTCTACGAGTTACAGAAATCCTAACCTGTATGAGAACATAACTCTTAACAATGAAATTTAACAGAATATAATAGGTTTATAACAGAGTGAAGTCATTTCATTATAGCCATATAAAATGTGTACACAGGATAAGAAAGATACCTTTACCTTTAAAAGGAAGCCAAAAAAAAAATAGTAATTGTGCAAAATGTAAAGGTTTGTGCCACAGGAAATTAGAGAATCAAGAAATGTCACATTTATTTTTCTTTTTTACAGTATCGAGTTAAAATCTGCTCAATTCCCCATGACCAAAATTGGAGAGAAGCTCAGTTTTGGTCATGCTTTAAGGCCCTCCCTGTCCTAGAATTGTACAGGAACCCAGGGCTTATTCCTACCCTAGGGTGAGGTCTACTCAGTGTTACTCTAGCGCCAGGCCCTCAGGTCAGAGGAGCCTCTCTGCCAGCAGGCAGCTCCATTTCAGAACCAAGCATATGCCAGTCCTCCTTCAGCCATCCATTTAAAGGGCCCCCCGCCCCAAAAGCACTGTATTACCTATTGCATTTCCCACAATTCTCCATTCCCTGGTGGTCACCTTTTGAAAGCTTGGCCGCCCTATCCAGCCCTCAAAGAGCATTGCCTCTGCCCCTGCCCATAGTTGAATAGACCCAGTTAAATCAGTCCCTGTGGACCTCGAATTCAGAGAGGCAGCCCACCCTACAGTTCACAAAATAAATTTTAACTATTCTCTCCCCTAGGACAAATATTTGAGGAAATTCTAAACATTTTCAAAAGTGTGAGAAAGAAAATAATAATTATATATATTCTTACCCCAAGAATTAAACAGTACCTTGGAATATCTGCTTCCAGTTTTTTGTTTTTGTTTTTGTTTTTTAATGAAAGATCTTTTTCATTTTTTGGTTTAAAAAAAAAAAAACACATAGTGCTCTCCAAAAAGAATTCAAACAACCCAGAAAATATTTTAAATGAAAGTTGAAAGAATCCTTCCCTCAAAAAAAATCACCCCAAATTTCACCAAGAAATAATTATTAATAATATTTGATGTACATCATACCAACTAGATATATAGATATTTAAATAGATAAATACAGTTTTAAAATCATAAATGGTATTATACTGTAGATGCTAGTTTAATTTAAAAAATATTACACTTACTCTTTTATAGCTTTCTTGAGATCTTGTTGACATATAATAAAATGTACATATTTAAAGTGAACAATTTGATCATTTTGATACACCCATAACACCATCACCAAAATGAAAATAATGAATACACCCATCACTGCCTGGAAGTTTCCTTTGTAATTTCTCCCTTTGATGACTCCCTGCTTTGTCTACCATCCACAGATTATCACTGCTCTGCTTTCTGTCATTACACCTTGATTGAATTTTCTAGAATTTTACATAAATGGAATGATGCAGTATGTACTCTTTTTTTGTCTGATGTCTTTCATGCTTCTTTCTCATTGGGAGACTCATCCATGTTATTGTGTGCAGCAGTAGTTCATGCCTTTTTATTGCTGAGTCATGTCCCATGTATAGATGAACTACAATTTGTCTACTTACTTGTTCGTGGACATTTGAGCTCTTTCTCACTTTTGCCTCTTATCAATAATGCTAGAAATATTGATGTAAAAATATTTGTATAGAATAAGCTTTTATTTCTCTTAGATACATACCTAGAAGTGGGATGGCTGGTTCATCTGATGAGTGTATGTTTAATTTTTAAGAAACTGCCAAAATGGTTGTACCATTTTACATTCCCACGTGCATGAGAGTCCCAGGTGTTCCCATCTTCCCCAACACTTGATTTGATTAGTCTTTTTAATTTTAGATTTTCTAATCTGATTAGGGTTTTAATTTGCATTTCCTTATGACTAATAATATTGAGCATCTTATGTTGTGTTTATTTGTCATCTATATATTTTCTTTGACATAGTATCTGTTCAACTATTTTGCCCATGTTATTAAATTTTGTTCATTTTCTTATTATTGAGTTTCAATATTCTGGGTATAAGCCCTTTATCACACATGTGATTTACAAATATTTTTGCCCATTCTGAACTTATCTTTTCATTCTCTTAACAATGTCTTTCAAAGAGAAAAAGTACTTAATTTAATGAAGGCAAACTTTTAAATATAATCTTTATGGGTACTTCTTTTGGTATTGTATCTAAGGAATTTTTGCCTAACCAAAGAGTACAAAAATTTTTTCCTATGTTTTCTTTTAGAAGTTTTATAGTTTCAGGTTTAATATTTAGGAAAGCTATAATTCATTTTGAGAAAACTTTTATCTGTGGTACAAGATATGAGTAAAAGTTCGCTTCTACACATGAATATCCAATTGTTCCAGCAGCATTTGTTGAAAAGATTATTCTTTGTCCATGGAATTGCCTTTGCAACTTTGTCAAAGATTAGTTAACTATTTTCCTGGGGTCTATTTTTGTGTTCTCTATTGTGGTCCATTGGTCTGTTTGTATTTATGCCAAATAGTATCATGCTATTTAATTTAAAATATTACTCTTAATTGTACTCAAATTATATTTAAGTTTTACTTAATTTTACTTTCACAGAAGATAAAATACTGAATTATAACAGAAGAAATTATTAAACTTCAAATGTTTCTTCACTACCAGAAATATTATTTCCTAACAGATCCCTCTGAGATTATTAAAAATTCATGAAACCATTAAAAGAATAATTATATTTTTAAATTATGTTTTAATTTTAGATGATGTCAATTAACTAAGAGAGATCAACACTTTAAAACATTAGCACTTCCATTCTTTCCTCCCTAATGTCTATTTTTCTTAGGATTATTGTTATTTTTACATTACCAAGTTTTAAAATTCATACTCATTCTCCTACTACTACAATTCTCCAACATTTTTATACTTACATGGATTTTTCTCACCACGTTTACCGCGAAGTCTCTGTTCCTGGATTAAGTTTTTTTGTTTCATTCAGCCCATAATTATCTTGATACCACTTTTCAAGTAGTTTGTTTGTTTTCTTGTTTTTTTAATTAAAGTTTATTTGGGTGACACTTGTTAGTAATGTAGTTTGGTTCTGATGGATACTGTATTCCCTGAGATCCCATCTTTGAAGTGTGTGTGGGTTGCTTTTATACTTGCAGAATATCTTAGCACTGCACAATATTCTTGGGTCAACCTTTCTTTCTCTCAGGACTAGGTAAATATTGATCTACTGTGTTTTGCCATCGAATGGTGCTGTGGAGAAGTCTAAAGGCAGCTAATTTCCTCACTGTTGTTAATTTGCATTTTTTGTCTGTATTATTTCTTTATCTTAACATTCAAATAGTTTGATTAATTAAAGTTCCTAGGCAATTAGCATTCTGCATCACTTTACCCTGGAGCACAGATTGTTCTTTCTTTCTTTCTTTTCTTTCTCTCTTTCTTTCTTTTCTTTCTCTCTTTCTCTCTTTCTCTCTTTCTTTTTCTCTTTCTCTCTTTCTCTTTCTTTCTTTCTTTCTTTCTTTCTTTTTTTCTTTCTTTCTTTCTTCTTTCCTTCCTTCTTTCCTTCCTTCCTTCCTTCTCTCCTTCGTTCCTTCCTTCCTTCCTTTCTTCCTTCCTCCCTTCCTGCTTGCTTGCTTTCTTTCTTTCTTTCTTTTTTTTTTTAACTAAAATTTATTGGGATGACATTGGTTAGTAAAATTACATAGGTTTCAAGTGTGCAATTCTGAAATATGCTAAGCAGATTGCTCTTTCAATGTATAAATCCAATTTTTCTCAATTTGGTAAAATTTCCTTATATTATGTCTTGAATGTATTTTCTGTTTCATTTGTTGGGTTTTCTATTTTAAGGATACTGATTATCCTTATGTTTTATCATCCTTATCTTTCATAACTGTCAGCTTCTCTCTAAATAACTTCATCTCTTCACCAGTTTTATTGGTATATTCTTTATCTCAAGCTTTTTTTCTGTCATTAATTTATTTTTAGCAGTATCTATTCTGTTTTTTACAGCTTATAATTTATTTTTAGTTCTACGATGATATGATTTGGTCCTCAAGTTGTGTCTTTAGGTCTGTGATCTCCTAAAAGATTGTGAGAAAATTCTTTATGTTTCTTAATTTTGTTTTCTTCTATGTATTATTTTTTTAATATTCTCTCTCCCTCTCCCTCCCTCCCTGACTTTCTCTCACCTTCTCCTTTCCTCGTTGCTTCTTTTCTTTTTATTCATACTTGCATAACTCTTCTCCAAGTGTTCTATTTGCTCTAATATAGTGTAGATAAAATCTTGACTCTTCCCAATCTAAGACTACTTTGATTTCTCCACTGAACATCAGTATGTATTTCATTCTATTTACTCTTTAGTACCCTGAAAAAGATTGGAGCAGGGAAGGGGAAATTAGCTGAAAAAATGGCAATCTCTCTTACAATACTTGGGCTCTACTCTTTCTTTTAAGATTCTATCAAATTTCTCATTCCAGAATCCATTCAACCTAGTTGGAGATACGTCTCATTCACATGGGGGACTAACTCTTAGGCTTTGTTTAATTTTCCCTACTGTAGTCCCAGAATCTTTACTTCTTTAGAGATGTAGACCCTTTTTCACCTATTTCTCCACAACACTTGTGTCCACTATTCACTCAGAACAAGGACAAGATCAGCATTTTAATTCAGTTTGTTTCTTTCCAGATTTTGAAATACAAATGAGAAATCTCAGGATACTGTTGAGTTGACAGTAGGGCTTCCGAAGAACTGATGATTAGGGTTAAGAGCTGAGCCATGGTGCCTGTTTCTTCCACTCCATAATCCTCATCTTTTGGGGAGACCATGTTTGGAAGTTTACTGGATTATGTTATGCCCCTGAGGTTGCTGACAGTGGTTGGGGTGGGCGGGGAGGCCTGGTTTTTCATTTTTCCAATATTGTAGCCATTATGGGAGGACCATGTAGTGCAACCTTAACAATGTTTAGTAACACTCCCTGTCCAAAGTCCTGGGCTCATATTGTCTCCTTGACCACCAGTGATGCAAGACTGAGACATTTCATTCTGTCACTGGTCAAGCTTTAATTTCATAATAGGGTGTTGAAACAATCCACTGTGGCATAAAAAAGGACCAGCATGCCCTTGAAGTGACCCCCAAATGTCCTGTTTTCTAGGGAGGGGCTTGTTACTTTAACCCTTTACATCTGCCACTAAGGACTTATCCCTTTCAGTGTCTAGGCTCCCCAGAAATCAATGTTCTAATTAGAAAACAGTAGCTAATCTGGCCAAATGCTAATAAATGAGAGTTGTGATTTATCTAGCAACAGGGGAACAGCTCAGCATTAACAATTAAAAGGTCTGTAGAGGAGATAGCGGGTTTTTTTTTTAACTCTTCCCCTTAGTTGATTGGGTTCAACCATAAGCTAGAAATAGCCCTTCTAATTAATGACTATCTGTTGAAAATCAGTCATCAGAAGCATAGTTTAGACACTTTGACCTCTGAGATTCATAGGCCCTCTTCTACTTCTCAATGATAAGGAATGGTAATGTGAGTTAAAGCTGAATCTACCCACATCCACAAAGACCAAACCACATCATAGCCTACCAAGGCACTCTTCTGGTTTTATTATAATAGATGCAGATTTTTAAATAATCAATTTAACTGCAATGAGAAGTATTGATCATGAATAGAGCCAAAATGGTTGGCTCACCCCTGTTGCAACCCCATCATTTCATAGAATTACAGAATAAAGTCAAAGTTTACATAAAAGGCATAAGTTTGCAGTTAGTTGAACAAGGTCCTCCAGAAATCTTCAAAGAATTACGATTTTTCTACCTTAAATTAACTGGGTGGTTACCTTCACTTTAACCTGACTGGACAGAATAAAGGGGGAAAAATAGTTTGTCTAAATCAAATTGAATAGTGATCTTCTAGAGAACGTTCCCCAGAAGAAACCTCTTTGGGAAATACCACTCAGTGCTACAGTAAATCTCACCTTTCAGTGGAAGATCTGTCATTCAGAGTAGAAGTATTTTCCTCTAATATTTTCTTTCTATTTCATCCAAAATTGCCTATTTACATGATACCCATGCAGAGTTCCTAGCAGGTTCCTGAACCTGCCATATTGTTTCATGCCACCAAGCATTTATTCAAACTGTTTCCACTATGTAAATGGCCTATTCTGGCCCTCAAAACCTAGATTTCATATCATTTCCTCTAGTCAGCCCACGACCACCCCAACCACCGGCACCACCACCACCACCACCCTTAGCCTGATAAAAGTGATTACTCCATCCTTTGGGCCCCCACTCTACCTGTACATCTTTCTCTGTTAATACCAGTAACCTTTACTTCCACTTGATTGATTTCTTATCTATTGCTCCCCAAGGAGAAAGTCTTATTCAGTTGTACAATGCCTATATGCTTACTGCAAATACAAATGGTTATTCAACAACTATTGAGCACTTGCTCTTTGCCAACACTTTCTAGAGTCGGAGAGGCAGACTTTCATTTCTGTCTTCAATTAACTCAAGACCCAGTGGGAAAGATAAACTCCTACACAGCTAGACTCAGCAAGCCTAAGAGAGGGGTCTGGGCAAGTGCTGATGCTGAGCTGTTAAAGGGCAAAAGGCAGTGAGCACATACAAACTCACTATATTTTAATGTCTTGTCATGGTTTTTATAATCCAAACACACCTGCTTCAATCATATGTTTCACATTGCTTACTAATGTGTTCTCAGCATAGTCTGAACCTGTTTTTCAAAGTAATGTGCACACATATTACCTAGCGATTTTGTTAAAATGCAGACTCTGATTCAGCAGATCTGGAGAGCAGGCTGAGACTCCGCATTCCCAACAAGCTCCCAGAGGATGCCATTGCTGCTGGTCCACAGACCACACTTTGAGGAGCAAGGCTCTAAACCATTGTCATCAACGTATACACATGGTTGAAATAGCACCAGTTTGGGGGAAAACTCCCACTGCTGCCCATCTAGACATTCTTCTGACTATAATTAAACATGATGAAAGTTATACTAAGAGAGGTAAGATTCATCAGTGCTCCCCCCTCAAAAAATTGACAGAATGGGGACCGGCCCGGTGGCTCAGGAGGTTGGAGCTCCATGCTCCTAACTCCGAAGGCTGCCGGTTCGATTCCCACATGGGCCAGTGGGCTCTTAACCACAAGGTTGCCGGTTCGACTCCCACAAGGGATGGTGGTCTATGCCCCCTGCAACTAACAATGGCAACTGGACCTGGAGCTGAGCTGTGCCCTCCACAACTAAGACTGAAAGGACAACAGCTTGACTTGGAAAAAAAAAAGTCCTGGAAGTACACACTGTTCCCCAATAAAGTCCTGTTCCCCTTTGTCCCGACCCGCGGGACACTACACGAGGGACCCCGAAGCACCTAGAAGGGAGGAAAATGGGAGACACAAAGACCGGAGACAAGACAGGAGTTCTGATCAAGTCTCTCTTTATTGCAGCTCAATCAGGGGTTATATACATTCTTTTGCTGGGTGGAGGGGCATTAACATAAGAAGGGTTGCCGCAGGCTAGCATCTTAAGCCATCCAGACACCCCCTACAGAATGTGGGTGTTATCTAAAGACCCAAGGAACTTCCTCTATCTCATGCTTCTCAGTTATGTGATGGTGCCTTATAGGCACCCGCCCCCTACACCCCTTCCCCAATAAAATCTTAAGAAAAAAAAATTGACAGGATGCCTTGGAACTGTTAATTCCTGACCTTTGTTTTCTTGTCTAAATTCAAAACATCTTTGTTCCTGCACTTGAGGTCTGCTGCTAGCAGACGACTGGTCTGAACGTATAGCAAGGTGTTTTCAAATATCCAAGACTGCTATTATTCACTTAAGTCTCTTCCATATTTAAACTGTAATAACCTAGGTCCTTTACGTAAATAGAACGTCTTTTAACAAAGCTATAAAACTTTAATCACCTTAAGCAGTCATAAAGAAAGTATTTCTTTAATGAATCATTTTTTAAACAAACTCTGTAAGGTATCCCTGGGGATCTAATTTCTTATTAACTCTTTATGATTCCTATGACAGCGTCTGTCGACTTTTTCAATTCATTAGCATCTGCTTCTCATCATCAATGCCAAAACTCCTTGGCCCATAAGACTCTGGGGACCCACTCTACCTATACATCTTTTGCCATTTGTCAGTTTTGAATTCTCCTTCCACTGCAACAAGATCATGACTTGGTCCCTATTTGAGCTGTCTTTTGCTGTAGGTCTTCTTCTTCTCTTCCTCACATCATTCTCCAGCACTATTTCAACCAGACCAAGTGCCCTGTGTGTACCATCGAAGGACGTGGAGGCACACATCTATCTGCCATCCACCGCTCCTCACTATAATGATACTCTATTTAAGAGGGAGTCTGGTTATTCAGTTTCCCCAGCTCACTTAGTTACTGCATCACTTTCTCTGACAACATCACAATGAATTGAACAGTAATGAACTATTTTCATCATGTAGGGCAAATAGAAGACACTGAAAGCCTTAGCTTGACCAATGTCAGAGTCTGGAGAAGACTCTTCTAAATGATCTTTTGTCTTTCTCACCACTTGTGACCTCTTTTAGGTTAATTCTAAAGACGATAACGGTGTCCTCGTTGGATCCTGGGACAATATCTATGCCTATGGTGTCCCCCCATCAGCCTGGACTGGAAGCATTGACATTCTGTTGGAATACAAGAGTTCTCAGAATCCAGTCCGGTATGGTCAGTGCTGGGTTTTTGCTGGTGTTTTTAACACATGTAAGTATCCAATTGAGAAATAGTTTTTCTTTTAATAACTTTTTTTTTATTTTTCAATTACAGTTGACATATAATATTAGATTGCCTTCAGGTGTGCAATATGACAATTAGACATTTATATAACTTACAAAGTGATCCCCCTGATAAATCTAGTACGCATCTGACACCATACATAGTTATTACAATACTATTGAGTATGTTCCCTCTGCTATACTTTACATCCCCGTGACTATTTTGTAACTACCAATTTGTACTTCTTAATCCCTTTCTCCTTTTCACCCACCCCTCAACTCCTTTCCCATCTGGCAACCATCAGAATGTTCTCTGTATCTATGATTTTGTTTCTGTCCCTCAGAGGGGACCCCCCACAGCCAAAATAGCCCCCCCAATTCGTAACTGGAACATGTGAGCATAGGACCCGCCAGGTCCACATCTCCACCCCCCCTACCAGTCTCAACATGGCTTCTTCTGTGTGTCCTTAGTTATAGGAGTTCTGTTCAGCTAGACTTCAGGCAATTCTCAATAATGGTTTCTCTGTAGTTCAGTTGTAATTGTGATGTGGTCATGGGAGGAGACAAGCACAGATTTGCCTACTCTGCCGTCTTAACCAGAAGCCTGAGTAATGTTTTTTTTATTGTAAAGGAAATTTCATTTCACAACATTATTCCTATAACCTGGCAAAGAGACCTAGCAATCCCTGTTGGCTCTATAGAATTTATGGGTGGCTATTCTGGGATGTAGTCAATGCATAATTCAATTGTTCTGGGCCAAATATACTCATAGTTTCTCTTTGACTGCAGGATCTTTATAGAAAGAATGATGGGCTATTTCCTACATAATTCATCATTCTACATCCAGAGAAATGGAGGGTCCCAGGGGCCAAGTAAGGATGTAGGAGTAAGGATATTGCATTTTTTCAGTAACCTCCCCCACATCTTAAAAAGGTTAAATTACCCAAACTTAAAATAATAAATAATTTTAAAAGATGTATGCTGCTTATTTGTTATTGAGAAGTCTTATAAATATACTTATTTGCTTATTGTTTATTACTGAGAAGTTTTGTAAATATAGCCACTTAATTTTTACCCTAGCTATGGAAATGATTGTGGCAGGTGGTCTTATCTCCATTTTTTTTTTCATCTCCATTTTTTACATGTGAGTCTCGACACCCCTGAGCAATTAGATATCAGAATTTAATGAGCAATCTTTACTCCCAAGTTTCCCTTCTGGTTTTTGATCCACCTAATATTCAATCCCTAGAGGGAAACATATGGGTACAAAATTATTTTCTTCTGCCTTGCGCATCAATTTTGAAATGACATTTGTCTATCTAGGCCTAGACAATGTTATTGTTAATTTAGTGAATATTTTTAAAAAAAAAAAACATTTAATTCAGTAAGTCTTCATCAGAAAGGGTGAATGATTTTCATTCACATGCCATTTCTTGGTGAAAACATTCAGCTCGAGTTGGAGTGCCCTTTCTGCTTGCTCATTAAAATTATTTTACCTAGTAAACTAGCATGTTTTTTTATCAGAAAAATCAAGGAAAGGCTGGAGTCCAGAAGCTGGGATAAGGCCATTTTTTATAAATGATAGTGAAGCCTATCAGTTTCAGCTCAAAGTGTGACAGTCTGAGAATTAGTTAGTGATTTAAGTGAGAAGAAATCATGAGTTTTGTTTCTCCATGGCATCAAACTGAATAAGATAATTTTCTTAGCCATTTGAGTATACCCAAGTACTAAAGGAATATATATTTCTTCAGAGCTATCATGGTCAATGTATCAGTCTCCTAGAAGTCTTTGAAGTTCTAGAAAGAAGCATGAACTTCAGAATGAGCTAAAGGTTAAAGGTATCCCCTTCCCTCATGGTTCCCAAGCCAAGATTATGTAGAGGGCACCCAATGGATATAGCCACTGTCATGAAGTGACTCCAGGAAAACAGAAAGGACCCTCTGACTCCCCACGTCCTCCTGCTGCCTATAACTTCATTATCCCAGTGTAACTCCTTCAGGCTTAGAACCAGCTAAAATAGCACCTTCCATCCATTTATGTCTTTTGTACAAAAGGTCACTAGATCTAATCGAGGCTTTGATGGTAAGCGAGGAAAAGACAGAAGTCCAATGTGGGACATCACAGTGAGAACAAACCCCAAGAGGGAAGTTGGAGGGAAGCGGGAGGGGAGAAGCTACTACTGGTACCCTGGTGCCAAGCTTTACCTCACCAGACTCCACTTTGGACTTCCAAGGTTGTTCTATTGAAGGAGGTGGATAGTCTTTGGTGAAAAATGCTAAACTATTCTGAGAAATAAAAGGCAAGCCAAGTCATTAATCTTAAAATTGTCAGCTGAATTATTTTCAATGAGCCCTGATATGTGGTGTCCTGGGAGCCAAAGAGGGCATTTGGATTAAGTTTAATCAATAGGTACATATGGCAAGAAATGCATCCAGGTAATTTATTATCTAACAATTAAAATGAATCTGTGGTGTCACCCTCCACCAAGTATCACAGGATAAATTCCATCCAGAAGAGCAACCCCCAGTGAGAACCTGCTTTGTAAATCCCTAACTTCTTATTAGTGTTTTTTTTTTTATTTTATTTATTTTATTTTATTTTCAGAAGCATAGTCTGCCTAGCTGGGCTAAAATAATACTACTTTGACAATCTGATGATTAGCAGCAACTAAATAACTGGAGCCCTGTTACTGGGCTTCTATTCCAGTTGGCTTCATCTGGCCCAATTTCAGATCATGCAGCAAGGTTTCTCTGCAGCTCTGATGCCTGGCAGTAGTCCCTCTTCTCCAGCACAGAATATTTGAGGATAATATGTGCAAAGGGGCTTTTCATGTTGGTGTTAAAATCAAAAGCCAATGGAGACCAGCCTTGAAGATTCTGGGGCAGACAAACCAGTTTAGTCATACAAACAGAGCTTACGTTAGCTTATTTTGCAAGACTAGGTTGGCCTGGGTCATTTCTTGCTTATGCCTCTGGAAATCATAAACAAGACTTGAACTGTTTCCCAAGGTTGGTATAAGGTAACCACTGGCTAATTCCCTGTCATTTAAGAAAATTCTAATCTAACCAATTGCTGTGAAGAGTAAACAGTCACTGATTTCTGACCACATAAGCTGCATTATAACAGTACACCCCTGAGCCTCACCCATGTTTTGGTTTGAGTGCTCTGGTTTGCAAACTGTTTTTTGTTTTTGTTTTGGTGCGTGCACAATAAACTTTTACTAGTTACTACTTCAGTGATTCACTGTTTTTACTTCTGTTATTTCTGAACTTTTGACAATGGTAAAGAAGAAAATCACTCATGAGAAGGGACTGTTCTCTATGTATTTAGTAAATTTGGGTGATGTGTTTAGTTATGGCCTGTCCTTTTCTACAGTTCTGCGATGCCTTGGGATACCAGCAAGAGTTGTTACCAATTATTTCTCAGCCCATGATAATGATGCCAATCTGCAAATGGACATCTTCCTGGAAGAAGATGGGAACGTGAACTCCAGAATGACCAAAGATTCAGTGTGGTGAGTTTGATTTCCAAGGACATTTGCTGATGTAAAACTAAAGTGACATTATACACTTACCACAAGACAGACTTGATCTAATGTTTCTTTCTCTTCTATTCTAAGGAATGTTCGATACCATAGGCAGAAATGTCTGATTGTCAGGGATTGTTTTTACCTAATGAATGAGAAATGTTACTGAACTTGTTCCTAGTAATAAAAATCAGTCATCCCGTTACGACAACAACCACTGTAAAAGGGCATCGTTGTAGAGGCTATAGACTATATTAGTTCTTCTCTACCCTAGTATATGAATATTATAGTGAATGGCAGTTATAGGAGCCAAGCATTCTCTGTCAATACTCTAAGAATAATATAGCTAACATTTACGTTTATTAAATACTTACTATGTACCAGTCTTTGTGTGTGCATAGTCTTATCTAATTCTTATCAGGTGGGTGCTTATTACCTCCATTTACAGATGAAGAAACTGAGGCCCAGAGAGGTTAAGGTAATTTGCTCAAGGTCACACATCTGTTAAGCTGAGAATAAAACCCACATGACCGTTAACCACAATCTTTTTTTTTTTGCCTTTGCAATATACGATTGCTTTTTTGAGTGTAAAGATGTGGTTCATCTTGATTTGTGACCTCATCATTCATTCAGAGATAAAAATGGGAGTAAAGTTGAAATTGTTACCAAATGCCAACCACACGGTTCCTTCACTGACCTGACCAGCTGCATCACAAGCTGGCTACAGGGAGTTTAAGATCCCGAAGAAATTTCCTTTTTCCATGGGATTCCCCTCCATCCAAAACAATATTCTATAAAGAGGGAAAAAATCCTAAGAGTGAAAATTTAAAGAATATTTATGAAGTTCTGTATGGGAGGACAAAGCCAGGCATTGAACAAGGTGGAATTTCCAAACCAAAAATGTGTCTCCTCTAGTTGTTCTTTATAAATAATAAAGCTAAAACGCTGCCAGTTGCAAAGTATCCAAATGGGGATGTTAGGAAGTTATAAGCTCACTTTAGGAGAAATTAAAAGTTAGGAGTGCTTTAACTCCCCCATGTTGCAGGAATGGATCACAATTGTAGGAGCAATATTAACTCACCAGTACCAGTGAACGCTCATTTGAGAATGTTGAAAGATGGAAATCCTGAACTGGTGGCAAAGTGCTGCTATGAATGAAAAAACAGTGCAGTTCATTCTCAGTGAAGGAGCTGAGCAATGGTAAGCTAGAGAGCATAGACAAGACAAAACCTCACCTCTGTAAACTGAATAGCAATTTAAAGCAGTGTTTAAGCCCTTGGAATTACAGTATAGCAACCCTGCATGTATATGAAATGACAAAAAATAGACCAAAATAGCCACCCCAAAAGCCCATTGTGACATTTGAAAGTGGCAAAGCGAGACTTATTTGGCATTCTGCACTGTGTACCTCTTTCTTACAAACACACACACACACACACACACACACACACACACACTACCTTTGTAGTCAACTGCAGTTGGAAATTATTCTTCCCTATTTCTTGATCCAAATACCTCTCATTATAAATCCCCATGAGACACCCCAACAAATAACCTCACAAGGCCATAAACAAAATTGATGCAAAATTGTGAAGCTGAGAGATCTTGCCCTTGGTAACCCTTTCCTCTTCCAGCTCCCTACTCCAATTTTTTTTCGCTGTCCTTGTCCCCCTTTGCACATTCTTTGCCTTTCCCAAATGTCCCATCATCCTGGGACTGCGTTCCCTGGTCTGGGATCCTTACTCATCCTCCACAGCCAGACCACTACCCTAGGCCCTTCTTTCCTCCCCTCACTAGGTGCATAGTTAGCTTTCCAGTATATCCTGACTTAGCTGAAGGGCTGATGTTAACACAAGTTAGGCATGCCAGGCCACAGACAACCAGGAATAAAGGGCTCAGTCAGGTCTGGGTCCCAACAAGGCCAGGCTCTGCCACTGATGAGCTGTGTGACCTTGGGCAAGGCACAACCTCTCTGTGCCTCTCTTTTCTCCTCTAAAGTGGAGACGACAAAATTTTCTACTTTGCTCAGCACAGAGCCAAGCATAACAGGTGCCTAATGGATGTTAGCTGTTTTTATTGCCTGCATTATTAGTCACACAGCTGGAATTTCTTGGAGGCAATATGTCGCCATCAACCTAAGCACATTGAAGCCGTCAGGAAAAGAGAGGTGCCAGTGTCCAAAGATGATTGTGTTATTTTGGTTACTTTGGGGTATTTTTAAAATAAAAGCAGAAATGTGTGCCTCCCCAGTACAAACACTAGTGGACCATAGAAGCTACAGATGCTCCAGAAAAACAACAGTATTTCTAAGACCTTTCTTGATTGAGGAGGCTGGTGGGAGCTGTTCTTGGCCACATCATCGGTACATGGTCACCACAGACAGACCCCCAGGTTGAGCTCCGGCTTGGGCAGGCACTTGTTGTGTGACCTTGAAAAAATGGCCTTTCTTCTCTGAGTTTCAGTTTCTTCATCAATAGAATGAGGGCAATCTTAATAGTGACTATTTCTTGTTGGGGTGGTTGTGACAATTAAATGAGGTAGTCCAGGTGAGGGACTTACCATCCTGCTGGTGCCTGCTAATTAGATCAGTAATTGCCACTGCTTAGAACAGGGGTCACCACAAGGCTGACAGAGGCTGAGGTGAGGGCAGAGAGGATCTGGTGGGCATCAGCTGACCCTGGGAGGCCAGTGCAGCGTGGCTGGCAACATGTGGCATAGCAAATTTTCTTACAGGGGTCTCAGGAACAACTGGCCTCACCCAAGCCCCCAGACTCACTTCCTTCCACAGGCTCCAGTCTGGAAAACTTGCCCCAATGTCCTCTTACTTTGCATGTGGCTCCTGCCCCCAGGCCCTGCCTCTTTCCTTTCTTTCTAAAGGAAACCATGAGAATGATTTCTTGGTTTCTCTCTCTTGTGCCTTCATTATCTCTTCACTGATGGTACACGGTTTGTGGTGAATTAATTTATCCGGTTGGGTATCAAGGACCCAGGGTGGCCTGTTCTCCATGACTCAGACAGCCCACAAATAAGCCAGGAGGAGAGCACAAGAATGCATATGAGGGGGTGTCATGCTAAATATGCTCCAAAGCCAAGAGAGGCGAGGTTTGGATTTCCTCTCATGGTCTGACTCTTCACCCTTGTTACCACAAACCATCAAGCTGGCTGTTTATTTGCCTGCTTCCTGGTTTGCCACCATGGGTTTCCCTTCTGAGAGTGTCTCAGAATTTTCACAGGGTCCAGCAATTTTGCAGAGTGGACATAGTGTTGATGCCTATACAGGGAAGAGTCAGCTTCTTAGCGATTCAGGACAGGGAGGGGCCCAGAACCTTAGATGGGCACGGCTGCGCAGAGCAATTGACCTCAGGGTAGCGAATGAAATTCCAAATGGGCCAACGCAAGATAACATATCCTGGAAGGAGCAATTTAAGCCGCCTGTCCCTAGTGCGCTGATGGGTTTTGAATTATGTGTAACCTCTGGGGGAGGCATCTATGAATCATTGTGGACAGTTTAATGAAGACGCTTGCGCAATGTTTAGCTGCCATCCAACAGTGAATAGGGATATGAGGGCTCATTGAGGAGGGAGAGTAAGGGCTCATTCTGATGGGCAGGGGTGAAGTCTCTGGCCTGACCTGGAAAAAGCTCAATTTAGTCACATCGTTATATGATGATCACAATGGAAATGGAAACGATTTTAAAAGAAAGATGGTGGCACTTATTAGGGTCGTAAAAGGTATTTCCATGAAAGGCTCTTCTCATAAATGAAAGCGTTATACCGGATTCTTTTAGTGGAGAAAACTATCAGATTTGATAATTCTGGGTGAAAGAACTATGTTGACCTCCTGGCTTGCCTCCACCAAACTGCAACCCCCATGGGCGGGGGTGGGTGGGGTGTTGGGGAGCAATGACTGATCTAATTTAGTTTTCTTTGTCTTGGCAGCATGTAACAGCCTGCAGGGCATAGAACAAGAACTTAATAAATAGAATTGGTTGAAAAAATTTTAAATGCTAATTTAACTGAATAAATATTATTTAATTCGTTCAACAAATACTATCGTGCACTAATATGTATGAATGCCTAGATGCTAAGGATTCAGAGAAAAATTAACCAGGTCACTGCCCTTGAGGAGCCCCATCCAGTGTTTGTGGGTGAGACAACCACGTATAGTACACTCTATAAAACATAGAAGGTGGGCTATAATGTGAGCCTGGAGTCATGGAGAGGAGGGGAAGGGGCTTCCATCCTAAGCCCAGAGGAGGAAGGGGAAAGGCTGTTCACATGATAAGATGAGACAACCGCAGAGCATCTGTTTCCAGGACTGGACAAGGAGGAATGGAGTTTCACGCAGAGTTACCTTGTATTGTTTGACTAGGTTGTTGAATATTGAAACTAACTCTCATGATGCAGCCCTTTGCCGCTCCTTCCTGTACAACATCAAGAACATCTAGCTCTTTGCTTGCCTTCCTGAAAAGACTGATTCACCCAGGCAGTGCATTCACAAGGAGCGGATGGAGTTAATACTAAGGATTCAGAGAGAAATTAACCAGCAATTGTAAATGGGACTGTTTTAGCAGTGGGGATGTGTTGCTATTATCCATCTGTCACGACCTCTCCCTCTTCTCTACCCTCTAGGCCTGTCCAACCCTAGGTCCTGCTTTCTTTAAAACAAACCCTCTTTGTTTTAGGGTCCAATAGTCAGTGTTGCAGATTCCTTCTTGGAGCCCACCCCTTCCAAGTCCCTCCCTCATGTGACCTTTGCCATCCTGCTCATGTTCCCAGAGAAAGTTGTTCCTCTCCGGACAGTGGCGTTCCAGGTCCGGTGCAGGAAGCATGTCCTGTGCATGCCATCAAGATGTGAAGAGAAGCAGACTGAGCACACGTGTGTACATCAAGGGCCTTACACTGACTAGTCTGCTTCTCAAAGTCCAGCTGGCACATTGGCCAACTGGCAGATGTAAAAAACATCCTAATTAGAGTTTTACACATCTTATATGGTATTAAAGATAATTGTAAAACCAGTGAGTGCTAAAATAATTAGCAAGAGACTTTACTTCCTTTTTTGCCTTTTCATTTGAAATTAATTACGTTTGATTAAATTGGATTTTTTCGATTTATCTTTTAAGATAATTGTAAACTAGCAAATTTGTATTACCAGTTTTGGCTCCAAGTTTCAACAATCTAAGAATTAGTCACTGATCCAAGTTAAAAGAAATCACACTTTTATTTTGTTTTTCCTCAGGAAAAATATTTTGTTTTTTCATCGAAAAACTACCAAATCAAGGCAAACTATTCTTGCAAATTTTTTTCCATCCCTCCCTCTCTCCATGGTGCAAAGCAATATGGTTAACACTGCCACAAATTAGCTGGGTTACTTTGAGCAAATTGCTTGATTTCTCTGGGCCTTAATTTTCTCAGATGTAAATGAATAAATGTATGAGTTTGTTCTTAATGAGCAATAGGATCATTCGCAGCTCTAAAATTATTATTTTTTAAATAATTTTCACTGTTCTTCAAGTGAGGCCTTTTCTCCCATATTCAGCAGGGTCCACCATTTGCTTTGTGTGGTGACCCCCTTACCTGCACAGGGCTGGACTATGACCTGCTTACTCACATATAGCTGCTGCTTTGCAAATTGGCTTCACATCATTTCCCGGGACGGGGGGGGGGGGGCTGCGGGGGGGGAGGAAATAGAAATCAAACACAACACAGAAAATTTCTTGACTGGTAATTGTTTGACTGGACTCAGTGCATCTGGTTCTTTAAAAAAAAAAAGTTCCAACTTCCTTTAGTACATTTTGGAAAGAGTGTACTTGCTATTGTTTTGTTTTGTTTTTTCACTCCAAATGCAAAAAAAAATCTGTGCTGCAATGTACTGAATCCATAAACAAAGCTCTTTGAAAGTAAGTTTTAGAGTGGCAATTAAGCAGCTTTCATACCTGGGAGTCAGCCCTGGGTGTAACGCAGCCACCAATCCTAATTCTCATTGCAACCTCTGCACTTGGCCTGGTGGTTAGCACACTGTAGGCATGTTTTTGAAATTTAAACTAATCCACCTTGTACACTGAAGTGCTCAGTGTGTTCTAACTCATTGGACTTGCATATTGTTCTGTTATCCTAAGTTTTAATCACTGTATGTGAAAACAATAATCAAAAAATGAATGCCAAATAAAAAAGTAAGAGAAAAATTCCGAATACAGACAAAACTACTTGAAGATGCTTACGGGTTTATAAAATTATCCTGTGATGCAGCCACGTTAACAATTGTCAACAGCTAACCAAGATATTTATTTTCAAATAGATTGTCTTGTTAACCACATTACAGTCAGCCAAATTGTTTGTAAGAAAATCACCTAGGACGAGATCATGAGAACTGTCGTTATAGAACTAAGAATATACACTGACTCCACACCAGAGTCTTAAAAGAAGGATTGAAAAAGTATTTTCCAAAGAATCAAAATAGCTTATGAACACTTTTTCTGTGTCAGATCCTGATCGACGTGGGTAACATATATTAGCTCATCTAGTTCTTTAATGATCTGTTAAGGTAATTGCTATTATTTTCCTCCTTTATAAATGAAGAAACTGAAGCACAGTAACTTAACCATGGTTACCAGCCAATAAGTGGAAAACCTGAATTATAAACTCAAGGGGGCTCACCCTAGATCCTACTTTAAAAAAAATACCTTTATTGAAATATGATTCACATACAAGTAATTATAAAATTTTGCTGATGAGTTTATAATATAGAAAGATATAATCTGTATTACAATAACAGCACAAAGGGCAGGAGGAATGGAACAAAGTTTTTGTATGCTATTGAAATTGGTACTAATCTGAACTAGATTGTTTTAAGTTATGATGTTAATTGTCATCCCCAAGGAAATTACGAAGAAAAACTGAAAATATATAGTAAAAAGAAACAGAAAAAAAAATTAATGGTATACTAGAAAATATCTGCTTACACAAAGTAAGGAAGTAATGGCAGAATAGAGGAAGAAAAAAGACATAATATATAGAGAAAGGAAATAGCAAAATGGCAGGTGTAAATCCTATTTATTAGTAGTTACATTAAATGTTAAGGCACCAAACATTAAGATTTGTTTATGGCTAAATATATGGTGTATAATAAAGAATATCCCATTTGCACTTGAGAATAGTGTGCATTTTGCTATTGTTGGATGGTGTGTTCTATAGATGTCCATTATATCTAGTCGGTTTATATGTTGTTATAGTCTTCTATTTGCTAATTTTCTACGTGCTGGTCCTATCCATTGAAAGTGTAATATTAAAGTCTCCAACTTGTATTTGTTGAATTGTTTTTGTCTTGTTTGTTTATTTTATTGAGGTATAATTGACATACATTAGTTATAGGTGTAAAACATAATGGTTCCATATGTATATATATATTGCAAAATTATCACTACAATAAGTATAGTTAACATCCATCACTGTGCATAATTACAATTTGTGTGTGTGTGAAATGAGACTTTAATATCTACTTTCTTAGCAAGTTTTAAATATTACCATATTACTAACCATAGTCACCACATTGTGTATTATATCCCCATGACTTATTTATTTTGTAACTGGAAGTTTATGTCTTTTGAACCCCTTCACCAATTTTATCCAACCCAGACACCCTGACTCTTGGTGAATTGTTAAATTGTCTATTTCACTTTTCAATTCTGTCAGTTTTGCCTTCATGTAATTTGGGGCTGTGTTATGAAATGCAGATATGTTAATAATTGTTACGTCTTCCTGATAGCATTATCCTTTTATCATTATGAAATGTCTTTTTCTGTCTCTCCTAACAATATTTGCCATAGTCTATTTTGTCTGATATAACCACGTCAACTATCTTTTGGTTATTATTTACATGGTATATCTTTTTCCATCTTTTTACTTTCAACCCATTTGTATCTTTGAATATAAAGTGTATCTCTTCTATACAGTATATAATTAAATCATGTTTTGTTATCTATCTTGCCAATCTCTGCTTTATGATTGGAGTATTTAGTCTATTAACATTTAATGTAATTACCAATAAGTAGGATTTACATCTGTCATTTTATTATTTCCTTTCCATATGTATTATCTTCTTCTTCTATTCTAGAAGAAGTTTTCTTCTTCTATTCCTCTGTTACTTCCTTATTTTATGTAAAGTATTTATATTTTAGTGTACCATTTTAATTCTTTTTCTGTTTCTTTTTACTGTTTTTCAGGGTTTGTTTGTTTTTTCAGTGGTTTGCCTGGGGGTTACAATTAACATCATGACTTAAAAATTATCAAGTTCAAATTAATACCAACGTAATTTCAATAGCATATAATAACTTTGTTCCATTCCTCCTGCCTTTTGTCTGTTCTTGTAGCACAGATTACATCTTTCTATTTTATAAATACAACACAATTTTATAATTACTGCTTTATAAAGTTATGTTTAAAAACAGAGAGGAGAAGAATTACAAACAAATATGCTCCAAACTATCTTTCTTATTTCTCTATATAGTTATCTTTATGTTCTTTTTTTAGGAGAGTTTTGCAAGATATACAATTTTTGGTTAACAATTTTTCTTTCTGCAGTTTGAATACATCATCCCACTAGCTTCTAGCTTTCATAGTTTCTGATAAGTCAGTTTTAATCCTCTTGGTGATCTCTTCTATGTAATAAATCCCTGTTTTCATGCCATCTTCAAGATTCTTTTTTTCCAGCTTTTGATAGTTTGTCTATGTGGTGTTTAGGTGTATATCTCTTTGAGGTTATCATATTTGAAGGTTTTTAACTTCTCAGATTTGTATATGAATGTCTGTTATCACCTTTGGAAAGTTTTCAGCTATTTTTTCTCAAGTATTCTTTCTTCTCTTTTCTCTCTCTCCTTTCCTTCAGGAAGTTGCATTATAAATATGTTGGTCCACTTCATGGTGTCCCACTTCTATCTGGGGCTCTATTCATTTTTCTTCTTATTTTTCTTCTGTTATTCAGATTGGATCATTTCAGGGAACTTCAAGTTTACTGACTTTTTTTCTTTCAATTCTGCTTTTGAGACCTCTAGTAAATTATTGAAATGTCATTTCAGTTCTTCTAATTTTCAGCTCTCAAATTTCTGTTTTGTTCCTTTCCATAATTTCTATCTTTTCACTAATATTCTCTATTTAGTTAGACATTACTCTCTTTAGTTCTTTAAACATGTTTATAATGGCTGATCTAATATCTTTGTCTAATAAACCCAATGCGTTGGCTTCCTTAGTTACAGTTTCTCTTGACTGCTTTCTTTTTTCTCTATGGTCCATACTTTTCTGTTTTGTTGTGTGTCTTGTAATTTTTGTTTAAAACTAGACATTTTAAATAATATAATGTGTTAACTCTGAAAATCAGATTTCCCGCTCCCCAGAGTCTGTTGTTGGTCTCTGTTGTTGTTATTGTTGCTGTTTGTTTGTTTAGTGACTTTCCTGAACTAATTCTTTAAAGTCTGTGTTCTTTATCATTTGTGGCCACTGAAGTCTCTGCTGGGTTAACTTAATGGACCACTAACAATTATACAGAGTTCCTTAAATACCTTGAACCAATAAGTTCCCAGTCTTACCAAGGAGCTCTGTGTATATGTGTTGGGGGAATGTCTTCAATGATCCAGCAGGAAGTTTACAATTCTGCTGTAGCCTTCACTTCCTGCTTGTACAGAATCTCAATGTCAGTCAGAGGTGAGCGATTAGTGCTTTCTTGGGACTTTCCTGGGTATGCACATAGCCCTGCACGTGTGTGGCCATCTAGACTCTCAGGCATATGTTAGAGTTGTTCAAAATCCCCTATGGACATCTCAGTCCCTTGGTTTTCATTTTAAGTTTCTTGGGGCAGCCTGTATTATCCCCAACTTGCATCACTGCTTCAGGCAGCTGTGATGTTAAACAATTTCTTCCAATTGTTTTTTAAAAGCATCCTATGAATAGGGCTATTTGCACAGAGTGAGCTCTGAATCAGATCAAATAAAAATGAGCCCTGAGAATGGAGCATTTTAGATAGCTGACAGGTTAAGTAGTGACAATTCTTCAAAAATGGGACTGCCAGGGAGTTCCAATCCCATTTTCTTCCCTTCATTGGTTAATAAGCTGCAAGTGTTTAGAGCTACTATAGTTGTGAGGCTGTTGGCTTTCAAGACACCATGGAGATATATAGAAGAGGGTGGGAATAAGGCAAATTAAAATGTCACAAAGATAACCTTTCTCATGGAGACTCATTTGTTTTTGTTGAATAAATCCTCCTTAGATTTTTTCAAGTCTTTGGTTAATTTTCAGAGCTCTGGAAAAGTTGGTTTTGATCATGTTTACTAGTATTCTCATTATTTTTATGGAAAAACAGATTTTTGAAGGTCCTTATTCTGCCATTGTCGAAGTGACTCTTAACCACTATACAAGTATTTACAAATTGGGGTCTACCAAACCCCTTAAGGATTTTACATTTTATAGGAATATTTTGATGTGTAGTATCATCTTCCTGATATCTATCTGTCGAAATATATATTATTCATTTTATGTATATCCTTTTATTTCTCCATTTCTTTGTACATTACAGTGCATTATATTGATCTTTTAGAAATTATCTGTACAGAAAGCTATCTAACGGGTGTTATAAAATATTTTTTTTAATTAGCAAGGAACTTTTTTTTAGATTGAAAATCACTGCACTAGACCCTCCTCCCTTCCTGTCATACACTTACCCTAGAATATCTCTAAAGTGCCTGCAGTCCCTAGTCTACCCTAGTCCCACTTGGAAGTGAGCAAAGAAGAAGTTTGGGAGGTAAAAAACAAAAATCAGAGGTCATTACAAATACCTCTCAGGAAATTGGAATGCCAAACAAAGTGGAAGCCATCTAATAAACCACATGGAAAACTCTAAGGTACATCTCATAATAAGAAAAATACTATGTTTTGGTTTATCATAAATTCTGCCTAAGAGATTCATCATATATACCATTCAAACATTACCATTTTTTGAATAATTAAAATCTAATAAAATATGCACCACCTAAGCTAGGCTGAATGCAATTTAATTTCTTTTCATGATTAATAAGACCTTTGGAAAAATTTTATATAAGACCTACCAACCTAAGAATTTTATATTCATAAACAGCTTTATACTATAAAACAGTGACTTTGGTATCTGCTAAGACTGTTGATTGTATTTTTAAAAACTTCCATCAATAATTATGGATAAACTTGGTCAGAATTTATTATAGAAATATTTTTATACATTAGCATTATCCAAACATATATTCTCAAAATTCAATCTTTTTTTATTTTCAGGTGGGATATCAATTCCTAGTTTGCTATGCTAGAGAGAGTGGTAAAGGGGGACAGGGTCTTATTTTCAAAATGAATCCAGCAGAGCGAATCCAACAGAGTTACAGAGGAACTTCTACTGAGTAGCGATGGCAAATATGGTTCATGTGAATGGGTGATATCTGCTTCTTGAGCACTGTGGGGAGTTGTTATGTTTTTGTCAAATTTAGTTTTATTCTCTGTTTCTTCTATTTTCTGGTGCCACAATGAAAAAATAAAACAGATAATCAAAGTGGGGAAGCTATCAAAAGCTGAGAGAAAAGAAATCTACATGATCGTCCCTTAATTTTCTAAAAAATCGATGTTAATAAAGCTGTTGTAAATTCTCTTAAATATTCAAAAAATCAGTACCTAAAAGCTTAAGAAGAGAGTTGAAAGGCTGTACTCTCAGGACTAAGGAAAGACACACTCCCAAATAACTTTGTAAACGGAAAGAAACTTATTAAGTACTATCATACTGTATGTGTAATTGAATACATCTGGGTTGGCATTTATCCAGTACTCCCTGGTACGACTGTACTTGCATTTAGAGTGAGTGTCCTTTCTGATTGGTTGCAGCTTCCAATTGGTTCATGTCTGTGTCTGAGCAGTTATTAATTATTTTGATTATCGACCCTACTATAAATATACTTCATAGTTTCATTTTGGAACTTACAGCCCATACTCAAGTCCCACCCCCATCTTCAACCCCTCAAATGGAGTCTCTTAAGCTACATCAAACTGTGCTTAAACTTTGACTTTTCAATAAGCATTGTAGAAACCCATCCCCTCCTGCATAGGACAAGCGAAAACAAAGACCTTCATATCTTCTCTCTTTTATTGGTGGCAGTTGGTTCCTACAAGGGGACTGGCCTGGTCTCCACCTGTTTGGATATCTGGCCTTTAACTGACATGACCCCAGAGAGACTCTAAATGACCCTTTTTGGTTTCAGCACTCCAATTGCTCCTAACAGTGAACAATTACATTCTGAAGTAGTATGGTGCTCCCAGCTCCCGGCTCCATAAAAGATACCTCCAGCAGGCCTCCCTTCCTCTGGATAGTTCGTTTTCTGTTGTTGTCTTGCTTCATTGCCTTTCCTGACAAGTTTTTCTTGGTCTAGGCTTTCATTTCCACTTTGGAATGTTCTGTTAGATAAGCCTCAGAATCCATTGACTTGTCCCCATTTTTTTCCATCAGCTCCAATTCCACCCCATCCCTGCTGCCACTGGAACGGCCAGAGCTCAACAATTCCAGGGCATGCTGTCATTTTCATCACCAATTTCCTTGCCTGTATTAGGAGTCTACAGCAGAGCCAGAGAGGTGGGGCTGTGCTCATTTGCTACGAATACACAAATAATTTGCAAGGTAGACGAGTGTTTTTCTTCCACACTGCCATTTTTAAAATAAAAGAATTCAAACACTTGGTTTAAACTTGAAGTTGGTCCAAGACATCTCCTCTAGGGCTCTCTCTACACCTTATTTGGGCTTTCCCTTGATCCCTAATAAAGCTACAGAAACAAAGCTACAGGCTCGTATTTCTTTCTTCTCTTTTAGGGATTTCTTTTCTCTGAAATCTTTCTGGACAGATTGTAAATGAGATGACCCTGTAGAGTGATTAAGCAGTCAGTTAAGTTAAAGACAGTAAAGGACTCCTTGCTTAAATCATCCACTTTGTTTCCTTTGAATATATAGCACACAGAGCCCTCAAGCCCATCTTGGTCTCAGCTGGGCTCTTTGCCTGCTTCTCCACCTTCCCATGGGCTCTTAAAGCTCTGGATGTCACCTTAGCCAACTATTAGAACCAGGGCAGATTTTGAACTGTGCTCTACCTTCTTTTAATAGAAATAGTCCTCTTGATTTTTTTTTGAGGGGGAAGGAGACTAGTGCACATTTATTATAAACATTTCAAACATTGCAGAAAAAGGCAAAAAATTAAGTCACTTTCTACCTATTCAACATTTTCAACATTTTGCTAAGCATTCTTTAATATGTCTCTTTGCATATGGTATTCATTTTTACTGCTATATAACAAATTACCAAAAATTTAGCAGTTTAAAACAACCCAAATTTGTTATCAAACAGTTTCTGTGAGTCAAGAATCCAGTCACTGGGTCCTTTGCTCAGGGTGTCAAATGACGGCAATCAAAGTGTTAGCTGAGACCATTGTCCCATGTTGTCCCTGACGCTCAGGTCTCATTCAAATTCTTGGACAAACTCAGTTCCTTGCAGCTGTAAAACTCATGGAAGCGTCTTCTTCAAGGCCAGCAGTAGAATGTCTCTGCTGCTTTGACTCTCTGGCTTGCTCTGCCCTTGACCTCTAAACCTACAATTAAAGGGCTCCTTTGATTAGGCCAGGCCCACATTGGTAATCTCCATTTAATTAACTCAGAGTCAATGATTAATTACCTGAACTACATCTGCAAAATCTACTTTGCCATGTAAAGTAACATAATTTCAGGAATGCTATCCCTCCTATTCAGAGATTTCAAGAGGAGGAAATTATACAAGGGTGATGGTCATTCAAAAGTCTGTCTCCACACTTATATACATATACGATGAACACATAAACAGTATATGGTGTTCTGTGGTGTAATTCTAAGAAATTAATATGCCATTGGTATCTTTCCTGTCTAATAAATATAGATCTGCATTTTTATGGTTGAATAGTATTCTATTTTGTGTTTCAAAATAATTAATCACATATTGGACAGTTAGGCTGGTTCTGATTTTCCTTCCGATAGATTATGCAAGGAGGAACATCTTATGTACTTGTCATTGCATATCTGTGATTATTTCCTATGTGCAAATTCCAAGGAGAGGGGTGTATTGAATCAAAGGATAGATTAAACCAATGCTGTGCCATCCTTTTTAGGGTCCCTAAGCACTGCATGATGCTGTTTCTCTAGTAGGCTTTGCCTTTGGTGAAGATTTTCTGGGTCCTTTGTACCAATACTGTTGAATTATTAGCATCCTTGAAAGTTCTAGAAATCACTAACAGTCACTGCAGGAAGCATACAGAAACTAACATGAAGCAACAATGTGTTCTGCATTTGTCATCTCCATTATTATCCATCCCCAAAAACTTACTTTTAACTTGATTAAATAACACAATGAAATGGGGGCTTTATTTTAATTTCTACATTGCTTCTTTACAAAGAGGCGACAAGGAAAGTAGATTACTTTAAAGGTTTATGTATATTTTTTTAACCTTAAAAGGACACTGCACATTTTGATAGTGTAGTGAGAAGTCAGGTTTCAAGTTTAAAAATGTGAATCTTAAAAACAAACAAAGATTAAATTACACCTGCCTTGCTAAGAGATGTCCTCATCTTTCAATCCACCAATACTTTGTGAGCGCCTCCTAAGGGCCGGTTCTAGTGCTGGGAATGTGATGATGAACAAGACAGAGCCCCAACAGTGAATCCACGCCCTCGACACATGCATGATGAAACTGCAAGATGAAAACAGAATGAGTATTATGTATCTGTTGTTATTGTCTCTTTATCCCCTCTCCCTTTCTACTGGTTCTACCTCTATAAGCATGACAGTCTCTCCCCTCATGTAAAAGTAATCAAAACAATTTTCCCTGCATTGCATGACTTTCCAGCCACCACCCTATTTTCTCTTCTTCCCTCCACAATATAGATCACTCTTAGGGGAGAAATCTACACTGCATCTCTCCCCTTCCCATTCACTCCTGATCTGGCTCTTTCCCCGCCTCTTCTCCATCAGCAGTAAAGTACCTAGGGACTCCCTCCTCATCAAATCCTGAGTGTTATATGTGTGCATAAAAATCCTCTTGGGTTTCATCCCTTGGATTGGCACAGGCACTGAAGTTCATCGTGTCCAAAATGAACTTGTCACCCACCCAACACCATCCCCACCAACACAAACCTTCTCTTCCTCCTTCATTCAGTCTTGTTAAATGATACAATCATACTTCCTGCAAGCTCAAAAGTCTTCCTCAACTTATCTGGTTCCCACACACCTCCAGAAGCCATCAGTTTTCCTTCCCAATGGCTGCTCTGCCTCTCCGCAGTGATGACCACCTCTGTAGTGAACACCTTTTTGATCCATTGCAGACTATTGCAGTATTTTGGCGAGAGCATGGGCGATTCAGCTCAATCTCCCATAGTGCCTCTCCACGCACCTTCCACAAATACAGAACTGCAAATTTAATTTGCCTAAGAATGAATCCCAGATATTTAATTTGGGATAAAAGGATCTCACAGTCTCATCCTTACCTATAACATAACTCAGTGTTTAAAGTACAGGCCCCGGAGCTCTCTCACTGACTAGCTGTGCAACCTAAGGCAAGATTCTTAATCTCTATGCTTCAGTTTCCTCCCTTGTAAACTGGAGACAATAATAAGAGTACCCTCCTGATAGGGTGCTGGGAACAGCAGATGTGTCAATATCCAGAAAAGTTTAGAAGAGTGCCTGGCACACAGTAAGTAATGCGTACTTGTCAGTTTTGTAATTTACTGTCCACCCTCACCCACCATCCCTCTTCTCTCTCACACACAAATACTCGTATGTAAATATGCAACCCTCAAGTCACAGTGACAGATACAATTCCACAAACACACTGTGTTGGCTATTCCATGCCTCCACAACTTTATTCTTATTCCTTTTGTCAACCTGCTAAACTCCCACTTATTTTTCAGGACTCAGTTCTAATATCACTTCTCCTGTGAAACCTTCCCTCAATCCCTGAGAGTTTTCTACTGAGACCCCATTGCACCCCAGATGAATTTCCATTCTAGCATGCATCACTTCAATTAATAATTTTTAGAAGCCTGTGAGTTAACATTTTTGAGCAGTTATCACATGCCAGACGCTATTCTATGATATATGTTTTACATGTATTATCTTGTTTAAGCCTCACAACAAACTTACGAAATGTTTGAACAATTTGGTTTATATATTTGTCATTCCTCCTAGATTGTGAGGCTCTCTACGGGCAAAACTTATGTCTCGATCTTCGTTGAATCTCCAGCACCTAGCATGGTGCCTGGCGCTTAATGAGTACATAGTTAAATACCTCTGAATGAGCCAATCAAAGATGAGCTTAACTCAGACAGAGAGAAAGAGAGAGAGACAGAGACAGAGACAGAGACAGAGAGACAGAGACAGAGAGAGAGACAGAGAGACAGAGAGAGAGACAGGAACATGCATGAATTATTGACCTTAAAGGACATTTAGGGAAAGAATGGATGGTAGTTGGATCTGAAATTCATCAGTGCTATAAACAAAGACTGCTGTAACTACCTCACCCACCATTAAATTGTTATTACTATATGAATGTTTTCTATGGTGCGGACTGGTTAACGTGCTCTCATTTGTTTCTGTACTGTCATACAATTTCAAGGACATAATAATACAATTCATATGACATTTTACTCCAGGCTCTTGCCTCAAGGGTCATGTGAAAAGTTTTGCATGGCTCTCAGATCGTGGGTTGTCCATCTTTGATAAAGGGTAAAGAGACACTCACCCTGACAACCTTTCCTTCGAGTTGAACAGCAAATGGAAATTTGCCACAAATTATACAAAAATTATAGTCAGGAGTTAATGTTATAGTTTCTATGGCAATGGTCTAATCCCACAAACACAAGCATTTCATTGCTTAATTGTTACAAGGGATACGCTTTTTGTAAATCTAATGGAGATATATATATATATATATATATATATATATATGAAATTCAAAGTCATATTTATTTTGGTTTCAGTTAACTTTTCTTCCCTACCCCTTTAGTGCATAGTAAATTCTGTTTCATTGGGCAGCAGAGAACGGTTAAGATCAAAACTGTTTAATGCGCTGATTAGAATATCTCTGGGTGGCCTTGAAGCTGATAATAGCAGCAGAAAAGCAGTGTCCAGCGACGTGCGTGCCCCCAGGAGTGCCAATGGGAATGGATCTTGCCCAAACTCAAGTCTAGAGCCCCAGGATATTTCTAGGAGCCCTCAATTTAGTTTAATCCGTTCCAATAATTAGTAGATGGCTACTAATTAGTAGATTTGTTGGCACTTTTTTTATTTTTTGGAGCACTGAATGTGATAAGTTTAATCTCACTAGTGTGGTGTTTTCTAAGGAACTATCACTGCTGGAATGAAGCCTGGATGACGAGGCCTGATCTTCCCGTTGGATTTGGAGGTTGGCAAGCCGTGGACAGCACCCCCCAGGAAAACAGTGACGGTAAAACTGCATCCTTCCTCGAGGGAACTGTTTAACTGCCAATCTTTATTTTGCTTTTATGACTGCACTTAATGTGTGGGAAACATTCCCAGTGGGAACCAACATCAGACGTGTGCTTTCTGGGCACATGTACAGTATTAACTGCCTGCCAATCAGGCTTAATTTCGTTTCAATGGTTGGCTTTGCCCTGATTATTCTATAACTTTTAGAAAAAGAGCATAAAACTTAACATATATAATTCATCTACTCTTGCTTTGATATGCAGTTTTGAAGACAGGAAAAAAAAATATCTGTGTAAGCACTTTTACTAGGCTATAAAATATACTTCAGCTCTCCCTGATATAAAAAGCAGTAGAGAAAATGAAGGACTCAAAAATAATTACAGATCACCCTGTATTTTTTTCTGTCTTTTCTTCATTATTTGTATCTTTTTTTTTTTTCAAGCCCTTGTCTCGAGGGCTGACTTTCCATAGATCGCAGCGAGGAAGCTGCTCCACTCCCTAGGACACCCGCACCCAGAAGCAGGTCGTCCAGGATGGTTTAGCACCAGGTTCTCCACGAGCATGCGCCGTGTGACGGGAGAGGGGGCGGCCCCTTTCCGGCGGCACCCAAACAGATCATCCTATAAATTGTTTTCCCAGAACCTGATTTCTTTTTATGTTGTGTGATTTTTCTTTCAAAACTTGACTCTGAGGGTATTTGTCGTCTAACCTGCAAACTATGTTAAGTAGTGAGTGACAGCTATGAACTCCTGTTCAGATTTTTATAAAATCATATCATAAGCCTCCATTCATCTCTAATATGATAAAAAGCAGTGGCCTGGGGATACTATGTTTATTTCCTCAGGCGTTGATATGAGATACTGGTGTGTGTCTATCTACACAATACATAAACTTTCATTACATATTCTTAAGAGAATCTTAATGGATTTTAAAGGAGAAAGTTCAGCACTTTCAGGTGTTCTGAATTATGTATCAGAGACACTAATGGCAGTTAATCTCTTATTAATGAGACACAGCTGGTTAAAATGTAAAGAACTTTGTAAATGTAAACATGGGCCTACTGACTTCCTGAACACAAGTTGGGCATGGGTCATTGTGTGTGGACAGTGTCCAGATTCCCCAGGTAAACTTGACAAGTGTTGGTAGTGGCCAAAAACACAAAACAAAAATCAAAGCAACAACACCACCACTGAGGACACATCTCCATTTCCAAATTCCAGTCATCAACTGTAAAAGGATAAATGTTCTGTTAGCCCACAGCTTGGCACCCACACGAGTATGTGTCCTTAGGTGGAAGAATAGATGCAAGGAACAGTGATGTCCTGCATTTTTTCATGGCTTCAAATTTTGGTTTGAAGAGGCATTTCTAACAAAACCCTCTTGATTGTACACATTCATCATCTGCTCTTTCTGGCCATGGAAGCATTTTGGCAAAATCAGTGACAAAGTTGAGAGACACTTCTCTACAGAGCCACCTCAGTGCTGTGACCTGTACTGACCTGTACTGCATCAGGACAGAACTGAAGACGACAAACTCATACTCTTCCTTCTCTGTGTGATGCAGGGATGTATCGGTGTGGCCCAGCTTCCGTTCAAGCCATCAAGCATGGCCATGTTTGCTTCCAGTTTGATGCACCCTTTGTTTTTGCAGAGGTAAGTGGAAAACCAGGGGGAAGTGCTGCTTTCCTCCCCAACCTCTTAGCACCTCAAAGAATAAGATCCTGGGTTGTTACTTCTAAATTTCCCAGGTGTGTGGTGTAGGCTTTGTGTTTACAAAGTTAACTGGACATCATTCCAACCTCCAGGCTCTTCATTCGAAATGCAGTTCTTACCAAACATTTTTATTTCCTTTATGTTTTTTTTTTTCCTTTTCTCCTCCAAAGCAATTGCATTACTTACCTTCCCTAGTTCTCTGCACCCATGAAGTAGGTATCAATTGCTCCCAAGAAATGAAATAATTAAGTGAATCACTCAACTAAAAATTTGTTGAGATAGTCCGTGAGTTGAAATTTCAGTGTACTGCGTTACTCTGGGACTAGCCCAGCAAATAATGTAAAACAAAATCCAAACACACTCCAAACACAGTCTTAGTCTGGGAACTACCATCCATTTTCTGCCATCCAAGGCTATCCTCTATCAGAGGGAGCGCAGAACTGGCAAAATGGAGGGGGAGGAGCAGGAAGAAAGTGATTGATCTGCAATACACTTAATGAGCTGATGGGGACACTTTAGTAAAGGACCTAAAATTCTGGAAGACCTAGACAGGAGCTATAAGAGGAAACAGTTAAAGGTTCTCCAAGGAGAGATCTGAAAGGCTGGGAGGCTGCTAGAGATGGGGGCCAGGGTTTGGTAGAGAAATACGTAAGAGGCTGAGAGGCACAACTTGCCTGGAGTATAGTTTCACCAATAAACACACTGAAATAATGTCTATCATGTACTGAGTTCTTACTACAATGTTTCCCTGAAAATAAGACCTAACCAGAAAATAAGCCCTAACATGATCTTTCAGGATGACATCCCCTGAACATAAGCCCTAATGCATGTTTTGGAGCAAAAATTAAAATAAGACCCAGTCTTATTTACGGGGAAACACGGTATGTAATCACTTTGCCTACCATTTGATATTCTGAGCAACTCTTTAAACTGGGTATTATAATTCGTCCCATTTTTCAGAAAAGAAAATCAAGGCAAAGAGCGTTTAAATAACCTTTCCACTATCATCTAACTAATAAATAGTAGCAATGAGTTTGGAAGCCAGGCCGGCACCTGAGCTCGCCCTCGTAATCACCACACTATAACAACTCTGGAATGAGTAAACATCGATATTAATATGTATAAGACACTGTGCTGTGCGAAATTCAGAGGCCTATGTCCTAAAGAAAATCGATTCTTGATGGGAGGTGGAGTACATAAGCGCATCAAAAGTTAAATAACAGCAATACAAGAGATACCATGGGACTAATTGTCAGACGAGCAACGTAGGTGATAAATGGTCTGCAGAGTCATTAACTGAGAAATATGGAAGAAGAACTGCAGTAGGACAGCAAAGGCCATAGGTCCTGTCTCAGGAAGATGGGTGACATGGGGACAGGTAGTAACAAAGCCTTTGTGATAGGCACCGTAGGATGAGCGGAGTGTTGCCCAAGTGCCTAGAAGTAGTGTCAGGACGCTCCCTGCAAGGATCAGTGCCTGAGCTGAGTCTTGAGGGTTGACTAAGAGTTTCTCAGGCAAAGGAGGTAAGAAAAAAGCCAGAGGAAGGGTAGAATTGCAGGCAGAGAGGACTACTTGAGCATCCAAATGGTGTGAGGGACACTAAAAGCTATCTACGCAGACTCACAAAAACTGATGCATCAGGAGATGTCAAAAGACGACAGCTGAAGGAGCTCGACATGAGGTACCTACGTCCTGAACAGTGGGCACTTCCTCCTGTCAACGACAGTTTCCACAAGGCAGGCGTGAGATTTGTGCAGCACATACTTGGTGGGATCACCGCGCAAGTGGGGAGGCCAGCTAGAGGCTGTGACATTGCTCCACGCCAGAGAACTGGACACACAGCGATAGCAGGGGAAGGGGGAGGCAGGATTGGAAGTGCACTAAGCATAAATATTGAGACAGCAAAATGGGAAATGGGAAATACACAAAAGGAACAGCATTGCTTCCACCATACCTCCCACTGCAGTTTCTAGAAGCCATGGAAGAAGAGACATGCTGTATTTGGAATTTTATTCCCTCTATTTCAGTTTTAGATGTGAAGATTTATGCAAACCTCCTCAGCTGCCATCTGATAGTTTATGATGCTACTGGAGCCTCTTAATTGGAAATCACTCTAAAATGCACAAAGCCTTATTTTTATTACGCTTTATTGCTGCTAAGAAGGAGAGAAGAAGGAACCTCCTTCCAAGAGTGAATTGCCTAATAGCTGTTAATGCAAACACTTTTTGCTCTTATTAAATATAGATCGGAGTGTTATGTGTGTCATCAGGATTTGCAGATTATAATTACTCTCTCATCCGCTGCAGACTTGTCTGATAGTGTACGATTTGTTGCTCTGGCACGGGCTGAGCTCCAGGCCTGAGTCATTTATAAGAGATGTTCAGGCTCTTGTTGAAAAGTGTGTGAAGAATCTTTTCTCCAGTGTGCCTAAAGTAGGACCCCATGGGGGGCATCTACATGACTCAGCCTTTAGACTGCATCCTCTTTTCCGGTTCCCATCTCCTGGTGCGTAAGCTTTCCTCTCACTATCCATCCCAGGTACACCAGCCGGAACTTGCCTTTTCTTGTCCCTCAGCATGCTGACTTTCTTGGTCATCTCTTACTCATTTCCGGGCCGGGTCAAGCATCATGTTTATTGATTGTGTGTGTGTGTGTGTGTGTGTGTGTGTGTGTGTGTGCCTTCTCAAGGCCTATCTTCTACAGTGAAAGCAGAACCAAAAATAAGAGGGGTATGCACTTATTTATAAATATATTTATTTATAAGAGGGGAAAGCATCTTACCTCTGTCCCTTTTTCTCTCCTCCATTTTGGAAATTTATCCTTAGTATTTCTAGATTTCTTTCAGGGCTTAAAACTTAACTTCTTTTCCCTCCTACCTTCTCATGCCTTCAGTACTGGTATGAGTTTCTCCGTTCTGGAGGCCCATTTTCCTTTTCCCTTCCCAACTCGTAGTATTGTAGAGATTCTAAAGAGGTGACAAGGGAGCGGAACGGTCCTAAATGTCTGAGGTCATCTTCTGAATTCCTACGTTCACTAAGCTCTCAGGAGTTGCTGCTTCTCTTCTATCTTAGCTTCTTCTAATTGGACCTGCCGTCTCTTTACACCATCCCACCCCGAGTTCACACACACACAATGCACACGCACATGCACACAGACACACATAGCTGATTTTCACAGCAGCCGTGACTGACTCCTCAATGGGATAGATAACTAACTACCCCACAGCTCCAGAAGCTTCGCCTTCCCTAGCTCTGGGCCAGCAGCTCTCTGTGTACAAACTGTGCAGCTGCTTCTCTGCAGATTCTTTATTCTCAATTCAAAGTTATATATTTTGCTACCACTTATTAGATGGCAGCACATTTTGGGTCCTCTTCTATTCTGATCTAAAATAATTCATCTATTCATTCAAATAACGTAAAATTTGGAAATCATCTTGTCTTCTCTACTTAACCTCCCTCAAGCATCTTGCCAGAAATATCTTTAAAAGCTGTCAGTCATCAACCACATCTCTGATCTTCATCATGACCCTCTGAGCTTGTACAGCACTGAGCTTTGTGAGGTCGCCTGCTAATTCATCTTCCTCATCTTCTTTTACCCCTTTCCTGTCTATTCTCCACAAATCAGCCAGAATTATCCTTTAAAAATGGAAATAAAAACATGTCACTACCCTGCCTCCAACCATCTAGTGGATTCCCACCACCGTACAATAAAATTGTCACCCCAATAAATTAAAAAAAATTGACTATAAGTCTTTACAAGATTCTGTGTTACCTGGTGTCTGTCTTTCCTGCACCCCCATCCCTGGATTATTTCCCTCCAGCTATATTGACCTTCTTACTCTTCTGGAAGCATGAAACATACTCTCGTTTCAGTCTTTACACACATTGCTCCTTTCGCTAGGAAAGCTCTTCCCCCCACCCTCTGCCCCACGATGCTTGTTCTGTTCCCTCACTGTATCCAGGTGACCTCCTCAAAGAGTCCTTCACTCACCCAGCCCCGCAACCTAGAATATCATGATCGGCTCTGTTGTTTCTATCCTTCCACCCTGCCTTAGTGTTGATTATTTCTCTCCCTCATAGAATACAAACTCCATGAAGGTAGGATCTGCTGGGTCCTCGTTGCTAAAAGCAAGCTCTGGCACATAGTAGTCATGAATAAATACTTGTGGAAGGAAGGAAGGAAGGAAGAAAGGAAGGGAGAGAGGGAGGGAGAGAGGGAGGGAGGGAGGGAGGGAGGGAGGGAGGGAGGGAGGGAGGGAGGGAGGAAGGAAGGAAGGAAAGAAAGAAGGAAGGAAAAGCTGATGCAGAGTCACTGCTAAGAACAGTAACTCAGAGATAGGGGCCAGATGGTACCCCCAAGCACTAGCAGTGCTGGTGGGAGTTGGGGCATACATAGAGCCTGGCAGCATGGCCAGCCCTACAGGTATGGCAGTTGTGCCAGGAAGGCTCATGGACCAGGCAGGCATTCACTGCCTCAGTATGTCCTCAGAGAATCACCGCTTTCTCTGTTCAGCCTATGTGCCATGTAGTCTATGTGGGAAAAAAATAAATGAAGAAACCTCTGTCCTGGGTTCTGAAGAAAGGGACTCCAACCTTAGTGGTGAGGAGTGTAGCTTCTGGCAGCAGTGGACATATGTTTCCATTCCATGGGTACAAGCAGAAATTTACAGAAAAGAGGCTCTTCTAGCCTATTGCCCCAGCCCATCTTTGCTGAGCCCCTGGAGAGGCGGGGGGCAGGGGTGCTGCCTAGGAAGTGCCTGTGTCTAACCAAGAGGCAGGGGTGTGCTGAAAACAGCCCCAGATTTCATGTCAGGTTGTCCAGGCTCTCCATGACCACAGCCCCTTCCAATGTAAGGTAGAACTAGATGACCAGTAAGACTCCTTTCCATTCAAAAGAAATTGGCCTTCAACATAGGGCTTTCACAAGTAGTACTGATCTACCTACCAGTCCTTCAAGGAAAATATTAAACCTAGGCTCAGAGACATTCAGTCACTTGCCCAAAGTCACACAGCCTGGGTCCATTATTTCTTCCAGCATCCCCTGCACTTGTGACTGTCCTAAGGTAGACATACGCATATAATTGCTCTTGGGTGGGGGGTTATCACTGCTGCTTTTTAAACTCCTCAGTGACTCTTACGTGCAACCAGGATGGAGAACCACTACATTGGTGGCTGAAACTGAAAAGAAAACTTGCTGATGTCATGTCGATTGGATAGAATACTTCCCCTTGCCCCCACTCCCAACATACATATGCAAAAGCCATTTCACATGTGTGTTTCTTCTCTCCTCTCTCCACAAGGAACAGTGCTGTTGATTGGCCTGACATTTTTGCCTACATAAGTTTTCTAAGCTGTGCTCAAAGGGAAACAAGGATTTAGTCACTTTCATATTTAGCCTTGTCTCCCTGGAAAACCGTAAACTGTTGTAAGGGCTGTTATTAAGAGGATATTTATCATTATTGTTGTTATAATTTGAAGGTGGAGGAGGGAGCTGTTTGTGCATGCATAGCCTCCCGCAGAGAAAAGGCTGAAATCCTCAGAAAGCTCATTTAAAGGGAGCTTCCAAAATGACAAATATTCCTCAGATGTCTGCTAGGTCATCTCCTGTCCAATCCCGGATTTCACATTTCAGCCTTTCACAGCACATGGCTAGTGCCACCAAGCTCTAGTTACTCTACTGTGGAGCAGGGTCATCATTTATCTCCCCTCAGAAATCTGAGGCCCAAGCAGGGGACCATTTCACCACTGCATGGCAGTGCTCACGGCCCTGCAGGGTGATGTGGGAGAGGCAGTGTGCTGTGAAGTTCGAGGACTGTGCTAGGGCCAGTTCAAGGTGAGGGTCAGGGAACGAGCTATGGGCCAGCCCAGGGTTTGCATTTCTCTACCAGGTCTCAGCCATGTGTCCACAAACTCTTTGATGACCTTCTGAGTGTTTGATGACCTTCTGGCGTCAACTGTAAAATGAGGATAACAATGCATGCCTCACCGGGTTGTTGTGAAATGTACAAGTCATACTCACTAGAGCCTATCTTACTCAATTCTAAAATGTTCCTTTAAAATCGGCAGAATAAGTATAATTTATTTTTAATTTATTGGGGTGGCAATTCTTAGTGAAATTACATAGATTTCAGGTGTACAATTCTGTATTACATCATCTATAAATCCCATTGTGTGTTCACCACCCAGAGTCAGTTCTCCTTCCGTCACCATATATTTGATCCCCCTTCATTTTATAGAAGCAGGAACTGATCAACTGATTATAGAGGTCAGAGAGGATGAGCTAACTTTCTAAAAGTACTCATCCAAGATCAGAACCCAACTGTCTTGCAGCTAATCCACGGTCTCTCAAATACATTCTCCAGAACGTGTGCTGAGACTGGTCCCTGTGCCTGTCACAGGCTTCCTTCTCTCCTTCTTTTTTTCCTTTGATTGTTTTTAGCTTTGTTGGGGGTATGTCATTTTAAATTGCACAGATTTAACACATGTTTAACATGCGCATCTGTGGTACCATCACCACAACCAAGGTACTACACATATCCATCATCTCCAAAAATGTCCTGTGTTCTTTTCTGAGTTTTGTGTTTGTTTGTTTGTCTGTCTATTTTTTTTTTTTTTTGGTAAGCACACTTAACATGCGATCCTTTAGTTCACTGACTTCTATGCATCTTCCAGATTTTAATTTGGCTGTTACTTCCTAGCCCCCACACCCCAACTTGCCCCGCGCCAAGTGCCCCCATGGTATCTTGGACATTTCTCTGCAAGGTCCTTATTGCACTATATATTTCAGGGGTTCTCAAGTCTAGGTGTCCAATAGAATTATCTAAGACCTTTTATAAAACAAAAAGATAATAGATTTAAGGTTCCATCTAAGACCCCCCTTGATCAGACATCTATTTCTTTTTTAAGTTTTCCCAGGTGATTCTGATGGACAGAATATCCCTTAGTAGAGTATAAACCCTATAAGTGACTGAATCTCTTTAGGCCTCCCGCACCTTAAACAATAAGTAATTTATCATTATTATTGTTTTTTGTTGTTTTTTTTTTTCCTTGAAAACCACAATTTATCAAAACTCTTACTGGAAGAAACAGAAAATGTAAACAATCCTATGAATAAATGGCTTCACTGGTAGGTCCTCTCAGACGCTTGGGGAATAAATAATACAAATCTTTTTGAAACTCTTCTAGAAAATAGAAAAACAGAAAACACTTGCTAACTTCTATTCTGAGCTCATTATTATTGTTGACAATTTTTATGAGTGTTTTCTCTATGCCAGGTACTATGATAAGTAATTCATATGTGTTTATTTCCGTTAATTCTGCCAACTGCCCTGAAGAAGGAGCTGTTATTACCCTATTTAAAAGAGGGTGGAACTGAGGCTTCGAGAGGGGCTTGGAAAATATTTAGTAAATCCATCAGTGACCACTTTCAGCTAGAGCACCTGACATAGCAGTGCATTTCATGTTTCCCACCTGCTTCCATGCTAATAAATGGAACCCTCAAGAAAGCGGTTGTAAAGAATATAATAAAGGACTCTGGGGAATCAGCCTTTAGGCACAGATTTAGACATTGTCTCTCAGAAGTAGAGTGACAACGCAAAATCTTGGAATAGCTTGGGGGTTGGCCAGCATGGCCCCAAAACACTGTTTCCAAGTCCCACAAATAGCATGGTTTAGTTGCTGATTCACCAGAAAATTGCCTGAATTTCTCCTAGGTAGCCTAATATTATTTCCCAATTAAAATGCTTTGGCTGCCAGCAACAATTAAAATGACTTAAACAGTAGGAGTTTGTTTAATTTCACTCATATAAGAAATCCTGAAGGATAAAAGATTAGTCTGTCTTACAAATTACAATAAAGCCTTTGATTATGTGGGTGACAAAAAGCTATGGGTTGCTCTGAAAGCAGTGGGTGTGCCTCTGCATTGGGTTGCCAGGATGCATAATCTGACTGGAAGCCATTGTAAGGATAGAGTATGGAGAGGCATAATGGTTTCCTACAGGCAAAGTTATCACACAAGGGTGCAGTTTATCTCCCTATTGTTTAATCTGTACATAGAACATATCATATGAAAACCTGGCCTAGACTCAGAGGAAACAGGAGTGAAAATTGGTAGAAGACACATCAATGACTTCAGATGTGCAGATGACACCATACTACTGGCAGAAAGGAGCAATGATTTGAAATAACTTCTGCTTAAAGTGAAAGAAGAAAGTGCTAAAGCAGGACTGCATTTGAACATGAAGAAGACAAAAATCATAACTATAGAGGAAACACACAACTTTAACATAAACAATGAAGACATTAAAATTGTTAAATATTTTCTTATCTAGATTCAGTCATCAACTCAAATAGAGACTGAAGCCAAGAAATAAAGAGAAGGCTGAGATTTGAAGGGCAGCAATGGAAGAATTAGGAAAAATCACCAAGGGCAAAGATGTGTGATTAGAGACCAAGGCGAACATCGTCCACACTCTTGTATTCCCAAGTTCTATTAACACATGCAAAAGTTTGACAGTGAAGGAGGCTGATGGGGAAACGGGGATTTGTTTGAAATATGGTATTAGACGAGAGCTCTACAGCGATCCTGGGCCACCAGAAAGATGAACAAGTGAGTCCCAGAGCAAATTAAGCCTGAAACATCACTGGAAGCAAAAATCACAAAACAAACTGTCCTTTATCATGAGAAGACAGGGTTGTTTTAAAAAGATGATAACAGGAGTCCGGATCAAAACGGCGGCGTGAGGTGAGCCTCTGTAAAGATCCCCTGGAATTTACAACTAATCGAAAAACAATAACTCCACAAAGGACTCCCTGCACAGCAGACAGGCAAGACGAAGAGGCCCACTACTGAATTTACCTAAAAGGGGGAGAATCGCATGAGCGAGGGAGGAGTGAAGGGAGAAGTGCCGGGACGGAGCCGCGCTCGCACCTGACGCAGACCTAGCTCAGTGATCGGAGCCCGCTGCATCCCGGAACTACCGCAGCTGCAAGAGAGGGAAGTACTCGGACTGCTAGGGCTCCGCTTACGGCCCACAGGGCTGAGGGGGCAGCATATAACACGGCTGAACCCAAAGTTCACAGCAGAGACCTCGGAGCAAAGACTGAGGGAAGAAGGCTGAAAACGGTGGTTTAAGCCCTCACTGCCGAGCAGAGAACGGAAGCCTTAGGCACTGAGCCCCTCCCTACCCTCCCAGAGCTCGCCCCGCTCCCACCTGCCTGATGCAGAAGCAGAACAGTAGCAATGTTAGATAAAAAGAACAGAGTATTTGCTGTTCTGAGAACTGTGGACCGCAGAAACAGAGTGGCAGCCAAACTAGTTCCGGCAAAGGGGTGGGAGCTGTGGAAGCAGAACCGGATGCGGTGGTGGTCGCTGCCATTGCTCTGGGCCACCTCTCACAACTCACCCCGCCCCTGGCCCCACCTATCTGGGCGGATCCCTGCAGAAGTAAACAGAACTGCTGAAACATACAGTTCTGAATCTGGTGTAGAAAGAGCTTTGGAACTTCAAAAGCTCTCTGCATCCTCACAGGGACTTGGCACCCTATAACACAGGCAAACTGTTAACAGAGGAGAGGCCCATCTCCCTGGGAATCCCCCCATTGTTTGAGAAGCTAGAATAGTGCAGAGAAAACATACCACTACTGTGTCAGAGAGGAAAAAAATGACTGCAGTTGGAGAGAAAATAAAACAGTCTACCAAAAAGTACTGGAAAACAAAAGAAACTTGTTGCAGAAGCCACTCCTGTAGATGTCTAGGAAGAGAAATAATAAATCAGTGATTGCAATGAATAACCAAGGCAACAAGACAGCTCAGAAAGAAAGTGAAAATTCTCCAGAAAAGGAACTTAAAGATATGGAAATATGTGACTTAAATGACAGAGAATTCAAGATGGCAGTTCTGAAAAAACTCAACAAGATGCAAGAAAACACAGAAAGGCAATTCAATGAACTCAGAAACACAATCAAAAAACAACATGAGCATTTTACGAAAGAGATTGAAATTTAAAAAAAGAACCAAATGGAATTTCTGGAGATTAAGAACTCAATAGAAGAAATTATGAATGAAATAACCACTTAGGTAGTAGAGTTGACCAGATAGAGGAAAGAATCAGTGACATCGAAGATAGAAACCTGGAAATTACACAGAGGGAAGAAGAAAGAGACTTGAGACCTAAAAGAAATGAAAGAACTCTACAAGAACTTTCTGACTCTATAGAAAGAGCAATATAAGAATAATGAGCATACCACAAGGAGAAGAAAGACATAAGGAAACAGAGAGTATATTCAAACAAATTATTGATGAGAACTTCCCAAACTTGTGGACAGGACTGGATCCTCGAATCCAAGAAACAAATAGAACACCTAATTACCTCAATCCCAACAGGCCCTCTCCAAGGCACATTGTATTGAAGTTGTCTAAAATCAACGACAAAGAAAGAATCTTCAAGGCAGCCAGGGAACAGAAGACGGTAACATACAAAGGAAAACCCATTAGATTATTATCAGATTTTTCAGCAGAAACTCTACAAGTCAGGAGGGAGTGGAACCAAATATTCAAACTACTGAGAGAGAGAAATTATGAGCCAAGAATAATATATCCAGCAAAGATATACTTTAGATATGAAGGAGGAATAAAGACCTTTCCAGACATACAGAAGCTGAGGGAATTTTCTAATACACAACCTGCACTACAAGAAATACTAAAGGAGGCTATTCAACCACCATCAACAGGGACAATTTGTGGCAACATAAAAAGGGGGACAGCAAAGGCCTGAACCGGAATATGGGAATGGAGAAAGTAAGCGTGCTGAAGAAAATGGAATACTCTAAATATCAAATGTTCTTTTACATAAACTTAAGGGTAAACACTCAAAACAAATACGGAATTGAAATATATACAGAAATAAAAGAAGAAACAGAGGGAAACATCATAGAATACCACAACACAGAAATAATAGACAACAACAAAAAGGCAGAGAAACAATGGAGACACAGCCTTACCAGGAAACTACAGAAAATCCTCACGTATCAATAATCACCCTACATGTTAATGGACTGAACTCCCCTAATAAAAAGGCACAGAGTAGCAAATTGGATCAAAAAACTAAACCAACCATATGCTATCTCCAAGAGACACATCTCAGCTACAAAAACAAGCATAGACTCAAAGTGAAAGGGTGGAAATTGACACTCCAAGCAAAAGATACCCAGAGAAAATAAGGTGTAGCCATAATGACATCAGATGAAACAGACTTCAGGGTGAAAAACATAACAAGAGACAAAGATGGACATTTCATAATGGTAAAGGGAACTATACAACAAGAAGACGTAACAGTCATCAATATTTATGCCCCCAATCAGGGAGCACCGAAATATACCAAAGAACTAAAGGGAGAAATTGACCAAAACACAATTATACTAGGGGACTTAAATACATCATTGACAGCTATGGATAGATCATCCAAACAGAAGATAAATAACAAAATCGCAGCCCTATTGACACATTAGATGAAATGGACATAATTGACATATATAGAGCACTTCATCCTAAAACATCAGACTATACATTCTTTTCTAGTGTACCTGGAACATTCTCAAGGATAGACCATATATTGGGACATAAAATCACCTCAGCAAATTTAAGAAGATTGAAATCATACCAAGCATATTCTCTGATCACAATGCTTTGAAATTGGATATCAACTGCAAAAAGAAAGCAGGAAAAAACACGAATACATGGAGATTAAACAACATACTTTCAAAGAATGACTGGGTCAAAGAAGAAATTAGAGGAGAGATCAAAACATACATAGAAACGAATGACAATGAAAATACATCCTACCAAAATTTTTGGGATGCAGCGAAATCAGTTTTAAGAGGGAAATTTATATCATTACAGGCCTATCTCAAATAAATAACCTCATGTTACAAGAAAAATCCCAAATAAATAACCTCATGTTATACCTTAAAGAACTAGAAAAAGAAGAACAAGTGAAACCCAAGGTCAGCAGAAAAAAGGAAATAACAAAAATCAGAGCAGAACTAAATGAAATAGAGAACAAAAAGACAATAGGAAAAAATAATGTGACAAAGAGCTTGTTCTTTGAAAAGATTAACAAAATTGACAAACCCTTGGTTAGACTCACTAAGATAAGAAGAGAGAAGACACTAATTAACAAAATCAGAAATGAAAAAGGGGAAGTTATCACGGACACCACAGAAATACAAAGGATCATGCAAGAATATTATGAAGGACTATATGCCACCAAATTCAATAACCTAGAAGAAATGGACAAGTTCTTAGAAACATATAGCCTTCCAAGGCTGAATCATGAAGAACTGGAATGTCTAAACAGACCGATTACCAGTAACGAAATTGAATCAGGCATCCAAAACCTTCCCGAAAGCAAAAGTCCTGGACCAGATGGCTTCACTAGTGAATTCTACCAAACCTTCAAAGAGGATCTAATACCAATCTTGCTCAAACTCATTCAAAAAAATTGAAGAAGAGACACTACTCCCTAACTCATTTTATGAGGCCAACATTACCCTGATACCAAAACCTGGTAAGGACAACACAAAAAAAGAAAACTACAGACCAATATCTCTGATGAATACACATGAAAAATCCTAAACAAAATTCTAGCAAATCGAATACAACAATGCATTAAAAAGATTATTCACCACGACCTAGTGGGGTTCATCCCCAGGGCACAAGGATGGTTCAACATCTGCAAATCCATCAATGTGGTACATACATAAACAAAATAAAGGACAAAAATCATGTGATTATATCAATTGATGCAGAAAAGCATTTGACAAGATACAACATCCATTTAAGATTAAAACACTTAATAAAATAGGTATAGAAGGAAAATATCTTAACACGATAAAGCCCATATATGACAAGCCCTCAGCTAATCTCCTAATTAATGGTGAAAAACTGAAGCCCTTTGCTCTACGTTCAGGAACACGACTCGGCTGTCCCCTATCACCTCTGCTTTTCAACATAGTGTTGAAAGTCCTTGCCAGAGCAATCAGGCAAGAGAAAGAAATAAAAGGCATTCAAATTGGGAATGAAGAAGTTAAACCATCACTCTTTGCAGATGACATGATGCTATATATAGAAAACCCTAAAGACTCCACCAAAAAGCTATTAGAAACAATCAACATACAGTAAAGTTGCTGGCTGCAAAATCAATGTACAAAAGTCCATTGCATTCCTATATACTAACAATGAAATCTCAGAAAAAGAAATACAAAAAAACAATTCCTTTTGCAATTGCAGCATAAAGAATAACATACCTAGGAATAAACTTAATCAAGGATGTGAAGGACCTATATGCTGAAAACTATAAGATATTTTTGAAGGAAATTGAAGACACAAAGAAATGGAAAGACATTCCATGCTCATGGATTGGAAGAACCAACATAGTTAAAATGACCATATTACCCAGAGCAATATACAGATTTAATGCAATCCCCATCAAAATCCCAATGGCATTTTTTAAACAAATAGAACAAAAATCATCAGATTTGTTTGGAACCACAAAAGACCCTGAATAGCCAAAGCAATCTTAAAAAAAAAAGAACAATACTGGAGGTATCACCCTGCCTGACTTTAGCTTGTACTACAGGGCTACAATAATCAAAACAGCATGGTATTGGCAGAAAAACAGACACATAGACCAATGGAATAGAATCCAGAAATAAAACCACATAAATATGGACAGATAGTTTTTGACAAAGAAGCTAAAAACACAATGGAGGAAAGACAGCCTCTTTAATAAATGGTGCTGGGAGAATTGGATAGCCATGTGCAAAAGAATGAAACTGGACTGCTATCTGTCACCATGTACCAAAATTAATTCAAAATGGATCAAAGACTTAAGCATAAGACCTGACACAATAAACTGCGTTGAAGAAAACATAGATTTTAAACTTATGGACCTTGGGTTCAAAGAGCATTTTATGAATTTGACTCCAAAGGCAATGGAAGTAACAGCTAAAATAAACGAATGGGACTATATGAAACTTAAAAGCTTCTGCACAGCAAAATAAACCATTGACAAAATAAAGAGGCAATCAACTGAATGGGAGAAGATTTTTGCAAACAGTGCCTCCAATAAGGGGCTAATATCCAAAATATACAAGGAACTCATGAAACTCAACAACAAAAAAACAAAGAACCCAATTGAAAAATGGGCAGAGGACCTGAAGAGACATTTCTCCAAAGAGGACATACAAATGGCAAATGAACATATGAAAAAATGCTCAACATCACTAATCATCAGAGAAATGCAAATAAAACCGACAATGAGATATCACCTCACCCCAGTCAGAATGGCTATCATCAACAAGACAAATAGTAACAAGTGTTGGAGAGGCTGTGAAGAAAAAGGAACCCTTATACACTGTTGGTGGGAATGCAGACTGGTGCAGCCGTTATGGAAGTCAGTGTGGAGGTTCCTCAAAAAATTACAAAAGAATATGACCCAGCAATCCCTCTCTTGGGTATCTACAGAAAAAATCTGAAAACATTTATCCATAAAGACACGTGTGCTCCAATGTTCATTGCAGCTTTGTTTACAGTGGCCAATACATGGAAACAACCAAAATGTCCTTGGATAGATGAATGGATAAAGAAGTTGTGGTATATATACACAATGGAATACTATTCGGCAGTAAGAAAAGATTATATAGGAACATTTGTGACAACATGGATGGATCTTGAGAGTATAATGCTAAGTGAAATAAGTCAGACAGAAAAAGCAGAGAACCATATGATTTCACTGATATGTGGTATATAAACCAAAAACAACAAAAGAACAAGACAAACAAATGAGGAACAAAAACTCATAGACACAGACAATAATTTAATGGTTACCAGAGGGTAAGGGGGGTGTAGGGGGTTGGAGATGAGGGTTAGGGGGATCAAATATATGGTGATGGAAGGAGAACTGACTCTGGGTGGTGAACACAGAGTGGGATTTATAGATGATGGAATATAGAATTGTACACCTGAAATCTATGTAATTTTACTAACAAATGTCACCCCAATAAATTAAAAAAAAAAAGATGATAACACTGAGGAAAAACAGAAGGCAGCAGGAAGAGAGGAAGACCAGATATGAGACGGACTGACTCCGTAAAGGAAACCACAGGCCTGAGTCTGCAGGAGCCGAGCAGGGCTGTGAGCACAGGACGTCACTCATTCACAGGGTCAGCGGGAGTCAGAGCTAACTAAACAACACATGACATGCACAAGAAGTCCTGAAGTAGGTAGTCCAAGGTTGGCTTAGCCATTTCACAGCATCGTCAGGCCCTCCATTACTTCTTATCTTTCTACTCTGCCGTCTTTGTAATGTTGGCAGTGTTACTCTTCACTGTCCCAGGATGGATAATGCAGCTCCAAGCATCACTTCACTTCACAGGAAAACATTCAAAAGCAGGAAGGGAAGGCCAAACTCTCCCATGTACTTCTCTCCTTTTTAAAAGAAAAAAGTCTTTCTCAGAAGCCACCCAGCAAACGTTCTCTTCTTCCTAGAAGTAGGTCACATATCCACTGCTAGCTTCAAAGAAGTCTGGGAAAGCAAGTAACAGACATAGTGCTTTCTCCTTTCTCTTAGGAGGTAGAATTTATCAGCAAGAAAAAGGGGAGAAAAAAATGATTGATGCTTAGACAACTGATAGTCCAGACCCAAATATTCTTAACTTAAAATACCTGATAATTATTCTAGACTAGACCCCCCTTCTAAATAGCTTTAAAATGAGTTAGGCTCTATGAGCCCAGTGTTGTTGAAGAAGCTGGTCAACTCTGGGGCTCTTAGATGACTTCCCCATTAAGAGTTAGAGATTTTGGGACAAAAACATTTGATATGGCTAATGCTCTGTTTTCTTGTTTTTAGGTCAACAGTGATCTTGTTTACATTACAGCTAAGAAAGATGGCACTCAGGTAGTGGAAGCTGTTGATACCACCCACGTTGGGAAATTAATTGTGACCAAAGAAGTTGGAGGAGATGGAATGAAGGATATTACTGATACCTATAAATTTCAAGAAGGTAATTCACTATAATTGAATGAATATTTCTTTGTCCATTTAGTACTTACCTGCTATCACTATGAGATGAGTCCAGATAATGCACTGGCATTTGAAACATTTGGTAGTCAGAGCAGAAGTATGAACTCTTATGAGTGAAAGACACATCACACCTACAATTTTTCATTATCTGAATTCCCCTTCTCATGGCTTGTGAAAATGATTTGATTTTAAGTTATATATATATTTTAACAGCATATAGAATATATGAAAGAGCAAAAATATGAAAGAACATAATTTTAAATAATTCTATTGGAAAATATTGTATAACTAATGTAATTTTAGTTCAATAATAGAAACTTAAATAATTATACACAACTGTTTAGTATTTTGCATACTGTTCTTGCAGACATTGTTCCATTGAATTATCATGGACATGCTTTGAGGTAGATAATACGTTACTAATAGGACAGTGCAATCTCACTAATTCAGGCCAATTAAGTTGAAGGCCGATTTCAATTATAAAATAATGATAAGGTGGTTTTGTTAACTTTTATTGTGTAGAATGTTTCAGATGGCACTGTTGAGCTCAATTTCCTCTCAATCAGCACTGATTTCCTACTCTGTGCCTGGGATTGTCTTTGGTGCCGGAGATCCTTATAAGTGAGCAGAACTCAATTTCTGTTACGGGCCAAGTGAGAGGGCCATTATGCAGAGGCGCCTATGATATCAAAGAAGAGGGACTCAGTCCAACCAGGAGATTCAGAGAAAGCAAAGCTGCGTAAGAGAAATCACAGGCCAGGTGGGGTTTCCAGGCAGTGGGAACGCGACTAAAGGCATGGAGGTGTGACGCAGCTGCTGTGCTTAGGGTCCTGCAAGCGTGACTAAAGCATCTAGCTCAGAGTGCCCAGTGGCTGAAGACAAAGCTGCCCAAGGTCAGTAGTGGGCAGGAGGTGGAGAATTTTAGGTGTCTTAATGGGGAACATGGAGTATATTTTACAGATGATTCACCAACAGAGTTCTTAGGACTGGCATTCATTTTAGTGAATGGAGAAAAATGATGAGTAATTAGCATATACCTAAATATTCATCCATACGCCTGAAGGGCTAAGGAGTGGACGATTTGTTTTAAATATTTTAGACTCTCTCTGCTCTTATTTACAAAAGCAATTTGCACTATAAAGAGAAAGTTTGCTGACTTGAGAGAGAACTCTTGTGCATAATATTAGAAATTCAGAATTTTTGACATCTGAACTAGTGAATATTTGCTGTGTTTCTGAAATGACTCATTCTTCTTTTCTGTTGGTTCTGATCCATTGCACAACATAGATTTAAAAAAATGTGGTTTTTTTCTTTTTCCTAAAAAGAGGCGGAGAAATAATAAATTTAAAGACATAACAATAGAAACAATCCCCCCCAAAAAAGATTGTGTGCTAAAAAAAGAAAAATGAATAAACACGATAAAATAAAACAAACAAGCAATGCCCTCTTACTGTAGAGTTACAGGCAAAAAGACATGAAAAGAAAAAAGCTATTCCATTTAAAAAGTAAGAGAAACTAGCTGCAACATTCACTCATTTATTCATCATTTATTCAACAACTTGCTAGTAACCATCCCCCATATTCTCAATGCTGTGTAGAAATGGAGGCAAGCACAGCCTGCCTTCCCATCTAGCTGGGGAGACAGGCAGAAAGCAAGCCCTCACCAAGCTGTGTGCTGGGTGGCGTGAGCCGGGAGGGAGGGGGACGACGGACACTACAGGGCACAGAGAAGGGACTCCCACGCCAGCCTCACGGACCCTGGAGGACCTTGGTGATGGGCTCACTGAGATGGAAAGATAAATAGGAATTAGCTAGATGAAATTCTCCAGGAAAAGGCAGCAGGACAGGGATTGTGGATAAACTCTGCTAATGTAGAAGAAGGCCTGACCAGACAAGAGAACAAGAGGGAGCCGTCCAAAGGATCAGCTGTCTAGTCTAAACCACACAGCCGAATCCATTAGTTATCAGCCACGAGTCCAAATCAGGGTCAGATGTCAAAAGAGGAAGGACCCCAGGGCAGTCTATGAAAGAAAAGTCAGGGGCTTGGCCAGGGGCAGATACCAGATTAAAGCAAATAAAATGTTCCAACTATGAATGAGGAAAACATTTGCGATCCAGGCCTTCAGAACTTGGGGAGAAGGCAAGGCTCAGGGGAGTGGACAGTGTGGGGGTCTGGTCTAAACAGAAGCACCCCTAACTTTGCATAGATAATTATAAGAGACACTCCATCCTGCTTCTGGGCTGGAGTTTGATCCCAGGTAGATGGATAATTAGCCACTTAATCAAGGATAGCATATGCATTTCAAATTCTAACTTTGGGAATGACTGAATGGAGTGCTGTTTAGAGAAGTGTGCTGAAAGAACATTCAAATCCAGTGGGGAAGCGTGAGTGACTGTTGCTGTCTGCCATGGGCATCTAGGAGGGGGCTGCCAGCTGCCGTGGCCACCACCCTGATTCTCATTATTGAACCTCTCATATAATTTCTCTATCCAAAAATTCTGAGTGTGGCTGCTAAAATGTGGCCATGAGGAAAAACATAGAAATTATTACCAGATTTAGGAATTTACTATTTTAATTAACTAAATTGCGGATAGATCATTTTTCGTTTTGATGATCTAAAGCTTAAGGTTAATTTTATACCTTTTATACTATACAATTTTGAAAACAAGAATTCTTAAAACTTCTCCTGGGGCAATGTATCTTCTTTATGATGGTGTCTGGATCCCATTTTCTCTTTGCTCCATCAGTGATTCCCTCTGACTCGTATTTTCAATCTCTCCTTCTCTATTAGCTCCTTCCCACTACCATTTAAGCAGGCTCAAGTGTCACAGATGTTAAAAAAAAAAAAAAAATTGCGAAACCCTTTTCCAACAATACATCCCCCACCAGACATGTCAGTACTTTCTTCCTCCTTGCCTTCACAGCCAGGCATCTTGGGAGAGCTGCCTGCACCTGGCATCTTGTCACGTTCCTGTTCCTTTCATTCCTCACCTACTATACCTTGAGTTCTGCTACGAGCATATCCTTGAAGATCTTCTCAAGGTTGCCAAGACCACCAGACTGCCATGTGGAATGAACATTTTGCAGACCTCAGCTCGCCTGACCCTCCTACAACTTTTCATGCTATGGCTCATTCTCAACTCTTGAAATTCTGTTTTCTTTGTTTCTATTAATATAATACAAATGTCTCCTGGTTCCATCCCAACCTACTTGCTTCTTTTTTTTTTTTTTATCTCCTTCTGTACCTCTGAGCTCCCCTTTCCTCACCCCCTCTGAATGTTCCTTCATTCTAGGCTCCCATCCTTGGGCTTCATTCCCACCCTCTTTATGTTCTTTCTCCACAGCTGGTGTTATGTTCACATATATGCTAATCACTCCCAAGTCAGTGTCTCAAGTTTAGACTACAGTTTTCAGCTCCACATTCACCTAAATGTCCCGCAGAAACCTGAAACTGAACCTTCCCAAATGCCACCTCTCCCACTCCCTCCCCCACCCCAGATCTATTTCCCCTACACCCCCACTTCAATGAAGAGAACCACGATCCACCCAAATTTAGCAATCTGAGAATCAAACAGCACATCCTCTAAATGTCTCCTCTGAAATAGCTTAAATTCATCCCTTCCCTTTATCTCTATGGCCTCTCTCTGAGAATTAAATTATATCCTGTGCAGAAAGCCCTTAGCATAGTGCCTGCTATGTACGAAGAAAGTGTCTGAAAAACTTAGTTACTGCTACTAGCAATTCTATTATTACTTCCATACCACTACTATTAGCTATGATTGTTTTTCTCCTGGATACCTGCTATAGCTTCCCAATTCCACCCTTCCCCCTCTTCCTCTTTCCCTCATTCTAAACCCTGCATCTCTGCCCAAGTGACGTATTTAAAATAAAATCTGAGCCCATTACTGCACTGCTTAAAAGCCCTCACCCTGTTCAGTCATCTCGAGGGCATTGCAATGGGAGCTCACGAAGCCTCTGCGATTTGCCCTTTTGCCCCCTGGCTGCCCATCCTGACCTCACCCACAGCCACCGTAAGCAGCAGCCAGGTGAGTTGTTGACAGTTTCCCCAACAAGCCAGCCTCCCACTTGCCTGCCTTTGCTCTCACTCTGGAGGGAAATCCCTCCAAGAAGACTTCCCTGATCCCAGGTGGTGTTGAGTCTCTCCCAGGTGCCCTGCTCCACCCGCACACGTCTGCCCCCGCGTGTGTGATGGACACACGTAGGGTGATCCCTCTTCACTCGTCCCCCTAGACCCCTGAGAGAAGGGCTGTGCTTCTCATCTGAGCCTAGCACAGCGTCCGGACATTATAGAGTATCAGCTAGCATGACATGATCAAATAAATGGTCATTCACATGGCACTGTCACAGGTGAGCTTAACGAAACATCAAATGTCCTAAACTGGACTAGTTAGTGAAGATGACACCTTTGTCTCTGGGAGAAAGCAAAGGGCTTTACCAAACCTCGCTCCTTCAGAGCCTCTGTGGCTGGCTGAGGTTTAGGTCCTGGGGACATGAAGCTTTCATTTTAGCAGAAGAAATAATGTCACATGGTGACAAGTACTGGGAAAAGGCAAGGAAACCAAGTAATATGTTAGTGAGAGATGAAAGGGCTGGGGTTGGGGACACATTATACAAGGTAATGGAAGGGAAGACACTCTGAGAAGTGACATTTAAGCTAAGACCCAAACAAGAGAAGAAGCTTTGTCAAACATAAAAGGCCACTCTCATTGCATCCAATGAACAGAAAGTTGTTTTTGACCTTGCTCCTGGAGGCCACAGAGGAATCTCAGAGAATGCAATCTGGCTTTAGATCATTCTCTCACAGCACTAAATTCATGGCCTGAATTATGTAAGGCGTCAGAGTACAAAACACCATTGCAGAGGGATGGGAATTCTGCCAAGCGCTGGGGAAAGCCTGCAGGTCTTGCTGCTTTTCTGGGCCTGTGCTTCCTGTAACAACCCCGGCCCGCCTCTGCAGGGTACTCCCTGCTCACAGAAGCAGGCTCATCCTGGAAGGAAGCAAGAGGTACCCCATCTACGATACAATATGCCATAAAATCTCTCGTGGCCCTGTCCCTTCTGTCTTCCCAGCCAGCTCAGCCTCTCTCCCCCAAGGAGACACCTCTTTGACCATGTTCCTGCTGCTGTGTCCACCCCCTGCATTTTGCCTAAATGCATATTTGGTACCCATCCGAAGCGATAACCCTAAATGCCCTTGTTCTCACAGAGCTATTTGCCAGATGCTTTCTGCTAAAATATTTCACTGCACTTTCCTTGTCATAGCACCTCCTTGCTTTTATTACTGTCTCTCTCCTATTGACCTATAGACATGTGCTCTAACGAATGCTTGTCCTAGACAAATTGCTCCTGGCACATTCTGGCAGTCCTGACAATCAGAGAAACTGTTAACACACACACACACACACACACACACACACACACACACACATTTTCGATTGTTTGCAACACCTGTTGGCATTGTCTCTGTCTTTGCAAAATATTAGTAGCTGCCGATTCTTATACGTGTATTACCTCTAATCCACCTATCAACCCTGTCAGCTTCCTTGTTTTACAAACAAGGAAATGATCATAATAATGGTGCCTGCCTTGTCGAGTTGTTCTGAGGATTAAATGAGATAACATACAGTGCACAGTTACCACAACACTCATTGCATAGGTAGCTGTCAAGGATAGTTCTTAGTAATTGACCTCTTCATCTCCGTTGCATTTTATTATACAGGAAGTAAAGTAGAAGACAATATCTTAAAATTCAGAGAATTACAAAAGTCAGCATTTTTGGTTTTTTGCTAGCCATTGCCATGACTAGTTTTACAAGCCCCAAGATGTGCCCCTCTATTTTGCAAAAGGCACAAGAGATACCTGAAGGTATTATAGTGGCAAGGAAGGTAGCGCTGATCCTGTCACTCCTCCTCAGGCCCTGTCTCTCAGGGACAAGCATGTATCCAGTGCTGTGTGAGGAATGTCAGCTCAGCTGATTTGACAGTTGGGAACAGCAAGCTCCGAGGCCTATCTTGTACCTGAACTTCTCACTTCCTCACCTGCACAAAGCTATATTTTTCTTTTTCCAAACTCACCCCTTCTTCTTACCTTCTCCTTACCTCCTCTTCTCCCTACCTTCTTCTCCTCACCACCACTTTGGAAATCCTACATGGGACGTTTTCCTAAAAACGGCACACAGTCTCAGTCAGACTGCAACACCAGAGGCCAACAGGTGTCCCTCAAAAAAAAAAAATGCATTCAGTGTCAGATGAGTTTGGAAAATCTGGTGTTCAACAAGTCTCCCCACTGTAGGTTGCAACCTGAGACCCTTTCATAGGCTATTGAATGTTGTGAACTTCCAGGAGGCACTAGAGAACCCAGTGCTCCCCCAGGGAACTTGGCCTTCGAGCCCTTTGCAGGGAAGGCTTGTTAACTGTCTGCTCCATCTGAGCGTGGGGGCAGTGTGCTGTGCAGGGGGCAGCGATCTGGCAGGCCAAATGGAAAGACAGGTGAGGAACACAGGTCTTGTTGGAGAGATCCATGAATAGGAGAAGATTCATGTTGCATAATGCGGAATGGCCAGACGCAACTATCACCAATATCTTTGCTTAGAGATCGCCAAATTCTAGTTACGTGGCTAGGACTTGGGGAGGGAAGCAAATCCATACCACAGTTTGCGAAGAGTTAGATTTTGCTGATTCTACCTTCTGAACCCTGAAACAATAGAACTGGAGAAAGAACCTTTAGAGCTAGCCCTTAGCAGCCCCCTTTCAGACGGGCCCCGGGAAACACCGCCTACCTCAGCCACTGGGCAGGTCATGACTGTCTGGGAATTTGGCTAGGCAGACATGGTAACATGGGAATAATTTTGACATGTCACCTATCTCAAAGGAAGTTGTGAGGCAATCCAACAGGTATGGCACACCGTGCCCAGAGTGCAGTGTGCCTATTAGTGCGACTTCCTCTTTGATGGGTTGCATTGCTTTTTCCCTGTCATCATCTCTGTGTCTTTCTTAGGTCAGAAAGAAGAGAGGTTGGCCCTGGAAACCGCCCTGATGTACGGAGTTAAAAAGCCCCTTAACACAGATGGTGCCGCCAAATCGAGGTCTGAAGTGGACATGAACTTTGAAGTGGAAAACGCCGTGCTGGGAACAGACTTCACACTCACCATTACCTTCCAGAATAACAGCCCCAATACTTACACCATCTCAGCCTATCTCACGGGCAGCATCACCTTCTACACTGGGGTCTCCAAGGAGGAATTCAAGAATGAGACATTCGACATGACGCTGGAGCCTTTGTCCTGTAAGCTGATGGCGGGGGTTGGGGGGGTGTGGGGGGTTGCTGTTTCCTCCAGGACTTGTGATCTGCTTCTCCACCTGGCTCATGCAGACATCCCCTAATAACTTTCCGTCAAAGTTAAAGTTCTGCCCCAGAGCTCAGGAGCGTGAAGCACATGGGAGAACCAGCTTCCAGGGAGGCCCCACTTTTCCTCTTCATGTCTCATGCAGAGAAGTGAACATTGAAATTTGCATGAATCGTGAAAATTAAATATAACTTAACTGCTTGCTACTCAAAGTGTGGCGCCGGCCCAGGAGCAGCTGCGTCCCTGGGGAGCTGATTAGAAATGCAGACTCTCAGGCCCCACCCAGACCTGTGGAGTCAGGATCTGCACTTTAACAAGATCCCAGGAGCATTGGCGTGCACAGAAAAGTTTGTGAAAAGCACATCTCAGAAAACAAGCCCCCTGGTGGTTAACTCTCTCCCCAAGTTAGGAAAGGCTTCTGGGGGGCTGTCCCCGAAGGAATGGTGGGTTTTGCTTTACCATTTAGAAGGCAGGGAGATCTAAATTCTGCATAAAGGCCATTTCTGAAAAATGATCTGTCTGGTGTATGAGGAAAGAGCTACCCTTGGGAGGGAGACTGGGGGCTCAGGCTGTGCTCTCTGGAGCCTCTGCGAGGCTTTGCTCCCCTGCCATCTCTCAGGGGGCCTCCTTCTCATCCTCCTCCCTTCCAGCCTCTCTCTACACCTGCCCCTCCAAAGCATCTCTGCACTATAGAAATTCAGGATATTTTCAGCAGGATTGTGATTGATGTGCTGCAGCTTGCTCTGGGATGACAGTTTTGACTAATCTCAGTCCCCGGGGTCCTCGTATTTAGTGGGCACAACAGTTGGTCACACAGCTGGCAAAATGAGTCAACAGCAAGAAACTGGTCTCCAGGCAGAGCAGGTTGGGAAAGGACCTGAACACTTCAGGGCATCAGGTTTCCATTGACCTGCCATGTGGCATTGCACAAGAAAAAGTATTAGGTTGGTGCAATAGTAATTGCGGTTTAACAGGTTAAAAATAATTGCAACAACCACAATTACTTTTGCAGCCACCTAATTAAAAGGCATGTGAATCATGAGTTTTAGGAGAGGGAAGCAAGGCTAACCCACTCCCCTGAGATGACCAAATCACGTCTCCATAGTGTTCAGACCTGCTGGGTTTGCCCTCTGCACCAAGCCACAGTAACTACCCTGTGGGGCTTCACAAAGATATTCCTAGAAATATGGGACTCTAGTCCTTAAAATCCTAATTCCAAGAAACCTCCCCAAACTTGAAGGAAGCAAACCTCCCTAGCTTGCGTAATGTGGCTTTAACAATTAGGAAACTAAGCATCGTGGTTATTTTCTTTGGAAACTGGAATATCTAGCACTTTTCCTATCCCTCAGGGTAGGAAAGAGAAATCTTATAGAAAAGAGCAGTTGGTATAAAGGACTCAGGAGCCAAATGGTCATTGCAATTGTTTAGCGCAGGAAGATGTAGTGGATTTTGGAGCCTGAGCCTTGGATTAGACAAATCTGCATTTGAGATGTGACTACGACACACTAGCTGTGTGTCCCCAGGCAGGCTACTGAAGTCACCGGAGCCCACTCTCCTCCTCCGTACCTGGGAACAATACCACCCACATCATAGAGTTGTTGATTCACTCCCCAAACTTTTACTTTGTGCTTAAAGTCTGGGTGCTGTGTGGTGCTGAAGACATAGCAATAAACACAACAGCATTGCCTGCCCTCATGGAGTTTATGGTCTCCTGTGATGGCAGAGGGCCTCGACAATAAACAGTCAAACAAGTGAATATACAGTGTGGTTATGCATGTAATAGGAAAATACAAAACAGGATAAGGGGACGCTGGTGGAGGTAAGGTCCTCAGGGAAAACCTCTCTAATAGGGTGATGTTAAGAGAAACCTGACAGATGGGTAGGGGTGAGCTTTCCAGCCAGAAGAAACCGTAAGTGCAAAGGCCCTGAGGCCAGAGCATGTCTGGGTGTTCAATGAGCAGCAAGGAGACCAGACTTGGGAGCAAAGGTGGCAAAGGGAGAGTGGTGGACGCACCCCATGAAGAGTTGCAGGCCCTGGTAAGGACTTTGGCTTTGATTCTGAGTGAGCTGAGGAGCCATTAGAAGGTTCCGAGCAAAAGTGTGGCATGAGCTAACTTAGGTTTTGAAGGATCCCTCTGGCTGCTGTGTGGAGAACAGACTCTAGGGGAATGAGGGCTGAACCTTAGATAGGATGCTATTGCAATAGTTCAGTGAAAAATGGTAGGGTAGTGAGAGAAATATATAGTCAGAGGCAGGTCTGTTCTGAAGATAGAGCCTGCCAGATTGGTTGACAGGTCAGATGTGTGGTGTGAGAGGAAGTTGTGGGGGAGACTAAATGAGATAAATATATGTGAGGTGCTTCACACACGGCAGGCTCTCATGTTAAGTTCCAACATGTTTACATTTCGGGAATCTGAGCCTGGAAAGACGAGTTGATGTGTTCAAGGTAACACACAATATTAGAGTCCAAGCAGATAATAGAAGGCAGGTCCCATTCAGGCAACTACAATGAAACTACATGTGAAAAATGAAACTACAATGAAACTACATAAAACTACAATGTAAACTTGGGCTTTACGTGGGTGGGCCAGTGTCTCTACTCAAGTCCCTGTTACGTGGAGTCCAGCTGGCCCTCTTGCCCTGGACAGGGAACTATATACCATCCTTTACCATCTCCCAAGAGTCCCACTGGTCAATCTCCTTCCCCTTCTATCCCTAATCCAATAAAAGAATGAGCTTATATGAGTTAGTGGACTAGAATGACATGATATATTAACTCTGTCAGTCACTGATCTAGGGACAGCTGACCAAACCTCAGCCTGACTCAATATTCATATAGGTCCCACCCGCTCGGCCCACCCCAAGGCTTGTCCTGAATAACTTGAAGGGAGTTGGAGACTATTTCTTGCTTTACCCTGTAGGTAGGCGATATTAACTGCATGCAATAAACTGCATATTGCAATCTAAACTAAATTGCACATTATTGCAAAAAGCCACATGATTCTAGACCTTGATTTAGCAGGTCACAGTACATTCCTAGGAGGTTGTATTGCAAAGAAAGTTTTCCAAGTAGAAGGGGAGGCATACTTTCCAGATTGATGATTAAAGGAAATGTGTGGGCTAGAATCAGCTTGGAAGACTTGGATAACTTAAAGCTTCCAGTACCTTCAAAGGTGTTACCATTTCCACTTGGCTATATTTAGTTTTCTTTGCTTTTTGGAAAAGAGATGAGGCAGCTCCAGTCTGTGTCTCCCTTGGCTTTCCCCAGACACCGTAAATGATATTGGCAGGATCCCAGCACCACCACTCATAGAATGGAAAGCTATTCTTTCTCTTGCCACGTTTAATAAACTTTATCTAGAACAATTTCTTGTGTGGTGGCAAAACACAACACTTACATAACATACTATTTCAGGAGCACTGTTCTCTTGGGCTCAAATCACAGCCCATTTTCCTTAGTGCTATGATTTAGAGAAAGCTCTGCCTCAGAGATTAAGGGCTCCTGATACCAACATTATGAAGGCAGCAAGAGCCCCTGTAAAGACTGATGGAAAGAAGTCAGGCATATCTCAGCAGCCTAAAGGAACCCAGTGGTCAAACACTGCCCTCTAGAAATAGCCAGAGGAGGTCCATTTCTTGAATTATTTCTGGAGGCAGCTAGAGGCAAAATGCACATTCTTTTTTTTTTTTCAATTAAAAATGGTTAGTACAGTTACATGGGTTTCAAGTGTACAATTCTGTAACACATCATCTGTATATCACATTGGGTGCTCACCACCCAGAGTCAGTTCTCCTTCCATCACCATATATTTGATCCCCCTTACCCTCATCTACCACCCCTCTCCCCCTTTACCCTCTGGTAACCACTAAACTGTTGTCTGGGTCTATGAGTTTTTGTTTATTTGTTTGTCTTGTTCCTTTGTTGCTTTCAGTTTTATATCTCACATATCAGTGAAATCATGTGGTTCTCTATTTTTTTCTGTCTGACTTAGAGAAAATGCACATTCTTCAATGCCTGTCATTTTTCCACTCCATCTGTCCAGATCTGGGAAAGTAAAAATCAGGTCCCATGTGCTCATCTGAGGTTGGATGCAACTGAGAGACAAAGTTGTATTCATCTGGATAATTAACTGCTAGGGGAGCCATGAGGAAGCAGGGATCCAGGCTCAGGCCCAAAGAAGGCAACATGACTGGGTCATTCAAAAACGCAGAATTCGAGGGCCAACATCAAGGCAAGTTCACAGATCCCAAAGGCTGGCTCTGAATGCAATAAGACTGCCCCAGGAATCAAGCCAAGTGGTTTGGTACTTGCTTAGGAAGGACCTTCTAATAACTCCACATAGCCCAGGGCAGTGTTTCTCGGGTGAGTCACACTGACATTTCAGGCTGTGGATAATTGTTGTGGGGCTGTCCTGAGCATTGTAAGATGTTTAGCAGCTTCCTTGGCCTCTATCCAGTAGAAGCCAGCAGCAAACCCCAGTTCTGACAACCAAAAATATCTCCAGACATTGCCAAACATCCCCTGGGGACCAAAATCACCCCAGGTGACAACCAACCACTGATCTCGGATGACCAACCTTCCCAGTTTACCAGTGGGTTCTGGGATACAAGACTTTCAGTTTTAAAACTGAGACTGTCCTAAGTCCTAAGTCCACCCTTCTATTGCTAGAACCTCTTATCTCTGGGGCTTTTTAAACCTGCATATGCCTCACTGGGCACCTTAATCAAGTGCAGGTCCTGATCCAGGTGGGGTGGGAGAATCTGCATCTCCAACAAGCGCCCAGGTGCTGGCAGTGCTGCTGGCCTGCAGACCTCACTTGGCGCAGCAAGGGCCTGGGTTGCAAAGTCCATCCTTTCCACTTGAACCAAGGCTTTTCCAGGACTGATTCTGTGGGGATCAGCCCCCTGGCTGTTGGAGCACTGCTTCTCAGCACGGGCTGCACATTAGAATCTGACTGCAGCACCTTTAAAACAATGTCCAGGCCTCAACCTCCAAGATTCTGATTGATTTGGTCTGCGGTGGGATCCGGCAGGGTAGGGTCTTAAATGTCCCCAGGTGACTGTGATGTGGAGCCACGATTGAGAGCTCCTCAGTCAGAGGGCTAGAGGCGGTCACAGGACCTAAGCATCTATGAAGAGACTTTGAAGAGGCGCTGAGCATGGCCTCATGCAGCCTCTCCTGTGAAACCGGAAGTGAGGAGGCCCCTCTGTGGCCTGCGGCGGCCTCCACACTGCGGTCTGTCCGCAGTGCAGGGGCGGCGGCTCGTCCTGGAGGGTTAGCATGAACTGCGCTCTGCACTTGAATCGATGACCATGGGAATGGTTTCCTCCAGTAACTTCCTCAGGAAGGAGGAATCTTTGGCCAAAGGTAGATTGGGTAGGGGAGCAGTAGTGGAGACCTTCGATTCCATGGTCATTTACAGATTCTATGCGCTGTACTTGGGAGTCACCTATTTCCCTGCTGGGCCTGCTGGCTGACGATGCCACACTAACACGTGGCTCTGACCAGGTAGCAGCGGGTGCTGCACCGTGTTCCCAGGCTTGGCCTTCGGAAGAACTGCCCTTTGCTCTCTAGATTCCTGGGCTGTGGGAAGTGGGAGTGACCAAGAAAGTGGGTGATAACAGCCAAACAGAACCTCATTGCTGTGGCCAGAGCCACAGGATCGAACCAACCCTCCCCAACCCCACCCACGTTCTCAGCCCGATGGTGAACGGAGGCAGCCAGGACCACTCCCCATCCTCTGAATGTTATCCTCACTGGTTTGTCCCTCGCATGTAAAAGTTAACCTCAGTGACTTGAGAAAACCAGCATTTGACACAGAGGTTTTTTAAATTGTAGATAGGAGAAGAGGTGGGAGAGAGTTGAATGCCGATGGTGAAAATTGGTTTTAACAGCTTCTTTCTCCTCATTAGAAAAATCATGTCAGATTGGCGGAGAAAAAGCTGGAAAAACTATGGAGCACTACAGGGAAAAGCTTTAGGTAGTTGACAGTTCTGCTCAAGCATGGCCCATGGGCTGTATGGGACATTTCTTATTGCGTGAGGGAACATCGCCACTCCACATCTGGAACCCACCCTATCTTGGGATTGTCCTTTCCCAAATCAAAGCAGCCACAGTTAAAACCCATTGGTCCTTGATTTTAAACATGGCATTGTATTTTACAACAGCAAAAGTGCAGTTTGGAAAATTCGGCACATTCTCTCTAGTAAGACTTTACTGAATACTAAATTTCCTGCACGTTCTTTCTTTACCCAGAAGCAGAAGAGCTTATCCCTGAGGAGAAGATGGAGGCACTCAGGGAAAAGCAAAGCAGATCCTGACTCAGGTCTTGATACTCAGCATGTTTGTTTTTCCTCCTTTCAGTGAAGAAAAAGGAGGTGCTGGTCAGAGCCAGTGAGTACCTGGGCCAGCTGCTGGAACAAGCGTCCCTGCACTTCTTTGTCACAGCTCGTGTCAATGATACCGGGGATATTCTGGCCAAGCAGAAGTCCTCTGTGCTGATTGTCCCCAAGGTCATCATCAAGGTCAGTTTTAACATCTCAAACATCGGAGATCGGCAAGGTTGTTGATTCGTTATCCAGGCTCATTGCGTCTTAGTGCCTGTGTGTGTGTGTGTGTGTATGTGAATGTGTGTCCTGCTCCAAAAAAAAAAAAAGTGGAGCTCCTCCTGCTCTTTGAAAGAAGTAAACAGCCCTATATATAGACATGCACATATAACACTTTTCTCTCCTCTCCAGATTTAAATATATAGATCTGGCTGCAGATATAAATATAACCTGTGGGTATAAACACACTTGTGGAGGAAGATAAAGATGTGTAATGGATACAGATACTTAGAACTCTGTCTCCAGCATAAAGTGGGTCGGGCATGGCATAAAAGGGAAACCACTTGGCTCATTTCCCACCTGCATTTTGGACAGTACTATTATTCATTGAGACGTAATTGTATACAGTAGAATGCACAAACTGAAATGTCAGTTTGGCGACAGTGACTTTTTATTTATGTATATACCTTGCAACCACCAGGCAGGTGAAGATGTAAAGGATTTCCAACTCTCCAGAAAGTTCACTCATGTCTTTTCCAGTAAATAACCCCCTCTGCTATCACCAAGATATCACCAAGACTTTTTCCGACTTTTGTCCCCATAAGGGTTTTGGCCCACTTGGTGAGTAGTTTTAATGTTGTCTCTCCATTTACTATCAGAAATCTGTGCCCAAATGGCTCAAAGGAACTTGGCAGACAAGGACTGAATATGGTGCCTGTTTGCTCCCACGTCTCAGGAGAATGGCAGCATTTGTAGCCACATCCCTGACACATCTTCCCCCCTTGTGAGCAGGAACCCAGGTTTCCAGCAGGGTCCTTGGGGGTCTGACATCTTATGCAGCTTTCTACAGGGCTTAGAGACCTTCCCAAGTTGCTGGAGAACATTTTTGTTGAAGTGATTAAGAACGATTAGCACAAATCCTAAATTGCATTCCTCTAAGATGACAGACAAATCACGGTTTAACAAAGTTGCTCATATTTTAAATGCCCCGGGGGGAGGGCAGTGGGGGATGGTGGCAATGAGTAGAGAAAGGGAGCTAAGCCTTGTGTCTTATGAACAATTTTCTGTGAGCCATTTGTAAAACTGATAAATGTGGTGTAGCATTCAAAATGGCAGCTTTCATCGGGTCTAGTGCCCCATGTAGATGGCTTGAGGACTACTATACAATGAGTGACCCAAGGTCAAGGCTTATTTAAACACGGATATGTAGTCCCCTTCGAGGAAGAGAACCCCAGGTCCTTCATTTCTAGAAGGACTTAAATCTTCATCTCCGTTTTGTTCTCTCACCTCAGTCACAGGCTCATAGCGGCACCATCTGCATAAGAGGCTTAAGACACAAGTAAACCTGAGGATGTGCAGGGTCTGCAGGAAGACTAGAAAATAAAGGCAAAACAAAGAAGTGCTATTGGGTTTCCTCCATAGGTGCCTTCAGCCCTGTGAGAACATGAATGCAATAGCGTGAGGTGCTGGATACCCTAAGCAGGGCCAGCCTGCCCCCCCACACACACATGGCCAGCTCCCCCTGCGGTGCCCTGCAGGTCTCTCCCAGCTGCACGTGGAGGCACCCTTTGTCCTTTCCCACTCCCGATCATGAACTCAGTCTAGGAAGCTTTCCCACCAGAGGCAAGGCCTACATGCTCTCTGTGATTGTGAAGTGACGGCTTGTCCCTGTGAAGGGCTCAGGAGAAAGCCCTTCCAAGCTGTGAAGTGCTCAAACCACAGCACAAAATAGAATTTAATTGCACCGCTGATAATAAACTGGATGTATGAAGGAAACTAATAACTTTCATCTTTTAGACAGTATTAATTTGAAAGATTATTTGTTAGTTATCTTCTGGTTTACTTAAAAAGCAGTTTCATTCCCCAGGGGCAGAATGAAACTACATTCTCTCACAAGTTGAGTGACCTGGGCAGAAAGGGTGCACTTTTCAATAGAGCTATGCTTTTATTTTGGTTTGTTTTTAATTTCCATAAAAGTATCAGGGATGCTGTTTCTGGAGGAAACGTATTTAAAAGTAGGACCATTTGACTAGCACGCAGGCACGAGAAAAAATGGAAATTCTGGCTTCTGTCCAGTGCCAGGATTGTTCAGGAGAGGAGGCAGGAGGCATCCTCACATAAATTTCCCCTAACCACTAATGCCATTAACCATATTAACCCCAAGGACGAACTAAATCTAGCAGGTGTGCTAGATAAAGCACCTGACACTTTAAAGGCCACCCAGGTGTCCCTGAGCTGTAAGAGGCCCTGATTCCAGCAACTCTGGCTAATGGACTGGGGAGCTGGGGAGCTGCTTAGCCTACTGGAGATATGAAGTACAGAGCTGGGGCATCCAGATGGCAGTTGTCATCCTGAAAGTGACTGAGGGAGGGGAAGAAGACACAGAGAAGAGAAGGGAAGCAAGTAAGGGGAGGAGAAGAGAAAAGAGGTAGAAAGGGGAGGGGAAGGAAAAGGAGGAGAGGAAAGAGAAGAGCAGAAGGGAGGGTAGAGGATTACAGAAGGAGAAGAAGGAAGAAGGGGGAAGGAGGAATGAGGGAGGAGAAAGAAAGCATTACATTGAAATATTACACAGAAGACCTTAGAGACAGGCATCAAATAAATTGAATAAAACGAGCTGGGGAGGGTGCTAAATACCATGAAGGTACAAAAAAAGCACAATGGCTCAGAGGTCTAGAGTCGTCTAGGACATGTCCCTAAATTCTAGGAAAATACTAGAAACTTTTTGTCAATCTCTTTGAGCCAGGGTCAGGTCCACAGCTGACAGAACCCTTCAGGGTCTGCAATGAATGTTCCCGTACAAGGAACATGACCCTCCCGTCCTCAGCTCACGGACAGGAGGGAAGAGACCAGCATGTGGTGATGACACTGATAGCAGCTACGAATTATTCAGCTCTGTGCTTCTCTTGTATTATCTGATTTATTCCTCTTTACCATCTTATGAGGTGGGTATTATCCTAACACCACTTTACAGATGAGAAAACTGAGGCCCCAACAGGGTAGTTCCCTATAGCATAGTGGTCAAAATATGGGCTTTGGGACCAAACTCTCTGAGTTCTAAGCCTACTTTCTCAACATAATAACTGTGTCAGCCTGGACACATGATCTCTCTTAGTGACTTTTTCTCATCTGTAAAAGAGAAAGAATGGCAATACTTACTCATAGGGTAGTTGTGAGTATATAATGAGTCAATGGATACCTAATGCCCAACTCGCAGTATACACCAAGTATATGTTGGCAGTTGTTATTGTTGTCATTACGGTATTACAGTTCATAAGCAACTTGCCTGTGATCACGTGCCTAATGGAAGAAGTGAAGGTTCTCAACCACATCTCTCTGACTCAGGAGTCTGTGCAGATAACCACTAGGTAAGAACTAGTTAAGAAGCGGCAAACTTGCTGCCAGGCAACTCCAGTCCCAAGGCTGAGCCGGGGACTCCCAGGATAAGAGAGCACCTTGGGCAAAGGCTTTGACTAGAAGGGAGAAAGAAGAGAGGATCCTACCCAGGGGAGGGCAGAATTGACAGTAACGTCACATTGCTCTCACCCTGGAATTTGCACAGAAAGTAGAAGATGGTGACTGCCTTAACAAAGGTCTGTGATTTTCGAGGGAGTTTGGCTGGAGTGAGGTATCAAAAATTCAGGCAGTAAAACAATAGATGATCCTCAATGAATGAATAACATTTCAAGCAGTGGACATGGACATAGAGACCACTCCAGATAATATAAGCAAGGACAAGGAGAGAGCTAGATGGCAGCCGTGGGGAGCAATTAGAAGCTGTGGTGGCTGAAGTCGAGCAGGGGACCAGTGGCAATAAACCTAGAAAGGCAGCTGGGGGCCCTTTAGAGGCGAGCCTAAAATTTTTGGATAAGAGCTTTATAATTGACTCTGTGAACACAGGCTTCAGTGAAGATTCTAGAGCATAAATGTAACATTACTATCAACTCTGCCCTCCGCAGGCCCTCCGCAGGGTCGGAACTTCTTTTCTTTCTTCCTTCTCTTCAAAGCCTTTGCCCAAGACGCTCTCTTATTCTGGAAGTCCCCAGCTCAGCCTTGGGGCTAGAGTTGCCTGGCAGCAGGTTTGCAGCTTCTTAACTAGCCCCCTTTTTAGAACAGATAGAGGCCAGCCTGGATCAATATGGATCCCACCTGTGTGAATCCACATTACTGCCAACCAGAGCAGGTGGCCAGTGGACAAGTACTTACATCCTAGTAGACCCAGTCTTGGATTGCATTCTTCCCCATGATGATAACTTAACTATTCCCAGCACCCACCATGCATGAGTCATAATGAGTCATGGAAAATGGCAGGGAGAGACATTCATTAAATTTTAATGAGCACACATCTCTTTTTCCATGCTATCAAAATATTTTGATGAGGAAAATATATTTTATTAAAATCAAACAGAATTTTTCTCTGCCTTCCCAATGTGGTGATGGTTGTAAGATGCTTTAAGTCAGAAAAAGACTTTTCAGCATTTTGATTTTTAATGAGCAGCTATTTTTTTGGACAGGGTGGAGGCAACGGGGTTGGGTGTGGCCGGGAATTCAGCTCATCTCCAGGCTGGAGACTGGTTTGTCTGGAATCTGTGGTGTGTAACATGAGAACAGCGGTTTGGCGGGCTTCTCCCATTCTCAGTTATCAGTGAAGGTTTCACATTTTTCATGCTCTCACCCAAGTCAACCACCAGAACACCAGGAGGGACACCTGCAGCTGCTTTGTACAGAGGCAGAATAGCACAGTGGCTTAGACAAGGCTGCAGTCAGGCCACCTGGGTTCATAATACTACCTGGGCTGCTCTGGGCTAATTACTCAACCACCTTAGAAGGAAGCGAGTCCAATAATAGTATTGGCTTCATTGGGTTTCTGGGAGGGATCATTAAAATAATTCAGGTAAAGATCTTAGCATGGTACCTTGATCATAGTAAGTACTCAGTGAAGACCAGTATCTATTAGCTTCCACCACACATACCTAACCTCTACTGTGTTTTTTCTCCTCCTTCTCCACCTCCTCTTTCTTCTCTCTCTCTCTCTCTCTCTCTCTCTCTCTCTCTCTCTCTCTCTCTCTCTCTCTCTCTCTCTCTCTCTTTCTCTCTCTTTCTCATGCACACACATACTATGACCTTCAGGGTCCCCTTTTGCAAAATGACTAATGCACTAATAATTATAATACTACTCCTATTAATTACAATCATATAAAACACCAAGTTTTCACGGGTTAACATCTGTAATGTTTGTGAGGATGCTTAGTGTGGCAATTGCTGATAAAAGTTTTCTCCTTCCCTGCCGAGTCCGATCCATGCCCTTAAATCCAGCAAGCACACCCAGAACTGCTTAGAGCAGCATGTGGCCCTCTGGCCTAGCATGAATGTAACACTCACCCAGGGGCCTTGAATCTGACCACTGGGTCTGGAGTGTGTGCATTGTTCCCTGTGGAACCCCCATGTGAGGGAGACTAGTCCTGAAGAGCCTGGAGGAAGGCTGAGGAGAGAGAGAAGAGCTTTCCACATGCCCCTCAGATGACCTCCATTCCATACCTGGGAAATAAATTTTTCCAAGTGCCATTTTCAAACAGCTCAGGTGTTAACCCCTTTGTAGTATTATCATGTGGAACAAGACCTACAGACTTTCAGGACATCATGAAACACAGCACTCACTTTCTCCTATGAACCAGGAGCAATTTTGCTAAGAGAATCTATAACCACTTTCTATGTACATAATTTTTAAATTACAAGCATGAACAAATAGGTACTCCAAAAATTTTTAAAGTCTTTTAAACATTTAAAATGAAAACAATTGACTGTTTCCAGGATTATTTTAACATGCATTTTAATGTGCCTCACTGCCTCCCCCAACCCTGAGGTGGGCACAATCCCCACAAGTGTAGATGTTGTCCTGGGATGGCGTTAAGATTTTAGCATGCATTTGATCCTTACTTATTTGTTCTATTGGCTAAAAGTAATTTCTCGTATTTATTCATCCCTTTGTTTAGTCACTCATTTATTCATTCATTTATTCACTTCACTCAACAAATAGTTATTTTTCAGCCCCCTCTGTAGATAAGTTGTAAAAAAAAAAAAAGCATTCTAAAAATTATCAGTGAAAAAATCAACATTAAGACTATTTTTATTGACTTTTTCTTTGAAATAAGGAAAGATTGCTGGTATTTCCATTTAGCAGTGGCCGCCCTTTTAGCTCCAGGAGCATAGCTGCTCTGTTTCCTAATGGGCCAACCACCACTGCCACACAGCCTGGGACACTTCTCTTGTTCGGACACTGTTAACAGGGCCTATGAAAGCGGGTGGTTCATAGAAATCCATAAACAGAATGTCTGCACCACTGGCCCTGACCGGCCAAGCCTCAGCGCACTAGGTGTGGAACAGTGAGGATAACGCAGGTCACATGGCAATGTCTCTGCCAAGCCTCTAGGACGGGTGCCAGGACGTACTTCTAGGTGGGCTTCACTCCAGGCCAACACCTACACTTGTGCAGACTGCCCAGCCTCAGGGTGGAGATGCTGTAAGGGGACCAAGGCCATCCTACTGGGCCCTCTCCGAGCCATGCAGAGAGCTGCATCTACCCCCAAAAGGGGTGCCTTTCCCTAACCCACATGGGCACACACCGCCATTGGCTCAATGTCCAGATCGCTTCCGACTCGACACTATCTTGGTTTTCTAACCAACTATTTTAATGCTGTGTTCTAACTGGAGCCCACAACTCTTCCTGAGGTTAAGTGTGGAATGCTCTCTGTGCCCCTGGAAGCCTCCACTGTAACCAGAGTAGAGCAAGGCCAAGACGACTGCTGCGGTGGGTACCTGAGCCCTGCTCCTACAACAACCCAATTCATATACCTTTATCCTGCAGGAAAGGTGAAAATTGGGGAAGCCACTTGAGATGCAATAAGTGCCCCCAAAACGCCTTACAGCCAAATGGCTTGATAGCCAACTGTAGACCTAATTACAGTTTTGTTTTGTTCTGTTCCGTCGGAACCTAAATATCTGAAACTTTCCATCAAGGCACAAAATCAAAACAGAGACTGTGTTCTAACGAACCCCTGAACCCTGACCCCTGAACTAGTTCCCCTCCCATGTCTCCAGTCAGGCACATTTCCCCTTCTAACCTCCTTGTGTTCTTCCTGACTCTGTCAATCACCTGGACACACCTCTGCCCTGCCCTTCCCCATGGTGCTTCAGCGGGAGGCTGGGGCAGTGGCTCAGGGAAGTGGGCTTCTCCACTTCTCTTTAAAAAGTCTTGATGGAGGCTCCCAGTTTCTCTCTTTCGTGGTCCTCTTCCCCAATACCTAAGAAATCAAATCCACATCATTCTCCATAGGGGAACTTAGGGATAAGGAGGCTCTCCTGGTCACCTGGCAACACTTCTTTCTTTAAACCTCAAAAGCCTTTAGATTCACTAAATGCAAGAATGTTTCAGATGCTCTTCCAGATCATTTCACAGTAAACCCATAACCACATAAGAAACCAAGGCCCAGACAGTTCAAGCCACTTAGCCCAAGGTCACACAGCAGCAGACCCTGGTCTTCAGCCCCTGAATCCAGCACATTTTCCCTTCAGCTTCCCCCAGTATGGTTACCGTCTGTGTCTCAGCCACAGCAGTCGTGCCCCTCGGTGCTGGCCTAAACTGTCTGTGGGGAAGATCAAACATGTCTGTCTGAGGTGCTACCATGAGGGCTCTGAGCAGTTAACACCAATGCATCCTGCGAGGGCCCCGGGTGGGACATCTACACCTATGGCTTTCCATGCTTGAGTCACTGAGTCTGCACCCACTCACAGCTGTTGGGCATGGAGGGTCAGACAGTGGGTGTGTTACGTCAGCCAGGAGAACACATCTCAGACCTGCCAATGAGGGAGCCCTACCACTGGAAGGTGTAGGTTTCCATCTCCCTGCACAGTCCAGCTACAGAACGACCTGTATTTGAGAATTAAAATGAGAAATCTCTGGTAATTGGAGTACCCAGAACATAATTTGCTTTATGCAAAAATGTTCACTATTTTTTTAATCTTAAAAAAGGACACATAGAGGAAAACATAAAAAATAATGAGTCCCATCTACCTTATCAAATAACCTTACTATGTTTGGGCTACTGGTTATTTTTTTTTAAATGATATCTCCATCTTTACCCTAAATAGAAAATCCTATTATCATCCAGTAATATAATATATCAAGACCCCAAGGCTACATTTCATGCTACATTTTACTCTGGCGTAGGAATCTGATTCTCTCCCCATAAAGTCAAAAAGAAAGAACTGGGTTTTATATATATATATGTTTTCAAATTTAGTTCAAGCCCAATTTATAATCATTGTGCTCAACTGATAATTTAGTGACAATGTAAGGTAATACTGAAAATGATTCTTCACTGGATTTCAGAAAATAATGAGGCTATTTCCAGCAAAGAAAAAGTTACTATTTTTGCCTCTCTGCTGTCACAGATCACAGTGTATGTAGTGTTTAAAGATGAATGTTTTGGAGTCAGAAAGACCTAGATTCATGTCTGGTTTCTACCAACTTTCTAGATCTGTAACTTGGGCATTTTATCTTCGAAGTTTCAGTTTCACATCAGGGGAATGTGATATGTGATATGTAATAATCATGTCAACTCCCAAGCCCATTCGGCTGTAGGAAAGATTAAGTAAGATAATACACATAAAAATGATGAGCAAAATTCTTGCATTACTAAATAAACACTAAAAAAAGGTCAATTACTATTATTTTTTAAACTTGATAAAGCACTTTATTTTTTTCAATTATAGTTGACTTTCAATATTATTTTATATTAATTTCAGGTGTACAGCATAGTGGTCGGACATTTATATAATTTAGGAAGTGATCCCCCTGACTAATCTAGTACCCACCTGACACTATATATAATTATTAAAATATTTTTGGCTATATTTCCTATATTGCACTTTATATCCCTGTGACTATTCTGTAACTGCCAATTTATACTTCTTAATGCCTTCACTATTTTTGCCCAGCCCTCTAACTACCCCTATCATGTAACCATCAGTTTGTTTTCTGTATCTATGAGTCTGTTTCTCTTTTTGTTGTTGTTGTTGTTGTTGTTTACTTTATTCTTTAGTTTCTACATGTAAATGAGATATGGTCTCTCTCTCTCTTCTTTTGACTTATTTCACTTAGCATAATGCCTTCTAGAGCTATCCATGTTGTCACAAATGGTAAGATCGCATTTTTTATGGCTGATTAATATTCCATTATGTGGTACATTATATGTGGTATAAATGTACCACATCATCTTTATCCAGTCATCTATTGGTGGGCATTTCAGTTGTTTCCAAATCTTGGCTATGGTGAATAGTGATGCAGCGAACGTGGGGTGCATGTAACTTTTCAAATTAGCATTTTGGGTTTCTTCAGATAAATACCCATAAGTGGAATTGCTGGGTCATAAGGTAGTTCTATTTTTAGTTTTTTGAGGAACTGTTTTCCATAGTGGCTGCACCAATTTATAATCCCACCAACAGTGCACGAGGGTTCCCTTCTCTCCACATCTTCGCCAACACTTATTGTTTTTTGATTTATTGATAGCCATTCTGACAGGTGTGAGGTGGTACCTCATTGTGATTTTAATTTAAATTTCTCTGCTGATTAGTGATGTTGAGCATCTTTTCATATGTCTTATCGGTCATGTGTCTGATTGAGATTCAGATTTCATTTGCAGTAATCATTTGGTTCAGATTTTCTATTTCTCTTGATTCAGCCCTGGAAGATTGTATGCTTCTAGGAATTTATCTCTTTCTTTCAGATTTCCAATTTGTTGCCGTATAATTGCATGTATTTTGTATTTGTATTTCTGTGGTGTTCATTGTCACTTCTCTTTCATTTCTGATTTTATTTGTTTGGGTCCTCTCTCTTTTTTTTCTTGATGAGTCTCGTTAAAGGTTTATCAATTTTTTAATCTCTTGTATTATATTTTTAGATTCTATTTCATTATTTGCTCTCTGATCTTTACTATTTACTTCCTTCTACTCACTTTGGGCTTGGTTTGCTATTCCTTTTCCGTTCTTTTAAGCGTAAAGTTAGATTGTTTAGTTAAGATATTTGTTTCTTGAGGTAGGCCTGTATTGCTATTAATTTCCCTTCTAGGACTGCTTTCACGGTGTCCCAACAAACCCAGATTTGGGGTTGTTGTGTTTTCATTCATTTCCCTTTGTCTTAAAGCATCTTTTGATTTCTTCTGTGATTTCATTTTAACCCATTCATTGTTTAGCAGCATGTTATTTAGCTCCATGCATTTGTGTGTTTTTTCAGTGTTTTCGTTGTCATTGTTGTTGTTGTTATTGATTTTTAGTTTCATATTATTATGGTCGGAGATGCTTGATATGATTTCAGTCTTCTTGAATTCATTGAGACTTCTTTTGTGGCCTACCACATAGTCTTGGAAAATGTTCTATGTGCACTTGAAACAAATGCATATCCTGATACTTTGAAGTAGAGTGCTCTAAAAATATCAGTTAAATCCATCTGGTCTAGTGTGTCACTTAAATCTGCTGTTCCATTGTTGCTTTTCTTTTTAGAAGATCTGTCCATTGGTGTCAGTGGGGTGTTAAAGTCCCCTACTGTGACTATATTACTGTCGATCTCTCCTTTTATGTTGGTCAATATTTGCTTTACACATTTAGGTTCTCCTTCATTTGGAGCATAAGTGTTTACTAGGGTTATATCCTCTTATTGGATTGATCCCTTTATCATAATGTAATGTCCTTCTTTGTCTCTTATTATAGTCTTTGTTTTAAAGTCTATTTTGTTTGATACAAGTATTGCTACCTCAGATATACTTTTTGTTCCATTTGCATGAAATATCTTTTCCATCCCTTGACTTTCAGTCAGTGTGTGTCTTTCAATCTGAAGAGGTTCTCTTCTAGACAGCAAATGTAGGGTCTTGGTTTCTTATCCATGTATCTACCCTATGTCTTTTTTTGTTTTGTTTTACTTTGGATTTATTTATTTATTTATTTATTTATTTATTTATTTATTTATTTATTTATTTTGACATTCAATATTATATTAATTTCAGGTGTACAGCATAGTGGTTAGACATTTATGTAATAAGAAGTGATGCCCCCTGACTAGTCTAGTACCTACCTGGCACTATGCATAATTATTATCATATTATTGACTATAGTCTCTACCAATCTGTACATTTTAATCTCTTCACTTTTTTCACCCTGCCCCCAACGCCCCCACTTCATCTATCACTCCGATAAATCTAGTATCCATCTGACACCAACTCTATGTCTTTGGATTGGGACATTTAATCCATTTACATTTAAAGTGATTATTGATAGCTACCTAGTTATTGCCATTTTATTCATATTTATGTTCTTTGTTTTGTTTTCCCCCTTCTTCTTTAAAAAAGTCCCTTTAATATTCCTTGTAAAACTGGCTTGGTGGTAATGCATTCCTTTAGCTTTTCTAGTCTGAGAAGCTTTTTATCTCTCCTTCAATTTTAAATGATAGTCTTTCTGGGTAGAGCTGTCTTAATTGTAGGTCCGTACTTTTCATCACTTTGAATATCTCATGCCAATTCCCTCTGGCCTGCAAAGTTTCAGTTGAGAAATCACCTGACAGGCTTATGGGGGTTCCCTTATAAGTAACTAGTTGTCTTTCTTTTGCTGCTTTTAGAATTATCTCTTTGTCTGTACCCTTTGCCATTTAATTATGATGTGTCCTGGTGTGGGCCTCTTTGGATTCATCTTGTTTGGGACTCTCTGAACTTCCTGGACTTGAATGTCGATTTCCTTTGCCAAGTTAGGGAAATTTTCAGTCATTATTTCTTCAAATAGATTCTCAATCCTTTGCTCACTTTCTTCTTCTAGTACTCGTGTGATGTGAATGTTGTTATGCTTGATGTTGTTCCAGATGCCCCTTAAACTATCTTCATTTTTTTTAAATTATTTTTCTTTTTGTTATTGTGAGTGAGTGTTTTTTGCTACCTTGTCTTCTAAATCACTGATTCAATTCACCTTGTCTGCTGTTGATTCCTTCTAGTGTATTCTTAATTTCACTTATTGTTTCTTTATTTCTGACTGATTCATTTTTAGGATTTCTATGTCTTCTTTATGCTTACTAGCTTTTTGTTGAAGCTCTTAGTAAGTTCCTTAAGCATTTTTATAATCAGTGTTTTAAACTCATGGTTGCTGGTGCCATGTTTCCCCAAAAATAAGACCTAGCCAATCAGCTATTATATTATATTGTATTGTATTATATTATATTATATTCTCAGTCTTACACTAAAATAAGACTGGGTTTTATATTAATTTTTGCTCCAAAAGATGCATTAGAGCTGATTGTCCGGCTAGGTCTTATTTTGGGGGAAATACGGTGGGTTGGTTACTTCCATTCCATTTAGTTATTTTTCTGGAGTTTCCTCTTGTTTTTATTTGGGACATGTTTCTTTGTTTCCTTATTTTCTCTGCCTCTCTATGTTCATTTCTCTGTATTCGGTAGATCTCCTATGTCTCTCAGTTCTTGCTGGGTGGCCTTATGTAGTAGGTGTCCTATATGACCCAGTGACACACTCTCCCTGATCACCTGTACTGTGTGCTCCATGAGTGTCCCTTGTGTGGGGTCTGTGTGCTTTCTTGTTGTAGTTGAGCCTTGATTGCTTTTGGCAAATTGGTGAGTGGGATTGATGCTCTCTGGCTGTGAGGATTAGCCATGCCCACCGCATATAAACTGCTGTTTGGGGGCTGACCCTTCAGAGGGGCATTTGCCCCAGTGGCTACTGCAGGTGTTGAGCCCACCCTTTGGATGTGCTGCTTGTGGGCTAATCACCTGGTGATCTGTTGTGGTCTGAAGCTTGCCTCGAGGTGTGTTGCTTCTTGTGCCTCCTGGGAGGGACTCACATGCAAGCCAAGATCAGCCATTGCCTGTGACCTGCCCACAGCTGCCTGGTAGGAGCTACAACGCTATATGCAGTTAGTTGCTGTCTGTGCTGGACCTAGAGGCACGTGGGTGTGGCCTCACTGAGAACCAAGGCTGGCTGCCAGCAGTATCAGGCCTGGAGCATTTAGCAAAAGGCTCAGGGAAACCCTAGGCCTTTTGCCACCGGTCAGCTTCCCATAAGGATCAGCCGCTGAAAGAGCCTCCTTAGGTGCAAGGGGCCGGGCTGCTTGCCCTGGTGCAGAAAGTGCCTCCAGTGGCTCTGTGAGTTGGGCAGGGCAGGGTCCCAGGGAATCACTGGGGGTGAGGGGGAGGTGTTTACAAGGTTAATGGAGATTCAGTTCTTGGGCAATGCCAAACCTGTGTCCACTCTGCACAGTACCCAGTGAACACTGAGGCCAGCCGCTGCTTGCTTTGGGCCTGCAGATCCTCAAGAGTTTGCTAAGAAAGGCTGTAATGCAAGTTGGGACTGATTGCTCACCACCTGGGTCTCAGGTGGCTGCACAGGCTGCTGTGGGTTGTTTGTTGCTGGAAGAGCCTCCTGTAGTGTTCAGGGTGGGGCTGGTTGCCCAGGTGCTGAGAGTGTCTCCAGCAATGTTGCGAGTATGGGGGGGGGGTCTCAGGGAGTCACCAAGATGAGGTGCACAGAGTTCACCAGGCCAATGCAATTTCATATTTGGCCATGTGGGAGAGGGCTCAACACAGGAAAGATGGTACCTGACTATAGGTTATACATGAGGTGGGCTCCACACCGGGATAATGGAGGCCGTCTCTCTAGCCCTCACGCCAAAGTCATACAACTTAGTTCTACCCTGTATGTCTCTGGCACCTTTCAAGTTGCAGCCTCTCCACTGGAACACAAGGTGAATACCTGCAAGAGAATGAGTCTGTGTTGTGGGCCTTTTAAGAGGACGTCTGGGTTTTCAGCTACCTTTGATCTCACCTGGATGGGCAGAATCCTTGCTGATTTTCATAGCCAGATGTTATGGGGACTCCTCTTCCCAGCACTGGCACTGGACCCTTGGGCTGAGAAACTCAATGTGGGGCTGGTACCCCTCACTTCTCAGGGGGACCTCCATTGCCAAGATATCTCTCCCAATACTCAACCATTACCTATGAGTGTGGGTACAGCCTGTTTCATGTCTCTGCCCCTCCTACCAGTCTGGACATGGCCTCTTGTTTATATCCTTAGTTATAGGGCATTTGTTCAGCTAGTCTTCAGATGGTTCTTGAGGTTAATTGTTCTGTAATTTAGTTGTAATTTTAATGTGGTCATGGGAGGTGTCAGGCACAGCATTTACCTATTCCAGCTTAGAATCTTCTGATCTGTAAGTTACTATTATTATTACTAATCAGAGCCAGTCTAGGGGTATGATTAAGCAATGACTCTGGCACCAGACTGTCTGCATTCAAGTCTCACTTTCCCTACTTACTATTTGTATGAACTTGAATAAGTTATTTAACTTCTCTGTGCCCATTTCCTAATCTGTAAAATAGTATTTACTTCATATGGTTGTGAGGATTAACTTAGTTAATGTACATAAATCACTTAACAGCATTGTTCAAAAGAACTTTCTATGATTATAGAAATATTCTAAATCTGTGCTGTCCAATATGATAGCCACAAACCACATGTAGTTATTGAGTACTTGAAATGTGGCTAGTGCAACTAAGGAACTGAATTTTCAATTTGATTAATTTAAATAGCCACATGTGGCTAGTGGCTACCATATTGGACAGTGCAGACTTAGAACACTGGCTGACTATCTTAAACCATTAGCATTGTTTAGTAAATGCCAGACTAAGTGTGTTAGCTAATAGCAGTGGTGGTGCTGGTGCTGGTGAGCATCATTTATAAGCAAGCAATTGTTTATTATCAGCAGTGATCATAGGCTGAGGTGGGGAAAAAAATCATCTTCCAGTAATTGTTGAAAACACAGGAAGTAAGGGCTGTGAGGTGAACTAACAAATCATATGAATCATATTTCCAACTAAATTCATTCGTTTTCAAATTTTTTCCTCTGTTTCAGTTTCTATTTTGAATATAGTTATGTATATTGTAAAGCATGTCCTCAATGGGAGAGATCCTGTGATTTCCTAAAAAGTAATTTCTTCCCAAAAGTGAGAGAGAGAGAGCAACTTTCTTGTTTACCAAAGAATTAGAATAGTTGCTTATTATCATGAAATAGCATACAAGACAAGAACTCAGTATGTCAATATTGATGAATGGTGTTTAACTTGAAAAAGCATCACATTTTGTCAATTTTAAAAAAACAGATATTTTAAATGAAAATTTTTTAAAAATCAGGGCCATCAAACGTGGAAAATAATTTAATGTCACCAAAATGACATATGCCTTCTCCTTTACTGTGATCTGCATAATAGCTACTCTTCTCTAAAGTAAATACACATAAAAATTTCTTCTTGATATAACCATCTCAGGATTACTAAAGGCTCCCTTTACATAATGTTTTATGAGAGCAAGAAAATCAGAAATATAATTAGGTTGATATGGAATTACTTTTATAGTGTTTAAGAAAAGCAATGCAGATACCCTAAAAAACTAGATTTGAACAGACCTTTTTCCCACAATAGTCATCATTCTCAGGATTTCACAGATACCATACATAACATGGCACATCACTCAAATCAATGCACAATATGGAAATACTGTGTACGTTCCATTTTCCTTAAGAGAATGGAGGAAACATCTCCACTTAAGTTACTAAGCAGAAAATAGCTATGTTAAATGTTGGACAGGCTTTTTCCTTTTTTAATTTTATTGGGTAACAGTGTTTTTTTCCAGGATCCATCAGCTCCAAGTCAAGTCGCTGGCCTTCAATCTAGTTGTGGAGGGCGTAGCTCAGCTCTAAATCCAGTCGCAATTTTCAATCTAATTACAGGGGCCGCAGCCCACCATCCCATGCAGGAATGGAACCAGCAACCTTGTTGTAAAGAGCATGCGCTCTAACCAACTGAACCATCCAGCCACCCACCAGCAGCTCAGCTCAAGTTGTTGTCTTTAATCTAGTTGTGAAGGGAGCAGCTCACTGGCTCATATGGGAATCGAACTGGCAACCTTGTTAAGAGCACGCGCTCTAACCAACTGAGCCAACTGGCCACCCACGACAGGCTTTATATTTGGTTTTGTTTGAGTTTTAAGGCTCATTATCATCTCAGTAGTCAGGCAAAGGAAGTTTAAATTTGGGTACAGGAGACAAATGTCAGAAAAGTGACACTGACTCTTGGTTAATTGCAAAAGAAACACTCTACAATCTGGAAGAGCCCTCTCCTTTCAGTTCCCCAGCCCTCCCCAGGCTCCTCCCTGCTCCAGCATCAGGGAAGACTGAGCAGTATTTATGTACCCATGCCAGCATCTAATTATAGAGATAATCTCTGAAAGCAAACTGATTAGGCATGACATGTGAAATTATCTGAGAAGACTTAGTCTTCTAATCAAATCAGATCTAAAACCTATACATGAAGGCCCAAACACAGGGGCCAACTTTTCAAATACCCAGTTTTCCCTATAACTGTCATCAGTGACCTAGAAGCGTGCACTTGGCTTTCCACAGCACAGGGATCTTCTTGTAGAGCTAGCCTAAGAGCATGGAAATGATTCTCAATCTGGAGCACTTGGTCCCCAGAGGGCTATGAATAGATGACATGGGACTGTAATGAATCCCCTGAAACTACATTCAAGTTGTGTGTCTCTCTTATATTTGTCACTGTGTATGTATGTCAGTGTGAAGGAAGGGTCACTAGTTACCGTGTTTCTCCAAAAATAAGACCTACCCCAAAAACAAGCCCCAGTTAAGATCGTCAGCCAGATGGACACAGTTAGTATGTTATGACAATGTTCCAGAAGAAGATGACATGACAGCATTTGAATAAATATAGATTGTTGTACATGAGAAAATAAGACATCCCCTGAAAATACGCCCTAATGTGTCTTTTGGAGCAAAAATTAATATAAGACCCAGTCTTATTTTCAGGGCAATACGCATTTTAGGGAAACATAGTTTTCTTTTAAGGGCTTGTACCCATATTTGTAAAAGCATGCCATAAAGAAGATAAATGGCTCCAAAATATTTTCCCCACAAAATTAAAGTGATCAGAGCAAATATTTTTACTAATACCATGTTTCCCCAAAAATAAGACCTGGCCAGACAATCAGTTCTAATGCATCTTTTGGAGCAAAAATTAATATAAGACTCAGTCTTATATTATAGTAAACTAATATAGTAAAAGGTCTTATGTTAATTTTTGCTCCAAAAGACACATTAGAGCTGATTGTCCAACTAGGTCTTATTTTCGGGGAAACAGTAATATATTTGAAGCAGCCTCTCCACTTTAGACAGTTTTTGTAAATGTTACCTTTATCTTGTATTTAAAAAAATCCAAAAGTGTTCTGAAATTTTTTTTTTTCAACTCGGGAAAAATATTTTGGACACACTTGAAAATTAAACCTAGAATATCATGTCAAGTATTCTCATAGTGCATTTCTATACCTCCAACATCTATGATAGACTCAGGACATTTGGGAAGAAAGTGAAAACCTAAGTCTGTCTTCCAAATGTTTTGTCTGGGTCAGTGGTTCCCAATGGGGTTGGGGGCGGGGAGTTTTCTAAGTTGGTCCTTAGAAACCAACAGGGATGCTAGCAATAGACATATTACAGGCTCCATACCTGAGATTCTAATGTAATTATTTGGGGTGAGCCGAGACCTCTGCAATTTTAAAGTTCCCCAGTGCTTCCATTGTGCAAGCCAGGCTGAGGACCACTGACTCAAGTGCTGGACACGCTGCTTAGCACACACTCCCTGCCCTACAGGTGACATCTGCTGTGGTCACCATCATGGTCAGTGTCTGCTCCACCCCCATTCCTCGGAGCCCACTCTCCACACATCGCACCTCAGGACATGGGCATTTGAATGTAATAAACATGGGGAATTGGCTACAATTTCCACTTTTCTTATAAATTTTTAAAATCCCATGGATCTAGAGTTAGTCACAAACTGTACCTTAAAGAGTAAAGCCATAGGTTTTATTCTTGACTGTAGTGTCAGTGAGAGTCTTCTTCTCCAGGCGATGCCCTTCCCTTTTCCCCTCTATTCATAAGAAAGGCTCATTTCCACATGATTTTTCCTATACTATACACTGCTTAAAGAAATAAGGTATAATAAAGGCTAGGTTGTTATATAGAAAACGCAAAGAACCATTAAATTCCTTTTTTAAGCAGTCAACCTAATTTAACAAATATTTACTGGGCACTGGATAGAATTTGGAGTAGAAAGTGGGCTAAAATATAAGGTGAATATAGCAAACTCCCCCGAGCACTGGTACTTCAAAAGTATGAGCTATAAAGTATTAAAACTTTGCCAGGTGCCCTGCAGTGTGCTAGCTGCTTCCTATGTATTATCTCATCCTATCCCTTTGTTATAAGGAAGAACTTTTATTATTATGTTGTGCCCAAGTTACTGGAGCTTATACAGATCATCCACATGGAGCACATCGGCCCTAAACATTCAACCACACGCTACAGTCACCTGGCCATTTTCAGCACATTGTGTGGGTGTTGGGAAAGCATGTAGTTCCAGTGTGTGGCTCAGTGCTGGCACAGAGTGAACACAGCATAAGAACTACTGCTAATAACAGCACTCTACATAGATCACCCCCTAGAAATGTCAGTCAGTTTCACAGACAAAGTCAGTTTCTGAGTCTCAGAAAGCCACCCAAGGTCCCACTTCTAGTAAGTGTTGAAGCTGGCATGGAACTCTGGCATCTCTTGCCAGATACCTGATACTTTTGAGATGTATTATGGATAAACTCAACACCAAATAGCCTCACACCCTCCTGGACTCAGACATCGTACCTGCAGATGAAGTCTCTGGTCTATTTTAGTGTCCAGCTTCCTGGTGTTCAAGTTCAGCAGTGAGGACTTTCTCTTTGGACACATTTCTTTATAGTGTTTCTAATAGTAACAAGGCACAGGCTCCCTGAGCATTTTTTTCCTCTTGAACTCAGGGATCCCCCATGTCCTGGCAGGAAACTTGAGCCCTATCCAGAAGCAGAGTTCGCCTGGCCATTGTTCCATGGAAATCTGTTGCTACACCAAATGTACTTCCACTTCCTGCTGACAAAGAGCAGCCGGTAGCCAGGCTATTAACCTGAGCTCTAATTAGGGTGGTTTTTATAATGAGGAGGAGAGTGTGATTCTAATTAGTAATTTTCCATCTTTTTCTCAATAGGTATCCCCCAGTCAAAGCAATGAGCTATCCTCATCGCACTGGTTCCATTGCCAAAATATAATTATACTGTGAAACAGAAGCAAAAGTGAAGGTGGTTAAGGACACAGGAGAGCAGAGAAAGGTTTTATGTGCTGCTAATGAGTTGCATTTGCCCCCAATTCATTTCTTAGGTCCGTGGCAGTAAGATGGTTGGTTCTGACATGGTTGTGACAGTTGAGTTCACCAATCCTTTGAAGGAAACTCTGCAAAATGTTTGGCTACGCCTGGATGGTCCTGGAGTGATAAAGCCAATGAGGAAGATGTTCCGGTATGTGCTGAGGGGCTGTGGGTAGGTGACGGGGGCTGTGGGAAGGTGCTGGGAGCTGTGGGAAGATGATGGAGGCTGTGGAAAGCTTTATTGCTCTGTCTTTTCCAAACTTACATCTAGTCCCCAATGAAAATGTCTCAGAAGCTGCTTCCTCCTTGTTGGCATTTCTATGTGGCAAAAGGTAAAAATAGGGTTGGTTTAACAGGTACTTCCATCGTTTCATCCTTAAAACCACCCAAACATGGTGGGTACTATTATTATTTCCCTTCAGTAGCAGAGAAAATTGAGGCTTTAAGAGGTCCACTGGTTTTCCCCAACACGCACAGCTTGTAAGAGCAGCAGCAAGATTCAGTCTCAGGGTGGCTGAGTCCAGAACCCAAGTCTCATACATTTTGCCATCCTACTTTCCCGTGTATCAATTCTACTAATACTTATTGAGTAGCTACTATGTGTCAGATATTATGGTGAAAGTGTACCTTTTCATGAATCCCCTTTCCAACTCCACCTCCCAGATTTCACCAACCCAAGCACTCTCTAGAACTGTTGTTTTCAGTAGAATAAAGTTAAGCCTGAAGAGTTCTACGGTTAGGTCCCTAGTCAGGGGACCAATGATTACCCCAGGCTCTGGAATAATAATAATATGAATGAAACTCTGCTTCTTTCACACCTGGCACCATCAGATTGTGCCATACAGTTCTCAGCTTTTATGTCTCCTTTTTTGTCACTCCTTTATGTTGGGTGACAAAGACAGTCACCCAATGAAACAGACCATTCCAAGGTCAAGTAGCTCTCATTACTCGAAAACAGTCCTACCCTTTGATCCTACCAGTTCTGTCATCTGGACCTATACACAGAATAAGGCCTAACTCTCTTCTACCCTGTTTCCCCAAAAATAAGATCTAGCCAGACAATCAGCTCTAATGCATCTTTTGGAGCAAAAATTAATATAAGACCCAGTATTATATTATATTGTATTATATTATATTACATTACATTACATTACATTACATTATATTATATTATATTATATTACATTATCTGGTCTTATTTTATAAGCTGGGTCTTACGTTAACTTTTGCTCCAAAAAGCGCATTAGAGCCGATGGTCTGGCCAGGTCTGATTTCCAAGGAAACACGGAATCTGAAGGCTGGCAAACATTTGCAAACAATTGTCGCATCTTCCTTGAGTCTTTTCTACACTTACCCAGACTTCATTCCACTCACCTCTAATAGGGCTTTAGCTCCCTCCCTCTCCCATATACTCTAGTTTGTCTGTGCTCCTCTTAGACTATGACACCCAGAATGAAGCCCAATCTTGAGGTTTATTACTTTCATTCTTCCACAAATAAGTCCCTGTCAGCACCAATCAATCTAGCACATTTCCTGTGGGGTGACCTTCTACGACATAGAAAGGGAGGTGGAGGGCTTAGGAAACTGCCCGAAGAGCAGATATGTTAGGGATTTCCCCAATGTCCTGGACAAAAGCCACCCTGCTCTGTAGTCTGTGTAGTCTGCATGTGCAAGGCCTCCTGTACCCCTTCTGGGGTGCCTTTAAAAACCAATTTGCCCACTAAGGCCTCTCTGCATTTCTTTCAAATTACAGCTTCTAAGAGATGCCCGATGCTGCTGGATGCAATAAACAGCCGAGAAAATAATTTGAGTGCTCTAAAAAAAAAAAAAAAAAAAAAAAAATGGAAGTACAAAACACAACAACCTTCCTGTGCTAATAGGAAAGTTGCAGGGGGAAAAAAAGAATTAAATTAGAAATCAACACCAGCTAGCGGGAGAGGTCAGCAGTAATAGTCCTGCTTTCGTCAGAAACGATAGTCTCACTCACCCTTTCTCGCACCTTCCCACTCGAATCAGATGCAAGAATCGCTCAGGCAAAGTGAAACACGTTTCTTCTTCAAAACAGCCCCCTGCTGTATCCAATTTTTCCTTTTCAAGCAGTAACCCCACAAGCTCCATCTGAGGATACCAGAACCTCCTGCTACCTTTACATCTTGGCTGTGTCAAGAATGCCACCTTGATCAAAAGCCAATGCATGAGAAGAAACAATCTCTGTATTAGAAGAAAGATTAATGCTCACACAGTGCAATGACCCACCATTGGGGGGTACAGGGCTCAAAGGAGATTGAGTGTCCAGGTACATTGTTTATTGTTAATGAAGATGAAAGGACAAAAGAGGCCAATCCCTGTGTGCACGCTGGCCCAATGTCCCCCCATACTCTGCCTTAAGGTACTATTAATATTAGTAGTTACTTCAACATATTGCTCTATGGAAGATGGGTACCAGACAGAACGCCAGGTCCTCAGACTCTCGTGGGAATTCAGGCCCAGGGGTGGATCTCTCCAAAGGAAGGGAAGCTGTATCTCTTAGAGACTATCAAAAATAGGAAATGTCTGTTACCCAGGGTGGGCTTGGGGGTCTGGAGAGAGCACTGCTTCCTCTGTTTCCTCCTGACTCCAGTACACACACACCTTCACAACCAAGCCCTGAGCCAGCCAGTGCCCACAGCCATATTGCCAGATAATTAGAAACATTCCAGTGTACCCTCCCTCCCAAGAGCTGACCTAAGAGTGGCAGATCCAACTTGTACTGTCGTGCAGGGTGTCATGTGGGGTCTCTGGTCCTGCTCCCCACATAAGAACGCAGGATATGATGAGGCCAAAAAGGAACACCCATGGAGCCATAGGTAGGGGAGTCACACCACTATATTCTCGCTGGTGGCTGGGTTGGAGACACAGGAAGCAGAAGCCACACTGTTCGCAACCCTCACTGTGCCGCTTGCAGGCTCAGCCACCATCTTTTTGCTAGCCCCCATTTTTTCTGCTAGCGTAGCCACAGCAGTTATATTAGTGGCCAGTGGCTTATGGGTTACAGCTGACGGCCAACTAGCCACAGCTGATGGCCATCTGATTACAGTTGATGGCCATTTACTACCCGAGCCAGCACCTTTCTATATGAGGCCGAGAGCCTGGAAACTGCTTTTTGGGGCTCTGTCCCCACACTCCACCCCTACAGGGTCTCGCCTCACAATCTACGCAACAAGCGTCTTCCGCGAGGGGCCCTGTGCGAGGAGCCTGGAGGTGAATGCAATATCCTGGACACAGGCTCTCTGGGCACAGCCAGACTTCCTGGACTCAGCGAGGGCTCTCAGGGCACTGCCAGTTTCTCTGGGCCTCTTAGGATACCATGCTGGAACAGCAGTGGCTCACAGTCAAGGTGCTTACATATTCTCGATGGCGTTTGGTCAAGACACAAAAGCAAACAATCGCCAGTTCCGCTACATGGTGGTGTGTTCCCAAACAGTCAAGTGGTCCATTAAATTAGGGATGGAAGGCAATTCCCCATAGTCCATAGTCATTCGCCAGGGCTGTCCTAGGGGTGAGGGATGACCTTGACCTCACCCTCATCTCCCAAGGAGGACTCAGCAAGTGTTTTCTCCCGGAACAAGTCCCGCATCCAGGCTGAGTCAGCAAGCACTTCCCAGCCCACAGGGCCGCAATGTCCTTCACTTTCTCCGGCCTCTGCTGGTTGGGGAACCATCCAGGTCTTCCCACCCCTCCATGGGGGTCCAGCTATCAGGCAACTGCTCCTCCTGGTCTTCCTGAGACAGAGTGTTCATACGCACAAACTGCTCCACCACCCTTCGGAAAGCTTAGGCCAGCACCGTATCCTGCCGACTATGCCATGTGTCATGCAGGGTGGCCTGCGGGATCTCTGGTCACGCTCCCCACATAAGAACGCAGGGTATGGTGAGGCCAAAAAGGAACACCCATGGAGCCATAAGTAGGGGAGTCATACCACTATAGTCTCGCCGGTGACTGGGTTGGAGACACAGGAAGCAGGAGCCACACTGTTCACAACCCTCACTGTGCCGCTTGCTAGCTCAGCCACCATCTTCTTGCTAGCCCCCATTTTTTCTGCTAGCATAGCCACAGCAGTTATATTAGTGGCCAATGGCTTACGGGTTACAGCTGACGGCCAACTAGCTACAGCTGATGGCCATCTGATTACAGTTGATGGCCATTTACTACCCGAGCCAACACCTTTCTATGTGAGGCAGAGAGTCTGGAAACTTCTTTTTGGGGCTTTGTCCCCACATGTACCTTTAAGAAGGTCTCCTGTAAAACCAGAATCTTTCACTAGACTGCATTCCTTCCTAGGATACACATCTTGAATAGTGGAGGCTGTTGCCAGCCCTCCTGTCCACCCACATGCCTGCCAGGCCTGGAAGGCCGCAGCTGGTGAGCAGGGAACTGAACTACGGACAAGGAAGGCAGTGGGTGCCGGGTCTCATTCCTTGATCAGGGTACAAGCCAACTCTACTCCGAGATGGTTTACCTTCTTGCTCTTCCCCCACCGCCTCCCACCTGTCTCAGACTCTCGCACAGACTCTCTCAGCTTTCAAGTTTCTGCACTTGATACTCCCAGAACATCAAATAATTCATCTCCCAGATTCATTTTTCTCTTTTAAAAAATGTCAGATTCCAGGAGTTATATCAAGCAAAAAGTTCTCCAACTTTGTGATTTTTGTTTAAATTTTGAGTTTTTCAAGTAGGACAGAAGCCGAGGGCTAGACACACAGAGGACAAACTATAGATAGTTACAGTGTATTGTAATAATAATAATCCCATTTGCCTGTGTGTGTTCAAGATGATAAATGACCAGCATATCCTGATGGCTCAGCACATTACTGAGACTCATTTATCATAACATCTATCCTCAGGCAAATAGGGTTATTCCAGTATTACTCCACTTACCAAGATGGGTAAAGGATTTATTTCCTTCTTCTGTATGTATTTATCTTTGGGAAAATGCATACTTAGGCATGCATGTGTATATTCACGTATGAGTATGTTTTTATGAGACTCATACGTGATGAGCGTACATGTGTACAGGTATGAGATGCAGGGATGAGTATAATTATGTGGATGAGTTTATGAGTGAGTGCAAATAATGAAGTGAAGCTGAAGGATTATAGTTTCTGTTTGAAGCAGTTACCTGTATTACATGGGCCCAGCCCAGATCCATAAGCAGGATGACTATTTTGCAAAGTGTTTCTGATTGATCACGTAGGGAAACCAGAAAAGAGAAAATGGATCGGGGTAAAAATAACACAGTTATTGAGAAATAAATATGTGAAATCCTATATTCATGTTGAATTAATCACTGTAAATGAAGGATGGATAACATCGTAGAGGCAGGAGGAACTTATTTTCCTAAATTATTTTGTAACGCGTTCAGGCAGAGCAGACAACAACCACAAAGGTGGTCATGATCATAACAGTAATAATCACAATAAGAACGACAACATACATCTAATACTTGGCACTGACCACATCTTGCCGTAGTTCAAAGCACAGCACAAATAACTCACCCGACCCTCTGCACATCCTATTCAACATTCCAGAGTGTGTGCTTTTTACAGGTGAGGAAACCCATGGTGAAGTCGGTGATTTTCAAACCTCAAGTCATAAAGTCAATGTATTGAGTTTGAAAAATACATATACAAGTTATGCATGTGCACTTTTCATATAGTTTGGCTTTTATAGAACTGATTTAAATCATTTATGTAGCCACGATTATAAAGAACAAAAATTAGGAAAAACATTAGCAAATACTCAATTGAGATGTTGAGACTGTCAGCGTCAAAGTCAATGCCTGGAGCAGCCCAAAAAGAGGGGTCCCCAAGGCCTTCAATGTCTGTCCCAATTCACTGGCCACACATGCACGAAAGAAAGGGATTTCTTATTTAGTGTCTGGATTTCTAGGATTGGGGCCTTTTTATCCCGGAGGACACACCCGTGGCCAGCTGAAATGTATGTTCTTTTAGTGATAGTTGAGAGAATCTTGGGGTTCCAACTTTACGTAGAATAGGTCAAGTACAGGGATGTGGTCCTGTGTTTCTCCCTTCATGTTGGCTCTGCCTAAAGTGATACTGCAGCCCCCACAAGCAAGTGGAGGCTCACGTGGCCTAGGCCTTGAACCACTCCAGACTTTCCTTCACGATGCTCCTTCCTTGCAACTCCGCCAACCACCCCAAGTCCGAAGCTCCTTTGGCCGCCAGGTCCCTCCATAGTGCCAACAGGAAGTGCCTTCCTCCAGCCCCTAACTCCTCACTCAGATTGTGTGGATCTATCCACAGAATTCCTTGGCACAGCACATTCCTCGCTTCTGAGCACAAGCACCCTCATTATGGCCCCCCGTGTGTCTCTCTTCTTTCAGCATCTTGGCCATCAGGCTCTGTGACCATGGAAGATTCCATAGGCCCCTTTGGACCTCAGTGTTCTCATCTGTAAAATGAGACAGCAGACAAAGTGATTTCTAAGTCCTTTCCAATTCTCACATGCTATGCCTCAATAACCCCATGAAAATAGATCCCTTTTTTCTCTTTACAAGACACTCATGGGCTCCCCATTCATTTCCCGATGCTCTCCGAGAAAAGCACTGGCCCAGGGTCCCATGCTGAGCTACCTAGCAAGTGCCCTGCTTGAGAGTCGGAGAACAAAGACCAGGAATCCTCTAGGAACAACACCTGCAGGAAGCTCTTAGTACAGAATAAAAGGTTATCTGTCTTGCTTGAGAAACTAAATGTGTGAAAAAGCAAGCACAGTGACCAAAAGTCATCTTTTTATAGGATATAGCAGAAATACAGTACACAGTAGTAGAAAGAACATGGATGTGGGAATCAGATAAACCTGGGTTCCAATCTCATCTCTGCCTATTAACAGATCTGTGATCTTGGAAAAGTTGCTTCACTTGTTTAACCTTCCATTTCTCTTAACTCTGAAATGTGTCAAATAATATCTAGCTCAAGGGATGATCATACAGATAAAAGCTGCATGTAATCTCCTCCTGAGGCCCACATGGGGTGATATATGTGAAGCACCCCAACCCTGACTGACCTTGGTTATGCTCTGGAGTGGGCCTGGCCATGAAGCCGAGGAAGAAAGACCTCAGAGCACGAGCTGCAGAGGAAAAGGAGTACTCCAGGACCACAAAAGGCTAGCACATCATCAGGATGGGTTAGAGCATCAGCAACAAATGAGCAGCAGAAAACTTCATGGGCAAAGGACCCAATCTGGTGGTTGAAACAGGATTACGAATCACAAAGCATGCAGATACTCAAAGTCAGTTGAGAGCAGGCAGGGCTATGATCTTGGGCCTGGGAACAAGGTCTGCCCTAAGGAGTTTGGGAAGAACTAATTAGAGTGCCAGGAACTCAGCAAAGGCAGCTGGGGGCTCAGAGAGGAGGCTAATCCAGGAGGGAATTAGAGCACCAAAAAATGAGCAGAGGCAGATTAGTCACATTGATGAGGCTACTGAGGAAGCTTGGGGACAAGCTAGAGTTCAGTTGACACATAGGGCTCAGCCCAGCTCCACCACACACTGGATGAACCACGTACACTCAGGGACCTGCTGATGCATTCACCTGGAAAGAACCATGATCCACGGGGTTGTCTTTGGCAGGCTCTGGCAGTCTCATTAGGGGCCTCATTTGGGTTGTCACTGGTGGAATCGGCCCGTCTTCTCACCACCAGCAACTGAGAGAAAAAGAGCAGGAGTTCTCACTGCTTCCTGATCAAAGTAGGAAACTGGATCTGTCTCTCCAGAAAGTAAAACCTTTCCTCTCTTTTTCACCCTTCAGTGAAATCCGGCCCAACTCCACTGTGCAGTGGGAGGAAGTGTGTCGGCCTTGGGTGTCCGGCCGTCGGAAGCTGATGGCCAGCATGACCAGTGACTCCCTGAGACATGTGTACGGCGAGCTGGATTTGCAGATTCAAAGACGACCTTCGTAAATGCACAGGAGGCTGAGATAGAGCTGGCACTTGGCCACTTGTAGTCTTGGCTAAGGAAATTCTAATGCAAAAATAGTCAGCTCTTGCTTTACCTTAGGTGTAAAAACCCAGACAGGACTGGATAGGGCCCCAGAGTGGGGATGCCATGAATTTCAAAGACACACTTTTCCAAACCCAGGCTATTCAGTGTGGAAGCTAGTTTTTAATCACTCTACCTTCCAAAGGATTCTGAGGATTAGCTTTAATTAAGCTCTAATTAAGCTCTCATAGCTCATATGAGTAAAAGTCATCATTTATCATCGCAAGTGGCTGCAGCTTCAAATATCAGAGAACTTTCTTGAGCAAGGGGATTTGCTTAATACCTAGCCTCATGTAAAACAAGACTTCTGGTCCCCCATTCAGACTTTTGGGGGTAACATACTCCCCAAAAGGGAGGGAAGCACATGATTTCGGCCCTATAATTCCTCTCCCCACTCTTACAAACAGGATCTGCCCACTGTGTCAGAATATTTTTCCCAGGAATCAAGTACAGCATCATTTTTCTTCTTGGCAAAGCCAGGGGAAGGTCTTTCATCTTGCACCTGCAGCAAAACAACCGCCTGCCAAATTTCACAGATTTACCTTGTGAGAAGATGTGGCCCCATATTAACAAATTGCATTTGTGAGAAACTTAATCACCTAAGAAGAGATAAGGAAGCAGGTGTAATACTCAGATCTATTAAATAATTTAGTTTTATGGCTCATTTTATAGGAGAATAGTCCTTACTTTAACCCTTTCTGGGCTGCAGTACAGGCATACCTCAAAGATATTGCAGGTTCAGTTCCAGACCACCACAATAAAATGAATCTCGCAATAAAGCAAATCTTAATCTTTCTGCTGGTGAAGGCTCTTGCCTTCAATTTGTAAAATAAATAAATAAATAAATAAACGCAAGTATGCCTGTACTAGATAGTAATGGGACAGGAGGAATTAGACTCTAATTAGTGATTATACTTCACCTGTCTCTCTGGGATCATCTTCACACAATGATGCAGGCCCAGGTCCATTTTTAGAGCTAGAATAAGCCCAATAATTTGGAGAAGCTGGCAGACTGAGTGAGCAGACATGTGGAAGGATGGGCAGCCACTGATTCTCTCTTGTCCTTTGCATCACCTATGTTGAAACCACCGCTCATCACTCAGGTGCCGCATGGTAATGTGGCCTCCACCTTGCAAATGTCCAGTGTGACTGCAGAGCCTATGACAGAGGATGCTGACATCATTTGTGTTGTGCTCCAAGGCTCCAACAGACAAGGCTGCCTGGTATTTATTTGCACGGCTGATTTACGGTCAGAATTACCCATTGGTATGCCTAGGGCATGACTCAGGTCAGTAGGTTGTGATTATTAACAAACAAAATTGAACAGTGGTAGAAAGCTGGGAGAGAGAGAGCCAGAATAGAATTATCTAGTCTATACAACCACATTTCTAAGCCTTTGAGATTGTTGCTGAGTCTTCAGCACCAGGAATCCATGAGGGTAGCTGATTCCCTATAGCAATATCATACCTAACTCTATTAAGTAATCCCCCAGCATTTGCCGAGCCTATCAATATTCAATTTTAAAATGAAATGCATTTTGCTAGACTGTTTAACTGGCGTAATGTGGTATATTCTTATTAACTAGAATGTAATCAAAGTTTAAAATAAAGTTAATCTGATTGTATTTGCATCTGCACAGAAGTGAACACTTTGAATTTTCAATACAATGTACTACTAACCACAGTGATCAAGAAATCAGCCTTCCTTAGCAGTAGATAACACACCTGGATAGAAAGATAGACATTTCTCCTTTCAAGAAAATGACTCTAATAGTTGTTGATGTCACAGTTAGCTTTCCTAACTGCTCTCTCTACATTTTAACCACATTCACTAAAGGAAGATGTTTACATATTTAGTTCAAAATCCAGCTTCTAGAACTGCAAAATATCTGTAGAAACTTTCCCACAAATGATCTCTTGAATCATTAGGATGAACCAGCGTAAATACCTATCATAATGAATACCTGTCACAATGAACACCTTTTGTGGTCTTAAAACAGAGATGAAAAATACATGGCAAGTATATAGGAGCCTATATTCATGGCAGACATCACTAAACAATTGCAGCTCAGATAGGGCTTCAGAGTCCTTCTCAACACAGTACTCCAGGCAGGTACTACTAACTAATTTGAAGCTGGCACTCAAAATAAAACCTATTCACTATACCTACCTTAGAGTCAGCCCAATTCTTTCGATAGCTGGGATTTTACACTGTGTAATACTACTGTGGCTCTACAAATCCTTTTTTAGCAATGGTAAACAATGTATCTCAGAGAAGAGCAGTCTCTGAATTCTAGTTTCTGCCTGTGCTAGTCCTCCATGCTTCTGAAAAAATCCTTGTTTGTGTTTGTAGCTTCAATGACTACAGAGGAGTAAAAATACTAACATTTCCACAAGGCTCTTCTAGAGGATATATCAAGCAAATCTTAATAAGAGCACATGCAAAACTATAGACAGGTAGGTAGGTACATGATAGATAGATAGATGATAGATAGATAGATAGATAGATAGATAGATAGATAGATAGATAGATGATAGACAATAGCTAGATATTGCATGAATATATATGGTGTTTTTTTTCAAATAATTTTACTTCATCAACCTGTAAAAGGAGTAAATATAATTATTTCTAAACTGTTGATAAAGAACTTAAAGAGGCGCAAGAAGACGTATCATGGCAAATTAAGCTGGGGTGGGAGTAGGCAGTGAAATCAACCTCTAGTTTTCTATACACTCTTTAAATCTCTTGTTTTCCCTCCAGAGTTTTAAGAATGCTGGCTATTAACACCAACTTCAAGACTCTTTGAAGAGCTGAAGTATAACAAACAAAAGTATGCACAAATTTATAATAGTAATGTAGGGGGAAATGGAGTTTGTGATAGAATCATTGGCAATTAAAAGTCACTGAATTCTCGGTGTAAGGTCATCATTTGTGAATATCCATCCAATATTATAAAATTAATAAATTGTCAACCACCCCAACCATCTATTCATTCAACTTGCCTACTATTCAGCCATCCTCTCACCATTCAGCCAACCTTGGCTACACAAGGTTTTTTGCTTTCATGTTGTCCATCTTCTTTGGCCTAAGAAGCTGTCCATGAATACTTACTCATTTCCAATTCATTTTCTTGGGGTTTATTCCTCCTTAACAGAAGACATCAAGTTTCAGGATTCACTTCTTGACAGACCGCCATCTGACCAGATCCAAATAAGCCTCTTGGATCGGCTAGTCTACTTCTCTAGCTAAGAAAGCAATATCTGGATGCCAGGGAGGGAGGAGTTGCTGTTTTCACTTCAGTGTCACATTTTAGACACAGCTTAGGAAACAACCTGGAAAATCAATGCCTATCACCATTAATATTTGGATCACTTCAATTGGGACTCAGCTCATTGTGCCAGCCAGCCAGCCTTTTGACCACCTATACATCCTTTATTCCAAACATCCATATAACCACCCAACCATCCATTAATAAATGTATGCAAGCATGAATTCAAAAGTATTTATTGAATATTAGGCATCATACTAGAGCCTGGGGATTCAAAGATGGAAAACCCATGGTTTCTAACCAGAAAGAATTCACAAACCAGAAAAGGAGCCAGATGCATAAATAAAGGACAACGGGACAGGTATGTTCACAGAGGTGTATCTAGAGTACTATGAAAATAAGGAGAAAAAGATGCACGTAAAATCCTCTCCTGAAATCTCCAAGAATAATGGAGAAAAGATTTCAATAGAGTCTTGAAAAAGGAATAGGAGGCAAGTTGGAGATCATTTGACAGAAGAGCTCACGTAACAGCCTAGAGGAAAAAAAGAGCATGGCCCTTCTGAAGGACTACAATTAGCTTGGCATGGTGAGGTGGTTAGGATGCAGCAAGAAGAGTCAAAGCTCTCCATATTTACCATAGTGATTCATGAGATTGTTTATAAGACAGTATCTACAAAGATTCTAGCAACAGAAATGTAGGGTGGGTCAGAGCTGGAGCATTTCCAGGAATGGGAATGTGTTCCTTTTGCACTGTTTTGGAGGGAGGCTAATAGAGCCTACTATGACACACTGGATACAGAGTTGAAAACTATGTATGTCAGTAATAACATGAGAAGGTCAAGGGGTGACAAGGCCAAGAGAGTATGGGGTGGAATGCCTGACTCAGGTCAATGAGGAAGGTATAAGATTAGGGGTGTGACTGCATTTAGGTTCAGAGATGGGAAATGAGATGTAGGTAGTGTGGAAGAGGTAGCATGTTGAGGGAAGCTGTCCATTTCAAAAAAGCAATTCAAGTGTGTGACAGACACGTTCCTAGAAGCTAAAATTTTGGCGGCCAAGTAATTACCATGGGCAGGGAATGCTAAAGACCCAGGGTCTTGTTCCTAGGACCATCTAATTTCCATGTTAAAGGCAAAACTCTTCAACTCTGTACCCAAGAAAGCTGTTTCTAGAGACACTTCTTCCCATCTTAGGACAAGATTTTCCTTATGTTCTCAGCACCTCAACTCATTTATACTCAGCTTTACTTCCCTAACTCTCCATTAAAAAATGAAAATAAGGCAACAATTACATATTTTAAGTATGTCTGTCAAAAATCACTCTTTAAAAACAAGCACATTAATAAATGGGAAGAACAAAGTAAAGCACCTCAGTTGCAGCAAGAAAAGTTACTAGGAATTTGTGTTCACCTCAACTGCCAGGAGTTACACTGACAGTTTTCTAACTCCAAAGACAATGGATATTTTTTAAAGATGCGTGGTGAACTTGCTGCTGATACAATTCATGAACTATTAATTTTCACATTAATCATTGTTCTAAGATTTAAGTAGTTAAGCAACGTTTCATCATCCCTGAAACTAATTCAAACACAGTGCCTCTCCAGCCTGACGTGCCCATGGTGTTGGCCCACTATTGCCAAACCTGCTCTTTTGTACATTGCTTTTGTTATGGACACAAGGCTGAGCTCATGAGCTCTTTGGTCTTGCCTATAACCATGAATTCAAAAAGTATGACTCAAACAAAGTAATCTGCCTCTTATGCTAATCATTAAAAGAAGTACTGTGTATCTTCAATAATATCCCAATTAGCTTTACTGAGTACACAATGCTAAAAGCACATATAGATCAACAAAATGTTATTACTGACATAAAATTGAAAAATAGGTATAATACAATAAAACCTCTCTCTATGATGAAAAACAATAGGCTTCAGTTACACCTTCACGAGCAATGTTAAGCAAAAATGAAGGCCATTATCTGGGAAATTTAAGCTGAAAAAAAATAAGCCTGAGCTCACCTAAATAACCTAAATATTGAGAACAAAATATAAAAGCATTCTACTTCAACTATCTTTTTCTTTAAACTTGGTTATCTCCTAAAAAAAACTAATTTAAAGACAGCCATGCGATCTATGTATTCTAATCAGTGCTTAATGTGTTGTTCTGTTAGTGTTCAATACACGTAAAATAACAACACATACTGAAGTACTGGCTGTTCATGGCTCTTCGCAAATTAATACATGAGGTAATTAGGTATCCAAAAGATTACCTTCACTGTTATTTTTTATTAGTATTATTACTAATAAAATATGCCTTTAAAATCTCATGGCACACTGGTCCTGTGCTGAATTGAGAAGGAGCAAAGTGTCCTGCTGAAACAGTAAGATGATTAATTTGGTCTTGAGCACCGCTGGTAAGAGTGTAATTGGTGCAACCCCTTTGGAAAACTATTCGGCAATCTCTATTAATCTGAACTCATGTAGTGGCCCAGTAATTCCACTCCTAGGTACATTTCTAACAGAAATTTGCACATATATTCACCAAAAGATAAAAGTGTTCAAGAATATTTATAGCATTCAAAACAACCAAAAAAGAAAATAGAAATCCAAGCATCTTAGCTGGGTACTCTGGCTTGAGATTTCTCTCAAGGCTGCAATCTATGTTAGCCAGGGCTATGGTCTCATCTAAAGGCTCAACTAAAACAGGCTCTGCTTTTTTCACAGACTGGTGAACCAAGGGCTTCAGTTCCTTTCTGGCTGTTTGCTGGAGGCCTCTCTCAGTCACTTGTCATGCTGACCTCCCCTTGGGCCAGCTCACACCTTAACATCTGTCTTACATCAAGAAACAAAAGAACAAGATAGGGCAAGCAAGACAGAAGTCAAAATCTTTTTGTAGCTTAAACTCAGAAGTGACACCCTATTACTTTTGTTACATTCTATTAAAAGTGAATCACTAGGTCCAGCCCATAGTCAAAGGGAGAGGATTATACAGGGCACAAATATTAGGAGGCAGGGATCATTGGGGGACATTTTAATTATACCTCAATTTATGGAAAAAATATTCTTATGATTACTAAGATGCAGCCACAGCATTTGGCTACACAAGGTTTTTTGCTTTCATGTTGTCCATCTTCTTTGGCCTAAGAAGCTGTCCATGAATACTTACTCATTTCCAATTCATTTTCTTGGGGCTTATTCCTCCTTAACAGAAGACATCAAGTTTCAGGATTCACTTCTTGACAGACCGCCATCTGACCAGATCCAAATAAGCCATTTGGATCGGCTTACTTCTCTACTTCGGCTTACTTAGTCTACTTCTCTAGCTAAGAAAGCAATATCTGGATGCCAGGGAGGGAGGAGTTGCTGTTTTCACTTCAGTGTCACATTTTAGACACAGCTTAGAAAAGAACCTGGAAAATCAATGCCTATCACCATTAATATTTGGATCACTTCAATTGGGACTCAGCTCATTATGTCTAAAAACCAGTAAATACAGCAGAGATTTTATGGCGGACCATATATTAACACATGGAAAAATAATACCCTTTAAGTTTAAACTTGTTTATCTCTTTTTCCATCTCTGTTGTGCCTTGGCATGACTTCCCTAACAATTTTTACCAAATGTTGAAAGAAACTGTAGTTTTTGACTGACCCATCACGATGATTTCCTTTGCCAAAAATGACTAACAGTCCCAAATGATTAAAATAGATCCCATTTAGGCAAGCATCCACTTTTCATCTTATAAAAGGAGCTCTGTGGTTCTGGCACACACAATGCTATGTACCTGTTGCAGAATAGCCTGCCAATAAGTATTTGTTGAATGAGTGAATTATAATCGTCATCTAATGGAGTAAAGAAGGAGTGTTACTCCTGCTGGTACTCCAGAGTTCAGACTACCCTCTGTCATCTTGGTTACTCCTGGTCAAGCATCTTCCATACCACTAAAATCCCAAAGCCCTTTGTCCCCAGGCAGCTTGTTTCCTCTTTACCATTCCACCTTCTAGAGTTGACTTCAGCATCAAAGCTCAAATAATATAAAAGGAAACAGGAGTCAAGAAGGGATGAGAATCAGAACTCAGTCATTGAACACAGCTCATTTGACCATACTCCAGTGTCTATCTGCTCTTCCATGGAAATGAAACATTCTGAGTTACTCTAACCTGAATTATCTTAACCAAGTTTTCCCAGCAACCTAGCTCCCATTTTCTCATGCACGAGCACCCTCAAAACATTAATCAGAGACTCAGAAATAGTCCTTTTCCCTCTTTGTACTACTGCCAAAGTGATTTTAGAAAACTCTGTAGAAAACATCAGTCACTCTAAGCTACTCCTGTTGCTAAGATTGCAGTTCGGGATGAAGCTGGGTTTAGGGAATCTGAAGATAAAGCTAATGGAAGAGAGAAGTTGAGCTTTCACTTTATATCTCAGAACTAGGTACCATGCTGACCTTCCCATAAATAAAGTTCTCACCATAAACCAAACAACCACTCAAGGTAGTGAGTCCCCAAATTGAAGATGCCCAAGCAGAGGCCAGGCACCCAGTCCATCATGGGGAATGGTTTGTTGAGGATTGCTAAACTAGGCAAGAGAATGAATACGACAATTCTTAAAGTCACTCCCAAGTCTCAGAATCTATTATTATAAGATTCTCATTTGATGTAATACCACACCTAGCATTTCCCATCAACACCATGAGCTGAAATACTCACTGTGTCATTTAGTCTTTCCTGTGATGAAGATGACTATCATGGGTTGTGTTTGTAGTGTGTGTAAATAAAACTGTGGTTACCTTAGCCCATAACTTATGCCTCATCAGTATGCCCTTCTATGTAACTGTTTTTATCAAATGAAGATAATATTTTCTTCAAGTGCCAAAAGTCAAAGATGGTAAAGGTAACAAAAAAGGAGAGACTTCCCAATTTATTATCCAGATTCACAAGCTTTTTCCACAGCACCTAAGGCCCAATTTTTAATGACAATTGTGTGCCAATTAACAACCATAAAATCAGGAAAAATAAATGTCTGGAAGCAAAGAGATGGTAAGGTCTAGGCAACTAATAATAATCCTGCAAAAATGACAATTATATTGGCAAGTTGGAAGAGTCAAAGTTTCAAAAAACCACTGCCTATGTATTGGAGGAACAAATTCACTGGAAAACACATGGTACTCTGTGTTGCATAGACCCATTCCTAACTAAGTACCACCGAGAATACGGATAAGCCTTGAGACGGCTAAGATGAGAAGACAGATCTGGGGGTAAATGCTGTCAGGAGCAAGACAGCTGAACCCCATATGAGCTGTACTCCATATGATGAGATGAAGGCTCATTGTCCATCAAACGTAGCTGGGATGGGGACTCCTCCTTTAGCCTGGGAAGTGTTAGGGACCCCTGGGTAAGACAGGCAGGCCAAAGTGGTAGTCTAGAGTGAATACAGTGAAAGACCTAGGCCCCACAGGGGACACTATAAAATAAGGAGACAGGACATTTAAATAAGAGAGGTAACAAATTGTCTCCTATTTTATCAATCCACATCCACTTAGTATGGTTCTACCTTCTGCCCCCAACTCCACCACACAATTGACCAATTTTTTGGTACTTTGACCTTGGTCCTTGGGAACTACATTTCTCTTACTTTATCCACCAGGAAGTAGTAAAACAAAGTCTTCTGTATGGCGAAGCTGAGCTGTTTCTCTGAAGGTTCAGTCCCCACAGGTTATAATCCTACTAAAGGTCATAGAAAATTAGGATTGTCTGTCTGTTCTATAAAGAATACGGCATCAAGGGCTAATGATATAATTACTATTTTCTGTCTTCTTCATCTTAACAGAACACAAGAAACCAGCTCTGGACAGAAAGATTAATGTTCAAACTCCATTCTGTGTCTGCCCCTTTGCCTCCCCTGAGGTAATTTTCTGGGAAAGAAAAAGCCTGTAATTCCAGATCTACAGAGGTCTCGTTTAGAATTAAATATTGATGTCTATTATTTCCAAATTCTTAGAGCTTTAAATGTATGAGAACTATGCTCTCAGGGAAATATGAATTAAAAGAAATGATGCTATGAAGAAAAACAAAAAGGAAATTCCTTATGCCTCAAAAAGCCAATGCTGACACCATATCTCCCTACTTTAAATGCGTTGGCACTGAGTCCTGAGAAATGGGTGGGAGGACTCAGCAGATGAGAAGCTGACACAAAACGACTCAGTGCAGTCTCTTTACATAGGCCTCCTCTCAGAGTCACAAAAGCTCTCTCCCTCGCCTTCTCCTGGCCCTCAGAGAGGGTTCTCAGCATCTTTGCCTCCGCTGTGATCCCCTCTCTACCTTGGCTCATTTGCATATGCATGTGAAAAAATGTTCTATTTTGGAATTCTAGGAAAGGATAATAAAGATGCAGGGTCTCATTGTGGCTGATCTTTCTAGGGATCCAAATTGAAATGTGGGTAGTGCTGAATACAAAATCACTATCAGCTATAGAGCTCTCTAAAGGACTCCAGATTTGTATATAAAGACAATAGCCTTATCTCTAAAAACACAGTCTTAGCAGGACCTAATTTCATTGACTTTTAAAATAATTTCACTTTAATTCTATTGCATTTGTGTCTTATACGTGAAGAGAAAGAAAAGATTTTTAAAAAGATGAGTGAGAAGCTATTTAAAAGTTAAATGATAGAGATACGCTTTTCGGTGATCTCTTGATGGTGTAGGTAATCTACTAGATGATCTAAATAAACCAACAATCATTATTATTTCATTCATTGTTAGTTGTTGGAATGCTGTATCATTTTAGTCTTAAAAGGCTAATTCACTATCTACTCTTTGGTTAAGTATTCATCTCAAGGGGATAGCCACTAGATACAAAAGCTTACAAGAGCAAAGTTACACTTCCTGATTTGCAAAATAAATTATTTTTCTTATTGAATCACCTAAGCCAGGCTTAATTACTACTGTTTAAAGCCATGCAAGTAGGGTGAGCTAATTCAGATGATTTGACTAACTTCTGCCTTGTCCACATCACCTATATAATGCTTTACATTATACATTCTCCATTAATTATCATTTTAATTTAACTTTATCCCATTTATCATTTATCCACATGGAAAAGACTGCTTAAATGCTTCTCTTTTACAACAAACTGAAAACATGCCTTTTCGTTTCTTACTAATATTTCTCTGTGTTCTTTTCAAATGCCATGGACTTCATGAGAATGAAAACTATGTAAGGTCAGATTCTTATGGTATCATACAATGACAGGGCCCAGGAAATCAAGATGAAGGAAGGTTGAAAGCACTCCAAGCTTCCAGTGATGTGTGTGGAACAGAGAGCCCAGGGCAGCCCCTGCCCAGACAGAATAACCAGGGAGCTGATGAAGGCTTCAGGGCCCCTCATTTGCACAGAACCCTTCCAATGTCCTAGAGGGGATCTTGACATTGTTTTCACATTGTCATAAGCATTTGTAAAATTTTATAAAGGAAAATATTTTAAGCATAATCAGTTAAATTAGCAGTTTTCCTTCTGTCCCACTTCCCTTTGTGTCAGGTGACATTACACAATCCACAGCATCTTTTCTCCCCACGGGCATTTTGAGGGTCCAGATAAGAAAGGATGAATTAAGGATAGATTGGCTTTGTATGCAGTTAAATCACTTGTGTGGTCCATGGTCTGTCTTGTGTGTAGTGAAGTTATCACTAGTTGTCTCAATGTACAAACAACTTCCAGGAATACTGCCACCTCTGAGCACAAAGGTGCAGGGACCACGCTGCTCCTCACTAGAAGTCTGTGGGAGAAACTAGGTATAAAATGTAGAGCGCTGGAAGCTAGTCTGGGTAAACCCGTAGACTAAGGATTCAGTTTTCATCAATACCAACTCAAAATGAAAGAGCTCTTCTGTCAGGTGTACACTAAATAATACAGCATGTATAATCCTAATCATACTACGAAGACAGACAATTAAGTTCATGAACTCATCCTAGAAAAAGTGCTACATACCTCATTGCTGAATATCATTATGGTCGCCTTCAGAGTACTCCCCTTGGGAAGCTGTGCACTGACATGAACACCTAGTCCACCCTTCAAAACAATTTTGGAACTCTTTTTCTGGAATGGCATCAGAGCTGTCATCGTATTACCCTTGATGTTCTGAATGTCATCAAAATATCTTCCTTTCAATATTTCCTTTCTCTTCAGGTAAAGAAAGAAGTCATTGGGGGCCAGATCAGGTGAGTAGCGAGGGTGTTCCAATACAGTTATTTGTTTACTGGCTAAAAACTCCCTCACAGACAGTGCCGTGTGAGCTGGTGCATTGTCGTGATGCAAGAACCACGAATTGTTGGCAATAAGTTCGGGTCATTTTCGTCTAACTTTTTCATGCAGTCTTTTCAGCACTTCCAAATAGTAAACTTGGTTAACTGTTTGTCCAGTTGGTACAAATTCATAATGAATAACCCCTCTGATAGCAAAAAAAAAAAAAAAAAAAAAAAAAAAAAAGGTTAGCAACATCGTTGTAACAAGTTCACGAACTTAACCTTCCTATATGTCTGTTTCTCATGGAAATAATGTCAAAAGGAATTTTTAAAACTGTTGAGTTTGTAGCACTCAAGCAATCATGTCAGCATCTGTACTCACATTTTATGCATCCCAAAGTATCAGATCACATCTTAGCAGATTTCATGCACCAAATCTTAATAAAGTCTCACAGTAGCAGATGAAATATCACAAAAATCCCCATTGATGCAGTGAAACAGGCTAAAGAAACAAGTGTTCCAGGAGCAAACTCCAACATATATTCACCAATAAGTCAAAGGCATAGCATAATAGTAATTTGATTACATAATTATATAACTAGGTATAACATAGCAGTAATTTTTAAATGCATTCAAATTACTCTTGTTCATGCCTTACTACCAGATAAATTTTGAGATATTTTTAGAATTCTATATCATACTAAAATTTAAATGTGACTGGACGGAAGAATCCTAGTAGGAGCCAAAATGTAAACTGAAAGAAAGACTTACGGACATTTTTGCAGTCAAAAGAGCATGTATAAAAGTCAGTGGCAAAAATATAAAGTCGATGCCAGCTTCGTTTGATGAATTTGTTGATTTCAACTTGTATTGTGATCTTTCCAAATGACCTGTTTTAATAAGAAATAATTTCATTAGACATTCTTTAGTAAAAGACTATTTGATTTTTTAAATCACGTATCCCAAAAATGTTAACAGAGAATCAATCAGAACACAAAATGAATTCTAAAACATCTTTTTTCTTAAAAACTAAAAGTTTTGTTATTGTTTTGCATTGTTTTATTAATTTTGTTGGAGAATTGTTTTTAGCAAGAAAACATTACTTAGATCTGATAGATTTGCAGACTGGGTAAATATATTAAAATCTCTCAAAAGTTGTAAACATTTCACAAAGTACAAGGGTGTTTTTGCTTGGATTACAAAAACAAAATATAGAACCAATATATTAAAGAACAGATAAGAAAGAACATTATGTTGAGGTGCTGTTAAGAGTAGTTGTAATTACTACATATTTTACATGAAAGAGGTTGGTCTTACACAGGTCATGCTGAAAAGTAGCATTCTTCAAATAATAGAAATGTGATTGTAGTTGTCATGCTAGTTGCTAAATTTTATCCACTTTTCATGACCACTTGGACAGATACGAATAAGTAAAATCAAAGTGACTAACTTATCCAAAATATTTCACAAGGAATTAATTGAAATAATGGGGAAATGTGTACAAAATTAAGTCATCAATTAAAACTACTATGTTATTGTAGTCTACAATATATGTGACAAATACTAATTATCTGGAAACTCTTCTGATTACTTATTCTAATGTAAAATGCTATAAATGATCTTTAATTTTTTACTAACTGAAAACCATCTGTCAGTGAATCTAATAGATAAACTGAAACAAGATCTGGAGAATTTTAATTTGCAACTGAACAACATTTGTGATCTGTCAACAATGAAGTTATTGTGAATGGAGAGAACAAAGAACTTCAAGGTTTGTTTTTTTAATATTAGCAAGGGACTTCAACTTCTGATCACTTTGGAAGAGTGGTACCAGTCTAGCTCTTCATCTAGACAAAATTTAGGAAACCAGTGTTTCAAAGTATTAAATACCAGGCAGTGAAGAACTGTGATGCTTGAGAGAAGGGAAACAGCAAAATGAGCCGTGTTATTTCTCCAACTTTCTGCCTGGAAGAAAGATTTTAGTGCAGCAAAGTTGAATCCAAATGAAATACAACAGTCTTGCTGAACTGAGAGTGGAGAGATTAAAAATCAAGGCTCCTGAAGTATCAAAATTTTGTGGAACAAGGTATCAGATTGAAGGGAACTGTGAAGAGATGGGGCTATAGAAATCAGCATATGGGTCCTCATGAGTCCTTGCATAAAGAACAAGCTGTGTATGTTCAGGCTTAGAGTCTACAAAGTCAAGCAAAGACAACAACCAGGAGAAGAACAACTAATGAGACCTGTGAACTACTGAGATCAGTTGCCACAGCTCTTCGGGGCTAAGCGCTGAAAACCAATAACCTTCAGTGGAGATCCCAGAAAGGCAGTGCATTAGAACTAGGGCTAGTTTGGTCCTACTCTTGACTCATCCTAACAGAACTTAAAAACTAGGCTTATAATGTTCAAGTTGTTGCTCAAATAAATTAAATGCCTGTAAGAACAAATATTAATATTCTATTAACTTAAACAACAAAATACAGAAACTCAAAAATACAGCTTCTATAAAAACGTAACAGCCAGCATACAATTAAAATTTATTAGACATGCAAGGAAGCAGAACATTGTTACCTATAACCAGGAGAAAAATCAGTATAAAGAAATCCAGATATGACAGAAGTTATTATAACAGTCAACACACAAACAACAACAAGGCCTTTATAGCAGGAAATATAAATATGAGCAAGCATTTCTAGGAAAATATATGCATAATAAAAGAATAAATAGAGAATCTTCATAGAGAATTAAAACATATTTAAAAATTGCTAAATGGAAATTCAAGAACAAAAAGTATATATGATTGAAATGAAAACAAAATTAACGGGATTTGTTTGACAGGTTAAACAATTGAACACAGGATAATAGAAACTACTCAAAAAAAGTACACAAAGAAAAAAAGGCGGAAAACTAAACAGAGCCTCAATGACATATGGAGCAACATCAAATGGTCTAAAAGATACATAATTCAAATAGAAAAAGAGCAGAAAGTAGGAAAGAGAGCAAGGACAGAAAATACATTTGAAGTAATAATGATTTAAATTTTAAATATTTGATGAAAAACTTGGTCTCTGTGGGTTTATTCAATTTGCGAAAGAAATCTCAAGCAAAATAAACAGAGAAATACACACCAAGGCACACTATAGTCACCTAGCAGATAAAGAGAACAAAACATTAAAAGCAGACGATGAGAAAAGACATTATATACAAAGGATTTTTTAAAAACTCAGCAAAGCATCAGTAGGATGAACTTCCCTCAACCTGATAAAACTAATACAAAGCATAATACTTTATGGTGAAAGACTGAACTCTCCCCTGTTATGAGATAGAACAATGTAAGTATATTCTTTCTCACTATTTCTATTAAACATTGTAAATGGAGGTCTTAATCAGGACAATAAAGAATAATAATAACTGGCATGAGGGTTAGGAAAAAAGGAGTAAAAATATCTTTATTCACAGATGACATGACATCAACCTACAAAATCTCAACGAATCTGCATAAAAGTTACTAGTCTAATAAGTAAATTTAACAAGGTCATAGGATGCAAGGTCATCTATACACTAGCAGAAAAAAATAGGAAAATCAAATCTTTTACATTCTATTTACAATCACATTTAAAGCACAAAGTAATTACTGACAAGTTTAATAAAATATTGCAAGACCTCTGCACTGTAAGTGATAAAACATTACTAAGAAAAATTTAAAAGACCTGAACCATAGAAAGATACAATATTCGTGTTTTAGAAGTCTCGATATTGTGAAATATCAATTCTTCTCAAATTGATCTGTAGATTCAATCTAATCTCAGTAAAAATACCAGCAGACATTGTTATATAAATTGACAAGCTGATTCTAAAATTTATATACCAATACAAAGAACCTAAAATACCCAAAACAATCTTGAAGAGAATAAAGTTGGAATATCCATCTACATAACTATATTTTAAGGCTTTCTATATAACTACAGTAAGCAAGATATTTATGTAAAGATAGTCATATGGATGAATTGAATAGAATAAGAGAATCCAGAAATAGACCCACATTTACATGATAAATTGATTTTTGACCAACCAATGCAATTCAATGAAGAAAGAAACTCTTTTCGGCAAATGTACTTGGAACCACTGGGGAACCACATGGAGAAAAAAATGAACGTTGACCTGACAACATACACAAAACTAATTTGGAATGGAACATAGACCTAAATGAAAAAGCTAAAGCTATAAAGATTCTGGGAAAGAAATATGAAAGACTATTTGTAGGTTTCTCTCAAGGTTAAGCATATATACGAGGTCTGCCAATTATGTTCACCAACTTGCCACCGTGCGCTTACATTGGCATCACTGTACAAACAGCTCAGTAAGGTTTCACAATCTTGGTATATCAGTGTCTCACAGCTGTGTTCATGTCAACGTGTGGTGGTGTCTTGCTGAGTGGCGTTCATTATTGTTGTTGCATGTTTTTGTGTGCCATTGCAAGAATGTCTGAGTTTGAATTAGAGCGACAAACAAACATTAAATTTCTTGTTAAACTTGGCAAGAGTGGAAGTGAAATCAGGGGCATGTTAGTCCAAGTTTATGAGGATAATGCCATGAAGTAAATGGAGTGTACAAATGGACTAAACATTTTTCTGAGGGGAGAGAACGTGTCACTAAGGTCAGGGAGGCCGGTAACGAGCAGAACTGACAAAAATATTGCAAAAATTCATTAAATTCTACATCAAAAATCATCAGTTGACTGTGAGAAGCATAGCAGACCAAGTCAAAATCGATAGAGAAACAGTTAGGAAAATCTTAACTGAAAATTTTGGCATGAGAAAGGTGTGCGCAGAAATGGTCCCGAAGGAGCTCACCAATGAACAAAAGCAAAGGAGAACTGAAGTTTGCCAAGATCTATTGGAGAGGCAAGATGATGTTTTGGGCCATGTTACCACTGGTGAGGAAACATGGGTGTACCATTACAACCCTGAAACAAAGTGTCAAATTGCACAATGGAAGTCAGCCAATTCTCCATGACCAACACAGTCCAAATCAAGAGTCAAAACTATGTTGCTAGCCTTTTTGATATCAGAGACATTATTCATTATGAATTTGTAGCAACTGGACAAACACCATAGTAAAGTTAACCAACTTTACTATTTGGACGTGATGAAAAGGTTGCAGAAAAAAGTTAGATGTAAATGACGTGAACTTTTCGCCAACAATTCATGGCTCTTGCATCACGACAATGCACCAGCTCACATGGCACTGTCTGTGAGGGAGTTTTTAGCCAGCAAACAAATAACTGTATTGGAACACCCTCCCTACTCACCTGATCTGGCCCCCAATGACTTCTTTCTTTACCTGAAGAGAAAGGAAATATTGAAAGGAAGACATTTTGATGACATTCAGGACATCAAGGGTAATGGTGATGCCATTCCAGAAAAAGAGTTTCAAAATTGCTTTGAAGGGTGGACTTGGTGCTGGTATCAGTGCATAGCTTCCCAAGGAGAGTACTTTAAATTTATGACTATAGTGATATTCAAAAATGAGGTATGTAGCACTTTTTCTAGGATGACTTCACAAACATAATTGTCAGAACTTGTAGAGTGGCTGAATGAATTTTTTTGAAAAGATCCAAGGGATTTCCACTCAAGATGGCAGAGTTGATAAATACTGTGTTTGCCTACTCCTGTAACCACATCAAAATTACAATAAAACTACAAAACAATCATCACTGAGAATCTTCTGAAGTCTAGCTGAACAGAGGTCCTATAACTAAGGATATACAAAAGAAGCCACTTCAAGACTGGAAGGAGGGGCAGAGATGCAGAACTAGTTGGTCCCACACCCATGTGTGGCAGTCAAAAATATGGAGGGATATCTTGGCTGCAGAAGTCTCCCCTGAGAAGTGAGGGATCCCAGCCCCACACCAGCCTCCCCAGCCCAGGGTTTCCAGTGACAGGAAAAGAAGTCCCCATAACTTCTGGCTGTGAGCATCAGCAGAGATTGTAGCTGAGTGAGGTGATGGGCTGCTGGAATCACAGGTGTTTCTCTTAAAGGTCCTATGCACAGACTTACTCATTGACGGACTCACTCTCTCAGAGCTCTGACACTAGGGCAGTAGCTAAAAATGTGCCAGGGATATACAAAGAGGAACTGAATTGTGTGGCCTCAGAATAAGGGTTGGAGGAGCAGCTTTCTCCTAGACGGAAGTGCTGGCAGAATCCATTATTTCTTTCTTGAACCCTCCCCTCTTCCAGCATGCAGACACAGGTGGCCACCATATAGGTGTTGCCATCAACCTAGGAAACAATGTTTGCCCTGCCCTGGTGATTCCCTGAGATCTCACCCCACGCCGCTTGTGGACCCACGCAAGCCTCTTCCAGTGGTTTTTCCATACAAACAGACTGTCTTGGCTCGTTCTGTAGACTTGGCTCATTCTGCTCATCCTAAAATCTCTCGAAGGTTCACAAAATCCAGATAAGAAGCATCTGGCCCCAGCAGGCCCTGCATCACTTATTGATTAGCCCAAAACTTTGCATTGGCAGAAGCTGGCCTTGGTTTATGGGTTGGTCTCTTGAGGTACCTCCAAGCCCTGTGTGGGTGGCTGCCTCCTGAAGATTGCTTTATGGCTCATGCCAGGTGGCCCCAGGCAACACACAGGCTGCACGTGAATTTGGCTAGCACTGAGGCCTCTCCCAGGAGGCCCCGGAGCCAGCACACATAGTGGCAAGCTTCAAACTAAGCCAGAGCACCACCTAGCTCCCTCCGAAGACGGCACACTCACAGGGAAGACTGGGGAGGCACCAGAAGCTTGCTGAAGCAAATCTTGCTCTGTAGGGTCAGCCCCTACACTACAGCTCCTCCACTATAGTCAAAGCCAGTCCTCACAACCAATCAGCCTGAGGGTTAATCTTTCCCACTGATGTGCAAACAGCAACCAAGTCCCAACTACAACAGGAGGGCACACAAAAGCCACACAAAGGTCAAACCTGGAGCACCCAGGTCTGGTGACCAGAGAGACTGCACTACTGGGTCCCACAGTACATCTACTATATAATGACACTCTATTAACACTAGGAGGCATAGCAGCCCTACATAGAAACAAACACAGGGAGGCAGTCAAAATGGGGAGACAAAAAAACATTTCCTAAATAAAGGAACAGAATAAAGATCCAGGAAAAGAACTAAACAAAATGCAGACAAGCAATTTACCAGATGCAGAGTTCAGAACACTGGTTATAAGTATGGTCAGTGATCTCAGGGAGAACTTCAATAATGAGATAGGAAACACAAAAATGGAGATAGAAAACATAAAAAAGAACCAGTCAGAAACAGAAATTACAATAACTGAAGTGAAGAATACATTAAAGGAAATCAAGAGTAGATTGGATGAAGCAGAGGATTGAATCAGTTATGTAGAAGATAAGGTAGAAAAAAACACCCAATCAGAACAGCAAAAAGGAAAAAGAATCCAAAAACATGAGGACAGTTCAAGGGGCCTTTGGAACAACAGCTAGTATACCAACAATCACATCAGAGGGATACCAGAAGGTGAAGACAGAGAGCAAGGAATTGAGTATCTATTTGAAGAAATAATGCTGGAAAACTTCCCTAACCTGGTGAAGAAAATAGACATAAAGCCAAGGAAGCACAGAGAGTCCCAAATAAGATGAAACCAAACATGCCTGCACCAAGACACATCATAATTAAAATGCCAAAGGTTAAATACAAAGAGAGAATCTAAAAAGCAACAAGAGAAAAGCAGTTAGTTATCTACAAGCTACCATAAGACTGTCAGCTGATATCTCAACAGAAACTTTGCAGGTCAGACAGGATTGGCAATAAACATTCAACATGATAAAAAGAAAGGATCTACAACCAAGATTACTCTACCCAACAAAGCTATCATGTAGAATCAAAAACAAAGAGGTTCCCAGAAAAGAAAAACCTAAAGTAGTTCATCACCACCAAACCAGTATTACAAGGAATCCTAGAGGGACTTCTTTAAGGTGAAAAAATTAAAACATATGAATAATAAAATGGCAATAACTACATACCTATCAACAATTACTTTCAATATAAATGGATTAAATGCTCCAATCAAAAGATAGGGTGCCTAAATGGATAAGAAACAAAACCCTTATATATGCTGCCTATAATAGACTCACTTTATATTGAGAGACTCACAGAGACTAAAAGTAAAGGGATGGAAAAACATATTTCATCAAAATGGAAACAAACAAACCAAAAAAAGCTGGGGTAACACTACTTATACCAGGCAAAATAGACTTTAAAACAAAGACTATAGCAAGAGACAAAAAAGGACCCAGTAATCCCAATTCTGGGTATTTATCCAAAGAATTCCAAAATGCTACTTCAAAGGGACATGCTCATCCATATGGTCATTGTCCCATAATTTACAATAGCCAAGATATGAAGGCAACCCTGGTGTCCCTGAATGAATGAATGAATGGATAAAGAAAAGGTGTATATACTTACAATGGGATATCACTCAGCCATGAGAAAGAATGAAATCTAAAGTGTATTGTGCTGAGTGTTGTAAGTCAGACAGAGAAAGAAAAATGTCATATGATTTCACTTGTAAGTGGAGTCTAAAGAACAAAATAAACAAACAAAAAAAAACCGCATAGATTCAGAAAACATTTTTATAATTGCCAGAAAAAAAGTGAGTTTTCAGGGTGGGTGAAAAATGGGATGGGATGAAGAAGTACAAATTGGTTGTCACATAGAGTCATGGGGGAGTAGGGAAAACCATATGAAATATAATTAATAATATACATATATATTATACATATACATATAATTATGTATAGTGCCAGGTATTATACATATTATACATATACATATATTATACATATACATATAATTATGTATAGTGCCAGGTGGTTACTGTTGAATAACTATGACATATACCTGAAACTAATATAATATTGTATGTTAGCTATGCTTTAATAAAAATATTTTTAAAAACCAACAGAAATTCCAAATAAACAACTTAACATTATATCTTAAAGAACTGGAAAAGGAAAAACAAATGAAAACCAAAGTCAACAGAGGAATTTTTGGTACAGCAGAGGACAACCTGGAGATTAATTGGTGGGCTTAAGCCAAGACTGGCGCTGCTTTTTTTTGTTATGTTTTGTTTTCATATCTTTGATATCTCTGCCTGTGTTGAGTGTGGGTTATTGGTTGTTTTTATATGTGAATGTATTTGGTTTTTTCTTTGTTGTTGTTGTGCTTGGTGATTTGCTTTGTTCTAAAATTGCCCTACACCAGGGCCCAGCTAAAGAGGCACAAGATTCAACACACCCAGAGGCCAACTCCAGACCAAACCAGAGTACTACCGGGTTTGACCTACAAGTCACACACCAAGAGGGAATTATCTAGAGGCACAAGAGCCCATAGAGGCCAAACCACATTTAAGTGGTCAACCCTCACGCACCAGAACATCCTGCTGTGGGAAGAGCCAAGTCTCACAACTAGTCAGCCTAGGAGTCAACCCCACCTACTCACAAGCTAAAAACAATTAAAGATCTTCTTTAACAGGACAATATACACAACACAAGCGTCATGTTTGGAGCACACGCAGAGGAGAAGAAGGAAGAGGTGCAACTCAAATATAAAGGACACATACTACATAAGACAAAGCAACAAGAACTAAGAACTCTAGGGGATCTACCTAATACATCAAAGCAAACACAGAGAGTCAGCCAGAATGGTGAAACAAAGAAACATGTCCCAAATAAAAGAACAAAAGAAACCTCCACAACTGGAACCACATGAAGCAGAGGTAACCAACCTATCAGAGACAGACTTCAGAACACTGGTGACAAGAATGTTTAAGGAGCTCAGAGAAGACATAAAGAAGGATGTAGAAATCATAAAGAACAACCAGTTAGAACTAAAAAAGGATGTAGAAATCTTAACGAACAACCAGCTAGAACTAAAGAACACAATTACCAAAATAAAGAACTCACTTGAAGGAATTAACAGCAGGTTAGATGAAGCAGAGGATCAAATCAGCGACTTAGAAGACAAGTTAGCAGAAATCACCCAAACAGAACAACAGAAAGGAAAAAGAATAAAAAACAATGAAAATGGTTTAAGAGACCTCTGGGATAACATCAAGCGCAACAACATGCGCGTCATAGGAACACCAGAAGGTGAAGAGAGGAAGAAACGGATTGAGAACATATTTGAAGGAATAATGTCCGAAAACTTCCCTAACCAGGTGAAGGATACCGACATACAAGCCCAGGAAGTGCAGAGAGTTCCAACCAGGATAGACCCAAACAGATCCACACCAAGACACGTTATAGTTAAAATGGCAAAATTAAAGACAAAGAGAGAATCCTAAAAGCAGCAAGAGAAAGACAGAGGTTTACATACAAGGGAACTGCTATAAGACTATCAAATGACTTTTCTACAGAAACATTGCAGGCCAGGAAAAAGTGGCAGGAGATACTCAAAGTGATGGAAAACAAAGGCCTACAACCTAAATTGCTTTATCCAGCAAGGTTATCATTTAAAATTGAAGGAGAAATGAAGAGCTTCCCAGAAAAGAATAAGCTAAAGGAATTTATTACCACCAAGCCAGCATTGCAGGAAATATTAAAAGGACTTCTGTAAACCAAAGAAAGATGAAAACTAACTACAAATTTAAAACATGGCAATAACTATGTACCTATCAATAATCACTTTAAATGTAAATGGATTAAATGCTCCAACCAAGAGACATAGGGTGGCTGAGTGGATAAGAAAGCAAGACCTTTGTATATGCTGTATACAAGAGACTCACCTCAGATCAAAAGACACACACAGGCTGAAAGTGAAGAGTTGGAGTAAGATATTTCATGCAAATGGAAATGAGAAGAATGCTGGAGTTGCAATACTTATATCTGACAAAATAGACTTTAAAATGAAGAATATATTAAACGACAAAGACGGGCATTATATAATAATAAAGGGATCGATCCGACAAGAGGACATAACCCTAGTAAACATCTATGCACCCAACATAGGAGCACCTAAATATATAAAACAGATATTGACTGACATAAAGACAGAGATCAACAGTAACACTATCATAGTAGGGGACTTCAAGACACCTCTGACAACAAGGGACAGGTCTTCCAGACAGAAACTCAATATGGAAACAACAGCCTTAAATGACACATTGGACCACTTGGATTTAATCGGTATTTTCAGAGCATTTCACCCCAAAACTGCAGAATACACATTCTTCTTAAGTGCACATGGAACATTTTCCAAGATAGACCACATGTTAGGCCACAAAACAAGTCTTGATAAATTGAGGAAAATTGAAATCATACCAATTGTCTTCTCTGACCACAGTACGGTGAAATGAGTAATGAACTACAGGAAAAAATCTGGAAGACACACCAATTCATGAAGGCTGAATAACATTTTACTAAATAATGAATGGTCAACCATGAGATCAAGGAAGAAATCAAAAGATATCTCGAGACAAACGAAAATGAAAACATGAAGACCTAAAATCCATAGGATGCCGCGAAAGCAGTCCTAAGAGAGAAATTCACAGCATTGCAGGCCTACTTAAAGAAACAAGAAAAATCACTAATCAACGTTTATCTTCACACTTAAGGGATCTGGAAAAAGAACAGCAAAATAATCCCAGAGGGAGCACAAGGAAAGAGATAATAAAGATCAGAGCGGAAATAAATGAAATAGAAACCAGAAAAACAATACGAAAGATCAATTAATCCAAGAGTTGGTTTTTAGAGAAGATAAAGAAAATCGACAAACCTTTAGTCAGACTCATTTAAAAAAAGAGAGAGAGGACCCAAATTAACAAAATCAGAAATGAAAGAGGAGAAGTGACAACAGACACCGCAGAAATACAAAAAATTTTAAGAAATTACTATGAGCAACTATATGCCAACAAATTTGACAATCTGGAAGAAATGGACAATTTTCTAGAGGTTTACAACCTTCCAAGGCTAAATAAAGAAGAAACAGAAAACCTGAATACACTTATTACCACCAGGGAAATTGAATCAGTAATCAATAATCTCCCAACAAACAAAAGCCCTGGACCAGATGGCTTTACAGGTGAATTTTACAAAACGTTCAAAAAAGAATTATCACCTATTCTCCTCAAGCTCTTCCAAAAAATCCAGAAGGAAGGAAGACTCTCAAACACTTTTTATGAAGCCATTATCACCCTGATCCCAAAATCAGACAAAGACACCACAAAAAAAAAAAGAAAAGAAAACTATGGGCCGATATCTTTAATGAACATAGATGCAAAAATCCTCAACAAAATATTAGCAAACAGAATTCAGCAATGCATTAGAAAGATCATTCACCATGATCAAGTGGGATTCATCCCTGGTATGCAAGGGTGGTTCAACATCTGCAAATCAATTAATGTGATACACCACATCAACAAAATTAAAAATAAAAATCACATGATCATATCAATAGATGCAGGAAAAGCATTTGATAAAATCCAGCAGCCATTTATGATAAAAACCCTTAAGAAAGTGCGAATAGAGGGATCATATCTCAACATAATAAAGGCCATATATGACAAATCCACAGCTAACATCATACTCAATGGGGAAAAGCTAAAACCATTTTCCCTAAGATCAGGAACAAGGTAAGGTTGCCCACTATCTCCACTTCTATTCAACATAGTGCTGGAAGTTCTAGCCACAGCAATCAGACAAGAAAAAGAAATAAAAGGCATCCAAATTGATAAGGAGAAAGTAAAATTATCATTATATGCAGATGATATGATACTATATAGAGAACCCTAAAGACTCGACCAAGAAACTATTAGAGCTGATAGATGAATTTAGTAAAGTAACAGAATACAAAGTTAATATTCAGAAATCAGTTACATTTGTATATACCAATAATAAAACATCAGAAGGCGAAATTTAAAAAGCAATCCCATTTACAATTGCTCCAAAGACTATAAAATACCTGGGAATAAATTTAACCAAAGAAGTAAAAGATCTGTACTCAAAAAATTATAGGACACTGAAGAAAGAAATGAAAGAAGATATAAATAGATGGAAACACAGACCATGTTCATGGATAGGAAGAAATAATATAGTTAAAATGTCCATACTGACTAAGGCAATATACATATTCAACACAATTCCTATCAAACTACCAACGACGTTTTTCACAGAAATAGAACATATAATCCTAAAATGTATATGGGACCATAAAAGACCCCTGGATAGCCTCAGCAATCTTGAGAAATAAAAACAACGTGGGAGATATAACGATACCTGACTTCAAATTATACTACAAGGCTACAGTAATCAAAACAGCATGGTACTGGCATAAAAACAGACACATAGATCAATGGAACAGAATAGAGAGTCCAGAAATAAATCCATGCCTATGTGGCCATTTAATCTATGACAATGGAAGCAAGAATGTACGATGGGGTAAAGACAGTCTAGTCAATAAATGGTGCTGGGAAACCTGGACAGACACATGGAAAAAAATGAAGCTGGACCACCTCCTTACACCATATACAAAAATAAATTCAAAATGGCTTAAAGACTTAAATGTAAGATCTGAAACCATAAAGTATCTAGAAGAAAATATAGGAAGAAACTTTATGGACATTACCCGAAGTAAGATTTTCAGTGATATATCCCCTCGCGCGAGGGAAGTAAGAGAAAAAATAAACATGTGGGATTACATCAAACTAAAAAGTTTTTTCACAGCAAAAGAAACCATCAATAAAACAAAAAGGGATCCTACTGAATGGGAAAAGATATTTGCCAATGATATATCTGATAAGGGATTAATATCACAAATCTATAAAAAACTCACTCAACTCAACTCCAAAAAAACAAACAACCCAATTAAAAAATGGGCAGAGGACTTGAGGAGACATTTTTCTAAAAAGGACATACGGAAGGCAAGAAGATATATGAAGAAATGCTCAACCTCACTAACCATCAGAGAAATGCAAATAAAAACCACAATGAGATACCACCTCACTCCAGTCAAAATGGCTATCATCAATAAATCAACAAACAACAAAGGCTGGCGAGAAAAGGGAACGCTAGGGCACTGTTGGTGGGATTGCAGATTAGTGCAGCCACTATGGAAAACAGTATGGAGGTATTTCAGGAATCTGAAAATGGAACTACCCTATGATTCAGTAATTCTACTCCTAGGCATCTTCCCGGAGAAATCCGAAACTCCAATTCAAAAATCAGTATGCACTCCTATGTTTATTGCAACACTTTACACAATAGCCAGGATATGGAAACAACAGAAATGCCCATCGGTAGATGACTGGATTAAGAAGCTGTGGTACATTTATACAATGGAGTATTACGCAGTCATAAAGAAGAAAGAAATCTTATCATTTGCAACAACATGGATGGATCTAGAGAACATTATGTTAAGTGAAATAAGTCAGAAAGAGAAAGACAAGTACCATATGATCTCACTGATATGCAGAATCTAAAGAAAAGAATGTGTGAATGAACTAATCAGAAACAGTTTTGGGGACACAAAGAAAAAACTGAGAGTTGTTAGATGGGCGGGGGGGTGGGGATAAGGGGTAAGGGGAAGGGATTAGGAAGCAGCTGGTAACCACAAGATGGCCTCAGGATTTTTTGAAAATTAATTTGGGGAACGTATTCAATAATGTTGTAAAGATTTTGTTGGGTATCTGATGGACATGCGTCCTATTTGGGAGACCACTTCAGGGATACTGTGGATGCCTGATCATGGCATTGTACACCAGAAGCTAAACATTAATGAATGCCAACTATTATTTTATATATATAATGTGATGGCTCAGTGTGAGGTCGGAGGGATAGTGGAGGGGGGAGGGGGGTTCACAGTGTGAGGGATATAAATGATGAACGTCTAAGTATTACCTTGTCTTGTACACCTGAAACTAATAAATTAAAAAGAAAAGAAAAGAAAAGAAAAGAAAAGAAAAGAAAAGAAAAGAAAAGAAAAGAAAAGAAAAGAAAAGAAAAGAAAAGAAAAGAAAAGAAAAGAAAAGAAAAGAAAAGGAGCAAAATAATTGAAAAAAAATCTGAAAATGGAACTACCTTATGATCCAGTAATTCCACTCCTAGGTATCTATCTGGAGAAATCCAAAACTCCAATTCAAAAATATTTATGCACTCCTATGTTTATTGCAGCACTATACACAATAGCCAAGACAAAGAAACATTTCATTATTATGAAATGCCCATGGGTAGACGACTGGATTAAGAAACCTGTGGTACATTTATACAATGGAGTATTACGCAGCCATAAAGAAGAAAGAAATCTTATCATTTGCAGCAACATGGATGGATCTAGAGAACATTATGTTAAGTGAAATAAGTCAGAAAGAGAAAGACAAGTACCATATGATCTCACTTATATATGGAATCTAAAGAAAAGACTATGTGAATGAACTAATCAGAAACAGTTTTGGGGACACAAAGAAACAACCGAGAGTTGTTAGATGGGTGTTGGGGGGGGGGTTGGGGATAAGGGGAAAGGTGAAGGGATTTGGAAGCAGCTGGTAACCACAAGATGGCCTCAGGGTTTTTTTGAAAATTAATTTGGGGAAGGTATTAAACATTAAATTTATTATTTGTAACCAAAAAGACACTTGTTGCAAAAAGCAAACTTGTCACCCAAGGGTCTCTCCTGTGGTGGCATGGGTGGATCTAGTCCACACAACCTTCCTGCAGTAGCTCCACTGTTGTTGAGGAAGCTCAGAGAATAGTGTTCTGATGGTGAATGGGCATAGCAATCTGTTCATTTCTCTCAAAAACTCTGACAATTTAATGTATTGGGCCAGTTTTATTGTTTCTACAAACTTGGAAAGCTGTCAATCAAAATGACCTCTGGCCATTTATTCTTTGGACGCTACAGGCATGAGACACAATTTCACTTCCTACTGCCAACAAGCTAGAAGGGGCTGACAATATAAACTATTTCAGTTAACTCAGAAGTCCCCATCGGTTATTGCTCTTCCCATGTTGATGAATGCCGTATGTGCTGGAGGTTGGTAATTCATATTATCATATCATCCAAAGATTGAGAGGATCTAGAGCAGCACTATCCAATAAAAATATAATTCAAGCGATATATTTGATAGTAACGTTTCTAATAGCTAAACATTAAAAAAACAAATAAAAAGAAACGGGTGAAAATAATTTTATTAATATATCTTATTCAACCCAATCCAAAATATTACTATTTCAATAACTAAGGCAATAGATTCGTTTCTTATTACAATAATGCAATTTCCTATAGCAAATTACCACAAATTTAGTGGACTAAAACAAGACATGTATTACCTGGAGATCTGAAGTCTAAAATGGGTCTCATTGGGCTAAAATCAATGGGTTCACAGTGCTGTGATACTTTCTGGAGGCTCTAGGGAACATTTCATATTCTCGCCTTTTCTAGCTTCTAGAGGCTGCCCTCATTCCCTGGCTTGTGGTCCCTCTTGCATTTTCAAAGCCAGCAATGGCTGGTAGAGTCTTTGTCATATCACATCACATCACATCTCTCTGACACTGCCTCTTCTGCCTCCCTCCCCCACATTTAAGGACCCTTGTGATTATAATAATATGCTCACCCAGATAATCCAAGATAATCTCCTTATTTAAATCAGTTTATTAACAACCTTAATCCATTTGCAATTTTAATCTCCTTGCCGTATAACAACATATTCATAGGTTCTGGGGATTAGTACATGGCTATCTGGAGGGGGTTATTATTCTGCCTGCCACTATCAATATAAAAGTTATTAATGGCATTATTTTATAGTCTTGTTTTCATACCGTCTTCAAAATCTTCAGAGTTTGGTGTGTATTTGCACTTAGAGCACATTTCAATTCTGACTAACCACATATCAAGTGTTCAATAGCCACTGAACTAGACAACAGAGGTCTAAAGCCATAGTTCTCAATGTGGGCTGCAAAATAAAGTCATGTAGGGAGCTTCTAAAAATTCTGATTCGCAGTCCATACCCCATTCCAAAGAAGTCAGAACCTTGGCATTGGTATTTTTTTAAAGCTCCAGCGATGACTCCAATATGTAGCCAAGATGGAGAACCTATAATGTGGGCGACAGTAAATCCCAGGATGATACAGTCATGTTGAGACATTTCCCCAGTCTCTCTTCTCTCTAGAATGAGAGCTCTTTCCTTTGTGTCAAAGGCTTGGTGGTTGTATCATTCTAGGCATTCAAAATGTCAGCCACCAAATGAGTGTGTGTGTGTATGTGTGTGCGTGTGTGTGTGCACTTAGCTTTCAGCATTTAAAAATGTAATACTCAACCTTTGAATCCTCTGATTGACTCTGAGATCCTTCACACATGTATATTTGTTCACTAGATATTTACTGAAAACCTGTTATGTACCAGAAAGTATGCCAGTACATTATGGCACCTCCTACTATCGTTGATGGGAGATGCTATGGAAAAGCCATAAGGTCAAAATGTCCATTCCACAATGACTGTTCGCTCTTCTGGGCACACAGAATGCACACACATAAATAGATAGATAGATAGATAGATAGATAGATAGATAGATAGATAGATAGATAGATAATGCATAGTTTTGATAACCCAGCATCAGGATTGCTGGAGTTAGATCTGGATAAATCCACTCTATTCCTGAAAGAGCATCTCAAGATGAACTCATGCTCAAAGAGAAACTGTGGAACCTTAGCAGTATCTCTGCTACCAAGTTTAAAAGACGAAATAGCCCCTGACCCTTGAAGCACAAAATTTCCTTGAAGCTTCCTGAAAACCTTCACTTTCAACCTGTTTGCCTTTCTTTTGGCTGCTCCTTTCTCTCAACTCCTGTGTATTTCTGTATCTCCCCTCGTATTTAGGAAGATGGTCCCACACAATAGGCCTTCCACCCTTCTACCCTCCCGCTTTCTTAAGTAACGAGATTATATCTAGTATTACCCACAGATTCTAATTTCTCTTTAATTGTCCTCTCCTACTATTTGGCATAAATTTTACCAAATGCTACTAATAAGCTTTTCCCAAGCAGAAAGCTGTCCCCTCTCTCTGTTTTCTTTCCACACTCATTACATACAGAATAAAATCTAAACCCTTAACATCTTTCAAAATTTGTCTTAATTACATTGACACCTTCATCTCCCACTGCCCCTCCCCCTTCACATCCAGTCCTCCAGGCAACTGGAGTCTGCCACCCCCTAAAGACATTCTGTGCATTGCTCAGGTTGAGGTGTCTGCTGAGTTTTACATCATGGGTGGTCATTCCACCCACATTTCATGGCCTTTCTCAACAAACCACCCTAAACTACATATCCAATGATGCACCCACATGTTCCATTTGTGCAAATCTGTGTATTAGTCAGGGTTCTCTAACAAAAACAAATTAAAGATGTGTGTATATGTTGAAAGATTTATTTCAAAGAAGTGGCTTACATGATTATGCGGTCTGGCAAGTCCCAAAGCTTCAGGGTAGGCCAGCATGCTGGAGACTCAAGGAAAATCCAATGCTGCAGTTCAAGTCTGAACGATTCCTTTTTGCTTGAGGGAGGTCAGTCTTTTGTTCTATTCAAACCTTCAACTGATTGGACAAGGCCCACCCACATTATGGCGAGTAATCTGCTTTACTCAAAGTCCACCAATTTAAATGTGAATTTCATCCATAAAACACCATCACAGAAACATCTAGAATAATGTTTGACTGCATATCTTGGCAACACAGCTGGGCCAAGTTGACACATAAAATTAACCATCACCAACCTCTTTGAGCACCTACAGGACAAAGATTATGACTATTTCTTCACTGAATCCCCATCTTGCTGCACAACCTGGGGTATGCCATGATCACGTACCCATGGCAAGCCCTCAGTAAACACAAGCTGAATTGAGTTCAGCCAAAGCGCACATATAGGCCCTGACTATGTGTGGTACTGTCACCACCTGAAAAGCAATAATTCATCACCCAGATGAGATTTGTGAAGCACAGTCTTTCTGCAGAACGTCTTCTCTTGCCTTTGATCCTTTCTCCTCTTTTCTCACTGCACTTACCTGTAAATAGTGAGAAATGTGTGTGTGTGGTGGTGGGGGAAGGGGGGGCTGGAGAGAACAACTCTCAAATTAAAGTACTTACATATACTTAAAATCTCCTTGATACTGATGATATGTCACAATCACAAATTGGGAGTATTGGAATAACCAAGATGCCCTTGGCCAAGTAAGCCCAAGAATGTCAAATAAAGAGAGAGACACTAAAATAAAGTCTGATTTGCTAACCGGGCAATTCCTACAGGCTGTGTATCCCTCTTCACTTGCCGAGGTAACAAACCAAGGCCCAGGAAGATTCACAAATGTATATACACAACTCACAGAATGTAACTCTCATTAGCAAACCATGGAATAAGAAAATAGGGGACCCGCCCCCATCACATTCTGACACTCCTTGTCTGCGGGGCAGAGCTGAATAAGCAGCTGACCTGCCAGCTAGAAAGCTCTGGGGGATCAGAGCCAATGAGAGGCGGAAAGGCAAGCACTGCCAGACTTCCCCATCCATGGAACGCCTTACTGGAAGAGATGGAGCTCTGAGAGGTTCATTTCCTTTTTTCACTTCCACTAAGACCTGTATGGTTTTATAATGGCATTTTAAGCTAGCTGTTAATGTGGGTAATGTAGTTTGGGAAAAAGCAAAAAGACCCAATTATAAGAATCAATATACTATGTGAAAGGGAACAAAAGCCTCTATTAAATATGAAGCAGGGCTTCCATTCCAGTCAGAACTAGGCCGACAAGGAAAGCGAAACCATGGCGTGAGATGGATGTGTGTGTGAGAGAGCCGTGTTTCTCTGCGCTGAGCTTCTTCACGTGAGTCTCCGCCTGATGGAAATGCTCCAGCTTCACTGGATGTAGAGAGCTGAGGAATCCCAGACCCAACCTGCACCTGCGCAGAGACCACAACAGGGCCCTAGTAAATATTTGTTGAATTAATTCATGAGCAAATGAATGAATAAATCAGTTGACGAATAACCCTGCCCTCCCTTATCTATTTCATTTAAATCAGTACTTTCAAAGTGTGGTCCTCTGAAGAACTTGTCTGCAAGAAAAGGCTCCCTCCCCAAAATCAACAGACCTATAGAATCAGCAGTCTGAGCAGGGGGCCCAGCAATCTGTGTTTTACCAAACCCAGCAGGCGGTTCTGAGGTGTACACTACAAGGTTGCGAACTTCTGCCACGCCCAGGTTTCAACAAGGAAATCTACGATTCAAGAACTATCCATTCTTAGCACTACAGGGATAAAAAGGTGAATCTGATATATTCCCTTCCCTTGAGGAGTCTTTTGCAACCATTTCTTTGAACCAGTGGCACTTACAGGGTTCTTCAGAAACCTGTATTCTTCCCTCCCACTGTCCTTTTAAAGACAACTGAAATCCAGCTGTGGGGACTAGTGTGTTCCCAGCACCTGGATGACATCTGCAGGACTCATGATTTCTCCCATCCATCTCAGAGAACAAAAATATTTTAGTTTTTTATAGTTATAGGAAATGTCTCATTTCAGTAATATCTAGTTCAATGTCAAAATCACCTAACACCATACATTATTCTCTCCTTCCTTCCAGCTCTGTCCTGCTTCAAAGAGGAAGGAGGTAAGGAAGGGTAGGTATAGTCACCTTCTCTTTTATTTACCAGCCAAATTCTTCTGTCACTCCTCCCCCAGTCATCAAGCCGTCCCTGGCTCCTCTAGGGCAGAGGGGTGGAGAGGGCAGAGGACAGAGGAGAGATAAGGAGTAAGGGGGTCCTACTTGACTGGGATGGAAGCTATGGGGCACCCCATGGGAGCCCTCCAACTTCAGCCATGTGGGCAATGCCTGGCAACCTGGGATTTTTCACCCAGCCTCTGGTATCTGTTAGTATTCCTCTTTTAGGGTCACCCTGAGAACTGCAATTCTCTTGGATGGAATCACAGAACTATCCCTAGACTGGCGTCACCCACTAAGTCCCCAGGCAAAGCATGCACCTTTGGCCCACTGTCTGGGAACAATGTTCACATACAAGCTAGTCATCTTTCTTCATTCCCTAGGTGGGCAGGTGGAGTCCAGCATAACCTTCCACCTTCCAGGAATAGGAAGTCATCAATCTCTTGGTCCTACAAACTCCAGGAGACAAAGGCCGACTTTTCGCTCCTCTTGAAGCCCCTCTCATGTAGTTTGAGGAAAGCAAAAGGCCACAATCTTCCAACAACTGTCCCTGAAGGAAACTACTTGCTAATAACTAACCTCTTTCCCTAAATTCTTAGCTTTCAGTTATATAACCTGGAAGGAGAGTGATGAGTGAACAGTCGCAAAACTCATTTTCAGAAATCTCTTTGGCCAAAGCCACGTGGGTTTTCTCATGCCTCACTTTGAAATGCATGCTTGGTTGGTGTCGAGGCCATTGGGATCTCAGAAATGGAGACCGTTCTATTTTGACATTCTTTTATACTACGCATATAAATAACTAATATTTATATGGTGCTTCCCAGTTAATGAAGGGCCCCTTGATGTGCTAAGATATGTAATCGCTTTCCTGGAAGCCAATAAGATCCATAGGAAACAAGGAGGATTCGATTTTAGAATTTTAAGAAAGAGAAAGATCACTTGCTCCTGGCAACCTTTACCAGCTATTCATAGCGATACAGGATTTGTTCATATTCATCAGGAAGTGCTCACTTCCCAAAACTTGAACAAATAGCCTTGAAGATAGCTCACTCAGATGGGTCACTGCTGTTACACAAGAGCTCAGGCCCACTCCTTGCCTCTCTCAACTTCTCTGACAACACTGCTCCCACATTTTCACCTTTTTAACACTTTTCCAAACTTAGAGTTTACCCAAGGCCCTGTGTGAAGTAAACAGACACCAACTGCCAAACCATCCACTGGGGGTTCTGTACTGATAGCTAAGCAGCAGTCTCTTCTGACTGGGGTTTCATGCTGCTGCAGTCCAAGCTTTTGTTGCAGGTCATTGAGGAATTTGTAAGCAATGAAGTCACACCCTGATCTCCAGCTGGGAACTGACTATGCCTGGCCCGAAGGCACTCAGCCAGATTCTGGCCTTCATGCCCTGACCAACCCCAGACCCAGCCAGATCCTGTTCCTGTAGAACAGAAAACTCACGTGGATTTCGATCTGTTCCCAAGACCCTTCTGGCCCTTTCCAGAGAGCACAGCTAATTGCCTGTCATTGATTACGTGCAAATGAAATTTCTGACTCAACCAGAACTCAGGACAACTAGTTTCTTCTTGACCTGGTTCTGTGAATCCTGAAGCTCATCTGCACGTCTGCACATCAGGCGTGTCCCTGTAAAGTCTCTAACATGCCATGACTGTGATCTACTGTCGGGCAGACATCAGCAGAAACTAATGGAGAACTTCTATTCTTAACCAGAGACTTCAAATATTGATAAAGCTTGCCCCTCACTGCCCAGGCCCTGGCCAAAAAACATTAAGTATTCAGGAAAATGCATAAAGCTAATTGTTCAACAGCACTCTAGAGCTGAGCTCTCCATAAGGGGCCAGTAGTGGAGCACGTGGATAATTTTACAGCACAAATAACACCGCCTGCAATTGTACAGACATGCCTTAGAGATATTGCGAGTTCAGTTCCAGACCACCGCAAATATCGAAATAAAGCGAGTCACACAAATGTTTGGGTTTCCCAGTGCATGTAAATGTTATATTTACACTATACCGTAGTCTATTACGTGTGCAATAGCATTGTGTCTACAAAAGCAATGCACATATCTTCATAAAACATACTATTGCTAAAAGGTATTAACCATCATCTGAGCCTTCAGTGAGTCGTAATCTTTTTGCTGGTAGAGGGTCTTCCCTTCAATTTGTAATTCAATCTCATTATCCGTGAAGCACAATAAACAAAGTGCAATAAAATAAGGCATACCTCTATAGTGTGTATTCTCCATAATGCTTATAAATGAGTGGGCCACACGTCCTGCCTTCCTTCTTCCCCACCCACTCACAACTGTAACTGTTGAATGCCTGGGATGGCCAACGCTGACCTCTTAATTCCAAAAGTTTTGATGTTTTCCTGGAGCCTATCCAACACTTGCTCACTTCACTCCACAGAAACTCTCTTCTCTCTTGTTGACTCTTCTCAAATTTGTCTGATGCCCCTTCTTTCACTCCCCTGCCACCTAAATAGCATTTTCTCCAAATTCAGTTCTCAGCCTTCTTTTCTCCCCATTACGCCCAAGACCCTTTATTTTAGGGAACATCTCTTTCCAGAGCTATATTAGTAATCCCAGGTTCTCCTTTGACCGCGAGTCCAAACTTTCTAAACCCCTGATGGGTACTTGTATTTGAGTGGCATATGACCCCCTTTCCTGCTTTGGGAGACTTCTGAGTCTTAATGAACTTCAGTGGGAAACAGAGGCTGTATCCCACTATACAGCTGAAAAAGCCAGACACTCACTCTTCCAGCTGTCCTTGCAACTATGTGTGGCCATGCAGCCCATGCCAATCAAATGGATCAGCCCCTTGAATCAGGAGCTCATGACTGGGAAAGCAGGAACTGAGAAGCCTGGTAGTATAGGTGACTAAAGCAGAGGCTGAGAGGCTGAGGGTGCAGAATCCAATGTCAGCCGCTCTGCAGGGCACTCTGCAGTGTTCAGGGCTCAGAGCCAGTGGCAGGGGAGACCTCTCCGCTAGGGTCATGTTCCAGGGTGGGAAGCTCTAAGCCTGGTTCTATAGATCTCCTGAACTCTGCAAACTATCCAAGCTCCCTCTAAAAAGTTCTTTTGAAACATAAATCAGGGTTGGTTTTGGTTGCTTCCAACTAAGAATCCTTACTGATACAGTTTCTTATCCATCATCTTGAATTCAACTTGTCTAAAATTGAATTCTGTTTTTTTCCCATAATGCCTGTCATTTATTGTAACTTTCCCTTTCTTTCCAAGACATCATTCTCCGAGTCACCTAGACTATAATTTCAGAGTTATCTTCAACTTTCTCCACTCTCTTCCCCAAACTTCCATTCAATCAAGTGCTGTCGATTTTCTGTGATACTACCTCTCTCCTTTATCTCTCCTTGTGTTTATTTTTTCAATATTTTTTACTTTTTTCTTTTTTTCATTTATTGGGGTGACAATTGTTAGTAAAGTTACATAGATTTCAGGTGTACAATTCTGTATTACATCATCTATAAATCCCATTGTGTGTTCACCACCCAGTCAGTTCTCCTTCCATTACCATATATTTGATGCCCCTTACCCTCATCTCCCACCCTCCACCCTCGTCACCCTCTAGTAACCACTAAACTATTGTCTGTGTCTATGAGTTCTTGTTTCTCATTTGTTTGTCTTGTTCTTTTGTTGTTTTTGGTTTATATACCACATATCAGTGAAATCATAGCGTTCTCTGCTTTTTCTGTCTGACTTATTTCGCTTAGCATTATACTCTCAAGATCCATCCATGTTGTCACAAATGTTCCTATATTATCATTTTTTACTGTCAAATAGTATTCTGTTTTGTATATATACCACAACTTCTTTATCCATTCATCTATTCAAGGACATTTGGTTGTTTCCATGTATTGGCCTCCGTTAACAAAGCTGCAATGAACATTGGCGCACACATGACTTTATGTATAAATGTTTTCAGATTTTTTTGGGTAGATACCCAGGAGAGGGATTGCTGGGTCATATGGTAATTCTGTTCGTAATTTTTTGAGGAACCTTCATACTGCCTTCCATAGTGGCTGCACCAGTCTGCATTTCCACCAACAGTGTATGAGGGTTCCTTTTTCTCCACAGCCTCTCCAACACTTGTGACTATTTGTCTTCTTGATGATAGCCATTCTGATTGGGGTGAGGTGATATCTCATTGTGGTTTTTATTTGCATTTCTCTGATGATTAGTGATGTTGAGCATTTTTTCATATGTTCATTTGCCATTTCTATGTCCTCTTTGGAGAAATGTCTCTTCAGGTCTTCCGCCCATTTTTCAATTGCGTCTTTTTTGTTGTTGTTGAGTTGCATGAGTTCCTTGTATACTTTGGATATTAGTCCCTTATTGGAGGCACTGTTTGCAAAGATCTTCTCCCATTCAGTTGGTTGCCTCATTATTTTGTCGATGGTTTCTTTTGCTGTGCAGAAGCTTTTAAGTTTCATATAGTCCCATTCGTTTGTTTTAGCTTTTACTTCCATTGCCTTTGGAGTCAAATTCATAAAATGCTCTTTGAACCCAAGGTCCATAAGTTTAGTACCTATGTTTTCTTCTATGCAGTTTATTGTGTCAAGTCTTATACTTAAGTCTTTGATCCATTTTGAATTAATTTTGGTACATGGTGACAGATAGCAGTTCAGTTTCATTCTTTTGCACGTGGCTATCCAATTCTCCCAGCACCATTTATTAAAGAGACTGTCTTTTCTCCATTGTATGTTTTAAGCTTCTTTGTCAAAAATTATCTGTCCATATTTATGTGGTTTTATTTCTGGGTTCTCCATTCTATTCCATTGGTCTATGTGTCTGTTTTTCTGCCAATACCATGCTGTTTTGATTATTGTAGCCCTGTAGTACAAGCTAAAGTCAGGGAGTGTGATACCTCCAGTATTGTTCTTTTTTCTAGGATTGCTATGGCTATTCGGGGTCTTTTGTGGTTCCAAACAAATCTGATGATTTTTTGTTCTATTTCTTTAAAAAATGCCATTGGGATTTTGATGGGGATTGCATTAAATCTGTATATTGCTTTGGGTAATATGGCCATTTTAACTATGTTGATTCTTCCAATCCATGAGCACGGAATGTCTTTCCATTTCTTTGTGTCTTCTTCAATTTCTTTAAAAATTTTCTTATAGCTTTCAGCATATAGGTCTTTCACATCCTTGGTTAAGTTTATTCCTAGGTATTTTATTCTTTTTGCTGCAATTGCAAAGGGAATCGTTTTTTGAATTTCTTTTTCTGAGATTTCATTGTTAGTATATAGGAATACAATGGACTTTTGTACATTGATTTTGTAGCCAGCAACTTTACTATATTCATTGATTGTTTCTAACAGCTTTTTGGTGGAGTCTTTAGGGTTTTCTATATATAGCATCATGTCATCTGCAAAGAGTGATAATTTAACTTCTTCATTCCCAATTTGGATGCCTTTTATTTCTTTCTCTTGCCTGATGGCTCTGGCAAGGACTTCCAACACTATGTTGAAAAGCAGAGGCAATAGGGGACAAGCCTGTCGTGTTCCTGAACGTAGAGCAAAGGGCTTCAGTTTTTCACCATTAATTATGAGATTAGCTGAGGGCTTGTCATAGATGGCCTTTATTATGTTAAGGTTTTTTCCTTCTATATCTATTTTAGTAAGTGTTTTCATCATAAATGGATGTTGTATCGTGTTAAATGCTTTTTCTGCATCAATTGATATTATCATATGATTTTTGTCCTTTATTTTGTTTATGTGATGTACCACATTGATGGATTTGCGTATGTTGAACCATCCTTGTGCCCCGGGGATGATCTCCACTTGGTCGTGATGAATAATCTTTTTAATGCATTGTTGTATTCGATTTGCTAGAATTTTGTTTAGGATTTTTGCATATGTGTTCATCAGAGATATTGGTCTATAGTTTTCTTTTTTTGTGTTGTCCTTACAAGGTTTTGGTATCATGGTAGTGTTGGCCTCTCTTTTTGTGTTTTTATATGGCCACAACTCTATTTTTCTAATTTAACCTAGCTTTATCTACCATTATACTAATGTAGCAAACAGTATTCTAACTGCTCTCCCTGCTTTTGAGTTTTCCACTTTTCATTTCCAGCGCATGTTACTTGAAATGCCCGTAACACTGTTTTGGTTATATTAGCCCTGCTCAAAAACTTATGTAAGGCTCCCTAATTGCAGAACAAATTCCAGAGTTTTGTGTACCCAGAGACCAACTGGCTCTTTACCCTTGTCTTCTTCCTTTCACACATGCTGTTTCTGTTTTGCTGTATATCAAACTAGATTAAGAGCTTATTCTTTGGATAAATACCCAGAAGTGGGATTGCTGGATCATATGATACCTCTATTGTTAATACTTTAAGGAATCTCCATACTGTTTTCCATAGTGGCTGCACCAATTTACCACCCTACCAACGACGTATGAGGATTTCCTTTTCTTCATACCAACTTCAACACTTATTTCTTATTGGCTCTTTGATAATAGCTATTCTAATAGATGTGAGGTGATATCTCATTGTTGTTTTGATTTGCATTTCCCTAATAGTTAGTAACGTTAAATATCTTGTCATAAATATACATATATATATATATATATATATGTATATATATATCCCTATTCACTGCAGTTCATTTCAACATTGTTTACAATAACCAAGTTAGGGAAATAGCCTAAGTGTCCATAACAGATGAATGAATAATATGTGATATATATGGAGCACAATGAAATACTCTTCACCCATAAAAAAAGATGACGATATATTGCCATTTGTGACAACATAGATGGATCATGAGGCTATTATGTTAAATGAAATAAGTCAGACAGAAAAAGACAAAAACAATATGATTTCACTTATATGTGGAATATAAAACAGAAAACTAACAAATGAACAAACAAAACAAAAACAGATACAGACAATACAATGGTGGTTACCGAGGGAAAGAGGAATGACATGGGGTGGTGAAATAAAGAGATGAATTATGTAATGACAGATGGAAACTAGGCCTTTGGTTGTGAGCACACTATAGAGTACATATCAAATTAGAATATTGTACACCTGAAGTTTATATAATGTCATTAACCAATGGTACCTCCCAAAAAACCAGCTTAGCCTTTCTTTGGGTTTCTCCAAATAAACCAAACATTCCAAAGTGTTGCCGATTTCATAGGAGATGTGGAATAGGAGTTCACATTGCACACCCTGGACAAACATGGTAGCAATCCATGTTAGACATCTCTGCTTCCAAAGTCCTTTCTTGACCATGAACACAAAGACATACTTGATTATCTCTTGGTTCTCTATTTACTTTTCTGTGTCTGTTTGCTCATCCGCAAGATGAAAACGCGGTAATAACAGAACCTGCTTCACTAGGGTTGTTGTGAGGATTAAATGGGTAGATAGATGTGAAGCTCTTAGACTGGCAGTGCACACGTTTATTATTATTGGCCCTGAACTTCCCAGTTATGTGAGCCAAACTTCCTATCTCTGCTGAAGCAAATTTCAATTGTGTTCCTGTCCTCTTGCCATAAAAGACCTGGTTGTAAAGATCCTAAAAGACATAAAAGACACAATCATATGAACTACATTATATTTTCCTCATTTTTACAGGGAGTTGGTGAAGCCAATAATGTACTTTAGCAGTCTAGTATATTCATTTTTGGCCTTCAGTGCCATTTTAACAATTGGAAATTAAAAAATGCCTATTTTAAGGTTATCATAAATATTTTCTACCTTAGATTTTCTGAAACTCCCCAAACATCTGGTTCATATACTTTTTTCTTAAATGATTTTTAGCTATGGAATATTCTAAAAACATAGAAAAGTGTTAAAAATAACAGACATCTTGTGTTTATTTTTAAAATGTACACAGTTTGTTTTTCATAATAGGTTTTTAACACACCAGTATTTTTTGTTGTTGTATAGTAAGGGGTACAGATGTAATTGCATCTTCTTCCATATAAATAATCCATTGTAGTTGTGTTAAAGAATTCTTCCTTTGCCCAATAATTTCCAGTGCCATCCTTATCTTTTAAGTTACAAAATATTTAAATGCCAGTTTCTAGATTCTTTTTCTGGCACATTTTTTCTCTCTGCTATGTCATTCCCTTACAATGTCATCCATTTTAATTAGTATAGCTATATAATTATATACAATAATTGTATAAGCTACAAGGTCTGACAATTAAGCTTGCGAACTCATCCTAGACAAAGTGCTACATACTTCATTTCCGAATATCACTACAGTCATCTTTGAAGCACTCTCCTTGGAAAGCTATGCACCAATACCAATGCCTATTCCCCTTCAAAGCAATTTTGGAACTCTTTCTGGAATGGCCGTCAGAGTTGTCATTGTATTATCCTTGATGTCCTGAATGTCATCAAAATGTCTTCCCTTCAATATTTCGTTTATCTTCAGGTAAAGAGAGAAGTCATTGGGGGCCAGATCAGGTGAGTAGGGAGGGTGTTCCAATACAGTTATTTGTTTGCTGGCTAAAAACTCCCTCACAGACAGTGCCGTGTGAGCTGGTGCATTGTGGTGATGCAAGAGCCAGAATTTTTGGCGAAAATTTCAGGTCATCTAACTTTTTCACGCATCCTTTTTAGCACTTCCAAATAGTAAACTTGGTTGATTGTTTGTCCAGTTGGTACAAATCCACAATGAATAATCCCTCTGATATCAAAAAATGTTAGCACTATCGGTGCAACAAGTTCGCGAACTTAATCATCACAGCTTCCTATGGTGTAAGAAGTCGACTGTTTCATTTTTTTCAATGTAGCTGTTCAGTTTTCCCAACACTACTTTTTAAATAGACTGTCTTTACCCCACTGCATATTATTGCTTCCTTTGTCATAGATTAAATTGCCGTATGGGTGTGGTATGGGTATGGCATGGGTTTATTTCTGGGCTCTCTACGCTATTCCATCAATCTATGTATCTCTTCGTATGTCTATACCATGCTGTTTTGATTACTATAGCGTTGTATCAGATTAGATGTCAGTAGCATGATACCTCCAACTCTGCCCTTCTTTCTCAAGATGGTTGTGGTTATTTGGGGTCATTTGTGGTTCCATATAAATTTTAGGAATATGTATTCTAGTTTGGTGAAAAATGCCATTATTATTTTGATAGGGATTGCATTGAATCTATAGATTGTTTTGGGTAGTATGGACATTTTAATTATTATAATTCTTTCTAATCAACATAATATATGTTTCTATTTACTTGTATTTTCTTCAATTTCTTTCTCCAAGTCTTGTACTATTCCAAAGACAGCTCTGTTATCTCCTGGGTTAAATGTATCCCTAGGTATTTTATTTTTTTGATGCAATTATAAATGAGACTGTTCTCTTAATTTCTCTTTCTGATAGTCCATTATTGGTGTATAGAAATACAATCAATTTCTTAATATTAATTTTGTATCCTGCTACTTTACTAAATTCATATATCAGTTCTAACAGTGTTTTAGTGGACTCTTTAGGGTTTTCTCTATGTAGTAGCATGTCATCTGCAAATAATGACAATTTTATTTCCTCCTTTCCAATTTGGATGTCTTTTATTTCTTCATCTTGTCTGATTGCTATGGCTGGGACTTCCAATACTATGTTGCATAAAAGTGGTGAAAATGGATTTCCTTGTTTTGTTCCTGATCTTAAGGAAAATGCTTTTAGCTTTTAACCATTGAGTATGATGTTAGCTATGAATTTGTCATATATGGTCTTTATTATACCACAGTATGTCCCCTCTATTCCCACTTTGCTGAGGGTTTTTATCACACATGGTTTTTCTTCATTGTATGATTTGTATCTATCATTTTCCTTATCTGATATATCATGTTAATTGATTTGTGGATGTTGAAACAACCTTGCATCCCAGGAATAAATCCCACTTGATCATGGTGTCTGATCTTTTTCATGTATTGCTGAATTCAGTTTGCTAATGTTTTGTTGAGGATTTTTGCATTTATGTTCATCAGGAGTATTGGCCTGCAATTTTCTTTTTTTATAATGTCTTTGTCTGATTTAGGAATCAGGGTAATGGTGGCCTTGTAAAATGAGTTTAGGAGCATTCCATCTTCTTGAATTTTTTATAATAGCTTAAGAAGGATGAGTGTCAATTCTTTTTTGAATATCTGGTAAAATTCACCTGTGAAGCCATCTGGTCCAGGTCTTTTGTTTGTGGGGAATTTTTTTTTAATATTTCATTTTGTTAGTAGTAATTGCTATGTTCATATTTTCTGTTTCTTCTTGATTCAGCCCTGCAAGATTGTATGCTTCCTGGAATTTATTCATTTTTTCCAGATTGTCCAGTTTGTTGGACATAATATGATTGTTCATAATATTTTCTTATAATCCTTTATATTTCTGTGGTGTCCATTTTCACTTCTCTTTCATCTCTGATTTTATTTATTTTGGCCCTATCTCTTTTTTTCTTGATGAGTCTAGTTAAAGGTTTATCAATTTTGCTTATCTTTTCAAAGAACTAGCTCTTGGTTTCATTGATCTTTTGTATTTTTTTTAAAGTCTCTGTTTCATTTATTTTGCCCTGATCTTCATTATTTCCTTCCTTCTACTCATTTTTGGCTTCACTTGGTGTTCTTTTTCTAGTTTCTTTAAGTCTGAAGTTAAATTCTTTATTTGAGATTTTTCTTGTTTCTTGAACTGTATTACTGTATTACTATGAATTTCCCTGAGAACTGATTTCATTGTGTCCGATAGATTTTGGGTCACTGTGTTTTCATTTTCATTTGTCACAAAGTATCATTTGATTTCTTCCTTGATCTCATTGTTAACCCATTCATTGTTTAATAGTGTGTTATTTAGCCTCTGTGTTTGTGTGCTTTTCCATTTTTTTCTTGTAATTGATTTCTAATTTCATACCATTGTTGTTGGAGAAGACAACAAGAAGATTGTATGATTTCAATCTTCTTACATTTATTGGTCATTGTTTTGTGGCCTAACATATAGTCTATCTTGAAAAATGTTCCATGTGCATGTATATTCTGTTGCTTTAGGGTAAATTGCTCTAAAAATATCAATTAAATCCATCTGGTCTAGCGATTAATTTAAGTCTGCTGTTTCCTTGTTGGTTTTCTGTTTGGAAGATCTGTCCATTGATGTCAATGGGGTGTTAAAGTCTCCTACTGTGATTGTATTATTGTCAATCTCTCCCTTTATGTTGGTCAATATATGCTTTATATATTTAGGTGCTCCTACATTGGGAGTGTAAGTGTTTATAAGGGTTATAGCCTCTTGTTGAACTGGTCCCTTTATTGTTATGCAATGTCCTTTGTCTTTTATTATAGTCTTTGTTTTAAAGTCTATTTTGTCTGATATAAGTATTGCTACCCCAGCTCTTTTTTTGTTTTGTTTTTCACTTCTATTCTCATGAAATATCTTATTCCATCCCTTAACTTTCAATCTGTAAGTGGGTCTCATGTAAACAGTATACGGATGGGTCTTGGTTTCTTATTCATTCAACTACCCTATATCTTTTTTTAAAACTTTTATTTATTTAAGTGTGTTTTGCCAGGACCCAACAGCTCCAAGTCAAGTAGTTGTTTCAATCTAGTTGTGAAGGGCACGGCACATGTCCTTGTGGGGATCGAACACAGTGGCCCATGTGGGGACCAAACAGCAACCTTGCCACCAACAGTACCACACTCCAACCAACTGAGCCAACCAGCCACCTTACCCTATATCTTTTGATTGGAGCTTTTAATCTATTTACATTTAAAGTGATTATTGATAGGAATATAGTTATTGTCATTTTATTATTCATGTTTATGTTCTTTCACACACACACCCTTCTTCTTCTCTTCTTCTTAAAGAACTCTCTTTAACATTTCTTCTAATATTGGTTTGGTGGTGATGAACCCGTTTAGGTTTTTCTTGTCTGGGAAAGTCTTTATCACTACTTCAATTTTACATGATAGCCTTCCTGTGTAGAGTAGTCTTGGTTTTAATTCCTTGCTTTTCATCTCTTTGAATATTCTGTCCCAATCCCTTCTTGTATGCAGTTTCTGTTGAGAAATCAGCTGACAGTCTTATAGGAGCTCCCTTGTAAATAATTAGTTGACTTTCTCTTGCTTCTTTTAGGATTCTGTCTTTGTCTTTAAATTTTGGCATTTTAATTATGATGTGTCTTGGTGTGGGCCTTTTTGGGTTCATCTTGTTTGGAACTTTCTTTGCTTCATGAGCTTGTATATCTACTTCCTTCACCAGGTTAGGGAAGTTTTCCATCATTACTTTTTCAAATATGTTTTCAATTCCTTGTTCTCTCTTCTTCTGGTATTCCTATGATGTGAATGTTGATACGCTTGGTGTTGTATCATAGGCCCCTTAAACCATCCTTTTTTATTTATTATTATTATTATTATTATTATTATTATTATTGGTATTAGTTCCAATTGGGTGTTCTCTGTTACCTTGTCTTTCAAATTGCTGATTCAATCCTCTGTTTCATCTAATCTACTGTTGATTCCGTCTAATGCATTCTTCATTTTAGTCTTCGTATTCTTCATTTCTGACTGGTTATTTTTAATTTCCTCTCTCCATTTTTATGTTCCCTATCTCTTTGTTGAATTTCTTCCTGAGATCATTGAGCATCCTTATAACTAGTGTTTCAAACCTTGCATCTGGTAGATTGCTTGTCCCCATTTTGTTTAGTTCTTTTTCTGGAGTGTTGTTCTGATCTTTCACTTGAGACATGTTTCTTTGTTTTCTAATTCTGGCTCCCTCTCTGTGTTTCTTCCTTTAAAAAAAAAACGTTTATTGGGGTGACAATTGTTAGTAAAGTTACATAGATTTCAGGTGTACAATTCTGTAATACATTATCTATATCTCACATTGTGTGTTCACCACCCAGAGTCAGTTCTCTTTGTTTCTATGTATTAGGTAGATCTGCTACATCTCCCAGTCCTGACCAAGTGACCATATGTAGTAGTAGGTGCCCTGTGGGGCCCTGTGGTGCAGTCTTCCTGATCACCTGTGCTGGGTGCTCTAGGTGTGTCTCTTGTGTGGGTTTTGTGTGTTCTCCTGTTCTAGTTGAGCCTTGATTGCTGTTGGCATGTCAATTTGTGGGATTGACCCTCAGGCTGACATGCTATCAGGATTGGCCATACCCACAGTGTACACACTGTTGTGCAGGGGCTAACCCCATGTAGCAGAATTCGCCACAGCAGGATTTGCGAAGACCACCCTTTGAGTATGCCACTTGTGGGGCTAATGGGGCTGTGCTCTGTTGTGGTCTGAAGCCAGACTCTGGGTGTGTTTTGGGGCCTCTTGGTAGGAGCTCCAGTGCAGGCCAAGGTCAATTGCTCCCCATGACCTACCTAGGGCTACCTAGGAGTTACGAAGAGATCCACAGTTGGACACTGCCTCTGCTGGTTCTGGAGGTGTGTGGGAGAGGCCAAACTACAAACCAAAACCAGTTTCCACCCCTAGTAAGCCTGCAGCAGCCCAGCAAAAGGCTCAGAGCACACCAAGTCTAGCCACTGCCCACCTGGGGCCACAGAACCTTGAGAGTAGTCTAAGAAAGACTACAGCACAGGAAGGGGCTGACTACTAGCTGCAGAAAGTGCCTCCAGCAGTGCATGATTTGAGTGGAATGGGGTCTCAGAGAGTCACCAGGGTGGAGCAACCAAATGCAGCCAATGCAGATTCAGATTTGGCCTTGTCGGGGGAGGGATAAACACAGGAAAAATGGCACTTGCTGGTAGGCTGAATGGAAGGAGATCCCAAGACAGGGACAATGGTGGCTGTCCTACAGCTCTCAACATGAAACCACCAACTCAGTCTCTGTCTGTATGATTCTGGCATCTTCTGAGCTGCTGTCAGTCTGCTGGAGCCCAGAGTAAGTGCCCAGGAGTGAGAGTCTGTGCTCAATCCCTTTAAGAGGACACCTGGGTTGCTGGCAACTTTCCATCTTACGTAGATGAATGAAATCCCTTCTGTGTTTCATAGCCATATGTTATGGGGGCTTCTGTTCTTGGCACCGGTGCTCTAGGCTGGGGAATCTGGTGTGGTGCTGGGACCCCTTGCTCCTCCTGGGGTACCTCTGCTGTGAGATATCTCTTGCAGTTCTCAACTGCAACATGTGGATGTGGGCCAGCCAAATTTAAGTCTTAGTTCCTCCCCCTAGTCTCAGTGTGGCTTCTTCTTTATATTCCCAGTTATAGGACTTCTGTTCAGCTAGTCTTCAGTTGGTTCTCCAGGATGATTGTTCTAAACTTTAGTTGTAATTTTAATGTGGTCATGGGAGAAGGCAAGCACAGTGTTTACCTACTCTGCCATCTTGACCAGACTTTCTCTCTCTTTTTTAAATCAAATTATTTCATAATGTTGTTTTGTAGTCTGTAATAATTTGCTTTAGTTATATGACAGTTTCCCAGATAACAGAGATGTTTTTTTTCTCTCCATGCTGTTATTTTTTAACTCAAATATTATGCTAATAATCTTTAAATGTCTAGCAGAAAAATAATTCTATTTTACTGATTTAAAATTTATTTATGATGCTAGGCAAAATTAAAATCTTCTGTAAAAGGTACATACCTTTTCTTTAGGTATTTTAAAGGAAAATATTGTAATCAATGATATTGTCTACCCCTCAAAAAGCCTAAAAGATTAGATTGTTTTTACTTCCAAAAGCCCTTTATAAAGTTAATATTCTATTTTGAAATTTTTAAATAATCTTATATTTTATACATATAATAAATTTTAGTCCATTAATGCTTCAGTGTTATTATAATATATGCTCTTTGAATCTAGAGATGAAAGGTGTTCAGCAACTTGTTATTTTTAATTGTTTTTCCACATAATGTTGCTATTACCAATTCTGCTAAGAATGTTTTGAGATACCAAAAATAAAACTTGAAAATAAGAAGGTGCATTGATAAGAAGCTCTTTTTCTTTTTTTCACCTGACTATAAATCTTCAATCATCCTATGCCAGTACAAACAGGTCTACTCATTCTTTTTAATGATTGCTCAGCCTTGCTCCATAGCATGGAGTACTCATTAATGAGCACTTCTAGTTTTTCACAATTACAAATAATGCTGCAGTGAACAAAAAGATATGCCTTGATTTTTATAAGTATTTCTGCCAAAGAAGTTTCTAGAAGTAGAATTGCTGGTTCAAAGGACACATAAATTTTTGTTCCATAGATACTGCCAAATGGTTTATCATAAGACCATATAAAGGTAAATAATATGAAAGCTTGGTAAAATATAAGAAACTTTCATCTATTGCTGAGCTAGCCAAAAATAATGTTTAAAAATCAAGGACTCTACAAAGGAAAAAAGTTAGTGGGAAAGTGAGAACTTAGATTAAAAGAGCATCCAAGCTGGCTTTTGCTCTAAGATTGATGTTCAAACTCTAATGATCTTATGCTTCCATTTTGAGAGCTACATGGATCATGAGAAATAGGCAACAACACCCAGGGTCCCACCAAAATAGGAATCAAATAGAAAATCCCTACATAAACCTGAGAGGCCTAAAGGCCTGGAGCTTCACTGTAAAGGTGAAGAGGAATAAATCTCCAGTTGGAAACGTTCTTCTCTTAACTCTGTACCAAATAGAAGGCAAAATAAATTACCTTAAGGATTTGTAACCATTTGTCTAACTTGTTTCACATTATTTAAGAAGGAGTCTCTAGGGAAATTCAAAGACAACAGGGAGTACCAAAACAAAGACACTAGAGGAAACTTTAGCCTCTGACATCTACAGCCACAGCAAACGGTAAACACAGGCTAACTCCAAGCCAGATAAACATAAAACCTCACATGAAAGGCCTAGTTACCCAAGTTCCTTTTACCTGATACATTATGTTCAGCTTTCAACCAAAAGTTACAAGGCAAGCTAAAATGCAAATAACACAATTTAAAGAGGCAAAGCAAGCATTAGAACCAGAGCCTCAGATAATGGCAGAGATTTTGCAGTTATCAGTCTGGGAATTTAGAGCCCACTACGTTAAGTGTTCTAATGGAAAAATGGACACACAGAAGAACTGACCAGAAGAACTGGTGATGCAGAATGGTAAATAGTAAAACAATAACACAAAGAGATGGAAATTCTAAGAAAAGAAGTTAAAAAGGAAATGCAAAAAACAAACAAACAAACCTCTGTAACAGAAATAAATAATGACTTTGATGGGCTCATCCATGAACTTGATGATATGTTGATAGAAACTTCCCAAACTCAAATACAAAGAGGAAGAAAACAGTACATCCAAGAACCGTGGGGCAATTACAAAAGGTGTAACATATCTGTAGTGGAAACATTAGGAGACAAAAAAGAGATAGAGGGACAGAAGAAGTATTTAAAGGAATGATGGCTGAGAATTTTCTTTCTCGGACAAGCAAACCCATTGGCTTCACCTGCTTCCCTGATTCTGTCCTTTCCAACCTTTGCCCAGCTGCCATCTTTGACCACCCCCACGTGATGCTCCCTCCATCAACAGACTAGGGTTTACTGGTGCCACAACTCCACAGCCTGTTGTCAAATAAGCCAGAAAACATTCTCCCCTTCTAGGCTTAATTGGAAAACGGAGGGGGAGGAAAGTGGGGATTATCCCATATCAGATTTGTTTAAGTCCCAAAGTGTTTGAAAAGCAAGCAAGCTTTTTACATCTCACAGGTAGCCTCATTCATCCCCATAGCATACCCATAGACCACTAGATTCTCTCAGTTCTGTGGCCATCCTTCCTTTGAATCTCATTTCCATTGCCCTGTACCCACTTTGTGTAGCTGAAAAGTTTCTGTGTGTCTGAACCCCAAATGAAAATATCATTAAAACTTTCATCCACTATCAACCAAGTTGTAATGGATGGATCTTGTTTGGATCTTGACCTCTCCCTCCCAAATAATGTTTTGTTTTAAGAACTGAGTATTAAATTGTATCAAGAAATAGGAGTTTATATTATAAATATAAGAAAATATAAGAAAGTTAATATTTTTAGAGATGCATACTGAAGTATGTAGCGATGAAACGGCATGATAAACTGGATTTTCTTGAAGCTATCTCACCAAAGAAAATGAAAAAGTTTGATACTTATTACTCTGAGTGATAAGTATGTTGAAGTTAATTCTATTACTCTATTTTTGTGTTTGAAATTTTTCACAATTTTCTTTATATCCATCCCCACTGCTCCTTCAGAAAGTGTGTCAGTTTCCATTTAATCAGATGTTAAATAGATGCCAGGACACGGCTTGCTTACCTAGTTCAAGCTCCATTTATTTCCTTGTCTAGATTGAACCCAGGCGAGACCCACTACAAAAATAGATTTTCAGTAAACTCACTTGTACCTAAGTCTTTGCTCACATTTCTTATTATGATAAGTTTATTGAATGGTAATCCCTGGGTCATATTGAGTGTGTTTCAGAACGATAGAACCAGTTATATTCCATCCACAATGGGCAGGGTGCCCTTTCCACACAGCCTCGCTAACACTGGGTGGTTATTTTGTTTTGTTTTGTTTTGTTTTTGACTTTATATAAGTGCAATGTAAATGGGATTTAACTTAGCCCAGTCAAGGGGGAAGAAACATTCAAGGTGGCAGAAACAGCCTCAGCAAAGGCTCAGAGGTGGGAAACAGCCTGATTTCTTTAGTTCTGTGTTACCAGAATTCACTTATTTAGTAAATATTTATTCGCCCAGAGCCTCGGTATTCAAATGGATATTAATGCTACAAGCTGTTAAATATACATTAGTAGCTAATCGAAGCTTTATTCATGATAAAGAAGTGAAAGAAAAATGTTTTTTTAAAAGTTAGCAGTTTGTCCAGACCAATGACAATCCAACATTTTCCTTTATCTTGTTACACTTTCAGAAAGTGTCATGTTTTAAGGGGGTTTTTGTTTGTTTGTTTTGTTTGTTTGTTTGTTTTTGCAGCAGTAGATTCTCTAAAACATATTAATTAGCAAACTCTTCCAGAAGAGTTAAAGAGCAAGTTCTCCTGTAATAAAGACCGAGAAAGACACATTCATTTCCAGTGGGGCTGAAATTCAGACTTCAATAGTTAAGTGCCTTTCTCTAGAAGTCACGATGTTCACCGTGAGGAGAGGGATGCCTGTTCCAGGTTAACTGGAGAGAAAGGATGTTTCCCTTCGGAGTCACTGCGGCTAAATTACTCCTGCATTGCAAAGCCTCCTTGCTGTGTTCCTTCCACAAGCCGAAGCTCTCAATTCTAACAACCTGCTTTGCTGTGTTTAATACTCTGGTTGCTCCAATTTGCTAGTCCGCCGGCACATTTGAACATGAATGATTGGAAACGGGGAACAGTGAGCAAGAATCACCACGACAATGAATGAGCAAGGGCGAGAAGTGTTCTTCCCACGGCAACATCTTATTATGATGTTTTCCAAGGGGCCGTTTGAAATAAACGGAATAAGTGGGAAAACTTAAGTAGGACCTTTACGAACAGGTTTCACCGCACTGCGCACAGAGGGGGGGCCCCAGGAAGCGCCCGCCTGCCCTGGCTCGGCAGCCTGACCTTCCTGGTGGACTCCAGCTCGGGGCTTTTGGTCTGGCACAACTGAAAACAACAACAACAACAACAAACAAACAAACAAAAAAACACAAAACAAACAAAAAAAAGAACAGCACCCTTTGTTCCGGTATTTTAACAATCCAATCAAAGTCGTTTTCAAGAAATTAGCATTCTTTTCCCTGGAGAGAAAAAATGCAGCAATCCCTTCCCTTAAAAGCCAGAATCAAAAAGAACAATGTTTCTTAAAAGCTAACACAAAAAAGGAAAAGAAAAATCCCTATTTGTCCTACTTCACAGTGGATGGGTAAATATACAACGATACAGTATTGGCTTTGCATTTAAATGCCTTATCATGTATGTGTCGTCTGCCAGCCACCTTTCCATATATAAGCAATCTCTCATCCATTGGGAAGGAGAAAAGATAAATTCTTAAAGGAATGTTAAATATATATATATATATATATATATATATATATACGTTCTATGTTCTTTTATAGTAATACAGTTTGTTATAATATAAGGCATGTTTAATAGTATATAATATGCACATAAATATATAATAAGAGCAGAAATACAGTGCCCTCTACTGGATCAAATCCAACTTGATTAACCACTCCCCTGAAATAGTTAACTTAATGTTCCTTCAAGTGACTATCAACAACTGGCATATAAACCTTAATGTTAGGTGATCATTCACGTCAGGTGATTCCTCTCTGGCTTACACTAGCAACAAGCAAAACACCCTTGCAATGCTATTTGTCTTGACCATGCTGGCTTAGTACGCCTTGTTCCAATCCTTCATATTCAAAAGGCTTATTCAAATTTACTCTACAGGTGAACTTGTGTTACGAACTGTGCGGTTTGGAAGCCAGTACACAACACAAAGTAAGGAAAAATTTTACCGATTAATTTATTTGAAGTATCTAAACAATCCAGTAATTCCCCAACAAAAAATAAACTTTCCTTATTGTGTGCTACTTGAACTAATCAGATATAATTTTAAGAAGTAGACAGATGTGGGTTGAAGTACAGTTTCGAAAAGCTTGACAATTCAAGACATCATGCATAAGTATTGGTTTAAAATCAATATTATATACACAACTTAAATAATACAGGAATCATGATTCTGAATAATTCGTTCTGAGTGATACAGAGACCCCGTGGAAAACCTACATCTGCTCCCAAAACCACTGATAAAATCTCTTATGTGGATTCTTGAAAATTGGGAATAATGGATTTAAGGATTCACAGGAAATGATTAAAAATAACAGAAAATGTTATTTTAAAATAAGAATAGTTTCAATAACAATTTAACATGTATGTGACACTGAGGGACAGCTGGAAAGGAAAGTGATTCTTAAAATGTCGGGACTACCTGTAAGAGTCTTCTCATCATGATATTCAAAGTGTCAATGTTTCCTTTGCTTGAGGGGACCCTGTACCAATCTGGATGGCATCTCCTGGCTACCAAGGACAAAGACCCACAAAGTTAACCTTCCACAGACTTGTCAGAAGCTAGACAGAGCTTGTTCTGGAAGTTTACAATCCAGCCAAAGTAAGCCAGCTGGAAAATCAGATGCCTGTCTGCTTGATGCAGGAAATTTAGAAAAATGTCAGACTGATTGCAATCTCATCCCAACCTCTGCTGCAAAAAAACACGGGAGAGAAATTTTCTAGAGCCTCTCAGCCGTCCCTATCAGTAACACGGAGAACCTTGCGGACTGATCCCTGAAGAAGAACCGTGGCTAGAGGTGAGGTTTGCCCCCTGCCCACGTTTCCCAGAGAGGCTCAGTCAGCTGTATGGGGTATTTTAGCTTTACAATTCAACCATCACGAGACTATTGGACTCTCCTAAGATGCTCGCTCATGTCCAAGGTCAAACATGTTGAGGAAAGCCCAGGGACCCCTACCTGGGCAGTTATTCTTATGCTACAGTGATTATAGGGACCCCTAGTGGGCCTGTGGAAAATCGAGTCCATGGCTGCTCTCAGAGACTGGTTCAGTGGGTCTAGAGAAAGTCCCATGAATCTGCACCTTATCGAGCAGCCCAGGTGATGTTGGTGCAGGTGGTCCTTGCACCACACCTTAGAAACACTGTCTGAAGGAGTGCAAAACATGTATTTCACCAAATGCACTGACGTCTGAAGACCTTGTCTTTATGAGCTCCCATTTTTAATGAGATCCTCATAGAACAAGAACTTTCTCGTGCTTATTTTTGTCCTTACGTAAATAGTATTATAATAAATGGAGCTATCACTTTGAGATTCAACCCTATGAGCAGTATACATGACAGAGCAGACACCCTGAGACACCTCTTGGTCCCAGACTAGCTCCCTGCCATGCTTTTTATTTAATGCCCCAGCTTCAGGATTGGGTTTCCTACTCTTTTCTTAAAACTGTCTTCACCAATTCTTTCTTACCCAAGTCTTCTCTCTGCAGCACTGCAGAGTAAGCAATCACGTTGCTTTCCCCACCTATCCTGTCTCTTTAAAAGGGCACAAGCTGTTTCCGGTTTTCATGGAAGATTTATTACAAGCAACAATGAGAGAAAGACAGGGGGAAAATAAATATGGACATAGAACTGGAGAGAAATCTCACAGTCTCGTATAAAAAGTACCCCCAAAATTCAGTTTTTCTTTTTAGCAGCTGTTTAGACTCTATGATAATACCTGTTTTTATTATTTTTCTCCTGTTTCTTTCTTTCTGTCACATATTCATTCTTTTCTTTTTTTCTTCTTCCTCCCTTCTCTCTCGCCCTGTACAAATGTGTATTGACGTCCACCATGTGTATTGTGTGCCCACTCTGGACTTGATGGCACGATCCACACATAACTCAACAAATGCACCAAAGTGCTAAGAAAGCACCAAGGAATGGAGGTTTCTAAGTGAGGCCTCGCGGAGGACCAACATGAGAAGAGCATGGAAGAAAGAAGAATTGACCAGGCAGATTGTGGGGAAAATAAGTTCCCTTCAGCAGAGAGAACAGCCCCATACGGAGCCACAGAGAAATAAAATATGTCATATTCTGAGAACCCAGTAGTTCAGGAGAGCTGGAACACAGAGAGAGTGTTGGGAATTAGAGAGTGCTGGAAAGCAGACTGGAATGGTATGTGGGGTCAGCTCAGGAAAGGACACAGGGGTCACTACAATCAGTGGGAGTTTATCTGATAAACTATGTGCAAATGACCACATAATGACTTTTGTAACAGACGAAGTTGGCAATTTTATAAACACAATAATTTAAGATCCAAACCGAGAAGGGGAGGAGAGGAAGAGGCAGGCTTAGTAATTATTATACTAGAACAGCAGGCATAAACCTGGGCTGTCTGGGGCAAACCCGATGGCCACTATAAGCAGAAGGTGTCCTGGCATCGGTGATAAAGCCCTTGACTCGTTTCTTCCCTTGGTGAGAAACTCTTCATCATATGGGCTTAACCAACTTGGCATCTAAACACCACTACTTAGGGCACAACCCAGATGTATTGCTGTCTTCAAGTTCTTTTCTCTACACAAAGAAAAGTTCTCTTAGGCATTTCCATGATTTAAAAAATAGTCGCTTCTTGAAAGGAAGAATGCAATTTTTCAATATATTGTTGATAACTGACCACACTGTGACTTGCTTAATCAATCCTTTTTTTTCCAATTCTTCAATCATAAATAATGAAAATTGAGCTAGTACAAAATCTTAAAGACACAAGGTACATGATTTCTTAAGTACAAAGAATTCCTGTTTGTTTTTGAAAAGGTCCTGCATTTGACGTAAATCAAAGGGTCTGCAATATACTATCTCAGGGCTCTACCAGTACTCACACAATACTATCAATATCACTGTGAGAGCCAATGAGAGGCAGTTCCTAGATCTGCTGGCGAGGCTGCAGGGGCTGAGTCATTCTTGGGCAAGAATGACTGCCCATAGGACCATCCAGCTGCCACATGAGCTCAGTCATTCTGCTCAGGAGCAACAACAACAAAAATCACAAATTAAACAAGTGTTTGGTACTGCTCCAAGATTTAGAATGAAATATCTTTATTGGAGGACTAAAGAGTCTAAGTAGCAGACATATTGTGATGTTGTTTGCCTTGTGAAGCTCTTAATCCTTTCTACCCTGAGGCCAGCCATATACTAAATGCCCCACATTAGCCAGATCCCACGCAGGGCTGTGGCAAGGAGGAAGGACTTCAGCTCTGGTAATGAGAAAACACAACCTCCTCTGGATTTCTCTGCAAAGATCACCCGGTCCTGCTCTGACAAATAATTTTTGTGCAACCAACTATGAGGTGCTCTAGGACAGTGATACACACACTGGGGGATCTTGTGAATCTGCATTCACTAGGTCTGGGGTGAGACCTTACATTCTGCATTGCTAACAAGTTTGCAGGTGTTACCTATGCTGCAGATCCACAGACCATACTGTGGGTACCAAGTGTCTAGAACATACTCAGAAACAGCAGTGTTTCTGAGAAATTTCAGAGCTGATATAGACAGACATCAAGCCCAAAAAGTTAAGATGTTGACTCATTCCAGAAACTCTGACATGTGTGGTTATCTCTTTTTGCACCAATGTCTTAGAACCATGGGTGGGTTACAGATCATCAGTTCTTACACAATAGTTCAGGCAAATCTTAGTTGGGATCCTCACCAAAACTACTCATAAGAAAACCGATAACAAAGGGGGTTCGTTTTCGCATTGTACTGCTCATATTCTGTATGCTTTCTCATTTCACAGGACTATCCTCCTGCCTCTTCACCATCCCTTCCCCCCAACCCCAACTCCCACCCTCCACCTTCATCTGAATCTAGTACTTCTCAACTTTGTTCCCTAGTTTCCCTCCCCACAAAAACATTCCTTCAAGAGGAAAATCTGACTAACCCGTCCACATGTAAATAACAACAGCTTAATGAGGTGTGAACCTAAGCTACAAGAATGACTAGCTGGTGGCAGAATTCCAAACACCGTCCAGAGGTGAGAAAACACTTGGGAGCATTAAGGCCTTTCCAACATTGGTCTGGGGCTGACCTGAAAGTTCATCCCAGCATGCCTAAGTCTACTTCTAGACCCTTCTGTGGCCTAGTATCTCTCACACCTACCCCAGTAAAAGCTTCTATCCCCAGAGTGGTCCTAAAAGCTGGCCTTGGGCCACCACAGCCTCAGACACTCAATCGACGTAAATGGGAATTCTTAATCTCAAATTTGTTTACTTATATTTACAGCGGCAATGAGTGAAGTTAGAAAACCCCTCTAAGTGAAATCTTCTAACTGCTTTAGAATGTCAGATTTTGCTATGACTGAAAGAAGAGCCCTCTATTTATTCTTCATCTCTGGTGCATTACTTTTGTCAAATATATGCAAATTGGGCAGCAGGAAGAAATGGCAAACCTCTGTTTCCTCGCTTCTACTCTGTGTCCGAAAAAGCATTCCTGTCTTAGCTGAATGGAAAAGTACAATGTTTCTTGCATCATGTGGGCTGGATTTCTGGGGTTAAACCACTGGGGCTGAGTCACTAGGGCCAAACTGAAAACGCTTGTTGTCATAGGTTGCCCAATCTGTCTACCATGTCATTTACAAAATAAAGACAGTATTGAATTAGGATACAAGAGAGCTATGAATCCAGATATCCAGCCAATGGAAAGATCGGTAATGAGAAAACAGAGCCAACCTCTTTCAGCAAAGCTAGGAAATGGCAGGGAAACGTAAGAAGCAGCTGCTCACTTTTGGCAGCCACAGTGAAGGGCAATGTTATGGAATGTCAGAAAACAGCGTATTTCATTGCAGCTTCTCCAGTGCCCTTTAATGATTCAGGAGCAGAGCCATCTTTAATGACACTTGGCATGCTGTCTGGTTTAAGACAAATAAAATGTCCTCATTTCATCAGCCTTTCCAGAGAAGGAGAATTTGAAAAACTGGAGAGAAGGATAATGGTCAAAATGTGTTCTTCTCCTGAACCACTTGAACGTCAATTTGTGCCCTAGAAGGACCACCAGACACTCCTCTCTTCCATCTTTGCTTATGAAATAATTTCCTACTTTGTTTTGAGAACATCTACTAATATATTTTTAGATCCCAATTTTACCATGGCATCTAACTACTCTAAAAATTGTGGATCATTATTTAAAGATATAATACCACATTAAAGCTGTGAGAATTTTCACAGCCAATAGCCCTAAAGAGGGCTTTCCTAATTCAACAGTGAACCAAGTTCATTATCATCAATTGTAACATATTCATTTTTCAAATGAGCTCTATCCTTAAAAGTTGCTCACCACAAAAGTCATTATATGAGGCATATGGAGATGTTTTCTCATAGTTCAGTTTGGGGTACATAGCATGAATAAAGAGGGGGTCCTGATAAATATTGTATTTGATCAAACTCAAAGTAAACCAATTAATGAGTTTTGTTAGAAGAGTCAATTATAAGTTATACAACTTACAATTTTTAATTAATGCTGACTAGATCCTGGTTCAACAAAAGAATCTGAAAGATCTTTAATTGATGGCACTTATGTCATTGTGACACAAAATACAAAATATGTGAAGTGCATGGTGATTTATGAATTAATTGATTTTCACCAAAGTTGTTGTGATTTTGAGATACCTGACTTGTCAGTATTAATTCTGAGGTGCATCACAAATAATTTGTCACATTTAATTATTAAAGCACTTGGGTTTTTTAAAACTAATTTGCCTTTTATATTTGCCACATTTATAAATGGCTGTGTGTGTGTGTGTGTGTGTTAAAGCAGATTCAAGATTATCCCTAATATGCCATTACTCCCATTCATACACCTGAATTGTTCAAGAAAGAGGTGATATTGGAGCAATAACTATTGAGTCGAAACTTAATATAAGCAATAGTAAGTAACCATTGTCAGTGCCATCAATAATTATGTTTAAATGGGCTCCTCTACTTCCCCACTTCATTCACGAGGGGATTTCCCACCACTTTGTTCCTAGCTGGTATGCTCCAAAGGAAATCCAGCTGTGGAGCTGCTCTCATAGCCCACCATATCTGAGGGCGAGTCAGACACTGGGCTTCGGAAGCTACCTGCCACTGCCAAGCAGATAGAAGGGAAGGAAGCCCACCAGGAAGCCAGACAATCATTCACATAATTATTGACAGAGACCATGCTATCCTCCAAAACTCACCAACCTAAATTTTAATTTTAAAAATACAAACATAGGCTTTGAGCCACTTTTCTTAGTGCTCGGCCTGCTCCTAATTCTTCGGACTGTACTACCTTTTCTAATAAACTTTTCTCTCACCCCTTAAAAAACAACAAACAAACATAAAATATCTGAATCATTGAAACTATTGGTTCCCATCAAAACTGAATTAAAGCAGAAAAGGATAGAACTTCTAAAATATTCCAGATGAACCCTCAGTGAGATTTGAGAAGTTTTGGAAGACAGAACAAGATCAACAGAGGAACAATATGAGAACAAAAAAGAATTCTTGGGAATACAAAATAAAAAATAGATGACATGATATTTTCACCTAGAAAAATCCATAAGGGCTAGCTACAAAACCTTTTAAAGCCATATGTTTGGGTAAATTGTTGAGTTAATTATAGATTTTTTAAAAAATCTCCCTGCCTGAAAAACAGAATCACAAAATCAAAAAGTCACTGATAACATCTAGAAGAAAACTAGATGATGTGATATTCCTAAGAACCTCAAATAGGAGCAGGTCAGAACAAGTAGCACCACAAGACCCATGTGGTACTAGCGACTGAAGGAAGAAGTGGAAGGAGACAACAGAGCATCTGTCAGTCTCGGAACAGAAGAACCCCACACTCGCCAAGAATTTTACATCAACCAAACTGACCTTCAAACATAAAGTCTACAGAGAAGCTGTTGTGGACATGCAGGAACTCAAGAATGGGTTCCCATGAGCCCTTCCTGGAAATCCCCAGAATAAGCTACAATCAAACAAAATGACTCGAGAGTCTTGATGATAAGATTAGAAGGAATATGGGTGACACAGGAACATGGAAAATGATACAATTGGATTCAAACAAACAAAAAAAATCAGAATGTGGTTATTTGGGGAACAAATGAAAAAAGGGGGTAGAGGTGAACTTATATATTAAAAGACACTTATGTAACATGTTAAATAATTACAGTGTGTTGGAACTTATTTATTCTAATTCAAACTTTGAACAATTTTAAGGAAAATGAGAAAATGTAAACCCTGGATATTTAATGATATTAAGGGATCGGTGTTATTATTTAAGTGTGTGATAATGGTATTGTGGTTATACTATTTTTCAATAAAGAGTCCAAATCTTTTAGAACTGTATAATGTGATACCTGGTAATTGCTTCAAAATAACCTGGAGTTGGTGGGAATCTTGCACACGGAATGTAACTGGCTGTGGGATGATGACTGTTGGGGCTGAGTGATGAGAGCTCCATAATAAAAACTAAAAGAAAAATAGATGAAATTTTTTTCCCATAATAAAAGCTAAAAGAAAAATAGATAACTATAAAAATCAGTGGCAATCTCTAACCCACAAATAACCAGTTAGATAATATAATGATGGAGGCACCCCTTTAAAAAAGATTTTTATTAAAATATAGGTAACATACAATATAATATTAATTTCAGGTGTACACAATAGTTATTCAACATTTATAGACCTAAAGAAGTGATCACCATGGTAAGTCCAGCAACCATCTGACACTGTACCACGCTATCTCAATATTATTGATTATATTTTTTACACTGTGCATTACATCCCCAAGACTTATTTGTTTTATACCTGGAAATTTGAACCTCTCGTTCCCCTTCACCTTCTCCCCCCCCTTTAACAATTTTTCAACTACAGTTGACTTTCATTATTATTTTATATTAATTTCAGGTATACAGCATAATAGTTAGACATTTATATAATTTATGCAGTGATCCCCCTGACTAGTCTAGCACCCACCTGGCCTTATACATAGTTATTACCATATTATTGGCTACATTTCCTACACTTTACATCTTAATGACTATTTTGCAACTAGCAATTTGTATTTGTTAATCCTTTTCTCACCCACCCCCAACTCCCTTCCCATCTGGCAACCATCAGTACGTTCTCTATATCTATGAGTTTGTTTCTGTTTTATTTATTTTGTGCTTTAGATTCCACATATAAGTGAAATCATATGACATTTGTTTTTCTCTGTCTGACCTGCTACACTCGATACAATACTGTCTAGGTCCATCCATGTTGTTGCAGATGGTAAAATTTCATTCTTTTTAATGGCTGAGTAATATTACATCATATATATGTATCACCTCTTCTTTACCCATTCAGCCAATCAGGGACACCTAGGTTGACTTCATATCTTGGCTATTGCAAATAATGTTGCAATGAACATATGGATGTACATGTCCCCTCAATATAGTGTTTTGGGTTTCTTTGGATAAATACCCAGAAGTTGGATTACTAGATCCTTCTTTGTCTCTTGTTATAGCCTTTTTTCTTAAAAGTGGTCTGATATAAGTATTGCTACCCCAGATGTTTGTTTTCATTTTCATAAAATATATTTTCCATCCCTTTACTTTAAGTCTGTGTGTATCTTTTGATCTGAAGTGAGTCTCTTGTAGGCAGCCTATGTAAGGATATTGTTTTCTTATTCATTCAGCCACCTTATTTCTTTTGATTGAAGCATTAATCCATTTACATTTAAAGTAAATGTTGATAGATATGTAGTTATTATCATTTTACTATTCATATTTTTATCTCTTTTTTTTTCCCCATCTTAAAGAAGACACCCTAAGATTCTTTGTAATACTGGTTTCGTGGTGATGAACTCCTTTAGGTTTTTCTTGTCCGGGAAACTCTTTATCTATCCTTCAATTCTCGATGATAGCTTTGCTGGGTAGAGTAATCTTGGTTGTAGATCCTTGTAGAACACTTTGAATATTTCCTGCCAGTCCCTTCTGGACTACAAGGTTTCTGTTGATAAAACAGTTGACAGTCTTAATGGGAACTCCTTTGTAGGTAACTAGCTGCTTTTCTCTTGCTGCTTCTAAGATTCTCTCTTTGTCTTTAACTTTTGGCATATTTATTATGATGTCCTGGTGTGGGCCCTTTAGGTTCATTTTGTTTTAGACTCTCTGGGCTTTTTGGGCTTGAATATACATTTTCTTCACCAGGTTAGGGAAGTTTTCCATCATTATTTATTCAAATAGGTTTTCAATCCCTTTGTCTCTCTCTTCTCCTTCTGGTACTCCTATCATGTGAATGTTGATAGGCTTGATGTTGTCCTAGAGGCCCCTTAAACGTTCCTCATGTTTTTGGATTCTTTTTTCTTTTTGCTGTTCTGATTGGGTGTTTTCTGCTACCTTATCTTCCAAATCACTGATTTGATCCTCTGCTTCATCTAATCTACTGTTGATTTCTTCTAATGTATTCTTCATTTCAATTATTGTATTCATTATTTCTGACTGTTATTTTTTTGTTTTTTCTATCTCTATTTTTATATTTCCTAGCTCTTTGTTGAAGTTCTCCCTGAGCTCATTGAACATCCTTATAGCCAGTGTTTTTAACTCTGCATCTTGTAGATTGCTTGCTTCTATTTTGTTTAATTCTTTTTCTGGAACTTTGTTCTTTTATTTAGGACATGTTTCTTTGTCTCCCCATTTTAGCTGCTTCCCTGTGTTTCTTTCAATGTATTAGTTTGGACTGCTATGTCTCTTGGTTTTAGTAGAGTGGCCTAATGTAGTAGGTGTTCTACAGGGCCCAGTGACATAGTCTTCTGGTCACCAGAGCCAGGTGCTTCAGGTATGTCCCTGGTGTGTATGGTGTCTGCACTCCTATAGTAGTTGAGTTCTGATTGCTTTTTTGCATGTCAATGGGAGAAATTGACCCTCAGGCTCATTGGTTGTGAGGACTGGCTGTGACTACAGTGGAGTTGTGGTGCAGGGGTTGACCCCACAGAGCAGGATTCACTTTAGCAGGGCTCTGGTCCCTGGCCATTCTTCCCTTTGAGTGTGTCATCCCTGAAGGTGGCCAAGTGATGCTCCAGCTCATTCCAAAGCTGGGCACTGGATATGCCAGCTCCAGTGCCTCCTGGGAGGGGAACTACCACAGGCAAAGTTCAGCAGCAGCTTGTGCCCAACTTAGGGCAACCTGGAATAAGCCACAAAGCAATCCTCAGATGGCCACCATCCAGGCTGTGCTAGGAGGTGCCTCAAGAAGCGAAACCAAAAACCAAGGTGAACTATTCCTAGCACTGGGCTTAGGGCTGCTCAGTTGGAGGTACAGAACATGCTGAAGCCAGATGCTGCTTGCTTGGGTTTTGTGAATCTTTGAGAGATTTTAGGAAAGTCTGCAGCATGAGCCAAAGCAGGTTCTACTGTAAGTGACTTGGTTGTGCTTGAAAGTTGGGTGGGGTGGGGTCTCAGAATCACCAGGGCAGGGCAAACCAATGGTGTCAGCCAGGTGATGGAGACAGATATGGCAGCTGCCTGCATCAGTCTTGAGATGGCTTCTTCTGTATGTCCTTTGTTGTAGGGCTTCTGTTCAGCTAGACCTCAGGTGATTCCCAGTGATGGTTTTTTTGTAGTTTAGTTGTAATTTTGATGTGATCATGAGAGGATTCAAGTGTAGTGTTTACTTACTCCTCCATCTCATCTGGAAATCATGAGGCACCCTTCTAAATAGCAACAAAAAACACATAAAATATTTAGAAATTAACTTAAGAAATATAAAAGACCTATAAGAAAAAAAAATGAGTTACAAAACTTGACGGAAAGACTTGGAAGAGCTTAATAAATAAAAAAGACATTTTATCCTCCAAGTGGAAAGACGACATTCAAAGATGTCAGTTTTTCACAATTTGTCTATAAATTTAATGCTACTCCAATCAATCTTTTAACAAGATATTTTAAACTTGACTAATTAGTTATAAAGTTCACCCATAAAGGATAAAAAAATAATGAGGAAATTTTTTTTAAAGAGTTAAGACAAAAGGATATTTGCCTTCCCAGTTAACAAAATACATTGCAATACTGGAGAAATTAAAATAGTGCAGAGCTGTTCCGGCCCAGACAAATCAATCAGTGAAATAAAATAGAGATTTTGGAAACAGACACAGGCATGTATAAGAATTTGTTATAAGGAAAGATAGCATTTCAAATCTGTGGGAAAAAAAGATGGATTATTCAGGTAAGCACTGTTGGAACAACTGGATCTACTTTGGAAAAAGAAATAATGTTAAATTCAAACAAAAATAATTTCCAGACATTACGTATATAAATGTAAAAATTAACACTATCAAAATACAAGAAATATGAGAAATTATATTTATAATTTTGCTTATAATACAATAAATATGAGAAATTGTTTATAATTTTAAAAGATAATCAAGATATTCACAGCTTTAAAAGAGTGAGAAATCTCTCTGTGATGAACTGAAACAGAAAGAACTCCAAAAGTCACTGTCAAATCTTTAAAAAAATCATGGTACAGAATGGTGTGTATAATTTTCTACCTTTTTGTGTATAAAAACAGGAAAATGGATATCTATATTTGTCTGGAATTAAATAAAGAAACTGAAAAAATACATGTGGCATGAATAATAGTAGCACCTGTCACAGTTGGGGAGTATAGGAACTGAATGAGGGGCACAGGGTAGGAAAAAAATTTTCAGTCTACAACTTTATTTTATTTATTTTAAATTGTTGTGGGCACAAAGCCCCCAAAAAACAGTTTCCAGGCTCTCGGCCTCACATAGAAAGGTGCTGGCTCGGGTAGTAAATGGCCATCAACTGTGATCAGATGGCCAGCAGCTGTGGCTAGTTGGCCGTCAGCTGTAACCCGTAGGCCATTGGCCACTAATATAACGGCTGTGGCTACACTAGCAAAGAAGAATGGGGGCTAGCAAGAAGATGGTGGCTGGCAAGCGCGGACTGCTGTTAGGCAGATTATGTAGATCCTGCTTCCTGTGTCTCCAGCCCAGCCGCCAGCGAGAATATATTGGTTTGACTCCCCTATCTATGGCTCCGTGGGTGTTCCTTTTTGGCCTCACCGTGTCCTGCGTTCTTATGTGGGGAGCGGGAACAGAGACCCCGCAGGCCGCCCCGCCGGACACCCCGCACGACAATTGTTAAATTACGTGAATATATCACTCATTTCAAAAGTTAGATAAATAAATATAATTAAAAATTAAAATATTTTCTAACATTATAAACAAATTGAATAGACAAAAGACAGAGGAGGAAATGTTTGTCATCTGGATGACAGAGTTAAATGTTAAATGTTTTAATATATATAAAGCTATGTACTCTAAAGAGGGGAAAAACTAAACGTCTAAATAGAAAAAGCAAACAAAAAATATAAATAATTTACTCTCCCAAAAAGCAACCCAAAAAAGTTTCAAAGCCATAGAGAAATTCCAAGTCAAATAACAGATTCAGTGAGATTGGTAACACCTAACAGTGGTGAGAAGGTGACTAAAATAATACCTCACACAGTTGGTGGTAATGATATAAATTGCTATGATTCACTCTGACCTGTCTTTGACCCCACACTCTCTACTTAAGCTGCCTCTGCGAAAGTTGCTGACTCCCACGTCACTAAATTCAGGAAGAATTTTCAGTAGGTGTCCTTCTAACCATAACTTCCTGCCTTTGGCTTACATGACATGATATTTCCACTCTTCTATTGATTAAAAATATTTATATATTCCAAGAATTGTGCTAAACTCTACAGATAAAAGAGTGACCAAAAACACACTTAGTCCCTAACCAGAAGGAGCTACCTGTAGGTTTTCTCCTCTCTCTGGCTTCTCCTCTCAGCTTCCCTCATCTGCCCCCACCCAGTGTGTAAGTCCTAGAGTTCCTGCAGGCTTAATCCTTCTCTCATTCAGTGTCTCTGCTAGGGGGTCTACTACCTTAATCTCCAGCACCAATTAAACCTAATACTCAAGATTGGTAAGAATTTACTCGGGTGTTCCCCAGGCTCTGTAAATTCAACGGTCAAAATGAACTCATAATTTTACTGCCTTGCCTAACATGATCCTCCGATAGTCCCTCGCTCAACAAATAGAACTCCCTTTAGCCAACTGGGCCTGCCAGAAACCTCCAAGAAGTTCTCCACACCTGCCTCTTCCTCAGACCCATAGCCAATCAAGAGTCAGGTTGTTTCTATTCTGCCTTTTAAACAGATCTTGAATCCATTGCTTCTTTCTACCTCCACCAACACCAGCCTCGTCTAAGGCCCCATCATCTCCAGTATGGAAATGACAGTAGCCTCATTCTGCCTCCAAATTCGTTCTTATCCTCTCTCCATCCATTCTTCACACTGCAACCAAAATGGTCTTTTGGAATGCAGATTTGATCATGTGACTTCTCTGATTAAGCTCCTCAGGTGGATTCTCATTGCTTTTAGGATAAAATCCAGGCTTATTACCCGGCTCTGCACTAGTTGGCCCCTGCCTGCTTCAGTGGACTCCTTTCAAACTACTCTACTTGGTAGCAATTAAACGGATGTGGTAGCTCTGTAAGTATTCACATGGAAACTTATCCATGCTGTGTTGTTAAGTTTTAGAAGTAGGTTATAGGATGATCCCGCTTTAAAAAAAAAAAGTTTCATATATAAAAACATATAAATATATATAAATATGCATATGAGGTCAGGCAATTATGTTCGTGAACTCATCCTAGAAAAAGTGCTACATATCTCATTACTGAATATCACTATGGTCACCTTCGAAGTCCTCCCTTTGGGAAGCTACGCACCGACGCCAGCACCTAGTCTACCCTTCAGAGCAATTTTGGAACTCTTTTTCTGGAATGGCTATGAGAGCTGTCGTTGTATTACCTTTGATGTCCTGAATGTCATCAAAATGTCTTCCTTTCAGTATTTTCTTTATCTTCTGGTAAAGAAAGAAGTCATTGGAGGCCAGATCATGTGAGTAGGGAGGGTGTTTGTAGGAAAGATGTTGAAGAAATTTGCCTTCATTGGTTGATGTGAGCTTTTGTCTATTAGCTTTTGTCTGTTCCTGTATGTGAGGTGATTTCTGTGCTGTGATCAGGGGTTGAGTAAATTCCCTCTTTGGTCTCATCGTCCTGAGCCGGGGAGACATGAGATGAGGTTGCTGTTCTGTCCCCCTTTGGTCTCATTCTCCTGAGCAGGGAAGATATGAGATGATGTTTGCTGTTCTGTCTGTGCTGTGAAGTGATGGTTACCTTAGGATTAAAGAAATTCTTGATCAGGGGTTGAGAGAATTCCCTCTTTGTTCTGTCTGTTTCGCCCACTTCAGCAGATGAAGTAAAGAAGTAACTACGTTATATCAGGACGACATGACAGGCACGTTGCCAGGCTTTGGAAGACCTTGGGCTGATGGTCCCACACAAGAACAGTAGACATTGCTTGTCCGGATGAACTAGCCCTTCAGCTGAATAAGTAATATATTTTCTTTTTTTTTTATCATTGACCGCTGGACCCTCCCGGAACTGGGGATTCCTTGAGAGAGGAAGCAGGAACACAAAACTTGACTCTGGCGTGCATCTAAAGAGATTTATAAGACAGACATCAGGTGGATTGATTGATTGATTGATTGCTGTTTCAAGAGGTTGCTATTAAGAAGATTTGCTGTTTCAGGACTGTTTTTCAGGATTGGATTGTTTCAGAGTAAGAGATCGGAACTTGTCTCAATGGACAGTAGAGACTTCTTTTGTTGGTGAATTGTCATCATTCTAGCCTCTTTGGGAACTTGTTTGCAGCTTGCTGTATCAGACGATGTCCTACCTTCCAACAACAACTATAACAACGCCAACAGCCCCAGTATTCTTGGGAACTAGCAAGCAGCGGTATGGGAGACGCCTGAATTTCTCTCAGCTACAGACCTGGCAAGGTTTCGATTTATGAGTTTTCCAGTGCTGTTCCCTCTCCCCCTGTCCAGGTTTGGTGAGCTTTTAGCATCAACTGTAATAGTTACTATCCTATAAAGCTTATTACTATTTTTAAATACTCCTTACTGATGTTGTTTGTGTATTTAGCCAAGTAATTTTGATCCATAGTAAACATGTGCTGGGATCTCTTAAACTTATATGTATGTGTACTCCTCTGACATGACATTGTTATCGATGTATACAGTTTAGTTTTAACCACCTTTACTTTCTGTCATTAGCACATTCTATTAATTGCCTTTGTCTTTTGCTATTGCAAATTGCTAAATAAGTTGATTAGCTTCACTCTAGCATGTATTCCCCCCCTTTTCTTTTCCCAGTTCATCATTACAGTGTTCCAATACAGTTATTTGTTTAGTGGCTAAAAACTCCCTCACAGACAGTGCCATGTGAGCTGGTGCATTGTCGTGATGCAAGAGCCATGAATTGGTGAAAAGTTCAGGTCGTCTTTTTCATGCAACCTTTTCAGCACTTCCAAATAGTGAACTTGGTTAACTGTCCAGTTGGCACAAATTCATAATGAATTATCCCTCTGATATGAAAAAAAGGTTAGCAACATCGTTGCAACAAGTTTGTGAACTTAATTGTCATACCTAGTATGTATATACATAGTGTTTTATTTGTAGGGTGTGCTTATGCAGGGAAAAAAGTCAACTTTCTTCATTTTACACTTTGATTATGAATACCTATGTACTGCTTTTTATAATAAAAACACCAAAACATTTAATTCCATTTAAAAATTTATTTTGGGATTATGCATTTTCTGTTTGAGTTTTCTGTTGATGTTAGGAAGAATGCAACAACAGGTAAAGAAACACGATTGATAAGTACACCCATATCTTCCAGGCACATGAGTGAGAAGGATGGTATGAACTTGCTGGTTAGTCACATGCCAACTGTTAGTTCAAAATCAAAGGTAGACAAAATGATTATACAAATGAAATTAGCAATAATTTTATTCATAGTAATGAGTATGTTGAAAGTGACAAATCTACATGTCGTAAATTTTGTATGAAATAAGTTTTATTTGTTCTTATTCTTTACCAGCACATACTTTCTAGCTTGTCAATATTACTTACGGATTGACAACCTAAAAGCATCAAGCCTCTTTTAAGAAGTTCAATCATTTTTTAAAAAATTATATAATGTATATGTTCTTTGTAAAAGGACAAGTTTTGAGATCTCTAAAAGACAGATTCGTTACTTACATGCTTATACAATATATTTTATGAATGCCATAAAAGTTGCAATGTCATTTGCTTTACTTCTCTGCTTTACTTCTATGCATAACAATGTGTGGTCCAGAGATTAGCTGCCATCATGTGTACACAAGGAAGAGAGGGAAAGAGGTTTAGAACTGCTGCTGGCCTAACATGCAGAGGTCAGAGCTGTACATTTGGCATCTTGGTCTTAATAACCATTCTACTGTTGACTTCTGGAAAGCCAAAATCTACAGCTTCTTTCTCTTCATCAAAATATGGTTAATAATGCCAACATTGCTACATAGAAGCACTTACTTCAAAGACCCTCATGTCAGATAGTTACCTACAGAGAGATAGGAGGTCAGACCCAGAGAGGGGCCCTGGATCTGACCTTTGTCAGGAGCCTGGTGACGGAGGAGCTTCCCATGGATATTGCGAGAAAGTCACTATAGATGTTTCACGCTCCGATTCTGATCCCACTTGTTCACCTGTCTGAATACCCAGTGATGACAGTGATTGTCCTGATTGCTTATTACCACTGATCTTACATAATGTGATTTCAGAGCTTAGGAAGGGCACAGAGTCATTTTTTTAAATCTCTGCTTGCTAGTATTAAAAAGAAGTTTATGAAATAAACTTAAATGTTAAGCACTTTTTCTCCCAGCTGTCTGTATTATTTCTCAGCTAATATTCCATTCCTCATGAAAAATGTCATAGGCAATTGTTTTGTTACCAACACAATCTATTTTCCATCTCCTCCAGCTGCTTATAATTCCTGAGAGAGAATGGCACAGGGAGAATATATTTTATTTTGTTTTTTACTTGTTTTTTTTTGTTTTTAAAAATGAGGCCATTTCAAGTGGTGATGATGGGGGATTTTGTTTGCTTGGGGGTTACTTATTTATTGGGTACTCTTCTGCCCTTTCTCTTAGCTCCCCTGTAACACACGTGTTGCTTGTATGAATAGTTTGCCCTCTGTACCTATCTCTTATTTACAGATATGTGGACACCATTCAGTATCACCCTGATATCAAATTCAAATAAGGGAATCCCCAAATTTTGGATTCGGCCTACAGACAGAACCCTACTAGACTTCATTTTTATCTTCCTCAGTCTTCACTCCTCTGCTTGGCTCAGGCCTCTTTCAGTGATCTCTGGACGCTCCAAAGCATTTTGGTCACTGATGTGGGCTGGTCCAAGGCAGCAGCTGATGGTCTATTGCATAGTGCAGCAGTGCCCCGCCCCACTCCCCAAGTCCCCCCCACCCCCCACCCGTCCCCACCCACGCACTGTTTAGGATTCACCCAAAGCGGCTCCCATGAACGCCAACCAGCTCCAATCTCCACATCTTCAAGACAGTCTGTTTTGATGTCCACATGGAGCCACACAAGATACCAATCTCCTTGCACATGGACCCTTAAAAATTTAATTCTGAACGTCTTCCACATTCCATTATATCTGAAAGATGATAGGCTCCCCAGGGACTAAAGGAAGGGAGAGTCTAAAATCAACACACCCTCCCAGAGGTGTTCATTACAAAAGCCAAATTACAAATCTTCCCTCTACTCCAAACTGCTTTCAGCCTGTTATGGGCCATATGGACTATTATCAGCCCAGGGTTACAGGTCCTGATATTATTATTATTAGATATTATATTATATTATCTATATTGCGTTATATTACATATGATATGATATGATATATGATATGATATGATATGATAATTATTCTAGCCCCTGGAATAGCTAGAAGCCCAAAATACAGGATGCAGGTGGGGATGCCAGTCTGCTAGTGAATCAAGTCACAACTCACTTCCACTCTCATCAATTTGGCCCTGGCAATGCAGAAAACATGTTCCCTTAAGATACATAGGATAAAAGATAACATGCCCTTCACTTCCCTCCTGCATATGCTGCCCATTCTGGCTCATTCATATCCTGACTAGTGCAGGACGACTCAGCAAGGGTCACTTGTTGCTTTTCCAGCTCAAGGGCACAGTGAAAGGAACTATTACATGCTTTAAAAATGCATGGTTTGTTTAGATTCCATATATAAGTGAGATCATATGGTACTTGTCTTTCTCTTTCTGACTTATTTCACTTAACATAATGTTCTCTAGATCCATCCATGTTGCTGCAAATGATAAGATTTCTTTCTTCTTTATGGCTGCGTAATACTCCATTGTATAAATGTACCACAGCTTCTTGCGTCCTATTTGGGAGACCACCTCAGGGATACTGTGGATACCTGATCATGGCATTGTACATCAGAAGCTAAACATTAATGAATGCCAACTATAATTTTATATATATAATGTGATGGTTCAGTGTGAGGTCGGAGGGATAGTGGATGGGGGGAGGGGGGTTCACAGTATGAGGGATATAAATGATGAACGTCTAAGTATTACCTTGTTTTGTACACCTGAAACTAATAAATAAATTAATTAATAAAAAAAAAAAAAATGCATGGTTTGGGCCACTCCATTTCCCATTCCTCAGTTTCTTCATCAGCAAAATTAAACAGGAAATTAGAATAAATGGTCTTTAATATCATTTCCAGCACCAACCATACAGAAAGTTTCTGGGTGGAGATACTGTGTGTGGTGACAGGACCCATTTCTGGAAACCTACGGGCCATCATGGAAACTGATCCAATCAGCTCGATTTATGTACTCACTCCAAGCTCTCTGCTCTCTGCTATAATATTTTGTCATACATAATCTCTAGTATTCGATTTTTTGCTGCATATCTCTAATGCTAAGTTAATAGATGTTCATAATTTCCAACTTGAAGCACTACAAAATCTTGATATTGTCAGAGGGAAAATATATTCAGTTTAGTTTTTATAGACTTGAATACAGTCTTGAAAAAATCAGTTCTGTCATTTCTCTGCCTATCTTACCAGAATGTTATGGTGTAAACATTCTGGGAAACAGGTATAGTTTACCACAAATAAGTTAACCTGTACTTCTGTCAGTGATGCAATTGGAACGTTCTGGCATTCTGGACTTATGTTTTTAAGATTACTTCTTGTTAATATTCTTTTCCTTAGTCGAATGTCAAGAATTATTAAACATTGATAAGAAACTCATTTTGATCCTTTGCTATAAACTGGTAAGCCTTGATAAGTCTAAAACCTTCAAATCTTAAATACTAAAATATGACCTATCTTTTCCAAATGTGAACAAAGTACAAAAAGCGGGTCGGGGGACCTGCCAATGGTTACAATGAGTTTGAAGACTCCAGTCGGTTGGAGCCTTGTAAGAAAAATTGCAGAAAGGCCTTGATTTTGTCCCATATGTGTGTTAATCGAAAGCTGAGTCATACAGTCCCAATATTGACAGGCTCATAATTGACCAGAACCACAATACAATCAGTCTGATTGTTTTTAGTATAAGTATGGTCCCAAAGGAGCTAGCTTGTTTATCCTTGTATCAGTCATTGGCTTCAGCAGGTTACTTGGCAGGGAGGGTGGGCATAACTACCCAACATCTGTGGACAAGGGACTCCTATTAATGGAGGGGAAAGTTCCAGAAAAGGCTGCAGCTGTGCATTGTTAGCAGACAAGACAGGTTGGAGGCCCCCACCCAGTAAAGATGACGTGGGCAGAGTACCAACAGCATCTCTCCACAGACGTAGCCAATGGGTCCCTGGGGTGCTAGGGGAAGAAAGGGACATCTATCCCCAAAGCCAAATCAAACATTGTAGTCAGAACATAGGAAAGCCTGAACACTTCATAGTTTGAAATAGAGCGAAGTTATTGAATGTAAAGAGAGAAACAATAAATTGCCACCCTTGGAAACTGTCAAATTTGTCCACTGGTTTACTGATTCAGAAGATATGTACTGAGTGGCTAACCTTTGCTAAGCTAGACTGTGAAGCTATATAGATAAATAAACCTCACCCCTGCCCTGCAGTAGCTGACCATTTAGTGAGGAGGATGGGCATCTGAACAGATAATGACAGTTGAGTTATAGGATGTATAACGGTAGAGACATGGGAGAAACTACAAAGAAGAATCACTACCTTATTAGGTGTTACTATATACCAGGTGCTAGAGATGTCTACACACTATCTCATTTAATTGCCATAACAACCCTAGCAGATGACCTTCTTTATTCCCCTACAGCATGTAGAGGTTCAGTGACTTGCCCAGTGTCACATAGCTGGTCTGATTTTTCTAACTCATGATGGATTCCCCAGCCCCTGCTTCTGACTGCACACATGCTGTCATTGCATATGAAGCTGGGCAGGCAGAGAGGAAGAGCAAGAAAAGAATCCCTAATTATTTAGCCTACAAACCCCAAATTTGAGGAGCAACTGGGAAGAGAGAATGGGATGATTTCTGAAATTGAGTACAGTGAACATTCTGTGTTTTTTGTTTTGTTTTGTTTGTTTGTTTGTACTCTAAACAATTGGTATACTTTATGAGCAATTCCCTGAACTGCTATACTATGGTTTTGAAGAAGAAAAATAAGGTCATACGTCAACCTGATATGTCTTACCTGCTGAAGCAAGGTAAAATGCTTATGCACATTTTTTTCTCTAAAATAAGGGAGATATATTATCACTGTGGCTATCAAAGTGTCTGTAAATGCAGAAATGTTCATTATTTATATAGAAACAGAAATGCATGCGGCGATTTACTATGCATAGCACCTGCTGAACAAACAACTCCCTCCCCCAAAGCGCTGAGAAGAGTACAATATGGAAGAATACAACACATGATAAACATAATCTAGACAAATAGAAAGTAGTCTGTGGTCTTTACCATCAGAAAACTTCATAGGACAGACATTATTTTCTGTTTAAAGTTTAATGTTAAACAGGCATACCCCCTTTTATAGTGCTTTGTTTTATTGCACTTCACACAGATGCTGCGTTTTGTACAAATTGAAGGCAAGATCCTCCACCACCAAAAAGATTATAACTTGCTTTATTGCGATACTCACTTATTGCAGTGGTCTGGAATCATATTCACAATGTCTCTGAGATACGTGTGTCTGTATTCAATGATCAGACTCTATACATTATATTTGTAAATTATGAATTTGCCTAATCAGGTCTATCGTTTTATGTGCTTCAGGAAATCAATGAAACTTGATTGATTTATGTGTTTCAAAATGAGCTCTTTGGGTATTAAAGTGGGAAAAAGGACAGTGGTTCAGGAAATGAAGTTGAGAAGAGGGTAGAAAAGACAACATGGGGTGTAAACATTAACAGATTCGGTCATGATTTACAAAGAATTTACATGAAAGGTTAGAGAAGGGCTTTGTCTTAAGAAATGTGTTTCTCGGTTGGGCATACAGTCCCAATCAAGAGTAAGGTCTCCATGACCCTATGTAATTTATTTACCTTTATCTGTGGCCACAGACTCAATCAGCATGTTCTACACAAGCAAGTCACAAATGTGGGTTGTGGATCACAAGAGGAAATGGGCCAAAATGTGACTTGAGGCACAGAGATCATCAGTGCTTTGACAAGTTATTCAAATTAGCTATTATGATGATGAATCAAATTAACTATTACTGGGGTGTCATTTTTAAACTGATAGCACTAAAGTTAGGTAACACATACTTTTTTAAATGGTTGAATGCATTATCAAAATACCCTCTAGCCAATTAATGGTAGGGCCAATTAATGGTAGGGTGGCCACATAAATTAGTGTCTAATCCAAGAGACTTTTGATGGTAAAGGAAGGTACTGTTAATAATCATCCCAGGATAATATGGGCACCCATGACTGTTTCAGGCAAACGTGAACAGATGGTCACCCTATCTACTCGTCAGCCATGTACAAAATTAGGAAATGGCCAGATTACCAAGAAAAATCTGTGAAATCTGAATCCTCTTTATTCATTATCAGCCTTCAAGGAAGTCAGTTAGTCTCCAGGAAGTAACAATAGATACAAGATTGCATTCTGCAGAGCCTCCTGGATAGGAGCCAGAATTAGGTTTCAAACAAGTTCGAAGAGTTTATTTTTATTGTCTACTGCATTTCTTAACCAGTTTTACCGACTTCAAAGGAGCTTTGAAGAAGAAGAAAAGAACCTTTAAGATATGTGTGAAAACCACAGCTTAAAAGGCATATTTAGCAATGTTTTTGGCTCATTGCTTAAAAAAATACTGCCTGATGAATGTGAGTCAACATTTATCCATCCAGCAACTGTGTTCACTCTTCAACAGAAGACAATGGGCTTGTTAAACTATAGGCCAGCATTTCTCCACCTTGCCACTCTCAACCTTTGGGACAGGATAATTCTTTGTTGTAGGGGCTGACCTGTGCATTGTAGGGTGTTTATCAATATCCTTGGCTTTTCTCCACTAGATGCCATTAGCACGTTACCACAGTTTTGGCAATCAAAAATCTTTCCAGTGTTCCTAGGGGGCAAAATCACCCCCAGTTGAGAACCTCTGTTAGAGACCGTAGCCCTCTTTTGCCATTCCATCTGCTACCAACTTGGCCCGTGCCCAGAAGGTCTACACATAGTTGTATCGTTCAGCTGGAAGGGCTCTCAAAGGAAGTAAATCCTCTCCTCCACGTGTTTATTAAAGCATCTGTAACATAACTGGCAGGCAATCATCCAGAGGCTCCTTGACTCTCCCAATGTCAGGGCGCTCGCTTCTTCATTAGAATTTGATTGTTAGGCACTTTGAATATGAGAATGCTTATTAACGCTGAGCCGAAATCAGCTTCCCTGTGATTCCTCTTTTCATCTGAATTTACTCAAGGGAGCTCTATACACAGCGTCCCCTCCGTCTTCTACCACACAGCCCTTCCAATGTTTGGAGCCTCCTTTCTTCCCAGAGAATCTTCTCTATTTCCTTCCACAATACCTCCCTTAAGCAACCTACCAGTTTCTCTCTCTGTTTTAACATTTTTCTCGACCATCAAAAAGATGATGGGGGTGAAGATGATGATTATGATGGTGGTGGTGGTGATGATGATGGCAGAGAAGGTGATGCCGGGTGTGGCAATGATGATGTTAGCTATCATTTGCTGAGTTACTTCTATGTGCTATATGCTCTATACCCGTTACAACGCAATCCAATGTACCAAACACACTACACCAAACAAAGTTAGCAGCAGACTAATTTATCTAAATATCATTTCCACCATGTCACTCCCTACTTTATGAACTTACCCTGGCTTTCTACTGAACAGTCCTCTCCAAGGTTTTCAGAGCTTTTCTTGAGCTGTCTCCACTTTTAGAAGCCAATATAGTTCTCCACTTTCCCCCTATGAGAGGCTCCAGTGCCACTCCCCAGTCTCTTCACATCCCACCGCATACAAATAAAACCACATGGCACACACCCTTATTCTTCTTTCCTTAGAATTCCCTCCTACTGCCTGTAGACTGACTCAAATACCGTGTTTCCCTGAAAAGAAGACCTAGCCAGATAATCAGCTCTAGTGCGTCTTTTGGAGCAAAAATTAATGTAAGACCCAATATTATATTATATCACATCACATCACATCACATCATATTATATTATATTATATGACTGGGTCTTATAGTAAAATAAGAACAGATCTTATATTAATTTTTGCTCCAAAAGACCCATTAGAGCTGATTGTCCGGCTAGGTCTTGTTTTCAGGGAAACATGGTATGGTTCTTCTTCAAAGCCAGGTAAAAGTTCTCCTTAATTCACTCACTTAACTAATAGTTTTGAGTAACTCTTTGAACCAAGCACTGTGCTGCCTACTGATACAGAGCTCACAGCTCAGCTCTCCGATAACTTGTGGCACAGACAAGATTTAGTCATCAGTGGGACTTCCCAGTCTTTCCTCTCCCCCGTCAGCACACTCAAGACAAGTTAGTCTGACCAGTTCAGATGCTTTCCCTCCCTCACTCTGTAAAAAGAGTTTCTTTGCCAGATTGGCTTCAGGGGCTTTGTAAAGCAGAACTAAGAGAATGAATAAAGAAAAGAAAAGCCACATAGGCAAAAAGAGCTGAGAAGACTAAATAAAAGGTTTGGATTGGATATCAGGAAATTTAGGGGTGTTATGTTTGAAAGGCTTTGGAGAAGCTACTGATTCTAGGAACATGTAGGGAGACAGCAGTTAGACTTCTGAAGAGTGCCGCTGTAGGTTATAATTTAGATCACCTTTCATGTTTCTTAAGACACAAGAAACATTTTTAATGACTTTTAGCTCTACTAGATTGCTTATTTAGTTACTAGATCACTTATTTGAATGCAACAGCAGAAAAAAGCCTGAGCTATGTGGTTCTCTGTTTATATTTGAGGTGTAATTATATTTATAATCTATATTGGGACACGTTGGGGAGCAAATGGGAGAATTATTAATAATTATTCTGTAATAACACACATAAAACAGGATTATGTTGGGCACACTGGGATTTCAATCACCCTCATTATAGTCATTATAAAATGTGGCAAGTAAAGGGATGAGATGGGCTCAGAATATCAATGGGCCCAGAGGATGAGCATTTTATCCAGGGAGTGGCAAGAGAGAGGAGAAAAAGTCTTTCCAACTACATGGACCTATAGTGAACTTTCTCATTCTAAATTAAACAGCCTATGTCACCTGTTAAGAACTAAAATACATCCAATATCATGTTAGTTGTGTTTTTTTTTCTAGTGTTCACAAAGAGTAAAAAAAACAAGGAAAACATCAATCTTTTATATCATCAAAAGGGAAAAAGAAAACATCATTCTTCTACATCTCTCATAATGCTGGGCAGTATGAGAGACACCACAAAACAACAAAGAAGAGAAGGATGAGGAGCATAATAAATGCATGTTGTTTGAACAATCTTATTCTGCTAGACAAGGGGAGGTGCACCCATTTTTCAATTATTTTATAATGGCCTTTGAGCAGATGCTCAGTAGTGGGGCAATAGTGTAATGTCAATACTTTCAGACAAGCAGGCAAACATTTCTGTTTTTGATTAATGGACAGTAGAGGGGACTAGAGACTCATTTAGCAGGCTTCCCTAACATCCCCAAAAGTCACTTACCAGTACACCTACATTGCCAAGTGGAGGTAAACACTATTTGTTTTCAGCTGTGAAAAAGAAAAATGCTCACCACCACTTTCCTGCCTCCGCCCCCAATCTGCTGCTCCAACATTGCTCTAGTTGGCTTGAGTAAAGAATTTCAAATGCTATTCTCTGACCACTGGGCAGGGTCCAAGAGAAATGGATGATATCTCTCGTTCAGTTAAATTCAACGTGGTGCAGAACTTAAGACAGCAGGTAATCCAGGCTGCAATCACTGCCTTTGTGGCTCGGGTGGAACAGGGGCAGATTTCTGGCAGAAGGGAGCACTTTGCTGCAAAACCATCTCTTTGGGTCCTCCAGAGCACACATGGGATGGCAAAGGTTGGAAAAGACCAGTGGAGTGTGGTAGAGCATGCTTGTCACAGGCAGAGAGAAAAGCTGTGGTAATCCAACGTGGGTCTTTTGATTGCAATATCAAGTTAACATTGACTTGTGCTCATGAGAACAAGGACATTCTCTCACCTGCCTAATGTGGAGGTGGCACTTCCATTGACTGGTCAGCACCATATGAAATTGTTTCTTGGGCACCCCTTTTCACAACATATTTTTTAAGAATTATTTCTAAGACACAACCAGTTTTTCTGATAACTGGTATTTATTCATCTGTGCTGTATTTAATATAACAAAGCTCAAGCACTATATTAAAGGGAGGAAGAAAAGACGTTTCCTGATGACCAAGGTCAGGCTGAGAGGCATCATCAACAATTCATTAGATTCCACAGAATGACAGAAACTTGGATAGACTGCTGGACAAATTGTGTCATCCCTGCCTTCTCTCCACTTAGCTCCCTAAGAAACATAAGTGACTCCAACAAGGTAGATCCCATTTTCCAACAACAACATTATTAAGGAGTTCTACTTTAAACCCGAAATGAAATACATAAATTAATAAAACTACTTTTTACGTTTCCACTAAAATGCCATCATCACCATCAGTTAATGGGGACTATAGATGCCACCTCAACTTCAGGCTCAATTCAAAGCAGATTATAACCAGGAACAATCAGTCACAAGTTTTTGGTGCATTTTGTCCTGTTTTGTGGCAAAATACCAAACAGTTAGACCAAAGTGTATAGGGAATTAAAGTTGAATAAAGTTCTAGGAATCTAAAGAGTAATCTGTCCTTTTATTTTGCTGCTAATAAATATTTTAGTGTTGTTTGGAAAATATGTAAGTGAAAACAGCAATTTCCTGTCTCTGACTATTCTAGAAGTGGTTAGTTACTTCTTCACAGAAGGAAATAAGAATTTCCTTTCACTGCTTGCCTGTGAATAAAACGTCACTTAGATAAGCAGCTGGTATGCTTCTAAAAGACTGGGTATGAGATTATTTCACTTTAGCTTTTGTTATATATTTAAAGAAATAAATATTAGACTTTGCATAGCCTTTGGTAAGAAAACATTGTTCCCATAGCTAAAATGTTATGCAATTTACAGTGCCTTGTGGTTTCATAACTTAGAGATAAGTTCATGGGGAACATATCTAAATCAATTTTCTAAGGTACTTATAATTACTGAAATGCCTTGTCTTTCCAATAATACTAGAAAATATCACAACCTGTAAAGGTCAATATCTTTGAACTGGAGCTGAATACAAGCTTTATTTTTTAGGATTTCATCAAGTTTGTGAAAGTGCCCCCCAAAATGTATCATATGTTTGCTTGTTTTCTTAAACAAAATATGATGTGCATAAACTACTGTCCATAGTTATTTGAAAGGCAGCCATGACTGATGCCAGATAGTTCTAGGGGAAAGGACTAAATTGAATTCCACACTTGAACCTTTATGAGGGAATCACTCAGACCATGTGTGGATTTGTCATACTCCTTCTGGTTCAAGTTTATGAAGCCTCTGGAGAGCAAGACATTTAGTCTGAATCCCAAATACTCAAGGACTCCCCCTTTGCCACACAAGCTCATAAGAGAAATATGCAGAGGCCCACACAAAGCAGCCCAGTCTGTTTGTCATAATCAGGCAGACGAGCACACTCAAGCCCCACAGGGGTGAGTTAGGTAAAGTTAAATAAAGGACTTCTGTTGGATGTAGAACAAAACACCAATGCAGACAGTAACAACTATCTGTTTAGAGGGGGACGCTGTTACTCAACTCCAGTTTTTTGGGCTAAGCAAGGCTGCAGACCTCGTTGTCGCCAGCTGTCCTGACTGTGCAAGAGCAACCAGGAACCTAGATTTTTTTATGACTATGCAGAACGCATAAAAGTTGCCTCAGGGAAAATGTAACCTGAGGGCCATCTTTTATCTAGTGAAAACCATGGACTCGAGATCTTATGTGGATACTACTTAATTCAGAAAATTAAACTGATGAGCTGAGTTAAGCTATAGGCAAGTCCCTGAAAATTCATCTTGTACCTCTGGACCAAAACCTATATTAGAAATCAATCAACCCGAACCAGTCCTGTTGATTCAGTCTATTAATGTCACAGGAATCCATCCACTTCTTTGCATATCCATGGTCCCCAACATCCTTCCCTACCACCTCAACAGCTTCCTGTGTGGACTCCCTGCCTCCCCTGGCCCCACTCATCCACATGCCACAGAGCTATTCATTTCTGTGTCCTGATCAGATCAGATCATGTCTCTACCTTCATGTGACACTGTCCTTTGAAACCCTTTAATAGGGTTTTAGAATAAAGTGCAAACTCCTTATGGCGGATTGCACGCCCTCCTGATCTGACCCCTGCTCTGGGCAAACTTATCTTGTACCCCTAGCCCCGTCACTGTATGTGTCTTTCACTGGCCAGGCTTTTCTAGACTCTCACACATGCAATCTCCTTCCCCCTGCTTGTCTCTATGACAGATTTTATTTTTCCTGATCCGTCATTATTGGCCATCTTCAAATCACCTTCCTTCTCTTCCTGTCTGTCCCAGTGTCCAAATTTCCCTTCTTATAAGGACATGGGTAATATTGCATTAGGACCTACTCTGATGATCTCATTTTAACTTATTACCTCTGTAAAGACCCTATTTCCAGTTAAGGTCCGCTTTTGAGGTACTGGGGTTAGGACTTCAACATATCTTTTTACAGGGACACAGTTCAGCCCCTAATACCCTATAACCCCAACAAGATGATCACATCAATCTGTTTCTCAATACCTGAGTCACTCATTTCGAAGTAGTGTCTCATCAACGCCCCCAAACCTGATTTGATTCCTTCAAGCCCACCTAGATTGTTTATTCAACTTTCCCTCAAAAAAACCTCAGGGTCCAGGTTCACCCTCGGTTATATGTTTTTCTCTCTCTCTCACACACACACACACACACACACACGTACAATGCAGTAAGTAGTGACTGTATGTTGTACATCAGGGGTTTGGGGTGCTGCTCATTCCTCCCTTTACCCAAGGTTCTGAAAAGAGTACATGATCGACACAAAACTGATGGGAAACAGAAGACCGTCAATCTGAACACCCAGCACCTCACAGCAAACCTCTGACAGAAACTGGAATAGAAAAGATGGCTTAATCTTCAGGCATAAGAGGACCTCCCACTTCCCTCTCCAAATTTAGAGCTTGGGCCCAATGTACCACACCCACCTGGCTTGTAGGAGAGAGAGAGAGAAGCAGGCTGCAGAGTGGATTCCAAGTTCATGTACATAACAAGTTGTTCCCAGGTGGACTACAGGCCAACCGCGTTAGCTTCTGGAAACACAAAAGAGGACAATCACCCAGCATAAGAACTGACCGATAGAAGAGTGACCTGATTTGCTTGGGAGAGGTGACTTAAAAAAAAAACACGAAAAACAAAACAAACAATCAGGCGCCAAGGAACTAGAAAGGAACTGAGTGGCAGAGAGAACAAAAGTGTTGCACTAACGCGCCCTGAGTGAGGAGGGTGAGAACCCTCTGTGATCTGAAAACTGAAACCTAGAAGACAGGTTTCCTGCCCTACAGTGAGCTTTTCGAATACAACACCACGCTTTCTCTTCTCAACAACTCCCATGTGGTAAATATCTTTATACCTATTTTAGAGATAAGGAAACTGAAGCTTAGAGAAGTAAATAATCGGACTGTGTTTGCACAGCCAATATGTTTAGGGAGGAAGCCAAAACTCAAATCGCACGCCGGTCTGTCTGACTCTAAGCTGTGACCTGGAGTGTGATCATTTCCATTCTGTGTTAATAAATGATTCATGATGATCAGGAATTTACTCGTTGTAATTGGTGAGGCTGGATTTACTGTTTTGCCAGGGCTAGACAGATTGACTTCCAAAAGTTTATTACCAGGAGCCTCTTTATACCCACAAACGGAAAGGAAGTCTATCCAAAAATTTTCATTAAATTGTCCTGGAGCCCAGCCTCACACCAGGATGGAGATGGGAGAGAGGACAGTCGTGTGGTGACTGCCGTGCTGCCAGCCAAGCTCGCTTCCCTGTGTGTTCACAAAATAATTGATGGCATTTGTGTCCAGCCTGGCCTCCATATCAGGACTGTCTCAGCATTTGAGCAGCATATGTTCTTGAAATATAATCACATTTTTCAAAATTATAGTTAGAAAAAACATATATCGGATAAAATGACACTTCAAACAGATGAATCAGTTAAACTTATTTTAAAAATCACAGAAGACCAGGAAAGATGACACCCAGCAGGCTCTGTGGGAGATGTGGCTGCTGTTAGCTTTGTTGATACAGAATCCTGATGGGTAGGTAAAGGTTTCACTCCGGTGACAAAGAGCCACTTTATAAAGGCCACTTTTAAACCTTCTCCTAGGTATAAAAGAAAATGATGGAAGCAAACCATATTCCATTGAAATAAATAAGGAAGAGCTGCCAAATATAGTAAGTCTCCCCCAGCCACTCCCCCCACACACACACCAAACAGCTAATGAGGTCATGCAGGTAAACTAACCAGGAAAGATGAATGCTGACACCTCAGGCTCTCATCTCTACAAGTGAGGGGGCTGCCTGCACCGTGTGGCCTCAGCCGCCTGCAGTGAGATGGTGTGAGATGCTGAGCTGAACGAGCCACACTGATGATTTACAAAGTTAAACACCAACTCCCCACCTGAAAAACAGCACAGGACAGGTTGGACCAGAGTCTCATAAATATAAAGCAAAAATGAAAAACTACAGTAGCAGCTTAAAATTTCATAACTCAGTGTTTCCTGAACATTTCAGAAATCTTTGCAAACAATTAGTTGAAAGCAAAATGAGAGCTTCTCTCTAATTCTAAATATATATAAAAGAAACTGAGCATCCTTTCAGCAGTCCGCATGCAATGTTGGGGAGGAGATGTCTAAGAAGATATTTGGATCGGAGTTTAAGAATCCACTCAGTTGCCTTGTTATTTTTTCTTTAAATTTTATTCCAAATGCTTTTTTTAAAAAAATCTTCAAATGACAATGAAAATACATCCTACCAAAATTTTTGGGATGCCGCGAAAGCAGTTTTAAGAGGGAAATTTATATCATTACAGGCCTATCTCAAGAAACAAGAAAAATCCCAAATAAATAACCTCATGTTACACCTTAAAAAACTAGAAAAAGAAGAACAAGCGAAACCCAAGGTCAGCAGAAGAAAGGAAATAACAAAAATCAGAGCAGAACTAAATGAAATAGAGAACAAAAAGACAATAGAAAAAATTAATGTGACAAAAAGCTGGTTCTTTGAAAAGATTAACAAAATCGACAAACCCTTGGCTAGACTCACTAAGATAAAAAGAGAGAAGACACTAATTAACAAAATCAGAAATGAAAAAGGGGAAGTTATCACGGACACCACAGAAATACAAAGGATTATCCAAGAATACTATGAAGGACTATATGCCACCAAATTTAATAACTTAGAAGAAATGGACAAGTTCTTAGAAACATATAGCCTTCCAAGGCTGAATCATGAAGAACTGGAAAATCTTAACAGGCCGATCACCAGTAAGGAAATTGAATCAGTCATCAAAAACCTTCCCAAAATCAAAAGTCCTGGACCAGATGGCTTCACCAGTGAATTCTACCAAACCTTCAAAGAGGATCTAATACCAATCCTGCTCAAACTCTTCCAAAAAATTGAAGAAGAGTCAGTACTCCCTAACTCATTTTATGAGGCCAACATTACCCTGATACCAAAACCTGGTAAGGACAACACAAAAAAAGAAAACTACAGACCTATATCTCTGATGAATACAGATGCTAAAATCCTAAACAAAATTCTAGCAAATCGAATACAACAATGCATTAAAAAGATTATTCATCACGACCAAGTGGGGTTCATCCCCGGGGCACAAGGATGGTTCAACATTCGCAAATCCATCAATGTGATACATCACATAAACAAAATAAAGGACAAAAATCATATGATTCTATCAATTGATGCAGAAAAAGCATTTGATAAGATACAACATCCATTTATGATTAAAACACTTACTAAAATTGGTATAGAAGGAAAATACCTCAACATAATAAAGGCCATATACGACAAGCCCTCAGCTAACCTCATAATTAATGGTGAAAAGCTGAAGCCCTTTGCTCTACGTTCAGGAACACGACAAGGTTGTCCCCTATCACCTCTGCTTTTCAACATAGTGTTGGAAGTCCTCGCCAGAGCTATCAGGCAAGAGAAAGAAATAAAAGGCATCCAAATTGGGAATGAAGAAGTTAAATTGTCACTCTTTGCAGATGACATGATGCTATACATAGAAAACCCTAAAGACTCCACCAAAAAGCTATTAGATACAATCAATGAATATAGTAAAGTTGCTGGCTACAAAATCAACGTACAAAAGTCCATTGCTTTCCTATATACCAACAATGAAATCTCAGAAAAAGAGATAGAAAAAACAATTCCTTTTGCAATTGCAGCAAAAAGAATAAAATACCTAGGAATAAACTTAACCAAGGATGTGAAGGATTTATATGCTGAAAACTATAAGACATTTTTGAAAGAAATTGAAGAAGACACAAAGAAATGGAAAGACATTCCGTGCTCATGGATTGGAAGAATCAACATAGTTAAAATGGCCATATTACCCAAAGCCATATACAGATTTAATGCAATCCCCATTAAAATCCCAATGGCATTTTTTAAAGAAATAGAACAAAAAATCATCAGATTTGTTTGGAACCACAAAAGACCCCGAATAGCCAAAGCAATATTAAAAAAAAAGAACAATACTGGAGGTATCACACTCCCTGATTTTTCCTTGTACTACAGGGCTACAATAATCAAAACAGCATGGTATTGGCAAAAAACAGACACATAGACCAATGGAATAGAATTGAGAACCCAGAAATAAAACCACATAAATATGGACAGATAATTTTTGACAAAGAAGCTAAAAACATACAATAAAGGAAAGACAGCCTCTTCAATAAATGGTGCTGGCAGAATTGGATAGCTACGTGCAAAAGAATGAAACTGGACTGCTATCTGTCACCATGTACCAAAATTAATTCAAAATGGATCAAAGACTTAAGCATAAGACCTGACACAATAAACTGCATTGAAGAAAACATAGGTACTAAACTTATGGACCTTGGGTTCAAAGAGCATTTTATGAATTTGACTCCAAAGGCAATGGAAGTAAAAACTAAAATAAACAAATGGGATTATATGAAACTGAAAAGCTTCTGCACAGCAAAAGAAACTATTGACAAAATAATGAGGCAACCAACTGAATGGGAGAAGATTTTCGCAAACAGTTCCTCTGTTAAGGGGCTAATATCCAAAATATACAAGGAACTCATGAAACTCAACAACAAAAAAACAAACAACCCAATTGAAAAATGGACAGAGGACCTGAAGAGACATTTCTCCAAAGAGGATATACAAATGGCAAATAGACATATGAAAAAATGCTCAACATCGCTAATCATCAGAGAAATGCAAATGAAAACCACAATGAGATACCACCTCACCCCAGTCAGAATGGCTTTCATCAACAAAACAAATAGTAACAAGTGTTGGAGAGGCTGTGGAGAAAAAGGAACTCTCATACACTGTTGGTGGGAATGCAGACTGGTGCAGCCGCTATGGAAGGCAGTGTGGAGGTTCCTCAAGAAATTACGAATAGAATTACCATATGACCCAGCAATCGCTCTCCTGGGTATCTACCCCAAAAATATAAAAGCATTTCTCTATAGAGACACGTGTACGCCAATGTTCATTGCAGCTTTGTTTACGGTGGCCAAGACATGGAAACAACCAAAATGTCCTTCGATAGATGAATGGATAAAGAAGTTGTGGTACATATACACAATGGAATACTATTCGGCGTTAAGGAAAGATGATATAGGAACATTTGTGACAACATGGATGGATCTCGAGAGAATAATGCTAAGTGAAACAAGTCAGACAGAAAAAGCAGAGAACCCTATGATTTCACTGATATTTGGTATATAAACCAAAAAGAACAAGACAAACAAATGAGAAACAAAAACTCATAGACACAGACAATAATTTAGTGGTTACCAGAGGGTAAGGGGGTGGGGGGTGGGTGATGAGGGTAAAGGGGATCAAATATATGGTGATGGAAGGAGAACTGACTCTGGGTGGTGAACACACAATGGGATTTATAGACGATGTAATACAGAATTGTACACCTGAAATCTATGTAAATTTACTAACAATTGTCACCCCAATAAAATTAATTTAAAAAAAAAAAAAATCTTATTCCAAATTTGCAAAAATAGATCATTCTCATTTAGTGAATGTTTACTTTATTAGAGTAATGCTTTCTTTTAATTTAAGAAAAAACCCTAGTTAAAAGATTGTACCATGAGCGCAACCATATTTCATGTCTAAAGAGCATGATCGCTGAAGCCAGGCCCACTGGCAGATCCGTGTCCACCGAGGAGAATATGCAACCCCTGCCGAATGTGCCCTGTGAACCCATGCTATTGCAGCAACATAAATGTCACATCTCTCTTTGATCACTGAAATAGGTTAATTATAATTTTGTACCATGTAGGCCTATACTTGTTTCTTCAATACAAGGAAGATTGGATGGGAGAGAAAATACTATCCCCAGAGAATTTGAGTACTCAAGCCAGACTGCAAGTGATCTCGCAGTCAGAATCCACACTCCCTGTGACATCCAGAAACTCTCACGCACAATTTATTTAAGGGGACTCAGGCTGGTTTTGCCCGAACCAACTGGGAGAAACAACACACGTACAATCTGGATAAAAATCACTCCCACCACAGCATCAAAGATTCCAAGGACACAAAAATTAAAGTATTAGAATATGAAAATATGCTCAAACAGTCCACATTTTGAGGTACAATGTGTTCCTGGAGTGGATCCCAAAACAAAATCCTGCCCCTATGGGGCCTGTACCCAGACTGAGCATGCTCTGTCATCTTCATCGTTAAAACATGATCAGAATAATTGGGGAAATCCACCAGAGGGTCAAGCAAAGATGGACAGAAGTTTAATATAGCCGTAGAGGTTTTTATTAGGACATGTGGAATGTATGAGTCACCAAAATGCAAAATAGCAAAGAGAGAGATGCCTAGTCGTTAATGGAATTATATCGGCTTTAGAAAAGAGAACCAAGAGGGTAATTCTTAACTTTTGAATACTTGAATGGCAGGATAAAGAGGTCCTAAGGAAGCTGTTATTAGTTGCATATCAGATACAAATTCATTGTCAACACTAAAAAACTTAATCATTTTATAAGCTTTGGTGGGGAAGTTATTTATAAACTGTATAAAATCCAGAAGTCAAATGTGAAGATACGGACAAATTTAAGTACTTAAAATTTTTTTAACTTCCTTAGAGCAGAAGACATTATAGTCAAAGTTTAAAAAGAAAACAATAGATATGGGAAACTATCTGAAATATGTATAGAAATATGTATAGAAAACACAGTTTATATTGAAAGTGCATTTACCTTAGTGAAGAGCAGGTCTAGTAGGCTTTCCTGGAGAAATGGTCAGGTGATGGGGTCTCTGGTCTTGCATAATAAATCCCTTCTAATACGCACACCTTCTTGAGCCTTCTGATTCCTTCCTCACTACTCTGCCAAGGCAATTCTGGCATCTCCAACTCGACCCAATAGACCTGTATTGTGTGGAAGCCTTGGGGAGCCAGCTAAGTGGTATATTAGCACCAGCTCTAGGACTCCTTGCTAGGACCTTAAGTCCCATCATGGGAGTCACCTGGCAGTAAATTTATTCCTCACTAGCTTTATGTTCCACTTTCCCTCACCCACCACTTTCAGGGCCCATTCCACCTATGTACTGGCAGTTCACATGGTTATGTATTCGCCTGGTCTCCTAATTCCTTGGGTGTGGCATTCTTTTCCTAGAGCAAAAATGATATTCCCCAGTGAAGCTGTGCTGCACCTGGACCCTAGATTATTGTTCTGAAGACAACGAGGCAAGGCAGGTCTGAAGGCCGAGCGTAATATACCTGCCTTGGATGAGGTTTTGAGGGCGGCTGCTCGCTTCCTGCACTGGGAAGGGAGATGCTGCTGCCGAACTGGTGGGTGCAGGGTAATTTCAGATTCAGTATTATCAGGCTCATCAACCAAATGCCTCATCTCAGGTAACAGGGTACCACTATTTCTCTCTCAAGTTCCTAAATTTAACATAGGAGACTGGTCCAGCGTATGCATTCATTCTGCTAGCTCTGATACCCTTAGAAGTAAATCCTGGGCCTCATTCTAAAATAAGGCTGCTGAATATAAGGGTCTCTTTAAATATTAAAGTACCCAACATGGGAGCCACCAGTCACATGTGTCTAATGAGGCCTTGAAATGCAGCTATTACAAAGTAAGATATGCTAGAAGTATACAATGCATACTGGATTGTGAAAACAGTACAAAAACATAAAATAGCTGATTTTAATAAGCTTTTATATTTGCTATCAGTTGAAATTATAATATTTTGGGTATATTGGGTTAAATAAAATATATTATTGAAATTGATTTCACCTCTTTTTATTTTTTAATTTGTGACTATTAGAAAATGTAAAATTACATATGTGGTTCACATTACATTTCCATGGGGCAGCACTGCTTTAAATGCTGCCGTGGGGGCTCTCAGGCTTTCACAGCATGTTTCGAGTTAAGAGTTGGCTCAGTAGAGCTTGCTGTTTTCTTTTCTCAAGGATTCTAAAGCTGCACAAAAGTCAGTCAGTTTCAATTTGCATTTGTCAAAACACATAGAACTTTACAATACAAAGAGGGAACATTAATGTGTACCAATTTTTACAAATCATTTAAGAAGCTGAGGAATCAAGGATAGCATGAAGAACTGACAAGAGAGTCTAATTGTATTACAAATCTATAAAAGAACCTCACTGAAGGGAGTAGGAAGAAAATGATGCTGGCCTAAGTAACTTTTAGCTGGATGGAGTCTGTGAGACTAAAAGCAAAAGAAGTTGTACATAAGCACTGTACTTGGGGTGATAAGTTGCTTCCCATGAGATAACATGTTAACAATTCTGCAACCACTGTGCATGTATACTAGAAATGAACAATTAAGAAAATAGATGGCAGATGGTGGGACTTGGATTTATTACTGTTGGAGTGGGAGATTACAGAGAGGCAAGAGAAGGAGGCTAGAATGATCCATATGGTAATGGATTATAGTTGGAGACATTAGTATGAACTCATGTTTGATTTACTATAGACACACATGTTTATACAGCAGAATATTTATAGATACGTGCATATACACATATATTTTTATATATTTCCTTGCTAAATAAGATGAAAGGGCCTACAAAGCATACAAAACATTGATGAAATCTGAGTAAGATCTTTAGTCTCACTAATTGTATCATGTCAATTAATAACCTGGTTTCGATAATGTACTATGATTATACGATAAGTTTGCAAACTTGTTGCAACAGTGTTGCTAACCTTTTTTTGACATCAGAGGGATTATTCATTATGAATTTGTACTAACTGGATAGTTAACCAAGTTTACTATTTGGAAGTGCTGAAAAGGCTGCGTGAAAAAGTTAGGTGACCTGAACTTTTCGCCAACAATTCACGACTCTTGCATCACAACAATACACCAGCTCACACGGCACTGTCTGTGAGGGAGTTTTTAGCCAGTAAACAAATAACTGTATTGGAACACTCTCCCTACTCACCTGATCTGGTCCCCAATGACTTCTTTCTTTACCTGAAAGTAAAGGAAATATTGAAAGGAAGACATTCAGGACATCAAGGGTAATATGACGACATTTCTGATGGCCATTCCAGAAAAAGAGTTCCAAAATTGCTTTGAAGGGTGGACTAGGTGCTGGTGTCGGTGCATAGCTTCTCAAGGGGAGTGCTTCCAAAGTGACTGTAGTGATATTCAGCAATGAGGTATGTAGCACTTTTTCTAGGATGAGTTTGTGAACTTAATTGTCAGACCGTGTATAAGATGTCACCATTAGGGGAAGCTGGATGATGGGTATGTGAGAACTAGAGCTCTCTGTACTGTTTTGCAACTTCTTGTGCGTATAAAATTATTTCAAGAAGAAAACATTTTTTAAAGCCTATACAATATCAGTATGATAGTGTCAGGATTAGGAGGAAACCAATGAATAGGAGAATGGACTAAATGCCTTGTTTTATTTGAAAGAATATGACTATATCAATTAAAATATTAAATAAATAATTTGAAAGAAATATAACTTGAAAACAAGATAAAGTGAAATATAAAGATTCTAGAAACAAGTCTAAATATGTCACTAATTATAATGAATGTAAATGTATTAAATACACCATTTAAAAGATAAATACACATTGTCAAATTGGGCTTTTAGAAATCTATTTACATGCCACTTACAAGGGATACAGCTAAAGCATAAAAACAGGCTGAGATTAAAGGTAAACATGGAGAAAACCAGATATATCAGACATCTAAAGATCAAAAAAACCTGTCCTAATTATATTAATATCATATAAAAGAGACTAAGCAAAAACATGATTAGATATGGAGAGGACTGTTATTACCTAATGATAAAAATATTCAATTCACCAAGAAGAAATAATAATTCTAAACAAGTATCCACTTAATAAAATGCTCTAAAATGGTCATGTATAACCAGGATACTTTTGGTAAAGAGAGTAGAAAAGGAATGCTTGCCCTATCTAATATCAGGACTTATTATGAAGGAATAGTGATTAAATAGTGTGGTACTGACCCAAGGGATAAACATATTCACCAATGGAAGAGTACATGTGTGGAACTCAGGTATGCACAGAGACCATTTATAATTTCACTGAGAGGAGGGACTAGTCAGTAAGTGAAGCTGGGGTTGGAGGGGGGGAATGAATCACCATATGAAGTTGGAATTGGATCCCTTCCTCAAGCTACATATAAAATCAACCCAGCCCATCTTCCTTTCCCTTTTTGTCCCATGTTCTCTTCTTAACCATTTCCTCTTCCCTTCCCAGCATGGAGGAATCACACAGTGGCCAAGAACATGAGACAATAAGAGGGAGCTGAGGAGGCACAGGAGTTGCAGGCCCATGGTTCAGAGGATGAGGATGTGGACCTGGGGGGCTGCGGGGAAGCAGGGGGCTGGGGTGTGTACTGACAGGCCTTGCTGCTGAGAAGGCAGGACAGCAAAGAGCAGTAGGGAGCCACAAGGACATAGGGCGCCCCTGGGAAGGGAGATAGCCAGTGTGGTTAAATTGTGGGTTCACTGAACTAAGAAGGAAATTGTTTGAGCAACTAAATAATGTGCTGAGGATAATGAGAGTCAAGACGCTCAGTAGGTATATTTACATATCTGAAAAGGAGAGGAGGCTATAAATAACCCCTGAGTTATTGGACTGATATTGGAAGTATCAGTATAAACTGTTTTATAACATATTTATACAGACTATACAGATATAGAGATATACTCATGTGTGGATATGCATGTGTGGGTGTATGTGTACATGTGTGTAGGTGGCATGCACATACGTATACACATGCACACATGCATGCATGCAAGCATACACACACACACATGCACACACACATTTCCCACCTCTATCTTCTGAGAGGGCCTAGAAGCCATGACATACCAGCAGCCATGAGCACTAACTTACCAGGACCTAGATCTTGGTTTTGAAACTAAGGAAACAGAGCTTTTGGAGAAATGACTGATTCCAGGGGTGGGTCAAGACAAGATGAGCCCAAAATATCTTCTGTGTCAAGAAATAAGAATTCTCAATGAGTGATCAGGATACACTGAAAGGACACAACAATCAACTTGAAGGGGCTTCCTTTAGCTAAAAAGGAGACAACCTGAGCATTAAAATAATGATAAGGGATTATAGCACGTAAAATAAAATTGGAATCCATGTGTTCATATTGATATAAACAAGTGGAGGGAGGGAGGGAGGGAAGGAAGGAAAGAAGGAAGGAAGGAAGGAAGGAAGGAAGGAAGGAAGGAAGGAAGGAAGGAAGGAAGGGAGAGAGAGAGGGAGAGAAGAAGAGAGGGACAGAGGAAAAGAAAGCTAGCTCCTCCTTACAGTAGAATACCAAATAACAAATTTAGAAGAAATAAAAACAAATAGAGAATCACCATTTAGCAACTACCATAGAAGTGGTTGATTCAGACATGAGTGGTCAATGAATGCCAGGGTCATTTTGCAGAAGCATGATGATGACTAGGAGGAAATTGGTGTAATCTCAGAATAATTCCCCACAAAATACAAATCAGTTTCGAAGGGGAAATGATGGATTTAAGAAAGAGAAACCTCACAGACACCACCAACATGACCAGGTAATCCAGTTTTACATCACCAGTGATGGAACAGGTCAACATGGTGCTATTCTTAACAAGAGGCATTGAGAAGAACAGAACTTCATTTCTGAAGTAGTCCCATGATGAAGGCATGGTGTGAGTTTAGTCATGAGAGAACATTCAGTAGACCAGGGTGAGATCATCCTAAAATGAAAGGCCTGTAATCTTTAAAACACTCCAGGACATGAAAGACATGGAGACACTGAGAGTTCTGAATGTTAGGCAGATTTGCTTGGATTCCTGGAATAAACCACACATGCTTTTTCTGTTATGAAATGCTTCTTCATGTCTTTTTGCCATTTTTATTTTAGGGTGTGTGTGTGTGTGTGTACACATGTGCACACACTTTTTAAAAATTTGGTTTAAGGAGTTCTTTAGTTCCTGATACGGATTTTTTGTGTTTATAATTTGCTCTTTCATTTTCTTTATTTTCTTTTTCTTTCTTTCTCAAAGCTTTATTACTTTATGAACAAAAGTTTTTCATTTATTATGGTCAAATTTATCAATTTTTTCCAGTTCATGCTTTTTATATTTACTTAAGATTTAGGAATAACCATCTATATATTTCACTTAGTATTTAAAACCTTTGTGTGGAACATTTAAGTCCTTAATCCATCTGGAGTACTTTTTTTAATAATTATTTTGAAATAACTTCAAACTTAATAAAAAATTGCCAGAACAATGCAAAGAATTCCCATATGTCTTGACCCAGAGATTCCCCAATTATTAACATTTTACTGTTTATTTCACTCTAACTATTCCCATTATTGCTATAACGTTTCTGAATCTTTTGCAAACAAGCTGCAGATGTGTTGTGTCATTACCGCTAAACACTTTATTTAGTGTGTTTGCCCCCCAATCAAGAACATCCTCCTCTATAATATAACTCTCTCCAATCAGAAAATCAACATTGGTACAAACTAATGTCTAATTTACATACCCCATTCAAATTTTGCTAACTGTCCCAACAATCTCTCTGGCTTTTTGGTTTAGGATCTTATCTAGGAATACAGGTTGCATTTAGTTTTCATGTCTGTTCTGACTCTTTCGGTGTGGGTGGGGACCACATATTCACTGCGTGATAAATCAATAAACTGCATCTTTGTTTTGTGCATTGTTCTCTGTGTATATTTCATAATAAAATGCTAATTTCTAAATAATAATATTTATTTTAAAATAGAAAGTTAATTACATTCATACATTTCAAAGATAGCATTTGCTCCCAGAATTCAAATTTCTGCACTAAAATCAAGTTTCTTGAGTCAGCCATATATTTAAGGCCTAGAAGTTTCAACTAATTTTGAAGCATTGATGAGTGAAAAATCACCTTACCAAGTAGCAGATGCTAAGGAAAACCCAGGGCTCTCAAAGTGGATTTTTACTGGGATTCCTACCAACATATCTCCACAAAAATTTAATTCCCCTCCTAATTTATATCATTGCTCAAATATGGTATAGTTGTTATCATCTTTGATTTTTCAAAAAGCTGTATACACTTACTTTCCTATTTTAATTGAAGGTACAAAACAATGACAGACTAAATGTATGAGAAAGATGTATTGCTAGGCCTATCTATTCTAACATAGCAGTGGATTTTTTGCTGACCAAGAAGACAGCAGTGGAATTTCCCAGAGGCCATGGCAGCTGCTCTTACAAATAAGTTCAAAGTGATGTTTTTGGAAATAGCAGTGTCTGGGAAGTCCACTGATGATGGATTGGTAGAGAGAGTTGAAGAATCAGCTGGCTCAATGCTTTACCCTGTTGCCAACAACAACATGGACCATGGGGCCTGGCACACACCAGGTGCACATTTGCACATTTGTGTGAGAAATATATGCATACCCACTTGTTGAGACTGGGGCTGCAGCAATGTCAACTGACAAAGGAAGTTGGTGCCAACCAGTCTTAAAATTAGGCATGGTCTCTTTCTGGAAGTTTTAGGGATAGGAAGTTTGGCATATTTTATGTCTTAATTATGCAGACCTACTTTCAGGGGTACCTTTGGCTCAAGTTGATATTCAGACCCAAACAGTACCAATGGCATTTTTTTCTGTCATGAACTGTACTTCTTGAATTTTAAATGTAATTGTTTATCAAAAGGAAATGTGTCCTTTACAAGGAGTTGACCTGTAACAAGCATTCTTGCATGGACGTTTCTCTATTCTGTGGGCGGCACATCCCCACTCCCCAACCCACCACAGTATTCTAGAAAATCACTGGTTCACAGAATTTCAAAGGTGAAATCTGCTTTGGACACAACTTTGTCGTCAGAGCTCCTCTGTTTTTCAGATCATGAAACTGCAACCCAGTGTGGGGACAAACCAAGGTCATTACAATACTGACAACTCAAGGCCTAGTACCTGGGTTTTTATACTCTCCTTCATTGCTCTTTCACCTCACATATGATCTGGGATGGACTTGTCAAATTAAAAAAAAGAAAGAGGAAAGATTCTTCAAGGCCACCTTCAACCATGGATATTGCACCCCTCCCCCAGCCCACTCTCCCCACTGCCGTGTTCCCAAACATCACGCGTTGGCAACCATGGATTTCATTAGCCTATAATTAAGAAACTAGAAAGAACCAAATTCACATGGAGCCGCGACTGCAGAAAGACGTGTAATTTTTAAAATAAGAATATTTTTTAAAAAACACCATTAGCATCTGCTTTCAACCATTCACCCCAGTATCATTCATGTACAGTACTAACTGTTCTCTCACATCTTCGCTTTCAAAACAACCCAGGCCATCAAAGGGAGGCTGGGATGTAAGCGGAGAAAAATGGAGAAGGAAGGCCAGCGGGCGTTCCAAGGGTGGCGCTGCATGGCAGCGCCGGGGAGAGACTACCCAGGACCTGCCCGGGAGCCCGAAGGCGGGCGCTCTGCGCATGCGCGTGGGTCTGGGGGGCGGTTGCTCTCCAGCACCCCGCTTCACTCTGCTTTATTTAGCCATTTAGTGCTGCCTTCTCCCACCCTTAACGCCCCAAGTTCGGGATGACAGGGAATGGGAAGGGGTGAAATTCCAAGGCATTCTCAGAAAACGACGTTTTGGAAGATCAAGGGTGGGTGGGTGAGCCGGAGGAAGGCAAGGACGTTCAGGATAAAAAATTTTAAACTGGCCCGAGCACCCAAATCTGCAAGAGTCAGAGTGTGGGGCCCTCACCTCACTCAGGCTGGAGAGTGGAGAGATGGGCTCGCCTAGCTACAGAGACCCGGAGGAGCGGGGGCCGAGTTGAGGGGCGGGACCAAGATGAGGGCGGGGCCTGCTGCTACTCCTCTAAGCCCCGCCCCTCGGACCAATCTCCGGCCCTGCCATTGGAGGGCGCCGAGGGCGGATCTGAGGGACGCCCCCCTCTCGCTACCCGCCCCTGCCTCGCCCCCTGCCCGCCCACGTTTCGGCTCTTCCAGGAACTTCTGAACAGCAGGGAAAGGAAACACCCAGGGCTGCCACCGAGCCCCTGGACGCCGAAAAGGCGAGCCCTCCTGCCGCCTCACCCACCGGCCAGTGACGTCACCAGAGGCGGGGCTACGTGGTTCCGCCCCCTGGCCCAGGGCTTGCGCCCCCACCTCCTGGTCCGCGGCTCCCGCGGGACTTAGGGAATGCGGCCCCTCTGTGCACAAGCTCCACGTCACAAAGTGCTGCAGTCTGTACCCCCGCGCTCCCCCTTAGCGCTCAACGTCCACAGCCTGTCCCACCCCTCTTATTTTGCGCTTTCTCTTCTTTTCATTGTCCATACGTCTCCAAATGGCTGAATGAGTGACTGTGTCCACCCGGAGATGGGCACGCAGGTGGCACGCTGCCTGGATAAGTAAATTCGATTAGATAACTCCTTAATCCGTTTGCATTTCTATTGCTTATTTCATGTCTTGATGTATTCTTGGAAGATTGGGCCGGGGTCGTTTTCGTTTTTCTTTTTCTTTCTCTTCACTGGCTTAAAGTTGGCCTATGCCTTCTTTAGCATTTGATTAAAGAAGCTAGGCTTTAGGCTTCTTTGGGTGCTGAAAAGGAAAGCCTAACAGTGTTGAGAAAGGGACTAGCCCTGTTTGTTTTTTTCGTTCTCAACTCAAGCTGTCGTGGATAGCACTTTGCACAGAGCACAGACGCAGCTGCAGAAGCACTTCGTTGCAGAGTAGGCTGCGGCTACACCCGGTTTGTGCCCTAACATCCAAACGGCAGTGCAGGTGTGTGTGTGTGTGCGTGTGTGTGTCTGAGTGTGTGTGTCTGAGTGTGCGTGTGCGTACGTGATGTCCGTGTGTGCGCGTGTGTATGCACCCAACAACCCCAAGAGGCGCATCAGGATCAGAAGGAAGCACGCATACTAGCCATTACTTCGGAAATTTCCTAACGCTCTGAGAATTAGTAAATCTCTAGTATCCGGTAATTGTCTTTGCAGAGGCTCCTTCCTCCGAGCTTTCCTCGCACCCAAAAACAGGTGTCGCTGTATCTCTTGAAGCCGCCTCTGGCCGGCTCTGGCCTTCGGAGCTGGCGAAATTCAGAGGGCACACTGTGTATATTTCAGGGCCCCACAGGTACAGACCAAACCCTCAAGGCCTGGATTTGCGCGCACGATTGCGTTCAGTGTGTGAGGGCGGGCACAGGGAAGCTGGGCTGCGCTTGCGGGCGTGCGGTGTACGTGCGTGAATGTGTGCTCACGCGCTCCAGGCTGCTCCCAGAGCTCAGCCGCTGGGTTGGAGAAAAAGAGGGTAGGCAAGTGCAGGGGCCAGGCTGCAGAAGACCCGCACGGAGTTTCAAATCAACAGAGCTGGTTTAGCTGTTTTTCCCTCTCCCGCTCCTTTAAACCTTACTGCATCGTAGGGAGGGGATGGATTCTCTGTGGAGCTTATGGAGGAGGGGGAGCAGATTGAAACAATCGAGTGGGCGAGCCAGGACTCCCCGGCTTCAGGCGGGGAAGGGAGGGGAGCCCCGGTTCTGCGCAGGGAGGGGGCGGGGTTGGGGGACCGGGAACAGCGAGGAGGAGGGGGTGGCCGCAGGGGTGGGGAAGTGATCACCCCCAGAGGCAAGACTTCGGATCCGCATATTAATTGAAGATATCTGATTAATTCCAGCTTCTGATGACTATAAATGGCGATTCTCTACCAAGGTGTCTTTATTTAAAAAAAAAAATCATTCCGTGTCATCCCCCACGTCAGGCCTGCTCGTGGGCGTGAGGCTGTACTTCCTCCGCCCCCTCCTAATGGAGTGAACCATTCCCAGCTCTTCCCCCTCTCCCTCAGCCTCTCTCTCTCTCTCTCTCTCTCTCTCTCTCTCTCTCTCTCTCTTTCTCTCTCTCTTGTTCGCTCCCTCTCTCTCCTTCCTCTGCCTTCCTGGTGCAGAAAGTCTTCGTCGCTCCTGGAACTTGTTGGCAATGCCTATTTTTCAGCTTTCCCCCGCGTTCTCTAAACTAACTATTTAAAGGTCTGCGGTCGCAAATGGTTTGACTAAACGTAGGATGGGACTTAAGTTGAACGGCAGATATATTTCACTGATCCTCGCGGTGCAAATAGGTAAGTGGCCGCCGGGCCCACCCGGGCCGATGCGCTGAGGGGTCCGACTGGCCCGCAGCCACCTGGGGGTGCGGAGAAGCCCGCAAACCCCCAAGGGTGGGGACATCGGTTCCTAGGGACTAGCACGTCCCGGGTTGGTTTTTCTAAGAGACTCCAAACATCCACCAGGAAATGTGAGCGGCCAGCCGTTTCAGGAGGGGATTTCCCCCCCTTTCTTTCCAAAGCGCACGTCCATTTTTTGCTTCCCTTGCTCGGGTTAGACCAGGTTTGGTGCGTTCTGGGGCAATGCATTGGCCCCTGCGATACTGCAAGGTATTAATTTGAAGGGTCGAAAGGTGAATGCAGGAACAAGATGGCTAGGCAGCTAGTACTAGAACTGGAAAGTTTATGTGCAGAAAGCAAAGATATTCGGGGCTTAGACTGCTGCATTTAGAACTTTGTCATTCTCCCGCCACCCCCACCCCTCATTTCCTAGCTGCAGCGTTTGCACCGGACACCGCAGACCGGTTGGTTGGCAAATCGAAAATGATAGGGAACCCCAGGATACATATTTTAATGTGCTTATTGAGGAGGTTGAATTCAGCCAAATGTATGTGCATATAGTTTTCTATGAACGTTTGCCTGTTTCTTTCCACATAGGCATCTGTATTTTATATGTAGGAAAGGGTTAAAAAGTGTTTGCAATATGTCATATCGGCTGTTTATTATTTTTGTTTGTTTGGGGTTGATTACGAACGGATTTATGTAGTCCCTATTTTATGTTAAGGAATGTTGAGTCCTAGTTACACTGTCGTGGGGTTTTCAAAAGTTCACATTTTCCAGCCAGAATGAAAAGGTTATGGAAGGGAGAACTAGAAACCCCTTTTCTCATGCCGGTCAGAGCATTAATTAACGTGGCCTAAAAGTGAAAGTGAAGCAGATTATTAATAGAATGGACAAGAGAAAAAATAGAAACTCTTCAAACGGGTTTTCTGGAGACCGAGGGAATTGTTGCCTCCTATCACTTCAGGCTGTAGCATTCTTTGCAGACAAATCCTTGCAGTATTTGGGTTGGGGAGGGGGGGGCTTTCGGAAATTGGTTTAGGGCAAGAAATGAAATGCATAACATTTTTCTTCATGAGAAATGTGGAGGAAACTGGGTTTGGAGTTATCTATACAATAAAATGGATTCTTTGCAGTGAGTTTTTTTAATGCATTTGACATGATTTTGAGTATCTGATTTTTTTGCATGAACATTATAGGGTTTTAGATTGTGTGGATGCAGGATGTTGGCGTTTTCCTTTAATTCTGAGAAATGACTTGATGTTTTGAATCTGGTTGTTTCGAATCTTCGACATTAATGCAAAGAGCTGCAAAAAAGAACGTGTCTAATTGCAGCAAATCTCTTAAATGTTGCAAATAAGTAAATGTGGCATTTTGCCTGCAAATTTTTAGAGAGCAGAAGACAGTAGTTATTTTGATATGGAGATTTTAATCGTAAGTTTGGGGCTCTATTTTCCCGGTGAGCACTAACATTACTTTGGGGAGGGGGTTAAAAAAACAGACAGTGATTGTGCATGGATACACTTGGAACACACTAACCTCAACCCCAAAACGACCCTTTGTTGGCTGTGGAATTGAAATTGAACAAATTTGTCCCTGAATGTCTGCCCTTTCCCCACCATAACCTCGATCTTTATTAATTCATGTCTGGGAGCTGTCCCAAATCACTGACATTTGGGAAGAAAAGTGGGGGCTGGGGAGGGACCGGGAGGTGGAGAGGGCGATGAACGCAAATGAAGACGCGGTGGGAGGAAGTTTGGAGTGAATGAGAGGTCGAACGAATGAATGAACAAACGGGTGGAAATGGCACAAGATAAGGACGCCGGAGAGGACCGGGAAGGAGCCTGGCTCGCCCGCCCGAGCCTCGCTGGAGCCGGGTTCAGGAACAACAGTGAGGGTCGCGCGGACTGCGATTTGCGCGATATGGGAGCCTGCAAAATACGTCCCTAGCGCAAGCTCCAGGCCTCCCCTAGCCAACTAGAGACCAAGGAGTCATAGTTGCAAAAAAAAAAAAAAAAAAAAACAGACAATTTCACGACTTATTTTACACACGCACACACTCACACATGCGCGGTATGGAGGGTCTTCTCCAGCAGCGCCTAGAAAGATAACGTGACAGGAGCGCTTACCGCCAAGTAGTAAGCCCCGCTTCCCCTTTAAAAATTTTGTCAGTACATCTTAGGGGCTACTTTTTCATCACCGAGTTTTGGGGGTGGAGGAAAGGGGTTAGGAGAGACGGGAATCTGGGGGGTGGGGGGTGGATGGACTGTATTTTATTTCGTTTCTTCGCTGCGAAGCTGCATTTCTGGCATGCATTATAGAGAACGACGGGTAGGATTTGTTTCATTGTGACCAAATTCCTATTAGAACAAACATTCGTTTATTCTATCCCAGGGTTCTATTTGATATTGCAGTCTCAAGGGCTTTGAATATTTCGCGTGGTGGGGGGACAGGGGGGCGGGAGATTTATGAAGGTTTACCTATCAGCCTGAGCCGAGGTCGAAGTTAACCTTGGTCGCTTCCCCAGAGCTTCCCGTTCCGGATTAGAAAGCTTAAGGCCCGCCTCACTCTCCCTGCAGCAATTTGCAAACGGTGCGCTCTTGAAGACTGCTGCAGGTTCGGTCACCTTTCCCCCTTGTCTGCGTCGGGGACGGGCGGCGCGCGGGGGAGGGGGGGTGCGAGGAGGGGTACGGTCCTCCCGGGAGACATCCACACACTAGCTGCAGCGGTCAGAACACTGCCCAGGAAGGGGCCGGCACTTACGGTCATGGGCATTGAAGGCCAATTTCGATTCTGTGAAGAGTCTCACAATCGTTCCCCTCCCCTCTCCCCAACAGCGCAGGTCTGCGCTTTGTGCGCGCCCTCCTTGCACCCCGGGTGCTTTTGGCCTCTTGCCATCAAACGTTTAGCCCGGTTCTTTGGCTTTGGAGCGGAGAGAAATGGCCACCGCAGCGCATCCGCGGTCTGGAGCCTGTCTCTCTCCCCGGTCCCGGGCCCCAGGGTTTGACCGACCTGAGGCCAGGAGCGTGGAGCTGTGTGCGGCCTGGCTCTAGTCCCCTCCTACTCCTCCCCGATCACCTCCTCGCACCACCCCTCCGCCCCCCACCACCCCTCCCTGGAGGCAGCCCCGAGCTAGAAGCCAAGAGCCCCAGGCAACAGCAATCTGGGCCCTCTGTCGCAGGGCTGGGCCTGGAAAGGAAAGGTCTCACCCACGACTGGCTAGAGTGGTGGTCAGTTTGGGAAGAAGGGGAGCGTTAAGAACGTGGCCTGGGGAGCTGAGCCTCGGACTGAGGGAAAGAGGAAGCAGGAGGCCCAAGGCTCACGGATTTGGCCTCTGCGGGGTTGAGCGGAGGTCACCCGCGCAAACACATCCGTGACCCTGCCGGACCCTGACTGCCCTAGACCACGCGTCACCCCTGCCCAGTCCCCAGATGCCCAAGCTTCTCACTCTCCAGTGGGGCGGGGAGGGTGCATGGAGGATTTCACTCGGAACACACGCTGAACGATAGGCAATCAGTTTTATAATGAACCAATCTGTTCGGGTGGCTGCTGGTGGCTTCCAGAGACTTTATTAATTTATTCATTCAGCAGTGTTTGCTGAGCGCCCACTAAGGACCGGGCGCCAAGTGGAGGCTTTTTCGCATGATGTAGCCTTAGGTTCAGCTGCGTGGCCCCATGCTTTGTCGCCTCCCTACCCCTTCTTCTCCCCCCCCCGCTCTGCTGGGACCCTCCCCCCTCCCTGTCACCTCAGAAATAGAAGATTGCACTTGGAGAGGCGTGCCCAGGCTTGCTGGGGAAGTGTTGGGAAACGAAGGAGGGAGTGAGTAGAAAGAGACAAATAAAGGAGGAAAGGGAGGTGAGAAGAAGGGATGGAGGAAACAGAAAAAGATACAGAGCGAGATTCGGGAGGAAGCTGCAGGACCGGAACGGACTCACGACTAGGCCCGCCCACCCACCCCCACCCTCCACCCCACCCCTGCTGAGACACCGACAGTCGGTAGAAGACGCGTAGGTGAGGGCAGGTCAGTCATTCTGGGGCCACAACTTTTCTTCACCTGTAACAATGTCGCGCCCCGAGGCTGGGCGCTAGTGGACACTGCTCCCTCGATGGGGAGAAGCCGCGCTGAGTTGGGGGGCGGACGGGCTGTGAGGCTGCAGGGTAGGACCTCGCCGCTGCTGACTGGTGTCCCCTCCTCCCCATAGCGTACCTGGTGCAGGCCGTGAGAGCAGCAGGCAAGTGCGATGCGGTCTTTAAGGGCTTTTCGGACTGTTTGCTCAAGCTGGGCGACAACATGGCCAACTACCCGCAGGGCCTGGACGACAAAACGAACATCAAGACCGTGTGCACGTAAGTGTCCTCTATGGCCTGTTAGGTTCCTGTTCTGGGGGGCGCTGCTGAAGTCGGAGATCCACGCAGACGCGAATCCGCACGTTCTCGCCTTCTGGCTCCTGCCCTCAGACCCTAGCCCTGCACGCACTGCCCAAGGAGACGCTATAGCGTGGGCTGCGCAGAGGAGGCTTGTTCCGCTGGGGGCCCAGTCGCAGCCCTCCGAGGCCTCCCCGGCAGGCACAGAGGCGCGTGCATTCCACGCGCTGGAAGCCAGGGCGAAGCACAGGGAGAACTGCTACGAGTTCCTCGCTCTGCTTGAAGGCAGTCTTCACTCTTTCTGCGTGAATGAGAGGTCGGCCCAGTACTCTCTGAAGAAGAGTTGGTTTTGGTTTAAGGAGCGTTTTAGGTAATACTAAGTTTGCCTAAAAGGAAGGTCTCTGGCCTATTTTGTTCATTTCTCCTGATTCAAACTCCCCCCACCCCCACCCCGCCCCGTTCACCTAGAAAGTTGGCTGCAGGCAAGAGAGCACAGGTCCCCTTCCTCTTTCTAGGAGAGAGACTGAAACAATATTTTGTTTGGTGCCAGTGACTTTGCCCAAGAAGAGTGTGTCCTGGGCATCCAGTGACTGCTGAGTTTGTAATCATTTCTGAGATCTAGGGTAGTCACCCTCATTGTTTTTTTGTTTTCCTCTCTTCCTGCATCAGGACCATCCCCAGGCCAGCACAGCTAAAGGCCCAAGGAGAGCCAGGAAGTTCATGACCAAGCCCAGTGGCATTTTCCCACAGCTTGGCTGGAAAGCACTCCTCCCAGTCATAAATGAGGTGACCAGCAGAGCTTGACTGTGGTGGACCAGCGATATTTTATCTGTTGCAGACCTTAGAAATACCCCTATCCTCTGCAATACACACTTTTACTGTATTTTATTTTTCAAAAACAGCTGACAGCACTCCCACCCCCACCCCCATAATGGCCCTTCCAATAAAATCAAGGCAAGAGGTGTGCCTTGTTCCCCAGAGGTTGGAGTGACTATTTGCTGCACTACCTTTTTTAAAGTGAAGCCCTTCCTCTCTCTCTAATTCTTGGGGGTGGGTTGGGGTAGGTGTTTATTTGTTTAAATTATGAGTAATTAAACAGGGTCAATTTGCAACACATTTTCCTAAATACTCTGGTAAAACACCAGGAGCCACAGAAGCTAAGTAGCTAGTACCTTCCTATCAGGAAAGGGACAAAATTCTGGGTCTGGAATGCATACCTACGTACTGTAATTCCAAATGTCTTATGGTAGGTAAGAATGTATGTATAAAGCACAACAAAATGTTAAATACAGGTCAGCTCCCAAATCCTCCATCACTTACCAGAACTTGGTTATTCCAAGTTATTTTAATTTTTTAGCAGGACTTTGGTCCTGAAAAATGGAAATGAAGAGGGCCCTTCCCAGAGGTCGCAGGCCACCGCTGGGCTGGGGCTCCCACCTGGTTGGTGGCGCTGGTTTTGGGGACACCTTGCTGAAGCCCACCTCCTCCCAGTACCACGTGGATGTCTGTCCTTTTCCACCTTGTCTCTCCCAGGAGGACCCCACTCCCATCTGGGCATAGATAAAGAAAGGAGAGATTTAGACATCCTTTGGGAGCTGCAATTAAGCAGACTGCTGTCCATTTACCTCTTTTCTTTAAATCTTGCTATTTATCTTCAACTGAGGAACCTGGAAGCCCTACACCCCAGGACCCCCAGTCTCATAAATCAGAGACTCAAAAGGTCATTAGAAAACAGCCAGAGCTCAAGGCAATCCAACAAGCATTTATAATTTTATTATTAGCCAGAAGAGGGGGTGAGAGTGGAGACAAGGATATATCAAACGTGGTCCTGCCTTCAACGCGCTTGCAGTACAGGCTAGCGAGCAGAAGGGAGAGATCCGAGATGGTACAATCAAATTGCCTGGAGAGCGGTCGCTGGTGACCTGGGGCTCTGGGCCCTGTAAGGTGGAAGCCAGCCGGAGTTACCGAGACACACAGATCGACCCGGCACTGAAAGGAGACAGCGCCCCAGGAATCGATCACGGGTTGAAATTATATTTAGTCTTTGGATCTATTTTGGGTGTTCAGAAGAAAGGGGGACAATAAAAAAGGACAGGTTGGATGAAGGTTGTGGGGGCGGGGCTAGGAGCTAAGTCCAGGAGGAGGAAGCGACTGAGGGAGGTGTGGGGCTCCGGAAGAGACAGGAAGGAAGGACAGGGAGCCCGGTGCCTGGAAGGTTGGCCTCGGTGGGCCCTGCGCCAGCCATGGAGTCCGGCCTGGGGGGGCTGGGCACTACACCCCCAAGGCTCTGGGGACGAGGCCTCATGGGGTCCAAGCCCACGAAGAAGACTGGGGGCGCGGAGGAGAAGAAGAGGGACCAAGCACGCGGGGGGTGGGGTGGGGTGCATAGAGGTTTGCAAATGCAGGTTTACAAAGCCGGTCCCAGTGGCTTGGGGACTAACACTCACCCACCCTGGGGAGGCGACGGGCAAGGAGGAGCCTCCTGACGGAATCTGAGGCGAGGGGCCACGGAGGACCGAAGCAAGCGAGGATGGGCAAGAAGTGAGGGACTGAGCAGAGGAAAAACGAGAGGAGAGAAAGGAGGAGGACAAAGAAGCGTAGAAGAGAGAAGGGAAGGTGGGGTGGAGAAAGAGGGCGAAGGCGGGCGAAAAAGTACCGCAGCGCCGAGAGGGAGGGAGACTGAAGGGGCGAGGAGGAGGAGAAAGTGGGAAAGTGAGAGAGGGGTGGGCTGCGCTCGGAGCCAGTACCCATCTTGCGAGCTAAGAGGCATTAATGGGCGGCAGCTTGCACGGCTTAGCACAGTTTTCCTGGCTTTCCCCAAGGAGGGCGAGCAATCTGTTGGCGCAGGCCGAGGTGCCAGCGCGGCGCAGCGGGTGCGGCCCGGCTCCGGGCGGCGGGGCCCCCGCGGGCCCCCGGGGAGAGGGGTCAGACCCGGGCGGGGGCAGCCTCCTCGGACGGCTTCTTCTGGGGTGGTCCGAGGTCCGGAGAAAGCCGACCTGGCTGGCCCCCCAACGGGGTGGTGGTGGGGGGGGGGTCGCCCGCGGAGGTTGGCGAGGCCGCCAGGGCCGAGGCTCCCCCACGCAGGCCCGGGGTCCTCGCGCGCCCCCAATGAACCTGCTTCTTCTGTTTGTTCTGTTCCTCGCCAGATACTGGGAGGACTTCCACAGCTGCACGGTCACCGCCCTTACGGATTGCCAGGAAGGGGCGAAAGATATGTGGGATAAACTGAGAAAAGAATCCAAAAACCTCAACATCCAAGGCAGCTTATTCGAACTCTGCGGCAGCGGCAACGGGGCGGCAGGCTCCCTGCTCCCGGCGCTCCCAGTGCTCCTGGCGTCTCTCGCGGCAGCTTTAGCGACCTGGCTCTCCTTCTGAGCGCGGGGCGCCTCCCCCCGCGCGCCCACCCACACGCACTCCATGCTCCCGGAAATCGAGAGGATGATCCATTCGTTCTTTGGGGACGTTGTGATTCTCTGTGATGCTGAACACACTCCTATAGGATTGTGGGAAATCCCGGTTCTCTTTTTTCATTCCGTTTGATTCCGTGTGTTTTATTTGCCAAATGTTACCAGTCAGTGAGCAAGCAAGCACAGCCAAAATCGGACCTCAGCTTTAGTCTGTCTTCACATAAAAATAAGAAAACGGCAAATCCACCCCATTTTTTTTTTATTTATTTTTTATTTTTGGCAAAAGAATCTCAGGAACGGCCCTGGGCCACCTACTATACTAATCATGTTAATACATGACAAATGATGGGCTCCTCCTAAAGGAAAGAGGAGAGGAGAAGGCCAGGGGAATGAATTCAAGAGAGATGTCCACAGGGAAGCATATGGTGAATAATTCACGCTCACGTCTTTCTTCCACAGTATCTTGTTTTGATCATTTCCACTGCACATTTCTCCTCAAGAAAAATGAAAGGACAGATTGTTGGCTTTGTGTTTTAAGGATAGGAGGGAGAAAGGGAAGATTGGGGAAATCTCGGGTTAGAGGTAAAGGCTGCGAGAAATGCTGCTAAAGTCACTGAGAGGTTCAGCTTTACCTACTGTTATTGAGGCATCTTTCCAAGTCCACTGCCTTTCTTTTTTCTCCTCTCTTGTTTTAGCTGTTACACATACAGTAATACCTGAATATCCAACGGTATAGATCACAAGGGGGGGAATGTTAAATGTTAATCTAAAATATAGTTAAAAAAAGATTTTGACATAAACAGCCTTGATTTTAAAAAAAAGAGAGAGAGATGTAATTTAAAAAGTTTATTATAAATTAAACTCAGCAAAAAACGATTTGCTACAAAGTATAGAGAAGTATAAAATAAAAGTTATTGTTTGAAATGGGGCTGTCGTCTGTTTCCTGCCCCAAGCCTGCTTTCTTGGCCGAGTCCTCAGGGGTACCTGAAGGGACACATGATGCCAGGTGATAAATTCACCTGTTCACACGCCACTTGATAACCTACCATCTTCAAGCAGACTCGCCTCAACTAGGACACTTAGCCATTTCCCTGAAATTCTCTTTACTGAAAGAAAAGAAAGAGGAAGTTGTTGTTGTTGTTGTTGTTGGTGGTGGTGGTGGTGGTGGTGGTGGTGATGTGTGTGTGTGTGTGTGTGTGTGTGTGTGTGTGTGTGTGTGTGTTTAATAAACTAAAAAGCAGAGGTCCTTTCTAGGTGAGGTTTAGAGGAACTGGGCTCGTGCCCAGCTGAGGAAGCACACGATTGCCAGTGGCCGGCCCGCGGCCCCTGCCCCAGGCGGGCCAGAGCCCTAACCACCGTCCCTGCAGACCGAGCCCTAACCACGACTCGCCTCTTCCTCTGCGGTGGCCGGAGGCAGCTTGCGAAGGAACCGCCATTAAGGGCTCTAGCAGAGGGGCCGAGAGGCTGTGGTCCCTGGCAGGGATCAGGTGAATCCTTTCATAATTAATAAGACAGCTCAGCCGAAATGGCGAGGAGACGGGGCCCTATTGATCTGGCAGTCGAGCTGCTTCCACCTGTCCTATTTATAGGCCCCACATGGCCTTACGGAGAAGTAAACATTAGAGAGTAAACACCAGCAGAGGAGACCAGCGTCCAGGGCCGCAGGAGTCGGGCAGGCTGGAGGAGGGAGAACTGAATGTTGGTTTCTGGGTTCAAAGAAATCGAAATCTGATTTCTTGGAGAAGCTGCGGGTGGGAAGGAGCTGCGGAGGCCCCCGGGCTGCGGGTGGGGACGGATAAAGGGAGGCCGAAGGCTGCAGGGAGCCCGCCGGGCGCTGCCTGGAATGGGGCGCGGGGGCTCTGAAATGCAATGTGTAAACAATCGTTAGAGTAACAGTTCATAAATCAAACCCGGTGGGTCGCTGCCCATCTGCATTCCCCCCACGGATTAAATTCCAGCAACACATGCGTCCCTGCGCCCGGAGCGCCAGAAGCTGCCCAGATGCTTAATGGCAGCATATATTACCGCGGCCAGTTCACGCACGCGCTGCGCCCCGCCACTCCCGGGAACAGCTTCACTCGCTACCCCCTTCCTCCGTGGATCCCGGGTTCTCAGTCAAAGTCAAACGACATTCTCGGTGCCTGCGTGGAGTGGTCACCCACCGGGGAACGCTTAGTTGTTAGAGAAAATAGTTTGGTTTTGCCCATTTTGTCTCAAATATTATTTTCTAAGTATAAATAGGATGGTTCTAATCCGAGCTCAACCCTTGGAATTCAAATTAAAATGTCTGAGTCCATTTTAAATACGAATCTATCTAATGAGGGGGCGGAGATAGAGGAGAAAGAGGGAGGGTCTTTTTGCCTGAACAGCGCACCGCCTCCTGTCGATACCCTTCCCTCCGCAAACCCCGCGAAACAGTGCGCATAACTGGGCCCTCGCTCGAGGAAAGAAAGCGCTCGCGTAGTTCCTCCAGGCTCTGCGGGGGGTGAGAAGGACCGCCGCGAAGCACGCAGGACGCGATTCCCTCGCTGCGTGGGCTTCCCACCCAGACCTGAATCTCTTTCCAGATCTGGAAGGAAGCGAGGCGGAGCCAAGGTGCTGAGGCGACGAGGGGGCGGGGACTGGGAACTCCCGCTTCTTTGCTCTCCCTCCTGGCTCTTTCCCTGAGAACCCCGTCCTCCCACGGCCCCCACCGCCTACGGGGGGGGGGAAGCCCCAGAGGAAAGGCACCCCGCCCCCGGGTCCTCCCACGCCCCCACTCCACCCAGGCCCAGATCGCCCGCGGGAGCCTCGAGAGAGCTTGGCGCTGTGTTTGGGCTCCCTTGCCCTGTCCTGGGCGGGAGACCACCGTCCCGTGCGCTTGGAGAGAGCCCAGGAACGCAGGGCAGCCAGTCTCAGGAAAAGTGGGCTGCCGCTTCTGGCTTGTTAGAAAACATTTCTCCTCGTTGTGGTGATGTTTAGATTATTATGGCGTCGTCTTCGACTATAATTTGCTGTTTAATCATGATGACATCTCCATATGTCAGTTGATGTTATTGTTTTTAAGCAGCAACACTGTAAGCCCTGTTTCCAGGTCGGGGAGATATTAACCAGGGTGAGCATGTCCCATCACTGAGGTGGGGGTAGACGGAGCAGGTGTCAGGCACCAAGGAGATCAGCACACCTGCCTCCGCCCGGTGTCAGAGCAGTCTCCAGCTCTGACCAGCGCTTTCCACGTGGCCCACTCGCGCCGGCTTTAGCCCCCTGAGTTCCTATTGGGATTGGGAAACGGCTCTCCTTTTCTCCATACCCGACCCAAGTAGATTAGAGACACAGAAATTCACGTAAGCGTGGTGTTTGGTTATCTTCGCGAAATTGCCAGAGGCCAGCTCCAGAGCTCCAGAGCTCCAGGCTCAGCCAAAGAATTCCTTGAGAGGGGAACTGACAGGGAAGGAGGAGACAGATGTAGAAAATGGGGGATGCAGAGAAATAGGGGGAAAAACAGATCCAGAAGTAGAATTAGCAGAGGGGAGAAAGGGAGGCGACCATCTTAAACACAGAAGCAGATGATGGAGAAACCTAGAGCTGGAGATGATAGAGCTGTGAAAAAGAGATGGAGGATAGAGACGAAATTGGGACTTGTTTTCATTCAGGACTCTCAGAGAAGCCAATGAACATATGACCACCACATAGACTCTCTTTCTGGGGGTCCAGAGAGCCTTTCATTCCAGCCTGAGCCTCAAGGGCCGGGGTCACAGGAGTCTCAGCACCTTGGGGCTGGGCAGAGCTAGCTGACGGGAGACAAGCCAGATGGATGAGGCAAAAATGGAGACTTTCCCCTGTTCTCCTGAAACTCCCTCGAGTCCCAGCAGAGCTGCTTCCAGGCCTTCAACCATCCTCTCCGTTTCCCACTGCACAGTACACACAAGGCTCTGCACCCTGGCAGGGCCAGGTTGGGCGCGGGTGGTTCCAGAGGGGTCCACTCTCCGGAATAGTCTACCGCCCTGTACTGTGGGACAGGAGGGAAGGTGCACTACCCCATTGCTACTGCCTCCCCTCCCCAACACCCACCAGAGGAAATCAAAGCGTTGCTTCTCTTCCCCCTCCCCACCACCCAGCTTGCCCCAAATGTTAAAATGAAATGGTGGGGCGGGCGTGTGTGGGCGAGCAGTGAGCATGCCAGCTCTGCGGCTCCAGCACGACTCTGGCTTCGCTGCCCTCCATTCACCATCCCGCTCCAGTCACTGCATCTCCCGACGCTGGGGCTTCAGGAAACTTTGTGACACCGTAGTTTGTGTTTGAATCCCACGCGGGGGGCGGGGGGAAGCAACAGGAGCCCTTCCTCCATGTTGGGGCGCAGCAGCCTCAGCTCCAAACACGAACTTCCGGAATAAAGAAACTGCCCAGTCCCACTCTGGCAATTTTCCCACTCCAGCCCGATGGGGCAAGGAGTGCAACGTTCGTGTCCAGATCCTAGCCCTGGAGGGACATCAGGGGCCAAATGAGCTCCGTTACCAGCTGCCTAACTATGGGTAGGTTACTCTACGCCTCTGTACCTCAGTTTCCTGCTCTGTAAAATGGGGTAACCATACCTAACTCATCGGAGTGTACTTGTATCAAATGAAATAACATAGGTAAAGCGCTTTCACACTACCTGATGCCACTTACCTGATGTTAGCTATCACTATTGTTGTTTCCTCCTGCCTCCATACAGGCTTAGTCCCACGGATCTCACTGAAGTCTTCAAAATAACTTCAAGAGAACCTCGTTACGACCTTGAATACTTTAGGACAGTTTTTCTTTATAGCCCAGCAGCTTACATTCCTCTTGCCACAGGCTGCCCAGCGCTTCACCCCGCTCTGGCCTTCTCAGAGGATGCTCTAGATAAACTCCTTGAATTCAGTCAGCGGTGGGACAGTGACTGCACCCCACACCCTCCTCCATCCCACCTGGCCTCTGGCTTTTACTGCCAGTGCGCCCTCATTCTGGAGCGGCTGGGTTCTCCCAGCCCTAACTGGATTTCTCCTGGAGCTTCCTCCACAGCTTCTCTTCCTCCTCCTACCTGCCATTTATATTAACTTCCTCTCCCAAGTTAAAAAAAAAAAAGTAATGTATTTATTGTAACCAGTGAAGCAATGATACATAGTATGGAAAAAAAATTAACCCACCCTGCATTAGCTAATGTTAACAGACCCACCTTCCTCCTTTCACACCTTTCCCCATGCTCATAAAAAACAAATACTCATTCCGAGAATATTTTTTTCGTTTTACAAAATTATGATGTAATATTTCTCTTCTACCAAATCCTTCAAGATCAATAGCTAATCAAATAACTGTGTCTTTTAAATAGGTAAACAATATTTATCAGATGGCCATACTACAATTTATTTAATTTTCCATCTATTGATGGACATTTACGCTTTCCCAGGTTTTTGGTGTCCTATAAATATGGTCGTAATAAATATTCTTTCAAACAACGTTATCTACTAGCATTTTTATTTCTTCAAAGGATAGATTCCTCAAAGTTGGATTGTTTGACAGAAAGGTATGTGTGCTTATTTTTCAAATGTAGGTGTGCTCTTTTGTTTGTGTTTTTTTTAATTAGTTTTAGGTGTACAAAACAATGTAGTAGTGTAGGTGTGCTTTTAATTTGGAAAAACATTGTTGCTGAATTCCTTTCCCCAAGAGTGTAGAGTGTTCGTTTCCCTGCGTCCTCTTTAACACTGTGTTAATACTTTTGGCTTTGTCAGCCCAGGAGATAATCTGGCGGCTTTCTGGAAGGCCATCCTTCCGGGCACCTGCCTTTGTTCTCTGAGCCCCTCTCCGGCCATGATCGCCATCACAGCGTCCTCAGGATGGAGGAGAAGGTCCAGTTAGACTTTGAGTTCCCTTCTCCAGAGCAGCGTAATGGGCCTCGCAAGCTTCGACTTTATGTAGTCAGGCGAAATTGTTCCTGAAAATGCTGGCTCTAGTTTGCTAATCTAATCCACACGCCTCTGAGCAGAGGGCTTGGGTGCTGGGCCAGTGATTGCGGTTGGGCGGAGATGGGGCTCAGCCGGGGGTCCCCCCTCACCTCTCCGCCACTTCCATTGGGGCGCTTTCCTCGCGGCTGCGATCGATCCCCTGGCCTGTCTGCAGTGGAGAGTGAGCGAAGGAAGGAGGCCGCAAAAGGAAAGAAAATCGCAGCTGCCGAGGCCAGGCAGCAAAGATGACAGCTGAACTTTTCCTCACCCAATAAGACCAACCGGCGTCTGCATCAGGGACGAACTCCCAGCAAGCCAGCGAGCTGCGAGGAGGGCAGACCTTGTAGAGATTCCACGTGCAGGGAGACGCGGATTATACTCTCTTCTCTCACCCCCCTTTACTCTGCCTAACTTTTTAAAAAAAATTAACTTACTTTTATTGAGCACTTACTACCTGTTAGGTATTGTGCTAAAGCTTTGTGAACATCATCCCGTTTCCTATACTCATTTCTGTAAAAGATTATATTATCCCCATTTTACAGATGAGAAACTGGTCTAGTGAGTTAGTAACTTGCCCCATCGGCAGGTAGTAAGAAGCCGGGCTGAAATTTGAGCATTAATCTGTTTCAGGAACCTGTTTTAAGACTTCACTTTGCTTGTTCTGTTACTATTTTGAGCCCTAAGAGAGAGAGAGCACAAGTTAAAAAAATAATAATAACAAAGAAAGTAAATCCTATGATGGGCAGAATGAGATCCTCACAAAAATGTCATGTCCTAATCCCGGGAACCTTAAATGTTAGTTACAAGGCAAAGGAGAGTTAAGGCTGCAAGTGGAAATGGGTTGCTAATGGCTGACCTTAAAATAGGGGTGTTTAGGATATATGTCTGCTGGGTCTGCTCAAGGCCCTTTTTTGAATGTTTTGGGGTCAGGTGGCAGCTTCATCTTAGCAGTATATATGAGAGAAAGAAGATGTTAGGGAATACATTTCAAAGGACAAGCAAATTAAAAATTGTGTTGATGTTTTACAGTGTGTTGGCTATTATGGCTGCCTCCATGTCCTGAATTATTTTAACTTTGGGGAAGAGCCAGAAGTTGCACAGTGCCAGATCTGGTGAATAAAGTGGGTGAGGACACACCGTAATGTTTTTACTTGACAGAAATTGCTGTACCAGAAGTGATGTGTGACACAGAGCATTGTCATGATGGAGGATGATTTGTGGCACACTTTAAAACACACCTTCTCTCAGCTGTAGCTCACACCTGACTGATTGCACTGCACAAGTTAAAACTTGTCTCACACACTGTTATTAAGGTTCGACACACCGCTTCCCATATTGAAGATCCCTGTCTTTCCATTGGATGGCACTCAGAAGTAGCATATACTGTATTTTGTGATCACAATGGAAAGGCTCCATGTCACATGTCGCTCTAGTACAGCAATTTCTGTCAAATAAAAACATTACAGTGTGTCCTCATCCACCTTATTCACAGGAACTGGCACCACACGACTTCTGGCTCTTCCCCAAAGTCAAAATGACCATGAAAGTAAATGTTTTGAATCAATTCAGGACATTGAGGCAGCCACAACAGCGCAACTAAAGATATTCACGAAAGAGGACTTCCAGGACTGCTTCAGAAAGTGGCAAGAATGATGGTATATGTGTGTTCGAAGCGAGGGGGAGTATTTTAAGGGGTATTAATGGCAATGTGTCTTTTACTGTAATAAATTTTTCTTAAACATTTACTATATGTTTTGATCACACCTTGTATATCACACCTTTTTTATTATTTTCTCCCCTTTGTGTGCTGCAAGAGTCTCTTATTTGCTTCCTTTACCTCCAGTAGTTTAACAGACACTCAGGCAAGTCCCTTGATTCGGTACCGGCGATGGGCCTGCTTAGATATGAAAAGTTCATTGCTCAAGTGATAGATGGTTGGATGGCACATTCTTGAAATGTATCACCAGGTAGTTATTCTCTTGATAAATCACAGCAACGAATATTAGCTACATACCTTATCACCTGGACAAATCATGTGCTGGATTGATTTTTAATGGTGGTGGCATTTGCAACTTGCACATTACCCAGAACATAGAAGGAGGTAGGTTCAATCTCTACAGAATGCCTGGAACAACTCACTTGCTATGGGCATCCGAAGGAGGGAGGGAGGTAAGAGAAACACAGGAAAAAGCCAAGCCAAACGGAACACAGACAAGCACGGCCTTCTACAAGGAGAGAAATTCCTTAAAATAGTCCAAACCTGATAAAAAGGAGAAGGGAGAAAAGGACACACTTGTCCATCTGGGTTAATCAACTCACAAATTGCTTTGTTTACATTGAGAGACCACTGCAGGAGTCTCTAATTGATTAAGAAAGAAGGAAGACTAAACAAGCAAGCTAGTGGGTGATGGCAGGTGGGGGCGGGGGAGAAGTAGCTTCAGCCTGATTGAGAGTCCAAGGCGACACAGATCCCTGCACCTGCACTGCCTGGGCTTTCCCTTTCCTCAGAGGGGTCTACTGAGCTTTGGGGAGTGCCTTGAAAAATGGCTCTGGGACCCTCATCGTTCTCTTGTTGCTTCCTCAGGCTCTCGCCTGAAATATGTTGAATTGGGTTAGGCAGGGAGAGAAATCCCAAACAAAGTGGTTCATTTAACTCTGGCCAAACACAAATTCTTCAAAATAGGCCACTGTGAATGGGATAAAGAGCATCAAGGCCTGTGGGAGGCATATCCATCAAGGCCAAGTCCAGTACTGTGACAGTGTGGCCTGTGTGCTGGCAGGCCTCTGGGAGGCTTTCGAGTTACTAAGTACGGGAGAGGGGGTCGTCGGGCTTGTATCCTGCACACCTACTACTGTGACAGAGCAGCCGCTGGGCAATACGTTTTCTTGCGTAGCCGTTCTTATGCCCTCATTTTTATACTTTTTCTTCTCTTTTGGAATAATGAGGGGCAAACTGCATATTACCTATTGCTTTGGTAATAGGATTTGTGTATTTTTTCCTCTTTCTGAAGAGCCCTTGGCAGTTTTACAGTTGACAGAGAAAAATGGCTCTGCCCAAATCTTTATTTTCAGGAATTGCTATAAATTCAAATCCAAAACGTATTTGTGTATACTCTCTTCAGCCGATATTAATAATTACATATTCTCCAATTCATATATATTCTCTCTATGACACACACACACACACACACACACACACACACACACTCTACACTTGGGACCTTGATCTTACTCTGATTTGCTCTTGGATCTTATCTCTTATCTACTGAATTGTCTTTGCCATTTTGTGTTTCACTCTCCAAATGCTCTGTCCCCTCAGTTTACAAACAGACTCAAATCTCTTACAGCCTAAAAGACAATGCCCTTCCTTTGTCCACCCTACTGTCCCCTCACTACTGATCCATTTCTCCATTGAGCTTCTGGGACTGTGCCCAGCCCAGCGGAGACACCGTGAATATTGAACAACACACAAATGAAGTTTTTTCCTTCCCTTCCCTGCCGTCCTCCCCGTCACTGCCCCAGCCCTGACACTGAAGGCCCAGCTTCTTCTCTACCAGCTGCAGACAGTCCACTCTCAATGGCCTCCTCCTTCCCCCCTTTGTATATTTTACCCTATACAAATGATTTTATGTATCTATCTTAAAATTTACCAATAACATACACTCACCATCAGAAAATTAGTAACTGCAAGTGACCCAAAAGAAATTAAAATAGCCATAATTTCTTCAGCCAGCAATATGCATTTTGGTCCCTTGTATTAATCGCTTGTATTAATTCTCTCCTTTCTACCTGGGTGTGAATCATTGCTGTGTGTTTCAGCCTTCCCGCATAGCATGGAAGCCTTGCCAGGATGTGGTCCCATCTCATCTTGCCAGGCTCTTCCCCGTCCACAGCCCCCGCCCATCCACTGCAACCCTATCGAAGCCCTTGCCCCTCCTTGAACTGACAACCTTTTCCCCTGTCTCACACCTTTGCTCACCTAGATTTTCCAGACTAAAATACATTGTATTTCCATCCACTCACTTCCCTCCATCTTTGGAGATCTAACTTTTTCTTAGAGACCTGTTCAGGCTCAATCATTCCTGAATCCTTCTCTGACCCTTTAATCATAATTATTGGGTTGTGCCTCTATTGATCCTTGTTTTCTTAATTTTGTATTAGGGTTAGCTGTCTGCTGATCTGTTTTATCTTTAATCCACAAGTTCCTTGAGGTTAGGGACTATGTCTTATTAACCTTTGAATCTCCCACAATGTCTCACACTGTGCCTAGCACAGATGCTTATGGAATAAAAAACGTTTCCAGCCCCTCCTGCTTCACACAGACGTGGTTGTCTATTCTAATTTTGAAAGGATAAAGAAAGGTATTGCTGATGCCAAACCTTCCCTGGCTGCTTCTTGCTAATGCCTTTTCTCCCTGGCAGCCTGGGTGTTTATCCCTAGGAGATTGGAGGCATAAAATCATTGGATGCATGCTATGGAGTACCTTCTAGTGGTTAGAAGCAAAGAAATAGATATACCCATAGCAATGACAATAAAAGGGAATGACTGAATGATAGCTAAAACAAGAGGGTGGGAAGAAGAAAAAAGCAATTATCCTTGCTGTATCTTTTCCATGCCTCTCAACAAAATTTCATTAGCTTGTTATATTTTTTCATAAGCTACAGGGAAACGTAGGAGATTCATATTCCTCCCCTTATTTTCTCCTTCTTGTTCTAGGAACACTTGAAAGTTATAAGAACTTTCCTGCTCCCTCTCTGAAGAAGAGAATTTTCCATTCCTCTTCTTCTCTCAGATTATGTACTCACCACCTCATGCATACACAGTGACTGTGCATGTGGTAGCCAGCCTCCAAATTGGCCTCCCGTAATCCCTGACTCCGGGTCCAGATGCCCGTGTGTCGTCACTTTGCACAAGGAACCAGGGCTGGCCCTATGTAACCAATAGAATACGAATGAAGTAATAATGATGTGCGACTTCCAAGGCTAGGTCCTAAAGGTCTTATAGCTTCCTCTTTGGTCTCTTGGATTGCTTTCTTTGGGGGAAGCCAGCTGCCATATCATGAAGACACTTAAGCAGCCCTGGAGAAGCCAAGATGGAAAGGAACCGTGTCTTCCTGCTAACAAACAGCACTGACGAGCCAGCCACATTGAAAAGCAAACCCTCTAGCCACAGACTGCAGCTGATTGCAGCCCCAGCTAATATCTGACTGCAACTTCATGGGCTTCCTGAGCCAGGACCACCCGCCAAGCTGCTCTCAAATTCCTTACCCACAGAAACCATGAGAGATAATACATGGCAACTGTCATTTAAGGAGGATCTGTTATGCAGCAATAGATAGCTAATAAAATGCATCTGGTATTTTCTTTTATTTTATTCTTCAGTGCTTGTTCATTTGTCCATATGTCTACATGAATTTTGATAGGTTTTGTTGGTGAGACACAAACAAGAAAGGACTTTATTTAATGATTGCTTTGGGAATAGCAAAATACTTCAAGGGTGGTTTTGAGTATCTGAGTATTTTACACTATAATTCTGTCAACTGTGAATCAGGTACCATGAAGCAGTTTGGGAATATATCAATAAGTGTCCAAACAGGAAAACAGAAGATAGTCCAAGTGTTTCAAACAGAAGTAACTTAATACAAGGAATTGTTTCAAATGTGTTGAAAAGGCTGGGAGAGTCCCAAGAAGTAAGGTACCCAGAGATTAGTAGGAAACCTCTGCAATGCTTAGGTTTGAAAGAGCAAAAAGGAGAATGGCGTTACGCAGAGCCCATGACCACTGTGACACTGAGGCTGCTATTGGGCGCCTAGATACACCCCAGAAGTTAGAGGGGGAAAGCTTGTTTCAACTTTCCTCCCACCTTCCAATCTCCTGCCAGAGCCTCCCATTGGCAGAAACTCACAGAAGCAGTAGGTAAAGGAGACCGGGAAATGTAGTCTGCAAGCTTCCTACCCTGGCAATAGGAAAAAGATATAGGGCAACTGAGAAGCTGAGAGCCAACAGACATTATTTGTCACTGGGAACAATAACAGAGATAATGGAAATAAAGATGTACGTATTTGATAAGGCTCTACTCAAAAATAAAATATCCAACATATGGTAGTCGTTTGTGATTAGAGAAAGTCAGAGAAATGCAGATGCTCCCACATTCATCTTTCAAGACATATTTCAGTAGCGTTAGGTTCAAAACTCTAAATTCTTCAAAAGAGCTGCCACACGAAAGCCTTTTTTATTAATTGTAGAAGAGCACATCTGATAAGAGCTAACACACTGAGCACATAATGCAGCCAGGCACTGTTCAAACTGCTTTTCAGTTGTTAACTCATCTACTCACCACTACCTCCAACCCGCCCCGGCCACATTTCCATGAAGTTAGACCTACTGTGATCCGTTCTACATGTGAGCAAACTATCCCAGAGGAATTAAGTCACCTAGATCAAAGGAGTCCGGGACCCGACATGGTAGCCTAGCTTCACAGGTCACATGCTTAACCATTCCATGATGTTGCCTCTTGGGCTTTCATCACCTTGCCTGAAATGTGGGAGCTACTCATCACGGGTTGTACCTATGACAAAAGTATTCCAGGAGAGTAATAATATTCAAAGGAACAAAGGACAAAGTCAGTAAGTTAGCCCCTGAGCTTTGGGGCTAATTTTTGACTCAGGTTGTCCAAATGTTGCCTCTTTTATAGTGCAACGCATTAATTCTTTTAGAACTAGAAAGGCCACAGTTATTGAATTATCTGGGGCTCTTGTTCTGAGTCTCTGAAAGACCTTTGGAAATATTCAACCCAAGCATGGACCCTCGAGGGTTAATAAGTAGTACCCAGATGGGGCCTATGAATAGGACAGCCATGTGCTAGAACAGTGATGAAAGTCCATGCAGAACAATAAAACTGGGGTTCTGTTTCCTGCCAGTCTGTACCCATGCCAAAACCTGAAGCTGATCATTTCAAAAAGCTTTCCCCAGTTCTTTTTTTTTTTTTTTTGACAGAGAGTCAGAGACAAGGAAGAGATTGGTTCTTCAGAAATTTCACTCCAGCATCTATGACAACTTTATTTATTCATGTTTTGGGGATTTATCTTGTTTTTGAACAGCTGGTGACTTGTACAAGTTTGAAATAACCAGTGAGATGCCCATCATACGTTGAGAGAGACTAGGCTAAAGAGAAAGGAGACCTGGGCGTGGAACACAATATGTAATAGCACCAGGCCCTTCTACCAACTACCCCTATTTTCTGAAGACGCTTTTTCTTTCTTGGAGACCACACGGTCCTGTTAGGAATGACTGCTTTCAAAAGGAGCAAAAGGATAGTAGTGGCATGTATGGATTCTCGAACAGTTTTAGATGGCAGACAGCAGTCCCTGAGTCCTGCTGAGTATAATAGCAGGAGCACTAATACTTCTGAACTAATGCAAATGTCCTGTGAAGGCTCCACTTGACCCAGGAGCTGTCACCAGGCCCTGCAAAGCATCCCTGTGTGATGGTGTCATGCCGGTATCATGCAGGGTCTCAGCTCCCACTCCCCACATAAGAACGCAGGGCATGGTGAGGCCAAAAAGGAACACCCACGGAGCCATAGGTAGGGGAGTCATACCACTATAGTCATGCTGGCAACTGGGTTGGAGACATAGAAAGCAGGAGCCTCACTGTCTGCAACCTGCTGTCCACTTCTCTGCAATCCGCACCCCGCACTCCGCCCTTGTGCTAGCCCCCATTTTCTGCTAGCGTAGCCACGGCAGTTATATTAGTGGCCAATGGCTCACTGGTTACAGGTGACGGCCAACTAGCCACAGCTGATGGCCATCCCATCACAGTTGATGGCCATTTACTACCTGAGCCAGCACCTTTCCACGTGAGGCCGAGAGCCTGGAAACTGCACTCCCGGGTCTGTCCCCACAGCTTTACTGCTGCCTGCTGCCTTGCACCCCAGCAGGAATGAGCCATCTTTGCTCACTCAAAGGATATGCAACGTGTCAACTCTTCCTTCCTAACATCCAACTCAGGGAGGTGGTAACTCCAAAGCCCACACGTACATACCCCAGAGTAGCCCTTTTCAGTTTTGTCACTCTCCCTTTAGGGTCTTTTTATTATACAGCTGTCAACATGAAAAAAAAAGAAGTTGGCACCAGGCCTGTGAGCTCCAAGAGTGCACTTATACAGACAGTGGTTTCTGAGCAGGAGCAACATTATGGAATGGGGAAAAGATCAAGTCACAGAGGCATATCTACTACAGAGAAGAAAAGCAAAGACGTGGGAGGAGCCATCAGGGTTTGGATCTTTCTTCACTATTTCTATAAAATGCATGTGCCTATTTGACCCAACATCTGCTTCATTCTCTGACCTCACTTCCTATCAGAACTTTCTCTGCCCCGATGCCCCAAGCTTATCAGACTTAATGTCTTTGTACTCATGATTTCCTCTGTCTCTCCCAAATCTTTGCATGGAAGGTTCCTTCCCATCATTTAGTTTCAACTTCAATCTCACCTCTTCAGAGGTACCCTCTCTGAACTTGCACTGCAAAGTGATAGCCACCCTCTCTTGAAATCCTTCCCAACAGACAGGCACCATTACATTGCCAGGTTGTGTTTTGTTTATAACACTTAACACGTGCACAATGTAATAAACTCTTGGTAACACTGGTGTGTCCTCTCAGCTTTGGTGCTCTGTGCCCTAGGCCTTGGGCACGCAGACATGCGTAGTTCTCTCCCTCTTAAACATCCTGCACTTCACCTCCGCACCTCCCCTCTGCTCCCTGCCCCGCATTTGTACCTCTACAGATCAACCTCAACATGGTATGTCCACTGCTCAGCTCACAGCTCAGTATCTCTGGGTATTAACAGAAGGCAGATCTCAATAAAACACAGAGTGGCACTCTCCGAGAGCCAGGCGTGGCCTCCTTGGGACCCGCACAGGTAATTCACTGGCAATGGTCTGCTGGCCTGCTCTCTCCCAGTGAGCTTAGTGCTAGGGGCAAACGTGGGTGTCTGACCACCACAGGGGTCAGCTGACTACACCCCAGCCATAGTCAACACCCCCATAAAGCATGTCTGATTATAGTAGAATAGTCCAGACTGTGCTCAGCCCAAACTTACCATGGGCCTGGAGCTGCTATCCAGCTGTCATCCACGCAAACACAGGGGTGACGAGGGTAAGGTAGGTGGTATTTATTTATCAATTATCACTTTACAGAAAACCATACTGTCTTAGAAATAACTCAAATGGTTACTTTTTAACAAATGCCATTCCAATGAGGGATCTCTTTTTAATATGATGCAATATATATTACAAACTGCCACTTTCCATAAGTAAAATCAAAATCTGCCCTCTTAGAGTTGGCGGTGGAGAGAGAATTTCCATCTGAGGGAGACCTCGTCTACCTGGCTTCTGTTCTTGGACATTCATTACTCCTGTGAGAGTCTCTGGGAAAATGTTTCAGCCACAAGTCGGCTGGCCTGGCCTGGGGGTGGTGGGGGTGGTGCTGCTACCTCATCTCTGACAACTTGGTCCCTGGGGAGTTCTAAACCTTGCCTATGCCTCTCAGTCTCCTGGGGGATGTTTTATTTGATTTTTCAAAATAGGTCAACCTGGCCCAGGCTCTATCCCAGTGCTACTGAATCCAATGCTGGTCGTGGACTTAGCAAACGATTTGGGCCAGAGCCAGACTCGATGCTCGCTAAAATGTAGAGATATGGCCCTTTAACTCATCCCTTAGTTTCCATTAAACAGCACTGACCGAAAAGATCATTTAACAAAGATGTTATGAAAGACCTGGGGAGAGGAAAAGGAACACGGAGAGTGACATACAAAGAGATGATCAGGATTTCACCTTTCCGCTCCGGGGTCCCCTACAGCACCAGTTAGAAAGGACAGCAAGTTAGAAAGAAGCCCTGTTAAAATTAAGACACCAGAGAAGTTTCCATAGTCAAATAAGTTTGGAACACTCTGCTTCCTTGCTCCCAGTCTTGACAGTCACCACAGGCATTGCAGTTTGAAGTGTTTAATCCATTGGATTCGCTGAACTTGTAGTTTCCTAACTGGATGCCACTGCTGAGCCCCTGCAACCTGACATGTGAAGCACTTCTAGAGTCAAAGCCCACAACCAAGGCTCAGGAAGTAACTCGTCGCCCTCACTGCCCCACTGACCCCGCAGACTTTCTGTTGCCTAAGGAGCCTTCTTCTCTTTGAGCTGAGAAAACCCACCCTAAATGCCAGGGCCACACAACAGACCACCATTTCAGAATTCTTTTTTTTTAAATTAAAGTTTATTGAGGTGACAATTGTTACTAGTTACATAGATTTCAGGTGTACAATTCTGTATTACATCATCTATAAATCCCACTGTGTGTTCACCACCCAGAGTCAGTTCTCCTTCCATCACCATATATTTGATCCCCCTTACCCTTATCTTCCTCCCCACCCCCCTTACCCTCTGGTAACCACTAAACTATTGTCTGTGTCTATGAGTTTTTGTTTCTCATTTGTTTGTCTTGTTCTTTTGTTGTTTTTGGTTTATATACCACATATCAGTGAAATCACAGGGTTCTCTGCTTTTTCTGTCTGACTTATTTCGCTTAGCATTATACTCTCAAGATCCATCCATGTTGTCACAAATGTTCCTATATCATCTTTTCTTACTGCCGAATAGTATTCCATCATGTATATATACCACAACTTCTTTATCCATTCATCTATCGAAGGACATTTTGGTTGTTTCCATGTCTTGGCCACTGTAAACAAAGCTGCAATGAACATTGGAGCACACGTGTCTTTATGGATAAATGTTTTCAGATTTTTTGGGGTAGATACCCAGGAGAGGGATGCTGGGTCATACGGTAATTCTGTTCGTAATTTTTTGAGGAACCTCCACACTGCCTTCCATAGTGGCTGCACCAGTCTGCATTCCCACCAGCAGTGTATGAGGGTTCCTTTTTCTCCACAGCCTCTCCAACATGTGTTACTATTTGTCTTGTTGATGATAGCCATTCTGATGGAGGTGAGGTGATATCTCATTGTGGTTTTTATTTGCATTTCTCTGATGATTAGTGATGTTGAGCATTTTTTCATATGTCTATTTGCCATTTGTATGTCATCTTTGGAGAAATGTCTCTTCAGGTCCTCTGCCCATTTTTCCATTGGGTTGTTTGTTTTTCTGTGGTTGAGCTTCATGAGTTCCTTGTATATTTTGGATATTAGCCGCTTATCGGAGGCACTGTTTGCAAAAATCTTCTCTCATTCAGTTGGTTGCCTCTTTATTTTGTCGATGGTTTCTTTTGCTGTGCAGAAGCTTTTAAGTTTCATACAGTCCCATTCATTTATTTTGGCTTTTACTTCCATTGCCTTTGGTGTCAAATTCATAAAATGCTCTTTGAACCCAAGGTCCATAAGTTTAGTACCTATATTTTCTTCAATGCAGTTTATTGTTTCAGGTCTTATGCTTAAATCTTTGATCCATTTTGAATTAATTTTGGTACATGGTGACAGATAGCAGTCCAGTTTCATTCTTTTGCACGTGGCTATCCAATTGTCCCAGCACCATTTATTGAAGAGGCTGTCTTTCCTCCATTGTATGTTTTTTGCTTCTTTGTCAAAAATTATCTGTCCATATTTATGTGGTTTTATTTCTGGGTTCTCAATTCTATTCCATTGGTCTATGCGTCTGTTTTTCTGCCAATACCACGCTGTTTTGAATATTGTAGCCCTGTAGTACAAGCTAAAGTCAGGGAGTGCAATACCTCCAGCAATGTTCGTTTTTCTTAGGATTGCTTTGGCTATTCGAGGTCTTTTGTGGTTCCAAACAAATCTGATGATTTTTTGTTCTATTTCTTTAAAAAATGCCACTGGGATTTTGATGGGGATTGCATTCAATCTGTATATTGCTTTGGGTAATATGGCCATTTTAACTAAGTTTATCCTTCCAATCCATGAGCACGGAATGTTTTTCCATTTCTTTGTGTCTTCTTCAATTTCTTTTAAAACTGTCTTGTAGTTTTCGGCATATAGGTCCTTCACATCCTTGGTTAAGTTTATTCCTAGGTATTTTGTTCTTTTTCCAGAAATTGCAAAAGGAATTGTTTTTTGTATGTCTTTTTCTGAGATTTCAATGTTAGTATATAGGAATGCAGTGGACTTTTGTACGTTGATTTCGTAGCCGGCAACTTTACTGTATTCTTTGATTGTTTCTAATAGCTTCTTGGTGGAGTCTTTAGGGTTTTCTGTATATAGCATCATGTCATCTGCAAAGAGTGATAATTTAACTTCTTCATTCCCAATTTGAATGCCTTTTATTTCTTTCTCTTGCCTGATTGCTCTGGCAAGGACTTCCAACACTATGTTGAAAAGCAGAGGTGATAGGGGACAGCCCTGTCGTGTTCCTGAATGTAGAGCAAAGGGCTTCAATTTTTCACCATTAATTATGAGATTAGCTTAGGGCTTGTCATAGATGGCCTTTATTATGTTAAGATATTTTCCTTCTATACCTATTTTATTAAGTGTTTTAATCATAAATGGACGTTGTATCTTTTCAAATGCTTTTTCTGCATCAATTGATATAATCATATGATTTCTGTCCTTTATTTTGTTTATGTGATGTATCACATTGATGGATTTGCGAATGTTGAACCATCCTTGTGCCCGGGAGATGAACCCCACTAGGTCCTGATGAATAATCTTTTTAATGCATTGTTGTATTTGATTTGCTCAAATTTTGTTTAGGATTTTTGCATCTGTATTCATCAGAGATATTGGTCTGTAGTTTTCTTTTTTTGTGTTGTCCTTACCAGGTTTTGGTATCAGGGTAATATTGGCCTCATAAAATAAGTTGAGGAGTACTATTTCTTCTTCAAATTTTAAAAGAGTTTGCGCAGAATTGGTATTAGATCCTCTTTGAAGGTTTGGTAGAATTCTCTAGTGAAGCGATCTGGTCCCGGTATTTGCTTTTGGGAAGGTTTTGGATGACTGATTCAATTTCGTTACTGGTAATCGGTCTGTTTAGATTTTCCAGTTCTTCATGGTTCAGTCTTGGAAGGCTATATGTTTCTAAGAACTTGTCCATTTCTTCTAGGTTATTGAATTTGGTAGCATATAGTCCTTCATAGTATTCTTGGATGATCGTTTGTATTTCTGTGGTGTCCATGATAACTTCCCCTTTTTCATTTCTGATTTTGTTAATTAGTGTCTTCTCTCTTTTTATCTTAGTGAGTCTAGCCAAGGGTTTGTCAATTTTGTTAATCTTTTCAAAGAACCAGCTCTTTGTCACATTAATTTTTTCTATTGTCTTTTTGGTCTCTATTTCATTTAGGTCTGCTCAGATTTTTGTTATTTCCTTTCTTCTGCTGACCTTGGGTTTCACTTGTTCTTCTTTTTCTAGTTCTTTAAGGTGTAACATGAGGTTATTTATTTGGGATTTTTCTTGTTTCTTGAGATTGGCCTGTAATGATATAATTTCCCTCTTAAAACTGCTTTCGCTGCATCTTAAAAATTTTGGTAGGATGTATTTTCATTGTCATTTGTTTCTATGTATCTTTTGTTCTCTCCTCTAATTTCTTCTTTGACCCAGTCGTTCTTTAAAAGTATGTTGTTTAATCTCCATGTATTTGTGTTTTTTCCTGCTTTCTTTTTGCAGTTGATATCCAATTTCAAAGCCTTGTGATCAGAGAATATGCTTGGTATGATTTCAATCTTCTTAAATTTGCTGAGGCTGATTTTGTGTCCCAATATATGGTCTATCCTTGAGAATGTTCCATGTACACTAGAAAAGAATGTATAGTCTGATGTTTTAGGATGAAGTGCTCTATATATGTCAATTATGTCCATTTCATCTAAGGTGCCATTTAGGGCTGCTATTTCGTTATTCATTTTCTGTTTCGATGATCTATCCATCGCTGTCAATGATGTATTTAAGTCCCCTAGTATAATTGTGTTTTGGTCAATTTCTCCCTTTAGTTCTGTTAGTAGTTGCTTGGTATATTTCAGTTCTCCCTGATTGGGGGCATAACTATTGGTGACTGTTATGTCCTCTTGTTATATAGTCCCCTTTGCCATTATGAAATGTCCATCTTTGTCTCTTGTTATCTTTTTCATCCTGAAGTCTGTTTCATCTGATATCATTATGGCTACACCTGATTATTTTCTGGGTACCATTTGCTTGGAGTGTCAATTTCCATCCTTTCACTTTGAGTTTATGCTTTGAGTCTATGCTTGTCCTTGTAGCTGAGATGTGTCTCTTGTAAGCAGCATATGGTTGGGTTTAGTTTTTTGATCCAATCTGCTACTCTGTGTCTTTTTGTTGGTGAGTTCAGTCCATTTATATTTGGGTGATTATTGATAATGTGAGGATTTCCTGTCATTCTATCTTTAGTTTTCTGGTAAGCCTGTGTCTCCATTGTTTCTTTGACTTTTTGTTGTTGTCTATTATTTCTGTGGTGGTATTTTATGATGTTTCCCTGTTTCTTCTTTTATTACAGTATCTGTTTTAGTTCGAGATTTTTTTTGAGTGGTTACCCTTAAGTTTATGTAAAAGAAAGTTGATATTTAGAGTATTCTATTTTCTTCAGCACACTTACTTTTTCCATTCATATATTCCGGTTCAGGCCTTTACTCTCCCCTTTTTATGTTTGGTTGCCACAAATTGTCCCTGTTGATGGTGGTCGAATAGCCTCCTGTAGTATTTCTTGTAGCGCAGGTCATGTATTAGAAAATTCCCTCAGCTTCTGTATGTCTAGAAAGGTGATTATTCCTCCTGCATATCTAAAGGATATCTTTGCTGGATATATTATTCTTGGCTCATAATTTCTCTCTTTCAATAGTTTAATATTTGGTTCCACTCCCTCCTGGCTTGTAGAGTTACTGCTGAAAAATCTGATGATTATCTAATGGGCTTTCCTTTGTAGATTACCGTCTTCTTTTCCCTGGCTGCCTTGAGGATTCTTTCTTTGTCGTTGATTTTAAACAGCTTCAATACAATGTGCCTTGGAGAAGGCCTGTTGGGATTGAGGTAATTAGGTGTTCTATTTGCTTCTTGGATTCGAGGATCCAGTTCTGTCCACAAGTTTGGGAAATTCCCATCAACAATTTGTTTGAATATATTCTCTGTTCCCTTCTCTCTTTCTTCTCCTTCTGGTATGCCCATTATTCTTATATTGCTCTTTCTGATGGAGTCAGAAAGTTCTTGTAGAGTTCTTTCATTTCTTTTAAGTCTCAAGTCTCTTCTTCCCTCTGTGTCATTTCCAGGTTTCTATCTTTGATGTCACTGATTCTTTCCTCCATCTGGTGAACTCTACCACCTAAACTGGCTATTTCATTCTTCATTTCTTCTACTGAGTTCTTAATCTCCAGAAGTTCTATTTGGTTCTTTTTTAAAATTTCAATCTCTTTCATAAAATTCTCATGTTGTTCTTCGATTGTGTTTCTGAGTTTATTAATCTGCCTTTCTGTGTTTTCGTGCATCTCGTTGAGTTTTTTCAGAACTGCCATCTTGAATTCTCTGTCATTTAAGCCACATATTTCCATATCTATAAGTTCCTTTTCTGGAGACTTTTCACTTACTTTCTGAGCTGTCTTGTTGCCTTGGTTATTCATGGCAATTACTGATTTATTATTTCTCTTCCTAGACATCTACAGGAGTGGCTTCTGCAACAGGCTGATAGGAAGAGGTCTTTCTTTCGTTTTTCAGTACTTGTTGGTAGAATGTTTTATTTTCTCTTTAACTTCCACCTTTTTTTTCTCTCTCACACGGTAGTGCTATGTTTTCTCTGCATTATTCCAGCTTCTCACACAGTGGGGGGATTCCATGGGAGACGGGCTTCACCTCTGTTAATGGTTCACCTGGGTCACAGGGCGCAGCGTCCCTGTGGGTATGCAGAGATCTTTTGAAGTTCCACAGCTCTTCCTGCACCAGATTCAGAACCGTATGTTTCAGCAGTTCTGTGTACTCCTGCAGGGATCCGCCCAGATAGGTGGGGTAGGGGCAGGGTGAGTTGTGAGAGGCGGCCCAGGGCAATGATGGCGACCACCACCACAGCTGGTCCTGCTCACTCCCCTCTGCCGGAATTAGTTGGGCTGTGAATCTGTGTCAGCAGTCCACAGTTCTCAGAGCAGCAAATATTCTGTTCTTTTGATCTGACACTGCTACTGTTCTGTTTCTAGCACCGGGCAGGTGGGGGCGGGTCGAGCTCTGGGATGGTAGGTAGGGGGAGGCTAATCTTTGTACCTAAGGCTTCCATTCTCTGCTTGGCAGTGAGGGCTTAAACCACCGTTTTCAGCCTTCTTCCCTCAGTCTTTGCTCCGAGGTCTCTGCCGTGTGCGTTGGTCTCAGCCATGTTATATGCTGTTCCCTCAGCCCTGTGGGCCATAAACGGAGCCCTAGCAGTCCGAGTTCTTCCCTCTCTCACAGCAGTAGTTCTGGGACGCAGCGAGCTCAGAGCACTGAGCTAAGCCTGTGTCCCGAGCCCGCTCGGCTCTGTCTCCACTTCTCCCTTTCCTCCTCCCCTGCTCGGGCAATTTGCCCACCTTAGGTTATTTCTGTATTGTACCTCTTAGTCTTGCCTGTCTGCTGTGCAGGGAGTCCTTTGTAGTGTTACAGTTGTTCAATTTATTGTAAATTTCAGGCTCACCTCATGCCTCCATTTTGATGACGTCCTCCCATTTTAGAATTCAATAAAATAAAACTCAGCTCTCTGCGAAAGATACGCACATACAGCAACAACAAGGTTTTTGTCTTAATATATGAAATCGATGCAGCAAATTGTTCATCTAGAAAAGCAGGAAGTAGGCCAATAAAAACTGCCTACTTCGTGGCCTGTCATCAGCTCACCTGCCTGTGGCTGCAAGGAGTGCGACTGAGGGTCATCCAGATTGTTGGCAAAATGGAGCAGGTGGCAAAGTCCTTCTCTAAGTCAATGCCTCTCACTTCCGCTCTCCTCCCATCTAAGAGATGCCTTGCCCCTTTGGCAAGCACTTTCTCCTGAGTTCCCTTCTTGTCCTTTTCCCAGAAGGAGCTGAAGGGAAGAGGAAAATGAAATCCCTGATAAGGGCAGACATTAGAGAAAAAAAGAGAACAGAGAAGAAAAGAATTTCCTGAGGCTACTGGGTGAGGGCATTGGGGAAGGAGAGGATATGTGTTTCTAGACTAGTTGCAATTTGAAACACTTTTTCCCAGAGATCACTGCTTCTTAACCAGGGGCAGTTGTGCTCCCAGGAGATATTTGGCAATTTCTGGAGTCATTTTTGATTGTCGCATCTGGGGAAGGGATGCTATTGAAATCTAGTGCATAGAAGCCAGGGATTCTGCTAACCATCCTGCAATGCACAGGACAACCCTCAAAGAATTATCTATCCTGAAAAACCAGTGCCAAGGTGTAGAAACTCTGCTGTAGACCAGAGATGTATTCGGTCATTTGATTGGAATTTGATAATTTGGTTTAATAATTCAGGCATGGTGGCTCAAATACATTTTTTAGGTTGACTTTAATGTCTTGCTAAAAGGATCTCCACAATATAATGTATTTTAAGTTCTACTTGACCAAAGAACAGACATTACATGGCTCACACATATCAGGTTCATTTTCTTCATGAAGTGGAACAACCTTTTTAATATGTTTGTTTAATTGCTGACTATCTGCCCCAGCTAGGACATACGCTACTAGAACAATGTCTGATCTAGAGTAGAAAACTGATATTTGCTGAATTAATGAATTCAGACCGTTGGTGACTATATATAAGCAAAGGTCACTTCTCACATGTTTCCACACTTACAGCCCCTGGCTCAGATCTTTGCATATAGAAGAGACTCAGTACTGATTTCTGAGTGCATGAATGAATGAATGAATGTGAGTGAATGAATGAATGGGCACGGTATTAATCTATCTTTGTGTCCTGCTGTGAAAAGTGAATAAATATTCATGCTACTTTAAAGGATATTTGCAAACACATGGTGAGTTTGCTGCTCCACGTTCCAGGTTCTCCTCATTAGAACTTTCTCTCAGAGTCAAGTGAAGAGTGTAGACAGAGTGCTAGAGATGCTGGTTCTTAGCAGAACTCCAAGCCCCAACCAGGCCGAGGAAGTGATCACTCCTCTCCCTTCCAAAGCACTTTCTAAGAATGTTTTGGCTTTCTGCCACCAAAGGATGAATGCTTAGTGTGGTATAAGTTTGTAATACGGGCAATCTGATGATTCAAGTTTCTCTGAGTAGGCAGGGGAAAAATAAAAAAGAAAAGAAAAAACAGCTTTGCGTCTCAGTCTTTTCTTTTCTATGGATAACATGTTGATTTTAAGAGCAGTTAAGACCTTATAAACTTCCTTTCTGGAGTGCTGGATCAGTATCAAGTATTATTATCATCCTGTAGTTCCCAAATTCCTCTCCTATGAGCAGTAATTCAGCCATATTTTTTTCTCTGTGATAAACCTTTGCATGATTAACAAGTTTCTAATTAGGAATTATAATCACCTTGGAGGTTCCAGAAAAGTAAAAGTCAACAGTGTCAGATAAGGAGACTAAATCTATAGAGAAGAACATTTTGCAAGTTGTCTCTCATAGCATTTTTTTTTCTGAAGCCAGGATACAACACAGGATCACACATTGCTCCTAGTGGTCATGCCTGTTTGTCTCCTCTAATCTCAAATACAGCAGGGTCGCAAATAACATTGCTTCATTCAGTAATGTTTCATTCAACACTGATGAATGCTGTAGGAACTTAACTCTGGTTATATCCATTGGCCTGTGGAAAAACTGGTTTTGTCACACAGCACACCATTTTGCTTAAGGTCACAGAACCTATGGACGTTAAGTGAGGATTTACTGTAATTGTACTGTCAAGGCACATCAGTTTGGTTCATGGGAAAGCTTTTAATAATTGTTTTTATACATACAATCAAGAGTTTCCAAAGGAATCATTAGTAATGCAGTATTTTACTCTTGAAATATTTATTTATACATCAACTGACAATGGAATTTCAATATATAAAGCACACAAAAGACTTTTCACCTTGAGTTGTATTCAAAATGCTTGCCTGTTTGACTGTTCAGCTACTGACAGTGTAACCAAATTGTGTCTAATCCATCTTACTTGTGTTGTTATGCTGATCACATGTAATAATCTAGATACTCACATGCTTATTGATTATGCACAAGGACAGGGCTGTCAGAAATGACACAAAGATTGGCATTCAATTATTTGGCTTCTAAAGGCCAAGGCCAAAGCCAAATAACAGATTTTGGTTAAGACAGAGCTTATAGCTAGTTGTTGTGCATTTATAGTGTGTCTCTCTAGAGGTAGGTTTACTGTGAAGCTAAGAAAGTTTAGGCTAAGACCCTCGCTGGGCACTAGCTGGGAGCTAGCTGGGAGGCCCCAGCAACACGTTCACGTGAAGTAGTCCACTCCTCTCATGCTCCACCCCACATCCTTTCAGTCTGCCTTTTCTTCCAGCAATGCTGCAGCAGTCACCTTCATGTAGGTGTATCTGGGAAGCACCACATATTTCTTTCTGCTCCAGGACTTCTCTGCCCTTGAAGTGAGGGATGTTTGGGAGAACCCCACCCAGTACTCACATGTATACAGTCTGGAAGTGTGAGAAAAGTAACTCTCTATGAGTGGAAGATGGAAAGCTGGTGAGCTAAATACTCCCCTCTTCACTTCCTTGGGTGGACAATTCTGAGATACACTCTACACAGTTTCTCAAAAAGTTCCGGCATGATTAATATGCATTTTCTCACAAAGGTAGCAACATTAAAAACTCATCCCTGCAAAGATCCAGGAAGGGAGAGCAAAAAATTCAGTCTAAAGAAAAATATGATAGAAAAGTTAAAAGACATAGAGGCTTCGTTCAGGAGCTCACATATTTATCTAATGAGAGCTCCAGAAGGAAAGAACAGAGAAAACAAGGGGAAATCATTGAAGATATAGGAGGAGAAAGTTTACCTAGTGGAAGAAAAGAGGCGTCAGATTGAAAGAACTGTTCCAATGACTTCTCCAAAAAAGAAAGTCGGTTATCCAACTACATGAAAAGAGAAACAAATTGTCACCACATTTTACATGGTAACATGGATGCTACAAGGTAGCAACATTTCCATCATGGTGGTGGTGACACCCTTAATATATTTTCTTCCTGGACAGAGTTGTCTTTCTGTTTTTCCTCCTTGGTCACTGTGGAGGTCTGGAGCTATGTCAAGCTCTGCTTTCTATCTTCTCAGCTCCCTATACCAGTACACCTGTCCTCGGAAGGAATTTTACTTTCTTTGTAGTGTGGTTCTCAGCTTTCAACCTAGACTTAAACATACGTTTTGGCTACATAATAAGGAGAAGGTGGATGCGGTACAGTCTTCTGTGTTTTATTGCAGTTATTCATTACTTTCCACAAGGACAGCCCCATGGCTCCTTCCTTCTCCTTCCATTTGTCCTCCCTGAGCTTGGAATTTCTCTGGATTGGTTCTTCTCTTAGGGGTGTTTTGGACTGGGGTTTTCTGGTCACACCTGTTACTATTCTGATTTCATCTATTGTCTATCCTTTTTTCCCAGGAATGTCTCAACATTTCTAAACTTTTGATGATGGCTTCATTTTGTGTTTTCCTTGGTTGTTGTAAATTAATGATTTTTAAAATGAGCTTTTTATTTATTTATTTTATTTATTTATTTATTTATTTATTTTAAATTCAATAGATTCAGGACTGGAGGAAAGGTGAAAAATTTAGTTCAGTTTATCATCTTGATACAATATCAGTCTTGTGTGTGTGGACATGTATACTCACACCTGTTTTATATTTTTAATTGTTATATACATAGAAAAATTATATTGTGAAATATATGCATATTTTAAAAATCACATTGTATGAGTTATTTTGTAGTCTCTTTTTGACTTGGCACAATACTTTAAACACTTCCCTATAGAAAAACTCCATTGACTTTTTCTCAAATGTAAAAGAAAAACAATAACATGGGTAAATTTATCATATGACCAGAAATGGAAACTAAAAGTCAGAGTCATTTAATTAATTAAACTGATAAAAATGAGATATATTGCTTTTTTTTCTTTAATGTCACATCTAAAAACATCTGGATATCACACAACCAAAATATTGATCAGATTATCAATGTATTTATTAACTCAGCTGTTTTGAAATCCAGTTATTTCAGTATCTTAATGGCTAATTGTATTGACTATGCAAGAATTCAGTGAATATAAAGGGAAACATATATTCTTTGATTTTTTTTTTTAATCTATGGTTATACTTAGAACATGAAATGAAGATGCAAGGAAATCGTACAAACAGTTCTGTTTAAAAACATTCTTATGGAAAAATCAGGATGCAACGACTATATAAAAATTCAAAAGTCTAGGGAAACTAACTGGAGGGTGAGCGAGAAAACTCCTCTCTCCTGGAGACCTCTTTTTATCCTCTGGAGAAATAGGGAAAATTTATGCTCTGAGTCCTCTCCAAAAGACCTAACAGAAAGAAAATAAACATATATAACAAAGAAAAGCAACTCACATTATAGTTGACTAAGGAAAAACAGTGAGTTCAAGGAATAAAATAATGATATTGAGGCTCTGTGTAAAGCTCAGTGGGCAAGGTAATAATGTTCTTTGAGAGTTCACTAAAATATAAAGGCGTTCCCCAAGAAATGGGAATAGCTGAATCTCGTAAATATCAGAAGTATAAGTCTAGAGACTTTACAAGGATATCCTTTGGGTTTGCACAGCGGCTCTCTCAAAGTTCTAAAGAATCCAGCACCCACCAAGCCTAAATCAAAGGAATACTTTTGAGATAGGCAAAACAATGCTCCCCCCACACACACCAAAAAAAATTTTACCTCCCTAGAATGTGATACCTTGCTTTGTAGATAAGGTTAAGGACCTGGAGGTAAGGAGAGTCCCCTGGATTATGCAGGTTAGTTCCAATCTAATCATGGGAGTCCTTAAAAATGAAGAATATTTCCCAGCTGCTGTCAAAGAGATGAGAGGTGGGAAAAGGAGGAAAGACTCAAAGCATAAGAGGGACTCAACCCACCATTGCAGGCTTTAAAGATGGAGAAAGGAGGCCATGAGCCAAGGAATGCAGTAGCCTCTAAAAGCCGGGATCGTCCTCAGCTGACAGCCAACCAGGAAACCAGGACTTGGTTTTACAATCACAGGAACTAAATTCTGCCAACAGTGCAGATGAACAGGAAATGGATTCTCCCCTAGAGCCTCCAGGAGGAAATGCAATCTTCCAATACCTTGGTTTTAGCCCAGTGAGACCCATGGTGGTCTTCTGACCTATGGAACCAGGAGATAAAAAATTTGCATTGTGGTCATTTGCTATGGCAGCAATAGCAAATGAATAGAACTTCTATTAGATATTCTCTACCAAGTAGGCCCACATAAAATAAAATATTTGAATCTTGGAGATTTTACATGCAAATATGGATGCCTTGAAGTATTAGGTTGGTGCAAAACTAATTGCAATTTTTGCAATGATTTTTAACCTTTTAAGCCACAATTACTTTTGCAGCAACCTAATAAAAGGCATCGCTTAAAACTGAAGAAATGTAATGGTGGGTCAGTGGATGCTGTTGCACTGTTCTAAGAGTCATGATTCAAAGGCAGAAGAATTTAAGGGCAGTGGTGGCCCTGCATTTGCCTCTGACCGAGTCATAAACAAGGACTTCCTTCTGTGCGTGCGGTCCTGAGCAATCTTGTATTTCAATGTTCCTGCTTCAGATGTCTCCACATTGTGATGTCTGCCCACTCAGAGGTTACGTTCCACTCCTTTTTTGTGGGAAGACTAAATTTTTAAATGGAAACTCTGCGGAAAAAGAATCTAATTTGGTCTGAAGCTTGGATGCCATGACACTCCCTGAGTGCAACTAAACACTGTCAGGATAAAATGAATAACCCTTTTGTGCCTTTTGTTGGATGAAAGAAAGAACACAGATTTTAAAAAACATAATTTCATTTGATATTTTCTCATGTACTTGAGTGTTTTGCCTGGCCCAAACTAGGAGATATTAAACTACCTAATTTCAGCAGTTAGTAGCTACATTTCTAAATATTTTGATGAACAAATTTGTTAGATGTTTTCTGGATAAGCCCAATTTCTGAATTTAATATTTCAATTTTTAAAAACAAATCTATGCTTAAATTATACCTATGCTGTGTATACAGATCACATTCTACAAACACTGGTTAATTGAGCATTGTGGTAACTCAGATTTAGGATCATAGTCAAGTACACAATGAAAAATTTGGTATAACAAAATATTTCCATGTCCCACAAAACTCACCATGGTAAATACGTGTGGTTGAGATGATTAGCTTGCTCCTTACTCTTTTTTTCTTTCTTTTATTCATCAAATATTTCTTGAGTCCCCACTATGTTATGAGGTCTGACAATTAAGTTCGAGAAATCATCCTAGAAAATGTGTTATGTGCTTTCTTGCTGAATATCACCACAGTCACCTTCGAAGTCCTCCCCTTGGGAAGCTATGCACCGACGCCAGCACCTAGTCCACCCTTCAAAGCAATTTTGGAACGCTTTCTGAAATGGCCATCAGAGCTGTCATCGTATTACTCTTGATATCCTGAATGTCATCAAAATGTCTTCCTTTCAATATTTCCTTTATCTTTGGGTAAAGAAAGAAGTCACTGGGGGCCAGATCAGGTGAGTAGGGAGGGTGCTCCAATACAGTTATTTGTTTCCTGGCTAAAAGCTCTCTCACAGGCAGTGCCGTGTGAGCTGGTGCATTGTCGTGATGCAAGAGCCATGAATTGTTGGCGAAAAGTTCAGGTCGTCTAACCTTTTCATGCAGCCTTTTCAGCACTTCCAAATAGTGAACTTGGTTAACTGTTTGTCCAGTTGGTACAAATTCATAATGAATAATCCCTCTGATAGCAAAAAAGGTTAGCAACATCGTTAACAAGTTCCTGAACTTAATTGTCAGACCTCATATGTATTAAGTTCGTGCTAGAAATTCAGTGATTAGCAAAACATGTATGGCTCCTGTACTAATGCAGCTTAGAATGAAGAAGTCAATCAGAATATTAACTAACAGAACCCACATATATAAAAACACTGAAATAAAAGTGTAAGGGGAGTACATAGTAGAGACTGTTACAGACTAAATGTTTGTATCCCCCACAAATTCACACGTTAAAATTCTAACCCCTAGTGGGATAATATTATGAGGTGAGGCTTTTGGAAGGAAATTAGGTCATGAGGTTGGAGCCCTCATGAATGGGATCAGTGCCCTAATTAGAAAACAAAAACAAAAACAGAGATAACTGCCCCCTCTCAGCCATGTGAGGACACAATAAGACGGTCATTTGCTAACCAGGGAGAGGGCTCTCACCAGACACTAGATCTGTCAGTGCCTTAATCCTGGGCTTCCAGTCTCTACAATTGTGAGTAACGAATGTCTATTATTTAAGCCACCCCATGTATGGGACTCTGTTAAAGCAGCCTGAACTAAGACAGGGGCTTAGAACTGCTCTGGAGGGTTAGAGAAAGCTCTCTAAGGAGGTAATGCTTTAGCTACACTATGAGGATGAGTGGGGGCCAGCTCAGAGACAACAACTTCAGTAGGTCCTGAGTAGGAGAGCACTTGAGGACCTAGGAGAGTCCTGGTTAGCAGGGTGTGAGGGAAGGAGGGGCTGGAGTGAAAGCAGAAAGTGAGTGGGCCGGGCCCACATCTAGACTGTGCAGGTTGTGTCAAAGATTTCCATCTTTATCCCAAAACAGCAAAAGAAATACACTGAAGAATTTCACATAAAGACAGTCTTTTTTTTTTTTTTTTTAGTTTTTACAAGCTCTTTATGGGTGCGGAAAGTAGATTAAGGCAGAATAGGGCAGGCAAGAATGGATTAGTTAGATAGAGGAAGTGCAGTATGAGAGAGGGGCAAATGTCAAGACTCCCTCCCAGGTTTCTGGTCTGGGCATTGGATGGATGGTGTAGAAAAGAAGATGGGAGGTCAAGTTTGGACATAGTGACTTTGAGACATTCAAGTGGAAATGATAACAGGGTCAGTTGGATATGAGTCCCAAGCTCAGTGAAGTTATATATGAGGATCATAAGCAAAGAATGTCAGTTAAAGCCATAAGTACAGATTAAATCAACTGAAAAGTGTAAAGCACTTCAAAATGGTCCTTGGGAAAAACCATCCTTTGAAGGCTGGGTAGAGGAAAGTGCAGTGTGCAAAGGAGACTGAGGTGAAGCAGCAGAATGTAGGAGGAAAACTGGGGGAGTATGGTGTTTCAGAAGACAAGGGCAAGAGTGTTTCCCTGAGAGAGGGGTCCTCAATGGCACACACTATTAAAGAAGTTTAGTACTTCTAAGAATGAGATTGAGTATTTAGTCAAGTATTGCTAAAATGTCTAATTAGGATGACAACTTGGAAATGCTTATTAGATCTAGCAACACTGAAGATCACTGGTGACTTTGATCAGAACCATTTCTGCTCATGATGGGAAAGAAGTTAGATTGGAACGGATCAGGGAATGAACTGGAAGTTAGGAAATAGAGACAGTGAATATGAATGTGTCTTTTATTGTATCCCCAGGATGCTAAACACAGAGTTAGTGTTAAATAATTATCTTACAAAAACAATTATATAAATAATATACAGAGTTCTATAAAGTAGAAATAATCCTGTAAGTAATACTTACAGGATTAATTAATTTAGTCCACAAATACTTATTAAATATTTACTATGTACCACACACTCTTCTAAGTAGTTGGGAAACATCATTGAACAAAAGAGATACAGCTCTTTTGAGCTCCATGGAGTCTGCATTCTAGAAGGACTCGTAGAACAGTGGGGAGAAAGATAATAAACAAATAAATTGTATACTATATTAGAAGGTGTAAATTCTGTGCCATGAAAAGAAAAAATAGAGCAGGAAAAAGAGAATTGGGCGTATTGGATCAACGGGGCTGTGAATTTTGATAGGCTAATTAAGGTAGATCTCATTAAAAAGATGATACCCGAGTAAATACTTGAAGGAGGTGAGGAAGCTAGTCTGGAGAGGATTTCAAGCAGGGAATCATCCAGGTTAAACCTGAGCGGGAGAATGCCCAGTGCCTACTGTGTTAGGAATACAGAGAGGGTGAGTGGAGAGAGTGGGGGTAAGGTCAGAGTAGCGCACAACAGAGGCACTTGTGGCCATTGGTGAGACTCTGGCTTTTCGGGGGGGAAATGGAGAAACTCTGGGGGGGAAATGGAGAGCATTGGAAAGTGTTTAAAAGTGACATGATCTGACATGTTTTAAAAGGGTCACTCTAGCTGCTATATTGCCATTAGGGCAGAAGCAGTTACACCAGCATGCATTAAGCTGGTGGGAGGTGTTTACTGCCAGGCTTGGAGGTGGTACATCTCACTTCTGCTCGCATTCTGTTGGTTAGGACTCAGTCAAATGGCCACGCCTACTGCAATGGTGGCTGGAGAATGTGGTCTGGATGTGTGCCCAGGAAGAAAAGAAAACAGATTCTGTGAACAGCTGTCTGGTCTCTGCCACAAAAGCCTTGCAGTGATCTAGGCATGAATTGATGATGGGAAGAAGCAGAGTGTTAATAATGGAAGTTTTAAGAAGTTGTCAAATTCTGGATATATTTTGAAGGTAGAGGCAAGAGAATTTCTTGAAAAACTGCATGTGGATTGTGAAAGAATCCACTGCTGAACAAGAGCAGCTGAAATAATGGAACTGTCATCAACTAAGTTGGGAAGGTTGCAGGTGGGAAAGGTTTAGAAGAGAGATCAAGACTTCAGCTTTCCACATGGAGAGTTTGGGAGGTTTACGAGATACCCAAGGCAGATGGTGAGTGGGCAGAATGCAAGTCTGGGTTCAAGAGATCTGGGCTGAGATTTAAAGTTGGGAGGATCCATATATAGGTGGATTTAAAGTAAAAAATGCCTAAACCAAGACAAGGACTGAGTGCTGAGCCCAGTGCATCCTGACATGAAGAAGTTGGAGAGAGAGAAGGAATCAGCAAGGGAGGCTGAGAAGGAGCCTCCTTTGGAAGGAAGAGGCAATCCTGGGCATAATGGAGTCCTGGAGGCCCAGAGAAGTGGTCTCAGAGAGGAGGATGGCTGGTGCCCCAGCAACTTCCAAAAGCAGTTAACCAATGAGCTGTATTTTCTGTTTTGTTTGTTTGTTTATGTGTGTGTGTGTGTGTGTGTGCGCATGCGTGTGCCCATGCCCACATGGGCACACTGGGCCAGTAGGATGGTATGTTATTATGAACTCATGGATTTTATATATTTGACATGTTTCAATCCATTTCAGTCATTATTCCTATTTTTACAAATTGTCCCACTTCCAGCCAGTGGGAGACTTTCAAGTTAATGCCTGTGTCCTTTTTGACATGACCTCAGTGGTCTTCCAGTCTTTGATTGTTTCTTTTCTTTCTATCTCAATTTCTTGCCCCAGACCTAGAAATGGCCACTTTTCCAAGAAGCCCCAGTACCTTTCGGTAGTGAAAGGTATTTTGAGAACACAATCTGAGCACTTGTAGAGCCTTCCAATTTGTTTCCTTCATAGATCCACAGTAGGTATTTTTGCCAGATGCATCTTCCTGAAACCTGGGTAGCATAAATCCTCCCTCTGTTAAATACCTTTCAATGAACTTTTACTGCCAACAGGGTACAAGCCATTCACGTTAGCCTGGAACTCAGGGCCTCCTCTATCAGGCCCTGCTTTCACCTTTCACCACATCTTCACAGGGAAACTAGAACAGCATGCTGGCTCCTGGAGAATGCCATGCCCATCCCCACCTCAGTGTCTGCATTGGGGCTGAGCCAGGAGGCAAGCCAGAGCATGAGTCGTCGGACAGGCAACGTGAGCAGCCAGCTCTCAGAGGTACACAGTGTGCTCTCTACACGCCGGTGCCAGTACTCGTCCCATCTCCACTGTTTGCCAACTGGGTGATTCCAACATCTCATTTCTCCTTACCAGCTCCTTATTTCTAAAAAGGAGATAACAACACCAACCTCACAGGGTGCTTGTGAAAATTAAGTCATGTAGAGCACTTAACCCAGGACATGCAAAAGACGATAAATATTTATTACCTGCCCTTCCTTGGATCACTTACCTTCAGTTACATAATCAGATGGTTCAGATTCTAAAAATTCTGAGTTCTTCCTAAAGTGCTGCTGCTATTTTTACCTGTCCTTTCACGAAAGGTTACAGCCTGGTCCTGTCGTGGGAGAGAGGACAGCCCTGAGTCACTTCCTCCCTCCCCATGCTGGGCCTGCTGGGCCAAGTTGGATGGGACCAGGCTGTTCACAGAGAGCTGCCCAGGCCACAAGGACTCATGCTCGTTGACATTCAGGAAGGTGTTTGTAAAACCACGGGCCTTGCGGAAGACTGGGCTGACCTCCCACTTCCTGAATTGATCACGCATCTTCACTTCCCTGACATCCTCTTTCTGAAATTGATCAATGTTTCTCCCAAAGTAAGCAGTGATTAGCATATGGTTCATCATAGAATTTGAAGCTGATGTATTTGGACTTCAAACAAGTGATAGAACTCCATTTTTAAAGACAAGAATGAGTGTATCGTGACCCACATCTTTGACTGCATGTCAGAATGACCAGAGGAGCTTAACAATACTGATGCCCAGGGATTGATATAATTGGTCTGGGATGTGACCTGGGTGTTGGAGTATTTTATAAACTCCGCAGAGGACAGTGCAGTGAAAGGTGAGAACAGATATAAGGTAAATGCCTAGGTAAATGCAGTTTCTCTGCCTCCAAACAGGTATCTTACCAGCTGGGGAGCCACACAAGTAAAACTTGCCTTTCTCAGGCTTCCCCCATGTTCAGTGAGGCAAAAGATGGAAGGAAGGACTTGCCGAGTCATGGGAGGCTTATGGACCGTGTCAAGGAGTTGGAGGTGGTTGTTGTTAAAATCCTTGTCGAAGAGATTTTTCGCAGACTGGCAACTTGGTCAGGTTTTCATTATAGGAAACATTGTCTGGTAGCATTGGGACAATGAATGGGAGTGGGGATGGTTGGAGGTGTGAGATGATGAGCGTCCAGAACAAGGCAGGAGCGAAAGCAGGTGGGAAGGGCATGGAGACCAAGAAGAAGGAGGGTGTTCACCCTCTGCTGTCGGTGCTGGCGCAGGACTCCTGGCCTCTCTATGCAGAGCCACTCTTGGTTTGTTGGTGCTTTTGTATGCAGGCTTCAGTGACTTCCCTGAGTCATCTCTAATCACAATAACAACCCACATTTATTATGCTTTTGCTTTGGTCTAGGCATGTGGCTAAGTATGTCTCACTTTACCACTGACAAAACTGAGGCGTAGAAGGTTAAGGTTAAGGTCACATAACCAGTAAGAAGTGGAGCTGGATAGGTGCAGGTTTCTGACTTAACCTTTAAAACTACCCTGGTCTCCCTCATACTACCCATTGTACTCGAGTGCTCAACCCCTGGCTGAAGCCATCTCTTTCTGAATTGTTTCAGAGCTGGCATCACCCACAGGCTTCATCTGATTTCCATCTTGGTTATTCCTGGTCAGCTCAGCCTTGGAATCTTGGTGCCACACAAACGGGAGAATCCAACTTGTGGTTACATCAGCTAGATTGGCCAACTTCCTAAATCATCCTAATTTATATTATTTCCACTTGTTTTTCCTCAGAACTAAAAGTATCCCTTGGTCCCTTAAGTTTTCCACATGCTAGAGTGCTGAAGCCCCATAATTTCTTTTTTTTTAGAAAATAGTATTGGTAATGAACCTAACATTTGTGAACAGTCAGAAGTTCCTATGCAAGACTGAGTGCAGGTTCCCAGCACACTTGGACAAATCCCGAAGGCAGGGGGCTTATACTGTAAGAATTTCTATGTCAACACTGTAGGAAATGACACCTGGAATGATGGCCACAACAATTGGAACTAACCTCGTAAGGCTTTGTCAGTTGCAAATATGACCATTTACTTAATACATGTTACATATTTTGTGGCTAACATTTAGTGAGTACGTATTATATAGCAATACTGGGCTAAGTATTACATAGATTATCTTTCATTATGACATCACTGTTTCACAGATGAGAAAACTGAGGCTCAGAGAGGTTAAGTAACTTGTACAAGTTTCCAAGTTGGTGTGTAATATAAACTGTATTTGAAACTAGACCTCTCTAACCTGCACAATATGCTTGCTCATAACCATATTGTTAAGACTCTCAATATTAAAAAAATTATAGTCTAATTTGTGTATTTATGCACTTTACACATTATACACACACACACACACACACACACACACATATATTAGCAACAATTTTCTCTGAGATTTGTTTTGAAAACTTGTATATTGGAGTGGTTTTTCCTATATATCATGTTGCAGTATTTCCATTAACTCTGTCATTTGTAAAATGACATCACCTGTGTGTTTCAAATAGATTTATAGTCAGTGATGGTTAATAAGCAAAGGAGTAACGATTGGGAAATCGTTTCTTCTCAAGATCTTTGAGAGCTGGCTACGTCTCTCCTTGCCATGTGGTGTTGTAGGGATGTCAGTCAGACTGTAACAAGGGGTCCACACAGCCTTCAAATCAATGGGGAGCATGGGGCAAGTGTTTTCTTCTTCAGGTCTCAGATTCCTGCTCTAAAACATAAGGTGTCTTGCAGCTCCAGTCTTCTGTGGTTCTCTCTGGATAGCTGCTGGCAGTATATTAGCGACTCCCTGGAATCCTCTGGCTCTATGATTTTACAGTTTTATTGTTAGATATAATATTATCCTCTTTTAAAAACAGGAGCCTATCTACTGGGAGTGCCCAAAAGGTATACAAGTGGACACTTTGGTCAACGTTGCTCAAGCCGTAGTTCACCATAATCAGAAGTGTCTGGATACTGATGGTGACCACTTTGAGCACCTCTTGTAATTGCAGAAGTCAAACGTGACTTATATTCATCTTTTGTTATGGGTATATATTGAGTATTACAATTTTAATAGTTTTTTCCTTTCTTAAAATGTGTATACATTTTTTTGACACCCTCTGTATATTTTGCAGACTCAGCCTATGGCATTTATTAACATCAACCTCTTGTTAAACAGTTGATCTGATAAGATGTTTCTGAAAAAAGATAACATAATCAAAACTCAGATATGTACATCCTCTGAAAAGCAGGGAATCCGGTCACCTGCCCACCAGTCCCCCTGATAAGCCAGGCAATTTGGAGCGGCACTCAAGTGCATTCAGTCATTCGGTTCACCAAATGGCTTTGCTGGAGCCACCTGCTGGCGTTATTGCTTTCTCCACAAACTTGAGTGAAACTTCAGTTTTGGTAATTACAATCTCATCACCAGTTTGAAAGAGCTTTTTGGTGATTCTTTTGGGAAAGTTGAGAAATATTTGGTGATATGGGCAATTTCATTTAACTTAGTTTGGAGATGGAAATTTTTGCGAGCTAGATGTTATTATGGTGGTTGAGTTCCTCTACCAGACTGGGATCTCCTGAGGGTAAGAACCATACACAATTTCACCTGACACAGAGTAAACATTGAATGTGTGCTTGTTGAATGAATGAGGAAATGAATGAATGGTTACATTCCAGAATCCAAGAGGGCTTTGAATTCAAATTTCTTAACTTTATTTTTTAAGAATCACTGAATTTCCTTGGGGGCTATATGTAATTATCTACTTTATATTACAAACATATTCTATATATTTTATACATTCTTCCAACACTGAAGAGGATGGAACGAGAAACATTGTTAAGATTTTCCTGTTGTAGTTATTATTAGAGTGTATGACTTTCTTTAGTATAAAATAATATGTAAACGAAGGCAAGAAACCATACAGACGAAAAATAAATGCCAGAAGAATTGTCCTTCTTCATTTGGATAAAATTGAAGGAAGAGTTTTTCCAAGTTTTACCATAAAGAAGAGTCTTGTAGAAATTTCAGTGTGACAGTCTATTGAGTTCAGTTGAAATAATATAAAACTCCAGTAAATTTTTAAAAATATATAGTATCTGACATTGCTCTTAGTAGTAATTTTTCTGATATCTCTCTTCAGGCAAGGGAAATAAAAGAAAATAAATAAAAGGGATTACATCAAATTAAAAAGTTTTGCTCAGCAAAGGAAACCATCAATAAAACAAAAAGACAACCTACTAAATGGGAGGAGATATGTGCCAATGACACATCTGATAAGGGATTAATATACAAAATTTTAAAGAACTCATACAACTCAACACCAAAAAAGGAACAATCCAATTTAAAAATGGACAGAGGATCTGAATAAACATTTCTCTAAAGAAGACATACACATGGCCAATAGACATATGAGAAGATGTTCAATGTCACTAATCATCCAGAGAAATGCCAATTAAAACCACAGTGAGATATCACCTCACACCTGTCAGAATGGCCATCATCAATAAATCAATAAACAAGTGTTGGCCAGGATGTGGAGAAAAGGGAACCCTCATGCACTGTTGGTGGGATTGCAAGTTGTTGTGGCCATTGTGGAAAATGGTTTGGAGGTTCCCTAAAAAATTAAATATAGAACTACCGAGCAATTCCACATCTGGATATTTATCTGAAGAAATACAAAACACTAATTCGAAAAGTTACATGCACACCTATGTTCATTGCAGCACTATTTACAATAGCCAAGATATGGAAGCAATTCAAGTGACCATCAATAGACAGCTGAATGAAGAAGAGGTGGTACATATATACAATGGAATATCACTCTGCTATAAAAAGAATGAAATCTAATCATTTGCGACAACATGGGTGGACCTAGAGGGTATTATGCTAAGTGAAATAAGTCAGAATGAGAAAGACAAATATATGATCTCACTTATACGTGGAATCTAAAGGACAAAATAAACGAACAAACAAAACAGAAACAGACTCATAGATAGAGAGAACAAACTGATGGTTGCCTAAGGGAGAGGGGCTGGGGAACTGGGTGAAAAAGGTGAAGGGATCAAGAAATACAAGTGAGTAGTTACAAAATAGTCACGGGAATGTGACTACAAAATAGTCTACAACATAAAGAATATAGTCAATAATGTTGCAACAACTATGTATAGGGCCTAGTGGGTACTAGACTAATTGGGGGGATCACTGCATAAATTATATAAATGTCTAACCACTATTTTGTACACCTTAAACTAATGTAAAATAATATTGAATTTCAACTGTAACTGGAAAAATACATATGTAATTTATAAAAATGCAAAAAACACACAAATTTTCCATGTGTAAATCCTCCATAAAGTATTAAACTGTAAGATTAAGAGAAGAAATTTTTTTAATAAAATGTATAGTATCCAAATAAAACAATCCCTTAACTGTAAATGTCATTCTTCAGTTTAGATAAGTGAATACGTAAATGGGTCTACCTGTGCTGTGCAAGTTCTAGAACTAATGTAATTATCTGGATGATTTTTTAAAATGCTATGAGTACAGTTTTACTTGCATCATGTTGGGCAGAAGCATGGAGTGGCGGTGGTTCTGTTTAGAAGTTTAAATATGGGAAAACAGTGTGATGGATTTTCTGCACTGTCTGTGTGAATCCAGCATCATCTCTGCCCTGTCTGTGTTGTTTTCTCATTGTTGGAGGAAGGTCTGCAATTTCTTTCCCTGTGTGGTTCAGAGTTAAGGTTTTCCAATGACAAGCATAAGAAAAGAACTCTGTCAGGCAGCTGAGATGATTTGCTATGGTTTTAGGGACAGGGAAGGTCTCCCCAAGAGCCATATACTGAAGGCAGACAGCTGAAATCGTTGTTAGCAGCTGCCCTTGGCTTTGAGACACCCTCTTGAGAACCCCCCGCTTTGGTGCTTCAGGCAGCTGGAGTCTAGGTGGCAGCCGCCATGGGATTCTTGCTCCTCCAGGTTTCCTGAAGCAGACTTCCCCAGACCTACTGAAATGTCATGTACTTCTTTGAATTAAATCTCTCTCTACTTGAAATAGTGTCTACTTTTTTCCTGAATGAATCCTAACTATTAGACCATTTCGCCTTTCTCGACATTTTAGGAAAAAATGGGATTTTCGGGTCTGCATTGTCCAACCTCACCTCCAGGTGGCCCTGGGGCCCAGGGTTCTGGAGGTTTCAGATTGGGGCGGGAAGGAGCTGTCTAGCTCTTATGGATTAACAGAGTCTCACCCAAGGAGTACCAAAAAAGGGGGTCTTAGACAGTAGGGGGAGAGCAGGAATGAGACCAGATAGTTGGGTTGGCAGCAAAGAGCAGGGGTGGGTTGTAGAGGCAGAGCCCAGGAAGTCCATCAGGAATGATGGGTAGTGGGAAGAAAGAGTCTCTGGGTGGGAACGCTGGCTGTTGGGGCTTCTGGGTCAGCTTCGCAGACACATTTCTCTGGCCATTAAAGGTCATGTACCATGTTTCCCTGAAAATAAGACCTAGAGAGACAATCAGCTCTAATGTGTCTTTTGGAGCAAAAATTAATATAAGACCCAGTCTTATTTTACTATAAGACCAGGTCTATGATATGATATGATATGATATGATATGATATGATATGATATGATATGATATACCAGGTCTTATATTAATTTTTGCTCCAAAAGACGCATTAGAGCTGATTGACCGGCTAGGTCTTATTTTCGGGGAAACATGGTATAACAAAGAAACAAACTCAAAAGCTGAAAAAATATGTTGTCTTTATGAACAGCATCATGCACAGATTGAACTTGCTCTGTCTGAGCGGAAGCCTTATCTTTTATGTAATTAAAAATACTATGGTTTAGGGATGTGTGGTGATTTGAATTACATGTCCTGTTTATTTACTCCTAGGTAGTAGAGCTAGACAGCCACATTTGGCCACTGCCTCATGGTATGTGAAATGTGCTTCCCTGCCCCTTGATTTGGGTCTGGTCATGTGACATGCTTTGGCCAATGGAGTGTTAGCAAATGTTGATGCAGAGAGGCTTGAAAAGCTCTTAGTGTTTGGGCCCATTCTCTTGCGCTTCTGCCACTACCATGGGACGAATGTTCCCTAGAGAGCTCTCCAGGCTGGGCGCCAGAATGAGGCCAATGGAGCACAGAGGCTGCAACAGGCCCACAGACACATGAGTGATGAATAAGTGTCCCCTGTTATTTTCCATGAGATTGTGGGGTTGTTTGTGATGCAGTGAATTTGTGGCAATAATTACCTGATGTAGGTTGCTTACATTATATTATACATACTGTTCTCTATGGAATAATTAAAGAATTTTCAAGGATAATTTTGACCACATTCCATTTCCACAATCAATGCATTGACTTTAGACTCAAATTCATGTGCAAGACGAGATTGCACCCTACAAATGTGTTTCATAAGTTAAAGTTGTGCCAATTTGGTGGAGCTGATATCCTAGTTGATGTCTTTACACAATAAATATGTCTAGAATTTAGGCAGACAAAAAAAAAAATTCTGCATTTACTGATTCATAGAAATCTGTTTCTTTTTATCAGCATTAGAAACCTGTACTTTTTTTTAACTTTATTGGACTGACAACTGTTAGTGAAATTACATAATTTCAGGTGTACAATTCTGTATTACATCATCTATAAATCCCATTGTGTGTTCACCACCCAGAGTCAGTTCTCCTTCCATCACCATATATTTGATCCCCCTTACCCTCATCTCCCAACCCCCTAACCCTCTGGTAACCACTAAACTACTGTCTGTGTCTATGCGTTTTGTAGAAACTCGTACTTTTTTAATAAATTTTTTTAAGTTTTTTATTGGGGAATATTGGGGAACAGTGTGTTTTTCCAGGGCCCATCAGCTCCAAGTCATTGTCCTTCAATCTAGTTGTGGTGGGCGCACTCAGCTCCAAGTCCAGTTGCCGTTTTCAACCTTCAGTTTCAGGGGGCACAGCCCACCATCCCATGCAAGAACTGAATGAGCAACCTTGTTGTTGAGAACTCAACGCCATCTTGTCGCCCCTCTGGCAGCTCAGAGGCAGCTCGTTGTCTTCAATCTAGTTGTGGAGGGTGCAGTTCACTGGCCCATGTAGGAATCGAACTGGCAACCCTGTATTTCAGAGCTTGCGCTCTAACCAACTGAGCCATCCAGCTGCCCCAGAAACCTGTACTTTTAAAGATAAATTTATAATTGTTTTCATATTCTACTTTGCTTAGTGAAATTTACAAAGCAGAGAAGTGTCAAAAAAGTACAAACTAAAATAAAAGACACGAACAAACTGAAAAATATACATGATCATTCATTTGGCACCATTTTCTAAAACTTCACACTTCAGAGATAAGCAAAATTAGTGTAATTAACTTCTTAAATTGCTTACTAACAATTGTAAGTGAGCCAGTGCAAGAGGAAGGAAATTGTAGCTTTCAATAGGATATGGCAAAGCAAGCCTTCCAGTGTTTTAGTGAACAGAGTGGTGCTGAACCTACTTACCCCAGCACTGACGGCTCCAGGCAGGAGACCCGAACCGTCTGCCCCCCACCTCCACTCCCCCTTTACTTACTCTGGGGGGTCAAAAAGCACTGTTTCTGTCACCAAATTTCTCCACTGGCTTTTTGCTACTCAAGTTGAATGTTAATGGTAAATTATCCTGGAAGTCATTTTTTTAAAGATAAAACGCTCTTCTTTCTATGGAGTAGAGATTAGGGTATATCGTGGTTGCTATGGTTATAGTCCCGCCCTTGAGTTTGGATAGTTTCTTATGGCAGCCAAAAGAACACTGTTTATGGGAGCCTTGTACTCCAAACACTTAATCTGAAGAAGTTCTCCAGTTGGTTTCTTACTGCGTGGGTCAAGGATGAACAAGAGGTACCTCTGAATTGGCTTCTTCAGGTACTTCTGTATCACCTGGCCTGGCCTTACTCTGCTTGGCCCTGCTTCTCATGTTCTCTTCAGGTGGTGGGTGGACAGAGTATAGTGTGGCTAAAATCACAGGAAAGCCTGTGTCTGAGTCCCTGCCTCAGTCCTGCCTTATTAGCTGAGTGAACATGGGCAAGTTACTTAATGAATTTAGACCTTACTCATTTCATCTGTTAAGAGGAGACAATAATAGCAGCCACCCTGTAAGACAGCTGTGAGAATTAAATCAGATAATCCTATAAAGGACCCAGCATAGTACATTCTCAGTTAATATTAGCTTCTATCAGATAAATGACAATTACTACTCTCATGAAGGGAAGGTGCCTTGAAGTAGGACCCATCCTAATCAGATGGGGCTGCGAACACAGTGACAGCAAAGCAGATAGTTACTCTTCCACCATCCCGCCCTTACATCAGCCTGCACAAGCTCCAAATAAGATGGCCAGTTATTTGAGGATGTGGCATTTGGCATCCTGACTCCCTCATCAGGCTCCAGAGGACACTTTTCGCACTTGTTCGTCCTAGCAGGTCACAGCCCCGAAGACTCCCCCTCTGTCAGGACCAACGTGGTGGATGGGGTGAGCACCAGCAAAGGTTCCTGTGGTGCCAGCCCAGCTGATTGCTGGAGGCACAGAATGGTGAGGCAAGACAGAATCCCCAGCTTACAGGGCTGATTCTGAGAGCTTATTTCAGTTCTGCGAACATAGCCCCTCACTCCTCCCGGCTGCTCTCTGTTGTGGTTTGACACCTGCGTCTATCATTGGGTACATGCCATTTGGGGCGACTATGTGACAGGTAGGGCCATGTTGTTCGTGAGCCAAGCAGTGACCCTTTCTCTGGAATGCACCACATGGAAAGCACCCACAACAACCCACCTCTCACTGCTTTGCTGTTTTCAGCATCTGCCTCTCCTTTCCGAGCTCCTGACATTAGGATTTGGAAGAGATGCGTCTGCTCTGTACTCTGCTCCAAAATGCATGGTTTTGAGGCTTCCCAGTTCTGTTTAAAAAGCACTGAAGGAACACCAAGACATGTGGCCTGTGGAGAAATCTCTTAATGCCTGGTTTGGGGAATCTCACCACACAAGCCCTGCTCAGCTTGGGAAGACAGGCTTTGACCTTCTCTGACCCTTATCTTCACTCTGTCGAACTGAACTGTGTAAGTGGTGCTTACTTGCCCCTTAATTCAAAGTGGCTTAGCAAGATATTATAATAAATGTTACGGCAAAAAGCCCTGGCTTGAAGGGACTGACAGTCTGTTGGAGAAAGCACCAGAAAAAGATTAGCAGTAATGGGGCAACCATACAATAGGAAAAGGGGAGAGCAACCTAAGAAGTGCCTGGTTCTTTCTAATGGTCAGGAGTGTGGGGGAAAGTGGGATGGGGAAGGGAGGTCGATAAAAGATTACCCAGGAACTGACACTTGAGAAGGTTCTGGAAAGAATTCCTCACATGGAGAAAAAAATGAGCAGGGTGAGAATGGAAGATAGGATATTATTTTTTAACCAGAAAGAAAAGCATGAGGAAGTCTGGGGCCTGAGAGAACAGGAATGGCAGACTCCAGTAGATTCTCTGGAGTGATTGGAATGTAGGGTATGAAGAAGGAATGATACTTAAAAGGCTGGTAGGGCCCAAATAGTGAAGTACTTTAAATACTAAAATAACATGTTTAGGGAACTTTTCCAAATTGTTCCTCTATATAGTGTCCTCAAGACACACCTGTAAAACCAGTCAGTTGCCCCAATGTTACATAGCATCAGAGGGAAAAAAGAACAGAAAAAAAAAATTACTCCTTTCTTCAAGATTAACCTTTTTTGCTACCATAGATGATGGTCAAAGTTAAATTAACCTAGAAAAACAATTTTAGATTAAAAACTCAACTGCTATTTTTATGGGAGGAAAAAGTGAAGCCAGAAAAGTGAAATGTTTTGCTCAAGTTAATGGGAAAACTTAGATATGAACATAAGATATCTAATTTCCACTCCTACTTAACAAATTCATTTTTTTAAATGTTAGAAATAGAAGCTAAGCCACCTTGGGAGTCTCATTTTATAGCTGAGGAAATTGAGATCCTTTAAGAAGTTAAATGAGGGCATAAAGTCTTAAAGTTACCAATGACAGACGCAAAACTTGAGTGGAGAACTCTTTGTAGTGTTCATCTAATTAACTACACCCACTCCCTTCTCGTCACAGCAGGAAAAGCAGCTCGCGTGCTCCTTGTAAGTGGTTAGTGGCACCATATTCATTTATGAAGGAGAGTGTCATTATATAGAAACTTAGAGAGGTGGGAGAGGGGGAGGGTTGTCCTGCAAGCATTGCTGTCCCCTGCTCATAGAACCCCCTCCAAAGCATTTACTAGAGAAGCACCCTGAGGATTACGACTATAAGACCTTTCCAGCTTCCTGCCCTGACTCAGCGGTCTCATATTTATCGAACACTTGTGTGCTACATCTTCTGCTAGCCCAGTGTTAAGGAAGGATCCCTGCCAGCAGACCATCCCTCCCAAGGAGTAAGACAAGTTCCTAGAGTCACCATCTAGATCCCAAGCTATCCACCTGGGATGTGCAGTGGCTTGTAGGAATGAAGCTTACCTCTTACCAGCCACTCACAGGTAGACATTGTCACTTGCTTATGGTGACCCCGATTTGCCTTTTCCACGGTAACAGAATTTATCTCTCTATTTTGTCTTGTCCCTGTGTGGGTTTGGCTCTCTGCTTTGGTGGCCCAGCTCCTTCACGACATGGCTTCAGTAACTGAGGGGAACCTTGGCTTTCATAGGCTTATGCTGTAGCCTGGTCCTCCGCACTGCAGGGCCATTTCTCTTATACAACCCCACAAGCAACTCCTCTGCCATCCACCGTGGGATTGCTAACAAGTAATACTCTCCTTGAGAAAAAAAACGAGAGGGAAGAAAGGATGGAGAATATAAAGGCAAAGCAAGGTTAGGGAGGTGTGTACAGAGGAGTAAGAAAGAGCACACACCAAATGTCCCTCTAGGAAAAATCCATCAGCTCATGTGCTCTAGACACATGTATTCCACTAACACTTATTTTCTACGTTGCCAACACTGTGCCCACTGCTACGCCTAACTGAACTAGGGTCGCTGCCCCCGATCTGAAATCCTATAATTGAGGGGAAAGAGAATCTAAAAAGCCAATGCTTCCAAAATGCCAACCCTGAGCAAACTGACTGGCGTAGCCCTCAATCAGCCTCTCCAGGTAGTGGCCGGTCTGTCACCTCCTTTTGGCTGTGGGTGCCTCCAGACACCTCATTCCCATTCCTTCCAAGAGTGAGTAGGTCATGTCACTGGACACTTCAAATGGGAAAGCAACCTCCAGAATTTTTTTTTAAGTAAACCTTTTATTTTGGAATAAGTTTAGATCTTCAGAAAAGTTGCAAAGATAATACCCATAGTTTCTATATATCCCTTCCCCAGTTTCCCTGGTGTTAACATCTTACATTACCATGGTATGTTGGTACATTGAGATTAACTCAACTCCAGACTTTATTTGGATGTGCCTACTGTTCCCACTAACCAGGCCCCTTTTCTGTTCCAGGATCTTCTCCAGGATACTATACTGCATTCAGCAGAATTTTGTTTTGAGGCCCATTCCCCCTTCGAGAAAATGACTGAAAGTGAACATTGCCATTGCTCATGTTTAGAATCAGGACTACTGATTCCAAAGGACTAGCCCACCTTTCTCCTTTGTCCTGTGTCTGTACATGCAGCCTAAATAATTAGCAAACAGTCATTTCTAAAAGAAGATTCATCTTTTTTTTTTTTTTTTTTTTTTTTTGCCAAGTGCATTTCTACTCCTGGTTCCCATTTGCCCAGAAACAGCAGCAACAAACTTGTGTTAGCAGAGATTTCCCCCAGGGTCAGAATTCCTCGAGTTCCTTGTGTCCCGGGAGGAGAAGAGTTCATTTTTCCTGAGAGGCATGGTGGCAGTCTCTGTCCTCTGATACGTGGAAGAAATATGGCCTCCAAAAAATTCACACCAAGATTACAGGGCTGAAGATAAGCCAGATTCCCAGTGAAGAGCTCCCGGACACACCCCTACAAGGTGTTAGCATTTGTGTAGCACCTCTGCGTGAAGAGGCTCTGGAGTGGGGTAGTCAGAAGTGAAGTTCTACATTCAAATTCAGAGATGGGCATTTTTGGGGGACCCCACATTTGTGTGCCTAGGGATCTGGGGCACCTGCCAGACACTTCCTTAAAGCAGTTCAGGGAGGAAACGCTCACATAGCTGTCACTTCTCTTCTGATGAAATATGCTTATTCCCGTAAGATTATGTTCTAGCTTACTCATTTTTGCCACGAATTCTGCTTTTCCCTCATTAACTAACATGTTTGCTTATTTATCTATTTAACAGAGGGGAGGTTTTTAAGGGTGATGGTAGTGCTACCGGGTTGTGATAACACTCCTCAGCTCTTTGTGTTTTCAAGGGAAAGAATTCAGCCGAGTGACAGCGTTTGGCGCAGGTACAGGGTAGTAAGAAGTTTATTAGTAAAGGCAGATACACTGTAAATGTGGAGCGGCCCGATCCCAGGAGGGGGAAAGGCTTCTCCTTACTTTGTGGGAAGGCTTTGATTTCTATGGGTGGAATTGCCTCTGCCTCTCCCTTCTCTTTAACTCCCTCTCCTGCTGAGGTGCCCAGCCCTTCCTTTTGGTTCTCAAGGCAGTTTCTGTCAATGTTCTTTTCAGGATTTGTTTGAGAAACTCACTAAAATCGTCCTGATAAGCAGGTTGTATTCTCTGATAAGCGGGATGTTTTCCTCCCTTCTCTGGCTTCTAAGAATGCATCCCTTTGGTTTAGGGGTACATGTGAGCCTGGAGGCCTGCTGGGGTAGTGAGGCATTGATGCCCTAAGTGAGGGCAGCTGTAAGGGGTCTGGACCCAAGTAGGAGCTGCAGCAAGGGGCTTTCTATCCGGGGCTAGGTCTCTCCTTGTCCTGCTCATTTCTAACTATCTGCCTACCCTATGAGTATTGACAGTTGTCATTCATATTATTGCTCAAGTATTCCTTGTTTTAACACAGAATATGTGCATAGCGACACTTGCTATTTAATTGACAAATGGCCAGGATGAATGAAAACTTAAACTTGAAAGAGCTCCTTTGGAGAACATTCTGTATCTTGTTGGCTGTGAGCCTGGCATGGAAAAGGCGCAGAGAAGGAGGACATTCGCTTCACATGGAGGTTGCTAGACGACCAGAATCTGTATACATTTCTTTCTCCCCTGCGGGAAGCAAGCACTTTCCCCCACACACTTTTGTTTCTGATTCATAAATTGTTTTCCAAAAAAATTATAATCTCAGGAAAACTTCCTTTAAGATTTAAAAAAGATTTTTATTAAAATATAGCTAACATATAATATGATAATAGTTTCAGGCATACACCATAGTTATTCCACATTTATACACCTACAGAAGTAATCACCATAAGGCCGGCAACCGCCTGACGCCGTAACATGTAGTCACAGTATTACTGACTGTATTCCCCAAGCTGCACATCACATCCCCAGGACGCACTTGTGTTGTACTGGACACTTGGGCTTCTTCTTCCCCTTCACCTTTTTACCCCTTTAAAAAAATTTTCAATTACAGTTGACATTCAATATTATTTTGAGTTAATTTCAGGTGTACAGTATAGTGGTTAACGTTTATGAATTTAAGAAATGATCTCCCTGAGAAGTCTAGTACCCACCTGGCATGATACATAGTTATTACCATATTATTAATTATATTCCCTATGCTTTACTTACATCCCCATGACTATTTTGCAACTATCAGTTTCTACTTCTTAATCCCTTCTTCTTTTTCACTCCTACCCCCAAACACCCTCCCATCTGGCAACCATCAAAATGTTCTCTGTATCTATGAATTTGCTTCTATTTTGTTTGTTTTTTTTTTTGTTCTTTAGATTCCACATATAAGCGAAATCACATTGCATCTGTCTTTCTCTGTCTGACATACTCCACTCAGCACAATACCCTCCATGTCCATCCATGCTGCTGCAGATGGCGAGAACCCATTCCCTTCCCTGGCCAAGCAATATTCCATTGTATATAGATACCACCTCCTCTGTATCCATTCTTCCATTGGTGGACATGCAGGCTGCCGCCACATTTTGGCCATTATGAATAATGCTGCAATGAACATACAGATGCGTACGTCTCCTCGAAGTAGCATTTTGGGTCCTTTCATGTTTCCTCAAAGAAATACCCAGAAGTGGAATTACTAGGTCATTCTTTGTCTCTTGTTATGCCATTTGTTTTAAAGTATTTTGTCTAATCTAAATATTGCTATCCCAGTTTTTTGTTTGTTTGTTTTCATTTTCATGAAATATATTTTTCTATTCCAGTATTTTCAATCTGTTTGTGTCTTTCTATCTGAAGTGAGTCTCTTGTAGGCAGCATATGTAAGGGTCTTGTTTTCTTATCCATTCAGCCACACTGTCTTTTGATTGGGACATTTGTATTATTTACATTTAAGTTATTGTTGATAGGTATGTAGTTATTGCCTTTTTATTATTCATATATATATATATATATATATTTTGGAGTTAAAGAAGTGCCTCGAACATTCCTTGTAATATTGGTTTGGTGGTGACGAACTTTAGCTTTTTCTTATCTGGGAAGCTCTTTATCTGTCCTTCAATTTTAAATGACAACTTTTCTGGGTAGAGTAGTCTTAGTGTAGATCCTTGCTTTTCGTCACTTTGAATATTTCCTGCCAATCCCTTCTGGCCTTCAAAGTTTCTGTTGAGAAGGCAGCTGACAGTCTTATGGGACCTCCCTTGTGGGCAACTGCTTTTCTCTTGCTGCTTTTAAGATTTTTTCTTTGTCTTTAACCTTTGATGTTTTAATTATGATGTGTCTTGGTGTGGGCCTGTTCAGTTCATTTTGCTTGGGACTGTCCAGTTCCTGGGCTTGTATATTTATTTCCTTCACCAGGTTAGGAAAGTTTTCAGTCATTATTTCTTCAAATAGGTTTTCAATTCCTTGCTTTCTCACTTCTCCTTCTGGAACCCCTATGACGTGAATGTAGGTACGGTTGGTGTTGTCCCAGAGGGCCCTTAAACTCTCTTCATGGTTTTGGATTCTTTTTTCTTTTTGCTGTTCTGGTTGGGTGTTTTCTGCTACCTTATCTTCTACATCACTGGTTGGATCCTCTGCTTCATCTAATCTACTCTTGATTCCCACTGATGTATTCTTCATTTCAGTGATTATATTCCTTATTTCTGACTGGTTCTTTTTTTATATTTTCTGTCTTCATTTTTATCTTTCCTATCTCTTTGTTGAAGTTCTCACTGAGATCATTAAGCATCCTTATAACCAGTGTTTTGAACTCTGCATTTAATAGATTCCTTGTCTCCCTTTTGTTTAGTTCTTTTTCTGAAGATTTGTTCTGTTCTTTTATGTAGGACATGTTTGTCTCTCCATTTGGGCTGTCTTGCTGTGTTTGTTTCTATGTATTGGGTAGAGCTGTTGTGTATCCCAGTGTTAGTAGAGTGGCCTTATGTAGTAGGTGTACTGTGGGGCCCAGTGGCACAGTCTCCCTGGTCACCTGACCCAGGTGCTTCAGGTGTGTCCCCTGTGTGGGCTGTATGTGCCCTCCTCTTGTAGTTGAGCCTTGGTTGCTATTTGCACATCAATGGGGGGGATTGACCCTCTGGCTGATTGGTTGTGAGGAATGACTGAGACAACAGTGAAGGAGCTGTTGTGCAGGGGCTGACCCTCTGGAGCAGGATTCACTTTAGCAGGACTCTGGTGCCTGCCCAGTCTGCCCTTTTGGTGTATTGTTCTTAGAGTAGGCCAGGTGATTCTCTAGCTTGGTCTAAAGCTGGACCCTAGGCATGCCAGCCCCAGGGCCTCCTGTGAGGGGCCCCACTGCAGACCAAGCTCAGCAGCCTTTGTGCCCTGCCCAGGGCATCCTGGCATGAGCCACAAAGCAATTCTCAGTTGGCCACCATCTGCACTGGGCTTGGAAGTGCCATGTAAGGCCAAGCTGTGAATCCAGGTCTGCTGCTGCTAGTGCTAGGCTTGGGGCTATTCTGCAAGAAGTATGGAATACACCAAAGCCAGATTCTTCTTTGAGTTTTGCGAACATTTGAGAGATTCTAGGAAAGTCTTCATCATGAGCCAAGACAGGCCATTTGTATGGGAAAACCACTGGAAGTGGCTGTGGTGAGCCCTTAAGCTGTGTGCAACAGGGTGTCAGGGAATCACCAGGGCATGGCAAATGGTATTAGCCAGGTTGATGGAGACTCAGATATGTCAGCACCCCTGTGTCTGCACAGCAGGAGGGGGTAGGGCTCAACAAAGAAATAATGAACTCTGCTAGCACTTCTGTCTGGGAGAAAGCTGCCCCTACAGCCCTCATCCTGAAGCCAGACAATTCAGTTCCTCCACGTATGTCCCTGGTGCCTTTCCAGCTGCTTCCCCAGTGCTGGAGCTCAGAGTGAGTGAGTCTGTTAGTGAGTCCATGTTTGGGACCTTCAAGAGGAGTGTCTGAGACTGCAGCCACCCCTTGTTTCACTCAGCCACAATCTGTGCTGGTTTTCACAGTCAGAAGTTGTGGGGACTGCTCTCCCCAGTACTGGAATTCTGGGCTGAGGAGTTTAGTGTGGGCCTGGACTCCTTGTTCCTCCAGAGGGTACCTCTGCAACCAAGATATCCCTCCTGAGTTTTAATGGTTACATGCAAGTTTGGGACCAGCCCATTCCAACTCTCCACCCCTCCTATCAGTCTCAAGGTTGCTTCTGTGTGTCCTTAGTTACAGGACTTCTGTTCAGCTAGACTTCAGGTGATTCTCAGTGATGGTTGTTCTGTAGTTTAGTTGTAATTTTCATGTGGTCATAAAAGGAGGCAAGCATAGCATTTACCTACTCCACCATCTTCACCTGAATTCTCTTCCCTTAGGGTTGTTTTTTTGTTTGTTTGTTTGTTTGTTTTACATCATTTTGTCATATATTTCCTTAGAATAAGAAAAAGTCATTTTAGACTACAAAATATTTTTGAAAATAAGAGTGAATCATGTGATTTTACTACAACCTTTAAAATACTGTCTTTTTGCATTTAATAAATTACCTTCTGTGCTTTATTGTTTAAATAAATTATGCAATTATTTGTTAAATAAACTACAAAATTATCTGCATTATATTTTTTGGACTGTATGTATATTAACATACATTGAAATTTAACTCTGTATTATAATATTAAAGTAGACAAAATAAGTTTATTTGTGTAATGTTTAGCTTTGTGTTTGAAGGATAAGAAACGAGAAAGAGTTATGGATTGCTATTTATAAGCCCTTTACCACAAATAATTCATTGCATGGTAAACAGTAAATATCTATGTAAATGAAGATTGTGCTTTTTGGTTTGTCTGCTATTACATCATATAAAAATAACGGGATAGATTTTTACCAAGTGTAAAGGGTATTTTGGGGATAACGTGACTTAAAATATAGGCTTATGGCATAGACAAAATTCCACTTAGCACCCAAGGAAAACTGCTGCGAAGAGGCAGATGTTCTCCTAATTAGCAGAAACAGGTCAGGTTAGAGGACCCTGTGATCACCACTCAGAAATGACATCTTCTGTATATTAGGATGAACTGAACTGGAAAAATAGAAAACAGTGATTTCAGCAATGAGCCCCAAATTAAAAATCAATAGAACTGATGGACCCAATTGCCAAATTTAATTAACAATAGAGCTACTTCTCACCTGGGGAACCAAGTGCTACTACTCTTGGGTGATCAGTAGCAGGGATTTATTTATTTCATGACTAATTCTTCTAAAGATTCTTGTAGAACTAATTCTTGTACAGATTATTCTGTAAAAAATGGCAAGCTCAGCCAGGCCTTAATAAAAGAAAAGCTAAATTGGACAAGATCATCGCTTAAAAATCATCTGTTTAATATTGGTATTTGAAGTTCTTTGAGACATCTTGATGTATTGTGAAGAATTTTGATCAGATGACTACAACTTCAGACCTGGTGTAGTCTCTTGAGGCAAATTTGCACAATTAATATCATCTTTATGCTCCTCATTAATTTGTTGTATTTCTCCATTAGTTTCTTACGTTTTCTGTCTAGCCAGTCATCTACTTTGTGAATAATTGAAATAATTGAACAATATTTGATGAAGATTACAAAAAAATGAAACCATACCATGGTCAAAAATCTCAGGGCAGCTAAGCAATAATCCAGGTACCAGGATCATGAGCAGTCTCCTCTGATCTTTACCAAGCACCACCCATGTTCTCTTGATATGGGCTCAGGTTCTCACATGGTTCCATTAAAAATGTACATATTTACTTAATTTTGAAAAAGAAATACATTTCATATGTTCCAACATTGCAAAGCAAAAAGAATCTTGTAAAAACTTTCCTTCTGACCCTACAGTTCTCCTCCCCATGGACAACCTCCAATTTCTTGGTCTCCTGTCAGAAATATATTATGCATATATAGGCAAATATATCTTTCTATATATACAGATGTAGACATAGTCATAGACATAGATATAGATAGGAATTATATATTATTTATTCATTTTGCTTAACAATACATCTTGAAGATTACCTTATATCACTACAAAAAGAGATGCCTCATTCTCCTTAATGTCTACAGTTCAATTCGATTGTACAGATGTCCCATAATTTGTTTAAATTTTTTTCCTCTTGATGGATATTTAGGTTGTTTCTGAGCTCTTGCTATTAGAAGCAATGCTCTAATAATGAATAACCTTGTACATTGATCATTTCATATCTATCTATATCTATATCTATCTATCTATCATCTATCTATCTATCTATCTATCTATCTATCTATCTATCTATGATAAATTCCTAGAACTGGAAATTGCTGGCTCACAAGAGTTCATGCATTTGACTTTTTAAAAAATCTTTTGACGTTTTTTATTCATGATTTGGCTTTTGGTAAATATTGCTAAATTGCCTTCATTTAGAGATTGTACAAATTTAGACGCCAACCACAGACATAGATCAATTTTAAAGTCTAGATATATTTTAATAATTAATATTTATTTAAAAAAATAGGAGGGGAACAGATGTCATGCCCACTTTGGACTTCATTAACCCCACTGAGGCAGCTCTGATGAATGTCCCACAGAAGCCAACCCAAGCCAACCCCAGCTCTGCAAATAATTAGTGATATAACTTTGGACAAGTCTTAGTCTCACCTGGGAACAGACACATCAATGTGTTCCTCTGCCCTCTGGCTCTCAGTGGGCAATAGGAGGCTGGCTTATCTGACAGTCAGGTGTCAGACTTAGACTGATAGCCAAAAGGCAGGAGAAAACAGATCAGTAGCAAGCACAGAAAGTGCCTAAGTCCAGAGAGACACCAGAAATAATAGCAACAGCTAACATGTGTGTGACGCTTTCTATGAGCTAGGCACTGATCCAAGAGCTTTACATGTGTTAACCATGTAATCCTCATAACAACACTAAAAGACAGGTACTACTTTTATCCTCCTTTCACAGATGACAAAAACTGAGGCGCAACAAGATTGCTCAAAGTAGTGAGTGGCAGAGCAAGTTTGACTTCAGAGTCTACCTCTCTGAGAGGACCAAAAGGACCAAAAGACAAAGACAAAATATCATAGGTCTGAAAAACATCTGATGTGCCACCTGCTTGGGTAGGGAACCCATCTCATTATCACGTGGGCAACTAGGAGGTGGGTGCCCTTGGTAGGATGAAGAAAAGAGGGTGGGTTGGCAGACAGACGGATTAAAGCACACTCTTCCTTACAGGTTTACATGAACCTGATCTTCAAGTTGCAGGTGAGGGACCTGACCTCGTCATCTGGTAATCTGTAGTGGTGTAATTCCAATTGTGCATAGAACCAAACACCAGAAAGTCTCTGTATCTTGTTTCATCTGCCAGCATCTGAGAGGTGAAGAGCCAGAAGAGCCAGCCATTATTTCCACAGTCAGGGACCTTATTACTTAGGAGCCTACTCCTAAGGCTGCTTGAACACCATGTCCTACCCTCGTGGGGACTTGGAGATTAAAGAGTCTTCTAGAATTAGGACCCATCTACTTTAGGCCTTTGACAGAATGTTTGCTAACAGGACAAACAATCCAAAATGCTCATCCCTCTTAACTGAAATCAGGAAAACTTAAAACACCGTGGGCAGGGAAAAAGTGAATAACCAAATTATCCTAGAATTGCTTTCTTTTTTAAAAAAACTCTTATTAGGGAAAACGTTTTACTAATCATTTGATTATTGCTATTATAAGCCAGTTAAGACAGGAAACAGTTTGCCAACAAACTTTTTTTAACAAAATTTATCCATTAAATTTTTTAAAAAGATACTGTCTAGTTTTCTTTTATGTAGAACTTCAGTAGAGTTGCTTAAATATTTGGCTAAAATTTTGGGTGCCTCATCCAGGAGGACAGTCCACTGAAGAAATACCCCATCAACTACCCCAGAAGCAATGGGGTATTCTGCTGGGGGAGGTCAACTGAGGAACTTAGAAGAGAGCTCTACAGGCGGACTGCATCAAGGAAATATATTCAATGTTTCCCCTACAGGCGCCTCCAATAAAGTCTCAATATGCACCCCCAAACAATCAGCATTTTGATGTCTGTTATACTGATGGGCATTTGCTTTAATGTCACTTAATGGAGAGACACTTGTCCCTTTCCTTATCTCCATCATCTCCAGTCCACTACTCTGGGAGGGGTAGGAAAGGTGTCCCAGAGTCAGACTCCTCTATTCTAAGGTGAGACCACAGGCTTTCCCACACTACAAGACCTTTCTGTGGAAACCCTGCTGTGGCTGAGGGGAAGGGAACTGAAATTAGATTTGAGATTGGAAGTTTAAACTACATAAAGTTTTTGATAACAGAATGTTTTAAGTAGTTATGGAAAATGCCCAATTTTCCAATATGGAATAGGAAAGGGAAATTTAGTTTATCTTAACTGGGGAAGCAATGGAGGAAAATTCGTTCATGTTTTCACTTTTCTGAGTTCAACCTGCTTCATAAACCCATTGTGAGTATGAGCACTAAAATCACAGAAACAGAAAAGGATGTCATGTGAGTGGAAGTGTGAAAGTCCAGAGAGAGTGTGGAACTTTTAAGGGGCAGAAAGAAGCTCCCCTGGGGCTGACGGAAGCTTAGAGGTGAGATGTGAGGATTGAGGCACATTAGGGGCTGGATGGGTGTGAGGGCTGTTAGCAAGGTAAGGGGGAAACAGATTCTAAAGGACCTTGGAAGCCATAATTAGGAAGTCACCATTAGCCTAGAGAAAGTGGGAAGTCATGGATGTGTTTGAAAGCTGGTGGGGAGGGGAAGCAAGATGAGACATAGATCAGAAGGAGGCTGTTGTACTAATCCAAGCAGGAGATGATGATAAACTTGCCCAGGATTGTTGGCAATGAGAACCAAGAGCACTGGAAACACTTGAGGTGTGTGTAAGAAGTAGAATTAACAGGATTATTAACAGTGAATGTTTAGATGGTGGATAGTAAGATAAATGGAACAGAGGGCTAAGAAGAGGATGATACCCAGGTCCTAGTTTACCTGATCTTTAATTGATGGCAGGTGGCAGATGATGGAAGGTGGCAGGTGCACCTTCAGTATCCTGCTTCAAAGTAGACCTGTTGCTGAACTTAGACCCTCTGAATATTGTCCAGTTCTTCTAGTCCTTAAAATAGCTACAACCTACATCCTAAGTGGAATGCTTACAACCCAGCTAAGCAAACCCATTGTAGGGACCAATTAATTAGCTAGTGATCGAATAACGCTGAATAAAAAACCCCTCCCAAACCTCAGTTCCTTAAAAGAACATTCATTTACTCTCCTGGCTCTGGAATTGGCTGGGGCAGCTCATCTAGGCTGGGCTCCCTTGGGCATATTTTTTTAACTATGGATCTCCGATTGGGATGGTTATATTCCATATGTATTCGTTCTGGGCTGAGGGGTCAGTAGTTACCTTGTGAAAGCATGTTTCACAGATATGGCAGAATCACGAGAACAAGCCCAATCACACAAGTGCTTTTCAAGCCTTTGATCACATCATATTTGCTAACCTGTTGATTAGAGCAAATCCCAAGATCAAATCCAAAATCAAAGGTCAGGGAAGTATACTGTGCCCATGAAGGTGAAGGATTAAAGGATGGCAATGAATATTTCTGGCCAGTAATCTGATCCACTACAAGGGTATAATGGAAGTGTTTGCTCCCCTGTTTAACTCTACAGGGGACATCATTATAGCTTGTGAAGCTTGATAGGGGAATGAACGTACTACCTCAAGGAAGAGTGCTGTGAGATGAAGCAATATTCAAACTCAATAGAGTGTGGAAAGAAATTCCAATCCCACTGAAAATTCCCATGATTTTATAAGTTAGAGGTTGCAAGACTTGACCTAAAAGAGCTTGTTATTTCTCTGTAGGTGTTATGTTCAACACTTCAATAGCTGCTACCAGATGAGCAGTGGTACCTGATTTATGATAACGTGAACCAAATGGTTAAGCAGGCAAATCACGGAGAGACCAGACATAAAGCACATAATTCAGTCATTCATAAATTTTCTACGATAGTATAACTTCTGATTCAAATAACAGCATAAATATTTAACCTCTTGCTGTGTAGAAGTGATTTCATATTCAGATTCACTGTTATTAGTCACTATTTAATGTAACTCTGGTTTTAACTTTCTGTGAGGACAGAGCCCCAGAAAGCAGTTTCCAGGCTCTCGGCCTCACATAGAAAGGTGCTGGCTCAGGTAGTAAACGGCCATCAACTGTGACTGGATGGCCATCAGCTGTGGCTAGGTGGCCGTCAGCTGTAACCAGTGAGCCATTGGCCACTAATATAACTGCCACGGCTACGCTAGTAGAAAAAATGGGGGCTAGCAAGAGCGGATTGCAGAGAGGCGGATGCCGCCGGAGAGAATATAGTGATATGACTCCCCTACCTATGGCTCCGTGGGTGTTCATTTTTGGCCTCACCATGTCCTGCGTTCTTATGTGGGGAGCGGGAGCAGAGACCCCGCAGGCCGCCCTGCATGACACTTCCAGACTTGACGTTAGAAACCTTCTGAAATGTATGCGTTATTTTCAGTGTTTGACTCCAACATTGAGGCTTTAGAGAAGTTTTCTCATAAAAACCCTTGCCATGACTTGCAATTTGCAATTTCCTCCCGTTTTCTGTCCTAATAACACTGTTCTCTTGTTCCATTGCCTTAATGAATGCTTTTTATATGTGACTTCAAAGTGCCAGTCTCAGAAAAGGCCTGGGAACAATGTTTTAGTCAGGTTTCAGGTGTGTTGCTGACCTTTTAAAGAAGGTGAGATTTCACATCAAAATCCAGTTTTCTGGCTTTTCTTGAACTATCTCTACTTCCCGCCTGCATTTGTTGGTTGTGAGAACTGGCTGGGGCTGAGCAGTACTGCCCCCTGCAAGCTGGGATTTCACTCTCCAGCTGGGCCTCTCCACTTGTATTTCCACAGCTGGTTGGCCCCTGGGAGCACTTCAGTTTTCACCCTGTGGGGACAGAGCCCCAGAAAACAGTTTCCAGGCTCTCGCCCTCACATAAAAAGGTGCTCACTCAGGTAGTAAATGGCCATCAACTGTGATTGGATGGCCATCAGCTGTGGCTAGTTGGCCGACAGCTGTAACCAGTGAGCCATTGGCCACTAATATAACTGCTGTGGCTACGCTAGCAGAAAATGGGGGCTAGCAAGAAGATGGTGGCTGAGCCTGCAAGAGGAGCAGTGAGGGTTGCAAACAGTGTGGATTCAGCCTCCAGTGAGACTATAGTGCCGCCAGCGAGAATATAGCAGTATGACTCCCCTCTCTATGGCTCCGTGGGTGTTCCTCTTTGGCCTCACCATATCCTGTGTTCTTATGTGGGGAGTGGGACCAGAGACCCCGGGTGACTCCCTGCATGACACACCCCACCTCCCAAGATGGGTACCATCTTTGCACGAATGATGGCCTCTCTCTAATTCGTGTAATTTTTCTCTATACAAAGCTTCCTCTCTGCCAAGAGAAGTGAAATTGATTTGTCTCACCCCTTCCTCTCTTCTGCAACTCATCCCATACATCCTCCTAGGTGAGAGGCTGCTCTCCTGCATCAGCATGAAAGCCGGTGGTGGCTGCTGTTCAATCAGAACAATACCTCCCTGGCCATCACCGACCATTTTACTACCCATCCTTTTTGTTGGCCTCTAAACCTCAGTTTGTTTTGAATTATTTTACATAGAACACCCAAGTTTCTAAAGACTAGTCGCTACCCTGGTGCCTCCAATTTACATTAAATGGTTTCTTAAATGCCATGTTTTCTTTAGAAGACATTTAGAAAAACCACAGTTTTTAAGCAAACTTATGTAACAATTTTTCACACCAACTTCACAAGTTTTTCCCCCCTCTGAAAGTGTCTAAAGAGTTCCCTACTGAATAAAGAAAGGCCTGTGATCCCCCTTTGTGACCCTTCGTGGTTTCTTAACACTTTTAAGTCTTAATTAATTTTCCAAAACGTTTCAACTCTCCACCCCAGATTTCAAGGTAGGTTCAAGAACAAGATAAATATAAGAGCAGCACATCTCAACTGCTAACTAAATTCTCTCTTAATTACAAAGTAAAAGACCAAATCAATACAATTATAAGGGAAAATGAAACAGATAGTGAAAGGTTAGCATTCTGCCTTGCTTAGAAAAGGAGGCAATTACTTTTTGTCTGCGTTGCCTGTGAAGAAACGCACGTGTATGTAGTCTCAGCTTGCCCACCACTGTACCCCTCAAGGGAGCCCCATGGGCACACCAAAGGCAATTCCAGAAACCCACCTCATCACACTAACATGGGAACCCCCAGATTCACAATTTAAAGCAGAAGAGACTAATCTAGCTGTTTAGACATATCCCATGTTCCTGAATAATCTATTTCTGGCTCTAGGCTTCATTATAAATGTCAGGACATAGTTTAAAAGGCACTTTCATTAGAAGTCCCTCTTCCCAGACTCGCAGTTTTTTGAATAAATTACCCTTTGGGATGAAATGTCTCCTCAGCATAAAGGTAAATTGGTATGGAGAGCTTAACAAAATCCAGGTTCTGTTTTCCTTTTGGTGGGATGCAGTACCAGTGTAAAGGAAATGAACAATGACTTACGTTAGAATCTCGGGGGCACTCATTGCCAAAGTCAAGGTAAGACCACATGTTTGGCTGGTCTTAGTATTTTCAGTTTCATTGTCAATTTTATTATCAGTGTAGTAGTTACTTAAAAGAAAGAGGTGTCAAAAAGAGGAGAAAGAAAGAAAGGGTCTGCCTCTGTTACCCTGGAATATACTTAGTCACTGAATTTCTCTCCTCATGAGGGCTGAGGTCAGGCAGCTAAGGTCAAAGGTTGTTTTCTGTGATGTCAGAGTTAAAGCAGACAATCTTCTACCTTTATGGGTAGCAAGGGATGCTGAATGTTAAAAGGCTAGCTAAGCAAAAGTGTGTAGGAAAATAAGTCCTAGTTCAAATAGCAACTCCAGGATCAAGGTTGGGAGTCTGAAATTTACTGGGAATGAAACTGGAACTACACCTAAATTGGTAAGTTGTTGATTATGTGGGAGGAGCTGTTTTGGGCCTTCCTCTCAGCTTGCCCAGAGATGAAGTGTTTGATGATGCTTTCCAGAAGGGTCACCAGCAATGTGGAGAGTATGAAAAACTAGGCCACTGATTTCAGGGGCCAGTTTCCATGACCCCACCATGTTAACTGAGAAATGCAAATGCCTGGACATCCCTGTCATTGATGGGACCTGGACATCTTGTCTATCCCATGAGTCAAAACTCAGAGTGGATGTTTGGAGACAAGTGGCGTTCTGCATAATTGCTTAGTTATTGAACTTTTTATATTTTTTGTTATTGGATGACAAAAAAAAATAGTACCTGTGATTTTCCCATATAAGCCATGGTAAGTGCTTTGAATTAAGAAAGGTTTTTGTTGAGAACTTGAGTGTTTGAAATATCCAGGGCTGTATCTTACTCCTCCCCACTGAGTGGGTATAGAGAGATAGGTTGCAATAGCTCTTTTGACATCACCCCCAGCAGTGTGTGAAGGGCTCCTTACTGCCAAAAGAGAAACATTCCTCCTTTGACCCAGGAGGCTCTAATTTCTTCTATATTTTGTCTCCTGCCTTCCCTGTGTGTGTGGGTGAATGGTAAGTGCCTTTGACACTTCCGAATAGAGATGTGTTAGGAATGAATCTCTAAGGCTTTTAAAAACCACCCACTGAACAAGTAAAAGTTGTCTTGCTCACCCTGATAGAGATTTTCTAACTTTTTAATAAGGTATCAAGGTAGAAAAGAGGGTATACTTTGAGCAAGCAGGCTAATAATGAACAACTGAGGATTTTTCCTTGGCACATTTAGAGCCCCAATAGACATTTCGGATCCCCAAGTGTTGTGTAAAAGTTCTCTAACTGGAACTTTACAATGCTTGCAGGATGTGGAAAAGGCAGTTCCCATTAAGACTCTGCCCCTCTAGGGTCCAAACCATGGTTAGAAGTTTCCACGCTGAACTGAACTCAAACAGTGGTAACTGAGCATCTTGCCAAAGAAACAAAGAAAGGGGTTAGTGGGGAATATACTCCCAAGATTGTGATAGAAATTCTCTTTAACATAGGGATCACTTGAATCCTTTTCTTGTCAGAAAGGGGGAGTGATACTGATGGAAGCATTTAGACTCTGCTTACTTTAAAAGCCAAGCTAGAACAATTAGGATAGAAAATAATTTGTGATTCTTTTCTACAACTAAGATGTGTATTACTTTCAGCATCAAGTTGCTGAAGATTCTAGCAATGAGGGACTCCCCTGCTATGTTTGGAATATTTGTGCCCCCACAAAATTCATACGTTGAGATCCTAATCCCCAAAGATGATGATAGTAGGAGGTGGGGCCTTCAAGGGGTGGGGGTGCTTAAGTCAGGAGAGTGGAGCCCCAGTGAATGGGATTAGTGCCCTATAAATGCGGGCCCCACTGAGATCCCTAGCTCTTTCCTCCACATGAAGATATAAAGAGAAGTCTGAGATCCAGAGAGACCTCACCTGACCCTGTTGTTATCCCGATCTCAGACTTCCAACTTCCAACACAGTGAGTAATAAATTTCTGTTGTTTTTAAGATACCCAGTCTGTGGTATATGGTCATAGCAGCCCAATGGGCTAAGACGTACCCTTTGATCATAGTGGTGTTGCTGGGCCATATTAATAAGGGTGTGTGTGCTCATAACTTTTCCCAGCTGTCAGTCAGTGTTCAAGCCACAGGATGAAGCTCATTTAAGACTGAAGTGCTTTTAGCCCCCCACCCTGTGGCAACTCTGATCCAATTAGCCCCAAGCACTAATGCTTTCATGCCAAAAGGCATTGACTCCCAGTGCTATTTTTTCTGACTTTTCCACTATAGGAAGGCTGCTCCTGTCATATTGCTTTCCTCACTTGTCCACACACCAGGCTCAATTTGTTCAAGCCCTTGGAATACTTGAGCTCTCTGCCAATATGGAGTCAGTTTGGTTCTTGAAGACTGAGCTCGTTCTCTGTCCTCAAGGCTTTCCTGCTCCAACTTTAATCCTGAGGTTCCACCTTCCTGTTAACTATTGCTTCACCTTGCATCTACTGTGGAATGAACACGTGCTGAATATGAGCCACCCCAACAAGGCCTGGTCTTGCCCAGTGACTGAGCTCATGCTGTCCAGGAAAACACACACAAGGAACGTCATGTCCACCATGGCTATGAGCCCAGAACTGGGGGTCTAGAGGCCATGGCCTATCCATGGCCTTCTCTAGCCTTCACCATATGGGAGGGGTTCAGGCCTCATTACAGGGGTCCTGACTAGCACCCCAGGCCCTTGCTAGAATGGCCATGACACCCTGATCAGTTCTAAAAGAACTTTGGAGAGCATACCCTGCTTAAGTCAGACCCCAGAGGAAAAAATGCCTTTGTATCTGCATTCATGTTTGTTTTATTCTTTACCTTACTTCAAATAACATATGCATCAAAGAAGCTGAAGTCCTCAGTCTGAAATTTATTCAACAAATTTTTGCTGAGTCTGTATATGTCAGAATCCATCCATCAGTAGTAATTAAGCGTAGGGTGGGTGGGGAATGGATGAAAGAGGGGGATTCAAAAATGACTGAATTGTGTTGTCTGCCTTTGTGGATTATTCAATGAGCTTAAGGAAATAACATCAAGAGCTGAGTGCAATATATGTCAGATTAATAAAGATATAATAAAATTGTCATGGGTCAAAGGGGTGGGAGAAATCCACCTTAATTGGGAGGGCTACAAAAATCTTCTTGGTGACCTATCTTTTTCAGATGTTATATTTTTTCCTATTTTTATCCAAGAATAAAAGCCACATGCTCTTTTCCTGCTTTCCCCCAAACATTTTTGGAGAGTCATATTTTAAAGCAATTAAAAATAATGGGAAATGGATTTATTTCACATTAATTTATTCTATTGACAGCACTCTGTATTTCTTTGTGTAGATCCAAAAACATACTCAGAGCTTACAGAGACCAGGCAGGGAAGTTACATGAGAGCAGCAGGCCGGGAGGACACCAGGCCTGCCTCTTAAGGGCAGTCAGTTCTAGCTGACAGGGGATTGCAGGCCCTTCGTAGCCATGGCTTCTGATTTCTCGTGAGAAGTTGGAAATCTGGGTGTTTCTGTGAACACTTTAGATAATTTAAATTTGACAGCTAATTTAAATAAAAGCCAAACAATTTTCCAAACACGTAAGAGCTCTCTGGGGCTTGAGTCAACCATGATCTGCCAGGTAGCAGCCTCCAGTCTGAAGGACAGGACCAATAAACACTCAGAAGTTCCCCAGACAATGTAGGATGTGGTTCCCATCATCCAGGCTCTTAGATCCTCACATGGTCACAGCAGACCCCACTGTATGATGCTTCATTCTCCTAAACCTCATTCTAAACAGGTATGCCACGTGCCACCTGCATCCTTTTGTAATATGTGCACAGGAAACCAACAAGCTCCATTAATGTCCCTGGGCCCCATCACACTCGGTCCCAAACGCACACTAGAGATTGCGAACAGCACTCAAATCACCTTCCCTCCCCTTCTAGTTTACCACCATTCACTTGCTTTTTTCAAGGATGAAGTCCTTGACGTAGGTAGCCACGTCATGCAACAGAACTACCCTCTGCCTACACATGACCACTGGGCACACCCAGTAAAGGCGGAGGTGGGCGTACTTTGTCATTTGTGTTGTTTTGTATGCTGATTTGATTGTCATGGTGTCAGACACATGAAGACAAGGCTGGTCCTTGTCCAGGAAACCAGAATGGAGAAGACGAGTCTCTGGTAGCAGGAAAAGGAACTTTTGACTCTAAAACAAATTTGGTTTAATGCAACCATATTTATTGAGTGCCTACCTTGTGTCAGGGACTATGTCGAATTGGACATCACATTCTTGAACATAGACTTGGGGGTAGACTTGTCTTTCAGGTTGCTCCTGAATGAAGGACAGAGGGATGGCCTTCACAGGAGAAGAAAGAAGGAAAACTAAGTAGGCCTCAATGGAAGATGAATAAACAATAGTTTATAGGCCAGATTATCCACTTCTTGTGACTACCGATACTTCTCCCATTTTGTTAAGCAAAAGCCTTTAGTAAAATTCCAGCTCTATCTCAGCCATGCTGTTCGGTATTAATAGGAATGTCATGTTTCCTGATTTGATTGAAGGATTTATTTACAGTTGAGCAGGGTCCTTCCCCAAGCTTATCATGATGGAGTGTGCAGTAATATGGAGAGGCCCCTGGGGAAAGGAATTTTAGGGGACTAGAACCAAGTCTTCAGAATCCAGATTTCAGCCTGTGGGTAGATTTGTGCTCTAGTTAATGGCTTTAGGGGACATAAGGTTTGTTTTTTTATTAAGTCAGTTGGAGATTTCCTATGCACAGATGAATCACTCTTGTAGGAAATATCAAAGAACCATTCTCCTTTTCAGCATCTCTGTTTCAATGCCCCCAAATGAGTTTCTCATTTTTAACTCCAAGTCTGCTACTCCTCTCATGTTCCTCCTCTCATGTGTTTTCCTGGACAGCATGAGCTCAGTCACTGGGCAAGACCAGGCTTTGTTGGGGTGGCTCATATTCAGCACGTGATCATTCCACAGTAGATGCAAGGTGAAACAATAGTTAACAGGAAGGTGGAACCTCAGGATTAAAGTTGGAGCAGGAAAGACTTGAGGACAGAGAACGATCTCAGTCTTCAAGAACCAAACTGACTCCATATTGGCAGAAATGTTCTTTCTGCTTTAAGAGCTTTTTAAAACATGGATTGCAGCTACTATTTCCTGGCAATAGAGTGTTTCAGTTTTGGTTTGTTCGAGAAAATCATTATTTTTCTTGCATTTGTGAAAGATATTTTCACTGGTTATAGAATTCTGGTGTCATTTCATTGCTTCTGGTTTTCATTGTTTCTGTCAAAAAGTCCGCTGTAATACTTATTTTTGTTCCTCTCTAGGCAACATGTCTTTTCTGTCTCTGTCTGCCCTCAAGATTTTCCCTTCATATTTTGTTTTCAGTAGCTTGAATATGATATTGCTAGGTGTAGGGGTGTTTTCTGAGCTTTATAGATCTGTAGTTTGGTATTAATATCTGTCATTATTGGAAAAATATTGGTAATTATTCATAATAATTTTAATTATTTGGATGTCAGGATAAACAGGATTTTGACTTCAGGAATTGTTCAGGATGAACAATTTAATTAATTGGACTTCAGGGTGAACTTTGTTTCTCTCCATGTTTATTATATTGGGCTATCTCTGGCTCAAGCTGTTCTTGGTAATTTGCTACCTAACCTACTTTCAATATTTGGCAAATGCAGCCAGTTTTCAATCTGCATTGACCTGACCCCTTAAAAAGGATGCAGATGATTGTTAACTAGCTAGAACTTTATTTTTGTGGCAGTATAGGAGCCCTGTATGTTCTTTGAGTAGCAGAAAGACTTATTCAATCACAACCGTAGTTTGCGAGAATATAACTCTGAATGCAGAGAAAAGAATGGGCTAAAATTGGTAGAAACTGAGACCAGGGATAATAGTAAGAGACTGATGCAATGCTCTAGGTAAGAGGGAAATTAGAGGAAATGAGCAATAGGCACCCCTGGGAAACACATACCAGTACACTCCTCAGTATTTTCCAAATTAGAAATGAGCCACCGTTATGCAGAATACTAACAAGAGTGCTGAGAAATATGGTGTGGTTAAAAAATGTGGAACATTCTGCATGTGAGGAAATTAAAACACATTTCTAAACTGTAGGACTTCTCAGAGCCTTTCATATATTAATGTGCTCTGAAAATCTCTAAAAGGGGATTATAGTGTGTAGTTTTTCCAAACTTATTGACCAAAGAATATTGTTCTCATAATGCCTCCAACTACATCTTCTGTGATTCATGGAGCATATTTGGATAAATTTATCAAAACAAAACTGCCAACATTGGAATATAGTAGTAAAGAGTTACGGAGAAGGGTGAGGAAGAGAGAGGAAGATGTTGACCACAACTCTAAAGTTTTTATTCTGAGTCATTAACTGGATGAGGACATTAAGACTGAGAAAGGAACATGAGAGGAGTAGCAGACTTGGAGTTAAAAATGAGAAACTCATTTGGGGGCATTGAAACAGAGATGCTGAAAAGGAGAATGGTTCTTTGATATTTCCTACAAGAGTGATTCATCTGTGCATAGGAAATCTCCAACTGACTTAATAAAAAAACAAACCTTATGTCCCCTAAAGCCATTAACTAGAGCACAAATCTACCCACAGGCTGAAATCTGGATTCTGAAGACTTGGTTCTAGTCCCCTAAAATTCCTTTCCCCAGGGGCCTCTCCATATTACTGCACACTCCATCATGATAAGCTTGGGGAAGGACCCTGCTCAACTGTAAATAAATCCTTCAATCAAATCAGGAAACATGACATTCCTATTAATACCGAACAGCATGGCTGAGATAGAGCTGGAATTTTACTAAAGGCTTTTGCTTAACAAAATGGGAGAAGTATCGGTAGTCACAAGAAGTGGATAATCTGGCCTATAAACTATTGTTTATTCATCTTCCATTGAGGCCTACTTAGTTTTCCTTCTTTCTTCTCCTGTGAAGGCCATCCCTCTGTCCTTCATTCAGGAGCAACCTGAAAGACAAGTCTACCCCCAAGTCTATGTTCAAGAATGTGATGTCCAATTCGACATAGTCCCTGACACAAGGTAGGCACTCAATAAATATGGTTGCATTAAACCAAATTTGTTTTAGAGTCAAAAGTTCCTTTTCCTGCTACCAGAGACTCGTCTTCTCCATTCTGGTTTCCTGGACAAGGACCAGCCTTGTCTTCATGTGTCTGACACCATGACAATCAAATCAGCATACAAAACAACACAAATGACAAAGTACGCCCACCTCCGCCTTTACTGGGTGTGCCCAGTGGTCATGTGTAGGCAGAGGGTAGTTCTGTTGCATGACGTGGCTACCTACGTCAAGGACTTCATCCTTGAAAAAAGCAAGTGAATGGTGGTAAACTAGAAGGGGAGGGAAGGTGATTTGAGTGCTGTTCGCAATCTCTAGTGTGCGTTTGGGACCGAGTGTGATGGGGCCCAGGGACATTAATGGAGCTTGTTGGTTTCCTGTGCACATATTACAAAAGGATGCAGGTGGCACGTGGCATACCTGTTTAGAATGAGGTTTAGGAGAATGAAGCATCATACAGTGGGGTCTGCTGTGACCATGTGAGGATCTAAGAGCCTGGATGATGGGAACCACATCCTACATTGTCTGGGGAACTTCTGAGTGTTTATTGGTCCTGTCCTTCAGACTGGAGGCTGCTACCTGGCAGATCATGGTTGACTCAAGCCCCAGAGAGCTCTTACGTGTTTGGAAAATTGTTTGGCTTTTATTTAAATTAGCTGTCAAATTTAAATTATCTAAAGTGTTCACAGAAACACCCAGATTTCCAACTTCTCACGAGAAATCAGAAGCCATGGCTACGAAGGGCCTGCAATCCCCTGTCAGCTAGAACTGACTGCCCTTAGGAGGCAGGCCTGGTGTCCTCCCGGCCTGCTGCCCTCATGTAACTTCCCTGCCTGGTCCCTGTAAGCTCTGAGTATGTGACCTCTGGTTTAGACAAGGGCTCACTGGGGGCACTGTTGTCCACTGGGAGATGTGGGTCACACTAGCGAAATCCACCTGTAGCTTCAGCAGTTCAAGTGGAATTCTGTGAGGGAGGTGGCTATTTCTAGGAACTGCTCTCCTAGTCTTTTAGCAAAGCATGCCAGATATACTCATGGCTTTCCTAATGCAACGCGAGCTGTTTTTTAGCTGTAAGTTTTATTAGTTTGGTGCAAAAGTATGCCATTATTCTTAACTTTTTAAACCATAATTATGTTTGCACCAACCTAATACTTTTTTTATTTCTGATGACAATCTAGGCTACTTCTACAAAAGGCAAACATCATTTCTATGATTCCATTTAAGACATCACCTCTGTGCCAAGGCATTTGGCTAACTTGTGGTTGGCTCCAGTGTGGTCCCAGTGAATATCAGAACACAATTTAATGACTCATTTTCAACCTCACTAGCAACGTGAATGAGAGTTGGTTGGGGGGATAAGAAGCCAGGCAGGATCATTGGGACCTTTAGGTTGGAATTCTGGGGTCTCCTTTCCCGTGGACTGAGGCAGGATCTGGAAGGCTGCAGAGAGGAATGTGAGGAGTTGTCTCAGAAGGGGTGGGGAGGCAAGGAGAGGGGAGCAAGAAGTAGTGAAAGACCTCAAGGAGAAAAGCACAGAAGCAGTCAGGTAAGGGACCCTGCCTATCCCAGAACTTGCTCTACAGATGTATCATAGCTGGCCTACACAATGTTTGTTTTAAATTTGAGCAAGTAAGGACATTGTACAATTTTTTTAAATCCAGATTTCTAGTTTTCCTTGGAAAAAAAAGGGGGAGATGTTGCAACCCTAGGTAGGCATTCTCACATGGCAAGAAGCTGCAGAGACTACTCCATTGCAAGGTGTCTCGTCTCGGCTGGACTCCGCCCAGCTGACACACAGGGCAGTGCGTGATGCCAGCCCTCTGCAGTCAGACCCGTTGCCTGCCAGCTCCAAGCAAGCATTTTGGAATGGGACCTCTGCTTTACACCATGGAAAGATCGAAAAAGGATTGGACTGCAAGTCAACCCACCTGCATCTAATCCTGGCCAAGCCACCTACTCCGCTGTAAGCATGAGCAAGGCACCCTGACAAAGCCTTACCTCTGTTTTGTATCCAATGTCCAATGAGGATGTTGTATAGAAAATCTGTGAGGTCTGTCCCAGCTCTGACAGTTATTGTCCATACACCTGTATATAACCAGGAGGGAAATCAATACTTACAACCCTAATGAATGTGAGCTGAATTTGCCTTCTAAGGTGAGGAAAGGGTATATCAGAGGATGATGAATCTCTTTGCTCCTTTATTCCCCTGTAGAGACTGGTGAAGGGAGAAAATGGGGGGTTTAAAGCTTGGGGCCCATTTGATACTCGTATGTAAAGGAAGGCGGAGAGCCTAGAAATGGTTGAGGTTTTTAACAAAAGGAGTGCCCAATATTCACTTCTCCTTTGTTTGGGTGTTGGAGTGCCTTTCTTCCAGCTCCCCACTTTAGGAAAGGCTTTATGTGAGTAGGAAGGGGGTTATGGGAAATCAAGGAGCCGAGAGCTTCTGGCTGTCTGGGTGCTTGTGGTGGAGTGTAGGAGCTGCTCTCACAGACTGAGGGCAATCCATAAATGGAACTAATTCAAGGGAGCAGGAGCAGGGGTAAGGTGGTGAGGAAAATGTGATCCCCCTCTACCCCACGCCCTCCCCCCAGGAGAGCTTGGGAAGGACACAGACCACCACCCTCCCCAGGTGGTGCAGCTTTGGGCCCAGCCATTTGAATCTCAGGGCGGGCATCTCACCCGCAATCTAGGATACCACCCACATATCTGCTATCCTGCTCCTTCCATGGACTTAGTTTTCTGAGGAAGACACTGCTGACCAGGCACGGTTATAAATAACTTCTCTTCTTCTGAAATGCAAAAATGAAAAGCAGACAGAGTTGCTGCTCCATTTGCCTGGGGGCATCATGAAGGGAAGATTCTGAGCTGTGGGCTTGTTAGTAATCTCCCTTCTTCCGGGAGCCTCAGAGCTGAGCAGAGGCTGGAAGCGTCCCCAAGTCCTGCCAGGAACCAGCATGGAGCCATTCAGGAGCATGGTACAGGGCTTTTGTCCAGGGGCCACCGTGCGGGAAGTCCTGCCTACGGCTTTCCCTCCTTTTCCAAACGGGCCGTTTTGGAAAGACTGTGTAAAGGGAAGAGGCTAGTTACGGTGTGCGTGTGCGTGTGCGCGCTTTGTTTGTGTTTGTGTTGTTGCGCTGTCTCCTGCCACTCCCGGGCCCGTAATTCCCAAAGGCAGGAATTGTGTCATTTCCAGATAAATTGTGAATGTGCCCTGAAATGCGAGCAAATCAGAGAGCTGTGAGGACCGCAGGAAGAGATGATGTCACCTGCTGTTGGGGTACACTGGTGCTGCAGAGGCTCCCCCCACCCTCAGGAGTTTTAATTGCTTCTCAGTGGGGCTAAGGGCCTCGCTCACCCAGGTCTATTTCCAAGGTCTGTGGCCTGGGCATTGTCACAAAGCGTTTTGGGACAGCTGTCTTTTTCTAGGCCACCCACAGTAGAGAGAACCGTTTTAATCAGACTCATTCAAACGCATATCTCTTGAGCAACCTCTGCATGCTAGCTTCTGGGGAAAAGCAGTGAATACGAGTGATACAATTCTTTTTCATATTTAGCTTCCACTTTTGCAGACTTAAAATGACTAATTAGATAATTTACTATTTATTACAGTTATTATTAGTGATATGAGGAGGTACCAGAATACAAGACAGCATATAAAAGGATGGCCTAATTTGGGGTGTCAGTGAAGGCTGTTCGTAGGAACTACTGCATTTTGTTAAATTTAAGATGTCATCAATTATAATACACACCATTATTCTATGCACACTAAGAAGGGAAAATTATGCTTCCAATTAAATATGACATAGATTTTCTTACCATTTAGGACATTTATTTATAATTTGACATAGACTTTTATTACATATAATTTTGTGCATAACCAAGAGAGAAAATATAAACAAAACGGATTCCTAAAGAATTCCTAAAATTCTTTATATTCAGAGTGCATCTCTTCCTAGTCATCTTCCATTTAGAGTTAATATCTATGCTTTTTCACACATTATCATTCTCTGTGCCATTAAGAGCATTGGCGATATGATCTTTCTTCTATAAAAGAACGAAAAGCTATTGTTACTGTACTCTTAAGCCAAATTTGCATTAATGTAAAGCTCACATATTTTTGACTCCTGCGTGGCGAATACTGCTAAACAGAACGGATCCACCATTTTCCCACTCCCACCCCACAACCATTTCATTTCGAGGGGTTAAAGGAGCACGCCACATTGTGTCCAGGATTTGCTGCCAAGCCGCTGACTCCGTTCTGCAAGTTTTGATGCTGGTGCTGTCTATGTGCACCTACAGACAGGCAGGGAACAACCATGTCCTAAGGGGTGTCAGCTGACAGCGGATGTACCCCGATTTCAGAGATCTTAAATGTGGAACATTTAACATCAGTGAAATGTGGTAGTTTCTAAGATGAGATCTTATGGACTCACAAGAAGTAGCTAAGCAAAGAATGGAGTTTTCCTGAAGAGAGAGCGAGCACATGTGAAGGCTCAGAGGTGGGGAAAGTGCGGCGTGTTGCAAGGAATTAAACGCGTCGGTGTGACTGATGCCCAGGGCAAAGGTCAGGCCACAAGGGATGAAGTTAACCAACAGGTAGGGCTTGTCTCTACCTATAAAGTCCTTGAACTTTTGTTAGGGACGTGGAATTTCACACTGAGAGAACAATGGGAAGAATTTGAAATGTTTGGGCAGAAAGTGGATACCGGAGGGTGTGAGGTAGATGCATTAAAGGAAACATTTAAAAAGTATTTTTACTTAGCTTCCAGAGAATGGACTGGGTGGGATCTGAGTGGATGTGAAAAGTCAAGCATAGGCCATGGCTGTAGTCCCCATGAAAGAGGGTGGTGCCTTTGTAATTAGAATTTGTGGCTGGCTTCATGATTGAGTGGATGGAAGGTGGTGAGCGGAAAGGGAGGGTGGAGTTAAGGATGAGTTTCAGGGAACTTGCTAGAAGCAGACACCACTCACAAACACTGCAGCAGGACCTGGTTTGAGGGTGGGAATAACACTAGCTAATCTGAGGTATCTCTGAGACATCCAAATGGAGATGGCATGTAGGCAGCAGGATATATGGGTCTACAGCTCACAAGCTGAATGGCTAGGCTGGAGAAGTAATTGTTGGAGTCATCAGAACGTACCTGGTAACTGAAGTGATGCGCATGGATGTGATTGCTTAGGGAGAGAATGAAAACGCAGACATGAAAAAGGCCCAGGAGTGCGTCTTAGAGAACTGCAACTTTTGAAGTTGGGTGGAGATGGGTAAGCTATCACAGGAGCCTGAAAGAAGCAGCTAGAAGAAGAGAATCTAGGAGAGTGTATCACAGAGGCCAAGGAATCAGCGCTGGCTGGAAGGTCACCTCTACTTGTTCTTCAGAACCTGGCACCCACATGCCTCTCTGCAGAGCTGGCTTCCTTCATATTCCCCCAGTGTCTTCAACATTTGCTTCCTTTATAAGGTATTTCGCTTCTGATAAGCTCGATTTCATTTGCCTTTATGTAGAATATACACCTATTCAGGACCTCTCCGTTTGGGCAACTTTAGCCCAGCTCTCAGCATGTTCATAAATTGGAGACCTGTGAAACTATTGAGTGCCCCCAAGAAGAGAGAAAGGAGAGAGAAAGAGAGTAAAATGGAGAGATCAAAGGAGAAAAAGAAAGTCCAATGTTTATTGAGCACCTACAAGGTACTGTTTCTTATATTTGTCTACTCCTTGCAAAATGGTGCAAATGAATATCATTATCCCCATTTTAAAGGCTCAGAGAGGTGAAATAATTTGAGTAAAAACACACAGATAGTATACTGTGTATAGAACCAAATCTCCAACTTATATCTGTCTACTTGCAAAATATTTTTCAAGGGGCAGTCTCTCGGAGGAAGCTCACGTGTGCTTATGAAATGCAAGCATGTGATCTCTGAAATAAAATATGTATAGCAAAGAAGAAAACTTTCAGTGTGGAAAAAAGATGGAAAGATGGTAATAGTTGACAACAGAAGTCTAAACATGACCCTGATGAATGACCTCCATGAATAAACTTGTTCCTTTTTCTTTGTTTAATGATATTGATGAGTTAGACTTTAATAGAAATATCTGTGGCATGATAGATTTATTGGTGGCAGTTATAAGTGGGAAGTCTCCTCCAGTGGATCTATTTTAATGGGAACATTTGAGGGAGTTAGTGGAGACAATCCTATTTATTTCTCTGCCACACTTGTTATCTCCTTTCAGCTCATTAGGAAACTACAATCTAATGTGGCCCAGATTCCTTCAGAATAACTGGGGACCTCATAATTCTCATTAAGGTGTCCTTGGATAGAGTCTGGGGAGGAAGGGCTGACTGAAGGCACCAATGAGCTGTGACCATCCATCTCAGTTACCTGGAAGAGGTGCTGCCTTGTGTTAAATAGTCTGGAAATTAATGAATAACAAATGTCCCTAAAATTAGTGTGAGGGTAATAACTCCTGCCTCTCTAGCTCACCAGACAGGGTAGCAGAGTGTGAGAGGTGAATGGTTGTGATCCATGAGGCTGCTTCTGAGGCAGGACAGGTAAGAGCTTTGGCTGCTGTGTGGGGCAGAGAGGAATGACAAGGTGGTTGCTTCACCATGTTACTTGTTGCTTGACAATCATTACTGGCCATGTCATCTTAACTCTCAAAGATAGCATCCGTGACAGGTAAACTTAGTTCTGTAAGTGGGCAAAGGTGCTGCTAATCTCCAAAACATAGGTTTGTAGTGTGGCACCTTGACACCACATAACGAAGTGGGCTGATGTTGCAAACTGTGGCACATGCAGAGATTCTTGTGTCCACGTTCAATATAGGCCCTTTTGGAGGAAACTTTCTAGGTGGGAGTGAGGGTGTAGAATAAAATAGAGGTGGGAATCACTTGAAAAGTGTCCTAGGAAAAACGTCCTGGGAAATATACATTTCAAGTGATTCTTCTTCTCTCCTTTTCTTACCCCTCTCCTTCCAATAAATCTAGATATAAACACCAATAAATGTAAATGAAGAAAAAAAGCTGCTGACCCAGTAGATAGAGTTACAACCAAAAGGTCACAATTGGTTTTCCATTTTGCTGATTCAAAAATCTGAAGAGAACACCAAAATACAGACTGATTAAAGGTTACCCAACTGGCTTTCTCTTTTTGGGTGCACAATTATACTATACTTCCCAGCCCCCTTAGAGTTAGATGGTCATGGTCTTTGCAGTAAGCCTCCTTCTTCTTCACCTCCTAAAGTTAACAGCTTTACCAAGAGCAGGGTTGGTTTTCTGTTCGTTGGCTTTTAGTTTTATTGATTTGTCAAGGGTAAAGTATTTTATCAAAACAATTATTAATGGGAAATCAATTTTAAAAAGACCAAACCAGTGTAACAATTTGGTAATTAATCACTCAACATGAAAAATTGGATATTCAGGGTCTAATGTGCCATTCAAGTAAAATTATGGAGATTTGCTTCAAAAGACGATCTGAGATTTTGGGAAGGGGTAGAAATACCCTTTGTAGTCTCTTCTGAGTCTGTTTTCAGTTCTTGAACTGTCCAACATTGTGTATCAAACTCCTTAGAATATGTGTCCCAAGTGCTCTTTCCTGAGGAAATGTCATGAGCTGCCCTTTGACATTCAACATTTCCCAAACTTGGCACAAAAAGGCTTTGCCTTTGTTCACTGTAACACAAAAGTGTTTTTCCTATAGTCAGATTTCTGATTCTCTTCCTCTGAGCACAGACAACGTATTTCCCTCACCACTTCAACTCTGAGTTTGACTTTGGAGACTTGAGAGGGATGTCATGGAGACCACAAAAGAATTAGAAATCATAAAGGATGAAAACACAGAGGCCCATTTTCAATGAATTTCCATGCCAACGGCTTTACTCAGCTTTCTCTTCTTCTCAGCCTCTCTAACTCCTCCTAATGCTTCAAGGTCTGCTTCATTAATTCCTTTATAAAACTTACAGAATTTCCCACATGGACCCTGAGTAGGTTAAAACTTCTGGGAGCACAAAGAACACATTTGGTCTTGTTCATCATTCCCCAGCATCTAGCACTGTACCTGGCAATTGTCAGACACTTAAAAAATATGTATGCTGAATGAATTGATGGCTTCGAATGAATAAATGAATTTTGGGTCCTTCACCCATCTCAAACAACTGTGAATCATCAAACAGACTGGAATGGAGGAGAGATTCATTCTTCTCAAAACACACATTGTCTATATCACAGGATTTAGCAACTAATGCATTTAATGCTCATTTTGACAGTACAAAGAATCAGCAGCATTTATTTCTATGTCACTTTGACGACACTTCTAAGTCAACTGACTTATGTGGAAATAATAACCACAAATGACAGTGTCCGCAGTGGCCTCCATACAAAAGAAATAAAGTGGATCATTGTGTTTTTGCATTAATGAGCACTAAGGCATGATAAGCTTTTCATTGTCTTTCTCTTTTACCTTTTAAAATATCAATATCCATTGGTCTGCATGACATTTTGTTTATATGGCACTCTGGGTATGATAGGTATAATAAGTCACCCTCCTCCAAAGATGCCCATGACCTAATCCCGAGAACCTGTAAATATGTTATGTCATATGGCAAGGGGGAATTAAGGTTGAAGATGGTATTAACATTGCTAATCAGCTGACTTGAAAATATAGGAGAGTGTCCTGGTGAAATACATAGGAGAAATATAGGAGAGGTGAAAATATAGGAGAGTGTCCAGGTGATCTAAAGTAATCAAAAGGGTCATTTAAATGTGGAGGAGGGAAGCAGAAGAGTCAGGAGTCAGTGTCACGGTGATGCCACGTGAGAAGGCTCAACTGGCCACCGTTAGCATTGAAGATAGAATGGGGTCATGTGTCATGGAGCACGGGCAGTCTCTATAAACTGGAAAAGGAAATAAAACAGATTCTCTCCTACAAACTCCAGAAGGAATTTGGAGGGTCCAGAAGGAATACAGCTCTGCAACATCTTGATTTTAGCTTACTGAGACCCAATTTGGAATTCGGAACCCCAGAACTGTAAGATAATAAATTTGTCTTGTCTTGTGGTAATTTGTTACAGCAGCAATAGGAAACTAATACACTAGGCGTTCTCAATAAAATAGACAGAATAGGTGCAGAAGCCTTTTACAATTTATCCAAAAAATAAAATAAAATAAAAGCATTTATTTTTCTCATTTTGTTCACTGTGTTTATTTTTTCTCTCTAACCATTCCTCATTGGAGAGACGAGGACAGGCTTTTTTAGGACTCAGCACAGAGTGATCCGCACAATAGAAGGTGGCCAGTGAACACTGATAGGTTAAAAATACACAGTAAATAGCAAACATGTTCAATTATTCATTGAAGCTGAACTAAATTAGTGGTTTTTTAGGAACTTTTTGGTGATAATGAGAAACCTAATTTTTGGTGATAATGAGAAACCTAATTTATTGATTCAAAATACATTAATAACATAAGTGATGCTCTCCTGTTGCCTAGTGGTTTGAGGTTGCTAGATCTTGGAGTAAGCACCCAGATGTCCATGGCAAGAGGCTCAAGGCTGGGGCGGAACACCTCTGACAGCGCATCCTATTAGTTTTCAGCTCTTCGCTCACCTGGTCCTTAGCTGACCTGGTAACGGGGAACTGTGCCTGACAGATGTGATTTTTTTTTTGTTCCTCTCTTCTTCTGTTTGCAGGGGACATGTCGATGAACAGAGGAATATCAGAAGATGGGCAGGGAGGGAAAGGGAAAAAAGGTGATGAGCTTGGGCTATTTTAAAACTTTGGTAATTGGTACCAGAATGGTCAAGAATAGGCATGCATTTTATATAATACCCACATCTAAAAGAGATTATTTTCCAAAGGGAGAAAAAATTATTAGCAAATTCAGGGTTTCATGAAACTTGACAAAATTTCACTTATCTTTCCCAAGCATTATTTCATGAGCCCAAGCCCTTTCTCTGAAGTGAAAGCAATATGCAGTTCGAACACACTTTTGGGCAGGTATTTGCTCAGAACTTTAATGTTGGCGGCTATATGGGTCTGTTGGAAGTTTAACCAAATTAGTACATATTTGCAAAGTGTTCAAACGGTGCCACGCACATGGTAATCTCTGGGTAGGTGTCACTGACCATTGTTGTTCAATCACGGTAAACACCTTAGTGAGGACACTGATGCTAAAATGACACAACAGAGTGGAAGGAGTGCTGTGCTGGGTCCATGTAGAGTTTATGCAGCTTCCCAGACTGAGCTAAGTCGGTTGAGCTCTCATAGAGGTGGGGCAGCACCAGTGTTAGAGGCAGCATGTGGCCATCCATCCGCAGATCCTCACAGAGCAGCCCAGATCAAGCACTAGTGACATCACACCAGGAAGCCACACGGTGTGGTGTGACCCTCCATGCCTCTGCCAGCACATTCTGCACAGCCTGCAAGGAGACTGGCTCCAGTCCTGATAAACATCTGTTGACTGAATGAGTGAGCTGGGAGTCACACACACACACACACACACACACACACACACACAAATTATGCAAAATAAAAAGAATGAACTTCAATAATTTCTGGAGAGTATTTCAGTGCCTTCTTACTATATTTGTAAAAAAAGGATCAATAATATTTCAGAGAAAAGATCATTTAAAAACAATAGGGAAATCTGTGTCTACAAGACAAAAGCAAACTAAAACAAGGTCACTAGCACTTATCCCTCTCTCAGCTGCCTTTTCCTTTAGCTTTCAGACTTTTGGGGACACACATGACAATAGGTGATGTATTAGGAAAAACAGTTCTATTTTAGGTCAGCTTCCCTGGGAACAGATCTGAGGGAGACATTTGCCTGTAGGAAGTGTTTTGTTGAGTGTTCTCAGGATCTACCCGCAAGGGGAGTAAAGGAAGCAGGAGTAGAGAGCAGAGGAGTTGAACTGCCTTGCAGTCACAACAAAGGCCTCCACTAGTCCAACGGAGAGGAGATCTCCTGTGTGGTCCTTCAGAGGGGTCCCAGCTTGAGGCAAGCAGGCCGTGCCCTCTACCCCATCTTCCTGCCCTCCTACCCCATCGGCCAGTCGCTGACCAATCATTGGCTCTGGCTGCCCCTGAGGAGGAGGGAACATGGCCGCCAGAGAGGTGGCACTCTTTGATTGGGGATAGTCCCCGGAGAGGAATGAAGCCTCCTGCACCACAGGAGCTGGGGAATGAGAACCTCAATCCTTGGTAGTTATCTATGGCTGAGTAACAAATCACCACTAACTTAGCATCTTAAAACAACACACATTTATTATCTCACCACTTCCATGGGTCGGGAGGCTGGGCCTGGTTTAACTGGGTCCTCTGGTCAGAGTCCTAAGGCTGAAATCAAGATTGATTAGATTGTGTTTTCATCAGCAGCCCCAGGGGGGAAAAGTCTACTTCCAAGATCATTCGGGTTGATTGGAGGCAGAACTCATTTCCTTGTGGCTGTGTGACTGTGTGCCTGTCTTCTTGCTGGTTGTTGCCTGGGAGTCGCACTCAGGTGCTAGGGGTCACCAACAGTTCCTAGAGGTCATCCGTTTTCCTTGCCATCGGCTTGTTCAACATAGCTGATGACTTCCTAATGCCCATAGGCGAGTCTGTCACTTCAGAGTGGGCCAGTGTCTTTTTCAAGGGTACTCACCTTATTAACTCAAGCTCACCCTTTTGATTAAGCCCAAATCAACTGATCTGGGGCTTAATTATATCTCAGAATCCCTTTACTTTTGCTATATTCTGCGGGCTAGAAGCAAGTCACAGGGCACGCCCGCACTCCAAGAGAGCGGATTATAAAGGCCATGGACATCGTGGGTGGGAATCATGGGGCCACCTCGGGTCTGGGTGCCAGAGTGTCGTGCAGGGCGGCCTGCAGGGTCTCTGCTCCCGCTCCACACTTAAGAACGCAGGACATGGTGAGGCCAAAAAGGAACACCCACGGAGCCATAAGTAGGGGAGTCATATCACTATATTCTCGCCGGCGGCATCCGCCTCTCTGCAATCCGCTCTTGCTAGCCCCCATTTCTTCTGCTAGCGTAGCCACGGCAGTTATATTAGTGGCCAATGGCTTACGGGTTACAGCTGACAGCCAACTAGCCACAGCTGATGGCCATTTACTACCTGAGCCAGCACCTTTCCATGTGAGGCCGAGAGCCTAGAAACTGCTTTTTGGGGCTTTGTCCCCACACAAGGTCTTGAAGAGGAAATGTAGGTGGTTTAGCTCATATACAGCGAGATGGGAAGAGGCTAGAGAGACAGACAGACTTAGCTTAGAAGTCTCGTTAGAAGCTTTGCTTAGGAACATGTTAGTCTCCTTCCTTTTATTGAAGGTAGTTGAGCCTTAGCATGGTTTCTAACAACTCAGATTTCTTCTTTAATGAGTTTTGGAAAATCAAGCCAAAGTCCTCTGAAGCTAGGGCTTAACAGGTCCTCTCTCCCTTGCTTTCCCATCACATTACTCAATGCCCTGTTTTCATTCCCTCATCTGAAAATCTGGCCCCCTCTTCGAGTTGACACATAATTAGAGTGACCATATAATTTATTACTGAAAATGGGACACTTTAGAGAGTGAAAAGGAGCATGAATAATAATTACTCCAGGACAACAGATATAAACTGGGGCCATTCTGGGCAGACCATCACACTACCCATGATGAACTCTGCCCAGTTAACACTAATTAGCTGCAGAGTAGAAACGGAACTTTCCCAGCATTCTCAGCAGCTTCCATCTCTGGGTCACAAAGAAGAAAAAGTCCATGCTTCCTTCCTGCTTGAATTACCTCAGAGTGCTCCACCCTTTGTCTCAGGAGAATATTGTTACTGGCAGGATTGTTGATGCCCTGTGTGTAAGGAAGATCTGTTCTCCTTACAATGTGAAAGAATGAGAGAGGAGCAGATAATAAACATTAAGCTTGTTAGAAGCCAAGATTTTAAGGAATTCAGGAATATTTATTTTTAGAAAACTCACTTTTACTCCCTCAAAAAATCCTCCTGCCCCACCAAAGAACTGGGAAAACACGATTTTGTAGAGATGACTCTGGTTGCTGAAGTCAGTGCGTAGGGACTCGGACTGGTGAGCTCCCAAGCTTCAAAGTGAAATTAGTGAAAACTGATGTGTAATTAGTGAAAACCGATGTGTCTTCTGTAGGGAAAACACATTCTAAAATATTATTATAAAATGTGTGATTGAGGAGGCCTAGGAAACATTTAAACCTAACTGGAAGAACAAGGGATATCTTCTTTGTGGAATGGAACTGATGAAAAGGAAAGCTATAGCCTAATCAATTCAATTAATATATCTGAAGACAGACAGCCTTAACCAAAGGAGATGGTCTGCATAGTCTAAAAAAGAGAATCGGATGACTATGCATATGGTAGTTCTCATCCCTCCAGGCCTGGGGACGGGAGGACTGCATCTTTCAGATTGGGATACCATGGCTGCAAAAGTGGTCTTTGTTAAGAGACAAGGAAAGCCTCTTAGATTTTGGCAGGGCTTGAGTGAAAGGAACTGCCTAACGCTCTGCATCCCCCAAAACCCTCCTCAACAACCCACTTCCCTTTCCTTTTTTAAAAATTTTATTGGGGAATATTGGGGAACTGTGTGTTTCTCCAGGGCCCATCAGCTCCAAGTTGTTGTCCTTCAGTCTAGTTGTGGAGGGCGCAGCTCAGCTCCAAGTCCAGTTGCCGTTTTCAATCTTTAGTTGCAGGCGGCACAGACCACCATCCATGTGAGAATTGAACCGGCAACCTTGTTGTTAAGAGCTCATGCTCTAACCAACTGAGCCATCCGGCCATCCCCCTTTCTTTTAATTCTGTATTTATCAAGAAAATTTCTGAGTGATCCCACATCTAGACCACATCTCTAACTATACTGCTTATTCATTAATAGTGTTTCTTGATGGACTTCCTCACCACTAGTCATATCCAAAATCTGGAATTCTCCTAAAACATGAAAGATTAAAGATGACAGTTTTATGATCTAACAGTTTACATATAAAGTATTATAGAAAAATCCTCATATTAACTTAAACTAGTAGAATTCAAAGGGATTAGAAAAATAAACAGTGAGAGAGTAATGTTATTGGATTTAAAATGTATGCCATTCAACCAAACTCTCTAGTCCTGGGAAAACTAACGGGTAGGGTCTGGATAATGTTTACGAAACGAGATACAGTGACCAAGACAGGCTTCATAAGGTGTCAATGAAATGGTGAACTCTTCATGGCTCAAGAACTGAGTCCCAATCAAAAGGTTTCTAATTTCTATCTGGTGACTGTATTTGAGTTGAATGGACTAAAGAAGCCTAAGTCACATTAGCCAAACCTAGGAAAAATCAACATATAAGCCAAAATAATTATTTCTTCTTAAGGAGTGGTTCATCTTTCCAGTAACTGGAATCTGTGTCGTGTCCTGTCAGTCTTGTGTGAAGCCCCTTTTTCTATTTTGGGACAACTTCCATGCTTTATTTCTCCTATCCCCTAGAGAGTAACAAAGTTTAATCTCTCATCAGGAGAAGTCTTTCAGATTTTTTGCAACCAATTCTTGTATACCACCTAAGGTGTTTCTTCTTCAAGCTAAATATTCAAAACTTTTTTTTCCCTTCCTTACTTGATAGAATTTTCTGGCCTTTTTCTTACTAGCAAGGCTTTTGTAGATTCACTCCATTTCTTGATGTCTGTATGAAAATACGATTCTCAGAACTAAACATGATATTCAGATATAGTCTGACCAGTAAGAGTAGAGGACAACTGCTCTTCTCTTGATCGGTCCAATTAAGGTAGCTTAAATCCACATGACTCAGGAATGTCAGCAAGTCAGCTAAGAACTCCAACCACTTTTCTCTGTGTTTCTGGTTCTTTAAATTGGAATTCTGCTTTTTTATTTTGAGATAACTGTAGATTTGCATGCACGTGTAAGAAGCACTGTAGAGAGATCCCATGTAACCTTTCCCTAGTTTCCTCCAGTGGTAGTTTTTTGCACAACAGTAGTACAACATCACAGCCAGGGTGTTGACTGATACACTAATACAGTCAGGATACAGAACATTTCCATCGCCACAGAGAGCCCTCATTTGCTCTTTTATAGCCGCACCTATTTCCCTCCAGCCCCTCCCCTCTCCTCATTCCCTGGTAACCACTAATCTTTTCTCCATTTCTATAATTTTGTCATTTCGAGAATATTATATAAATGAAATTATAGGGTAGGTAAACTTTGGGATTGTGTTTTCTCATTCAGCATAGCTCTCTGGAGACTCACTCAGGTTGCTGTGTGCACCAACAGTGTGTTTGTTTTTATTACTGAGTAGTATTGCTGGTGTGATGTACCATAGTGGTTTAACCATTCACTTATTGAAGGACATCTGGCTTGTTTCCAGTTTGGGGCTGTTAGTAATAAAATTGCTATAAACACTCATGTAGAGGCTTGTGTGTGAACATAATTCTATATTTTTCTAGGATAAATGCCCAGGAGTGCAAATATGGGTTGCATAGTAGTTGCATGTTTAATTTCCAAATGAACTTTTTAAACATATATTTCAAATTTTTTGTATTTTTGATTAAATTTATCAGGGTGACATTGATTAATAACAGTATATAAGTTTCAGGTGCACAACATTATAATTCAATACCTGTATACTCCATTGTGTGCTCACCACCCAAAGTCCAGTCTCCTTACGTCACCATATATTTGACCCTATTTACCCTCTTCATCCTCTCTCTACTCCTCTGATAACCATCGTTCTATTATCTGAATGTATGACTTTGCTTGTTTGTTTGTTGCTTTTTATTTTCTATTCCACATGTAAATGAAATCATACAGTACGACTCAGCCTTAAAAATAATGAAATATTGCCATTTGCGACAACACGGATGGATCTCGAGATTATCATGCTAAGTGAAATACGTCTGACGGAAAAGGACCAGAACTGTATGGCTTTCACTTACTTTTGATCAAGACCTGCAGTAAAGCTAGTGTGCCCCAGTCTGAAACCACAAAGTGTTTCGTGTGTGTGCGCTTATGCTTGTGCCTTTTTGTTTAGGGGCCCAAAGGCAAAACATAATATTTATCTTTCTCAAATATTATTTTGTAAATTTGATCCCAATATTCCAAGTCGTAAGATCTTTAATATATAATTTCTCTCATCCAACATATTGAGTCTCTTTCCTGACTTCACTTTATCTGTACATTTTATAACCATGGATATTAAAGCTTCCTTCGTTCAAAGCTTGAGAAAAAGAAATTGAACAGGACAAAACTCTACGTCACTGGAGACAAACCCTCCAACTGTATTATTAGTTGACTTACACTTTCCTTCCTGTCTCTAAGAATAATATCAGCGAAATTTCCAAAGGATCTGTGAAATTCATATTCCCATGTACATTACATTTCCATTTTTATCAATCTATGTACTTCATTTTAGATAAATTTCAGTCTCTAAGACACACTCATTCACTGTGAATACACGTTAGTTCTTACTTATAGACATTTTCTTATCTCAGTTAATAGAGACTGAAGACTTTAATAAAATAACTCTCAACATGGTGGCTTGTTCTTTTAAGCAAAGGCTGAATTACTAATTTAGACTTTGGAAACATGATGATGATAGTGATGATGGTGGTGGTGGTGCTGGTGCTGGCGATTACAGCGAACAGAGAGGTAGCATGCTTACCAAGACGCCAAACACTTCTGGGCACTATGAGATTCTGTGTCAGTTTTATCACTGTACCTGTTTTTCGAATAATTATATCATTCATAGGGACGGGCAAAATGGGTGTTCTTTTTAGATACATTGTACATCGGCTAGACATTAATTTCAATTTTTACTTGGGATTGTATCTGAATTCTTAGTGGAAAGGAAAATTGAGTACTGTAAAAATCAAAGCCAAAAAAAACTTTTGTTTAATTATCTAATTATTTTTGATATAACAAGGCTTGAAAGCCTGATTACTTAATTTCAATGACTACATACTATATCCTTAGATTATTTTATATCTATGCACATTTCTATTTTAGCTAACAAAGTATTACAATTTCCAATAATTAAAATTAAAATCCAAAGTTCAGGGATGGGTTTTTTTTTTTAATTTATTTTTTATTAGTTTCAGGTGTACAATGACCATAAAAGGTAAATGTTTTGAATTGATTCAGGGCAATGGAGGCAGCCACGACAATGCAACTAAAGACACTCATGAAAGAGGACTTCCAGAACTGCTTCAGAAAGTGGCAAGAATGATGGGATAAGTGTGCTCAAAGACAGGGGAAATATTTTGAGGAGGATTAATGGCAATGTTTCTTTTCCTGTAATAAAGTTTTTTTAATATAAACATTCAAAAAGTAAATTCCAAAGTTCAGTAAACCAAATATTGTATTTATTTATTTATATTATTATTTATTTATTTTTCTTCTGATTCTGAAGAAAACTATTGGGTTACTGATATATGATACAACAAAGAAATATGCAATTTAAAGAAATAATTATAAAAATAAGATATAATTTGATTTATAATGTTAAGTGAACAAGGGGAAACAGAAGCTACATCATATTTTGAAGATTTATAATAATAATTCTGCCAGTTTAATTGTTTTAATAATGAAAAGGAAGAAACAGTAATAAGAACTTTTAGAATGTTGAAAATCAGCTTGGCTTAAGAATCTTTTGGTACCAATTGAAACAGGCACAGAAGGTGAAAACCTGTACTGTATTAGAAGAGAGAAGCAATAAAAATCAATATGTTCTACTCACGTGGAAGCATATCACCTTCCTTATAGGCAAGCGCTCATTCAGCCTCACACTATGATGATATTCCAGAATCAGATAGAAGAGTCAGTCCCAAAATGGGATTTCTTAAAAACAAATCAGATCTTGGAGAAAGTCTTGGTTGAAACATTCATTTATTTTGTTAAGTCCAAAGAGTATTGGCTTGCAGCAATGTGGACTAAACCAATTGTTACACAGGAAGCATTGTGCTATTTTTTGATACGTAGCTTTAAAGCAATTGAAACCAGTAAGTAGGTTTGAGCACAATACAGGAGATACTGCGAGGGAAGGGGATACTAGTGGTTGAGAGCCTAAGTGTTGTTAAGATGACAGGACTCTGCTAGTTGATTTATTACCACACTAAAGAGCAGTTACTAGTCATGTGACCATGGATGAGTTTCACTTAGCATCTCTGAGACTCAGTTTCCTACAAATATGGCAAATAAAGTAGCTGTCTTGGAGTGTATATGGAAAAAAAGCTACTATTCTAGTGTCTAGTATAGTAAATAAAGTGCAAATGTAAGTGTACAGTTCAATGGCATTAAGTACGTTCACAAGGTTATACAACCATCACCACCATCCGTCCACAGAACTTTTCGTCTTTCAACACTGCAACTCTGTACCTGTTAATAACTCCTCATTCTACCCTCCTCCCAATCCCTGGCAACCATCATTCTACTTTCTTCCTCTATGAACTACTCTAGGTACCTCATATGAGTGGAATAATACAGTATTTGCTCTTTTGACACTGGTTTATTTCTTTTAGCATTATGCCTTCCAGTTTCATCCATGTTGTAACATGTGTCAGAATTTCCTTCCTTTTTCAGGATGAATTATATACCATTGCATGAACATATCACAGTTTGCTTACCACCCATTGATGGATAAAGTTTTTAATTCTGATAAAGTCCAATTTATCTTTTTAATTTTATTTTATTACTTGGGTGCTTTTGGTGTCATAGTTAAGAAATCACTGCCTAATCCCAAATCATGAAGATTTGCTCCTGAGTTTTCTTCCACGTTTTTCATCCCTCACAGTTAGGTCTATGATCCATTTCAACCTAATTTTTGCATATGGTATGGATATCCAGTTGCCCCTGTACCATTTATTGAAAGAAAAAACAACAACAACAAAAACACTATGCTTTCCTGATTAAATTGTCTTGGTACCTTTGTCAAAAATTGATTAACCATAAATGTAAATTTTTATTTCTGGACTCTCAATTCTATTCTCATTTTTTTTAACCTTTAAATGAGCTATTTGATCTAGATTACCTGGTCAGAATTGCCTCTAGTGCTTGTAAAACAGGATTCTCAGATATCTTCCCTGGTGACTCTGATCCAGTAGGCTTGGGATAAAGCTGGAAGCTGCCCTTCCTCCAATTGTCCCTAACTCAGTTCACAGCAGCACATTTCTCCTGGTTGCACAGACCAAAAACTAGGAGGTGTCTGTGCTAGTTATTAAGCTATTAATTCTCATCCTCAAACTCACCCTTTTCTACTCTGCTCTGAAAATCACATTTCTCCTTTGCAGCTGCTCTATGTTGTGTTCTGCCAGTAGGTGTGAGAGGGAGACTGAAAAACTGAGGGAGGAAAAAGGACTTGGTCCCCCACCCCCTGCCCAGTTGGTTTCCTGTGGGCTTCATGACTGCTTGTGGTTTTGTGGGCGTCGCCCTAGCAATGCTTCTTCACACCAGTGGCAGCAGTTCCTTTGTATGCCAGCTATTAAATCTAGTTTTCAATTTTAAAAATATTTGCAGAAACAGTTTTATTTACCTCCCAGCCAAGACACCAGCACCAACCTGCTGGCACCCTGCCCTCAGATACCCTCAGGTATCTGGGACCCAGGACCACAGGGCACTCTTCTGAGCTCAGAAATACCAATACCAAGCAGGCAGCACCTCCTCAGATGTCTAAGATTTAGCTCCACAGTGCGCCTCCTCTAAGTTTCTAAGTTTTAGTAATGCCAATTTCTTCCCTTTATGCTACAGGTTGGTAGCTACTTCCTGTAGTCGTTTCCTCCATAGCACTTTAGTGTTTGCTTTACATTCTTCCAGTTACCCGTATAACAAATAGCTCATTTTATATATTAAATTTCTTGTTTTTGGACTTCCACTATATGACGGAGTAACATGTTTGGGAATTGCTTATTGGACAAGAAACAGCCACAGAGCTGTGGTCCCTGAGAGAAGAGAAAGCACCAAAGGGAGTTCTGTCATTGCCCCAGCTTCCTGCCAGGAGGTAAGTTACACTCCATGGCACAGAGAGGACACCTCCAAGCAGAGTCTGGTGCCCTTATTGAGTGGAGAGACACACGCTTGGAGATCCAGAAGCAACTGGAATTTGCAGAGCAGAGTGCAAGAGAGGTGGGAGTTACATGGAGAAAAAACTCCTCAAATCTTCATAATAGCCCCCTTTAGTCTCTGGCTATATATTAATCTGGGCATGCACAGGGTGAACTCCATGAGGCCAGGCAATGAACAACTGCCAGGAAGCTGAAGGACAAACAATTCTCAGGGCTGGGAGATGTTTGAGTTCCAAACAACCTAAGTGGAGAGAACTGGTTGAATACGTGAGCCATTCAATAGAGACCCAAGAAGGGTCACACTTTAATAATAATTTAAATTGTCCCTGGAGTAAGTAAAGATTACTCTAGATATACCCTAATGAAGTTTGAAAACAGCCTTAAATAATCAAGCTGAACAGCAAGTAACTGCTTGCCAGAACAAACTTTAGCACTCTTTAAAAGAAGACAACTTCACAAGGATTGTGACTAAAAACATTTTTACATTTTTTTAAAAAAAGGAAGACCACATATTGGGAGAAAAAATAGTCAATAGAAACGATATTACTCTAGATTCTCCAAGAAGCTAATAGAAAAATCAAATTAAATGTGCAAGAATTTTATTAGGGGAAATATCTGTGCAAGAAAATGAGAAAGGAGCCAGTTAAGACTGGGAGAGCTGTCAAAACACAATGAAGTCTGACTCTGCGTGAAAGAAAGAGAGAAAAACAAAAACTGTGAACAAAGTCTCTGTGACCAATGAGATAATATCAAGTGATATAACACATGTATAATTGGAGTCCCAGAAGAAGAGGAGATAGAAGAGGGGGCAGAAAAAATATCTGAAGAAATAATGCCTGAAATTTTTGTAAATTTGATGAAAACTATTAAACCCACAGACCCAAGAAGCACAATATTCTCCAATCAGGGAAGCATAAAGAAAACCACACTAAAGCAGATTGAAATCAAATGTCTGAAAAACAGTGTAAAAGAGACAATTTTAAATGTAGCCAAAGAAAAAAAATGACATACTTTATATATACAGTAACAAAGATAAAAAATAAAACAGACTTTTTGTCAGAGACCATGCAAATCAGAAGACAATCGAATGGCATCTTTAACGTTCTGAAACAAAAATCTGTCAAACTAGAATTCTGTATCTAGTGAAAATATTTTTAATAAAAGGACTGAATAAAGATTTTTCAAGCAAACGAAAAATCTGAGAGACTGTCTTCAGCACACCTACTCTACAAGAAATGTTAGAGGATGTTCCACTGTTTCACTATAAGAAAAGGAAGTTTTCAGGGTGAAGAAAAATGACAACAGATAGAAACTTGGATCTACACAAAGAAGAGAAGAGTGCCAAAAATGTAAAATGTGGGTAACCATAAGAGATTATTTTTCTTATTCTTAAGTTTCTTTAAACTTTCTCTGTTCAAATAATTGGTGTGATTTCTGTCTCCAGACTGAACTCTGACTGATACACCAGCCTTATTTTTCTTCTTAAACCTGTCCCATCAGCCCAGGGGGCTCTATGAACCACCTCGTGTCACTTCCCTCTCACGGCTTCCCATTATTCTTAGTAAACTGCAAAACAAAAAGAAAACTACCTTTTGTTGACTGCTTACCGTAACCCAAGCACTGCTTTTTGCAACATTTTTCTTAAAATCCAACCTCCTCACCATCTCTGATCTGCCCCTTTAGTCTTTTTCTTCAGCTCCTGTCTTTGCCCACTTGCCATCCTATAAATCTCACCAGCCTTTGGGTTCCATCAGGTTTGTTTCCACCTCAGTATCCTTCCACCAAAAGCTCTTCCCCCAGATATTTGCATGGCTCATTCCTTCTTATGGAATCATTGTTTGAATACCACTTCAGAAAGATTGTGTCAACCTTTCTGTCAAAATTAGCAGCTCCCCACAAGAGTAACCAGAGGAATCTTTTTTAAGTATAAGTCATATCACAGCTCCCTGTTGAAAACTCCAATGGCTTTTCTTAACACTCCATGCAAATTCCAGAGTCACTACTGGGGCGTTAAGGCTGTACATCATTTGGTCAGGGATGCCTCTATGATTTCATCCTCAGTCATTCTACCTCCTGCTCCCCTAATAAGGCATTTCATGAACAACTGATGGCTACATGACAGAGTGGAGTTCAGCAGAGAGGGAGATCAATGAGTGTTAATGGTAGTCAGGTAGGGTATGTGGGGGAAGTGAGAGCCAAAGAACTTTTAAGATGTGGATAAAGGAAGAAAAAGAGAGAGGGACATTCTAGGCAATGGAAATGACCTGAACAAAGGTGCAATTTCAAGGAAAACAATCCCAGCCTTGTGTGTCCCATTTGCCAGGTCAGTGGTGACTTTTGACTCTTCTCAAAAGCCATATTTGTGCCATTAAGCTTCAACAGCCAGGACCAGAACAATCCTGCAATTAAGGTATAAAGAGTTGTATGTAGTAGGTGCATTTTGTCAGTTTCGAAATGTTAAATTTTTATTAATGTTATACTTTTTATGTTAACAAATATAAAAAATGTGTACTAACAACCCGACTAAATTATTCTTTCCTGTTCAGTAATAGCCTATTGAAGGTGATTGTGTAGGTGTGTCTCCTCTGTTAGACTCCAAGGTCCTTGTGCCGTACACTCTTACTGTCCTCATAACATGGCAGAGTGCAACATACAGAGGTGAACACTTTGCGGTCAATGAATGAATGAATACATAAGTGCCCAGCTTCAGATCCATTAGGACCCCAAGATTTTTGTGCCGTTATGCTATACAAAATCACACTCAACACACGTGCACCTAACTTCAAGGTGTTCCACTAAAGCACATAGCGTGACAGTGTTAATAGGATTAAAAATACGGGCCAGTTATGTTAGGCATCATGGCAGTGCTCCAACAACAAATCCACAGCAACAACAACAACAAGATTTGTCAGTCAGGAATTGTGCTACATGCTTTGTGTGTAATTTACCATTTGATCCACAATAATTTTATCCTAAGGAGGGTAGTTTCATTAAGCCCAGTCTATAGATAAGGAAACAGAAGCTAAAAGAAGATCAGACTTAACCAAAGTCATCCAGCTGGTAAATGGTACAGGTAGAATGTGAGCCCAGACCTGTGCTCCAGTGTGACTTCAACTGATTCAGGTATGATTGGGCAATCCAGCCAGGTGCCAGTGGCAGCCTCTTTGGCTCAGGATTCCACTCCACTAGATGCTGTGTGACCCAGCTGGCGTGCTGCATAAAATGCAGATTGCTGGGCCGCTCTCCTTCAGATGTCGATTCCATAGATCTGAAATGGAGCCCAGGAACCTGCCTTGAAGGTTCAGAGGCACATTATAGTTTGAGAATCCCTGCAGTGCTCAATGAATAGAGTGAAAATTGTCTCTTTGGAACTCAGCTGTACATGTGGAAATAGCACCTTAGAGATGGGCATGTAAACTTGACTGAAAAATCTAAAGCCAGAAAGATCAATTTATATCATCATAACAGTCTCAGCTGAGCAGCACTGTGGGCGGCAGGTTTAATTAACTGGCATTATTATGGAGAAAGACAAATAGGAAAAATGATCACAATATCCTTTATCTACCTAGTGTTTACCAAAAGACACTCAAATAAATATTGTTTTCCCAACCTCCTCAAAGCAAAGACTGGGGCGGGGGTAATGGCAAACACATTTTTCAGTTGAGGTCAAAACAAGCACAGAGATTACATCAATTGGCATAAACAATGTACTTGGATGATCTAAGCCAGCCAGCCAGGATTTGGGAATCAAGAGGGTGTGGAATCAGACCACCTGAATTCAGTTCTGGCTTTATGACCAACCAGTTGTGTAACTTTAAGCAAATAATTGACCCTTTCGGCCTCTGTTTCTCTACTAGCTGTAGGATGAGGATAATGGTAGAACCTATTTCATGAAGGTGGTTGTGAGGATTAAGTGTGAGAATATCTGCAAAGCATTTATTCCTGGCATGCAGGAAGCACTCAACAAATGGTCAGTTTGATTATCACTGTTATTGTCTTAATTCTCTTCCTTGCCTAAAACCTATTCAGCTTTGCTTGTACAAAAAAGAGCCAATGTGAGGCCTTTCCCCTCTATTCATCGGGGTTTCCTGGAGCACTCATATTTCATTATTCATGAGAGCAGACCCTTGAACTTGGGGCCTGATCCAAGAGCTCATTACTGCATGAAGCAGGTGTCTTGGCTGTTTACACCTCTGCAACTGTGCAGAGCCCATGACCTGCTTTTGGTGCCTCAGACACCTCACTCGTCACTGTTTTTACCCTCTACTTACATATCCAGTGTATAGAGCGTAGTATCTGCTAAAAAAAAAAAAATGTGTTGAATGAATTCATGGTAGAACCTTGTATTCCAAGAATGACGTAATACTGTATGCCAGCTAGGATTCAACAGAAGCCCTATGCTTCTCATAATGAAAGCTATGTGAGCAAGTCAGTGTCATTGGGACTTCATTGTCCTCACTCTGTAGACAAATAGTAATATTTAGCATAGAGTAGGTGTCATTTTTGTCACTGTAATGTCTGAACAACACTGAGTCTTGGGGAAGATTTTTTTCAATATTTTAGTAATTTTAGGGGTAGCTGGGTGGCTCAGTTAGAGCGCGAGCTCTCAACAACAAGGTTGCTGGTTCAATTCCCACATGGGATGGTGAGCTGCGGCCCCTGCAACTAAAGATTGAAAATGGCAACTGGACTTGCAGCTGAGCTGCGCCCTCCACAACTAGATTGAACGACAACTTGGAGCTGATGGGCCCTGGAGAAACACATTCTTCCCCAATATTCCCCAATAAATTTTTTTTTAAATAATAATTTTAAGAAATTATTAAATTTTAATCAATTTTATTAATTTTATTAATTTTTTGATTTGCTTAATTAAAAATTTAATACATTTACATATTAAAAGCTTGCTTCCTAACATTGGGGCTCTTATTCAGGTGTCCATAGGATAAATTAGAGAGGATGGCTTTACTGGCCTCTACTCACTGGTCTTGGCTATTATTAGCTTGGTGCCATTTTTTGCCCAGAGCTTGAGATTCTTAACAGTGAATTATTACCTGTCAGGTGTCTCACAAAAATAAAAAATGATTATGTGAAGAAACCCAAGGCACTTTCAGCCTTTGTGAGCAGGCACCAAAGTCCTTTTAGCCACTGCCATCCTTCTAAAAGAAGCCTGTGCCAGATGCAACTTTCCGAACGGCCCCAGCATGGCACAGGGTTCACAGCACGGGCTCTGAAACCCACGGCCATGGTCATCACCTGTGTGAGTGTGGGAAATTTACTCACTCTCTCAGCATCTCAGTTTCCTTGTCTGTAAAATCTGATGGATGAAACTAACATGCTTAGAATAGTCCCTGGCACAATCACACTTGTCGTTTCTACCTGAAGGAGTGAGCCCTCAGTCATGGTCCAGTTTCAGGACTAGGAATTGACTGAAGCTATTTTAAAGGGAAGAGAACTTAAGAAGGGCCAAGGAATGGCTCTCAGCCCATCTCCGGACGTAGCCTCTGTAACTGCTGAGTGCAAGGGCATACAAACACCTGAGCTGAGATGTACAGCAGGCAGCTTTGCTGCCACCACCAGGGGATGAGACAGTGCTGAACTGAGCCACCACAGTCACCAGAATGCCTTTCAATGGGTCTGAAGACAAGGCTGGACATGCTGCCGCAAATCCCTCATCGTTACCCTACACGAAAGCAGGAAAGAGGCCCCCACCTCACTGCTGCCTGTTGAACCTTTTGGGCCCATGTCTGTGGTCACCCGCCCCCGAGATGGCCCTCAGTGATTCCTACCTTCTGGTGTTCACATCCTGGTGTAGTCCCTCCACCATTGTACTGGGGCTGGTCTGTGTGACCAATAGAACGCAGCACAAGTGATGTTGTGTCACTTCTGAGATTGGGTTGTAAAAGACACTGAATTCTATCATCATCATTCTCACTTGTCCTCTTTCTCTCTCAGATCCCTCGCTCCAGGAGAAACCAGTTTCCTTGTCTTGGGGACATCCACTGGCTCTGTGGAGAGGTCCACATGGTAAGGAACTGAGGGCTTCTCCCAATTGTGAGTGAGCATGGAAGCAGCTTCTCCTGCTGCAGAGACAAGAACCCCAGTGGGCACCCAGGGCCTGTGAGAGACCCTGAGCCAGAACAACTCAATTCAGCTGCTCCCAGACTCCTGACATTCAGAACCAGAGAGAGAATAAATGTTTGCTGTGTTAGCAGCTAGGTTGTGGTGTCATTTGTTACTTAGCAATAGACAAGTACTACAAAATCTAACTGGACTTACTTCACCTCCCAAACCGCAGCAGCAGGGAATACTAACTGTAGTCTTTGGCCTTCCAGTTCTGCAGTGCAGAGGAACACACGAGAAAGGGCCTGGATGCTGGAGATCCCGTGCATACCACCTGCTGCACCATTCCTGCTGAAGATGCCTATGTGGTAGTATTTGTAAGGAGCAAGGGATCAGATAACCAGCATATTTCAGAGAACTCCATCTTGCCAGAATCCATCTTTATTCATCATTCACAAATCACATCCTTCTTTTATTGTACTCATTGTCATCCACCAATAGTGATTCTCCCCTCTTTGCCTCAGTCATACAGACAGAACAGAATTCTATCACATGGAGTTTTTACTAAGAATGGCTCATGATTCTCCACTAAGTTTAACCCGTTCCCCAGGGCGTGGGAGTAAGTGCAAATGCCACAGTGACAAAATATGCCTGTGGAAGTCACCAGGTTAGGACATGAAGCCCCTCTGGCTATTGTCAATCGGCTGATGAGGAAACCATTTGAGCTGCCCTCTGCTCCTACTCCCTGCACCACTGCTTGCCTCCTAACTGATGTGAGAGAGCAGCTTGAAGAAGCCCAGATTATCGTTTTCCTTGCTGGCTCTCAAAAGTGCCTCAGGGAAAATGTCCTAAGTCTTATAAAAAGGAATGCTTGTCTCTGAGGGATCCCACACCAGGAGGAAGTAACCAAGAGGAACGAGTTGCAGGAACAGAGAAATTTGTGTCTGTTTTCCAGAAACCACGAGGACCATTTAGCTGAGAAATGGTGCACTAGAACGGGCCCTCTGCATGAGAGGCCCCGGAAGGCTCTGAGCAAAGGAAGTAAGGCAGGCAGTTCTCACAGGGAGCAGATGCCTCTTCTCTGAGAAATGACAACGAGGCTCATACACTGGGGGCTAGAGACTGTGAAAATGTCCCAGAGTAAATGCTGTGCATGAATAAGAGACCTGCACAACAACTGATTTGTAAGTTAAGCAGTGAGGCAAGAGTGTTTCATTTGGACTTGTATGTCTTTTAACAAGGATTATTGTGAGAGGGATTTATTTTCTTATAAAGACTGTTTTTTATTTGTTTGTTTGTTTGTTTTTGAAAAGCAACGGTAAATAACTATTATATTAATTTCCTAACTCCCTAAGACTTTTTTTCATAAAAGACAAAAACACCTAACTCCAAAACACACTGAACACAGGTATGGGTTGACCAAGCAGTCATTGCTCTCTGTCCTTAACTGGTACATGACCTAATTTCATACAAACTACACATACACCAACACTCCAAACAGCTCTTTGGACTCGCTTTTAATTTCTTCACGTCAGCCAGTGAAGAGACACTCTGAGATGTTGTATCCTATGGTTCTGCCTGCCAGTTCAATTTCTGGAGTGTTGCCATCTTAGGTACATAGTGGTGAGCTTCAGCAGGGGAGAACTTTATTGTACTTGGACCGTATTCTGTTCTAAACCTAGTGGAATATGGAAAAGTTATCATTGCTAGTAGTTTGCCAAACTTAACATATTTAAGGCAAAAATGGAAATTGTTGCATGACACAAAATTAGTGAATCCTAATATTCTATCAGCATGATACTTAATCAGGTTGGTTCTCTGTTGAATTTTGAAGTGAAAGAACAGTATTGGAGAATATTATTAAAAGAATGTGTAAAAACAAAGTGTTGGAGAGTTTATAATTTTTTTATCTCTGGGAAAAAGCATCATTCTACAATTGTTAGACACTCGTAGAAAAATAGGAACACATTATATGCAAATACTGGGGACCGTCATGCAAACAAACTTTCCAGGAGCAGTTTATTCACTGCCCTGGCACAAACTAAGCCCCATTAATGCTTTTCAGAGATGTGAAACCTCACTGAAATTAATAGTTATAATTCAGAGGGGACTCCCAAGGGTGGTCATCAAGATGCCAACAACCAACAGACCTAGACTTCTTTATATTCTTCCTCCCTCTTTCCCTCCCTCCCTCATCTTTCTCTCTCTCCTATTCTCTCTTTCTCTTTCTCTCCCTTTTTTCAAATATGAAGTATCCACTTCTTTAAATACACACATTCACAGATATAGACAGAGATGTATTGAAGCTACATAGACAGACATGTACATATACATACAGTAGAGTCTTCTGCCCACCTCTGTCCACTCCAACCAGAGAAGTTATTTCATTGGTGACAGTTTAGAAGCTGTTTGATGATAGGAAAACATAGCTTGTGGGCTGGGATAGGGAAATCACATTGCAGTCATAGTACAGAACAATGCTGGGTGTAAGATGAGGCTCCTTCTTCTCTTTCTTGGCTCAATAGAAGACAGAATTGGCGCTCCTGGGATCTGAAAGCATCTGGAAGAGCACTGGAGAGAAGAGATGTTTGAGAAAGAGGCCTTAGAGACTAATATGTTCAACTCTCTCTATATCTCCTGTTAACTTTTGTTTTATTGAAAGAAAAATCAGTGTTTTGGGCTTTGATGCACAAGTGCTTGCTGTAATAGAAGGACACTACACACACACACACACACCACATACACACACACGGTTCACCATGCAAAGATGTTCACCATAGCCTATTTACAATGACCAAGAACAATGAAAAAACGGAAACAAACTGAGTAAAAGCAAACAATTTTCCCCAGCAGTTATAGCTAAGAAAATTATGATGCTGTTTTAAGCTTTTTTGGTGCTTAACTCAAATCAGTGGGGTAGGACAGCCATATTAAAATTCCTTGGGGTGACAGGGTTGACATGACAAGAAAGAATAGGAGCTGGGGTGTGACCAGGCCCTGTGCGAACAACAACCGGGTCCAAGGCAGTCCCAGGGCTGTAGAGGGTTGAGGTCAGGGATCTCCACTGTCCTTGTCTGTCAGTCATTGGTTTCAGTTATGCCCCCTGCTCTGCTCCTTTCCCAACTAGCTCAGCAAAACTGGTTTCCTCATCCACCATCTGAAGTCTCTTCTATCTCATGATTTCTTTATGGTTTCAATTTATTTATGCTATTCATAGTTTTTGATTCCTTATGACTCTAACTTGCTATGACATATCATGATGCTACTGCACCCTTCATTTAAACTTTAACTTTCATTGGTAAATGACAGATTTTCTGTTTCCATTTGATGGTTCTAAGAGAGAGGAGTTGACCAGTCCAGTGAACAGCAGTCACCCCATGAGGGTTGCGCCCCTAGGTGCCAGGCCTTCTCACAGGATACTGCTAAGCCTGTGGTCTGCCTGCCTTGGCTGAGTTGTCTCCAGGAAAAGTGGGGTTATTATGTCAGAGAAACACAGCCACAGAGGCTGCCTCTTCAACAGAAACTAGGGGTGAGCAATTTCCCTTCTCAGGGACTCTAGGCATGGGCGGACAGCATGACTGACATTTTTAGTACAAACTTGATGTATGAAAGCATGACAACTGCCCACATCGTATCTGCATACCCTCTAATAAGGAGTAAATTAGCCCAATTTTTCAAAAGGGTAATTTGGCAATATATATCAAAGAGTTTAATGTTCATAGACTGCCCAATAATGCTGCTTCTAAGATTTTTATACCAAGGAAACAATGAGAGATGAACACATGTAAGGATCTTCATCAGGGATTGTTTATATAAGAAGAAATATTCAAAAGGACATAAATTAAGCTATGCTGTATATAGATGTAGTCGGATATTATGCAGTTATTAAAAATGATGGTGTAGACAAATATGTAATAGGTAGAAGGGATTTTCAGGATGTAAAGTGAGAAAAATGATTTAAAATTGTGGTACAATAAGAAACATATCTGGTTTTTGTCCCCAGTTCCTGGCACAGAGCTCCTAAAACCCTTGGAATTTCCTCAGTGGTAAGAATATCTCTTTTTACTCATAAGGACCCCCTTTGATCACACTTGAGTTTATGGGAAGAGGACAGGGGGCTGGAGATTAAGCTCTATAAAAACCCTTGAACAACAAGATTTGATAAGCTTCCAAACCTGTGCTGGGAGAGTTGTTCACCCCACATCTACCAGGACGAAAGCTCAGCACTCAGGACCCATCTAGACTTCACCCTATATACCTCCTCATCTAGCTGTTCACTTGTATCCTTAAAATAGACTGGTGAACATAAGTACAGTGTCTTCCTGAGTTCTGTGAGCCATTCTAACAAATTATGCAACCTGAGGAAGGAGTCCTGGGAACCCCTGATTGGTCAGAAGCAGTATGGGTGGCCTCCCTCAAGACTCGCAACCGGCATTTGAAGTGGGGACGGTCCTGTGGGACTGAACCTTTCAACCTGTGGAGTCTGATGATGCTGACTCAGGGTAGGGTCACAATTGTGTTGAATTGTAGGATGCCCAGTTGGTATCCAGAGACTTGCTTGTTAGTGTAGGAAAATATTCCCCAAATTGTAACATTTAGGAAACATTCCCTAATTTTATTTACAGAGAGAGAGAGAGAGAAAACAGAGGTCTCTGCAACAAAAATTTAACTATGGTTACTTCTAAAGGGAGTTTCTTTTATGAATAGTTATGTTTACAACCAGAAACAATTTTCCTTTAAAATTAATGTTTACACAGAATCTGTGATAATGCACATTTTATAATGTTAAGTAAAATGAGAAAAAAAACTGAACATTGTACATGGTTACAACTATGTTAAAAATAAGGAATAAAAAGATAGAAAACACACTGAAGGGTAAAGATGTCTATCTCTGGGTGGGGAGCCTGCAGGTGACTCTCTTCTTTCTACTTTACTATATTTTCCATGCTCTTCTAAAATGGGCACGTGTTAATTTTAAACTTTTTTTTTTTTAATTTAGGGAAACTTAACGATCAGAGAAATTAAGGCCTCGGCTACCAGCTGGGATGGGAGGCCAGATAGTCTGACTAGGGTGCAGCAGACACAGCGGGTGCTGCCAGCTCCCTCAGGAACAACATGTTTGCCAGCTGCTGGAGGTACCACCACCTCAGATGCCCAAGTGCCTAAGCTGAAAAGAACCCCCTGGCCCAAGGCCACACCCCCTTTTGCGGATGGCTCACACCCAGTGATGGAAGGTTACAAAGGAGGCCAGTTGGAACAAGCCTACAGGGTCACTCCAGCTCCCTTTGGGGAGCCATGTGCCAGCTGGACGTCTTGCTCTGCCCAGTTCCACTACCTTCCTCTCTCTTCCATGAGTGGGGCTCCTTAGAGATCTCCCTAATAAACATCACGCACAGCCCTTTGCCTCTCCATCTCAGAGTCAGCTTCTCAGGGACCCAACATCTGACAGTTGGTATCAGGAGTAGTCCGAGGAAGCAGACACTAAGATGAAATATTGGAGCTGGATCACCTGCCACCTGACCAATGAAAACCCCATCACTGGCAGGAGTTGGAGTTCAGACACCCCAGCACGAGATTATTAGAACTTTCACCAGTGGTGCAATGGGATGGCATAGCAGTGGTAAGGATGCATTCGGCATGTGAGAAAATACAAGGAAAATCGTTGCTATAAGGACAACAGAATTGAGTGGCTACTGCTGAAGTTGTTTGACTTCTAGAACAAGATAATTAAAAGCTGTGGGTGATTAATCAGCAATTAAAAGGTAGGTTTGAAAGCCAGAGGGCCTTCTTGGAAGTAGATAAAGAGGCTTTCATCTCCTATGGTAGGAGGGCAGATAAGACTAAAGATAAGACAAAGGACTTCATTTCCAGAGCAGTAGAGTTTCAGAGATGGTTACTTTAAAAAAAAGAAAAAAAAACAAGTTTCTATTGTTGTAGAATACACAGAACATACAATTTATCATCTTAACTATTTTTAAGCATACAGTTCAGTGGCAATGTTGTACAGCCATCACCGCCATCACCTCCAGAACTCTTTACATCTTGCAAAACTGAAACTGTCATGCAGTGTCTCTGGTCCCGCTCCCCACATAAGAACGCAGGATATGGGAAGGCCAAAAAGGAACACCCACGGAGCAATGGATAGAGGGTTCATAACTATATTCTCACTGGCGGCTGGGTTGGAGACACAGGAAGCAGGAGCCACACGATCCACAGTCCGCCGCCTGCTGCTCTGCCAACCAACCAACCCCCTTATGTAGCCCCAGCAGTTATATTAGTGGTTAATGGCTAACTGGTTACAGCTGACGGCCAACTAGCCACAGCTGATGGCCATCTTCTACCCCAGCCAGCACCTTTCCACGTGAGGCTGAGAGCCTGAAAACTGCTCTCTTGGCTCTGTTCCCACAAACTCTGTCCTCATTAAACACTAACTCACTTCCTAAAAAGGCAGGCCTGCGTGTGCCAAGGCCAGTGTTCTTGTTGGGAAAGAATGGACCCTGACACATCCTTCCTTTCTTATTTTGGGTTTGCATAGGAAGGTTCTTCAAATGTGGGACATGGTCAGGGACATTCATGCAGTCACCCAAGGCTGGTGGTTGTTAGTTCTGTTGTTGGCACATGGGATGAGGACATCTGGGTAGATGCTGCTGAGACTCTTGAGAGCCCAGATTCTGCTGATCCCTCTGGGCCTACGGAATTGTCCCCTCCTCCCTGGCCCCTTGCTTAAAGATGATACAGAGGCCCCTTCCCAATGAAACGTGCTCCTCTCAGGGTCTGACTCACCTCTGTTTCCAGCCACAATTGCTATAATGAGGGTTAAGTCCTAACATAACCCAGCCAGGCATATGCTGGGTCTGGCAAGGAAGAAATGGACGATACCCCAAAGGAAGGGGGCGGGGGTTACTGAGGTGCTGGAGCAAGGGGGCCAGAACAGGAAACTTCATAAAGGAAATGTTACTGGTTTGGGAGCACTTTCCTGGGCTTCATGACGGAACACCCACGTAAGGGCCCCAGGAGACGGTGTGGATGCTACTAGCATGGGCTCTAGTAACAGAAGAAGTGACAGGTGCACTGAGTGAGGTAGAAGTGCCAGCATTTTGGTGGCATATGGAGAAAGACGAGACTAAACTGCTCAGAGGACTGCACATACCCAAGTGGATATACTTCATGAGGCTGGAAAACTTGACTGGGAAATGTGCTCCAAGGGAAGGTCCAGGGGATTCTCTTGCCCCAAAGCACCAAGGGAGGCACTGGTGAGAGGGCTCCAGAAGCACTGGGGGTGGCCAGTGGGGTCTCTACAGGAGATGCTGCCACAGAACTGGGCTCGCCAGCAGGAAATGGGATGAGAGGACTCCAAAACAACAGAGGCCACTTCTGGACGTGTCACAGTCAGAAGCCACGTGGAGGCAATTATCACAGTGAGTGTCCGGGTCAGAGGGGCAGCCAGGGGGCCTGACCCATGGGGAGTTAGGGAAATAGTTAAGAGAACACAGAGTCCCTAGAGCCAAATAGGTGGGCAGCTAATAAGGATGGCACCCCATCTGTGCAATCAAAGAAACAAGGATGGATGAGCGGGAGGCTAAGGGCAACACCTCAGTGTTGCTCAGTTTCCAGATTTGGGATCCAGAGCCCATTGACTGAAGGAGAATCTGGGTCCCCAGGAGACACGGAGGGAGGGAGGCCAGCCTTGCAACACCCTGGTAAGTATACACAGTAATGACTTCTCAAGTCTTCTGCAAAGAGACCTGTGGTCATTTACTTAGATAGCTGTACACTGGAGAAAGGCAAACCCCCAAGCATTCTCAGAATTATTGGACCCAGGGTCCAAGTTGACATTGTCAAAGCAATGTCATTCCCACCCACCGTAATTAGGACCACGAAGGAGCTGGGTGATAAATGGAGTCCAGTTTGAGGCCCCACTCACAGCCAGCCCACTGGGTCCACGTATTCCCCTCTCCCACGCGGTCATTTCCTGGTTCCTAAATGTCTAATTGGGGTAGACATACGTGGAATTGGGCCCAGCATCGACACTTAGTCCTCAGTCTGTGAGGAAAGAGCTATCACAGTAGGAAAAGCCAAGTGGTGCCCCTCCCCCAGCCAAGCAAGTAAAGAGTCTGGCAAACTTTTTCTGCCACAGGCTAGGAATGAACATTTTAGGTTTTTCAGGCGAAGAAGCAATATCCTCAACTCTTTGAGCAAATGTTCCCCCCACATTTTAATAGTCTTCTTAACATTTTACACTTAAAAATGTAAAAACCATTCTTAGTTCTCAGGCTGTACAAAAACAGACAGAAGGCAAGAAACACTGTAGCGTGGTCTCCATCAAGTTCACTGTTTTTACAACAGGCCCAAGTGGACTGTGGGATCCTGGGGAGGTACAAGTGAAATACAATTTTCCTTTGGATCAGATAGTTTCTAGGACAATGGATTGTTGAATCTGGACCCATCGAAAGTTTACTTACTTTTTTTCAAAACCAAGAAGTTTGTCCCCAGAAGAATAAACTTAGATCAGAAATATGTCACCGAAGGTCGGAGGGATAGTGGACGGGGGGAGGGCTATTCACAGTGTGAGGGATATAAATGATGAACGTCTAAGTATTACCTTGTCTTGTACACCTGAAACTAATAAATTTAAAAAAAAAAGAAAAGAAATATGTCAACGAGGGGCCTACTTCCTCCATTAAATTGCATGCGAAGTTCTGTGTGCAGGTGAATCTTGCTGTGAGAGGGCCCACGCACAGCTCTCTTTACGTGTTCAACACTGAGAACCACCACATCCTGGCCCCTGCCCCCTCAGGATGAAGGATGGAAGTTGTCTGGCTTCTCCAGCGAGGATGCATCATCAACAAAAGGCCCCTGGGGGCATTGGGCATCTGAGGGATGCAGGGGGAAAGCGGCCCCAGTCAATACACTGAACGGTTCAATAACTCATTTTACTGCTGAGGCAGTAAAATAAATAAATAAGTACCTGGCTGGAAGTTGAAACCGTCTGTGTTCAGTGCTTCTCAGAGGCTGAGTTGATGGGTTTTAATAGCTTCAGTCTTCACAGGACACGGGCAGACTGTCCCAGCAGTGTGCCCTCTGTTTCCTAGGTAACTGAACTTGAAATAAGATGATGACTGGAACTGGGTACCAAATCAATTTGTTGGAGATATGAATGTGGAGAAGGAAACTTCACATAAGACCGCAGACTGCAGAGCTCACGTGTACTACCATTGGGCTCATTCACCTCCCACCAGCTTAACCAGAGCCCTCTGTAGAGACCCTCCCTCCAAAAACGAAAATTGCAAGTTCCAATTGTGCTGTTATGATCAATAGGATGCTCTCTCCATGCTGTCTGGCGAGGATCAGACAGACAGAGCCCAAGGCAGCTGTGCATGGGCGAAGCTCGTATGTGTTACAAGCCCTAATGGTGGGCTTCTACCTGAAGAAAGAATCTAGGAATTGCTGTGTGTCGGGGTGTGAAGAGATCATTCTAGAGGGAAGAACATTCCCAGTTATGTCTGTCAGTGAATCACCATCTCTTAGCCTTTGCCGGGCTTCCGTCTCAGGGAATTGCATCAGTTACCACTGTGTCCACATCAATGGTGAGATAGATATAAGGAAGAACCATCCCCAGGAAGCTTGTACTGCTCCTGTGCTAACACCTATCACACTCTATTGTAACCACCTAACAATTTCTCTGGGCCACATATTTGTCTATGGAGTTAGTAAATGGCAGCTCACAACCTGTATGATGAATGAAGTAGTGACTGGATTTAATGCATAGTGATGAAAAATCCCTCAGTCCATGCAGAGTGCTGGGGTTTTTATTCTCTTATCACAGCCTCCTTTCCACCCTGAGTTCTTATTTTCCCAAACTTACAAAGAAAGGAAGGGAGTATCTTCTCCTAGTCCTGAAACCAGAAGACCCTGAAAAGAAGTATTTTCCCCAAGTCTGACATCTAACGGCATTCAATAATGCTTGCTGGTTCAGCTGCAATGATTACCATGCAAAATAATCTAACATTATTTTAGAATTAGTTTGGAGCTTCTACCTTTTATATTATCAATTTAATAATTCAAGAAGTTTTCACTGAGTGTATCAGTCAGCCTAGGCAAGTGTGAGCTAACCTTCTTTCCAAAAAGCAAATAGTATATATTTTCTGCTTTCCAGGCGAGGTGGTGTCTGTCACAATAATTTATCATTGTCAATCCAGTTTGAATGCAGCTGAATGTACATGTAATGGATGTGGGTGAATAGGTTTAGCTGTGTTCCAAAAAAACTTTATTTACAAATATAAGTAAGGGGTTGGATTTGGACCATGGACAGTAGTTTGTCAACCCCTAGGTTAGGCTAAGCTAAAGTAACAAACAACACCAAAACTTCAGAGCCCAAGCACACAGAAAGCTTATTTTCCGCTCATGCTCTATGACCAACATGGGTGGGTGGTACAGAGGGGGACTTTGCTCCACGAAGTGACTCTACACCATTGAACACCACCACCTTTCTGTGGCCTTTCAGTGTCCCCCACGCAGGAGAGCAGCAGCCAATGAGTCAGGCTCTGACAAATAACTGTCTTAGCCCAGAAGGGACACACATCACTTCCACTTTCATGCCTTGGTCCAAAACTCATCACTTGGCCATGCCTAAATTCCAGGGTGTAGAAAATTGTAATCTGACAATAGTCTTCAAAATGGCGGCGTGAAGTGAGCCTCTGTAAAGCTCCCCTGGAATTTACAACTAATCGAACAACAATAACTCCACAAAGGACTCCCTGCACAGCAGACAGGCAAGACGAACAGGCCCACTACTGAATTCACATAAAGGTGGGTGAATCGCGCCAGTGGGGCAGGAGTGAAGGGAGAAGTGTGGAGACGGAGCCTCGGGCGCAGGACGCAGACCTGGCTCAGTGCTCCAAGCTCGCTGCATCCTGGAACTACCGCAGCTGCGGGAGAGGGAAGGACTCGGACTGCTAGGGCTCCGCTTACGGCCCACAGGGCTGAGGGGGCAGCATATAACATGGCTGAACCCAACGCTCACGGCAGAGACCATGGAGAAAAGACTGAGGGAAGAAGGCTGAAAACGGTGGTTGAAGCCCTCATGCCGAGCAGAGAACGAAAGCCTTAGGCACTGAGACTAGCAGCCCCCTCCCTACCCTCCAAGAGGTTGCCCCGCCCCCACCAGCCCGGTGCTAGAAGCGGAACAGTAGCAGTGTCAGATCAAAAGAACAGAATATTTGCTATTCTGAGAACTGTGGACCACAGACACAGATTTGCAGCCCAACTAGTTCTGGCAAAAAGGAGGGAGTTGTGGAAGCGGACTGGCTGTGGTGGTGGTCGCCGCCATTACTCTGGGCCACCTCTCACAACTCACCCCGCCCCTGGCCCCACCTATCTGGGCGGATCCCAGCAGGAGTAAATAGAACTGCTGAAACATACGGGCTCTGAATCTGGTGCAGAAAGAGCTTTGGAACTTCAAAAGCTCTCCACATCTCCACAAGGACGTGGCGCCCTATAACCCAAATGAACTGTTAACAGAAGAGAAGCCTGTTTCCCAGGGAATCTCCCCATTGTGTGAGAAGCTGGAATAGTGCAGAGAAAACATAGCACTACTGTGTGAGAGAGGAAAAAAAATGCTGCAGTCAGAGAGAAAATAAAACATTCTACCAACAAGTATTGGAAAACAAAAGAAAGACCTCTTCCTATCAACCTGTTGCAGAAGCCACTCCTGTACATGTCTAGGAAGAGAAATAATAAATCAGTAATTGCCATGAATAACCAAGGCAACAAGACAGCTCAGAAAGAAAGTGAAAAGTCTCCAGAAAAGGAACTTAAAGATATGGAAATATGTGACTAAAATGACAGAGGATTCAAGATTGCAGTTTTGAAAAAACTCAACGACATGCAAGAAAACACAGAAAGACAATTTAATGAACTCAGAAACTCAATCAAAGAACAACATGACCATTTTACGAAATTTTAAAAAAGAACCAAATGGAATTTCTGAAGATTAAGAACTCAACAGAAGAAATTAAAAATGAAATAACCAGCTTAGGTAGTAGAGTTGCCCAGATGGAGGAAAGAATTAGTGACATCGAAGATAGAAACCTGGAAATTACACAGAGGGAAGAAGAAAGAGACTTGAGACTTAAAAGAAATGAAAGAACTCTACAAGAAATTTCTGACTCCATCAGAAAGAGCAATATAAGAATAATGGGCATACCAGAAGGAGAGGAAAGAGAGAAGGGAACAGAGAATATATTCAAAAAAATTATTGATGAGAATTTCCCAAACTTGTGGACAGAACTGGATACTCAAATCCAAGAAGCAAATAGAACACCTAATTACCTCAATCCCAACAGGCCTTCTGCAAGACACATTGTATTAAAGCTGTTGAAATCAATGCCAAAGAAAGAATCCTCAAGGCAGCCAGGGAAAAGAAGACAGTAACCTACAAAAGAAAGCCCATTAGATTATCATCAGATTTTTCAGCAGAAACTCTACAAGCCAGGAGGGAGTAGAACCAAATATTCAAACTATTGAAAGAGAGAAATTATGAGCCAAGAATAATATATCCAGCAAAGATATTCTTTAGATATGAAGAATGAATAAAGACTTTTGCAGACATTCAGAAGCTGAAGGAATTTTCTAATACACGACCTGCACTACACGAAATACTAAAGGAGGCTATTCGACCACCATCAATAAAGACAATTTGTGGCAAAACAAAAGGGGGAGAGTAAAGGCCTGAACCGGAATATGGGAATGGAGAAAGTAAGCGTGCTGAAGAAAATGGAATACTCTAAATATCAAACTTTCTTTTACATAAATTAAGTGTAACCACTCAAAAAATATCCAGAACTGAGATATATACTGTAATAAAAGAAGAAACAGAGGGAAACATCATAGAATACCACCACACAGAAATAATAGACAACAACAAAAAGGCAAAGAAACAATGGAGACACAGCCTTACCAGAAAACTAAAGATAGAATGATAGGAAATCCTCATGTATCAATAATCACCCTAAATGTAAATAAACTGAACTCACCAATAAAAAGGGCACAGAGTAGCAGATTGGATCAAAAAACTAAACCCAACTATATGCTGTCTCCAAGAGACACATCTCAGCTACAAAGACAAACATAGACTCAAAGTGAAAGGGTGGAAATTGACACTCCAAGCAAATGGTACCCAGAGAAAATCAGGTATAGCCATAATGATATCAGATGAAACAGACTTCAGGATGAAAAAGATAACAAGAGACAAAGATGGACATTTCATAATGGTAAAGGGGACTATACAACAAGAAGACATTAGTGTCATCAATAGTTATGCCCCCAATCAGGGAGCACCAAAATATACGAAGCAACTACTAACAGAACTAAAGGGAGAAATTGACCAAAACACAATTATACTAGGGGACTTAAATACATCATTGACAGCGATGGATAGATCATCTGAACAGAAAATAAATAAAGAAATAGCAGCCCTAAATGACACATTAGATAAAATGGACATAATTGACATATGGAGAGCACTTCATCCTAAAACACAAGACTATACATTCTTTTCTAGTGTACATGAAACGTTCTCAAGGATAGACCATGTATTGGGACATAAAATCAGCCTCAGCAAATTTAAGAAGATTGAAATCATACCAAGCATATTCTCTGATCACAAGGCTTCGAAATAGGATATCAACTGTGAAAAGAAAGGAGGAAAAAACACAAATACATGGAGATTAAACAACATACTTTTAAAGAACGACTGGATCAAAGAAGAAATTAGAGAAGAGATCAAAAGATACATAGAAACAAATGACAATGAAAATACATCCTACCAAAATTTCGGGGATGCAGAGAAAGCAGTTTTAAGAGGGAAATTTATATCATTACAGGCCTATCTCAAGAAACAAGAAAAATCCCAAATAAATAACCTCATGTTACACCTTAAAGAACTAGAAAAACAAGAACAAGTGAAACCCAAAATCAGCAGAAGAAAGGAAATAACAAAAATCAGAGCAGAACTAAATGAAATAGAGAACAAAAAGACAATAGAAAAAATTGATGTGACAAAGAGCTGGTTCTTTGAAAAGATTAACAAAATTGACAAACCCTTGGCTAGACTCACTAAAATAAAAAGAGAGAAGTCACTAATTAACAAAATCAGAAATGAAAAAGGGGAGGTTATCATGGACACCACAGAAATACAAAGGATCATGCAAGAATACTATGAAAAATTATATGCCACCAAATTCAATAACTTAGAAGAAATGGTCAAGTTCTTAGAAACATATAGCCTTCCAAAGCTGAACCACGAATAACTGGAAAATCTAAACAAACTGATCACCAGTAACGAAATTGAATCAGTCATCCAAAACCTTCCCAAAAGCAAAAGTCCGGGACCAGATGGCTTCACTAGTGTATTCTACCAAACCTTCAAACAGGATCTAATACCAATCCTGCTCAAACTCTACCAAAAAATTGGAGGAGAGTCAGTACTCCCTAACTCATTTTATGAGGCCAACGTTACCCTGATACCAAACCTGGTAAGGACAACAGAAAAAAAGAAAACTACAGACCAATATCTCTGATGAATACAGATGCAAAAATCCTAAACACAATTCCAAAAATCGAATACAACAATGCATTAAAAAGATTATTCATCACGACCAAGTGGGGTTCATCCCCGGGGCACAAGGATGTTTCAACATCCGCATCCATCAATGTGATACATCACATAAACAAAATAAAGGACAAAAATCATATGATTATATCAATTGATGCAGAAAAAGCATTTGACAAGATACAACATCCTTTTATTATTAAAACACTTAATAAAATAGGTATAAAAGGAAAATACCTTAACATAATAAAGGCCATATATGACAAGCCCTCAGCTAATCTCATAATTAATGGTGAAAAACTGAAGCCCTTTGCTCTACGTTCAGGAACATGACAGGGCTGTCCCCTATCACCTCTGCTTTTCAACATAGTGTTGGAAGTCCTTGCCAGAGCAATCAGGCAAGAGAAAGAATTAAAAGGAATCCAAATTGGGAATGAAGAAGTTAAAATATCACTCTTTGCAGATGACATGATGTTATATATAGAAAACACCAAAGACTCCACCAAAAAGCTATTAGAAACAATCAACGAATACAGTAAAGTTGCTGGCTACAAAATCAACGTACAAAAGTCCATTGCATTCCTATATACAAACAATGAAATCTCAGAAAAAGAAATACAAAAAACAACTCCCTTTGCAATTGCAGCAAAAAGAATAAAATACCTAGGAATAAACTTAACCAAGGATGTGAAGGATTTATATGCTGAAAAGTATAAGACATTTTTGAAAGAAATTGAAGATGACACAAAGAACTGGAAAGACATTCCATGCTCATTGATTGGACGAATCAACATAGTTAAAATGGCCATATTACCCAAAGCAATATACAGATTTAATGCAATCCCCATCAAAATCCCAATGGCATTTTTTAAAGAAATAGAACAAAAAATCATCAGATTTGTTTGGAACCACAAAAGACCCCAAATAGCCAAAGCAATCTTAAGAAAAAAAAAACGATGCTGGAGGTATCACACTCCTTGATTTTAGCTTGTACTACAGGGCTACAATAATCAAAACAGCATGGTATTGGCAGAAAAACACACATAGACCAATGGAATAGAATTGAGAACCAGAAATAAAACTACATAAATATGGACATATAATTTTTGACAAAGAAGCTAAAAACATACAATGAAGGAAAGACAGCCTCTTCAATAAATGGTGCTGGGAGAACTGGATAGCCACGTGCAAAAGAATGAAACTGGACTTCTATCTGTCACCATGTACCAAAATTAATTCAAAATGGATCAAAGACTTAAGCATAAGACCTGACACAATAAACTGCATTGAAGAAAATATAGGTACTAAACTTATGGACCTTGGGTTCAAAAAGCATTTTATGAATTTGACTTTAAAGGCAATGGAAGTGAAAGCTAAAATAAACGAATTGGAGTATTTGAAACTTAAAACCTTTTGCACAGCAAAAGAAACCATCGACAAAATAAAGAGGCAACCGACTGAATGGGAGAAGATTTTTGCAAACAGTGCCTCTGATAAGGGGCTAATATCCAAAATATACAAGGAACTCATGAAGCTCAACCCCAGAAAAACAAACAACCCAATGGAAAAATGGGCAGAGGACCTGAAGAGACATTTCTCCAAAGAGGACATACACATGGCAAATAGATACATGAAAAAATGCTCAACATCACTAATCATCAGAGAAATGTAAATAAAAACCACAATGAGATATCACCTCACCCCAGTCAGAATGGCTTTCATCAACAAGACAAATAGTAACAAGTGTTGGAGAGGCTGTGGAGGAAAAGGAACCCTCATACACTGTTGGTGGGAATGCAGACTGGTGCAGCCGTTATGGAAGGCAGTGTGGAGGTTCCTCAAAAAATTACGAATAGAATTACCGTATGACCCAGCAATCCCTCTCTTGGGTATCTACCCCAAAAATTTGAAAACATTTATCCATAAAGACACGTGTGCTCCAATGTTCATTGCAGCTTTGTTTACGGTGGCCAAGACATGGAAACAACCAAAATGTCCTTCGATAGATGAATGGATAAAGAAGTTGTGGTATATATACACAATGGAATACTATTCGGCGTTAAGGAAAGATGATATAGGAACATTTGTGACAACATGGATGGATCTTGAGAGTATAATGCTAAGCAAAATAAGTCAGACAGAAAAAGCAGAGAACCCTATGATTTTACTGATATGTGGTATATAAACCAAAAACAACAAAAGAACAAGACAAACAAATGAGAAACTAGAACTCATAGACACAGACAATAATTTAGTGGTTACTAGAGGGTAACGCGGGAGGGGGGTGGTAGATGAGGGTAAAGGGGATCAAATATATGGTGATGGAAGGAGAACTGACTCTGGGTGGTGAACACACAATGGGATTTATAGATGATGTAATACAGACTTGTACACCTGAAATCTATGTAATTTCACTAATAATTCTCACCCCAATAAATTTAAAAAAAAGAAAAGAAAATTGTAATCTGAAATTAGAGGAGAACTGAATGTTGGTGAGTCCTACTACTATCTACTACATTGAGCGTTCATGATGTGCAAAGCCCTATTTGGGAGAAGAAAGTGACTAAAATGAGGCCTCTCTCTGAGAGTAGATGAGACAGATATGCCCACACCAAAAGTTCAGGTGTGACAATGACTCTGTAGTCCCTTCAGCCACAAACTCTGTAATCAAGTCTATGCCCGATAAAAACACAACACATGACGAGGGTATCAGGACGAGTGTTCTCAGTGTTTTCACATTCAGTGGGCAGTGCAAATTCAAATAACCTGTAGTCTAGCAAAGGATTCTCCTTCGGCATCAGTGCCTCCAGCCTCTTTCCAGATTGAGGAATGTGGGCCAATGGAGGATGAAGGAGAAGGAGCTGAACAGGAGTAAGCAAACAAAGCCTTCTAGAAGGCAAGAATCATAATGTAAATCTTAAAAATAATTAAATACTTACCTGGGACACTGTAGGTTACAAAGGACAGATGTTTAGCCGAAGCAAATTTTACACTAGTCAGCAACAGATACCAGTGGGTTCTCCTTTAGAACATCCAAATATAACTTGGGGCAGGGGGGGAATTTTAGTCAAATGCATTTCCTAAATAGGGGAAAACCTGGAATTTGAAAAGCCCAGAGTGAGGCTGTCAGTGAAAGGGAAAGAAAAGAGACAAACACACGTGGCACGTTGTGCGTTAGTCCATCCAGCCCTACCTTTAAGACTTGGGGTAGCACAAGGCCTCTAAACCAGCCTAGTGCAAAGAAAACGTGTGAGGTAGATATAGCTCAGGGCTTAGGGGAATGGATTACCTGATTAATGAAACAATCCATTGTGTCAATTCCCAAGAATACTAACCTTCTCCCCAGAGACTTCCAAGAATTAATTAATACTAAATGCTTGTCGGGTCCTTTGCCAAAAGTAAGGATTTTTTTAATCTGAAAGGCCAGAGTAAGCACCCATGAAAGACTGGTTTTATTTGTTAAATATCCCATCTGATGCCAAACAAAACTGACCTTGCAATGCGGAAAACATGAGGTAGAAATATCTTCCTATAAAAAGAAAAAAGTGCTGTTTTCATACCTCACAGAATGCAGGTGTCACATCTGCATGCACATAGCCAGATACTTAATGTAGCCGGCTTACATACCAATAATGTGTGAACTGTTGGGTGATGGTTAAAGACAGAACCTTGTCGTTTCCTCCAAGGAATATCTTGGACATCTGCAACAAGCAACAACAACATGTGGCTATTTCTTGGCATTACTGTGGAACAACAAAACCACAGAACAATGCAAGTTGTCTGTTGTCTAGAGGAGGCACAGTGAGGGGCCTTATCTTGACCTAGTCAAGCTGCAAAGTCTGAGGGACAGTTCTGGAGGCTGCCCTTGTTTCTGACACCATCTACAAGCTCAGGGGATTTCTGAAACTAGCCCCAGTTTCAATCGTTCCCCCTAAGGACTCACAGAACACACTGAAAGGTATTATACTTGCAGCTATTTTATTTATTCATTACAGGGAAAGGATTAGAACCAGCCAAAGGAAGACATGCAGGGGCAGAATCGGGGTGAGGGGGTGGTATCCAAACACAAAGCTTCCATTGACCTCAGCATGCATTTCCCTCTCAGCATCGATGAGTGACAATATGTGTGGAGTATCGCCAACCAGGGAGACTCACCCAAGCTTTGGTGTCCAGACTTATTGGGCTTCCTTACATACATAGCTATGATTCATTGATTGATTGATTGACAGATTGACCAGAAGACTGAACTCAGTTCCAACTACCCACTCCATGCAATTTGGGATATCCCATGGCCATGGGGCCTATCATGAGTTACCTTGTTACCATAAACTTCCAGGTGTGGTCCAGAGGTCTCACCAGGAATAACTGACTCTCTTCTCACTCAGGGAATTCCCAGGGTTTAGAGGTTATCTCCAAGGAGCCAGGGGCAAAGGACAGTTCTCTGTATGGGTGAGGTAGGTTTCCTTACTACGCAGGTCCAAAGGCGTGGTAGAAAGAGAACCCCAACGGCTTTGTTTGGGAAATTTGCTGGGGACAGAGGGACCTACACGGCTGCATCCAGAAGTCTGAGGATAAAGCATGTCCCCACGGGGCATGTCAGTGCACTGTCAATCGCTCCACATGCCGAAGTCCTCCATAGACGTCATAGTTTCCCAGAACATAATTCCGAACTTAAAATCTCCACTCTTCTGTCCACTTACAAATCTCACTTATCCGTAGCTCAAGATCCTTTTCAAGCTTCACGTACTTTTGTGAAGTGTGACCATTTTGAAACATGGCTGCAACAGGAACTCTCATTCATTGCTGGTGGGGATGCAAAATGGTACAGCCACTTTGGAAGACAGCTTAGTATTTTCTTACAAAAGTAAAAATACTCTAGCCATACAATCCAGCAACTGTGCTCCTTGGTAAATACCCAAAGGAACTGAAAACTTATGTCCACACAAAACCCTGCACGCAGATGTTTGTTTATAGCAGCTTTCTTCATAATTGCCAAAACTTGGAGGCAGGTAAGATGTCCTTCAGCAGGGAGTAGATGACCAAATTGTGTTCTATCCAGACAATGGACATGATTCAGTGTTGAAAAGAAATAAACTACCAAGTCATGGAAAAACATGGAGGAAACTTAAATGGCTGTTACTAAGTGAAAGAAGCAAATCTGAAAAGGCTGCATGCTGTATGACTCCAACTCGATGACATTCTGGAAAAGGCAAAACTGTGGAGACAGTAAAAAGATCAGTGGTTGCCAGGGATGAAAGGGAAGAGAAGGGTGAATAAGTGGAGCGCAGAGGATTTTTAAGGCAGTGAAAATACTCTCTATGGGTAGGTACATGTCACTATATATTTACAAATCCATAGAATGCACAACACCATGAGTGAACCCTAATGGAAACTAAGTACTCTGGGTGATAATGATGAGTCAGGGTAGGTTCATCAATTGTAACAAATGTGGCACTCTGGTGGGGAGGTTGATAATGGGGGAGGCCGTGCAGGTGTGGACGGGGAGTATATGGGAAACTCTTCGTACCTTCCACTCAACTTTGCTTTATATCTAAAACTGCTCTAAAAAATAAAGTCTGCTGATAAAAAAAAAAAAAGCTACAAATATTTTGACACTCCTCCTCTTGTTAAGAGGGAGGGTGTTTATATTTCCTCATATTAAATCTAGGTGGGCTTAGACTCTGCTTGCCATCCAGGGCTAGGTCAGAAAAGGGAATGCCACTCACACTTTGTTTGCTGGTCACTTGTCTTTAGAACCTTAAATAGCCATGTAAGAAGTCCGACTGCACAGAGGCCACCATGCTAAGTAGAAGTCCAGGCCACCCAGAGGCCAGATGTGCATGTTTCAGCTTCAGCCCAAGCTGACAAGCAGCATCCACCACTATACATGGGACCATAGATGCCTCCAGGTGATTCATCTCCAGCCATGGGAGTTCCCCTCTCCCCCAGGTGTGGCCCCAGGCATGGTGGAGCAGAGAAGGGTTGTCCCTGTTGTGTGCTGCCCAGATTCCTGACCCACAGAGTTCATGAGCATAATAAAATAGTTGCTCTGTGTTTGAATTTGGAGTGGTTTGTTACATAACAATAACTTAAACATGAAGGCTGCATCGAGCAGTGATTAGTAAGGCATTCCAGAACTCAACTGTGTGACTCCGCCACTTACCACCTCTGTGACATTATACAAGATCTTTTATCTCTTTGTGTCTCAGTTTTCCCTTCTGCAAAATGTCAAAATGTAGATGCTATTAGTACCTATCCCAAGAGGGTTACTGTGAGCATTCAGTGACTTTAAAAGTACTTAGAACACTGCCTGGCACCCAGTAACCACCAGTCCCCACCCCCTATAAATGTCCATGTCAGCTGCTTCATTTTAAAGCCTTCTCTCACCACATGTGCCCACAGGGATCGCTCTTCCCAGTCATGCTCTCATCTGGCACAGCTCGTCTCTCCCCAGGGATGACTCCAGTTATTTAAGTGTGTTTTCTTTTCCTGACCAGTCGTTGCTGACTTCAAGGCAGGGACCAACAAGCGGAGTTCCAACAGCCCTGAGCATAGAACTTTGCGCAGAATAGAAGTTCTAGAAGGATCTGTTGAATAAGAAAAACAGTGTAGACAAAGAAGCAATCTTATTGGTTGGTGCTGCCAAAAACCTCTGGGGCCCGGAGAGGGTGGGGTGGTACTGCTCCATCCTCATGAGGTTGGCCTAACCCCTCACCTGACTATGCTCCTCTTCTATTACACATCTCATTCCTCTCCTGGATTCCAGTCTATTTGGAAGATTTGGGTTCAATGAGTTCCTCCCACCCCAGGGTCAAAAGTACCGAAACCCCTTCTTGTATTTCCTGATGAGCTGTGGTTTGGCCCACACACACGGACATTCCCAGCTTCACTCTTTTGATGGGGATGTGGGCAAATGGTCACTGACTTAGATGGTGCTGGGATGACAGTTCTTTGATGTGAACATTTTGGAAAGTAAATTGGCACCAAGTATCGAAAGCCTTAAAAAGTGTATGCCAGATTCTGAGAATTTGTTTTAAAGAAATCAGTTGTGTGGGAGCAAAAGGGCTTGGTTTTGTGGCTGGGGCATCATCACCACATCAGCTACAACCATAAAGGAAAAGCAGATACAACCAGATGCCAACGACAGAGAGTGGTTAACCACGCCACGATCTAGTCACATCTGATGTGCTATTCCTTCATTTAGCAGATGTTTGCCAAGTGTCTGCTCCAGAGGTGAGAGAAATGCAGTGAGCCACACAGACAGAACGCATAGCCTTGTGGAGCCCGCGTGCTGGGTTGTAGGAGGGGATAAAGGCCACCAACACAACACATGTTTTACATAAGCACAGAATGTGGTCTATTAAACGGTGATGTTCGGCTGTGGAGAAAAATAGAGCAGGACAGGAAGATGAAAAATGTGTGTGGGGGAAAAGGATTTGGGGAATAGCTAGAAAGTATTCAATAAGGTAGTCAGGGAAGGTCTCATTGAGGAGATGACATTTGAGTGAAAAGCTGAAGGAGGCAAGGGAGCAAGCTGTGCAGATATGGGGGAAAGAATGTTCTAGAAAGACATAGCAGCAAATCCATAGCCCTACGGCTGGAGCACATCCAAGGAACAGTGAGGAAACCACTGCAGCTGAAGTAGAGTAAGTGAGAGGAGAAGAGAGGCAGGTAGGTAAGGGGACTCTGATCGAGGACGGCCTTACTGAGCACAGCAAGAACTTGGAAGTGTGCTCTGTGGAGAAAGGAGCCCATGAAGCGTTTGGCCAGAGGAACAGCATGATCTGACATAAGTTTTCAAACGATCGCTCTGGCTGGTGTATTGATGACAGACAAGGGAACAACAGAAAGGGGAGATCTGTTAGAAAAACACTGCACTCTTCCGAGGGTGCCTTGGACCACGGTTGAAGCAGTGGCAAAGTCGGGATCTGTACCCTCAACAGGGTTTGCTGCCATATTGGGTACAGAGTGCGACAAACAGACAGAAGTCCAGAAAAATCAGTCATTCTGAATCATGTGCAGGAGGAAATGCAATGACGTGAGAAAATATTCAGAATAGATTTCTAAGTGAAAAAACATGTTATAAAACAGAGTGTTCAAAGTGATTCTATTTTTGGAAAGGAAAATATATACACGTGTATACACACAGAATAGGCTTGAAGGGTATCAACTGACCTATAAGCTGTGGTTGCCACTGAAGCAGAATTACCAATAATTTTTATTTTCTTTTTTGCCCACTTTTAATTTATACTTTTCCCAACATAAATACACATTGCTTTTTAACTAAGAAAAATAAAACAAAGCATTTAAATTTGATCCTCCTAACACTGGTTCTGTTAATACAGGACTCTCCTCTAGGTCACTCATGGTTTTCTCTGTCTTCCTGATGGGAATTATACCTACTTAAAACATCATGGCTCTGAAGAGAGAAGACAGTAAAGATTTAGAAATCCTTGTCTTATTTCCCAGAAGATACCTCAGATAAAAGAGGGTCTGTGCCTCATGAACTTAGAGTTAGAAAGTGTTTGGAAAAGTTTTCGCAGCAAAAAAGGTACACTAATATTGGAATTTTAAGTTTATATAAAATTATTTAACATAAAGAAAGTGCTCAGAATGACTGCGGATACCCACTAGGAGTGTGGCTCTACCTTGCTGTTGAGGATCTGTGTTGTGTTTTGTTAGGAGAGGCAAGACGTGCCTGTGTGGAAAAACAAGGAAATACGTCGTGTAGCTCAGACTATGAGCATTACAGATGGGCGGAGAAAAGACGGGAAGACTGGTGGGGTGTCCTGCTACTGCTGCCTGGGGTTTGCAAAGTGGACCTCAGCCCTAAGGGAAGAAGGGAACGATGAGCTTAGGCGGAGAAGAGAGGAGAACGTTCCATATTAAGATCAGGGTTTGTTATTTCTACAGCTATTCGGTAAATGACAGCTTCTCTGGAGGGATCCCTGTGGGAAAGTTCAAGTCTCCTCTTCATCTGAGGCCCTATTACTTCCGGTACCTGCTCAACCAGTCCCTTTGTCTATGAAAATGACCTGTCTCCCGAAAATGAAGCTCTATTAGAGTTAGGATTATTTAACTAATCTTTTCCTTTTTTAAAAAAATGAGCAGTTAAAACAGTTAAAAAAATGAGCAGGTTTCAACCTTGACATTATGTGCTTAATGATATTTATGTATTTAGGAAATGAATTTCTTTAGCACAATAATTTTAACATTGCCAGTCTCACAGTTAATGACTACATAAATGACTCCCACTTTGGTTTTGGTAAATATTTCTCTTTCCATTATCACTTATTCTCTTATGGGAGCCATAGACTATCATAAACTCAGCACAGAGAATTGTTTTGAGTTAATTTTATGCAATATTTAGTAGAAACTTTCTATAACATCCATTATGGGAGATAATGGCTTTCTTTCCTTTTTTAGAAAGTCCGTGCTCCCCTAACAGTCATAAAATGAGCATTTATACACTCTGGACCTGGGTCTACCCAACATGTCAAATTGTGCAAATTTAGAAATAGGCATGAAGCCAATCATGTGCCATTTTGTCAATGTCCAGCTTTTGTCACTGCCTTCACTGTAGAAGGAAAATAATTGCTGGTGTGAGACCGGGAGACCTGGCATCTTCACAAGTCTGAGTCGGTGACCAGTGACCTGGCACGTGTGACTCAGGCTCATGTGGCATTGAGTTTAGATGTTTTTCCCTCAGTAGAAACAGCATCATCAGCCATCACAGCAGACACAATCCACGGAGTGCAATGTTTGCCATGTACTGGAGACGTGTGCTCCGCTGTGAGCTCCTGGAGGGCATGCTCCGAGGGTCAGTCACCAAGGTCAAGAGTCCCAGGGTGGGACAATGGCAACATTCCACTTCCCCACACAATGCTCTTCTCTAGCCCCTTTCCCTCTTCTTGATTTTTTCCCCAATGCACCTATCATCATCCAGCTAACTAAATATTTACTTATTGTATCTTGCTTAATGCATGCCCCTCCTCTACAATGCAATCTCCATGACTATTTCATACAGTACAGTTCCCCCAGTTACTAGTACAGGGTGTAGCACTCAAAAATAGCTAGTGAAAAATGAGTGACTTGTCCCCCAGCGCCTAGCAGAACACAACAGGTATGCTGTCTGAGTGCATGAGGGGATTCGTGGGCTTACACGTTCTATGTCGTTTCCTACATGATTGGCATTATTATTTCCATTTGACAGATAAGTAAACTGAGATACAAAGGGATTCAGCATCTTGCTCACGTGAGTGATTAATGGTGGAGAGAGAATGCAAACAATTCTATTTAACGACAAAGCTCTTATAATTAGGCTAGACTGACCAGGATTGTTTAACATGGAATTTGAAGCAGATCCATTGGGAATGCTTGGATTTGTTGATACGTCCATGTACATTTAATTATAGCTTGTAAACACTAGAGGCTTAGAGTCTTTTATAGTTATCCATTCATCATTCATCCTCAGATTATTTCTGCATTATCGCAATGTATTTAAAAATATTTATTGAGCATCTGTTATGTGTCAAGCACTGTTCTACGTGTAGATACATCAGTAAACAACAAAAAAATCCCATCCTCATGTAGCTTATAATCTTTCAGTGGAGAGAGATAATAAGCTATAAATACATACATTATATATTATGTCCTAAAGTGACATAATATGTGGAAGTAGGGTTGGAGAGATGCCGCACAGGGTAAGGGGAGCCAAGAGTGCCCAGAAAAGTATATGGAGACCAAGATGTCAACCGAGCCTTGAAGCTGTGCAAGAAAGCCAGGCAGCGGGAACTGCCAGGACCAAGGCCTAAGGTGGACGCGCGCCTGGCATGTTTGAAAACAGCAGGCGGCCAGCGCGGCTGCAGTGGGGTGACCAAGGGGACAGGAGTAGGAGACAGACGGGAAGGTAACAGGGTCAGATGCTGCAGGGAAGAATTTTCTTTGCCTTTATTCTGGGACAGATGGGAAGCCATTGGGGGTTTCAGGAAAAGCGGTGACACGATTAACATTAATCTCAAAAGGGTCCTCTGGTAATTGTGCTAAAAATAGACTTCATGGGGCAGAGGTGGTAGCAGGGAGACCACGTGGAAGGCGACCGGGGAAGACGGTGGCTTGAAACAGAGGGGCAGCAGGGGAAGTGGACAAAGTCATCCACACTCTGTTTGCCAACCTCCCAATCATTTCTCCCTGCAGCCCTGCAGCCCCGACTGCTGCTTCTCTGCCTCTCCTTTTAACTTTTATTGAAAAGTGCATAAACGCTACCGGGGCAGCTTGATAAATAGTCACAAAATGAAGACACTTACCACCCAAATGAGAACCTCGGAAGCTCACTTGCTTCCTCCTGGGCAGCACTACACAGACACTCTTGCGCCGGCTTTTTTTGTAATGGAATCACAGAGTATAGCAATAGTTGGTTTGTTTCGTCAAATTCCCAGACATTTTGTCCACCATTTACTCTATTTTCTTTATTTTTAATCACAGTTCTTTAAAATCTGTACCTGATAAACACCCATAGCTGTTAGCAGTCTTTTCCTAATACTTGTTTTTTTTCTTGGGGTGAATGCTGGCATTGTATACAAAATACTGTAAAAGCTCTGAATGGTGCTTCCTTCCCCCGAAAGGATTTATTTATGCTTCTGGCAAACAGAATTGGGGCTGAACCCCTTAATCTAGTCTGCAGTGGAGCTGATTGGGAACATGGCTCTGACCTCAGAGGGTTGGCTGTTCTTCAGTCACCCTTACCATTAACTGGGCTCCAGCTGACAGCCAGGGTGTGGGAGGAAGTGGGATATTTCCAGGCTCCCTTCTCATTGCCAGCCCCTGAATCCAAAGTCTTGCCTTCCCAATTCATTGGACTATTGCTGTCTCTGATTAGCTTCTCAGGTTCGTAGCTGCCACTTTCTGCTTGTCTTCTCAGCTTTGCTGCTGCAAATAAATTGACAACTATGTCAAGAGAAAAACAACAGAGTACGCCAGGCTTGTCTCTGTGTTTCCTCTGTTCCAAGACCTTGGCTCCAAAAGTTTTAATTGCCTTGGTGGACTTAAAACCCAGCTTTCTTCTCCACAGTCCTGTGAAATTCTGGCTAGCTTTGTTCAGCTTCTCTGCCTCTCAGTGGAGGCTTTCTGCTTAGCTTCTCACCTCTCAGTCTGACACCATTTTAGGAATCATCAAATGCCTCCAGAGGAAAAGCCGTGAAGAATGTTTGGCTCACACCAGCGATTTCTCTTCTCTCTGGGATCTTGGACCCTCCGTCCTGGCTGCCCTTGTATCTATCTCTGCCTTCAAGCACTCTTTTTTATCTTATTCCACTTTTCTAGTTATTTTCAGAAGGAGAGCTGAACTGCTATTCTGATATAAGTTAGACCATTATAGCTGGAAGCAGAAATCTTGTTTCTTTTTCACCTTCTTCAACAACACGGTCATGTTTGCATTTGTACTTTGAATATTTCATTACTCTGAAGAGGAGGCTCCTTTTCACAGTCTTTTATATAGTCATATAACCTTACCATCACCTTTTCTCCACCTTTCTTCCTAACTCTGGCTATGCTGACCACCTTTTCCACCCTGACCAGTAACCACCTAAGCCACTATGGTCTAATTTTAACCATCACATAGCTTCATTTCTCTTGGTTTTAAATAAATGCTCTTAGTAAATTTACTACATATCTGAAGTAAAGTAATTCCATCCTGAACTATTGCTGCCAGGAGAAATTGACTCTTCCCACCAAAGGAGGTTTGAATGCCACTCCCCTCTGTCTAGCACCATGGAAGACATTCTGGCAGAAACCTATATAATCTAAGAGGTCTAACAATTAAGTTCATGAATTCATCCTGGGAAAAGTGCGACATACTTCATTGCTGAATATCACTATGGTCACCTTTAAAGCACTCCCCTTGGGAAGCTATGCACCGAGGCCAGTTCCTAGTCCAGCCTTCAAAGCAGTTTTGGAACTCTTTTTCTGGAATGGCCATCAGCACTGTCATTGTATTAACCTCGATGTCCTGAATGTCATCAAAATGTCTTCCTTTCAATATCTCCTTTATCTCTGGGTAAAGAAAGAAGTCACCGGGGGCCAGATCAGGTGAGTAGAGAGGGTGTTCCAATACAGTTATTTGTTTCCTGGCTAAAAACGCTCTCACAGACAGTGCTGTGTGAGCTGGTGCATTGTTGTCATGCAAAGGCCATTAACTGTTGGTGAAAAGTTCAGGTCGTCTAACTTTTTCATGCAGCCTTTTCAGCACTTCCAAATAGTAAACTTGGTCAACTGTTTGTCCAGTTGGTACAAATTCATAAGGAATAATTTCTCTGATATCAAAAAAAGGTTAGCAACGTTGTTGCAACAAGTTCTCGAACTTAATTGTCATACCTCATATACATAGACACTAAATGCTCCAGTTAACAGTTAACTGTCATCAAGGCTCCCACTGAGATGAGTCTGAGAACCTTGAACACTCAGATTCCCATGATCCCTCTGGGGCAGTAGAAGCCGTCTCCTCTCCTTGCTAGAACAAAGCAGTGTCCCATTACCTGGATACCAGAGGAAGTCCTCACCTGAGAGGGCTGCTTACAACATGTTGCCTGTCCTTCACAAGATCCATCATCACCTCCCCTTATCACCTCCAGGCCACTAACTAAGGTCAGTTCTCAGCAGAGCCTCAGAGAGGGAAATGCAGGCCATATTCTGGGAGGAATAACTTAGTCACCAAAAGAGTTGAAGCAGCAGAAACAGAGAAACACACAGGGGAGTGAATCTAGAGAGTGTTAGGCCAGACAGAGTGACACATAAGAGTAAATATGGGAAAGTTTATTGATACTCTCCTGTGACTTAATTCTCTGAGAAGGATAATTGTGCCAGTTCTAACATGCTGGAGGGAGGTCCCTTAAAGCTTGGATACAATGGTGGCCTACAGTGAATAAGAAAAAGATGGCATATCTGCCTTGGCATGGTATTGAGGAAGGGGTCAGAAAGGATCAGGAGTTCCAGGGCAGATTTACTATGCAAGATCAGAGACCCTGACTCTGTTCCCTGGCACACCCAGAGGACACACCCTTATTAAGGAAATACTAAACTCGCTGGTGAGGGGGGTCAGCAGCATTGTCAGGAATCTCAGTGGTAGTTGTCTTCCATAGTTCATGGTTCTTAGAAGAACATGTTACCATAGAAGTGAGCTCCCTATTATTAATGAAGATGAAAGTATTTTGAAGTAGCAGAGGCCAGAGTGTAGCATTTAACCATCACAGGCAAGATGAAAATGATTACCACCATAATCAGCAAGGCCAAAGTAACAACCAGGGCCCTTATCCACAGGGACTTGTGGCAGAGGCATGGTGTTTCTAGGGGCAACATAGATGAGCAGACAATAAGGATGTTTCTTCATTTGGATAATCAGGAAAAAAGTATTGGGCAGGTAAGCAGAAAACTGATGTCAGTTGCCAAAAGGGAAAATGATAATCCCTCACCCCGTTACAAGATTTGAGCCAGTTCTCAGACCTGGGAACTGGGTCCCCTTGAAAAAAAGACGCTACAATGCCATAAACCTTCCCCAAAAGGACCTGTACACTAGGAAAATGGGAATATTCAGATTTGTCAGGGTATACAAAGCCTAAGCCGACACTGATCTCAGTGACACCTCAAATGTCTGAATGCCTGCTAGTTAGCATGGGGATTATGGAGGACTGGTAGTAAATGGAGTACTTACCAAGACCACTTCAAAAGTAGTTCTGAGGGTCTGAGGTCCCACCCTGTGGTTACGACCTCTGTCTCAGGATGCACAATTGGAATGTATAGACTTAGAAGCTGAGAGAATCCTCACATTGGTTTCTTGACCTGAAAAGTAAGAACTAAGAAGACAGGAAGAAACACGTGGAAACTCTAGAAAGTGCCCTCCCCCATATAAAATAGCAAATCCAGGTGGAATGGCTGAGATCGGTGCCATTCAGAAATTTAATGAACGGAGGGGTGGGGGTCTCCATCATATACCTATTCAATTTATTTATATGGTCTCTGCAAAAGCCAGATGGATTTTCATGAATGATGGTAGACTGCCAAAAACTCATTCCAATAGTAATCCCAGTTGTAGCTGCTGAATTAGATGTGGTATCTTTACTGGAACAGATCAACACAGCCTTTGGTACTTGGGTTATGACTATCCATCTGACCAATGAGTTCTTGTCAAACTTCTTTAGGAAAGGTGATAAAAGGCAGTTCTGTTTTAGAAATAGACACATAGATACAGAGAACAAACTGATGGCTAGATAAGAGGGAGTGGGGGTTGAGTGAAAAAGGTGAAGGGATTAAGAAATATAAATTTGTAGTCACAAAATAGTCATGGGGATGTGAAATACAGTGTGGGGGATACAATAAATAATGTTGTAAAGATAATGTAGGGGTTCAGATGGGTGCTGGACTTATTGGGGGGATCATTTCATAGATTATATAAATGCCTAACCAATACACTATACACCTGAAACTAATATAAAGTTAAAAACAACAAATAAGTCATGGGGATGTAATGTACAGCATAGGGAATATAATCATATTGTGATAGCGTGGTACAGTGTCAGATGGTTGTTAGACTTATGGTGACTACTTCTATAGGTGTATAAATGTTGAATAACTATGGTACACCTCTGAAACTAATACAATATTGTTTGTTAGCTATATTTTAATAAAAATCTTTTTTAAAAAGCAGTTTTGTTTTACATCGAAAAGATAGAAGTACAGATTTTAAATGTACAGAAGTAAATTTACCCAGGGCTACATTCATTCTCTTGTTCCCTGTCATCCTAAAAATCCCCAGAGTATAAGCTGGTCTAGTATGTTATTGACATTATACTAATTGGACATGGTGAACAGGAAGTGGCCAGTGCTTTGGATGGCAGAGAGAAACACATGTGTGTCAAGGGTGGAACATAAACTCTTTCAAGTTTCAAAGTCCTGCCATATTGATGAAAATTCTGCATTCAGTGGTCTGGGGCACACTCTCTAAGGTAAAAGACTAACCCTGTATAAAAAGGTGCATGATTTTGGTAGACCACTTTGGATTTTTGTAGGCAGCCTACATTGCACTTGAGATTATTTCTTTGACCCATTTCTTGGGTGCCAGTGTTGAGTAAAGCCCAAAGTATAAGAGAGCTGTACAGAAATTCTAGGCTTCAGTGCAACCTACCCTGCTAGCGATGGCATATACTTCAGCATATACTTCCATTAGTGCTAGGGGTATCCTTAGTAGAAAAGAACGCTGTGGGGAATCTTAGACGAGCTCTGATAGGAGATTTGCAGTGCAGAACACCTAGGATTCAAAGTCTAGGCAGAACGCCTAGGACCAAAGTCATACACACGCCATTCAAGGGACTATTTATTATAAGCATTTGCCATTTAAGAAACAGCACCTGATGTGATAATGGGTTAGCAGAGATCAGGCTAAAAGTGGAGCATTGAGTGATTATGTGACTGGAGCTGCTAATCATGAGCTGGACATTGTCAGATCCACTAAGTCAGTCAGGCAAATAATGGAAATTGTGCATTTAGGATTAGGTCTGAGCAAGTCCAGAGGGCAAGGTGGCCAGGTTTCCATGTTACTTAGCTCTGTTGTCCTGATACTTCTGTCATCTTACATCTATACGTGTTTCCCCGAATATAAGACCGGGTCTTATATTAAGTTTTGCTCTAAAAGACACATTAGGGCTTATGTTCAGGGGAACATCCTGAAAAATCATGCTTGGGCTTGTTTTCTGGTTAGGTCTTATTTTTGGGGAAACACGGTACCTATGGGTGAGGCCTCTATGATTGACTGGTGAAGGAAGGAAAACACAGTTTGTTTCTGGTTCACATTTGGATTGGTTGTACACCATGCACCAACAATGACAACACATCAACAAGCTTGAATTTCACCAGGTTCCGGGATCACTTTACCAGGTAAACAGCCTAAATCACCGAAACTAATACATTATTAGGCATTGGGTACCACTAAGGGTAAGAAAAATCTAGAATGGGTAATGGAGAAGGGACATAAGGAATATAATTATAGCCTCAGAACAAGATGTACCTGTTGGTTCTTTAGCTTCAGACATATAATTTTAAAAGAGCATAGCCTTCCATCACCTTGAAGACTTATTTATAGAGTGAAAATAATGTAGGACCTGGATGGATCTAAGCAGTGCAAGGGGTGGACGGTAGAAGGTGTCCTTGATGCCCTGCACCACATCTCTTTGACCTACCTCTGGTTTCAGCCACAGCTGCAGTGAATACACACTTTGATTTGACTTTCTGCTTCAGGGTCTTCTCAGAAGACCTCTGAGCCCATTTAGTCTATGCACAACACAGCCCAGAATGGAGAGGTGTTACAACACCAGAGGCAATCCTCAAACAGTGGGAAACAGAAAACAGTGAATAGATACTCTAACCTCCCATCCCTCAGAGGACAACACTGAAAGTCATCCTGTACACTTTCCAGAGGTCCCATCAGAATCAACCATTTGTTGCTTATAGCCACAATCTCAATAACGTGCCATTATTTTACCGTCTCCTCCTTCTCTGTATCACCCAACTTTCATTCTCACTCCTGCCTCCTGGTTCACCTCCCGTGTAAAATGACTGCTCCCAAACCCTTGTCTCAGGCTCTGCTTTCAGAGATTCCCAAACTAAGGCAATAGCTGCATCTGCAAAAGAGATGATGTACCTGCTATGAGCCAGAAAAGTAAGATTCTATCCAAAGCAGAGGGGAATCATCCAGAAGAGTAATTTTGGTGTGGGTATGTGTGTGGGAGTGAAGGTAGCTATTTTATAATTCCACACCTACCACGTCCAGTTCATTCAATGGGCCAGTTAGAGCTGACAATGTGAGATATATGAAGTGTGATAAAAAAAAATACAGTGAATGGTTCAATTTAAATTTTTTTTTATCACAGTAAAAGACACATTGCCATTAATTCCCCTCAAAATACTTTCCCTCACTAGAACACACTTAATCCATTGTTCTTGCCACTTTCTGAAGCAGTTCTAGAAGTCCTCTTTCATGAGTGTCTTTAGTTGTGCTGTCGTGGCTGCCTCGATGTCCTGAATTGATTCAAAATGTTTACCTTTCATGGTCATTTTGACTTTGGGGAAGAGCCAGAAGTCATGTGGTGCCAATTCCTGTGAATAAGGTGGATGAAGACACATCATAGTGTTTTTATTTGACAAAAATTGCCATATCAGAAGCAATGTGTGACACGAAACATTGTCATGATGGAAGATGAAGTACAGACACAACTTCCAGAACTGTTTCAGAAAGTGGCAAGAACGATGGGATAAGTGTGTTTGAAGTGAGGGAGAGTATTTTGTGAGGGATTAATGACAATGTGTCTTTTACTCTAATAAATATTTTTATTTAAACATTCACTGTATTTTTCCATCACACCTCGTAGTATATGAGTAAATGCTAAGAAAGGTATGGGGAGCCATCTGTCTCTCTCCTGTGCTTTGAGAACATATGATTGCATTGTATGGATGTGTACACACACACACACACACACACACACACACACACACACAAACAGGACTATAAGAAAAATCTTTCTATCCACATAGGGGAATCTGACTCTTTGGACCACAGAAAAAGACGTCCCGAGTGGGAGATAGCCTAGTTACAAGCCAAATACTCAAGAGGAAAAAAAACTTCTGGAGTGAATAAATAGCCTAATGAACCCAAATACATGGCAACTACAGAAACAAGGGCAGCATAAGTCCTTTTTCATGTACAGAGTGAAGGGATTTGCAAATATTCATCGTGTCTGCTGCTGGAGACTCTTTCAAGAACCACATGTATCTTTGTGTGGCTCAAGGGTTCTGTGAAACAGCATGAAAATCTGAGCTCATCCATTTCTTTTCTTCTAGAAAGGAGCCCTCCACTTCGCTAAAACATCCAGAAAAAGGGATCGGTGCAGAACTCCTTGTGAAGATATTGCAGTGCTACACCATTTTGACACAAATGAATATTGTCTTAATGTTTTCCCACTGCAAATGAACCCTCATTCTTCTTGTCCTAATCTCGGTGCAAACTGTAAGAAGTTGTCATCATTTTATAATATTCTTTTCCATACCTCAAAGTAGTTAATAGTTTTTATATTGGATTGGGCCCATGATTGACGGGAATCACAGGATGCTGAAAACATATAAAGCAATTCTTACTTGTAGTGCGTTGTTCATTTAATTTGTGTTTGCCTCCCCTACTAGATGTATAGGACTAGGCTACAGTAATTTTTTCTTATTGTTGAGTTGAATTGTGTCCCCCCAAAATTTATGTTGATATCTTTATCCCCAGTCCCTCAGAATGTGACTTTATTTGGAAATAGGGTCATTGCAGATGTGATTAGTTAAAATAAGGTCATACTAGAGTAGCATGGGCCCTAATGCAGTATGATGGGTGTCCTCATAAAATGATGGCAGTGTGATAACAAAGACATACACAGGGATGATGAAGGCCGAAACTGAGCTGAAGCACCTGCAAGCCGAGGACACCAAAGGTTGTCCACAAACCACTAGAAGCTAGAAGGGGCAACGGAAGAGTTCCCTACAGTTTTCAGAAGGAGCAGGGCCCTGCTGACACCTGGATTTTGGACTTCTAGCTTCCAGAACTGTAAGACACAAATTTCTGTTACTTTAAGCCACGCAGTTTGTGGTACTTTGTTATAGCAGCCATAGGAATCCAGATGCATATTTAAATGGTTTCTCTTTGATCAACTATCTAACAAGTATTGATCAGGATGAAAATGTATCTCCACATTTCACCCATTTCCTCCCCTTTTGAGAGACTTTGGAAGCTTTTGAATTAAGAGACTATTTTCAGGAATAGTAACGCCAGTTTCAATTTTGGATGCATTTAATTATAATTTATAAACGAGTAGCACTTCTTTCAAGAAGATCTATCCTAAATCCATCTGGGATTCAAAGAAGTATTGAACTCAAGCAACTTACTACCTTCATTGTCCTTAATAGACACACAATTTTCTCTAAGAATAGCAGAGAATTATTCTAAAATTAAAATAATCACCAAAGCTCAGTGACTGAATGCCTTTATGTGAGCCTCTATAGGCCTGGATATGCCACATTTAATTAAGGAGTTTTATTTGCATCAATAAATTATTATCCAAGGTAAAATAAAGTTATTCAATTTATTCACACTCAATTTCGTTTAGGTGTACAATTAGTGCTTTAAGTCTATTGCAAAATACTTCGGCCAAGAAATCAATTTTAGCACCTACAAAAAGTCCAATCAGGCTGCAATTACAATCTTCCAGATGCCAATTGCATACAGTTTTGGACAGAAAATATACATATGTATCATCTTACTGTTTACCATCAAAAAATTATACTTGCATAAAACATGGGAAAATTATCTTCATTATTTATAACCCTCAAAAGACTAGGATGTTCCTTTTAGAGCCCTTTTTGGATTGGCTCACTCTAGTAAATTATAATCTTCCTTGGTTGTATATGTACCTTAATTCTTCCTGAGCTAAAATGGGTTGAGGCCAAGAAGGTCATAGTTGGAGGCAATAGGCACCAGGGATCAAAGCAGGAACTGGGACCTCGGGAGCACAACATGGGTTGCAGGGGGGTCTGCAGGCCTGTAGTTTCAGAAGTGCTCTCATGTATAAGAGGAAAGGTCGCAAGTTGGGGGATGAGCAAATAATGGTGTCAATCATGAAAACGATGTCCGTTTCCAAATAAGAAATCAGGTATATGCTCCAGGCAGGCCAAAAGGTAATTATACTTGGTGAAGAGTGAGAAGTAAGACAATGTTCAATAGGTTGTTCTGAGAGTCTTAATGGCCTCTAGAACATTCTGTATCTAAAAATTTGGGGAAACATTGGAAGAAATTTAAGAACGCAAAGGCAGTACACAATTGAGTTGGATTTTGTTATTTTGACAATATTCTCTTGTTTGCGAAAAACACACTCACTCTGACAGCAGAGTCCTGCATTTGTATAGCAGGTCACAGCTTACAGAGATACAACACGTGTTTCTCTCCCTGGGAGGTAGATTTGCAAGTGGTTATTACTGCCATGCCAGGAGGTAGCCAATCCTCACAGCCTGTTGGCCTGGGAGTCAAGCCCACCCACTGACGTGCCAAAAGCCCATGAGCCCATGTTGGAGTTGAAGAGGAAACAGAGTGAATTGAAGAAGAAACTAAGAACTGTTTTCAGGAGATTATTTAGAAAGATGTTATCTCTCATATTTTTAATAATATTGTAAGGTCTAGAAAGATCTCAGGTGGAATCTAGATAGTAGCACCACAATGATATCACTGTTATTAACTAACAGTCAAATTGAGGAATTATTCGCAAAATAGTTGAGATCAATAATGTTCAGAATATGCCATCAGGCAATACTCATTTTATGTGTGGGCTGCATATGAACTACCCAGTATTCTTGATTGGAGGAAAAGGATTTTTCAGAAGGCTGTGAAGTAACTCATGGGACTGGGGGTGAGGGAGACTGGAGAGCCAGGTTCAGAAACTAGACAGGACTAATCGAAGCTTGTGAAGGTCATGTCCCAAGATTCGCCTCTTAGGACACTGATCTGCTTCTGCCACCACTTGCACCATAAGTAGCTATACGTATGAGTACATCCTAAACCACCTCTGTGTCCTTTCCCTCTAACTCCAGATTCCAGGTCCCTGCTAGGAGAATCCAGTGGCCAGGTTTAAGCCACACATCGATGCCTTTGCTGCCAGGGTTCGGGGAAACAAATGTCAGTTCTGTTTGACTTGTGGATTCCATAAACTTAGGAAAGGAACACAAATGCTGGGCACCACAAATGAATGAATGAGTGGTGAATGAATGAATAACTAGAAGGGAAGGGAAGAAGGAAGGAATAAGAAAGGAAAGGAGCGAAGGAAAAGGGAAGGAAGGTTAAAAATTATATGTAATGCTTGTTAAAAATTCTATCTTCTGAACTTCCATCTAAGACTTCTGAATCTAAATTTCTGAAGTTGGGTGGGGAGTGCTCAAGAGAAATCTTCCATTTATTTAACCTGTGGGTCAGGTGCTATTTTAAAATTTGAGAATTACTGGCATAAATAATGCAAGTCCATGAACTGACTTACTCTTTCTGTAACTTTCCTTCTGAAGGTTGGGATATGTCCTAACAGGATTCCAAAATTCTTTTCGTCCTAATTGTGTCCTTACCAATTTGTCTCTGTATGCATTTCTTGAAGGTGCATAGCAGTTATTTCAACTTAAGAATGAATAACTTTGGGATTTGAATACTTAGGACCCCAAGAAAATGTTACCTGAGTATTTCAAATAAGCAATAATAGTTGTCCCTTAATCAGCAATGCCTATATGCTAGGTATTGTTCTAAGCATTCTGCATGTCTTACCTAATTTAATCCTTCCAACAAATCCCATGAATCAGTCCCTCCACTTTACAGATGATGATGAAATTGAGGTGTCAGGATATTAAATAATTCAACCAAATTAATGAATGGAGTAGGAGAGAACTTAAATCTAGGTAATTTGCTCCAGAGTCTCAACCACGATTAAATACTGCCTCAGTAAATGTTGATTTCATTAAAGCAAAACATAAGTTTAAAAAATTCACTTATTGGTCATTAATAAATCAAACAATAAAATGGGAGCAAAATAAAGATTTAGAACCACTGAAATGATCTCTTCTTAATTTGGCCTTGCTAAATCTGCTTTGCCTGCCTTACTCTCAGTGGCTAAACAGTATGTTAACAAAAGTTTTCTGCCCCACTAAGTCCCTGTTGAAATAGGACCCAGTTGGGACCCCCAGAAAAGAGGCCTTGCAATGTCCCTGGCCTCGCCTCTCCCTGCCCTAGAGCTTAACAATTGAAAAACCCCCTCCTTGTGGTTTGAGCTTCAAAAGTCCCCTGTCCCAATTCCCTGCTTTAAATAATTACCCTAAAACTTGTGCTTGCTTATGATCACAATACCCCTTGGTTACTGATCACAGCCTCTGTGGCCTAGCATTCTTTCCAGGTTACTGTCATCACTGCTCCTGGGTTGAGGACCACATTGGAGAGCCACATCGCCTGAGAGAAGGCTCTATGAAGATCCCTGGAACATCACATGGCCTGTGGAGGAATGTCCAGATTTTCCTTTAAATATCCCAGGCTGGTCTGAGGATGTTAAAGCAGTTTTCGGAGGTGTATCCCTCCTGCCTTCTCAGACCACTGGTGCTCTGATAATAAATGCTTATTCTGTGACCCAGCTCCCATGTGGGTCTGTTGGCTGAGCGGCACAGGCAGCACGAGCCCCGGAGTGACTTGTTTGGCCTCCAGTTTCACTGTGATCACGCCAGATTCACCTGATCTGATTGTCTCCTGCTTCTGAGCACAGACAGCCTCTCCTCGGCTCCAGCCCATCTTGAGTGAGCAGCTTTACGAGTTGGAGCTGCATCTTATCTCCCATCTCCCCAAGGAGTCTAACTCTTCCCTGCCTTGGATAATTCTCAATAATCTCTGATTATGGATTCAACCTGGGCTAAATGTAGTTGATTCACTTAAAACAAGAATTTAAATCAAACTGAGTTTTTTTTACACACCCTACGTTTCAAATAATTATGAACAACAAATATGTTATTGGGTCAGGACAGGCATAAATAAGAAAACACTCATATTGATTGAGTGTTGTGGCTGAAAACGCCAGTGAGTCATATAGGAGTTCATAAGTACTTCTCATGTTCAACATAGGGGTCGCCGGCAGGTCGTGGCCCCTGCCCGCAGTGGCACCTGACACAGTCTGGCACACGACAGCAGTTATTTTAACAGAGCGAAAGTTGATAATATATGCTAAAGAACTGGACTGAATATTCCCACAAACAGATGGGAAAAAATGTGGGCTGGATGACAGAGTGTTGGGTGATTCACACATAACTGGTTGAACAAACATCCCCAGTGGGACAGATTAATGAACAAATGTCAGCACGTAGTGAGATCTCTATTGGCTCATCCTCATCCCAGTCTTGTCCAACGTTTTTTTATAAATGATGTGGATAAGAAGAGGGATAGTATGATTACTCAAATCTATGCTATCATAAAACTAGACATGATGGTAAATACGCTGAATAACAGGACCGGAATCCTAAAAGCCAGCAGGGTGGCTCTGATCTGCCAGCTCCAATCTGGTGCATGGTGAGCTGTGTCCAGATAAGGGAGGGATGCGCTCGTCATGCCCAGTGCTGTACTTACCGCACCTGTGGGCGTCCTTGCAGAGCAACACATCCAAAGGTGAATTTTAAAATAGAGAGTCTAGGAAGAGGATAATGTGACCAGGATAATGTGACTTGAAACCAATGTAACTATGATTTCATGATAGCCATTTTCACACATTTCAAAGATTATGTATGAAATAAAATAGGATTTCAACGTATTCTGTGCCATTTATATAGATGTAGATGTTAACAAAACCAACTCCATCTCTGTGTCCCGGATTTCATTTCTAGGTTTCATGCTGTGACCTTTGACCAACTTCACGTCCTTAACAAGTATATCAAAGCTTTCTCGTTGATGATTAACTGGGTTCCTTAAAATGCAACCATAAATATTTTTGTTAGTATCAGCCAGAATGGCGACAACCGAGATAAATATCACACAGGTGATAATATCGATTATAAGCAATCATCTATCACAAGGCCACCAGGAGATACCGCTCCTGGGCTGCTGTATTCATCATCCCTTTGCCTTGCTAATCACTAGTACCCAAGTTGCAGTATTTTAAAATGTACTGTAACAAGGATCTGTTAGCAAAGAACGATTTGCGAGGACTGCTGGGTTGTCTTTTCTGCTCTGACCCAATCTTCCCGTAAGTAAATTACCTTCTAAAAATTCTGTTACATTCTATGGAGTTGCCCGCTTTTTTTTTCGTTCTTACAATCCCTTCTCATTACAGCGGCCCTTATGTTTTTGTTCCCCCATCAGATACCATTCCATAAGGCTCAACTACCGTATTTCCCCTAAAATAAGAAAATATTTTACTATAATATAAGACCAGGTCTGTATAATATAATATAATATAATATAATATAATATAATATAATGCTGGGTCTTATATTAATTTTTGCTCAAATAACGCATTAGAGCCAATTGTCTGGCTAGGTGTTATTTTCAGGGAAACATGGTAGAACAACACAGATTTCTACTTTATGGTATAAGCTCTATAAGGAGCTCAGCCATGCTTGTAAGCTCCAGGCCTTTATCTTCAAATGTGAACCACACATCTCCATTTGAATTTTGTGGCAGCAACTCAGGCTCAGCTGGAGCAGACACAAATTCTGAACTCATCAAGGGCCTCTCTCCATCCCAACCTAGGCAAACTGGCCACCCTAATGGCCATCCAGTCTCGCTGGCTTGGCACCTCATGGTGACTGTCCCTCTCTTTTACTCATTTCCTGTGTCTTGTGTCCATCACCAATGCCTGTGGCTTCACAGCCTGCGAGGCTGCCACTCAACACCCCTTCCCCTCACCCTTCCTCATGCTCACCCCACCCCAGCCCTACCGCACTTCTGCTCCTCCAACAGCACCTGTCCTCTCCCCCAGATTCAAGTCTCTGATCAGAAACCACCTTCTCAAAGGGACTACTTGGGCAAAAATAGCAGCTTCCATCAGCCCTTCCATCTCTTAAGCTTGCTCTATTCTTTCCATAGCAAGTGTCATGACCTGAACTGGAAGAATGAGTATCTACTTAATAATATTGTCTCTACCTCTCACTGGAACTGTGCTGTCCAATAGAAATAGAACATTCCTCATGGATGTAACTTTACATTTTATAGCAGCCACATGTAAAAAGGGAGAAACAGGAGAAATGAATTTCAATAGTGTATTTTATTTAGCCTAAGATATCCAAACTATTATTATTTCTCCATGTAACCCATATAAGAAAAGTAGTAATGAGATACTCTACATTTTTTGGTCTCTTTGCTTTTGATTCTCTCCCTCCCATGCCTGCCTGCTCCTCACCTTGAGTGTGGCAGTAGCCTCCTGCCTATCAGCACTGGTAGGTGTGGCCAGTTGCTATTCTTTTTCAACTGGGGAGACTCTATCCTTGTCACTAGTTTTAGAGACCACCAGAAAAAGACTCTGAGGGAGCAGCCCTGGGTGTTGTGTCTGCCTGCCACCAGAAACTGCAAGATCAGAGCTGGGAAAGCTATGGAATACACCTGGTCTTGTGGCCCAAGCAACAGACACCTACTAACAACCTCTTTCCTTCTCAGCTGCAGTGACTCCCGGCCCCTCACCCTTAATCCGGAGCCTCAGGGTGGAGTCTCCTCAGGGACTTGTAAAGGTCTTCAGTGTAATTAGGGTGGGAACAGCGACATGCGACCTCGTGTTTTTTAAGTGAGGAAACCAAGGGTCAGAGGACTGTCTGGTCTGGACTTGTGCCCACCTGGATGGCTGGTCCCCCTGCTCCCAAAGGGCCCATCTGCCTCCTCAGCTGTCTGCTGCTTCTGCGACAGCTGGGGGCCAGCCTGCTGCCCTGCTCTTGCCTTGGCTGACAGTTCCGATCCTCTCATCCCTGGATGTCACATCTTTGTGTGGCACAGAGTTGTCTGCTGCCTTTCAGTCATTTTTCTGTTGAAAGCTTTACTGAGATATCATTCACATACCACACAATTTACCCCTTTCAAGAGTACAATTCAGTGGATTTTGGTACATTACAGGTATGTGCAAACATCACCACAGTCCATTTTAGAACATTTTTCATCCCTGTAAAAGAAACCCCATACCCTTTAGTTAACACTCCCCTTCTCTCCTCCCCTGAAGCCTCAGGTAACCACTAATCCATTCTCTGTCTCTATAGATTTCCCTGTTCTGGACACTTCATATGGATGGAATTATGCAATATGTGGTCTTTTGTGACTGGCTTCTTTTACTTAGCATAATGCTGCCAAGGCTCTCATGTTGTAGCTTGTGTCAGCACTTCATTCCTTTTTATTGCCGACGAATATTCCAGTGGAATGATAGACCCATGCATCAGATGATGCTCATTTGGGTTGCTTCCACCTGTTGGCTATCATGAATAGTGCTGTATGAACATTCATGTATAACCCCCCACTAATTCTTTCTGCATCTTGACGCTAGGTTAACCTGGCAATATGGGAGAGCCTCTCATCAGCTGGGGAAGGAGCCACAACAGCTCTCAAGGGTCCTCTGCTTTGCATTGCGGTCACACACATCTACATTGTATTACCCCTCCTGCTGCCTGCTCAGGTACCAGCGCAATTCTTCTCACCTGTAAATGGGTACGATACTAGTTCCAGCCTCATAGGATTCTTGAAAATATGTGCATAAGTGCTTAACCTAGGCCAGAACAAGGAAAGCATTCCATGCATGTTAGCAATTCCACTTTCCCAAGGGAACCCTCCATTCTCAGGACACTTAGCTCCTGCCTGTACATATCCTTGATTCAAATCCTGTGTCTTCATTCCCCACTTAACCAAGTTCTGGCTATTTGTATCAGTTTCCTATTGTTACTGTAACAAATTATGAAAAACTCAAGTCTAAATGGCTTAAAACAACACAAATTTATTATCTTACAGTTTGGGGGGTCGGAAGTCCAAAAGTGCTCTTACTGGACTAAAATCAAGATGTCAGCAGGGCTGTGTTTCTTCTGGAGATTCTGGAGGAGAATTCATTTCCTTGCCTTTTCCAGTTTCTAATGGCTGCCTACTTTCCTTGGCTTGTGGCCCCTTCCACCATCTACAAAGCAGCAATGAATGGTTAAGTCTTCCTCAATTCACATCAGTCTGACTCTCTGAGTCCCCTGTCTATCTCCTCTGGCTTTCCTGCCTGCCTCTGCCCTTGTGATTCATCAAGCCCACCTGGATAATCGAGGCCACCCTCCCCAGGTCAAGTCAGCTCATTAGCAACCTTAATCCTACCTGTGACCTGATCCCCTCTTGCCTAGTCACAGTTGTCACCTCGTCACAGTTTCAGGCCTCAGAGCATGGATATCTCTGGGGAGCAGTAGTCTGCCTGCCACACTATTCTTTAACGTTCAGTTCTGGTCTCCCTTCTGCCATTTGCGTCTTCTCCAAATGACCCAGAACTCTGGCTCCTTTCCTGAACGTCCACCAAATTTGTCATCTGTAGTCTTCATTTTACATGTCTTTTGCGTCATCATATACTGTTTCCTAAGTGAAATGTAAAGTCTAGAGAAAAGCGACCCACATCTCATCCCCTTGGGGGAAGACATGGAACTGGGAACCAAAAGGCCTTGTTTCCATGCCTCCCACCAACTGGGAAACCTTGGGCAAGTTCCTGAACATCTACTACTCTCATTTTTCTTTCTGTAGAGTTTATTCATAATTCTAGCCCTAGCCATTGTAAAAATCAAAATAAAGCAACACAAAACAAATAACTCAATTTAAAAAGTGTGTAAAGGATTTGAATAGACATATTTCCAAAGAAGACATACAAATGGCCAATAAGCACATGAAAAGACGCTCAACATCACTAATCATTAAGAAAATGCAAATCAAAATCACAATAACACTTCACACCCATTAGGATGGCTATTATCGAAAAAAAGACAGAAAATAGCAATTGTTGACAAGGATGTGGAGAAGTTGGAACCCTTGTGCACTGCTGGTGGGGGTGCAAAATGGTGCAGCCCCTGTAAAAACAGTATGACAGTTCGTCAAAAAATTAAACATAGAATTACCATATGATTTAGCAATTCCACTTCTGGGTAAACACCCCAAAGAAGTAAAAGCAGGGACTTGAACAGATACTTGCACACCCATGTTCATAGCAGGATTATTTACAAGCGCCGAAAGGATTATTCACAAGAGCCAAGTGACCATCGACGCGTGATGGGTAAACAACACGTGGGGTATCCATACAATGGGATATTATTCAGTCGTCACAAGGAAGGAAATTTTGCTATACGCTCCAAAGTGGATGAACCTTGAAGATATTATGCTAAATGAAATAAGCCAGTCACAAAAGGACAAATAATGAATGATTTCGCATATGAGTTTCCTAGAGTAGTCAAGTTCATAGAGACAGAAAGGTCTCTAGGGCTGAGGAGGGGGAATGAGGAGTTAATGTTTAATGGGTGCAGAGTTAGTTTGGGAAGCTGGGAAATTTCTGTGGATGAAGGTGGTGATGCTTGCACAACAATGTGATGTGCTTAATGTCACAGGACTGTACACCTAACAATGGGTAAGATGGTGGCTTTTATATTATGTATATTGTACAACAACAAAAATAAAGCAATATAAGTAAAAGTGTTCTGTTGGTTATAACATTTATGCAAATATAAGGTGGCATTCCTGATATTCCAGTAACCTGTGTTTGTTCTATGTCCCAATAAATAGTCGCTAAAGCGATGCAGTGAGCCCCCAAGGAAAGACATGCTTCTCTCTCTTCCTTCTCTGCCCGTCCTGCAGACAGGTACAGCTCACCATCTCACCTGAATAGGTCTTTTCAACCATGCAAGTCTGAATAGTTTTAATGTGACAAAATGTGAGAAGGGATGGAAAAGCAAGGCAGAGAGAGGAGTGTGTGTTGTGCATTCATGGATTTGTGCTTATTTACCTGATGGTGTTATTTTCAAAGACTGCTAAAGCTGGTTCCACCTGCTGGTTTCTTTGGCGACCCGAATATGTGGGTGCGTTTCTCCGTAAGCTTTGGAGTCAGCATTCAGGAGCCGCATTGGTCTCCCAGCTGATTTTCTGCACTGGAAGTGGCAGAAACAATACATGCACGTAGGCTAGGGAGCCCAAATCCCGCGCCTGCAGCACACACTGCGCAGGAGCTAAGGGAAGCAATAAGCCCTAATAACCTCACCCGTCCGCCTAATTGCTTTCTTCTTCTCACAAAGAACCACACCAGCATCTCTGGTGGCCCTCAGGGAAATCTCTGCTTGTTATGAGGCCGGTGGGCAATCCTTTCATCACTGTGAAATGCTAGCAGTTTGTGTCAACAAATCCAATTTCAGTCAATCAATAGACACCCCGCCTCCCGGCTCTGTCCTCCCAGCCTGCAGAGCTGAGAGCTGGCCTCCCTTCTGTCTCCAGGGCTTGCTGGCATCCTGGTACTGAGGAAGCCCAGGCAGCAGGGTCAGGCTGGATGTGGCACAGAGCCACTGACAAGGATGGTCCCACTGCTGAGGGGCTGTAACCCACCAGGAAGACACTCCAGTGTGCGGGTTAGAAGCGCCTGTTTTGAGCAGACAGTCCAGGGTAAAAGGTCTGGCTTTGCCCCTTTGGGCTGTATGGCTTTCAGGGAGTACTTTACCTCTTTGAACCCCAGTTTCCTTATTTCTAAAACAGGAAGATAATAGTGCCTGCCTTCAGAACTGTTGGGAAGTGTTACAATGCTCACCAGGCACTTAGCCCGCTCTAGCCCACGGTAAGTAAAGAGTGAGAGGAGCTGGTGACCTGCCAAATCTTACAAGGCAAATCAGACAGTAAATGGGAGCTGATGTGGATTTTACAATCACCATTATCACCATCATCATTACCACTGTCATCCTGAGGGTTGTGTGGGACTCTGCTGCTGACAGAGGAACCGGCCCTTGTGGTTCTACGCAGACTGGATGAGAAGGTTGGCCACTAGTTCATGAAGGTTAACTAAGCAGAGATGCTCCTTGGATGTCACCAGTTTGCAAGAAGAAATATCCAACCTGTAGTGTCCTCATCAGAAACCTGGCACCTGGTCTCAGGAAGGTCATCTGCAAGTAGACATGCCTAAGGAGGTTTGCTCTGTTTTACGGCCGAACATCAAGTTGAAAGAGACCCCTTAAGCACACTTGGTCCCAAAAGCAGGGCAAAAGGGCTCCAGCAGTGGCTCCCTGGGATCTCTTCATTTCCACTGGAAAGCCAGAGAAAACCAAGCCCCCTGCACAGAACGCCCCTCTCTCTTGTAGGGGAGCGCACAGCTTCATGGACTGTGGGCTGTTCCCCTTTGGGTGCTAGAGGTCCCAGCTGGGCAACGAAGAGTTAACGCAACTCTATTTCTTGCTCTGACTAGCACACCTCATAAGTTGGAGAGGAGACACCACTGCATTAGCTTATGAATCCCCTGAGCTGGAGGCAGCATCAAAGCCCTGCAGACCTAGGTACAGAGGGACAGACTAACCAAGCGGTACAGGCTTTCAGCAAGACCCAGGAGCTTCAGACACGGGAAGGGCACGTAATGTTTAACTAACCAAGGATGCAAACATCCCTCCAGCAGCAAATGGTTGGAAGTATTACCTTGCAGTGCGTTCTGCGGCTGCTGTTGCTATTTTGCTTAATTGGGAAGGGAAAGAGAGTAACTAGAGGCCAGGCTTTCAGAGGCAGAATGCCCTCGTATTAATCGACTTTCTACTCTGAGGTGGGCATTATGAAAGGCCGTCCACATCTACTAGTTCATTTTATGTGTCACAATAACGCTGCCTGGCATACATTTTACCCCTTTTGTCAAAGGAAGATGCTGAGGCCCAGGTATAAGCAGAAAGCTGGGGCCTGGCACAGAGCACTCAGTAATGAGAGAACAACATTGACCTGTCCAGGGTCACCGTCTGAAGGAGACATTCAAATGCAGATTCTGAAGGTCCAGACCACACCTGACCCCACTTTGCACCCTCCATACCTATTTACTCAGGGCAGAAAACTAGGAGGGCCTTCATGGGGTTTGGTTCCTGGAAAAAAGTTCCAGAAAGTTTCCAGGGGAATCAGCCTTTAGAAGAGCAGCCAGACTTCTCCATACAGATCCCTCTGATCACTTAAGGTAATCTCAGATATTTGGGGGCAGACTCAAGGATGCTGAATGAAAGAAAGACATACAGACAGACAGACAGACAGACAGACAGACAGACAGACAGGCAGAGACAGAGAGAGACAGAGAGAGAAAGAGACAGAGGAGATATCCCAGGCCAGTAAAATGTGAGTTATGTCTGCTATGAAATTGGGCTTTTGTCTTGTGGCAGGGGTCCTCAATAGTGCCTGCTTCCTTTCTGAAATTCATCTTATTATAATGACAGTCAAAAAAAAAAGAAGAGAAAAACAGGTAGCCATGTATGTTTGGGAAATATGGGACTGAGACATGCAAATATGGTAGGAAGAGTCACTGGTACCGGAAATTTAATTGCTGCATGGAAACCAACATAGAAATCTGGATTTCCAACTAGACTTCCCCTTGAACTCCAGATGAGCGAAATCGCCACCTGAAATCTCTATGTGGCTGTCCCACAAGCATATATACAGCTCAACATGCCTAAAATCAACAGGGTTGTTGGCTGCTGCACCCACCCATGCCCATCACCACAAGGGAGGAAATCACCTACGTTCTCTATACAGACTTGCAGGCTTCTGAACCAGTCTCTCTGATTGCAGTCCCTCTCTATCCATCGGTGGTTCTGGAGAGACCCCTCTCAAATCCAATGTGACAAAGGCACTCCCCTCCCTACCACTTTCCATCGCCCACCAGTATTGAATCTAGAACCCAAGCTCCTTAGCATGATAGGAAAACTCGTACTATCACCAAAGATGAATGAACTGCGCCTGTCTCCCAGGTCCTCACAGTCTGGGTAAATAAGCACCTGTGAGTCTTATCATTTTATGTGTCTACTTGGTTAGGTTGGGTATTTTAGTGTGCTGGGCTACCACAGAAAACGTCACACACTGAGTAGCTTTAACAACAGAACTGTATTTCCTTGCAGATGTAGAGGCTGGAAGTCCCAGACCAAGGTACCAGCAGAGCTGCTTTCTCCTGAGGCCCCTTTGGTTTCTAGATGGCCACCTGTTCACTGTGTCATCACACGGCCATCCCTCTGTGCACATGCTCCCCAATGTCTCTGTTTGTCTTCATCTCCTCTTCTGATAAGGACACCAGTCAGACTTGATTAGGGCCCACACTGACAGGCTCATTTTAACTTAATTATTGCTTGAAAGCCTCTATCTTTAAATACAGCCATATTCCAAGTGACTGGGGGTGAAGACTTCAAAATATGAATGGTTGGGGGCACAATTTAGCCCATAAATCAATAGCACCCATTTTGGGTCAAACACAAATCTAGACGTTGCTGTGATGGCATTTTTTAGGTGTGATTAACATTTAAATCAGCAGACTGTGAATAAAGCAGAGTATCCTCCATAATGTGGTGGGACTCACCTAATGAGGGCCTTAAGAGAAGACTGTGGTCCCCTGAGAAAGAGGGAATCCTGCTTCCAGATGCCTTTAGCCTCGAGCTGCAACTTCAGCTCTCCCCCGGGTGTACAGATTTCAGATCTGCCAACCCCACAACCACACCAGCCCATTTCTTAAAATGAATCTCTCTCTATGTGTACTCATACATCACATTGGGTCTGGCGAACCCTGACTAATACAGCCATATACCCCAAAAGATACCAGATAATACATATGTATGTATGTCCCGAAGTAGGCGGTCCTGGGCTGGTATGGTGTCTCCAAATCATCAGGGACCCAGGCTGCTTCCATCTTGCTTCTCCACAATCCTTTCTGGGCTACCTCCTGGTAGAAGCTGGCTGGGGGAGCTTCAGATATCACGTCTCCACTCCCGCCGGAAGGAGAGAGGAAGAGACATAAGGGGCACATCTCCTACGTTTGTTTAGGAACACTTTCTGGAAGGTGAACATGAACATCCTGTTCACCAGAACTTAGTCACATCTCATCACAAGGGAATTGGGAATGTGGTCTTATTCCAGACTACATGAGCCCAGTTAGAATCAGGAGGTTTTATATAATGGAGAAAGGAGAATGCAGATGGCACTGCACCACAATACAACAGTTGCTGCAAGTACCAAAGATGAGTGCCAACAAGGAATGAGTTATTTAGAAATTAAGAGACTCCTGTCGGTAGGGGCGGGCAGAGTGGGTTCCATAGTGGAACGAGAACCCGGGCTAACTTTGAAGGAAGGGTTAACTTGCTCAGGTAGGTGAACATCCCTGCACACTTGCCCCAGGCTGAGCATAAACACCACTGTGACAACCGCAGGCCGGGCAGTCTCAGTCCAGGATCGGGCAGCGTGAGGCTGTGCTGGAAAGCAGGCTCGTTTTGCAACAGGCGGGCAGCAGCTGCCAGCCAGGGCTGGTCACGCTGACAGGCTAACGGGCCCACAGCCAAGGGCATCGCCACCGCTCCAGCACGGTCAGGTGTTCTCTGAAGCCGGGAGGAGGCGTGGACTTGCAGCCCTCTCCTCAGGGCAAACCAGCCAATGGGCGGCCTCGCTGATGCTGTAATGCTCCAGCACAGCATTTCATTGGCCAGCGCTCTTTCTGGGCACAAACTATTTGTTTTTAAGACATTGCAATTAAGCATAAACAAAATACAGCGGAGAGGGACTGAAGGCCTGAGCCTAGATGGGTGGGAGAACAGACTCTTGCAGTGCAGTGTTGCTTTGGGGACAAAGTGGTGACAGCTTCCCAAGCCCTGCACAGGCTCTGGGGAGACCGGGCTCTCCCGCCCAGGCATATGCTTAACTCTAAGGTCGGCGGAGGGATTTTCCCCCGTTATTTATCTTTTGTCTTTACACTTTTACAATTCATGTTTCTTACTGTAGGGCTACTCGAAGCCTTTAAAACACCAGACTCCATTGTGAGACTCCAACAGGGGTGTGTCTATAAGAAAGGAGCATTTCTCAGACCTGGAGGGTCGCAGAACATTTTATTCCCAGAGCACATCAAGTGTCCATCGGACCACAGAACACACTCTAGAAATATTCTTATAAGGGACAGGTCGTTCCTGAATCCCCGGTGTCAGCCATGCTCCAGGGGCCTCCTCGCTCAGCTGTTACCCTCCCCTCACACCCACCTTGAGGTCTGCTCTTACCAGGCTCTGGTTACCTGGAGGGCTGTGACATAAAAGGCGTGACAGCTGCTCCTGGTCAGCCATGGCCCCAACTGCGCCTGGGAGGTGGGCGGCGGCGGTGAGAATGTTGGAGTTGAGGAATGCTGCTCTGCCTTCCAGCGTCCCCTTTTGCACCCAAGTTTGGATCCCAGGTGGTCAGGATCCCATCCAGCCAATGACTGAAGCCCTTCTCAGCACCAGCGTCCTTGGGAACTGGAGACAGATTCTGCCCTGAAGCTGATGCCTGGAAGAACCAAGAGACAGAACTCAGCAAGTCACTGCAGTAGAGTGTGCTGGGTACAAGGGTGGAAGTCACGCCAGGTATGGTGATGGCTCCAAAGAAGGAAGTGGTCACTTTGCTTAGGAGGGGAAGATGGGAGAAGGTGTGGCACTAAGAAGAAAGGGACAGGAGATGCTAAAGACAGAGGTCCGTGCTCGGGTTCGTCCAATGAAACCCACACGCAGTCCAGCAGCCTCAAAAGTGTTCTCGTCCCAGGGAACCAGGTCTGAAATGTGAGAACCTGGTTCTCATTCTCATGGGACAAAAGCCATGCTGGCCGGTGCACTGGGGCTGAAATGAATGCCCAGGGCCTATGGGAAGGGGCCGCAAGCCCACCCTGGTGCATGCCCTGGCCACAGCCCATTGCTGGTCATCCTGTTGCAGCTCCTGAATGGTGCCAGATGCTGCAGAGAGAGCTTTTGTCAGGCGCTGCCACATGAGCAGAAACCAGCTAGCCTCTGAGCCCCAAGCAGGGTGAACCAAATTGCATGGTGGCGGGACAGGTGTCTGGGGTTGGTGGTGCAGTGCGTGTCCTTATAGCTGTGGCACAGGGCTGAAGTGGTAAGAAGAGGCTGGGGACATGATGGAGCAGGAACAAGGGAAAAGGGGGAGAGAGAAGTGGACAAAGAGAGAGAGTGCTTGGTGCAGTGCCAGAGACTGGGATTCGGAGCTCTGCATTCCAGCCCAGCTCCCTCCTTACTGCCTGGTGACCTTGGGCTGATCATCTCTGTTCTGGACCAGTTCCCTCATCTATAAATGGTGGTGGGGAGAACTGTATCTCTAAAGCACCCTTTTTCCTCAAGGGTCATAGCATTCCCTTTTCTGGAAGATCCCTTACCAACTGGAGCTGTTGCCACTATGAACAGGAAGGGGTAGACGGATACAATGGAGTGGGGGTGCTGGCACTCCGGGCTCACTCAAAAGTGGTGCAGCACACGGCCCTGCCTCCCTCTTCCTTTCCACCTCCCGCTTGCTGAACCCCCCAGGACCCAGCGACTAATGTAACAGTCTCCTCGATTGCCCCATAATGGTCCTGCAGCAGCTTCTACAGGCTCCACCTCTCTCTGCTGACAGCAAGCTATGCATTCAGAGGCAAAGCGAGCTCCCAGCTCTGGGGAAGGTGAAGTCAGGCTCCAGAGTCATCCCAGGACAGTGGCAGACCTGCAGTTTCCTCTGGACATGGGGCCTGCGCAGAGCAAAGCTCACTTGTTCCTCTGCCCCACTGAATCCAAACAGAAGCACTAGGATCATTCCTTGCTCATCATTTGATATGGCCCTCTCTCACTGTTGTTTCAAACTGTGTTCAGCTAAGAATCCTTTCTCTAAATGCAGTCTTATGTGGAAGTATAAACAATACGTTATTCAATAATTATTCTCGAAATAAGTCTGTGTTAAGTGCAGTGCTGAGAACTGGGTCCACAACAGTGGCCCAGACTTGCACTCTGCCTTCATAGAGCTTGGTTTAGTGGGTGAGGCTGGCCATTAACAAATAAATACTTAATGAACTCCTGTGATCAATTCAATGGAGAAGGACGTGAAGATGCCTTTGGGTTGAGTTGTCAGAAAGGATTTCCTGGGAAGGGGTGCTCTTGCAACTGGCTGGGATCTGTCAGTGTGAAAGCTAGGGCCAGGGCCAGGGAGAGCCCTCAGCGGCTGACAACACCCAGCCGGAGCAAGCAGCCCCCACGTATAGATGGGACAGTGAGGCCCCTGGCCAGTGGCAGGTGTTTACCTTCCCCACAGTGCAAGCCTCGGTGACAGCGCCCACCCATGCCCCCAGTGACCTGCCTGCCCGTAAGATGTAGCAACTACAGATGAGTGGATGGGGTTGATGTGGTGGGTGCACGCACGCGCACACACACACACACGCACACGCACACAAACAATTAAATACTACTCAACATAATAAAAGATGAAATACTGCCATTTATGACAACGTGGATGGATCCTAAAGGTGTTATGCTAAATGAAATAAGTCAGCTGGAAAAGGACAAAAACAATACCATATGATTTCACTCATATGTGGAATATAAAACAAACAAGCAAAAACCAAATAAACAAACAAACAGATTGGTAGTTACTAGAGGGGAGGGGGTGGAGGGAGGGAAAACTAGGTAAAGGGAATCAAATATATGGTGATGGATGAAAACTAGACTTTTGGTGGTGAGCACACTATAGTGAGTATGTATATCAAATTATAATGTTGTACATCTGAATCTTACATGATTTTATTAACCAATGTTACTTCAATTAAGAAGAAAGAGAGAAAAGCAAAAGCAAAACCATTCCTCCTTCACAGAAACTGGCAAATAAAGAATGCATACAACCACACACACACACACACACACACACACACACACACACACGAGGAAGATGACCAACCCCACAAAAGAGCATTAACAAATTTAACAAAAGAAAGAACTTATAACAGAAACGGCATAGCCTCCGTACCCTCTGCGCTCATCAACACGAGGTGGCCGTGGCCATTGTGCAGTCCTCGGACTGTACCTTCTGAGGCTTTCTCTTCTCCTTGTCCTTGACCCAGAGGGCTTGAAAACAAGGGGAGAGCTGAGTCCAGCACTGAATGTGGCCATTATGTTTCGTACCCCTGGTGCCCCTGGGGAGAGTCCTGGCTGTGGAGAGAGAGCAATGTGACTATTGCAGGTTGGGTGTCTTTGAAAGGAAGCTCTGAGATGGAGTTTTTTGTGCAGTGTTGATTAAGGACTCGATGCCTGTGCAAGAGGGAGAAGGAAGGAGAAGCAAGCGGAGAAAGAAACTGAGCCAAGCCCAAGGTCAGCCTGGGTCAACCCCATGGCTCTTCAGTTATTCCAAGTTTGGCTGAGATGACCAGACCCTTATGTGTCTGTAGCCCTCAGTTGTTAAGAGTCAGGCAGCATCCCCCACTGGTGGGACAGCAAGTTCTTGGTGGCACTTTACAATATTCAACACGGTGACGATGGCCACAGAAGCCCCTCAAGCGGCTTGAGGTATAGTCTTGTCTGTACTTCACTGTACTTGGTATGTACCTGCTCTGAGGTCGTGACTGACCATAGCCCCAAATCTAGGGGAAATCAGAAGTTCAGAGGCAAGGGCAGGCCTAACCAAAGCCAAAGAGACCACCTATTGGGGTGGAAGAGAAAGGAACAGCTTTATACACGCTCGACATAAAGCTGAAAGCATGTCTCCTGTGGCAAACTGTATATCTAAGCATGAATCTTGGGGAATTTATATTCTGCAATCCAGAGTCTACCAGTTCACAGTATAATATCCTGTTGAGAGAAGGAAGGCATAATTCAACTGATAGCGACTGATTTAGATTCTGTTTTCAGGTTGCCTGGCTGACACTGGGCTGAGCACCGTCTCTCCAAACCCTCAGAAGCCCTCCACGTGGGCCGATGAACTGCCTTAGAACATTTTGAATCCTCACTCTCCTCGGGGCACCATATCATACCGAAGTTGGCCTCTGTGATATTTTGATGTATGAATGTGAAAACTGAGGTAGAAGGCAAATAATGATGTACTGAGGACCCCTGTCAGCTATTTGGTTTAACAGGGCCTGGGAGTTTTGAAATTCTGATTCTTCAATTTACATACTATTTCAGGTTGGTTCCCTAGAAGCTGACCCTGAGATGAAGATTCGTGTAAAAGTGATTTATTGGGCAGTGTTCCCAGGATAGGAAGGAGAAAGCCAAGCAAAGGTGCAAAGCCAACAAGGCCCCATGCTTGCAGGGTGACTGGCTTATCCACCTGGGAGGTCTGGTGAGCATGAGCCCCCTGCTCATCTGTCATCAGTTAAGGCCTATCTCAGAGGGATGAACATTTCCAGGCTCTTCCCGCTCTCTGTGCTCACAGGCAAAGCAGCTTCCGGAGGCATGAGGGCAGCCCTCTGACAAAGAGGAAGAGAGTCTGGTACTGGGACTAAAGGCAAACTGGGAGCTGAGGACATGAAGATGGGACAGGGACGTGAGGAGACAGAGTGAGCACGTATGGTACTTGCCAGGAGTAAGCGCCACATTGACCGAGTCAGCTCCCACTGTATCAAGACTGTGTTGGGTGCTGTGGAGAAGGCAGAAGTCACCAGACCACTGCTTTCATCAGTAATGAACGTCTGTTCTCTTGACACCTCAAACCAGGCATTACATTTTGTCATCTCCCAGAAATGGCTTCCCAAGATTCTGGCAGTGAACATCGATGAACGGTGAGGGGACGTAGTTACGTCTGGGGCATGACTGCGCTTCTAACACACTGTACTAATACTTCTAAGAGCCGCGACAATAAGAACCCTCGGTGAGACCAGCCTGATGCTCAGCATATCGATGATTCCCTTCCTGGCACACAGCAAAGCTTTCGATTCCAGCTCCCTTGGATCTAGGGAGGTCCTAGTCCTCAACCATGAAGCTGCTTCCAGGTCAAGGAGGTGAAAGCAGCTGCGACTGTCCTTCAAAAACCTCAAAGACCACATGTTGAAGACGTGGTGCCCCAAAACGGGAGGGTAGGATCCTTCATCCTTGAGTCACAGGAGAGCCCCCTACCAGAATCATCAACGCTGGACTCTGTGTTCTTGAGCAATAAACTTTTATTAAGCCATGGAGATTTTCAAGGTGTTACCGTTAGGCTGCTCTATTCCCATCAACAGTCATAACCACGGCAGCACCCTGTTGGGGAGCATCATTATTTTCATTTTGTAGGGGGGGAAATTGAGGCTGAAAATGCTTAAAAAGCTAGCAAACGGCAGAGCTGAGATTCAAAGTCTAGTTTTTAATCCCTGGCCTGTGCTCATTCTCATGAAAAGCTTAGTGTGATAATGTTTGATCCTTTCCTATGTGTAGGCAGGAGAATATGGAACCGCTGGGCCTCATGGGTGGGAGAGGGAGTGGGGAGGAAGGGCACAGAAAGGAAAGGCTCCAACACCAGAGGTCAAGCTGTGGGCACTTCCCAGCTCTCCTGGGCTTCCCCACCTGCTCACATATGGTCTGTGCCCCAATATTCCCACTGCAATAAAGAGGCTTTTTCCCTACATTATGCTCCTTTGCCTCATGCAATCCTAGTGACTACTTGCTACTGAAGAGAAGAAATGAGATGATTACAAGGGAAAACCCTGACTCCCGAAGCTGCGCCCCTCAACTCCAAGCAGAGAACCTCTTGTTTAGCATGGACTTCTTGGTGGCCTTCCGCTTTGCCCTCCACCCATTTCCTTATTAATAGCATCTGAATCTGTTCATCCTCATCCTAGCTCCTAAGTCCTTCAGGGAAGTCTAGCCACCCCCACCCCTCAACCAGGGTGAGAGTTCATGGCCTAAGCCAGGGGTGTCCAAACTGCAGCCCGAGGGCCAACTGCAGCCCATTTTTTATTGGCCCACAGCAAATTCCAAAAATATATTTAGTTTACTTAAATAAACCAGGTGAGGCAATACGTACTTCACCTCAAGTGAGTGGCCCGGCTGTTTGTGTATTTTACCGCGTATGGCCCTTGGTGAAAAACGTTGAAGAAAGTTTGGACACCCCTGGCCTAAGCAGAATGTGGCGGGATGATTTCCCTGCCAAATGATTGGTTTAGGCATGGGCGGGGGATGTAATTTTGGCCAATAGACCAAAGCAGGGAAATCTACTGATTGAGGCTTCTGGGAAGGCTCTCTTTGCAAAAAAAAAAAAAAAAAAAAAAAAAAAAAAAAAAGGGGGAAAAATGTTTCCTTTGGCCTTGGGGTCTGTGTATTGTTCCTGAAACCAAAGCAGCCATCTTGGGTCCATTAGGAGAGCAGTCTATGAGGATAAGCCAAAACATTTAGGATGGCAGAGTAGTAAGATGGAAATAACCTGGGTCTCTGAGACTTTGGTGAGCTCGTGAACTAACCAACCCCGGAGCTGCCATCCCTCTAGACATATTAAGTGAGATAATAAAGTGCTTAATTGTTCAAATCATGATGAATTAGGGTTCCTATTATTTGCAACCAAATGCCTTCCAACTGATTTAGCTGGTATTTGATTATATGCTCTACCAAGAAGAGCACAGAAAAGTGCTTCTCACTCCCACTGCCCCTTTCTTAGTGACTCAGTTGGCTTTCTAGGTAATTCTTGCCTTACGCCCCTACTCTGATTTATAATGAACCCTTTCCCACTTCTCTTACTCATGGTCCCACTCATCGCAGCCCCTGCCTGTTACAGTGAGTTTCCCCTGAATTACCACCCAACAAATCCTCAGCCTTCCCACCTGGTTGCTCAGCTGTCCATTCTTATGGTTGCAAGCAGGAGAAGAAGCTGAAAACCATGAGTCCTGACGATGCTTTGTAAAGGATGACAAATGTTTCTTGGGTTTCCATAGGTGAGCCATAGGACGGTAAAGAAAATAAGCTCATTTTTCTAACATTAATTAATTCACACAAGGTCACATTTTACATCATTTTAATTAACTTTCATTGAATTCATGTTCAAAATGGGGGGAAAAAGATTCATTAAACTAAGTCATGAGGACTGTAGGTATAACAGCATGGGGTGTTTAAACAGGATAGAAAATTGGAAATCTTTTTCTTCTGCTTTGATGTATGGTCAGGTTTTGTGAATTCCTAACTTTTCTCAAACATACCCTCTTTGCAGTTAGTTGACAGGAAGAAATAGACTTAAAAGCATTAACTGTTTCAGGAAGGCTTTCCTGGGATTGATTCTACCCGTGTGTGCCTCTCCTCGGCCACTGGTTATGTCCCCTTCCTGTTACCACTCTGCAGACTTTGGTCTCACAACCACTACATTATCTTGACATAGTTTACTTTGTTCATTTTCCCCATAATATTCTGAGCTTCTTGAGGGCAAAACCTGGTGTTATTATTTCTTTATCTTCTAGCAGGATACCTGGCAAACAGTAGGTGATCAGTATAAGTTTACTGAATAAATGAAAGCCAAGAAAATTTTTCCTAGGTTTCATTTTAATTTAACAGAGGACAAATATTGTCCATATTGCACTGTGTCAATGAATATTTAAAGGGAAAGTCTTTTACAGCGGTATCACAGGCTTGCTGTGTGTGGCAGGGTGGCTGGTGGGACACAGCTGATGGTTGGTCCATTCTCTGAAACGTGGATTTGGGACGAGTGCCAGTCCTTGTGTTTCACACCTAGAAATATAGAGACAGTCATAAAGCACGCATGATGGCTCATCTGTGCCCATCTCGGGGGCTCCCAGAAGGACTTTGGTTCCATGTTTGACTGTTCAGACTGTCTCCAAATTAAACAAAAGAATTTTTCTTAGCTGAGTGGACACTGATTCTTCAGAGACCTACCCTACTAATTCATAAGCAACCCACCACTCATTTTCCATTTTTCAACAAGACCCATCAAAGGAAATTTCATCCCATGAGTTCTCGTTGAACATGTTGATGGGCCCAGTTATACAACAAGCCCAACTGGAGGACTACGAATCCGGCTTGGCTGCCCCATGTGCGTCCATGCCCATCACCCACCAGCCACTTTACTCACTGTCCTCCTCGTTCCAACCCCCCTGGGAATGACCTAGCCCATCTCCACTTGCCAAACCAGCATTAAATACACTAGAGGAAAAAGTTATCATCTCCTTAATTTTTCAAGAGGAGACTTGCGGATAGGAAAATCTGAGGCTGAATTTCCCCACGCATAGATTGACCTCCCTGTTGAAATTTGTAAGTACTTGTGTGACTTACTTCTAAGAAAACCCAATATTCAGATTTCTAAATATAGACACAAACACTTATTCATACCACAAAAGAGTTCTTCCATTTTCAAAGGAATTATCCTCTTCGAACGCCTACAAATCAATAAGACAGATAACCAAACTGAAAAATGAACAAAATGTTTGAACAAGCATTTCCTTCGAAAGTTTGTCTAAATAGCCCATAACATAGAAAACTACACTCAGTTTTGTTAGTCTGGAGGCAAATGCAAATCAAAACGGTAACCTAATACCAGTAGACACCATCAGCATGGCTAAAATAAAATAAAAAAGCAAACAAAAAACAGTAAGTGTTGCCAAGGTTGTGGAGCAAGTAGGACTTCCATATTCGGCTGGTGAGAGGGGGAATTGGTGCACCCACTACAGAAATCTGTTTGACAGTATTTATAAAACTGAATATACACACAGCCTCAGACTCAAAGATTCCACTCTTAGATATATATATCCAACAAAAACACACATGTATGTCCAATACACGTGTACTAGAATGTGCGTATCAGCACTATTTGTTGTAGAATAAATCTGGTTATTATACAAATGCCAATTGAAGGTAGAATGGTACCAATAAATTGTGATACATTCACACAATGAAATCTACAGCAATGAGAATGAATCCATAACTACACACAACAACATGCGTGAAATTTACAAATACAATGTTAAACAAAAGAGATAGACACAAATGAGGATAAACTATATAAATCCCTTTAAATAAAGTAAAACCTGGCAAAATTAAGCTATGCTCTTACACGTCAGGATAGTGGTTATTTCAAAGGGGTAAGTGACTGGAGGGGAACATGGAGAGGAACTTCTAGAGTTTTCATAATGTTCTATTTCTTGATCTGGGTACTGGTTACATAGGTGTGTTCAGTTTGTGACATGTGCATTTTTCAGTAGCATATTATACTTCAATAAAAATGATTTTCTTTAAAAAAAGAGCATGATTCAGTTTACAAAATTTTCATGCCACATGCAACTTTCAAGAAACGTATTTTCTGTCCAGAGTGAAATGCACCACCTATGTTCAATTGGATTAAGTATTTTCCCTCCCACCCTATCTTCACTAGTTTACTAATTATGTACAGATAGGGAATTGAGTTAGGATTCAGTGTGCAATTGCTGTGTGTATGGCATTGGGTCATGTGTTTTTGGTATTATTCTCTAATTGTTCCATGTGTTTTGGGTATTTTTCTCTAATTGCTCCACGCCCAGGCACTCCACTTGAGAGTAGAGTACAGGGATCACTTTCCAGTCTCCTTCCTCTCCACACCACATCTTCCTCAATGCCCAGCTGATTAGAGCATCCTTCAGAGGACACAGTGCTGGGCTGGAGAGACTCCTTATTCCTCTGATTCAGTCATTGACAAGCTCTGAGGCAAGGTGCCTGTCCTTAATGAAGGGGCATTGATCATGTGCCTGGAATCACCTCAGCTCACCCACACACTCTCCCTAAGGCATGCCCATGTTACAGAGGAACATCACCTGAAGGGCCACATCCCTGGGAAGTGATGAGCTGGCACCAGACCCAGCCTGCCTCCATCACCACACTGTACTGCCTGATGTTTCCTAGAGAAGCCTCACTCTTCGATTTTAGTTTCCCTGAGCAGTTATCTTCCTTCTGCAAGTAATGACCTGTGCTGACCACCATCGAGGGGAGATTCTGATATCCATTCCTCCATCCCAGGGCCTGGGAAAAAAATCTATCAGGACTCACCAGCTAGAGGCTGTGGCTGTCCCCAGATTCCAGGGGGTCCAGGACAGTGTCACCAGACTCTGGACCTGCCTGTTCTTTCTCTGCAGGAGAGAGAGGAGGCCCCAGAGCTTTGCTGGCTTCCTGATCCAGCAAATGACATGCCTGATCAGTACCTGGGATGCTTTGCTCTGGGCACAGGCCCTGCAGATGCTGTCAGGGCTGCTCAGTTTACAGACAACGGCTAGCCCCCCGTGTTTCCCCCAGGCAGCCTGACTGCCTGCTTCACATCACAGAACTTTCCCTCTATAATGATCACACCAGCTCACCACTACACACACAGAGCTGCTCTGTAATATGCTGGGAAGGCACAGTGCTACCTAGTGATGTGATTATAGGTCCGCTTTGGGAAATGAGCTGCTGTTCTAAACTCAGCCCAGCAGCATTTCTTCAACCCCAAGGTGGAATTTCCCCAGGCCTGCTGACCTCTCTCCGGTGCTCCAATGGTGTCATGGAAATCAGTAAAGGCAGGCTCACAGATTCTAAACTGGCACATCTTGGGTGAGAGTGTGGACACCCATGATCTGTGTCTAGGGTCCCCAGACTCCAGCCTTTGGCCAGCCTCCAGTGACCACTTTCTGTACTTCATGCCTCCCTCACCCTTGGGAGAAAAACTACTGTGTGGTCTCAGCAAAGGTCACAGAGTCTCAGTTTGGCCAGAACCTTAGAGGCCATCTGGTGTTCATTTTACCAATGAGGAAACAAGGTCAGAGAAGTTAAGTGACTTTCTCAAGGCCACACAGCTGTGCAGGTGGAAGAGGTATGAAGAGAATCCAGGCCTCTTGATTTGAAGACCACCCCCCCCCACACACACACACACACACATTCAAGGCTGGTTTCTTTGAAATTAAAGGACTCTGCTAAGCCCTGAATGGTTTTAGGTTGCAGTTTCAAGAGTGTCCGCAGTTGATCTCTTCTCACTGGGGAGGCTAGAGAGATCTCCCAAGGGACCCACCAATGACAAGGACACTAAGGGACAGTATGCACAGTGCTCAGGTTGCTCTCAGACAAGCAGGCAGAAGGTCAGCCTGTGTTTGGGGAGCAGTCGGAAATAGGTGAGTGGAACACCTTTATAGTGATAGCCTGGTGAGCTGCACCGAAGTCGGGGGCTGGCTGCCCTCGGGTAGCAGGATGCCCAAGGTTCTTGTAGGAAGGGGCAGCCTGCGCCTGCTGGCTTCCCGTGGCGACAGTGACCCTGGGCGGTGATGGCCCATCATTCCTGTGCTCTGTGCAATGCATCACTTGAAACTGGAACTCCATCGACCCTCCTGGAGGCTTGGCACGTAGATAAGTGAGGCCATCAGGTCAGTGAACAGACGCTACAGTGAACAGTAGGGTCACACACTGGCTGGATGGCCAACCCCGAGCTGATACCTGCTTCAGTTCTTTCCTTCCTGTCTTCCTGTCGTTTTCTAGAGTTTCTTTGCTGTGAAGAGTCTCTTCAGATCTTCAGTTCTTCAGGGCAGAAGACAGGTTTCCCCATCCACACAATGTCAGCCTGGGTCTGAAGCAAGTAGTACCTTCACGTCTGGGGCTTTCACATGAGGCTGCAGGAAGGAAGGGGACTGCAGGGGAAGCCAGGAGGTTGTGTATTCAGGTGCAGCAGGCCTCAGTTGCTCTCTCAGCCACCTCCTCACATCTCCCTTCAGGGTGCTCACCTGCCCCTACCTGCCTGGGGGGCCTCTATCAACATCCCGTCCCCATGTCAGGACCCTGCTTTGGGCCTCAGCTTTTCCTTCTCTCTCTCCCGCCCCATCTAGACTTTCCAGGTCTCTGTCCCACTTTCTCAAGGACCTGCTTATGAGGTAACTGGCTGGGGAACTGGGCCAATATATAAGGCTGGTAATGGTCGCTGGTGATTTTCATAGTTTGCCAATTCTCAGATAACCCCCAAAGCATACACCAGTGTGCCAAGCTCTGGCCCGGCTCCCTACCTCTTTGGGCCCTTTTCCACTTCTGAAGCTCCAGGTCTTTTAAACAAGAACCACTAGGCCTCCCATGAGTTTACTGCTATTACTTTTTTAAAAGAATATTCTTGCCTTAATACTTCTGTGTTCTGAATTCAGACAGAACAGAACTGGGCCTGGCATTGCCCCGTCCTTACCACCTGTGCTCTAATCCTCAGTGTGCCCATCTGTACGAATATTGTGGGGTCAATAATGATGTCAGTCTCACGGCTTGTTTGAGGGATTAAGTGAGATAATATATAGGAAGTGCTCAGCCCTGCTTGGCCCTGTGTTACCCCTGAGTCACCCCAAGAAGTGTAACAAACATTCACATCTCGTCACCACCCTGTGAAACAGGGAAGGCATGTTCTAGCATCAAAATGAAATACACATAAATGGAAGGCTGAGAAGTGACTTGTCAAGAGTCAGAGGGGTGTAGACCATACCAAAACAGAAATGGTGGAGGTCTCCCAGAGCCACCTCCTCCACGTGCCTGTTGCGAATATATTGTCTTCCACTCTTCTTGGTGGGTTTGGAAAATGCAGAGTGAGGCATTCTCATCACTCACATAGTCCCGACTGCTTGCAAGAACCCCAGAAAAAAACCTCTGTGTCTGACATTCCTCAGAGTTTGCTCTAATAATTTAGTTATAGGTGAGGCAGTTAAAGCCCAGAGAGGTTAAGGGCTATACCTGGAGTCACAAAGCCTGTTCTCACCACCTTCCATTTGTGTGCCCTGAGTCTCTTCTTATGACTCAGGGTTTGATCTAGTCTAGACTGTGCCTGGCTTGCTCATTCACACCTCCTGAGGACGGGGCTCAGGGACCTTGCCATCCAGGACCCTCTGGGAGCAAGAAGCCCCTCCAGAGCTTTGCCTGACCCAGACTCCTCCTGGTCATGCTTAAACTTTATTGTACACACTGCTCTGGTTGTCACGTGGCTATTCCTCTGCTCGGGCGAAACAGTCCTGTCTGTCAACTCTACCTGATAGGCCTGGGGTAAGGAAGAGGCCCCTGAGAGGGCCATGAGCAGAGCAGGTGGGACCAGGGACTCAGCTCATCTGGGGTGGCACACAGACCAGCAAGGGACCATCCAAACCACAAGGAGGGTGAACCCAAGAAGTCGTTGTGCCGTGAGCAAAGCCCGGCCTTCCCCTGCGGTCCTGACAGGGCCAGAACCACAGCCAACTCCCCTCACCCGCCACTGTCAGCTGTGCTGACTTCATCCCCCACCTGTGGCACCAGGGTTGGCAGAGCAGGACAGAGTGTTTGTTCTAAGCATCCAGTTGAATAGACGTCACAGAGCACAGCTCCTGAAGGAGCAGCTTCAGGCAGGGAATGGAGGTCACGTTCGCAGGTATTTGAAGTTCACCTTCATTAAAGCCAGTCTGGAGTGCTCACTCTCGTGTCTGGGCCCCAGAGGGGAGGGAGGCCAGCAGGCAGCAAACTATGACAGGGTTTTCCTCAGGAGAAACTTCAAGGCTGGTCGAGAAGGGGTGGTGGGCCTTGCTTTTGACAATGTTGAGGGGATTTAGGGTCCACCTCCAGTTTTGAGGAAACAAACTCAAATATTTTCAGCCTTCAGGTGAAGAACGGTACGTGTCTCAATTCAGAGGAATTCCCACAGTAAACTCAGGAATCCAGTTATCAACTTCAGACTGAGGCTCAGAAAACTGCTGAATCAATTCCAGTTCCAGCGCCGCCAACCATAGCAGGCACCACCCCCCCCCGCCACAGGACTGTGCCTGATGCCCCCAAAGGAGGACACCCGCATAAATCGTAGCTGTTATTATTCCCACAGGGCCCCTGACGTCCCAGTGAACCTCCAAGGTGGGGAAGTCGAGGAATTGTGACTGTGGCCGCAAAGGCAGTGAGAGGCCACATTGGGGCCCAGAGCCTCACTGCTACCCTTGAAGGACAGGGTTCTGACTGGCCCCAGTGACCGGTCAGCCCAGGCCCCGTCTGTGTGTCCCCAGCTGCCCTGTCACTCAGTTCTCTATCAACGCTTGGGGACAGCAGGCAAGATGGGCGCTGGTCACGGTCCCTCCTGGCGAGTCCTTGAAGCCCAGACTCTTTCTATCACCTGAGAGTCGCTTCAGCACCGAGCGCCTGCGCCCCAAGCCCACTGTTTTCAGCCCCTGCGGCAGCTATGCTGGGCTCATCTCAGGTTTTTAATTTTTCTCCTTTTTCCCCCTTTTTTTGCTCCCTCTTAGAGGCAAATGTTCTAAAGAAGACGTGATAATACCGGAATGAGGCATTGATTTCAATAGTCACTTCAAAGCAATTGCCTGGAAAACATCTCATTTTCCCATTAAACTCTGCAGAACTGAAACCTCAGGTGATTCTCCTCCCTTCCTCCCCCTACTCCCGCCTCTGTGGTGCTCCACCCCCTTCCCCTGCGCCAACAGCTCATTATAACCTGCACATTATTTTCACTCCTGCCCCCAAATTACACCCTGGGTTGATAAATGAGTCCGTCTGGCTAATAAATAGCCTCTAGCCAGCAAATGCCCAACAGGCAACTTACTCTGTGGAAATCACAGTGGAATGGCTTTTCCAGCAGATGGGTGTCTTCTTGGGAGCACAGAGCAGGTGGCTAATCGCGTTAGTTTCTCAAACACCCCATTCTGGGTGCTGGGGACCCGCAGGCACAGCAGACGGGCAGGCTGCCCTCTGAGGTCTTCCCTTCATAACAAGAGGAGCTGGTGGGGAGACAAATGTACGGAAGAGAACGTACCTTTCAAGGTCTTCCTCAGGGCTCCGGTGGGTCGGAGCTTAACAGCTGTGGTTGATACGAAACTTGTGCATCTTTCACTCCAGTTGAAGCCCTCGCTGGCTCCCTTCCTCCCTTGCCGAAGGTCCAGGGCCTGCAAAGCTAGAGGCTGGAGAAAGGCGTTATCAGTATTCCCGCCATCTCCCTCGCATCCCCCAAGCTCTTGACCCCCACCCCTTACTTGTCTTCCAGCCACAGGCTCTCCTGCAGGGCTTCACCGTCAGCTGTCACCTAATCTTCTTCAACAAATATTCACCATATGCTCCCCCAGGGCTGTTTTTCTCATTCACAGGCATTCCAATTATTATTATTGAAAATAACAGGTGACTGTAACAGAGCCCTTTCATGTGTGACAGACATCCACAGGCTCAATTCCATCTACTCCTTTCTGTGACCATGTGTGTGCAGGTACCACCACCCCCAGTTTGCAGAGGAAGAGCTGGGGCCAGAAAACTTCCATCATGTCCCCTAAGGTCGTTCAGCCGAGCTCTGAGGATTTGAACCCAGCTCCTCCTGGTTCTAGGGCCTGAGCGCTTGATCTTAAGGCTGTACTGTCCATCTCGCCTGCAGACTCAAGGAAATTCATCTCGAGGGAGGAAGCTTGAGCCCTGGCATGGCGGTGAGGAACTCTCTGGGACAGCGGACCTTTGTATGGTCCCACAGCTGCCGGCACCTACGGCTACTTCACCCTCAATACGAGAGACCAGGAGCCTACAGCCACTATAGAAAACAGTATGGCGGGTCCTCAAAAAAGTTATAATAGAACTACCAAATCATCCAGCATCCCCACTTCTGGGTATCTCCAAAGGAAACAAAATCAGTCTCTCAAAGAGATTTCTGCACTCCCAAGTTCACTGCAGTGTTATTCATAATAGTCAAGACATGGAAACAACATAAGTGTCCATTGATGGACGAATGGATAAAGGAATGTGGTATATACGTACAATGGAACAATTCAGCCTTCAAAAGGAAGAATATTTTGCCCTTTACAACAATATAAATGAACCTGGAGGACATTATACTAAGTGAAGTAAGCCAGACACAGGAACACAAATACTGCATGATACTTTTAGATATACGGAATCTATTACAATCAAAGTCATAGGAACCAGAGCAGAATGGTGGTTGTAAAGGTTGGGAGAGTGGGGGAAATGGGAAGCTCGTCAGGAGTACAAAGCTCAGTTGTGCAAGATGAATGAGTTCTGGGGGTGTAACGGTGACTACAGTTAACAGTACTGTGTCGTGTATACTTGAAATTTGCTAAAGGGGTAGATTCTTTCTTTCTTTCTTCTTTTTCTTTTCACCACAAGAAAAAAGAAGAAAGAAAGGAAGGAAAGAAGGAAGGAAGGAAGGAAAAAAGGAAGGAAGGAAGGAAGGAAGGAAGGAAGGAAGGAAGGGAAGGAAGGAAAGCATAATAATTAAGTGAGATGATGGATTTGTTAATTAGTTTGTGGTGATGATTTCACAATGTATATGTATATGAAAACACCAATTTGTATATCTTGAATACATACAAATTTTATTTGTCAATTATATCTCAAAAAAGCTGGAAAAGAGAGAGAGGGAGGGAGGGAGGCAGAGAGAGAGAGACAATGAGCAGGAACCACCAGCTTTGCATACATTCTTTATGGGTGTCAGAACAAACTTATTCCCACTTTGAGGATGAGAAGCTGAGGCTCAGAGTGGTTGAATCAAATGACAAGGTCACACAGCTTTAAGGTCGCTCGGTTATTCCCTTCCACCCTGTTTTTTTGAGGCTTCCTGAAATGCTCTTTTTGGGCTTCGGTGCAGTCAAGCTCCTGGCTCAGGTTTTATACAAGTGTGAACTCAGACACATGAATGCTGTGACACAGTCTATCCCAGCACTGGGTGTGACATAGTGAGAGAACGGGCCTTAGGGCCCTGGTTCACTTGGCCACATCTGCAGAAGGCCACATGAGAAGGTGGACACTGCCCAGGGTTGGGCCACTGCACACAGACTGTGGCTCAACTCAGCCAGCCTGGCTTCTGAAGCCACGTACACATAGAAAGGCAGCTTTTCACTCCAGGACCAGCCCTGCTGCCCAGCCGGGCCCACACTTCTGCTCATGTGTCTGGGGTCAGGCAGAGCCTCCTGGCCCATGTCTAGTCTTTTCCACAGAGCAGAAATTCAAAGCACACTTAAGAAAAACCCACGAAAGCTGTCAGCTGTCTTTTTCCTCCCTCGAGTTCCTGAGGTTAACTTCTGGCAGGGTATTTGGAGGACTGGCTTTTATAGTGAGGTCATGTGTCTGGCAAGAAGTGATGGCTTCCTCCCTTCCTGCTCCTGGTCCACTAATGCCAGCCTCGCTAGCGGAGTAGCAAAAAAGAGCGATTGAGTTCTGTGATCTAAGGGATCCTAGGAGCCCTGTGACAGGCAGAGAAACACCGTTTAGAGAACCAGTTTTATGCTTTCCATGGCCTCCTGTTGCCAGCGCTGTATTCTCTTGAAGAAGATAACAGCAACATCCTGTGGCCAGCCCAGGCCGGGCAATGGGCGGCCGGGTAATGGGCGGCCGGGTAGCTGGTGCAGGAAAGCAAACACAGGCTGGGGAAGCGGAGAGACCTGGCTCCATCGCTGTGCTCTGGACAACCCTGAGGAAAGTTACTCAGCCTCTCTAAGCCTCAGTTACTTCACCTGCACCATGGGGCAAAGTGTCAACTCTGCAGGGCTAGTGTGACAATTACATGAGAATCATAATTGGAGCCTGAAAATGGATCATAATGGTGGCAGCTCTGCTGCTACCAATGACTGACATTTGCTGAGCACTGAGTGTAGACTGAGCTCTGTGCTGGGCATTTCGTATTACTTGTTCCATTTAGTCATTCTAAAATGGAATGAGGTCAGTATTATCACTGGCCCCATTTTATAGATGAGAAAATTGCGGCTCAAAAAGGATAATGAGGTTGCCCAGAACCACTGCACAAGGGTATGCAGAGAGTAGGCAATGAGAAGAGGAAGCATGGGATAACCACTCTTCTCTCCTGCCCTTCCCACCGGCTTGCTCAGTCGGTGGTTGTTATTCTAACTGAATGAATGTGCCTGTTGTTTCAAAGTCCCCTGGCCATTCTCATGTCTATAGCATATTTCATCTGTACATAAGCCATGAAATAGGAGAGGCATCATTTTTCCTTTTCAAAATGAGAGAAGAGAGGCATTGGCAGGTTAAGGCATACACAGCTAGCAAGTGGCAGAGTGGAAGAAAGCCAGCATTTGGGAGTCCCTTCTCTATGCCTGGTGCTGTGCTCACTTCAAGCTCTTGCTGTCGCATAATCTGCCTGGTAGTTTCAGTCAATGGTGGAATTTCATCGACTTCTCATAACTGCCCTGTAAAGATCTAATTACATATTACAGTATCTTATTTTACAGACAAGGAAACTGAGGCCCATGACGTTTAATTCGACTCTGAAGCCTGTTCACAAAGAAGGCGAGGATCCCTTTCTACTTTTAAGCAATGTGTGACGACTCTGGTTCCCACCAGCAGACAAGGAGGAGGTGCGCTCTGCCAGGGTGCACGACCTCTCCCCTCAAACCCCAATCTCACAGGTCCACAGGGGCATTGATTTGGAAAGGGCCACCCGTTCAGGACTTTTGTGGGCGGCTGTAGGCTCTACATGTGTGTTCTTCACTCACCCTTCTCCAGACCCCCTCCCGTGCCCCAGTAATACCTGTGGGGCGGGGAGGGGGGCACCAGGGGCAGGAAACACTGCAGACTCTGCACCCCATCTCCGGTGGGAAGGGGTTTCCTGAACTCTAGGTCTGGTAGAAGCAATTTTCCTTTTACAGAAATGCACAGAGCTACTGAGAAGAGGGGTGTTGAGTGGTGTCTACAAGGCTCCCGAGGAACAAACAGAACGGCAGGGGAAGGCCGAGGCTGCCATGGTGAGTTGCCCTCTCTGGCCCTGGGAGGCCCTAGGCTGGACCTGGTCATCACCTCCCATATTAGACCCCATCTTTTTGCACACTTCTAATATCAGTAAAATAATTTTGGCCATGCACTCAATATTTGAATGTTTATTGATTTATAAATTCTATAAATGTGCTACTGAGCTAATGAAAGCCTCATAAAGTAGACATGAATGATGACGTTTTAAGGAAAGAACTCAAACTAGAATTTCTGATGTTTTCTTCCTGCACACCCAAAAGGTCCCTGTGGGCCCTTCCGGGTGGGACGCCACTGCTTTTGCACCTTGATGGAGAGCATGCGGGGGGCCTGTGGGACGTCCTAGGCTACAAGAGACATAGAGTGAGGATTTTGGGAGCACAGACTTTGAGCTCAGATGGAAATAGGTTCTGAGCCCAGCTCTGCCTCTGAGGAGCCCTGTGGCCTAAGGGGTGACTGCCCGTCTCAGAGCCTCCGTTTCCCCACGGAGGGAGACCACCCTTCCATGCAGAGCTGATGAGACAATGACCGCATGGCATAGCATGTGTGTGCGAGGCACACAGTAGGTGTTAACGAGCTCTCTGTCCCTACCAGCACCGGGAGCTTTGTAAGTGGCCTGGGTATCCAAAGGTCAGTCCTGAGGATGAAGTCTAAATGGAGAGGCCTGATGTCCCAGGAGAAAAGTCCCCAAGGCCCCTGGGGATCTGGGGCAGAACTCCCACAGGGAAGCATGCTAACATCACTTCAGGCAGAATTCCACAAAAAGAAACACACACACAGAATTTTTATTTAATCCTGCATTTGGCATCTTCCCAGTTTTACTCACAAGTGTTTGTAGGTCCCTTTGGCAACTTAGAAAGCAGAGTAGAGCCAGAAAAATAATTCTAGAGCCCTGGAAATCTATTTTTGGCGTGGAATAGCCTCATAGGCGTGAGACCTGTGCTCTCTCTGAGTCAAGGCAGATCCTTCCCCCCATGCCACTTAGCATGACCCACACCACTCTCACGAGGCCACCAAAGAGTTGGGACACGGCCTCAGCCACAAGCTGAGTGGGAAATGCATGCGCGCTGCCTCCAAGGAGGCAGTGGGCCTCCTCCTGAATGAGCAGCAGGCTCTTTCCACGAAGTTATCAGAGCCATCAATCAGCTGGATCAGGGTGCACAAAGCCACTGCTGACCGCTGGGCTCTGAGGCTCCTGGGACAGAGCGCTTCAGGGAACACCAGCCCAGAGCCAAGCAACCACAGGAGTGTCTGCCTTGGAAGAAGTGCTTTCAAACTGCCACCAAATTAAACTCGCATTTCAGAAGGGGAGGGTGCAATACAGGGAGAATTGGCCACAGGAGGAAAGGACTGCACTGCTTCTTCTCATAGGGGCTGCTCTCACTCCCCGGGAACCCAAAGCAGTGTTCTCTCAAATATCCCACCCCACGTCTGAGCTTTATGTGCAAGTGTTAGGTTCTACTGTGGCTGCAGCAGCCGTGGAACAAACCCAGCCGGGCTTCAAGGATGGGGCGGAGGATAGGGGGCGGGGCCGCGGGGGGGAGGGGGCAGGGATACTGAGACGAAGGGGCGGGGCTGGGACAGATTCCTCCTCATTACTCACACTCCCTGCTAGTTACCTTTAGTGCCTTTGCCTCGCCTTCTTTGCCTTCCTCCTCAAAGTGGAAGTGTTCCTGGTACCCCCCACAGTCCTTACTGAGCATTTAGCACAAAATTGCAAAATCTTTAACTTTCCCTGGGCCCAGCCTGCTGGTCCCACCTCCAGTCACTGTAAGGACAGGATGAATTCATTTGCAAAGGACAAGCATAAACCTCTGGTGGAAAACAAATGCAATGAACCACAGTAAACGGGAGTAGCTTTAAAAAAACAAAAGCACACAATCCATTGGGGACCCCGTTGCCATAGGAACTGGCATTACAGCTTGCTTCTGATAATTAATGGAGGGTTTTGCTATTACAGTATTCTTGAAACTTCGCTTTCCCCTGTGCTGCACTGCAGAATGCAGCATCCTCTCCCCATTCATAAATATTTCATTACCACCGGCTGCTGCGTTTCATCGGCATGGATAATGCTCAGCCTAATCCACTCCCTGCCAAATTCCTGTTGTCCTATCAGAGCACAGCTTTCATTTATCCCTCTTCCTTCTGCAGTTGCCATTTCCCTGGTTTGAAGCTCTTTGCATTCCCAAACCTAGATCGAAGGCTTTCACTGTGGCTTTGTTTTCAGATCCTGACATGTATTTACTGTACCTTGTCCGCTTTTCTAAAGGTCAGGCTACCTCTCCCCCCCCAGAGGCAGGGTCCAGCTCAGGGCCCGCTGCCCCATTGTATTTCCTTTGATGGAGCTCTGGGAGGACACTGGTTCTGCAATGCGCTGACCGGGGTTCTGTTCCCTCGTTGGTAAATGGAATACTTACTGCCTGTTCTGCAGGGTTGGAGAGAGGGTGAAATGAGACACAATCCTGTACAGCACCCAGCCCCTGCTGGCCCCATGGGTGGGCTCAGATGCCGCTGGCACCCGTGGTGACCAGTGCTGGTTTGTTCTCAGATTTCCTATGTTTAATCTAGATGAAATAACATCCACATTTGTGTTGCTTTTTTTCAACTTTAAAAGAAGAGCTTGTTCCTCCTGGCTGCCCTGGCTAAGGAGCTGCTTCTGGACAGCATGTTTGAACTCTGGCAAAGATGGTTCCAGGGAGGACCCGTCACAGAACATTGGAGGGAGGCAGCCCTCCCCCAACCCTGTGGACTACTGCTGTCTAAAGGCGACAGGGAAGGGTCAGCAGCTGGAGGAGCAGCAGGGTCCAGTCTAGTTTAGGTGCAGAAACTAGCCTGAGGCTCACCTTTTGCATTTCCAATGCGTGTTTTAAAGCTCAGTTAGTGAACGTTTGTTCAGGGCTCTATGAGCCTTGTTCTAAGAATAGCAACCACTGGTGTGGGTGAAATAGGGATTTCAGTAATGCCTGAAATCCAGTACTCCCCCTGTTCAGGCAGCAGTGTCGGGAGAGGATGCTGGAGGCTCAGACGCCCAGGGTCTACTGGATACTGCGCACTGTCCTGGGGGTGACGGGCAATTCCCCAGAGGCTCGCGTCTTGTTTCCCTCCTGCCTCCTGTAGGAATATAAGCGCGGCCCTGGCCCTCATCACCAGCCCATCCTGCACAGCCTTGGGGGGAGGGGACCTTGATAAGAGGGTGTGCACCCTCTTGGACCACACCTCCACACCCAGCCTGCTCTGGGTCAGGGTGACATCCCCTCTGCAAGCCCTCCCCAGACTACAGTCTCATGAAGCCACTTGCTGCAGGCAGTCCTGAACGCCTGTCCCCCATGACCTGCTTTCCTCCCTGCCTCCTTCACAGGGCACAGGGACTAAGCAGAGGCACATGGCAGCCCAGGGTCCAGAGCCAGGGAGGTGGGGCCAAGGCCAAGAAGACCTGGCGGTGTTAAAACTGGGGCAATCAAATCCTGACATGAAGTCCCAGGAAAGAGCTCAGAGAAGAAGACAGAAGACAGGCCAAGAGGGTTAGAAATAGTAGAACTTCTGCATGAAGCAGGGAACTGGAAACAGAGAGCCAGGTGGGACCCCGCACAGGAGGGTCCCAGAAGCTTCAGTGATGTGCTCTCCACTGTAGGACCCAAGGAGTGAATGTGAGATAACGTCAGCTACGTGATTGCATGCCTTGAACTTCTCCAAAGCCTGCCCTAGTCGTACCTGCTGGCCTGATGGCTGCTGCTCATTCCAGAGCCCCTACCCCAGGTCTTCCAGTCACGCCAGTGTAGACAGCAGGCTACCCATGGAGACACTCTCCCCTCCCCCTAAATTCCCCAAGCTGCCTCCACGAGTTTAGGACTGTCTTTGACAGAACTTTCAGCCTTCTTCTCAGTCTGAGGGGAAAGCTGGCCCAAACCTCAGGGCTCTCTCTGGAAGCCCAGATACCCTGCCCTTATCTAATATTCCTCTGCAAGTCTCTTGACTGACAAGGCCTGGGACCTAGAGTGCAGCCTCATTCTCCTGCTCCTGGGACATTTGCTGGACTCGGGGACTGCTCTGATCCTGCCAGACCCCGCCTTCCATGTGCGTTCACACCAGCCGCCAGGAACCTGGACCCTCCACGCCTACGCCAGGTCCTGGTGGGAGGACACTCTGCAGGGCCCCTTGCGGCAGCCCCCTTCTGCAGGCTCTCTCTGCTCGCCTCCTACTCTGCTCCAGACTCTGGGAAACAAATTTAACATCCCCACCCACACTGCTTACCATCTTCCCTGCCTCCCTTTTTGTGGTAAAATACACATAAACATAAGATTTACCATGTTAACCATTTTGAAGTGTACAGTGGCATTAAGTACATGCACATTGTTTTGCAACCATCACCATCATCCACCAATCACCACTCATCTTCCCAAACTGAAAGTCTGTCCCCATTAAACAACTCTCACGCCCTCTCCCCCCAGCCCCTGACAACCATTATTCTACTTTCTGTTTCTATGAATTTGACTGCTCTAAAGGCCTCATGTAAGTGGAAACACAGACACTTTGGGGTGTGGCTTATGTTACTTGCATAATGTCTTCAGGATACCTCCATGTTGTTCCACGTGTCGGAATTTACTTCCTTGTTAAAACTGAATCATACTCCATTGTATGAGCCACATTTTGTTTATCCATTTGTCCTTCAGTGGACACTTGGGTTGCTTCCACCTTTTGGGCTATTGGAAATAATGCTAGTATGAACATGGGAGAGCAAATATATGTTTGAGTTCCTGCTTTCCCTTTTCTTGGGTGGAATTCGCTGGATCATATGATAATTTTATGTTTAGTTTTTTGAGGACCCACCACACTGTTTTCCACAGTGGCTGAGCTGTTTTACAATTTTACCAACAGTACACAAGGGTTCCAATTTTTCCACATCTTCACCAACACTTATTATCTGTTTTTTTGTTGTTGTTGTTTTTGTTGTTTTTAATAATAACCATTTTAATGGATATGAAATGGTAACTCGTTGTGGTTGAATTCTCACTGCCCTGATGATTAGGGATGTTGAGCCTGTTTTCGTGTGCTTAATGGCTATTTTTATATCTTCTTTGGAGAAATGTCTAAGTCCTTTGCCCATTTTTTAATTAAGATGTTTGTAGTTTTGTTTCTCAGTTGTAGGAGTTCAGCCTTTTCTGGAGCCCTTTGTGGCCGGCACCTGTGCTAGAAATGAGTTCTAGTGACCTTGAGCTACACACCTTGAAGAGTCCCTTTTGAATCCAGTCTCCACAATCATGTTTCTTTCATTGGGATCACTTAACTGCCCTCATGGGAACCATGTCTGGGTCTCTTTCTTTGTAGTCACAGGAGTAAGAGCACAGGCAGCATTTTCAGGTTTGGGCTCCCAGTGGCTTCCCTTAGCAGCCTGTGTGACACTATTTTGTGACCTCCCCCCTTGCTGTTGGTGCCGGGCCCGTGCTGGCCTTGGGTCCCAGCACACTCTCCATGGATGACTCCTGGGAGCCTTCACAGAGTTCCTCCATTGCCATTTCCTGGGTCAGAGCAGAGAGCTCAGAGCTAAACATCTCGTAATTACCGCTTCAAAGATTCTGCACACAGGGACTTCAGGGAAACTTCAGGGGCGAGCAGACCGGACGTGTGCACTAGCCTGTTCTTTCACGTCATTATGACCACTACGAGCAACGCTTAAGCGCTCACCATCCGGAGGTCCCTGTGGTCGGTGCAGGGGCATCTGTTGAGTGTCTGCTATGAGCTTCCCATGCTGGTCCTCAGAGGCCTCCCCTGACAGACTCCAGCTCACTCTGGGGAGGTTTCCATTATCCAGCTCCCCAGGTGGGTCAGCACAACAGAGGAAGAGAAAGCAAGGAGAGTGTAGGAAGACAGGAAAGGGTAGGAAGAAATGAGAGGATGAAGCATCAGCTCCTTTGCACTGACCTTCCCTCTGTCCTCTGCTCCTACCCAGGGGAGGAGCCCTGTCCCCACACTGGATTGCTGAGAAGTTGACCTGCTTCTCTCACGGGTCTGTTGGCAGATGCGAGCTGCACTAAGGCAGAGGAAAACCTGGGTGAGCCCCAGTGCTCACAGTCTGGCTGGCTTTTAAGGGCGATGTTTCCCCCTAACACTGAGGAACTTTGCGGTATTTGTAGGTTAGCTTTGTCATCTAAGAAGAGTTGCCTTTCAGGGCAGGACATCTGTCTTTCAGAACAAGCCTACAGTAGAGAGGGAGTGAGGAGTGGAGGACAAGGCGAGGGAAGAGAGGGGCAGGGAGACACACTGGAAGGTGGATGGGAGGAGAAGGAGAGGAGAAGGCATTCATAAACACCCCATGCCCATGCTGTCTAAAGCTAGCACCGCGCCCAACTTCAATTTATAAAACATGCTTCAAGAATGCACATCACATTAGTAAATAAGGCTGGCCCCACCAACTCTTTGAAATGGGGGTTTTCTACAGCAGCAACACCCTTCTCTTGGGTTGCCCCCCACCCATCCCTACCCCAATTTCATGTGGGGAAAATAAGGGCTCAATGTGTGGCCATTGGAGAAAGGGGGTGCTGTGTGGGTGGGCTGACCTCCCAGTACACTATCCAAGGAGAGTTCCTCAGCTTTTACCTGTTCTACATGTATTGGAAGGAAGTTCCACTGCTTAAACATAAGCGTGTCAATTTACTGGCCTGCAGACCCCCTGAGGGCCCTCCCACTCCGTGTGCTTCCCACACTGCCACAGGCAGACAATGAGTGGCAGGTGCCCACGACCCCTACGAGCCACGAGGGGCTGTCCAGCTGCCAGGTAGTTGCAAGGAGGCCTACATCCCCTGGCAGGACAGGGCAAGTCTGGGATTGTCACACCAAAAACTGCTGTCCTTGGGAAAAGGTGGAGTTGGTTGGCAGAGTCCAAGATGACCTGGGAATGCCAGGGATGCTGGAATTCGATCAAATGAGACCTTCTGGGGTGTGGTATCAGTCAAAGGGAGTGAAAGGGGGCAGCTGTTAACTTCCCAAACAAGATTTTTCTAGAAAAAAGAAATTGATTTTTGGTTAAATGGAGACCACTGATGGAAATATTTCACAAAAAATAACAAATAGTTGGTCACTTAACCATTTCCCTGTGACTCTCAAAGCTTTGTGTCTGTCTCTAGCTGGAAAGGCTGACTAGAAATCCGCACAAAGTCATGAATGTGGTGTCAGTGACTCTCCGCGCGGACCGCCATTGTGGTCACCCCGTAGGTTCATGTCTGCTGTTGCAGCCCCGTACGCACTGAGCCACTCAGAGGCCTGGGGCGGGGCTGGGCAGAGGGATCCTTTCCGTGCTCAGCAGATGAGCAGGGAGCGGCCAGGGCTGGGATCCACTGAGCCTGACCCTAAACCCAAGGTGCATAACTTCCAGCAAGCTCACTCCTTGATGCCCACCCAAGGACGTGAAACCTTATTTCCTCACCAAAACCGGCACATGGATGTGTATAGCGGCTTTATTCATAGTTGCCAAATCTTAGAATCAATTAAGATGTCCTTTAGGAGGCGAACAGATAAATGCACGATGAAATATTGTTCAGTGCAAAAAGAAATGAGCTATCAGGCCATGAAAATACATGGAGGAGCATTAAATTCATAGTATTAAGTGACAACAGCCAGTCTTAAAAGACTACATACCATGTGATTCCAACTGTATGACATTCTGTAAAAGGCAAAACTATGGAGATAGTAAAAAGATCAGTGGTTGCCAGGAGTTGGGGCAGGTGACTAGGCAGAGCCCGGAGGAGGGTTAGGGCAGCGACAATGCTCTGGGTGACACCATACTGGATACATGTCTTTATGCATTTGTCCAGACCCACAAAATGTGCAAGACCATCAGTGAACCCTAATGTGAACCATGGACTCTGGTGATAATAATGCCCGTGTAGCTTTATCCATTATCACAAATGTCCCCCTCTCATGGGGAGTGTTGACAATGGGGGAGGCTATGGACACAGGGGGATGTTGACAATGTGTGCAGGTGTGGACACAGGGCGTATATCGGGAATCTCTGTACTTTTGACACAACTGGAAACACAAAACTGCGCTAAAAAAGGTCTTTTAAAAAAACAGTTGCACAACTTAACATGGACAAGAGTCTTCTCACGTGATTCACTGTCGTGAACTTTCCATTAATAAAGCAGAAGTGATATATTTGTAAAGATTCTAATCAGGAATGTGACATGTCTGCCACTGGTTGATGTGGCAACCAGTCCCCGTGATGAGGAAAGCACAGAGGTAAGCGTTTCCCCAGCTAATCCTCAAAGCCAGGCGCATGACCAGCCTTTAGCAGGGATTTCTGAGAAGCATGGGGCTCTGCAGACAGTGAGACTCCCCTGATCAAAGGAGCCACTGCCGCTCAGTGTTACCTAGAATTCTGCACTGAGCGACCCAGTCCTCTGCGCTCAGGTGTTACACGCTGATGTTTCTGGGAGCGCCCATGTACAAAGTGTGAGTCTTAGGCACCCATCATAACTTCGCCTGGGAGCAGATTTTGCTAGGAGAGAGCAGGGCAGAGGGGAGGGTAAAGAGTGCAGGGCTGAGAAGAGGGGTGCCCCGTCCTCCTTCCCTCTTGCATGATTGTTTCCAGGGGCAGCTCTGCAGGTGAGGCTTGCTGTAGGGGGATGGCCAGTGGTCTCCAGCCACCGAGCTCTCAGCCAGTATGCAGGACACTTAGTAGGTTCTTTCTGTTATGGCCAAACCTAAGCCAGTGCCCACCTCTGAGTGTGTTAGTAAGAGTTCTTGTGGCCATCGAGCCACCTCCTAGGGAGCCCACACTTCCTAAGAGAAAGGAAAGAGCCCATATAGAATGCGCACTAAGACCTTGGTCTCTACCGTCACTCCTCAAAACCTGTTTGTATCCTTAGTTCTTGAAGAAACTATGCCTTTGGGCCTTCTCGCCAGACCTTTCATGTGTCACTTATGAACTGGGCTGTGTTACTTCTCAGGTAGGAACCAGTCCTTACAGGGTCTCTTTGCCTGTCTCATGACAGTGACAAAAAGGAAGTGGTGTGCCTAGAGGAGGAGGACTGATTGCCTGCAGGGTGCTAACCTATGCATGGCACATGTAAATCCTGTGCATGGCACATTTAAATGCTATGCATGGCACATTTAATCCTAAGCATGGCACATGTAAATCCTGTGCATGGCACATGTAAATGCTATGCATGGCACATTTAATCCTAAGCATGGCACATGTAAATCCTGTGCATGGCACATTTAAATGCTATGCATGGCACATTTAATCCTATGCATGGCACATGTAAATCCAAGGCCTCCATGCCACAGCACAGGGGGACAAGCTCTGAGATGTGCCTCAGTCCAGCTCTCACCCACATCCTTTGAGAGGTCAGCAGGTGGCTGGGATGCAGGCTGCAGCTTGTGACAGTCACCCTGGGGAGGTCACCTGGGCTGCTTCTTGCTGGGAGGACAACCTTGAAATGTGTCGGGGAAAGAGTTTCAGGTTTAGAGTTAAGAGACCTTCCATTTACAACTCTATGGTTTTGTTTCCTTTTTTCATCTCTAAGCTAGCACAACTGCCTACCATCCTGGAGAGGTGTAAGGATTAGATGAGGTAGAACCCCCTTGAAGCTGTATAGAGCTTTCTAGATATAAGGGGTCATTATCAGCTTGTTCTGCTGCTGGCCCTTTGAGGTGGGATTTGGAGAATGGGATCAGGGGTCAACTAAATGCAACTTTCAGTGAAGTCAAGATTCAGGGCATTGATTATAAAGGCCACCTGTGCCATCCCTGTCATAGATGAAATAAGTCTTTTGGGTTGTGTGATGCATACCTTAGTGGCTTCCAAAACAACTAATCCTTTGATATTAAATTTATCATCAGAGTTCCCTAATCCAGGAAAGGAAGTTTTTGTTTTTTATTTGTTTATTTGTTTGTTTTGGTGTCTCTTTTTGCAGAGGTATAATAACAATAACAATAACAATAATAATACTTTTAAAAAAAGAAAAAGCTGTTTCTATGGTTAGACCCATTGTGCTGGAATGCCTCGGTGTCGCAGGGCCTAAGCAGTTGCCTGAAGCCGCTCCCTCAGGATGGAGCCCCGCCCCCTCGACAGCTTCTGGCCTGCCCAGGAGACCGACTGCCTGCACAAGAGAAAAGAGAGGCCCACAGGGGGTTGTCCTCACAGTTCCAAAGGACCAGCCACCCCTTTGGACAGCTCCCTTTGCTTCTGCTCCACACATAGCTCTTGGCTCCCCCAGAAGGTACGTGACAACAGCGTCCTTTATAAACAGGCTCCTCCAACTTGAAGAGTTAACAGTTTCAAGAAATCTGTTAGAAGAAACAGCCAGTGTTGCAATCCTGGCAACATTCTGGGGCTTTTTTTTTCCCTTTCCCCATTCTAACGGTTAAAATTCATCTCTGAAGTTACACACATGAATGAAATCAACAGTCTCTATACAGATCGCAAATCTGTCAGCCGATGTCTACCAGCTTCCTGGAGCCAAAAGTCTCTTAGCACATGTGTGACTTGAGCTGAAAAGGGACTGGGGCAGCAGCGCAGGCAGCTTTGTTCTGGCACCCTCCTTCCTAAACATTTGCTCATTTAGAGCACGGGAAGCAGCGATGCCTCTATTTCCTTCTATCTCAGTTCCACTGGCTTCCAGACACGGTTCAAGCATCTCCCCGACAGACCTTAGTTTCCTTTCTGGAGGCACCAGCCACCTGTGTGCCTGTGAAACCAATGACCAACTCATTGCTCTTGGCCCCACCTTTCATGCCAGCCGGGGTCTCGTCAGGGTGGGAAGAGCTGGGGTACTGCCAGGAAGCATGGGTGCCTGACTGGGTGAGCTGACCCAGAGAGAAGGAGAAGGCAACCACACCAGAGGTAGGGCGCACCCACCCCACCCTGGGCCGAGCGCTTTCAGAACTTGGGTGCTTTGGAGAGCAAGTCCCTGCAAAGCAGCGAGAGGTGCTGGCAGTTCTGGGACTGGACCCTGGACAGACCCTGCTGTGCATGTCTCCAACACATGTCTGTTCCTACCATGTCTGCTCGAAAGAAGTGTAAGACTTAGTAAATGTAAAAAATGTAAGTTTCCTGAGAACGGGTTTGAGGTTAATCCATCCATGTGTTCCCAGGTCTGGCACATGAGTACCAATATTAATAACGACCATTCAGGAGGCATCCACCATACATCAAGCAGTTTATACACATCGTCTTGTGGGTGTTAATATATTTGTAAGCAGATGAGTGGAAAATGCTAGAAAGTTAAGGAAACTTCCTGAGGTAGCAAAAGCAGCAGAGCCCCGTGAGTTTTCCCTTGGCTCTGTTATGATTGATGAATAAATACATTGAATGGAAGAGTGAATGAATGAATGAATGAATCTCTGTTTTCCCATCTATTAATCAACATATGAGTCTCTCCCTCTGTCTGAAGACAGGCAGAGAACATAACTAAAATGAGAAGTCCAGGTCGGTGTGACAAATTTTGCCCAAATGGCAGCCAGGGTTTCCAGGTGAGAGGGATGGGCTCGGACTCATGGGTAGTCGAAGCAGAAGGACCTCCTTCCTCTCCTGCAGCCTTCATGCCTGAACCCCAGCACTACGAGGGTGTATAGCCAGAGTAGAGATGTTTCAGAGTTTGCAGCATCCGTAGGGGTGTTGCTGGCCAAAAAGTGGCTGTTTTCATTTGGTCATTCACCATTCACCACCACCATGCAGAAGAGGTGAATTTGTGGCTCTGACTGCATCTTGCCCCAGCAAGATTCACTTCATAGCTGTCATGAATGAGACAGAAGGAGGTGGGGGAGCAGAGGCCAGTGTATCTGCCCACCCAGCCTCCCACTGGGCCCAGCTGGCCCTGAATCCTCTCCCTCCCACCAGGTGGAAGGCATCCCTTCAGGAGCAGTGGCAGGATGGAACCTAGACACACCACCACCTGCTTGCTCCTCAAGCAGCCCTCCCCACCCCCTTCTTGGGTCTCAGCCTTCTTCTTCTGCGCCTTGTCCTCACCCTTCGCAAGCACAGCCCTGAGGCTGCCTCTGACAGAGACAGCAATTGATGTGTTTGCTCCTACTACTGCTGCTGGCCACATCACAGATGGACACACAGATGGCCCGAAGGCACGGACCCAAGAGGAAGGCCTGTGCACAGAACCAGAGAGCTCACTCAGCCATGTGTACTGAGCTCTTACTTCGCACCAAACCCCGTGTTAAGCTCTGCGAGGATTTGAGAAGAGAGGAGAAATGGCCCAGACCTAGAGTCCTGATGGATGGATGCCTGTCTTGTGCCTCGTGTGCCCTCTGCCTGCCCACCGTTCCATCTTGCCAGGGCAACTCTTACTCTTCAGTTTTCAGCCTAAAATCAGACCATCTTTCCTTGACCCCCAGACTCTGAACGTGGGTGTCCCCCGGGCGACTCGACACCTCCCTCACACAGTTACTCTTTCAGTCCTATAAACTGGATTTTTCTGCTCTGGTGCAGTAATCCTACTGACTACTATCTGTAGGTTCTCCGAGGGGGAGACATACATACAAAATAATGAATTGGCTCACATACTTATCAAGGCTGATAAATCTCAAGATGTGCAGTTGGCCAGCTGGACACCCAGAAGAGCCAGCGGTGTAAGTGCCAATCTGAGGGCAGGAGGAGACCAGTGTTCAGCTCAACCAGTCAGGCAGGCAAGGTTCCCTCTTACTCAGACTCTTTGTTCTATTCACTTCATTGGACGAGGCCCTCCCACATTGGGGGGACCATCTGCTTTCCTCAGTCCACTAATTGAAGTGTTAACCTCATCCAGAAACACCCCCACAGACACATCCAGAATAATGTTTGACCAAATATCTGGGCACCCCGTGGCCCAGTCAAGTTGACCCCGCACACAAAGTAACTGTAACACTGTCTAAATGTCCCATAGATGCCTAAAGCTTAAAATGTCCACAGCTGACCTCAGTACTTTCTTTCCCCTCCCCACTGCCAACACCCACCCCGTCTCCCGAGCCAGCATTTTTGTGCCACAGCTCTTATTCTTCACCCACATTACTCAGCCCTACGGCCCTGCAGAGTCACCTCTTGCAACGTCTCCACACACACTCCCACCTCTCATCCCCATTGCATTTCCCGCACTTTGGACCTCATCCCTCGCCTGAGTTTCAGTCACGGCCTGTGTGGTCTCAGGACTCCAGAATGTCCTCCCTTCAACCTTCTTTTCCATACTGCCACCCTTTCTATCTTTCTGCAATTCTTTGCTCTTGGCATAAAGTCTGTTTGTGGTCTCCTCTCAGGATGAAATTCCCACTCCCGGGCCTGTCATGGAGGCCCTGCGTGGTGGAGCCCTGACCTGCCCCTCCAGGCTCATCTCACTTCTGCTCCACACACCTGGCTGCAGCCACAGGAGCCATTGGGGTCCTGAGCACCTCTACCCTTTTCTCCCCTCTGTGCTCACCTTCCTTCCCCTCCCTCTGCCGCCCCTTTCTGACTCCAGTCCCACCAAAATGCTTAGAGTCACACACACTATGACTGTTCGTTCTTCCCCCATTTTCACCCCCTTTCAAATACTATCACCTTCATACTGTCACGCAGGTGTCATTACACACACCTGTACACACAATCGTAGAGCGCCACGAGACCATGTGCATCGATGGCACAGGGGGCCGCCCGTAGCGATCTGACCTATGATGTAGCGTATACTTCTGGATGGCAAACATTTTACCAGAGACACAGCCTCAAGCCCACACCCAGTCACCGCCACAGGCTCTGCGGGCTGACAGTCAGTCCCACTCACAGTTCTCTTCACCATGAACCTCAGGGAGCATGGACAATGCTATCCCCTGAGGACGGTTCATTCATTCTTTGATTGATTCATTCAACAAACATATTCTGAAACAGTATTTCATGACTAGTTCTGTGCTGGACACTGAAGATCTGAAGAAAGATCACACTTACTCTATAATTAGGGAGCCAAGATGTGCTACATGGAAATCCAGGTGATGATGCAAGGCAACAGGACGATAGTGCAGCAGGGCTTAGCTGGTCCCTCTCGTTCTCCAGATACAGGAAGTGCTAATAAAAGGAGGGAGAGTGGGAGAAAGAAAGAAGGGAAAGAGGGCAGAGGAAGGGGGCGAGGCGGGGGCCGGGAGGAGGAAGGTAACCCTTGGCATTTAGCCAAAAGAGTTAGAAATTGACATCCACACAAAAACCAGCACAAGGATATTTAGAGCAGCTTTCTTCATAATTGTCAAAGCCACCAAGATGTCCTTCAGTAGCTGATGGATAAATAAACGGTGGTCCATGCAGACAATGGAATACTATTCAGCACTAAAAAGAAATGAGCTATCAAGCCATGAAAAGACATGGAGGAACTTTAAATGCCTATTACTAAGTGAGAAAGACAATCTGAAAGGCTGCATACTGTATGATTCCAAATGCATAATATACTAGAAAAGGCAAAACTATAAAGGCAGTAAAAAGATCAGTGGTTGCCAGGAGTTAGAAAGGAGGGATGAATAGGCAGAGCACAGAGGATTTGGGGGCAGTAAAAATATTCTGTGTGATACTGTGATGGTGGACACGTGTCATTATCATTTGTCCGAACCCACAGAATGCACCAGACCAAGAGTGAACCGTAAGGTAAACTATGGACTCTGGGTGACTATGATGTGTCAGTATATGTTCATCGATTATAACAAATGTCCTGTTGATGGTGGGGGAAGCTGTGCAGGTGGGGGCAGGGGGTCTGTGAGAAATCTCTATACCTTCCCTGTGAGCCTAAAAATGCTCTTAAAAAATTAAGTCTATTGAAAAAAGAAAGAAGGAAAGGAAAAGAAGGAGGGAGTAAGTGTTCTGCAGGGAATTGAAGTCAAGTTTCTGAATCCCTTGTTCCCTGTTTTGAAACACAATGACAGCTTCCTAACCACCTCCTGGCCCCAGTTATGGCGATGACACCAGTCTAGAATCTATACCCTCTAGCTTAGTCATCTTCCTGAGGCCTGAATCTGCTGAAGCAGTGAGCTGCTCACTGGCCCGAGCTCTCTCAGGCTGGACTGTGAGGGCCTACCAAGGTCTCTGCTCCCTGTCCTGCTGAATTGGTCTGCAGCGCCCAGGAAACAAGGTGACCCCTTGCCCTCTACGAACAGGTGCCTGAAGCCACATCTGGGTTTCCAGTGCTTCACAAGTATCAGCTTCCATTGGGGTGCACCCTTCTTGACCCTCACCCTATAGGTTCCCACCTCTCTTTGTCTTCTTTGGATGATGCTCCTGCCTCCATCTTCTGGAAAGGGCCTTGTCTAAGCTGAGCTCAACCCACAGCCCACCAGGGTATATCAGGACGTCTCGGGTGACAGACCCTCCACTTCAGTGGCCTTGGGAGGGGCTGTGTGTGGGCTTTTACTACCCTTGGAGTTGAATACTCAGAATTTAAATTTGATTTTCTATCAATGTAATTTTTATATTCTTTGTTTTTTAAATCTTTTCACTTATAGGTGTATACGCTCAGTACTCCAAATCTTAAAATGACATTTTCCTTTTCACCAAGATTCTTACTAATTTTTCTTCATAGATCAAAAGTTAATCCAGATAGTAGTTCCCCTTATTACTTCATGTTTTTGTTTTTTCATTTTGTAGCAAATTCAAAGTATATTTGAAAATATTTGAAATATTTATGATGGGCTCCCTTAAAAATGGTGGCATGAGGTGAGCCTCTGTAAAGCTCCCCTAGAATTTATAACTAATCGAACAACAATAGCTCCACAAAGGACTCCCTGCACAGCAGACAGGCAAGACGAACAAGCCCACTACTGAATTCACCTCCGGGTGGGCGAATCGCGCAAGCGGTGGAGAAGGGAAGGGAGAAATGCAGAGATGGAGCCACGCAGGCACAGGACGCAGACCTAGCTCAGTGCTCCGAGCTCGCTGCATCCCGGAACTACCACAGCTGCGGGAGAGGGAAGAACTCGGACTGCTAGGGCTCCGCTTACGGCCCACAGGGCTGAGGGGGCAGCATATAACACGGCTGAACCCAACGCTCACAGCAGAGACCTCGGAGAAAAGACGGAGGGAAGAAGGCTGAAAACGGTGGTTTAAGCCCTCACTGCCAAGTAGAGAATGGAAGCCTTAGTCATTGAGACTAGGCCGCCCCCTCCTTACCTTCGCAGAGGTTGCCCCGCCCCCACCTGCCCGGTGCTAGAAGTGGAACAGTAGCAGTGTCAGATCAAAAGAACAGAATATTTGCTGTTCTGAGAATGGTGGACCACAGACACAGATTCGCAGCCCAACTGGTTCCGGCGAAGGGGAGGGATCTGTGGAGGCAGGACCGGCTGTGGTGGTGGTCGCAGCCATTGCTCTGGGCGACCTCTCACAACTCACCCCGCCACTGACCCCACCTATCTGGGCAGATCCCTGCAGGAGTAAACAGAACTGCTGAAACATACGTGCTCTGAATCTGGTGCAGAAAGAGCTTTGGAACTTCAAAAGTTCTCCGTATCCCCACAAGGACATGGTGCCCTATAACCCAGGTGAACGATTAACAGAGGAGAAGCCTGTATCCCAGGAAATCCCCCCATTGTGTGAGAAGCTGGAATAGTGCAGAGAAAACATAGCACTACTGTGTGAAAGAGGGAAAAAAAGGTTGCAGTCAGAGAGAAAATAAAACATTCTACCAACAAGTATTGGAAAACAAAAGAAAGACCTCTTCCTATCAACCTGTTGCAGAAGCCACTCCTGTAGATGTCTAAGAAGAGAAATAATAAATCAGTAATTGCCATGAATAATCAATGCAATAAGACAGCTCAGAAAGAAAGTGAAAAGTCTCCAGAAAAGGGACTTAAAGAAATGGAAATATGTGACTTAAATGACAGAGAATTCAAGATTGCAGTTCTGAAAAAACTCAACGAGATGCAAGAAAACACAGAAAGGCAATTTAATGAACTCAGAAACGCAATCAAAGAACAACATGAGCATTTTACGAAAGAGATTGAAATTTTATAAAAGAACCAAACGGAATTTCTGGAGATTAAGAACTCAATAGAAGAAATTAAGAATGAAATAACCAGCTTAGGTAGTAGAGTTGACCAGATGGAGGAAAGAATCAGTGACATCGAAGATAGAAACCTGGAAATGACACAGATGGAAGAAGAAAGAGACTTGAGACCTAAAAGAAATGAAAGAACTCTACAAGAACTTTCTGACTCTATCAGAAAGAGCAATATAAGAATAATGGGCATACCAGAAGGAGAAGAAAGGGAGAAGGGAACAGAGAATATATTCAAACAAATTGTTGATGAGAATTTCCCAAACTTGTGGACAGAACTGGATCCTCGAATCCAAGAAGCAAATAGAACACCTAATTACCTCAATCCCAACAGGCCTTCTCCAAGGCACATTGTATTGAAGCTGTCTGAAATCAACGCCAAAGAAAGAATCCTCAAGGCAGACAGGGAAAAGAAGACGATAACCTACAAAGAAAAGCCCATTAGATAATCATCAGATTTTTCAGCAGAAACTCTACAAGCCAGGAGGGAGTGGAACCAAATATTCAAACTATTGAAAGAGAGAAATTATGAGCCAAAAATAATATATCCAGCAAAGATATCCTTTAGATATGAAGGAGGAATAAAGACCTTTTCAGACATACAGAAGCTGAGGGAATTGTCTAATACACAACCTGCACTACAAGAAATACTAAAGGAGGCTATTCCACCAGAATCAACAGGAACAATTTGTGCCAACATAAAAAGGGGAGAGTAAAGACCTGAACCAGAATATGGAAATGGAGAAAGTAAGCGTGCTGAAGAAAATGGAATACTCTAAATATCAAACTTTCTTTTACATAAACTTAAGGGTAACCACTCAAGAAAAATCCAGAACTGAAATATATACTGTAATAAAAAAACAAACAGAGGGAAACATCATAGAATACCACCACACAGAAAAATAGACAACAACAAAAAGGCAAAGAAACAATGGAGACACAGCATTACCAGAAAACTAAAGATAGAATGACAGGAAATCCTCATGTATCAATAATCACCCTAAATGTAAATGGACTAAAGTCACCAATAAAAAGGCACAGAGTAGCAGATTGGATCAAAAACTAAATCCAACCATATGCTGTCTACAAGAGACACATCTCAGCTACAAGGACAAGCATAGACTCAAAGTGAAAGGGTGGAAATTGACACTCCAAGCAAATGGTACCCTAGAAAATCAGGTGTAGCCATAGTGATATCAGATGAAACAGACTTCAGGATGAAAAAGATAACAAGAGACAAAGATGGACATTTCATAATGGTAAAGGGGACTATACAACAAGAAGACATAACAGTCATCAATATTTATGCCCCCAATCAGGGAGCACCGAAATATACCAAGCAACTACTAACAGAACTAAAGGGAGAAATTGACCAAAACACAATTATACTAGGGGACTTAAATACATCATTGACAGCAATGGATACAACAAACAATTCCCTTTGCAATTGCAGCAAAAAAAATAAAATACCTAGGAATAAACTTAACCAAAGATGTGAAGGACCTATATACTGAAAACTATAAGACATTTTTGAAAGAAATTGAAGAAGACACAAAGAAATCGAAAGACGTTCTGTGCTCATGGATTGGAAGCATCAACATAGTTAAAATGCCCATATTACCCAAAGCAATATACAGATTTAATGCAATCCCCATCAAAATCCCAATGGCATTTTTTAAAGAAATAGAACAAAAAATCATCAGATTTGTTTGGAACCACAAAAGACCCCAAATAGCCAAAGCAATCTTAAGAAAATAGAGCAATACTGGAGGTATCGCACTCCCTGACTTTAGCTTGTACTACAGGGCTACAATAATCAAAACAGCATGGTATTGGCAGAAAAACAGACACGTAGACCAATGGAATAGAATTGAGAACCCAGAAATAAAACCACATAAATATGGACAGATAATTTTTGACAAAGAAACTAAAAACATACAATGAAGGAAAGACAGCCTCTTCAATAAATGGTGCTGGGAGAATTGGATAGCCACGTGCAAAAGAATGAAACTGGACTGCTATCTGTCATTATGTACCAAAATTAATTCAAAATGGATCAAAGACTTAAGTATAAGACTTGACACAATAAACTGCATAGAAGAAAACATAGGTACTAAACTTGTGGACCTTGGGTTCAAAGAGCATTTTATGAATTTGACTCCAAAGGCAATGGAAGTAAAAGCTAAAATAAATGAATGGGACTATATGAAACTTAAAAGCTTCTGCACAGCAAAAGAAACCATTGACAAAATAAAGAGGCAACCGACTGAATAGGAGAAGATTTTTACAAACAGTGCCTCCGATAAGGGGCTAATATCCAAAATATACAAGGAACTCATGAAGCTTAACAACAAAAAAACAAACAACCCAATGGAAAAATGGGCAGAGGACCTGAAGAGACATTTCTCCAAGGAGGACATACAAATGGCAAACAGACATATGAAAAAATGCTCAACATCATTAATCATCAGAGAAATACAAATAAAAACCACAATGAGATATCACCTCACCCCAGTCAGAATGGCTATCATCAACAAGACAAATAGTAACAAGTGTTGGAGAGGCTGTGGAGGAAAAGGAACCCTCATACATTGTTGGTGGGAATGTAGACTGGTGCAGCCGCTATGGAAGGCAGGGTGGAAGTTCCTCAAAAAATTACGAATAGAATTACCATATGACCCAGCAATCCCTCTCCTGGGTATCTACCCAAAAAATTTGAAAACATTTATACATAGAGACACGTGTGCTCCAATGTTCATTGCAGCTTTGTTTACGGTGGCCAAGACATGGAAACAACCAAAATGTCCTTCGATAGATGAATGGATAAAAAAGTTGTGGTATATATAAACAATGGAATATTATTAGGCAGTAAGAAAAGATGATATAGGAACATTTGTGACAACATGGATGAATCTTAAGAATATAATTCTAAGCGAAATAAGTCAGACAGAAAAAGCAGAGAACCCTATGATTTCACTGATATGTGGTATATAAACCAAAAACAACAAAAGAACAAGACAAACAAATGAGAAACAAAAACTCATAGACAACAGACAATAGTTTAGTGGTTACCAGAGGGTAAGGGGGGTGGGGGGAGGGAGATGTGGGTAAGGGGGATCAAATATATGGTGATGGAAGGAGAACTGACTCTGGGTGGTGAACACACAGTTGGATTTATAGATGATGTAATACAGAATTGTACACCTGAAATCTATGTAATTTCACTAACAATTGTCACCCCAATAAATTTAAAAATATATTTATGATGTATACAATGTATATAGAATAATTCAATGAGTATCTGATTAGAAAAATAAAATATTACCCATACATTTGAAACTGTTGGGGTACCAGCCCCTGGCTGCACGTTGTATCTCCCCACAAACAGGTAAACATTATTGTGAAACCAGACTTTATAATCACTATGCTTTTCTTTACATTGTTACTATATATGAATGCATTGTGCATAGCGTGTCTTATTGCTATTCATCTGTTGTATTTATTATAAATGAATTTTGATATATGTGTTCTTATGCAACATGCTTTTTTAATTCAACATTACATTTTCGAGTTCCATGCATGTTAATAGATATAACATTGGCTCGTGCACTGTCACTGCTTCATATACTCACTTCTATGAATAGATCACAATTCATGCATTCATGTTTCTACTGATGAAATTTTAAATGATTCCAGTTTTGCTTTTTGTAATTCAAAAAACGCTGCTATGAACATTCTAAGACAGGTTCCTTTCATATTGTGGTGCATTATTTTAACAGGTTTTCTACTGTTTAAACCATCTTTGGATTCCAAGGATAAACCCAACTTGCTTGTGCTGTAGTTTTGTATTTGTATGTTACTGGATTTGGTTTGAAATTCTAACATGGATGTCTTCAGTTGTAGGTGGCAGGTGGCCATCCCCAGAGTCAGGATAATCCACAGAGGGCCTTGTGTAATTTAGGGGTGAGCAGCATAACCAACTCCCTCCTCAGTCTCAGGCCCTCAACCCAAACTTCCCCTCAGGCTCCCCTCTTCCTGAGAGACATCGTCCACCCACACTACCCTCATCATGCCTAGGGCAGTGGGGACAGTATCAGCTGCACAGCCAGGGGGGCTTTGCAAGTGAAGGGTGCTAATACTGGAGCACTCAGTTTGGGAGACACAGGACCCATCTTACTGAGAGATGAGGGGCACTTGGATGAGAAGTACATTTTCTTTATGCGGACACAAGGACTTGCAAGGAGGATAATTTGGTAGAGTGCTATTTTGAGATATTGGGGGGGGGGGAGAGAGAGAGACAGAGAGACAGAGAGACAGAGAGAGAGAGAGACTGACTAGGGGAGTGGTCTTCCAGGATCTGCCTCTTTTACGATCCCTTCCTTTAGCAAGTCAGCAGCTGTTGCGGTTAATGCTCCAGGGGAAGCATGTGGTAGGGTCTACACCAAAGTGAGTAACTCACTTCTGGCTTTTTTTATTTTGTAGGAAACCCTAAATACTTGGGTAAAGGGAATTCAGAACACCTTGAAGAAACATAAAGAAACATAAAGAAAGAGTCACAAGCCTGAAAGAAACATCCCTGCCACTTCTGCCATCCTGCAAACCCTGCATGCCTCTCAGAGAGGAGCATAAAGTCCAGAGAGGTAGGAACCATGGGGGTGTCTCTCCTGACAGGTCCACAGGCAACTGCCCTGGGTTCCTGCACCCCTGGCGGCCCGGGGTGGCAGCACCAGACACTCTCCATGGGCCTCTCAGCAGCAGGCTGCTGTGCAGACACCTGAGGACCAGATGGATGCCCCCTGCCCATCAGCACTGTCTTAACACCCAGAGCTGGGAAGAGAAGAGCTCTGGGAACAAGCCCGTTACGCTTCCTGTGGGCCCAAGTGGAAGCTCAGAGTTAGAAAAAATGTCACAGAAAATGTGACAGGGTGTGTTTCTGCACACTCGGTCTGTGGGCTACGAGTCACACGTGCCACTCCTTGTTAGGGGGAATTCTGCCCTGTGTCTCACTCAGCTGAGCCGCAGCTAAGGCTGGTTGTGGCGTGTGGCTGCAGACTGCAGAGGAGACGCTCGGAAAGAAGCAGCAGCATGCTGAATTCTGGTCTCACAGCCCCATTCCTGGTGACGCGTCCCTCCCACGGAGGGAGCTAGCTCTCAGGCTCCACGAGGCTGTGTCAAGCCAGTGGGGAAGAGAGCTTTCCATAAGCCACAGGTGCCCAGGTCCCGAGAATCCCACAACAACAAGTGTGGCAGCAAAGGGATCTTGGTGGAGATTGGACATGGGTGTTTGAGACCCCTTGCTCCTAGCTGACCATAGTCACCATCCTATTATGCCTCTGCATGTCCCACGGAGGCCCCAGGGCGCTTGTGTGGCGGGGATGTTTGACACTCCACAGGCTGGATGTAATTAATGCAATGGGACATGCTGGTGGCTCTGCTTTATTAAAGAAAAAATGGAAATAAATGCACTTCAGAGAAAAGATCAAACTATGAAGTCATACAGAAAAAGGAACAGACCACAAGGTTCTCTGCATTGTGCTCGGCGCTTGTTCCTCAGGTTAACTGTTAAATTGTCTTTTAAAGCTGTTTTCTTTTTTCTCCCTTTTTTGAACTAATTCTATCCAACCATCCAGCACAGATTCAGAACTGTTAACCTGGAAAAGAGGGGAACCATGAAGGTCGCCTTGGTAACTAGCATCTCTGGGTGGCCTTACAGTCGGCCGCCTCCGATGGATCTGAGCAGCGCATTTCTGACTTGCTCTGGTGGCTTTGTCAGGGGCCATTGAGAGAGGTGGAGAAACAATAGCACCAACACCCATCAGAGGACTGGCTATGGCTGGTGACACAGCCCCTACTTCTCCATCAGGATTTTTTTAAGTTTGCTCTGCAGTGTCTATTGCAAATCTGATTCCCCCCCATTTTGTCCTCAAGCCTCTGTGTAGCTCACCAGAAACTTTTTTTAAAAAAATAAATTAGTACTCTTTGACCCAGAAATTCCCACCAGGGAATCTAGCCAACCAAACAAACTAATTCACAAGATAGAAAAAGCTATATGCCTGAAGATGTTCACTGCAGTTTTTACACTGGAGAGAAATAGACAACAACTTACATATAAATAGCAGAAGGGTGATTATGTAACCTGTACTATTTACAAGAAATATGTGATTATGCAGTCAACAAAATTATAATAACACTATGTGACAAAAGAGAAAAACACATTTTACAGTCTTAAGTTTTGAAAGGATACATTATACATATAGTAAGTAAAATATATGCACAAAACAAAGGAGAGAAGGGAATGCACAAAATAATATTAGTCATTGTGTTAGGTGAGTAGCTTTAAGCATGATTTCCCACCTGTTTTAATTAATAAAAAGAATAGCATCTGTAACTTCAAATACAAACCAACATCATAATTACTTAGAAAGGTCTCTTACCAGTTTTTTTTGTTTGTTTGTTTGTTTTTAATTTTAACTAAACCTATGGGACAAAGGTATGGGACCAAGTGAGCCAAGAAAGATTAAAACCTGAGCTTTTTCAAATCTGGAAGAAAACCTCTTTTCACTGGAGACTTAAAACTTCTTTTCTTTCTACCCCCGTTTTATTTTTGTTTCTTTAGGTAAAATGCTGACTTTTTATTATCTATTTATTTGGTTTAATGCTGTCACTGTTTTCCAATTGACCCTTTTATCGTTGGCGTCAGTTATGGCCCCTCTGATCACTTCAGGCTCACAAAACCATTACCCATTAGGAACAGAAAGGAAGTCAGAGATGTCCCTCCAGTGTTTCCCAAACTGGTGTCAGGCGTGTGGGGGGATGGCATAGGGCTTTGCTTTCACTTATTCTTCAGTTTACTTTGATTTGATCATTGTGTAATAGCTTTAAGCCTAAGGCATTTATGCTTAGTTTTATAATTATATATCTTTAAGTATCATGACAATGGAAATAATTTCAGTCAACACTGGGGGAGCTTGAGAATTTTCTTTTTTTATGAAGGGCCAGTCCTTATTAAGTCTCCAACTCTTCAAGTGATAAGGACCCCAAGTCTAAGGGAGGAGAATGATGGGGTTCTGCTCCCTCTAATGTGGGGAGACTAGAACCTATTCAGTCTATTTCCATTGAAAAAGATCACTAGGAATAAAATTAAGCATGAAAAGGAGGATCTTTCCTTCTGCTTGTAACTAGGCTTTTTAGTTAGGCAATGGCTTTTGGCTGAAAGTGTTGTTTTATGTATACCTGATCTCTGGGATCTCCTGCACAGTCTCTCTGGCGGACCCCACCGGAAGTGGGGAGGGGATCCTTCGGCACCTCTCTGGCTTCAAAGCATGGCCTCACCCTCTTTAGGTTAAACAGTTTTGAGATGTGGACACATCAGGCCTATTAGACCGATTATAGGAGAGAAGGGACCAGGGTCAAATGAAGTCCTTGATGAGGCGAGAAGGAACACAGGCTGATTTATGGAGACGTGGATGACTGGCCTACAAAATAGGGAGTAAGGCAGGTGGGGTGCAGGCACCAACATGCACGGGGGCCGCACAGGGCAGTGGGAGCTCGAAGAAGCTCTTTCCTAGTTGCTTCCATGTTCCAGATAAATGGAGAATCAAGGTCAGCTCCTCCGTGAGAGTAGGAGAAAGTGGTGTTGGAGGTTTAAGGAGAGAGAAGGGGTAAGATGGTTGTCTAGGAGAGCCAGAAACATTCTGACCGACAAAGCATAGTAGGATTGCTTGGCAGTGCTGAGGGGCCATGGACTTTGTGGTCACAAATGTAGTGACCCCGGTCCGCGTGGGTTGGACTTTTCCTCTGGGAACAGGTTGCCCCTGCAGAATATGTGGAGAGATGCAGACAGCCAAGGAGGGTTTTTGCCAGGCAATCAAAATGAAGACAGGGTGATTCAAATTATACAATGTAGGGTTTTTTATCATTAGTATTTATTTATTTGGTGTCATTTGATTGGTTACTATGTCCATAACTGCTAATATTTTTCATTAGAAAAGAGAATAAAGTAGATAGTCAGATTAAGAATGAATCAGTCCAAAGAGATAGTTATTAAAGCAATTACAAGTCCATCCCTCAACCTATCAGGTACTGCTCTTGGGGTGTGGGCATCACAGGAACATGGGGACTGAGGAGCCCAGCCTGGAATCCCAGGGTCTCTGACGGGTTTTCTTATCAGAGTGTGTCTATCTCTCTAAGGCCTGGCTCCCCCACTCTCTTCTTAAAATCAAGTCCACTCTAATCCATTCTTTATAGGTAACATATGAGGTCAGACAATTAAGTTCACGAACTCATCCGAGAAAAAGTGCTACATACCTCGTTGTTGAATATCACTACGGTCACCTTTGAGGTACTCCCTTTGGGAAGCTATGCACTGATGCCAGCACCTAGTCCACCCTTCAAAGCAATTTTGGAATTCTTTTTCTGGAATGGCCATCAGAGCTGTCATCGTATTACCCTTGATGTCCTCAATGTCATCAAAATGTCTTCTTTTCAATATTTCCTTTATCTTCTGGTAAAGAAAGAAGTCAATAAGGGCCAGATCAGGTGAGTAGGGAGGGTGATCCAATACAGTTATTTGTTTCCTGGCTAAAAACTCCCTCGCAGACAGTGCTGTGCGAGCTGGTGCATTGTCATGATGCAAGAGCCATGAATTGTTGGCAAAAATGTCAGGTCATCTAACTTTTTCACGCAGCCTTTTCAGCACTTCCAAATAGTAAACCTGGTTAACTGTTTGTCCAGTTGGTACAAATTCATAATGAATAATCCCTGGAAGAGGGGCTTCTCCTCTGTTAACAGTTCGCCTGGGTCATAGGGTGCAGTGTCCATGTGGGTATGCAGAGAGCTTTTGAAGTTCCAAAGCTCTTTCTGCATCAGATTCAGAGGCCCTGAGTTTCAGCAGTTCTGTTTACTCCTGCAGGGATCCGCCCAGATAGGTGGGGCCAGGGGCGGGGTGAGTTGTGAGAGGTGGCCCAGAGCAATGGCGGCGACCACCACCACAGCCAGTCCTGCTTCCACAGCTCCCTCCCCTTTGCCGGAACTAGTTGGGCTGCGAATCTGTGTCTGCTGTCCACAGTTCTCAGAACAGCAAATATTCTGTTCTTTTGATCTGACACTGCTACTGTTCCGCTTCTAACACCGGGCAGGTGGGGGCGGGGCGAGCTCTGGGAGGGTAGGGAGGGGGCGGCTAGTCTCAGTGCCTAAGGCTTCTGTTCTCTGCTCAGCAGTGAGGGCTTAAACCACCGTTTTCAGCCTTCCTCCCTCAGTCTTTTCTCTGAGATCTCTGTCGTGAGCGTTGGGTTCAGCCGTGTTATATGCTGCCCCCTCAGCCCTGTGGGCCGTAAGCGGAGCCCTAGCAGTCTGAGTTCTTCCCTCTCCCGCAGCTGCGGTAGTTCCGGGATGTAGCGCTCGGAGCACTGAGCTAGGTCTGCGTCCTGCGCCCAAGTGGCTCCGTCTTCGCACTTCTCCCTTCCCTCCAACCCCGTTCATGCGATTCGCCCACCTTTAGGTGAATTCAGTAGTGAACCTCTTCGTCTTGCCTGTCTGCTGTGCAGGGAGTCCTTTGTGGGGTTATTGTTGTCCTGTTAGTTGTAAATTCCAGGGGAGCTTTACAGAGGCTCACCTCACACCGCCATTTTGATGACGTATCAGCATGAATAATCCCTCTGATATCAAAAAAGGTTAGCAACATCGTTGCAATATGTTCATAAACTGAATTTTCATACCTCGCATGTGTTAATATACCAAAGTAGGAAGGCTGAAGAGACTGTCCATTCATTATAAGTTGAACTGTACCCTGCCCCCCATTCATAGTTGAGTCCTGACCACTAGTACCTCCAATTGTGACTCTATTTCGAGATAGGAAACTTTAAAGAGGTAATTAAGGTCAGATGATGTCATTAGGGTGGGCCCTAATCCAGTGTGGCTGGTGTCCTTTAAAAAAAAAGAAGAGATTAGGACACAGACACACACAGAGCAAAGACCATATGAGGACACAGGGAGAAGGCAGCCCTCTATAAACCAAGGAGAGAGGCCTCAGAAGGAACCTACCCTGCCAACAACTTGACCTTGAGCTTCCAACCTCTGGTCCTGTGGGAGACACAATTCTGTTGTTCAAGCCTCCCAGTGTGTGGCACTCTGTCAAGGCAGCTCTAGAAAACTAATGAACCATCCAAACTAGATAGACTGTTTTTCTTGACTATTACTAAACTATGTCAAATATTTAAAAACTGTTTCGTAAAATACAAGCTGAAATGTTTCAGCATTATTTCCTCCTTTTCACATTTATGCATAAGTGAATTACTGGTTGATGTATTCATAGATTTAAGCATATGGTATCTGGTTTATTTAATATGTGTTTAGTTTTGTCTGGCTGAATTCTCTTGTTATTTATATTAAATTCCAAAAATACTTTATGTAATGTTAAGGAGAGATTATTAAATAATTCCATCAGATAAATAAATAATCCAATCAGATGGTGCCAACTGAAATTGAAAGTCATCGTGTTGGGATCGAGTTTGTTCTGTTCAGAGTGATGGTCCACATCGTGGAATGGGGCCTGCACAAACACGCTGTCTTCCTAACTTTATGTGTGTGCGTGTGCAAACTCGGAGCATTTTTTTTCTTAAACAACTATTTGTATTTGAAGGCACTGGAGCATGATTATGAACGGCAGAAACTGGAAGGGTATTGACTCTGTGGAGTGGGCAGTGGTCTGGTTTTCGCCTGGATGCTCCCTGGCTGGCAGCTGGGACAGCTGACGCTGAAGCAGAAAGTGCCGTCAAAGGATGGAGAGGGGCTGCCTGAATGGCTGGAAAATGAAGGGGAAATGCCAGAGAGGAGGGCACCAAGGAGGGGAGCCCTGAAGTGTTCATATTAATCCCTCCATCCATGGCTGACCTCTGAACTGCACATTAATGGGAGAGCGTCCAGGGAACCTGTGAGGAGGAGGCAGCAGAATGCTGAGGAGAGGGACACACGGAATTTCAAAAAGTTGAACTCCTGGGGAGCATGTTTTCTGACCACAGAGCAATTCAATTAGAAATCTATATCCTGAAAACCCCAAATAGCTCCAACTGACAATATTGGGACAAAGGATGAGCTTTGAATGTGGACTGAGGCTTAGGCAATAATACTGACCAATGTAAAATTTCCAGATTTTGATAATTATACACAATTATATTGATAATTATAATGATTATGTAAAAGATTGTCCTTGTTCTGAGAAAACATACCCTGGAGTATTTACAGGTAAAATGGAGCAGTCTGAGAGAGAGGGGGAGAAAGGGGCAGAGGGAGAGAAGATGATAAACCAAAAGGATGAATGGAAACAAGTGGTGACTCTGAGTAAAGCTATATGGGAGCTCCTTGTACTGTTTTTGCAACTTTTCTGAAAGTTTAAGATTACATAAAATAAAAATATTTTTAAAAGCTGAGCTCTGATCCTGTCCATTTCCTCCTTGAATGGTCTGTATGAGAGACTTTCCATAACATGCACTGTTTCTTCCCCACCACAGAGCAGTGACTGTGCCCAGAAAGGGGTTTTGTCCCCCAGCAGGGAGGGCAGACCTGGTTCCCTCAGGTGCAGCTCCACCCCTGGGCACCATCTTACTGTTAATGGCCAGCTGCTGTTGTCATGTTGTTCAATGGATAGAAACTGCTAGGTAGGGAAGGTGAGAGAGCAACTGTCTCTGAATGATGAATTTGTGGGGAGTGGAGTGATGAGGGTGTTCAGAAGAGGATAAAGGGGGAAGGGAAAGGTTGTCTTACACCTGAACTCTTTAAAGAGCAGTACTGACTTTGTGACTGACTTCTATCTTGATGTCACAGGAGGAAGAACCTGAGCTCCGGCCTTTCTTGCACGCCCACCATGTGCCAGGCTCTTCCTGTGTGTTCTCCTCTGTCTCTGAAGTAGGCCTTGGCTCCCTATACTGTTTCTGAACCATCTCTCCCATCTTCCCACGCTTGGGAGAATATCCCCTCGTGTGTCCCGGTGGGCCTGATGCCCGAGGTGGAACGTACAGATGCCAGGACTCTCCTCCTCAGCTGCCTGCCGCTGCTGTGACCCAGCCTGCCCCAACCAGACACATTGGCTGCAGGAGATGGGGACCCTGGGCCAGCAAGGCAGGAGGTGGTGTCTGTGTGGCTGTGGGAGCCAGGTCCTCACAGTGGCGTTGTGGCTGTGGCACCCCGCACACCCACACGCTCTGCAAATTACCTAGCATCATTTTATTTCATTTCATTGTGTGTACATCTTTTATTGTGATAAAATGTACATAATATAAAATTTACTATTTTAAACACTTGAAATGTACAATTCAGTGACATTAAGCACTTTCTCAAGGTCGTCCAACTATCACCATTGTCTAGTTCTAAAACTTTTTCATCACCTTAAATGGAAACGCAGAACCAATAAGCAGACACTTTCCACACTTCTGCTCATCCCCCACCCCCACTCCTGGCAACCACTAATCTGCATTCTGTCTCTATGGATTTGTCTATTTTGGATACTTCACATGAATAGAATCATATAGTATGTGGTCTTTTGGGTTTGGCTTCTTTCACTCAGCATCGTGTTTTCAAGGTTTATACATATTGCAGCATATTATCAGACTGAATCATAGTTCACCATATGTATATACCCCATTTTGTTTATCCGTTCATCTGTTAATGGACATTTGGGCTGTTTCCAAATTTTGGCTATCGTGAATAGAATCAATGTCAATATTTGTGTACAAGTTTTTGTTTGAGTATCTGTTTTAAACTATTTGGGGTATACTCCTGGGAGTGGAATTGCTGGGTCATGTGGTAATTCAACGTCTCACTTATTGAGGAGCAGCCAAACTGCCCCCCATTCTGTTAATACAGTCTTTTCTGCTTTAAGTGGGCAGAGTTAGTTTCTGTCGCTTGTAATGAGAATGCTGACTAATATCTCATTCCCATCTTACTGATGGGAAACCTGAAGCCCACGGCGAGTGAGTGGTTTGTCCAAGGCTCTGGCTGGTAGGAGTTTGATCCAGGCTACAAATCCTTTAGCAGCGCAGTGGCAGGGCTCTGGGACAGTGAGACTCCCTTTACGGCTCACTTCCTGCACGATGTAGTGCCGCGGTTCCCAATGGGGTTCCCTGGAGGCCAAGGTCTCCATGAATTAGTGACAGGGTCTAGGAGCTATTTTAAATATTTCACAAAGCTTAATGGAAAACCTCCACTTTCCCATAACGAGGCCGCTCAGGCTATCTAAAATGTCAAGTTTCTTTGCTTTGGGCATGAATTAAGTCAACCCCGGGTGGTAATAAGGGTTACCTCCTGCTGATCAGAGACTGGCTGGTAGTTATATATATCTTTGATTAATTTAAAAAATGGGAAAATGAATAAATTATTACTTGATAAATGCAGTTGTTTAGTAGATGAAAAATCTCTTAAAACATGAGGTGCTTGAGGAGAAAAATCACAAATGAGTTTCTTGGTGGTTAAAACAAAAATCAGAACGCATTGGCCTGGTAAGAGAACATCCTCGGCTGGGCGGCTGGAGCTCGGGGTCTGGTCTTGGTCCTGCCACTGACAGCTCGGGCCTCGTGCAAGCAACTGTGTGAAGGCCTCCGTCTCCTTGCTGTCACAAAGGGTGGCTTACTGTGGGGTCCTGTGACTCTGAACCACTGACAAGGGAAGGAGGTGATGAAGAGCATGAGAATTCATTTGTCCTCGATGGCTACAGCCCAGGCGGGCCTCCCCGGGAAGCCAGACACCGGGCCCAGCCTCACCCAGGATCTCAGCGTGATCAGAGGCATGGTCCCTACAGTTCCTGGTTGCCAAGTAGGTGAATGATTTGGGGACAAGTCTTAGAGATATTGCTAGTTAGCTATAAAATAGCATTGCCCACTCCCCTTACTCTTTCTGGGAGAGGCTTCTTCCCATAACAGAGGCTGGAAATGCTAGATTAACACTCCGTTTCCCAGTTGCTCTTGAAGCTGGTGTGTGGGCCTGGGAACCAGTCAATCCCAACCAAGGAGACTTGAGGGAAGGCTGAGAAACGTCTTCTCTATGATAAAAGGAAAACTGTGAAGAGAAACTAATACCCCACCTTCCCCTCCCTGCTTTTGGGGGTTGTGTGGAGACTCACTCGCTGGTTGATACTTTCACAGCCATATTGCAGCCATGGGGGGGAAGACATCATCCATACTGCAGTTGGCAGAGTGAAAGATGAGAAGAGCCTGGGGTCTTGGGGACCCCAGTGACTGGACCACTGAACAAGCCCTGTATCCTCCAGGTTTCTCATTCTATTAGATAACTGTTTAAGCCAGTCTAAATTGGGTGTTCTGCTATTTGTGTTAATAGTTGACATCATTTCAATAACACAGCAAGTCCTTTTACTTCTCTGGGCCTCACTAATTCATCTCTAAAATGGCGCCACTGGACACATGGTCTCTAGGTTCCTTTGAACCTTTCTCAGACTTTCTGGGATACCCCTAAGTGCCACATTTTCCAGAAGATTCCCAGACCTCACAATCCTTTCAATTGGGATGGTGGCCCTTTGTGAACCCACAACTAGATTTCATTTCTCCCTTTCATTGTCTATGTACCAGGCCCAAAGCTGGCAGCTTTCCCGTATGCTGTGTCCCTTAATACTTACAAGAATTAAGTGTCCCAGTCTGCAGAGGTGGCTCAGTGAGGCTAAGAGGTTACGAGCTCAAGGACCCCACATTTGAACTTGCGTTTGCCTGACTCCAAAGTCCAACTTCTTAACCCCCTTTTCAAGCTGACTGTGTTATCTTGAAAACTTGTTTTAGGCAACTCCACTAAACAGTATTTTTCAAGTCTTGAGGCCCACACATAGCACAAACTTCTAGAGTTCAGGGACTGTCCTGGCCTGGGTCAAGTCACCCACAAACACCATTGAGAGCCTGCTGAAGGGGCTGGCACAGAGAAGGCCTGTCACCTGCGTGCCTGGGCCCAGACTGGAACAGACCTGAGATGCGACGCAGAGAGGCCAACATGGCTTTGCCTTTCCTTGGCTGGGGTTCTGTGGGGGCCGTCTGTGTGGGGCCAGAGAAGCTGAGTGAGCGGATTCTCCTCGTGCTGCTAAAGGTCCTGCTGTGTACCCGGCCTGGGCATGGGGGACTAAGTAAGGCACAGCGACAGGAGGACTGGAAGCTGCCCTCTCCGGGGGGCGCTAATTTGCAGGCACTGCTTCCCTCTTCAGAGGGTAAGCAGGTGACTAGGTCCACTGTCTTTCCCTCTGGTGGGGCCACGACTTCATTCTCATCATCTAGGTCTGAAGGAATCCAGACCAGAGGGGCCTTCTCCAGGTTGGCTGGGTAGGGGACAGGTGGAAGCGGGGAAGGAGGGTGAGAGGGAAGGAAGGAGTTTCGTCCAGCTGCCTGAGGCCAAGGCCTTGCAGGGTAGGGCAAAGGAGGAAAAGGAGGAAGGGACTCAAGATGCTACTTGAATTACCCCAAATTCCCTTGTAACAATTCCCAGGGCAGACCTGGGCAAGCGATGATGTGGCTGGGCACAGTGAAACCATGTCCGACCGCCTGCCGACAGGCCTGGAACACAGGCCGGGCTGGCCGCTGCCATCACTGGCTCAGCCAGAGGCCTCTGCTCCGCTTCTTACCCATGGGCAGACCTGTGGGGAAGTCATGGAGAGTGCGGAGGGGACCTGAAAGTCTCCCACTTGCCATAGGTGTCATGGGCAATCCTCAGCCCCTGTCTCTCATGCCCTCCTTCAGGCATTAAGGGCACTGGCTGGAGGAACCGATGGTCTTGGCCCTCTCCTTATGCACAGGTCCCCCTCAGCTGGCTAGCCGGGCACCCCCTGAGTCTCAGCCACGGGTTCTGGGTCCTGAGCCCCACCTACTGGCTCTCAACTCAGCTGCTCTCCCAGTGTTCCGCGTCAGAGACTTCCAGGACGCATGGGTACATCAAGGCCAAGAGAAACTGAGTGTCTCCTGGGAAAGCTAGACCTACACCACACCACACACCCAGTTTACTAGTTGTGGTCACTCACTTGGTAGAAGTGGGGCCATCTGTGAGGTGACCCTTGTCTCAGAAGCCTAATGAGATGTGGGGTCCTTCTGTCTTGGTGTCTGTATTGATTTCCTAAGTCTACTATTGCAAAATATCACAAACTGCTGGCTTAAATAAGAGACATTTATTCTCTTCCAGTTCGGGAGGCTGGAAGTCCAAGATCGAGGTGTCAGAGAGGCCATACTGCCGCTGAAGCCCGTAGGCAACTCTTCCAGCTTCTGGTGGTTTGTCAACGACCTTTGGTATCCTTGGCTTCTAGCTGTATCGCTCTAACCTCTGCCTCTGTCATCACGCATTCTTGCTGTGTGTCTGTCTTCCTGTGGCTGTTTCCTGATAAGGACACCAAGCATATTGGGTCAGGACCCACCCTTCTCAGTACGACCTCACCTTAACCAAATTCACCTCCACTGACCCTCTTACCCATAAGGTCACACTCTGAGGTGCTGAGGGTTAGGACCTCAACATCTCTTTTCGGGGTGAACACAATTGAACTCATAGCAGGGCCTTCAAGGACTGAGAAGCAGAACCTTCTCTCATGCTGTCTGCATCTCGGGTAGGCTTTAATGATGAGCAGTTCAATTCTCCATGCTCTGAAAGGAGCACGTTCCAGCCCGGAGCTTCTCTTGCTCTAATGTGGACCTTGTTCAATGCAAATTCTGATTTGGCAGGTCGGGGATGGGGCCTGGGACTCTGCATTTCTAACGAGCTCCTGAGTGATGCTTGTGCTTCTGGTCAAGGAGCCCCACATTGCCTTGCAAGGAGCTGGTCGACTGAGCCTTGAGGAGGCCAAGTACCAGTCCCTCCTGCCCTGGGCAGAGGCCGGAGCTGCCAAATTTCTGTGTGAGAGGGAGCAGCCAGAAGGCTCTAGCTGAAGAGTCCCCCAAAAAACAGTCCCTGTTGCAAATGGAGGGTCAGACCTGCTCCACGCCTCCTGTTGCAGCTCCCGCTGCCTTCTTGGTGGCTGAATCTTGGGGAGGAGTGGACAACAGGCTGAGCGACTGGTTCCGGAGGCAGTTAGCTCCAACTCAATAAAACCCTATGTTTTTATTTCTCTTGTGAAATACCTTAGAAATGAGATTGCTGGATGATACAGTAAATACAGTAAATGCATGTTTAACATTTTTCTTTTTTTTTTATTGGGGAAGGGGAATAGGACTTTTATTGGGGAACAGTGTGTACTTCCAGACCTTTTTTCCAAGTCGTTGTTGTCCTTTCAGTCTTAGTTGTGGAGGGTGCAGCTCAGCTCCAGGTCCAGTTGCCGTTACTAATTGCAGAGGCTCAGCCCACCATCCCTTGTGGGACTTGAGGAATCAAACTGGCAACCTTGTGGTTGAGAGCCCACTGGCCACGTGGGAATCGAACCGGCAGCCTTCGGAGTTAGGAGCATGGAGCTCTAACCGCCTGAGCCACCGAGCCTGCCCATGTTTAACATTTTTTATAACACCTTTATTGAAACATAATTCACATACTATAAAATTCATTCTTTGAAAGCATACAGTTGCGTGGCTTTCAGCATATTCACATAGCCAAGCAACCATCACCACTAATTCCAGAACATTTTCCCAGCATGGGCTTTTAAGAAAAATACTAATTTACCCGTAACACTGTGTTGTGCTAAGAACTAAGAGCGGCCCATGCTTTAGCTCATCTAATGCTTATCACTATCCCTGAATATAATATGATTGGTATCCTCACTGTACAGTGGGAAACTGAGTTAGGTCACCAAGCTAGCAAGTGGCATGACCACAGCTCACATCTGAAGCTGAGGCGTCTTTCACATTCAGGCAGGGCCTTCGGCTCCACCCAGCTGTGGGTGGCTGGTGACCAGCCCGCTCAGTTCAGATATGTGATACACAGGGAGTGAGGGGCACTGCTGGGGGTGGTCAGGCCCTGGGTCAAGAGTGGGTGCTGGTCTCCTCACCCCACCCAACTGGAAGAAGGCTGGTGGCAGGGCGGGTGGCCCAATAGCAGGAGGGAGAGGGTCATAGAGTCTGACTTCTCCACCAGGCCACACTTCTAACCTCCCCTCGGTGGGAGAGCTGTTCTGTTGATCCAGGAAGCCACATTTACTGTGTGATTCCCCCTGGCTGAGAGATGACACACGATCTGCTTTGTAATAAACTGGACACCACAGCTGGAGCAGGGGAGCAGCATGTCTCACGTCCACCGTGCTGTTCCAGCTCAGGAGGATTTGGGGACTTTGGGAATAAGCTGTATGGACAAACAGACGCTCCATCAGTAGCCCTGGGGTCCTGCCCTTGCCCTCTTCTGTCTGTGCTGTTGAGTCCACTGCAGCCGGTCCCCGGCATGCTACCCTCCTGGGCAAAGTGAGCAGTGCCCCAGCTCCAAGTACACAACAGAGGGACCCAAACATGGGTTGGCGGGGCCCCATGAGTTCCCTGCTTGTGTCCTCTGCTGGCCTCCCCCAGGCTCCCTGTGTCCCTTCCACATGCTGCCACGTGCCTGGAGAGAGCTGCCACCCAAGCGCACCACTAACTCACGGATGACCTTGCCCCCAGAGTCCCGCTAGACCCACCCTCTGCCCATCTCTTCTAGAACCCCCACTCCCTCGGTGCTGAGCGGCTCCACTTTGCAGCTGCAGTGTTCGTTTGGTTGTGAGGTGCAGCACGCATAGTTTTCTCTTTTTTATTGGGGTATAATTTACATACAGAGAAAGGCACAGATCTTAAAGCATAGTTTGATGAGTTCTGACAAATACATTCATTCATGTAACCTACACTCTTATCAAGACAGAAAACGTTCCCATCCCTTAAAGTTTCCCATGCAACCCTTTCAGCCAAGCTCTTCCCGGGCCCAGGCAACCTCCGATCTGCTTTTTTTTTGCCATTAGAGATTAGTTTCATTGGCTCTACGGCTTCATAAATGCATTTCCCTGATGACTAATAATGCTGAGCATCTTTTCATCTTATTGGTCATTTATAAATCTATTTTTGTGAAGTGTTTGTTCAAGTCTTTGCCCATTTTTTTCAAAAGTTTTTTTTTAAAAAAATATTATTGAACTGTAGGAATTCTTTGTGTAATCTGGATAGAAGTCTTTTGTCAAATATATATGTCACAATTATTTTCTCCCAGTCTGTGGTTTACCTATTCATTTTCTTAATGATGTGTTTCAAAGAGTAGAGTTTTACATCTTGAAAAAGTCCAGTTTATCATTTTTTTCTTTGCTGGCCGGTCCTTCCTGTGTCCTAAGAAATCTTTGCCTCCCCTTGGTTGCAAAGATAGTCCCTTATGTTTTCTTCTTTAAGGCTTATAATGTTTTGGCTTTCATATTTAGGTCTATGCTCATCTTGAATTAATTTTTGTGAAGTATAAAGTAGGGGTTTAGATTTTTTTCCTGTATCTTACATGGATAGCCAGTTTTTCCAGCACCATTTGTTGAAGAGACTTTCCTTTCTCCATGGAATTGCTTTGGTGTCCTAGTAATTTCTTATTAATAATACAGATGACTTCAAATGATTCACTCTTGATAGATTAGAAGCTGTTAAAAATAGACTTCAAAGTTTCCTCAAAAATTATGCCAAGCTCACTCCCTGCCCTATGAAACCCTTTCTTCACCGGGAGAGAAGGCTCAACACTACGTAGCTCGCAAGCTGCATCTGCACACACCCGTGGGTGTGCCTGGCTCCCACGGTGGGTGTGCCTGGGTCCCGCGGTGTGCACGCGGCTGTGGGTGTGCCTGGGTCCTACGTGTGCACGCAGCCATGGGTGTGCCTGGGTCCCGCGGTGTGCACGCGGCTGTGGGTGTGCCTGGGTCCTACGTGTGCACGCGGCCGTGGGTGTGCCTGGGTCCCACGGTGTGCACGCGGCCGTGGGTGTGCCTGGGTCCTGCGTGTGCACGCCGCCGTGGGTGTGCCTGGGTCCCACGGTGTGCACGCGGCCGTGGGTGTGCCTGTGTCCTGCGTGTGCACGCCGCCGTGGGTGTGCCTGGGTCCCACGGTGTGCACGCGGCCGTGGGTGTGCCTGGGTCCTGCGTGTGCACGCCGCCGTGGGTGTGCCTGGGTCCTGCGTGTGCACGGCACAGTGGGTGTGCCTGGGTCCCACGGTGTGCACGCGGCCGTGGGTGTGCCTGGGTCCCGCGGTGTGCACGCGGCTGTGGGTGTGCCTGGGTCCCGCGGTGTGCACGCGGCCGTGGGTGTGCCTGTGTCCTGCGTGTGCACGCCGCCGTGGGTGTGCCTGTGTCCTGCGTGTGCACGCCGTTGTGGGTGTGCCTGGATCCCACGGTGTGCACGCGGCCGTGGGTGTGCCTGGGTCCTGCGTGTGCACGCCGCCGTGGGTGTGCCTGGGTCCTGCGTGTGCACGGCACCGTGGGTGTGCCTGGGTCCCGCGGTGTGCACGCGGCCGTGGGTGTGCCTGTGTCCTGCGTGTGCACGCCGCCGTGGGTGTGCCTGGGTCCTGCGTGTGCACGGCACCGTGGGTGTGCCTGGGTCCCACGGTGTGCACGCGGCCGTGGGTGTGCCTGTGTCCTGCGTGTGCACGCCGCCGTGGGTGTGCCTGGGTCCCACGGTGTGCACGCGGCCGTGGGTGTGCCTGGGTCCTGCGTGTGCACGGCACCGTGGGTGTGCCTGGGTCCCGCGGTGTGCACGCGGCTGTGGGTGTTCCTGGGTCCTGCGTGTGCACGCGGCCGTGGGTGTGCCTGTGTCCTGCGTGTGCACGCCGCCGTGGGTGTGCCTGGGTCCTGCGTGTGCACGGCACCGTGGGTGTGCCTGGGTCCCGCGGTGTGCACGCGGCCGTGGGTGTGCCTGTGTCCTGCGTGTGCACGCCGCCGTGGGTGTGCCTGGGTCCTGCGTGTGCACGGCACCGTGGGTGTGCCTGGGTCCCACGGTGTGCACGCGGCCGTGGGTGTGCCTGTGTCCTGCGTGTGCACGCCGCCGTGGGTGTGCCTGGGTCCCACAAGTGCGCTTCCTGTCTGGGGTGTGGCAGGGCACATGGACTGGGCAGTGCTGCTTTAGTTTGTTACACCCATTTCCTTTTCAGAGCAATCCTTGTAGTTTAACCAGTCTCAAGCGCCCTCCTTAATGTCTCCTGTGTCACTCAGTGTGGCCTGGCATCCCCTCCGTTGTTTTGAGGTGTGAGGATGCCAAGCTCAGCCCTTTTTCAGGCTCACAGCCAGAACAGACAAAGACACACACACAGGCTGGCCCTCCTCTTGGGTGAGGCTAAGGAGGGCACTCCCCGTTTCACACCTGAGGTTGCAGAGGACGACACAATGTCATTGCTTCCTCGTCCATCCTCCATTAGTGGCAGACGCAAGGCACGGTGGGGATACCAGAACCTTTAGTCTTACAGAGAGGTGGTCTTAAATCCTAGCTCTGCTACCCACTGACAACAGGACCTTGGGCCTGGTGCCCAGGCTCATGCTCTTAACTCCTGAGGAGACATCATGTGATAAGCTTTCCTAGTTTTGTGAGGCTGGCATGCAATCCTTGAGAATCTGACATGCGATTTTTTACTCTTCGCTGAGCCATTCACACTCAATCTGAGGTAGGATTATCACCTGAGGGCAAGGATTATCACCTCCACTTTAAAGGGGAGGAAATTAAACCTCAAGGATGTTAAATGACCCCTGTGGCAGAACCAGGTTTAGATTGGACCTTAGCTCAGCCTCGGGCTTGGTTCTCAGTGCTCTGGGGTTAGGGGAGGGCACCTTGCTCTGCTCTCCTCCTGAGAACAGCCCCTGAGCTCAAGAATGGGCAAGAACAAGGACCAGAGCAGGGCAGTCTCATCCACATCGCTGCCAATCCGCTTGTCACCCTGCCTTTGAACAGGGCACTGGCTTATTATTATTATTATTATTACTATTATTATTATTATTATCATTTCCTTTTAAAGCAATGATGTATTCCTGGTACAGAAGCCACCTAGAAAACTCAACGCCAACACTATTTTGAGTAATTGCTGAGATCAGGAATAACCCCATTTTTTCCTGCCTGCTGACCTACCGTCTCACCTTCCCAGGTGCTAGGACATACTTCCTGGGAACATGGACTGTCCTTTCAGGGTCCTAGATTGTTCAGTTTTTGACTTCCTCTGTCATTCAGGGGCTGACTTTTTGAGCTCTGACCATGGCCCTGAATCTCATTTGCCATTCTGAAGCAGCTATGGTTGCAAGTGGAAATCTACTGATGACTGAGCATCAGAGGAAAAAGAAGAACTTCTGACGGTTTTGACACAGAACCCATAGCTGGTCCCAGGGGCCCACATCACATGCCTTTGCACCTGACTGAGAGGGTCCTGTGGCTTGTCCGTTCTGGAGGGTGGAGCCCACGCTGGTGCTGTTGCCACCACAGTGGTGGCCCCCTGCCTTTGCCATGGTCCAGGATGAGTTCCCAGCCGTGACAATAGTAGGCCTAGTGCCTGGGCAGGGGTGGGGGGCAACGGAGGAGTACAGGCTTGGCGGGAGAAAGTCTCCAGTTCTGACTTTGCAGCATCTCCTGGAGCTCCTGAATCTCCCCCCTGGAGAATGGAGACAATGGTACCGGCCCCAGGGGGTGGGGGGTGAATGAGGGATGCATGTAACTCCTGAGGTCGGACTCCAGCGGCCTTTCATGGCTCCATCTTTGGCACGTAGAACAGTGGCCCCCACTCTGAATGAGTGCAATGGCAGAGCGCTGTCCGTTACGCGCTTGCCACATTCCTCATTCTGTTGTGCCTCACCTCCCTGCACTGTGCAGACACTGACTTTTCACCCACGGGAGGCAGGACCCTCCTCGGCACGACTGTGATGTGCTGAAGGCTCAGACGATCGTGAGCATGTTTAGCAATAAAGTATTTGTAATTAGGTACGTACTTTTTTTTTTGACATGGTATGGCACATTTAATAGACTACAGTATAGTGTAAACATAATTTTATATGCACTGGGAAACCCAAACATTCGTGTGAATCACTTTGTTGCAATATTCGCTTCATTATGACATTCGCTTTCTGTGGTGGTCTGGAACTGAACGTGCAATGCCTCTGAGGCCTGCCTGTATGTGACCTGTGAGAGGGGAGCGGGCAGAGGGCCCTGGCTGCGCGCTGCTACCTGAGTGACGAGGGTTGGTGTGGAGACTTGAAAACTCCTGGCGTGGAAACAGAGGACACCATGTGCCTGCCCACTGAGGCTTCTGGGTAGGGAAAGCCTGCGTGTGCGCCTCTGGAGGCTGCTATGCCTTCTTTGAGATCACTCGCTTCCTTTTACATATGAGAAAACAAAAGAAAACAGAACCTCTGGTGTTGAAGAGTTTCTTTGGTCATGTCTTGGCTGCGGACCACCAGCCGTCACTGGGAGCCCGGGGCCAGTGCTGAGCTGTGCTGACCGGCGCCAGGACCGACAGCACGGAGGGCACAGCATAGGAGTCAGTCCACCAGGGTCCCCCCCACCCCAGAAGGAGGAGAGACAGGCAGGGGGCAGAGGCACAGACGGCTGAGCAGCCCACCCGAGACTAGAGCCGGTCACAGCGTTTATTGCCAGGACAGTCAGAGTGGCCGGTGCCCGCTGACCTCAGTCTGGCTGGAGTCTCGAGGCCTGACCACAGGGAGGTATTACACGTGCTGGAAGGCTCCTCAGTCGTCCGCTGCAGGATGTGGCTGCAGCCACAGCCAAACCTTCCTGAGCCCTGTGAGAGGCCAGGCTCTCAGTGGGCCTGACACCAAAAGCCATGCGCGGGCGTCTAGCTGCAGGAAAACAGCGCTGCGGTCGTTAGCTGTGTCCTCTGTAAGTCCTGTTGGCCCTCTGGACTGCAGTCCTCATGTGCAGACTAGGGCAGCTGTGGCTGCTCTCCAGGAGACGTTCTAGTTCTAATAGTTCGCGGTTCCACCTATTCCCAGCTGAGCAGTAATCAGAGCAGGCGTCATTTCCTGCTGGCTTCTTAGTCATGAGTTCTCCGCCAAGGGGAGCACGAGATGCCTCCTTCTGTCCTTACAACCCACCCCGGAGCAGGCGTTATTATTCTTCCCACTTTACAAAGGATGCCCTCTTCTGGCATGAGCACACTGGGGGGCCACAGCGACACTGCTGCTAAGTCACCCCCCCCCCCCCAATTTAGATGGAATTATGTTCTTGAACTGCGAGGGCTGTTCATCTTATGGGTGAAATTCCCTTTCTCATTTTGTCCTGTGGGAACCACATGAAAAGTCTGGATGTTCCCGGCTCCCTGCCAGGGCAGGCCCTCTTCTGGCATGAGTGCCAGCCAGCCAGAGTGGACCAGGGCTGAGGGTGTCTGCACAGGCCCCTGCAGCTGGAGTTCTTATGGAAACAGAACAAAAGCCCAGGAGCAGGAGGGAGCCGCAGACCCTATAACCAGCCAAGGCCCTTTGGGGTGAAGCTCTTCTTGGAGGTAGCGGCTTGAGTGTGAGGTCCGCTACCTTCTCGGGACGTTCCTAGTCAAGTCCCCCCACTTCTTCAGGCTCAGCTGCCTCATTTGTAAAGTTCAGACAGCAGTGCGTCATACCTCCCGGAGTGTTGACAGCCCTGTGAACCCTCCGAATGCCAGCCCCGCCCCAGGCCCTCAGACACACGGCTGGGCATAAGCATCGTGTTTGACAAACGTGTGCTCAGGCTGTGGGCCGTGGGGTGGTGCCGGGGGTACTGGGTGTTACCCACCTCGCTTGTTTTGTTGGAGAATATTAATGAAAGCCTCACTGGGCTTGGGGACAAAGGGGGCTCTGGAAATGCAGCCCAAGGCCGATCAGAAATGGTCTGCTATGCTAGCAAATGCTGCTGAAGAACACATTATGTGTTCCCACTCAGATCTTCCCACTTGAGGAATTGCGCCCAGGGGACCCCAAAGCCCGACAGAGGTTTGGATCCAGACTTGGGTATGGGACGTGGGGTACGACGTCTTTAATTCCCTTGGAAATTCAAGGGAAACGCCCAAATGAAGAAGATGCTAAAATGACATGAAAACCCGTTCCTTCCCTTTGGAAGCAGCTGCTCACCCCCCACGCCGCTAGCTGATAATGGCCACCCCTCATCAAATATTTACCCCAGCACTGGAGTGCTCCAGCAGCCTCCAGCAGCACGCCAGGGATCTGATTATGAAAACTGGTCAGGAGTGAAGCAGGCAGGCTACAAAGTGCTTGGGCTACAAGGGGAGACATCAAAGCCCCACATTCTTCCTTAAAGGTCGCCTCTGGAAGTGGAAACGACACTCCCAGGGGTTCAAGGACTGGCCCCTCTGTGTGCCTCCGAGCCCCTGGGGCAGCTCGCTCTCCTTCCTTTCTTCTCCAGTGGGGCAGAAGGCAGCGAAGCTCAAGGCCTGGGGCCGGGGCCAGACTCCAAGCCCTGGGTTGATGAAAAGCAAATAGCATCTCACCCCGCTCAGAGATGTGACTCCGTCCCTTTTGAGGGGAGCCCTGGCATTTCATCAGCGCCCTATTTGAAGCCTGCCCTTTGCAAAACAGAAAAAGAAGAGAAGGAAGAAAGGAATAGAAGCTGATTCAAAAAAGCTTCCAGGATCTGGAGTTTCCGATGTCCCTTTGTGTGGCTTCACTTATTACAAGTGTGGAAGAGCCTGTCAGGGGAGGAGTCATGCCTGGTGTTTATACTTCAGTGGGACTCAGGGACCAATTAACCACACAGAGTCAACAGGAAAAGCAGTTCTAAAAGAAAAGGAGGGGACTCTCATATGATTGCTCTTTCCCAAACAAAAGACATTTGTGATGTCAACAGTTTCTCACAGGGTGATCCTTTATTTTCTGAAAGTCCTAAAACTGATCCATTTATCAAAAGGTGATGGATGGCCTAGTTTACAAACAATATCTTTTCCCCCCAGCTAATCCAGAAGCGCTGAGAGGGCCGAGGTGTAGATGCCATCAAAACCGGCCCTCCACGGCCAGCAGCCGCACTGCGGCCTGCTGCACGGCCTCGTGGATGCGCCTCACCTCCTTCTGGGACAGGGTCCGCTCCATGTGGCGGTAGGTGATTCGGTAGCAGTGGCTGGTCTTGTGTGTCCTAGAGAATGAAAGAGAACAGCAGGTGAGTGAGGGGCACATGTCCCTGTGCCTGTGGGAGAAGTCCCCGCGGCTCTGACTGGACCCCCAGCCTGGGGGAGGGCTGACGATGAGCCCAGGACTGTCAGCACCGCCTGGCAGAGCTGGGACTCCTGCTAGCAGCCTGCGTCTTTTACAGATGTCCCGGGAGGTGGCGGCTAGGGCATCATTGGCTTGAATAATCGAGACTGCTGGCTCCCATTGGAACAGATGCAGCCAAGTCCTCTGGGAAGGACGCTTCTTAAAAATGTGACTTCCTGGGCCAAGCCCTGGAGATTGTGCCTCAGCCGGTGGGAGCTGGGCCCTGGGCTTCTGGGCTTCTCCTAGGCTGCGGGAAGCATTTAGACAATTGTGCCATATAGACCTTACACGCCATCTCTGTGCCACGTAAACAATCATTTTAATCCTCTGCTTTTACTGGGGGGGGGGGGTGTTGACTTGGCTTTCATGGAAGAGCCTGGTGATTCTGGAATATGAGGACGTGACAGCAGTAATACCTTCTGTCTGCACTAACAGTTATTAGGGCGACCAGTAAGCAAGGCCTCAGTAGGAACAACTCAGAGCCAGGAGCCGGCAGAGCCCGCCCTCTCGCCAGCGGTGTGGCAGGGGGTCTGACACTTCCCTCTCTGGGCGCTTTTCTGTCTCTTCTTCCGCGCCCACTGCCACAGGAGAGTCAGGCCCTGGCCCTCCTCAGCACAGATAAGGAAGGGGAAGTAAACCGGTGGCTCTGGGCAGATGTGTCTGGATGAAACCAACCAGTTCTCAGCCAGACCAGGGAAAGGCCACGTTCTCTCCAGCACAGGACGTGGTGCTGGGCCTTCAGTCATGCCAGACCCTGAACAAATGGCCTTCTGCTGGGACTGCTCCCCAGGCCATGCCCGCACCCCACAAGCGACCCACTGGTCCCCATCGTTGCCACCTGGGTCCAGAACCTTCGCTTCCGGGGGACTCCCAATACTTCATGGATTTGCTGTCAGTGAGTGGGTTTCTCTCTCATCTTCCCTCTTTTCCACCCTTTGTTTTAGTCCCAGACCCCTTGGCTGAGTAGAATACACCTGATCAGTGAAGAGTCTGCCTCATCTCCTCTGTGACTTCCTCTCCCAGTGTTTCCTCAGCTCCCTGCTCCACCCGGGTTGCTCATCTTTGTCCTGTTGTCTTCCTTGTTCCAGCCTTTAGGAAGGATCAAACCCTAAGACTTAGGACACTGGGCCTCACAGGGTTATTCGCTTCAGCCTGGAACAGAGCCCTGTTTGGATCAAGGCAAAGGAAGAAGGTACAACTGAAGCCCTACAATAACCAAGCCTGCGTGGGGGAGGGAAGCCTTTCCTTAGGGGATCCTAACGTCACAGTACCTGCTCCACCCCCTCACCTGACAGCAGCTGCCTGCTCTAGAGGAAGGGAGAAAATAAATCTTCCCCCCTCCCTTTTTCTTTTTCAGTCCCGCCAGGCCAATGGCTGTATCAGGGGACTTGCCGGGGGCAGTTGTGCAGCCCAAACTGTCCCTGGTGATGGTTCCACAACCTTGTGAATATCCTGAAAACCCTGAGTGCCGCCAGTGGAGCAGAGCGACCTTTTCTCCTCATTCCACCCCTCTGACATGAGGGCACCACACACAACCGAGCCCTCCAGATACCAAAATGGGAGCAAGACAGAGGAACTGGGCTCAGGGAGGGAAGCTGAGAGGCCCTTCGTGAGTGGGAGCTGAGGAGACAAGACATCCTGTTGCAGCCAAGAGCTGACTTGTCCCATGCAAAGGGGACTTTCTCCTCAACACGTGTTGCCGGGACCATGTGCGCACGTGTGAAAGGATGGAGCTGGCCCTGTACTCACACCACACACAAAATTAACTGAAAATAGGTCACACATCTAACTGTAAAAGCCCAAACTATAACATTATAGAAGAAAACATACGAGAAAATCTTTATGGCTCTGGATTAGGCAAAGCCTCCTTAGATATGACACCAAAAGTACAGGTTACAAAAGAAAGAAAAGGTAAATTGGACTTCATTTAAATTAGAAATGTTTGTGCTTCACTCTGAAGAAAGTGAAAAGACAACCTACAGAATCAGAGAAGGTATTTGAAAATCATATATCTGATAAGGGACACATATCTAGCACATATAAAGAACTCTTACAACTCAGCAATAAAAAGACAAATAAAGGATTTGAACAGATTTCTTCAGAGAGCATATACAAGTGTGTGTGGGGAGGATAAGCACAAGAAAGACAGTATTATCAGCCATCAGGGAAAATGCGGTTTACAACCATGATGAGATCCTACTTCACACCCACTAAGATGGCATAATTTTTTTAAAAAGGAAAATATCCAGTGTTGGAGAAGATGTGGAGAAATAAGAATCCTTATACATGGCTGGTGAGAATGTCAAATGATGCAGCCACTTTTGGAAACAGTTTGGTGCTTAAGCATGTAACCAGAGTCATCACATGATCCAGCAGTTCCACCCCTACACTTCAGAGAAGGGAAAACATACTTCCACACAAAAACTTGTAAGTGTTCATAGCAGCATTCTTCATGACAGTCAAAAAGGGGAAAACAATCCAAATGCCTTTCACCTGAGAAGTGGATGAACGTGACACGGCATATGTGTACAATGCAATCCTAGCAGCCACACAAAGGAATGAACTTCTGATGCTGTAACACGATGCACTTGAAACATCACGCTGAGTGAAAGAAGCCAGACACAAAGACGACACGTTGCATGATTACATTTATAGGATATTTCCACAACAGGCCAATCCATATAGACAAAAAGAGACTAGTAATGGCCATGGGCCGGGAGGCAGGTGGGAAATGGAGAGTGACTGCTGATGGCTACCAGGTTTCTTTTGGAGGTAATGAAAATGTCTGGAAGTAGTTTGTGGTGATGATTCCACAACCTTGCGAATATTCTAAAAACCACTCTAAATGGGTGTATGACATGTGAATTATACCTCAGTAAAACTGTCATATTAAAAAGAAGAGACTCCCTGCCAGGCCCTGGGCGGGTCTGTGCTTCTGTAACTCCTCAGCAAGCGCCCAAAACGCTGGTGTCCTCACACTGCCCTATGTGTCACTGTGCCACCTCCCCAACAGGGCTCTCCTGGGGGCCAGTGCCCAGTCTTATTCCACACTGCTGCCCTGGTACCTAGAGCAACGTCTTGCATACAGTAGGTGCTGGATAAAAACTGCTGAATGGATGCTATGCAGTCACTGGAAAACTCGGGTGGGAATCTGCTTTAAGGCCTGAGCAGAGCCTGGCACAGCCTTGTACTGAGCCTGGAGAAGAGCCATGGCCTTCTCTTCCTCCTCTTCTAACAGTGATGGAGGCAAAGGCCCATCAGCAACAGAGGTACCAGAGTAGCAGCGCATAACTTTGGGAACTGCCCCAAGCTCTGCCAACCTATCTGCGCCTCATCTCACTTTTCAGGCAAAGGCACACCAGGGCGGTCCCTGGAGCCCGGCTACCTGGTGTATGCCCAGCTCTGCCATTTCCTTCCTGTGCAACTTTGCCTAGTTATTTCATTGGGCCTCACTTCTCTCAACTCTAAAATTTGTTCGGGAGTCGTGTCTACCACAGAGGTCTACTCAAAGGAGAAACAAAATACAAAGGTCACAAAACGCTTGGCTTAGTACCTGGCCCATTATATGAGCCAGTAAATGGGACCTCTTTTTATGATTTTCAAATATGGTGAGCAGTGATGCCGCAAGCACTGCAGTGAGTCGGCAGCATGGGCCCGGCGGGCCCTCACATCCTTCCGAGCTCCAGATATTAACGCCTTTCGTAGAACTTGGTCCAGACAGAGACACTTGAAACCATAGCACCTGGTGCAGATGCTCTGAGTACGTCAGGGAAGCTTCAAGAGGATTCCCTGCCAGGTGAGCCAATCAGACAGGCCTGATGGTGTTGCTGGAAGGGCAAGGCCTGCCCTGCTGGGTCCTTCAGAAACAGTGTCCACGGGACAGGTGCTGCCCAACTCTGCCCAGTCACACGGGCCTCTCCTGGCAGCTGGGAGGTCCCACTTCCCCTCACCCAGGCGCACAGACAGGGCCTTCCTCTCATCCTGACCTCATCAAGGAGGGATACTGCACAATCCTGAGCTTCTGAAAGATGGAAGATTCTAGAAAGGAGAAATTAGTTACGGAGTGAGGAAAAGGGAGAACTGTGGGCTGCTTGATGATGACGCAAACATTTACTAGACTGAGTGTAGAAACAGGATCTGGGAGCCCAGGCTGTCAGCAACCCAGTGACCGTGCAAAGTGTGAAGATGTTTCCCACAGGGGAGGGCACTGCCACACCAAGCTGGCACATTGCAGTAGACTGCCTCCACCGGCCTGGGCCAGGAGCATTTCCTCCTAATCCTGTACCTGGGAGCCTTCCTGGGACCCGCAGAGAGGCCGGCGGGAGTTCTCAGCAGCCCAGAGCTCTAGTCCTGGCTCCTCCATTCCTGGGCTACGACTCGCCTGTCCCGAGTCTCAGTGTGTTCTCTGCTGACAGAGACAACAGCACTCGCCCTTCAGCCTTCCCAAACTGTTGCAGAGACCTGTTCAGAAAGTGACAGGGCAAATTATAATGTGCTATATGAGTGTGAGGCATCATTGGGGCCACTGTTATACTTTTTCACCAGTTCACTCTTAGCTGAAGAGTTGGTAATATGGCCATGCTACAAGTTGAGATTTCCAACCAAAGATGAATGGGAAAAAATTTATCGCCTTGTTTCTAGGTATGTGCTTCAAAGAAGGCCCCTGTAAGGATTCTTGGGATTCAAACAGCTTTTACAAAACATTTTGATGAGTTAGATGTAAATGAATCATAAACATATGGATTAATTTCATAAATTGAGAGAAATAATATTTGGCAGAATATTTAGCAATAATTCAGTAGATTCAACTGAAAATTAACCAGGTTTGCCTTTTCCAAATAACACTGGAGAGAGAGAGAGAGAGAGAGAGAGAGAGAGAGAGAGAGAGAGAGATAACCGTGTTTCCCCAAAAATAAGACCTAGACAGACAATCAGCTCTAATGCATCTTTTGGAGCAAAAATTAATATAAGACACGGTCTTATTTTACTATAAGACCTGGTATAATATAATATAATATGATATGATATTAGTATAGCATAATATAATATAGTTTAGTATAGTATAATATAGTATAATATATAATATAGTATAGCATAATATAGTATAATATAATATATTAGTATAGTACAGTATAGTATAATATAATATAATATAATATAATATAATACCAGGTCTTGTATTAATTTTTGCTCCAAAAGATGCATTAGAGCTGACTGTCCGGCTAGGTCTCATTTTTGGGGAAACACAGTAGATACTTTCTTTTGTCTTCTAGAAACTTCCTTTTGGAACTTTCATATGATAGGACATACTCCTCTTCTCCTTTTGCTTGTAGGAGAACTGAAAGGAGTGGAGCTAGCAACTGGTCGTGAGTGGAAGACCCAGGTCTCCTTGTTCTTGACCAGTGGTCTGCCTATGAAAACCACAGGGTCACAGAGCTGAGGGATCATGGCTTACCCCTGAATAGGTAACAAGATAGATTCCTCAAAGGGAGGGATGCCCTCAATGCCCAACCCCAAGTGTCTGGATTAGAGCTTTTTTGATTCTTATATATCACCCACCCAGTGCAGCCTATTTTAGCCCAAAAGCTTCTCAATCTTTCAAGCCATGACCCCCATTGTCCTTCAGTAACAGAGGCAGCAACAAACATTTGTGTAGCTTATTATGGACCAGGCACTATCTGTCCAGAGCCCTTTGCATACATTAATTCATTTGAGCTTCACAACCACGTGGATAGACAGCATTTTGTCCCTGTTAAACAGATGAGGAAACTGAGGTACAGAGAGCACAAGTAACCTGTCTAAGTTCGCACAGCTAATAAGTGGCAGGGCTGGATTCGAAACGAAGCAATCTAGTGGGAATGTAAAATAATGCAGCCACTGTGGGAAACAGTTTAATAGTTCCTTAAAATGTTAAACAACATAGAATTACCATATGACCTAGATATTCTACTCCTAGGTATATACCCAAAAGAATTGAAAGCAGGCATTCAAACAAAGACTTGCACAAGAATTTTCATAGCAGTGTTATTCACAACAGTCCAAAGGTGGAAATGTCCATCGGGGATGAATGGATAAACAAAATATGGCATATCCATACAACGGATCTACACAATGGAACATTCTTCAGTCACTAAAAGGAATGAATGAAGGACCTGCTACAGCACAGATGGACCTCAAAAAACATGCTAAGTGAGAGAAGCCAGACACAGCAGATCTCGCATTGTGGGAATATCCACTTAGCTGAAATCTCCAGAATAGGGAAATCCATAGAGCCAGAAAGGAGATTGGTGGTTGCCAGCGGTGGGGGGAAGGGAGAATAGGGAGAAACTGCTCAATGGGTATGGGGTTTTCTTTTTGGGATGATGAAAATGTTTTGGAACTAGACAGAGGTAGTGGTTGCACAACATTGTGAATGTACTAAATGCCACTGAATTGTACTTTAAAAATGGTTCATTTTATGTTATGTGAATTTCACCTCCATTAAGAAAAACTAGGCAATTTGGTTTCAGAGCCCAGCTATCAACTATCACTGTGGACTGCTCTGCTGCACGCCCCACCTCTTCCCTTTCACGTCTCCAAACTCCTCCTTCTACCCCAACCGCCCCCAGGAAGTGACAAGGCTTGCAGACTATTGAGAAGGATATAACTTCTTTGAATCGTTCTGTTCAAAAAAGGGATGAACTGAGTCCATTTCCTCTCTAGCTCCGCCTCTTCACTAATGGTGATGCCACAAGTTTGGGACGAGGTATACCTGTGACACGAGTGGGAAGCACTTGGAACGGGGTGTGTGAGTAAAGGTCTTTCCTGTTCACAGCCATTAAAAGGTGGCTGGTGGGAAAATTAGAGGGGTGCAGGGAGCGAATGGGGGCTGGGCCGGGGCTGCAGCCACAGCTCCTGTCCTCCCCCAGAGGGCTGGGCAGCTCCGGCACAACCTTCAGGACCAGAAATCTTCCCTGAAGGAGATAACAGTCTGCGTTGACAATCTGGATGTTAAAGTCAAATAAAAGTTCTCTTGTACGTCCTTCACAGCTTCTACTCATAGGCAAAGTAAATGAGAACAGCCATACTGAGTGTGAAGGTCACATTTCATTATGAGTTTGAAGAGAGAGTCTAAACTTTTTTGCTTTGTTTTTTGGTGTTGCAATTTCATTACATTGGGAGATTGGCTAAAATGAGTTGGGCACAGGCAAGAGCTTGAAGTTTTAAGAGATTTTCGTGTGAGAATCTTAGCATGTTTGAGCCTCAACAGCTTCAAGTATCACTAGTTCATAGACTCTTTTAGTCATTCAACAAACAGCACGCTCCAGGGGGGGCTGGACAGAGACAAGCACAGGAAGGAAAGCCAAAGCTACGCGCTCACGCCCGGGCTGCTGCGCTGCCAAGGTCCTGCAGCAACCTCACACTCACGCACACGCTCACACTCACACTCACGCACACACGCACACACATGGCTGGCCGCTCGCAGAGAAGTCAGCCATGCCCCACTCCAACCTCAGTGCCCCCGAGACTGCTCCTTCGCAGATGAGTTTCCCCCTGGTATTCCCCACGAGCACGCATTTACTTGGTGTCATTTGTCCAGCACAGTGCTGGGCACTGCAGAGCCCACCAAGGGCTTCAGAGTCCCCTGTCCGTCAGCAGCTCACCTCCAGTGAGAAAAGCAGGACAAGACGGCCCCCGTTCGTCCGTGCGTGGCTGGGTATGAGCGGTGCCACAGAGCACTGCTCTGCCTCCTCCCGCCCCACCTCTTCTGCATTCACACCTGGCCTCCCTCCCATCAGCTCCCATTGTGGGAGATTCGACCTGGCTCCGGAAACTAGACACATAGCTCAGACTTCTTCTGAAACTTACTTCTACTTGGATCCTGTTACCTGCGCCGGTGTGTTGGCCACGGCCCACCCAACTCTGTCCTCTGGTGCCTGTCCAGCTGCTCACGCAGTAAGGGAGGGCCAGGGCGGAGGGGGCAGAGGGACAGCCCCGCTGGGCAGATGGGAGAGCTGGGCTGGCGGGCGGACACACCAGCAGGCCAGGGCTCCGTATTTTAATGCCTCCTCCTTCCAAAACCCTAATCTTAGACCGCAGGAAAAGGCTGCTTAGGGGCTGCGAATCATCAGCTCTAGATTAGGAAGATTGTCAACATTATAGATGTTTAAGAGGGATCCTGTCCCAGGTCTGTCTTCTTTTCCTGACCAACTAAGTGATAAACTTAACAAGTATCAAAAGTACGGATGAGAGTATGTGGCTCTCCAGTCATGTGTGCCAGTGAGAGTCTTTCTGAAAGAACTGTCAAGTGTCATTAGAAGGTTGGGAACACGGGTCAGAGTGCTAGCGAGGGTTGTGATACTTCTGTTACACAACCACTTGCTCTCCCCGGGCAAGCCCACTGGTTCCAAGTCGAAATAAAACCTTCCATGGGATGCAGCCCAAACCCAGCAGCACCAGAATGGTGTGCTTTTTCATCTGTGACAAGACCAGTTACTTTACGTCCTTGGATGGTGCAGAGAACACCTCCCAGAATCGACGGTTAATGACCAGCAATCACTGTAGATGTCACCGATCCGTGCAGGGATTACTCAACAGGAGAGAAAGTGCTGTCATGGGGTAGGGTCCATTCCCAGAGTTATGAAGACGGGATTCCCGACTCACTCTTGACTTGTCTCCTGCTGGTATGATGCGAAAGCTCAGACTGCAGCCTCACAGGGGACCACTGGCGGGCGGGGGGAAGACCTGCAGTGCTCTCCCAGGCAGGGTTTCACTCAGACGAGAGGAACAGCGTGATGGGAAACGGGTGAGGGGTGGAAACTTTGTTCATGCCATCCCAGAAAATACAGAATAGAATGGGGCACAGTGGCATGGAGAGGAACCCAGACTTTGCAGTTAGGGAGACCTGGGTTCCAATCCCAACTCTGCCCTTTGCCATCTGTGTGATCTGGGGAAGTTTAACCCCCTGTGAGGTGAGGGTAATGACACTTGCTTCGTAGGGTGTGTGCTGATTGAGTGAAGGACGTAAGCGGAATGCTGATATAGAGCCCGGCTGCCCAGAATGGGTCTTCAATACCATCTTCCTCCTTTACTCATGGGGCTTATTGGCAGAGGAATGCCACTTCGGGGAGGGGGTACTTGTATACCTATGAGTTTCTTTTAACCTCCCTTTATGGGCTTGACACCTGGCCTGGGGCCAAGGGCAGGGCGAGTGTCCCCCCTATAGAACATAAACACAGTTAGCTTTGGCTGGGAAAGTTACGTGAGAAATGGAAGTCAGGAAGAGTGATGAATTATTGCCCAGAATTGGGCAGGATTTAAACAAGTGGCCTGGAAACTAAACCATTTCTTCTCCTTTACCTTCTTTGTATTAAAAAAATGAGAGAATGAAATTCTAATAATTAGACCTAGGGTCCAAAGACTCCATAGCTGTTTCCTAAAGAACGGTCCTGAGGTTTTCTATGACAGAGGGCCTCACTGGTTTAATGTAAGGAAATAACAGGCCTGGGAGGCAGGAGCCTCGGTCCCGGGCCAAGCCCCGGCAGTGTCTGTGTGACTCTGGGCAGGTCATTTAACCTCACCAATGAGAGAGCTGGACCAACCGGGCCCCCGTGTCCTTTAGGCTTTAACATCCCAAGAGTCAGTTGAGGGGACAGAAGAGATTCTAAGGTAAAAGAACCAGCCAGTCAGCCATGATTTGCAGAGTCTGCACAAGATGAAGGCGAAGGGGCCCTGATATGGGGGGTCTTCAGACAGGCTACAGTACAGATACAAGAGGCATTAGTGATGAAAGCAAGGGGGAAGGGAGTGGGCTTAATGTGGGTGAACTAGAGCTGGTAGGCCCAGTAGGAAGCCTCAGTGGAAGGGGGCTCTCTAGTTCTAACACTGGACACCTTCGGCCCTCTCCATCAGCCACCTTTGCCCACCCCTACCCCGCCCGTACACTCAGACTCTGGAACTAAGACGTCTGCCTGTCATTCTCAGAATGGCCTGTCCTAGGCCTGATGCTCCCCATGGGCCATTCTGAGCCTGCCTCCTCCTACTTCACAGCTAGTGAACACTCGAGTTGCCTCTCACTCTTGCTGCTGCAGCTGCGATTTCTTCCCAGAGGGATTTCTGTGCCTTGGAGTCAGTCACAAGAAATAAACCGGATGGCTCCCTGACAGTTACTGCCTTGGGAGACACAACTCCAGCCCAGGCCTTGATGGAGGGAGAGCCAGCACTGGGGAAGAGAACCTTGCTGGGTGTAGCTCGAGCAGTCTTGCTTTCAGTTCTGCTCCTCAGTCATCTGATCATGGGCAGCTTAAGAGCTCCTTAGAGACACACATTTTGCAGGCAAGAAATGCTTTTTCACATCAAACACTTGCCAAGTCCTCAGGGAAGTTTCAAACACCCTGAATTTTATTCCCACCAATCCCCATAAATTTCCAGGGACTTCGAGTGCCTCACGCCGTGCAGCCCGGGAGAAAGGAATTCCTGCTCCCGCTCCTGGAGAACGGGGCCGATGTTCCTGGTCCCTACATGCACACATGTATGAGAAAAGCTGTTCCGGGGAAGTTCTCTAATAGAATCTCTCATGGAGAGGCATGGGGCATGGCCTCGTGTCATGCTGCCACTTCCCAGCTACAGGTACTGGGCCAGTTCTTACTCTCTGATCCAGGTTTTCATTCTAAGATACAGAAAATGAACTCACAGTGTTTGTGAAAAGACTGAAGTAAAATATATATATATATATAAAGTGTTTAGCATAGTTCAGGCTTACAGACAACAATGTGTGTTATTATACGTTGCTAAAGATTATGGAGCCTCTCCTTTGGGCCACACGGAAAAATGAGAATGACCTTACACAAATTATCTGAGCTTCAACTTCCTCATCTGTAAAAACAGGTTACTAATATGACACATGCTACAACATGGAGGGACTTTGAAGACATTATATTAAGTGAAATAGGCCAGATACGAAAGGTCAAACACTATATAATTCCACTTATATGAGGTTCCTAGAGTAGTCAAATTCATAGACACAGAAAGTAGAATGGTGGTTGCAGGGGAGGGGGATTGGGAGTTGTTTAATGGGTACAGAGTTTCACTGGGAAGATGAGTAAGTTCTAGAGATGGATGGTGGCAATGGTTGCACAACAGTGTGAATGTACTTAATGCCACTGAATCATACATTTAAAAATGGTTAATATTTTGGGGCTGCTGGATGGCTCAGTTGGTTAAAGAGCGAGTTCTGAACAACAGGGTTGCCAGTTCGATTCCCACATGGGCCAGTGAACTGCACCCTTTGCAACTAGATTGAGGACAACAACTTGAGCTGAGCTGCAGCCGAGCTGCCAAAGGGTGGCCAGATGGCTCAGTTGGTGAGAATGCAAGCTCTTAACAAGGCTGCCAGTTCAACTCCTGCATGGGATGGTGGGCTGTGCCCCCTGCAACTAAGATTGAAAACGGCAACTGGACTTAGAGTTGAGCTGTGCCCTCCACAACGAGATTGAAGGACAACAACTTGACTTGGGAAAAACACACTGTTTCCCAATAAAGTCCTGGAAATACACACTGTTCCCCTGCCCCAATAAAATCTTTAAAAAAAAATTATTTTGGTAAATTTTGTTATGTTTTTTTATCACAATAAAAAAATTTGAGGAGAATTGACCCAAATAACATAGTTGATGATTACTAGAAATGAAAGTTGGGAACTCACATTTACATTAAAAATAAACCAACCACCACCATCAACAAAACCCCACCAGGTCATTGACATGCACGTGGCAGGATGGTTACAAGGGCCTAATGTGATTGGTTTCCGTCCTCCCCAGATGGCTCATCTCCTCAATTTCACTAACTTAGCAACTAAGCTGCCCTGCATTTCATACAAATAATATTTAAGACCCATTGCTCATAAAGCTATAACAGGGTTTGACCACATTAGAAAAATTCTTTTCAACTATTCCATTATCTTCCCAACCATCCTCTTACATTTCTAACAAATATGAGGTAATGTCTCATTTTGCACAGATTTCCAAAGCTCCGTGCCTTTTGGTTGTGCAGGAAATTTGGAAGAGATTTGATTTTCCTCCTTGGCTTCAGGTGCCAAGCCAAAGTCAACAGAGCTAACTTTATCTCTGCTGTTCCACGGCAGCTTCCCCAGCACGTTGACACTTTGGTGGATGAGTCAGGTTACAACCAGAAGATTTGTGGTAGGTGAACTGCTGCATTTCCAACTCAATCAATTCATCAGGAATTATTTATTCTGTGCTGAGGCAGGCTTTGTGGGGGATGCAAAATAGGGATACGGATTGCTTGATCAATACATAAATATTCATGAAGTGGCTGTTCCGTGCACAACAGTGTCCGCACGACTGGGAGGAAGACACCCAAAATGACACAAAGCAGGAGTAGGCTAGATTACCCCTATTTGGAGGATAAGACAAAAGACAGCTAATAGGACAAAGCTATTAATGCTAATATTAAATGACAAAGACTGTAAATAAGTTACCAGTCAGAGAAGACTGGGAAGGGAGATGAGATTCAATCTAGATCTTAAAGTATGAGTAGGATTTTGGCAGGTAAAAGGCATGGAGTGCACTCTAGCTGGCAAAATGACACAAGTGGTATTGGTGGTGGGGGGTATTCATTGTATTTTCTTTCCTCTTCCATTTCAACAAAGAGTTGCTGAGTGTACCTTCCAGATATAAGTGGTCCAATGAAGAGCTGTCCAGAGGATGCATGATCTGCCAGAGAGGGTTGTGTACAATTATAGCCCAAAGCTGGCTTTGGTCATAGCAGACACAGAAAGTGACTGACTTGCCCAGGAGAGACCAGAACAGTCTCACAGACTGATGCCAATGGACCTGGGGCTAGAAGTATGAGATATACATTTGGCCCATGGCTAAGTGTTAAAGGGGAAAAGGCCATTTCTGCAAAGGCACAGACAGAATCGTGAGCCCCCATGGACAGGTTGAAGGAGAGGTGAGTAGTTCAGAGTGGCTGGTCTGGGTGTATAGAGGATAGAATACAGAAATGGTGGGCAGGAGGCCGTTGGGTGGGTTGGGCTCACAGAGGAGGGCCTTATATACCTGGCCAACGAGCCTCAACTGAAAATCCATCATTAAGCAATCAACCAAAATAACAGAATTGAGGATCAGGTCCCTACAGAATCCTGTGAAAGGTTGGTATGACCTTGCTCTGGATAGTTTCACTGCATCTAGAGGATAGCTCAATTAACTTCAAATCTCTTTCCTCCCTGAAATATTATGGTACCTGGTACTAATAGCCACTCAACCTAGGAGTATGCTCTATCCCTCCTCAACCCCATTGTTCATGAGTAGAATTACCCATGACTGTGTTATGTTGTGTAGCTTTTATTTCTTTAGTGAGTAATGGATGAAATGGTATCCAATTAATTATATAGGAATTACATATTAGTAAAGAGAAATTTATATATATTTCCAATGGCATCGTTATTTTGGAAATGTTTTTATTTTTTATTATTTTATTATTTTTATTTTTTAAATTTTATTGGGGAACATTGGGAATAGTGTGTTTCTCCAGGGCCCATCAGCTCTAAGTCGTCCTTCAATCTAGTTATGGAGGGTGCAGCTCAGCTCCACGTCCAGTTGCTGTTTTTCTTTTTAATTTTAATTTTTATTTTTTATTATTATTTTTTTTCAGTTGCTGTTTTCAATCTTTAGTTGCAGGGTCACAGTCCACCACCCCATGCTGGAATTGAACCAGCAACCTTGTTATTGAGAGCTCACACTCTAACCAACTGAGCCATCCGACCGCCCTCTGGAAAAGTTTTTGAGGAGGGACTCTCTGGGTCTAATTAATAGCAGCATCTCTTGACAAACAGCGAGAGACTGAGTGACAAAAAAGGAAATTGGTTGGCAGGATGAGCTTCCACTGTCCATAATATTCTAGGCTGCAATACAGCAGTGATATCTTAAGTATTCATCATACAAGCAGTATGTTTTATGTCATTACAGAATCCAAGATTAGGAACCCTAAAGATTTTCTGGTCCATGCTTGAGTTCTTTTTACACAGCCTTATGTTGGATTACTTTTGCGGCCATTGCAGGCTTCCACGGTGCAGGCTGAGAGGGAGCTCCTCTTTACAGTGAGTTGACCAGTGCTTCCTGTGTTTCTCCTCTTTGGTCCTGGGTTCACCCCAGTTCTTCTCCCCCAGACAGCCCTTCAAATTCCTCAGCTCACTATCTGGAGCAAAATAGTATGATGACCCTGGCTGGGGACTCCCAAGACCACTGGAGGTCAGAATGGGAAGGCCCTGGGAGGCAGCACATGTATGTAATGTTTAATATCACTGCCTCTGAGGTTAGACAGCCATCTGTCTGTCCATCATTCATTCACTCACTCATTCATTCATTCAACAAATGAAGTGAACATCCACTATATGCCATGTATTCTGTTAGGTACTGAAAACATAATGGTGGAGTGAAACAAAACAAAACAAAGCAAAGCAAAGCAAAACAAAGCAAAACAAAGCAAAGCAAAGCAAAGCAAAGCAAAAAGGCCTGACTTCATGAAGCTCACAGTCTAACATAAGAGACTGGCATTAATAAAAGAATTACCAAGAAATGTAATGCAGGTAAGCTAAAAGGTTCGAGGAAGAGGTACAAGGAGCCATGAGGCTACATGAAAGGGCAATTAACTTAGATGGGTAGGTCAATCATACAAGGTTCCTTGTGCAGGTATCAGTGAGTTGAGATCCAGAGGGTAGGAATTAGCGAGGTCAAAGAAGGTGAGGGTGTGGTGGTGGGCAGAATTCCTGGTAGAAGGAATGGCATGGATAAAGGCCTTGTGATCTGAGTTCAAATCCTAATTTGTCCTCCTCTGAGCTATATAATCTTGGTCAGATTGCTTAACCTCTCTAGGTGTCAGTTTTCTCAATTCTGCCTGTCACACAGATAAAGCCTTTGTGAGCCCAAATTAGTTACTATAAGCACTATCACCTGAGGTTCTCATGGTTTAGGTCTTTTTCTTTTTTTTTTTTAAAGCAACAGAACCCCAATCTCTCTCCCATATGACACCCTTCAAATTTTTTCCCTCTAAACCACACAGTATATACCACATAGCTCAAAGCAAAGCTGCTTTAGTAGAAGAGGGCATGAGGATTGCACCCACTCAATCTCTACCTCCTGCCCATGGCAGCCACCTCCCTGAGTAGTTCAGCGGACCCACATGCCTCCAAGGAAGGCAATTAAATACCACCCCATATTCTGCAATAGAAGAAAGCAAAGCCCGGAGAGGCAATGGTTTGCCTGAATTCATCTCAAAATTTACAAATCCAAGTGAAATTTGCTTCAAATATGATTGGAGCTCATTTTAGGGAACACGTTCTTCTAAATAAAAAGAAATCCTTGCTCCCATGGAGTGTAAAGACACCAAGATACAGCAGAAAGCAGACGGGACCGGGATATCAGAAACCTCTTATCCTAGAACTCCCCTTTATAAGGCAAGTGACTTAGCACAAGTCCCTTAACAGCTCTGAGCCTCAGCTTCCCTGTTTTAGAAGGGATTATAATTGCCTCATTGTTATTGAAAAAATAATAGGTTTTTAAAGCACTTTGTAATTACAAAGTACTAAATTTATCATGATAAAAAGAGATTTTAATTTTGCAAATGGCCAAACAACATTTACGGCTAAAATTGGTGAGAAAATAATCTACATGAATAATATTACTTATGTGTTACAAGAAAGCACAGCATAGAGTTCCAGTCAAGATGATGGAGTAGATAAATGCTGTGCTCGCTTCCTCTCATGACCACATCAAAATTACAACTAAACTACAGAACAGCCATGGCTGAGAATCACCTGAAGTCTAGCTGAACCGACGTCCTCAACTAAGGATACGCAAAAGGGGTCACATTGAGACAGGTAGGAGAGGCAGAGATGTAGAACAGGCTGGTCCCCAAAACCACATATAGTGGTTAAAAATTGGGAGGGATAATTCTGCTGTGGAGGTCCCCTATGAGGAGTGAGGGGTCCAAGACACACACCAGGCTCCAGAGCCCAGGGTTCCAGTTCCAATGGAGAGAAGTCCCCACAACTTCTGCTCTGAAAACCAGTGGAGACTGTGGCTGGGTGTGATGGAGGGAGGCTGCAGATGAGCCTCTTAAAGGGCCTGGGCATGAACTTACTTGCTTATGGACTCACATGCTCTGAGCTTCAGCTCTGGCGCATCAGCCTGAAAGGCTCCAGGGACATATGGGGAGTAACTGAATTGTCTGGCTTCAGGGTGAGGGCACGAGGGACAGCTCTCTCCCAGACAGAAGTGCTGACAGAAGCAATTTCCTTTGTTGAGCCCTCCCCACACTTAGCAGGCAGACGCAGCAGTCACCGTATCTGAGTCTCCATCAACTTAGATAACATAACACCATTTGCCCTGCCCTGGTGATTCCCTGAGACCCCACCACACCCAAGTTGAGGGCTCCCCCAAGCATCCTCCAGTCTTTTTCATATTAGTGGCCTGTGTCAGTTCATGCTGTGGACTTTCCTAAAATCCTTCAAAGGATCAAAGTCCCCAAACAAGCAACATCTGGCCTCAGCATGCCCCAAATCTCTTGCTAAGCAGCCCCAAACCCAGCACTAGCGGCGGCTGGGCTTGGTTCGCATAGTTTTTCCCAGGTACTTTCAAGCACAGCACACATGGCAATCTTCTGCAGATCACTTTTTAGATCATACCAAGTGGCCCCAGGCAGGGCCCAGACAGCAGCTGACCTTGGCCTGCAACAGAGCCCCTCCCAAAAGGCCCCAGAACAACACACCTGGTGGCCAGCTTTAGACCACACCAGAGTACCAGCCAACCACCTCCACAAAAAGACACACACAAAGGGCAGACTGGGTAGGCCCCAGAGCCCTGCTGAAGTGAATTCTGCTCCTGTTCCATAGAGTCAACCCCTGACAATGGCTCATCCACTGTAGTCATGGGAAGTCCTCACAACCAATTAGCCACAGGCTCAAACCCTCCCACTGATGTGCAAACAGCACCCAAGTTTCAACTACAACAGGAGGGCACACAGAACCTACACAAAGGACACAATTGGAGCACCCTGCTCAAGTAACCAAGGAGACTGTGCTACTGGGCCCCACAGGACACCTACTACATAAGGCCACTCTACCAAGACAAGGAGACAAATCAGCTCTACCTAATACATAGAAACAAACACAGGGAGGCACCCAAAATGGGGAGACAAAGAAACATGTCCCAAATAAAAGAACAGAACAAAGCTCCAGAAAAAGAACTAAGCAAAATGGAGATGAGTAATCTACCAGAGGCAGAGTTCAAAACACTGCTTATAAGGATGCTCAATAAAAACTTCAAGAAAGATGTAAGAAACATAAAAATGGAGATAAAAACATAAAAAATAACCAGTCAGAAATGAAGACAACAATAACTGAAATAAAGAATACATCACAGAGGGAATCATCATTAGACTAGATGAAGCAGAGGATTGAATCAGTGATTTAGAAGTTAAGGTAGCAGAAAACACCCAACTGGAACAACAACAAAAATCCCCCCCAAAATGAGGATAGTTTCAGAGGCCTCTGGGACAATATCAAGCATGACAACATTTACATCATAGGGGTACCAGAAGGAGAAGAGAGAGAGCAAGGAATTGAGAACCTATTTGAAGAAATAATGACAGAAAACATCCCTAACCTGGTAAAGGAAATAGACATAGAAGTCCAGTAAGTGCAGAGAGCCCCAAACAAGATGAATCCAAAGAGGCCAACACTAAGACACATCATAATTAAAATGCCAAAGCTTAAAGTGAGAAAAAAATCTTAAAAACAACAAAAGAAAAGCAGTTAGTTACCTACAAAGGAGCTCCCAGAAGACTGTCAGCTGATTTCTCAACAGAAACTTTTCAGGCAAGAAGGGAGTGATTGGAAATATTCAAAGTAATGAATAGCAATGACTTACAACCAAGATTACTCTACCCAGCAAAGCTATCATTTAGAATCAAAAGAGAGATAAAGAGCTTCGCAGAAACGAAAAAGCTAAAGGAATTCATCACCACCAAACCGGTATTACAAGGATAATCAAAGGGACTTCTTTAAGAAGAAGAAAAAGATAAAAAATATGAATAATAAAATGAGAATAACTACATATCTATCAACAATTACTTTCAATGTGAATTAATTAAGTGATCCAATCAAATCTATAGGGCGGGCTTAATGGATAAGAAAACAAAATCCTTATCTATGCTGCCTACAAGATACTTCAGATTGAAAGACACACACAGAATGAAAGGATGGAAAAAGATATTTCATGAAAATGGAAATGAAAACAGAAAGCTGTGGTAGCAATACTTATACAGGTTTTCGAACGTCTCCGTTGATGAATATTTTGGTTTATGAATGCTGTAAATTTTATGGACCTATGGTACCACTGACAGTAAAATTCATGCTAAATTTGCAGTTTTAGGGGTTGATTTTAAAGGTCTGGAATGGATTTAATCCATTTTGCATTACTTTCTATAAGGAAATCGTGCCTCAGTTTTCAAACGTTTCAGAACTCAGTCTTCCGGAATGGATTATGTTCGAAAACCGAGGTACCACTGTACCAGACAAAAGAAACATTAAAGCAAAAGCTGTAACAAAAGACAAAGAAGGACCCAAAGACCCAGTAATCCCACTTCTGGGTATTTACCTGAAGAAACCCAAAATCCTACTTTGAGGGGACATCTACATCCACATGTTCATTGCAGCATTGTTTGCAATGGCCAAGATGTGGAGGCAGCCTGGGTGTCCATCAATGGATGAATGGTTAAAGAAGAGCTGGTACATATAGACAATAGAATATTACTCAGCCATAAAAAAAGAATGAAATCTTGCCATCTGCAACAACCTGGATGGAACTAGAGGGTATTGTGCTGATGGAGTATGTCAGACAGAGAAAGACAAATGTCATACGATTTCACTTATATGTGAAATCTAAAAGAACAATCAAAACACAAAAAAGCTCATAGATACAGAGAACATTTTGATGGTTGCTGGATGGGGAAAGGTTGGGAGGATCAGTGAAGAGGGAGATACGATTAAGAGGTAGAAATTGGTAGTTACAAAATAGTCCTGGGGATGTAGAGTATATGATGGGGAATACGGTCAATAATATTGTAATAACTATGTATGGTGTCAGATGGATACTAGATTTATCAAGGTGATCACTTTGTAAGTTACATAAATGTCTAATCAGTATGTTGTGTACCTGAAACTAATGTAATATTATATGTCAACTGTAATTAAAAAATTTTAAAAGTACTGGAAAAAAAAAGAAAGCACGGGATAAAGCAATACATTTTCTGATATGGCTTACTGTTGGTCTCATAAAAAGTCTTAAAAAAAAAAAAAAAAAGAGGCCCAAAACAGCTTTTGAGAACAAAACAGCATCACAGAGCCTTCAACTCAGAAGTTGCTGGAATGACTGCACTCACCGCTTTATAGTCAGACCAGAGTTATGGCTCATTCCTAATGGATTTGCTTTTACCATCTAGTGAAGGACATGACTATCCCAGACCCCCTGCCTATTCAATCCCTGAAGAGCTAACAGAGGAAGTCACACTGAGAAACTTGTCCCAGAACCTTGTGAAACTTATACATGAAAATAACTTTTAAATTCCAAATATTGATAAAATTGAAGAAAGCCCTGGGCCTTGCCATCATATAGTCTTTGTAAAACTGAAGAGACGTTGTTACTAACAGTAGCAACAATAAGGAAAATTAACGACGACAGAGTTATGCAGCTTCCAGAACACTGAACTCACATGATCTCACTGGCTGTGATCCACACAGCAGCCCTGAGAGGCAGACACTGTCACCTCCTTTTGCAGAGTAAGGAACAGTCCCAGAGAGATGAAGCGACTTACTCACTGAAGGCCAAGCTAGACTATGACCTGGCTGGGACGTCACCTGCTTCCTTTTCATTCCTCTGCTCCTCTTTTTGTCCCAGGCACACTCTGTTCAATTTATCAATGTCAAGTGTAGTCACTACTAGCTGCTTTTAAACAGGGACATCACAATAAACAACTACTATTTACCAATCAAATTACAGGCTGCTCTTGGCAATATGACTAGGACTTTATCACAAAAAGAAAAAAATAAATTCATTAGTAAATATTGCTTAGCAGAGAAAGTGTAAGAAGTATAACAAAAGAAAAAGTGAAAGAAGAAAAAGTATTTACAGGGAAGAATGATTGATTCTGTGTTAAGTGCTGGGCACTTTACTGTATCTCATTTTATCCTCGTCATTAAAAGAAAATGTGAAAAGAATTCAGAACGAGGGAAAAGTTGATGAAGACAGACCTGGAAAACACAGAACATAGATCTGCAGGTTGTGAGCTGAACTAGTGGGAATAGAAACTTGATTTAGAAGTCGTAACCAAAGTGAAAAGAAAGCCTGATCAATTTTATGGTTTGCATTGCCTGAGAAGAGGAAAAAAAACCCATGGTTCCTTAAGGAAGTCAAATGTACCCCAATATAATAATCTAAATGAAACTTCTCAGGTGGGACTTCATACAGGGAACTTTAGATGAATAATGGCTATGATTTATGGGTCATTTACTATATCACTGAGTCACCGAGCTAAATCTACATGCATTAGCTCATTTAATTCTTATTGGAATCCTATCATAATGAGAATTATGTCCATGTTTTGCAGGTTTTCTCTGAGAAAACTATAGCTCAGAGAGGTTAAAAGTAACATGCCCAGGTCCCTCGAGTAGCAAGTAACAGAGGTGGAATTGCAATATAGGTGTCCAACTGCTTCCAAAGCGACACTTTTAATCCTGGGCTGGGGACACTGTCTGATACTAGTGGTCAACGTCTCAACCATATCACTGTTTCAAGGCAGTTGTGGGTTTCATAAGGCTGTTCCCTTGGTGAAACTTTATGGAATAGCCCTGAAATATACTTCCATGAAGAAGCAATTTTGCTTGGGTCCAGCAGGGTGGACAGGTTCAAGTACACAGCTCCTTTGGTGGTCTGGCTACCTCTGTTACTTGGATAAATCTGTTGACCTCTCCAGTTCTCAATAAAACAGAAGTAACGCTATTTGGTCCTAACTAGTCCCTCAGTTAGGAAAAATATAAAGGCAAGTGAGTGAAGCACTGTCAGCACCTTGGAAGAAAATATGAATAAAGTGAAAGTCAAAGTCAATAACTCATTTCAAATATTACTGAGTTGCAGTTGTCCATTTTCAAGCTCAGTGAAAAGAAGTGTTCTCCTTTTGGTATTTTCCTACTTCAAAAAAAGAAAAAAAAAGATATCAAGCTTATACTTCTGGTGTACTGGAGAAACACAATCAATTTTCTGAAGTTAAATTCTGTCCATTATATATGCTTGGGCAAGATTCAATAAGACTGCCCACGGATTAATTTCAAAGGCAAAGTGTCAAGAGATCTCAATCACTGGTACGAGGGGCAATATGACACAGGCATTCCTTGAAGAAACTGCTGGTGTGCTCCAACATTTTTAGAATTTTAGAATTTTGCTGAATTTTTTACTGGGCAAAGGAATGGCTGCAGGGTTGGGCAGTGCGCTTTGGACACATTGCTGGATCAGGTGATCAAAGATTATGTCTGTCTCTTTCCCCACCACAATTTGTTGTATGCATGACCATTAGCTCATGATGAGATGGTAGTGAGCTAAGAAGGTTCCAGAATGATGGCAGAATAAGATAAAGTGAAGATCCTACTGCTACTACTCCCAGATGTGCTGAATAACATAGAAACAGTGCTTTTTAAAAAAATAGTAGGGAGCTGAGTAGATAATGTGAGAGCTAGGGAAAATCTCCAAGTGCAAAAAATAAACGAAAAAACTGTAATAGTAAGTGCCGAATGCTTCAGCTGCCTAGAGTAGAGATCAGCACAAGCCTACTGTAACCTAGAGTTTAGGTTTTAGTGTTCACTTGAGAATAGAAGATGAAGGCTTTGGTCACAGGAAGCAAGGAGTTGGAACTGAGATTCCTGTACAAAACTGATACCCTAAAGGGCTGCAGCCTTCATGTAACAATAGACTGAAAAAATATATATCTCACACAGAAAAGAAATCTTATTTCTGCCTGATTCTGAGAACACTGAAAAGGGATCTACCCTGAGAGTCAAAACCCCAGGTCTTGTTGCAAGTGGAATCTGGATTCCAAATCTGGATTCCAAATATACAGTTCCTCAGACCCTCAAGCTGAGACATCAAGGTAAAACTGATTCTGGAATAGTGCTTGTTCTAGGATACTGAGGCTACCTTGCAGAAGGAAATGCAGAACAGCCCTGGAGAGAAGGCTGGCCACGTGGGATCACCTCAGGAAAGGCTCCAATGAACATAACCTTTCAGTGAAAAATTCCAGAACACATCAGGAAACAATCCATTATATGCCATAGTTATTAGATATAAAAGACAGAAAAATTAGTATTCCAAGAACACAAGAATAATCTAAAAAGTTTTAAATGATTAAGTATTAATTTAAACTTTCAAAAGTGTTTAAAATACATGAAAGAAACATGTGAAAGAACAATATGAAAAAATAGCAAATCTGAAAAAGACCTACATAAAAAAGTATAGAAATAAACATAGTATAATTTGAAAATAGCCAATTAAATATAGCTGTTATAGTTAAATATAGTGGAGAATTAGTAAACTGAAAGACAGATCTGAGGAACTGTTTAGAATACAGTAGAGAGAAATACAAAAATGGAAGATACGAGAAAGGGTAAGAAACATGAGGATAGAATGTGAGTACCAGAAGAATATAGAGAAAACTAAGAGGGACAATATCTGAAAATATAATGGCTGAGAAATTTCCAGAATTAATGAAATCCTCAGACTCAAGAAAGCACAATAAGTTCCAAACAGGATAAAAGAGAAACAAAAGTGTGCACTAGACACATTGTAATGAAATTGCAGAACACCTAAGACAAACAGATGACCCTGAAAACTACCAGAAAGGAAAAATAGAGAACTTACAAAGGAGCAATGAAAGAAATAGGTGACTTCTCAATATCTAGAGGTTAGGAGGTAATGGAATATTACCAAGAAAATGTCAACCTATAGTAATTATACTCAACTAAGCTGTTATTCTAGAATAATGGCCAAGTAAAAACATTTTCAGACAAAATGAGAAAGTTTAACACTCAACACCTTTTGAAAGGTGGATCTCAAGAAAGAAACTGAACTCAGAAAGGAGTGGATGTAAGATGCCAGCAACAATTATATGATGGCTTAGCTCACAACCCCGTGAAAGCTAGGTTTACTCTCCACGAGAAGTGGTTTAAAGCTCTGGTTTCAGATGTCCCAGTTTTCCAGAGATAGTCTCCATCTTAGATGGTATTCCCAGAACTGCACTAAATTGGATTACATATCTCAGGAAAGCTGCTCTCCTGTCCCAGCCGTTATCATCAGTCCCAGGCTTCCCATGGAACCTGACTACTCGCTGAAACACCCTGTGAGGCAATACAGCAGAAGGGCTGACAGCCAGGCCCTGGGTCACACAGACCTGCTGCTCTCAGCACATACTAGGTGTGATTTCCTTTGACACCTTTAAGTGGGTCTAAGAAAACATACTTTATAGTTATATGTGTATAAGAAGAGTATAGAGAAAATACAATGCCTGGCATGAAATAAAGATGCAATAAAAGTTAACTAGCAGTTACTATAACTAGTATTAGCATTATAAGCTTTGCTTATTAATTTGTTTAATAAGCAGTGCACATATTTATTTAGATAAACAAAAAGTTATGTGTCCCCAGATTTACTTAAAAAGAACCAAGAGCATTATATTAACGGAAAACTATTTTAACGGAAAACTGAAGCTGGACGCTAAGCCCTGCACTCCCCTGGTCTGTGAGCACCTCCACTGCACACATCTAACTAAGCAGGTCCTCCGCTAACTAAGCAGGTCGTCTGTCAGCACCGCCTTGGTGCTGCTCTCTGGACTACTGGTTTTCATTAAAACTATAGGGAGTGGCTGGTGAGTTGGTCTCTGAAACTGTGCTGACTATACTTGATTGAAGATAAATCCTTGTTGGTTTTGTTTTTTTTTTTCTAAATCCCTCTCTGCACTTACCTGTGGCCACAGGAAAAAATCAAAATAGAGCAGAGAGAAAAGACAGATGTGTTGCTCCCTTTTCAACAGATCAGACAAAGCCACAAAACGTATGCATGTCAACGTGGGCAGGTGATGGGTGGCAACAGAAAGAGCTGGATTACTGACGGCTCGGTACCATAGTCGGTCATCTCCACAATTCAATAGAAGACACTCATTCACCTTAGCCTCTAGGTGTAGATACAGTCTATTCCAATGACAAAAACAGCAACTCACAAAACACAGACAAGTGTCCAAGGAGCAAAGCTGCAGAGGGACATAACATCTTCTTGGCAGATACTGAGCGGAGCTCTACAGTTGGAAGAGAGGTAAGTATAAATTCTGAGCGCTCAAGCAAAACTGCCAGAAAGGGCACCCTTTCTCTTTGTTATCAACCGAATCAATTGATGTCCACGGCAGGGCCCCGTCTGGTCACCTTTTTCTTTTTTCAGTGTTTGTGGAAGTGACTTCTTCGATTCATAATGTTTTCACACAACATGTGATCTCTCTGTCTCCCTTTCTCTCCCTCTGCCCCCAAATCAAGATTGAATGGACTTTTAGGTGCTGAGTTTTCACTGTTTTGGGCCCTTTCATTAAACTATCTTATATACTTCTCAAAACTCTCTTACCTGGTGTTATTCCCATGGTAACGATGCGGAAACTGAGAGCAGAGAGGTTGTGTGGCTTGCCTACCTCACCTGCCATGCTGGTTGGGGCAGAGCCTGCAGGACACCCCACCATCCCTCCCTAAGGTGTGGCTCTGGGTGAGAGACATGGGGGCGCGGGGAAGGAGCGCCCGTGGGAGGCCAGGAGGCTCAGTTCCCCGATGTTAGCCTTCCCCCAGCCACCTGGGGAATCGCCTCCGTGGCACCTCTGGGCCTCTGTTCCTTCATGTGGACGACAACATTGTTTACATCACTGGCTCCTCCATTCTGTGGGGCTCCAGATGCTTCCATGTCACTCACAGGTGAGGACAAACGAGAAGCTGGGACCCAGGGGAAAGTATGTTCCTAACTCACCTTGGCACCCAACTCTGTTCCGTTCTACGCTGGCGTAATTGCTGATAACAAGTAGCTCCCGCCTGGGAGATCTGGCTGTCAGAAGGCAGGCTCTGCTAGGGCAGTTCTGAGTAAGTAGCTACAAAGTTGCTAATTGGATTCCACATGTTGCTGAGTCACTAATGGGTAAGATCAAGTTGCTCTGCACAGATGATGGGGCCCATCCCTCAGCAGCTGAGAACAGTTCTTTGTGATTAAAAAGAACAGGAGTGTGTGAAGATGTGTTGTGGATTAGCTTTCACGATTTACGATGAGTAATTAAAATCTAAGAGACCACAATTAGAAAGCATCCACCGCAACCTTATTTTGCCCTTTGTCTTTTAATTAATTACGTCCCATGATTTAGCTTTAACTCTACACAGATTTCTGATGGGGATGGGGAGAAACAGACAGAAACACAGAGAGTATTGGTTATGATGTCTTGGAGGAAGATGGTGGAGAGAAGATACTCAAGTATGATGAATACATCACCGATCTTTCCCTTCTTGAGATCTTCGCACATCACAACAGAGATACTAAGCGAGCCTGGACCTTTCCCAAACTACTTCTGGTCACACAAGGGGTTCAGGGGAGCCCTGCAAAGAGGAGTTGGGGCAGAGCTGGTGGGAGGACTTTAAAAATTTTATTTTTATTTTCCAGCATTGGTAAGGTGACAAGTGGGAGAAAAGTATCTTTATGCCATAAAAAAGAAATGTCTGATAGGGCACTCTGGCACAAACGGCGTGGGAGAAATAATTTTTTAATGGAAGAAATGCAGACAGTCCTTTTCTGTGATCCCAATGGCTTATCACAAATGAGCCGTAACTCAGTGCTTGGCACCTCCAAGGTCCCTGTGTGGAATCAGGGTCATGGGACAAGGGCTCGGGGAGTGAGGGTCCCTGGGGTACAAGGTGTCTTCCTGGGCACAGCCTGGGTGGTGGTCCAGGCCGCTCAGGTTTCCACCAGGCTCACCCTCAGAGCCAGAAGCAGGCAGGGGAAGCATTTATTCATGTGCCATGTTATTTGGAGTTAGACATGGGGGGAAATACTCCCCTTTAGAAGCTTCCTCAGGATCCATGATGAGACTGGATTTACTGACTCTATTTTAAGGGATTTCTCAGTAGAATGAATGCTGTGAGGCAGTTGAAGGGAGTTCACAAAATGGATCATTCTTAAGCTTGCCTTGCTTGATAGGAAAAAGTTGCGTGTTACATGCTGCATTTTTATTATGCGCCAACCACCAAGTGTCTCAGACAGTGCAGCTGTCCCACCCCAGGCTGGAAGATGCCATTTCCCTAATAGGTCTGAAAGTCACTTCCTTGCTTACTCTTGGCTTTCTTCACTAGATTGACAGACCAAGGTGGTCAACCGTCTTCCACAATTTCCTGAAATAATTTAAAATCACACAGGGAGTGTCCTTTACGGAGAGTTATGTTCCAAAATATCATTTATAAGACCGTGAGCTTGCACCTAGAATGCTCTAACCCAGAAGTGACGCTGTGTGTGGCGACAGGATTCCAGCCCAGCCTCTCAGAATCTGCCGATTACGTTTATGAAGTTTACCTTAGCACGGAAGAATAAAGCACGAAGTTCTAGCTTGAGTTCATAGGTTGTTATAGGGTGTCAAGCAATGTGCACATGGTGAAGACAGATTTAGAAATCCTGTAAGAATGGGTTGACCAAGAGAAATGCTTAGAGATGAGTTGTCAGGTTGAAAGAGCCTCTTAGCAGCCATCTTGTAAATGTTCTTGACTTCCTTCCCAGCAGAAAGGAGAAGTCACCAGGAAATCCCTTCAATTTCCTGCCACCAAACCCACCACCCTCTAGTATCCCCACCGATCCTGTTCTCTGTCTCTTCCGGCTTTCCTCCTGCGTGAGGCTAGCCTCCGCAAGCTGATGTGCGCTGCACCACTGGAATGATGCTTTCTCTACCCTGTATCTGCAACCACCCTCTCTCTGGGGCCTCCCCTGCTCTCCCTAGTCTAGTCCATCTTAAAGAAACTCTCTCAACTCGGCCTCATCTCTGGGTTTCATCTTATGGCTTGCAGGTCCTTCATGGCCAGACGTCTGAAAATGTGTCTCGCGACTCCATGTCCTCTGGCCTCCCTTCCCCACTGCGACCTTGTCGGGTCAAGAGTGCGAGCAGGGCTGGGTCTGCTTCAGGGAGACAGGGGGGCGCCTGGCTACCAAGCGCTATGAGGGCACCGTAGGGGCTGCTGAGAATGTCCTTCTCCTCCCTGCCACGTACCGCCTCCCACCTGTCCTCTCATTTCACTAAGTCCTACTCAGGCCTCAGGTTTCTGCTGAGAAGTTACTCCCTGGTTCCCCTCGTCTCCCTGCTGCCCTGGCATCGCTGAGCTGCTGGCCCCAAGCCCAGTCCCCACCCAGCCTGAGAGGGCAGGGTCCACGTCTCTCCTCCCTGCTGGATGCCCAGCACCTAGCACTATGCATGGCCCATCGGAGGGGCTCCACAGGTATTTGTCAAATGGTAAAAGAACAAAGTTCCTGACTAGTGGAATGCCCATGGAGGATCAGAGAGCAGTACTGGGCCCACAGCAAAAACTCCCCACACACCCAATACCCTCAGACCAGACCACATCTATGGCAGCACGGAGGGGAGTCCACATGCAGACGTGGGCCCTGTGTGTCCTGGTCTCCCGTCAGCAACAATCACGTCTTCCCCAGTGCAGGGGAAGCACTCAGCCTGCAGCCCGCCAACAGTTGTACCCAGGGTATGGCTGTGAGGTGAGGGGCTAAACTTCTTTACGGTCTTTTTGCTTCATAAACTGTACAAATGCCGGAAGGCAGGAGCTTTCATGCTGGGAATGAAGCTTGCAGAGAAAACACCTTCACAGGCGCCTTCGGCTCACAGTGCTTATTGTGTGGTCTGAGGGCCAGACATAGCACGGTCGGTCTTCTCGGGGCTCTGATGGAGCCTCGTGTCCTCCTGCTGCCCACTGTCAGCTGCATGCGCCCCGTTGAGGTCAGCACCAGCCCTGAGCAGGAGACCGCCGGCAGCAGGCAAAAGCAGAGGACCCTGCTGGCCTCGCCCCTACCAGTGCCTCTCTGTACTGGCTCCCTGTGCCGGCCCTCGCCCTGCAGCCCATCCTTCCCATCCGAGCCCGGGTGCTCCTCTAAGCATACACATCCGACAATGTCACAGCCTGCTTACGGCTAATCAGCCTGCCACCACTCTGGCAATGCAGATAAAGAGGTCCCTGCAGGCCCGGCCAGGCCCACTGCATCCCTCCTCTCAGCCCTGCCCTGGCTCCTGCAGTTGGAGTCACACACCTTCTAGTGTCGCACACGTCCCTGCCTGGGATGCTTCCGGAGGGGTTAGTCTGAAGGGGAGGTGAGGAGGAGGAGCGGGGCTGGTGGGGCTTGGCCCCCTCAGGGCTCTCCCTTTGCACCCGCCTGTCCTGCAGGTGTACGCCCATCCACTAAGGAGGGAACAGAGCTGCTTTCAGGGGGGTAAGGCAGGGAGCCTGACTGTGGCTATAAATGGAGCCATACATAGCCTCTCCTTTCACCGTATCAATAATAAAACTATATTCTGATCTTCACCTGTCCGATTCCTCTATCTATTTCTCAATCACATCTGAACTCAGTGAAGAAGAGGGATGCCATTTAATGGTCCTCCTCAAAACATTAACAAACCCATCTGTCCAGTTTCAGGCAAACAACATGGCAGTTGGAAAGCAAACACTGTCGGCCTTTGGTGAACTTGTGTTTGCTGAATAGGCAAATGAGAAGTTCTCAGCACTGGCAGGCAACAGCGGAACAAACTTATTTTTGAGTTACTGTTCCAGGCTCTGTCAATGACTACTTGTGTGTCTTGGAAACAGTTACTCAACCTTTCGGAGCCTCAGTTGTGTTATTAACACAAAATGGTATGTTGCATGCAAAGCACTTAACAACCTGTGTGGCTCACAGTAACAAAGGTTAGTACTTCCTATTTTCAGTTTTACTCTGACCCCTGATTCTTCCCCGTGCCCACCCTCACCATTCATGGGGAGGAAGAGGGTGAGGTTGTCACAGCACATTAGCCATGAGGACTGTTATTCCCAAAACTCTCAGCTTCATCTTCTCTTTCCATCTTCTGCAGTTAAGCTGGCTGTGCCCTCTGTACCAAACATACCATCCATTTTGCTAGAAACGAATCCGAGACACACTTCTTTCTTTCTTTTGCTCAAAATGGGAGGTATTATTTCTTCCCTCGGTGAACCATGAAAAAGAGGCTCCAGAATGTCAACAGTAGAGGTTTGAGGAGAAGAAGGGAAGGTCTGGGAGGCAGAGATTCCTCTTCCCACACTAGGAATGAAGATGGGAACACAGAAGGCAGGAGTGGGGGAAAGGGAGGAGGGTGACGGAAGGAAAGCAGGGCTGTAGTGGGAGTTTTCTTGGGTGGGGAGGGAGCTGGCTTGGGGGCAGATTTTGAATGAAACTATTTGTTAAAGCCATTTCAGATAAAGTCTTGATGCTAAGAAACGGTTCAGGATAAAGTACAGACTATTAAAGAAAGGAATGAGGTCAGAATTGGGAAAAACGGAGGCTTTGGAGATTTTAAGAACAATCTATCTCTAAATTCAATGACTGAAAAACAAGTGGCATCTTAGGAATCTAAAGGAATAATGGCCCAATATATTTCAGTAATCTATGAGAAAAGATTGTCAGCAGCAATCTGATGGGTAGGCCAGCTCTGTCCTTCTCACTCTTAAGGTCATGAGTGCAGTTTTGGCAAGTGACTCAGCTGCTTGGGCCTCACTGTAGGCGACACTGGTGGTTGCCACCTTCCCACACTGTGCTCCAGCCTCTGGGACGCTCCCCAGTGATCCCTACGGCCTGTGCTCACGCCCTGTGTAATTCCCTCCCACATCATAGCACAGTTAGCCTGTGTGACCAACAGAGTATGGCAGACATGGCAATGTGTCCCTTACCTTCACAGCCCACGTCTAACCCATGTGCAAATACTACAGGTGCTTACTCCAAAATGTATGCAGAGTCTGACCACTTCTTACCACCTCCGTCGCTACCGTCTAAACCGCCACCCTCTCTTGCCTGAATTACTGCAAAAGTCTAACTGGTCTCCTGCTTCCACGCTTGCCTCCCTAGAGTAGCCCAAATAATGCTGTCAAAACAGAAGTCACATCCTGTCACCTCTGCTCATAATCTTCTAAAATCTGCCCACTGCATTCAGAGTAAAAGCCAGTGTCCTTTCAATGGTCTGTAAGCCCCTGTGTGACCAGGCCCCCAGCTGTTATTTCTGATTTCATCTCCTACAAGCCCCATCACTCATGCTGCTCCAATTAGTGTGGCCTCTCTTGGTGGCACCCATTGTACTACCTATTCCTCAAACTTGGGACATGCTCCTGCCTTAGAATCCATTTCACCTCCTTGCTTTTTCTCCACAGCACTTACCACAGCCTGAAAATATTACATATGTTATTCATTTAATAATGTATCTCTCCCCACTAGAATATAAGCTGTTTGCGGACAGTGCTTTTCCTTTCATTTTGCTGTGTTCTCTGAGTCTGGCGAGTAGCAGGGATTAACACACACAGGTGTACCTTGGAGATGTTGTGGGATCGGTTCCCAACCACCACAATAAAGTGATTACTGCAATTAAGCAGTCACACAAGCTTTTCTGTTTCCCAGTACATATAAAAGTTACATTTGCACTTTACTGTAGTCTATTAAGTGTGCAATGGCATATGTCTTAAAAAATGTACATACCTTAACTAAAAATTCACTTATTGGTAAAAATGCTAACCGTCATCTGAGCCTGTTGGAAAAATGACGCTGACAGACCTGCTTGATGCTGGGTTGCCACAAACCTCAGTTTGTAAAACATGCAGTATCTGCAAAGCACGATGAAGCAAAGCGCGAGAAAACAAAGTGTGCCTGTATTGCCAGAGACTGATACTGAGTACTGTGCAGGCGCCCGGGATGACGATGGGTGAGACTGGACCCTGTCCTGAGGACACTCTCCCCTCGCTACTCCCCACACCAGTTATTTGGCCGCCTTCCCCCTGACCGAGCCCCCAGTCTCACCAGACAAATCTGGCTGCTGCCTACAAGCCCCAGGCCTGATAGGTGCTGTGTGCTAAGCACTTCGATCTGAAAAAACTAAGAGCACGCTGCCACCCTACTTGGCTGTGGGGGCTCTGAGTGGCAGGAGCTCAGTAACAAGGGGCGCAAGACAGCCATTGTCTGGATTATACTCAACGCGCAAATCAACATGCAGCAGGCAGACAAGGACCTGCCGCTGCTAGACACAGAAACTGGGTACATTGGTATGGGGCAGTCGTGTACGAGCGTGTGTGTGAGCACATGTGTGTGTATGAGCATGTGTGTGTGAATGTGTGCGTGTGAGCATGCATGTGCGTGTGAGCATGCGTGAGTGTGTGGTGAGCGTGCATGCATGTGTGTGTGGACTTGCATGTGTGAAAGTGTACGGGTGTGCGTGTGTGTGTGTGTGTGTGTGTGTGTGTGTGTGTGTACCTCCTCTTCCATGCACCATCTAAGGTTCATTGTCTTTGTTCACAGGATAGGCTCTGGCTTCTCCTAGAAGAAAGCCTGCCGGGCTTTGGGCTGGTCTCGGCAGTGTAAAAAGATAATTATCTGCTGGCTGCCTGGGAATGTAAGGTATTATCAAATAGATTACTTTAGTAATTAAAATAAGAAAGGAGTCATCAGGGCTGGAAGACACTTTTTGTCTCTTTAAGAATCTAAGTCAGGGGTAAGATATGAGTTGGAGAGGAACGTCCTGATTAACCCGTCTTATAATCAGAGGGACGCCAGCTGGAGGCTTGTCTCCTCATCTCAGGCTTTTGGGGTTCCTTTCAGTGGTGAGCTTTTCCAAGTGTTCTCCTCTGACAATGTACCACGCAGGGTCAGAAGGCTCACTGTGGTGTAAAAGGTAGTTGTAAAGGCCATTGATTTATTTACTCTCTTATTTACAGCGAAGGACATGCTGTGCTTTCTTCAAACAGACCTCTTTATTCTACTGTCTTTGAGAAGAGGTAATAAAGAATCAATTACAAGAGCCATACACAAACAGAAACTGGTATTTATCTGTGCGGGATCTCTGCCGAAAAATCAAAAGATCATTAAACCACAGGCACACACAGGGAAGTGTGTCTACTTCAGAACACCCACCACAAATGGGAGTGGCCCTCTCAAGTGCCAGGCTCAGCCCTCAGGGACAGAAGGAAAAGGAGCCACTGGGAGGCCACGGGGGCAGGGACAGTTATCACCTCTCCCCAAGCACCCTGGAAACCACTCCATAACTTTGGATTTCCAGGAAATCTCTGCAGAGGCCATTTTTGCCTGAGAATTTGGCACCACAAGAGCCAGAAAGTAGAACAGGGCTCATAATAACAACTTTACTGCTGCTCTAGTCCTAATTAAGAGACTCAGTTTTATTTTGTTAATGGCTCTTTTCTAGGATATCATTTTGTGGGTATATCTGTGGATATGAATTATGACATAAATGTAACAGAGTATGGCATGGCCACCGTTACTTTTCCTAAAGCATGCCAAGTGCTACAGATAAAGTTAGTGATGTGACGGTGGGGGAGGGGGTGGGTGGGTCGACGAGCAAGATAACCACATCTATTCCCTCTGCCAACGACATGTAATTGTCAAATCCAAATAGTTCTTGACTGGGATATTCTCTTGATGATTGTTCATTATACTGTATATTTATGATTTATGCACTTTTCTGCACATGTGTTGTATATGGCAATCAAAAGGTAGAGTGATTTGCTATGCTGCCTGCCAAGACATTTCTGTGGCCTAACGGTACTTCCGGTGCTAAAGTCACAGGACCGCCTGGCGCTCGGGAGTACTGCAGAAGTCCTTGAGCACCTGCCTTAGCCTCTGGCCTTTCTGCACTTTGGTTCAAAGGCAGAGAATGGTGGGTTTCCTTCTGCCCCTCCCCCCAGCGCCCCAAAGTGAATGCCTTCCTGATGAAAAGCTGGTGAGGATGTGGGAATGGATGGAGGCCGTGGCCAGAGAGCACAGGCTTAGGAGTCAGCTAGAACTGGCTTTGCACCCCAGCCCAGCTGTTTACTGGTCATGTGACCTGGGGAAGTCACTTGAACCCCCAAAGCCTAGAAAAAGATACTATAATAGTACCAAGCTCAGAGAGTTGTAATGGGCAATTTGCTAAGATACCGATTCAGTCAGATGGTTTTGGCTGTGGATGACAGAATTCCCAATTCGAATAGGCTCAAATAATTCAGAAATGAGTTGGATCAAATTGTGTCATTCAGAACAGGGCAGGTGAGAGCCCCATCCCACAGAGGGGCCCGGGCTGGGTTTCTCTGCCTCTGTCTCAGCTCTCCTCGCCTGCATATGCTAGCATCATCCCCAGACTTGTGCCAACAGCTCTAGGCTTCGCATCCACACAGGAAAACATCCCCTCTGAGTTTCACCCTTAAGAATGAAGAAACACTCCCAGAAGCCCTCAGATATCTCACATCTTCCACTAACAAATCACTGGTCCCCACTGGGTTATCAGCCAGTCCTTTGCCAATCACCATCACGTGCGAGTAGCCTGCACTGATTGGCTTAGAACTGGGAGGGAGAAAGGAAATGACCGCCATTAGCTTAGGTTAGTTAGGGGTCTCCCTGGAGCTGCGGTCAATGCCCCAAACTGCAGGGCTGCTATCTAATCTGTAAGGGTGGGTGGAAAGATGCTGAGGAGAAATGCACAGCGACTGTTACAAACATAAAATGTGCCTCGCATGTAACTAGTCCTCAATGAAAGGAAAACTGTTATTGTAGAAGTTGTGTAAATAACAGGCATTTATTAAATTCCTGTTGATAGAATACATTTGTTTCTTTACTTCCTCAAAGGAGACTGAAACAACTCACTCTGAAGCACGTTTTCAGTGAATATGTGTTCTCCTCGATTCACCCACTCGTCCAACTCTTCCCGACCAGGGTGCATATAAACAAGTACCTCCTTATGTAGCCACCTGAACAAGAAAATAATTTCACTGCAAGTACGAGCCTTCAACATCAGCATTAGAAACATGGTTTTAAGCCAGGTTTGTTACTGATCAAATGCTGCCATAAAATTTTCATGAGGTTATTATAGAGCATGGCTTTTGCCTTCTAATATTCAAGTTGTTTTGTGCAGCTGCAAAGAGACAAAAAATAAGGAACACTGACTGAGTGCTTCTGTAGATCAATCCAACTACTGTAGCCTTTCAGCTGCTAGGTCCTGTATGATCTTGGCCTCGTGTGTTGCCCTCTAGAGCTTGTGGTCAGCGTCCCCACATCAGGGATTGTTGCCGTGGATTTCAGTCTTAGGGTTGGGGGTGGACAAAAGAAGGTCTCCATGGTTTCCAACGTGACAGATCAGTTTGAAAGATGAAAGTCATCAGTTTAAGGCTGTCCCATCACGGGAATTTTAGAGGTGAGAAAAGTCAAAGTTTCAAAAGAGAGCATAAGTTGCCATTAATAAGATATTATTATGCTAAGTGAAATAAGTCGGACAGAAAAAGTCGAGAATCATATGACTTCACTGATATGTGGGATATAAAACTGAAGGCGACAAAGGAACAAGAAAAATAAATAAACAAAAACTCATAGACACAGACAACAGTTTAGTGGTTACCAGAGGGTAAAGGGGAGTGGGGGGTGGTAGAAGATGGTAAAGGGGATCAAATATATGGTGATGGAAGGAGAACTGACTGGGTGGTGAGCACACAGTGTGAGATACAGATGATGTAATACAGAATTCTACACTTGAAACCTATGTCGTTTTGTTGACCATTGTCATCCCATTGAAAAAAAAAAAGACACTGAAATCCCTAAAGGGTTTTCCTGAAGGTTTTCAAGAGGGCTGGGTTACAGCCAGGAGAATTCGCAGAGCTCTAGTAACGAGGCATCGAGACATCGCCTAAACTGATAATGTTGTTGACCCACTGGAGCATGTATCTATCCAGCTCTTGCTGCGTGACCCTCAGATACCCTCCCAGCCAACCCCAAATAAACACAAAGGCACCTGTAGGCAGCTCACTGGCCATCAGGCGAAAAGCAATTTCTCGCAAGAGAACTGTGACTGCAGTTCTCAGCAGGCATGGGGCATCTGCTTCTTTCCTTCTATATTCAAGAATTCCTTCAAAGACTGTGACTTTTTTTTCCTGTTTAAAGAAATCCTATGGAATAGGAAGTTTACCTGTTTAGAATAATATTACCAGATTCCTTTTACTTATTTTCAATTCAGTGAACCATATCTTTTTCTTTGCAGACACTCAGAAAGTATGAGGCAAGTAGGAAAGCAGAAGTGGTGGTGGTGGGGGTCATGGGAAGGTCAGAAAAAGCAACCAGCCAACAAAATGAGGCAAAAAATGAGACAAAGCAAAACAACAGAAGAAAAATTCTGCCAGATAAGAAAATAAGAGGAAACTTTGTACAGGTAAAAAAAAATCTCCAACTCTTCTAAAGGCAAAGTTCTCATTAAAGTTAATGCTTAGGAGGTACTACATACAATGGGAAAAAATAAAATATACTCCATAAAAAACAACCTTCTAGAAGTTTTGAAAACTGTCATTCTTCTCCCCGTCCTCATCCCTTACGCTAATTGACTTGGTTCTTTTGTAGAAACTATGTTTAGAATCAAAGGAATAAGACATCTGGGAAGAGAAGCAATGCAGGAAGAAGGGACAAAATAAGAGTTGGGATGATGATTAAAAGCAAAATTGTGGGCGGGTAAAAACTTGTATGTAACCCAAATTAGATCTGTGGGAAACGAGGCACCAGCGACACCCCATGAGCCCCGCTGCATAGTGAGAGTCTTGGTAACAAACAATAGGAGACGATTTGGGAGCAAGCAAACCTGGAGATTCAAGTAAACTTTGGGGGAAAAACCTGGCTCCAAGATTATTATTATTCTTAGAACTGGAAGAGTCGGGTCTGTCTTTCCCCAAATCTACATAGAAACACTCTGTCTCAAGCAGAAAAAAAAAAAAAAACAAAAAGCAGTGGCCAAGGCTGAGTTCACATTGTGGGGACAGAGCCAGGAGAACAGTTTCCAGGCTCTCGGCCTCATGTGGAAAGGTGCTGGCTCGGGTAGTAGATGGCCATCAGCTGTAACCAGTTGGCCACTGGCCTCTGATATAACTGCCATGGCTAAGCTAGCAAGGGCAGATTGCAGCTAGCAAGGGAGCAGGACCAGAGACCCTGCATGACACACACATACCCAGGAGACAGCACAGGGGGCTGTTGAACACAGAGGCACCTGTAACCAAAGCGGGCAGCCTCGCTGGGCCCAGCCAGAAAGCTGCTCTATGGGACTAGCCATGGGGTTGTAAACCGACGGCCTGAAGGTGAAATGTAGGTGCAGGAATGGGGTCACTGCCCACATCAGCTGGATGGTGTCAGCTAAACTATGGTGTACCCCCAAGATCCTGGAGAAATACCCCCACTTGCTTGGCATTCTAACTGCATGCATAGTATTGAAGAATCAACAGGTGACCTGGGAACAGGGGCAGAATCCGTCAGAGGGTGGGGAGAGAGTTTCACAGCTGAGGGTGCTATGCCCCCACTCCTCTCCAGTACTGCAGTGTCCACAACGTGGTCAGCCTGTGGCAGCTGCCTGTACAGCGGTGGGCCAGTGTACAGAGATAGCTGCAAGCGCAGTAATTGAAAATGAGAATATGGATTTATTAGTGTTTGGCAACTCTTCCTCTTCAAACAGAAAGTAACCTTCTATCATCAGAGCGTGAGCAATTAGCGCTCCAGTGCTTGTGGGCTGCTGCTGTGGAAGCCTGTGGGGGCTGGTGCGGAGAGGAAGGCAGCCACTTCCTGAGGAGCCTGGCGGCCCTGCAGTGCCCAGCGTCGACCTGACCGAAAAGTGTGATGGTCAGAAGCTAGTCCACTTTATCTTTAGTTAATCCAGCAGGTTGTTGCACATATTCTGCCTGAGTGGGGCTCACCGCGAGAACAGGGCTCACAGGGCAGACGGCACACTTATTTTCTCAAAAGAGCTGTCTACAAAAGATGGAGCCGTGGGAAGAAACAACACAAACCCCGGAGCACCAGTCTTCAGCAGTGCTGGCGCCGCAGGTTAGAAACTAAGGTGTTGTCTTCCTTCCTTTCATTTCCCAGGTCATTGTCTATTTGCTTAGTGGGGATAAAAGGCGAGTCTCCAAGAGGGTTTCTCTGCCCAGGTGAAGCTGGGAGGCTGCTGTTTCTCACTGCAGGTAAGCAGCGAGAGGCTGGACAACGGCACCTGGAATGTGGGTCCCGTGTGGCGCCATGACCACGGGGTCGGGGAACTGTCAGTATCGTCAGTGTGGTTGCTTAAACCAAGCTGAAGGATTTTGCTTTTTCAAAAAAATCAAGTGATAGAGAATAAAGAAGAAAGATCGAAAAAAAATGTAATGCTTTGCTTCATACTGGAGCTACTAATTTTTAAAGGCAGAGACCAAAGGCAGAGACCAACTCACTTGGTACTTAATTTTGAGTAGAGAGACAGCACTGGCACTAGCTTCTGCTTTCACAGACTTATGAGATTTCCACCGCTTACTTACTTCATTGGGAAAAACTAAAATGGACTCAAAGTTCCCAGGTGTTTGTTTCGAAAGACAATGCACCTCCCCCCAATCTTAGGTCTCCCAGTCTCCTTATTTTTAAGGGACAGCTTAAACCTTAGCAGGTGTGTTTTATCATGCCTTCGATGAAAGGCTTTGAAAGGCTCTAGCCCGTGGCTTAGGGGGATCTCAAGACTTCTAGCGCCCCCCATTGTGTTCTCTACCAGTACACAGGTGGCACATGCTGGTGTCGGAGGGGCTGCCTGCTTGCCACGCGGGACTGCAATAATTTGGTGATTAACAGCAGGGATTCGGGGGTTCACTTAAACCCAGTTCAAGTTCTGGGTGTGCTATATGACTTTGGGGAGTTATTTAATTTTTCTAACCCTCAGTTGCTTCCCCTGTAAAGTGGGGTCAGTCAGTTGTTGGGAGGATTATATAAAATGTGCATGTAATGCATTTAGCCGAGGGCTGGGCTATCGGAGGCCCTGAGAGTAGAGAGATCAAGGTCTAGATCTTGCCTTTACTCTGAGACGCTGTGTGAGCACGTGGCAGTGCGGGGCCTCCCGCCGTGACCCACCATCTGTGGGGGAACTCGGGCCCTGCCCTCCCGGATCCAAAGCAAGGGTCACAGCAGAAGACCTGGAAGGGAGGTCCTCCTGGACTAATAGTCCAGAACTTTGCTCTGAGACATGAAGTGGTCAGCGACAGCCCAGAAACACGTGTCTGTCTGTAGATGTTTCGCACAGAGCCAGCTCCACATCCTACACACAGGATCAGCGGTCCTGATGACTGAGGCCACAGTTCTTCCTCCTGAGCAATTTTTAATTTAGTCTAAATGTAAGAAAACAACCTTCTGCTTTGGTTTTAAGCATTGCCTCCCAGGGAGGAATCAATCACACCACAGCCAGGGTCCCAATTTTGCCAAAGCTGGAAATGGCTGTGTCAGAAGTTAGGATTCTTGTGTTTTTTGATACATGTAACAATTTGCATGGATCTCTACACGATGCTGAGTGAAAAAAAAAAAAAAAGCAAATCTCTAGAGGTCACATTCTGTATGACTCCATTTATATAATATTCTTAAAATGACAAAATTACAGAGATGGAAAACAGATTAGTGGTTGCTAGAGGCTGGGGGTGGGAGGAGAGTGGGTGACTGTAAGGGGAGCAAGAGGGAGATGGTTTTATGGTGACGCTGCATCAGATGGCGGCACAGTCACACTCATCACACACGCACACCTACACCCACACACACACAAACCACCCCCCCGCTTTGCTCTCAGGGAGTTACACAATCAGCAGTCAAACAACAGGCCAGTGTTAACATCTTCAAAGTTGGAAATTACTAAGCTGGAGGTTAGGATTCTTGTTTTTATTGCTGTTGCTTTTTGTGGGTTGGATGAAATGAGGCCATCTTTCATTGTATCTAAAATCAAGGCATTACAGAGTTTTAAAAACCAAGCCAAAGCAAACCAGTGCAGAGGTAGAAACCACACAATCCAACCCACCTCCTGGTACATTAGCATTCTGCCAGTTCTGTGGCGACTCGATGGCAAATGATCAGGATACGTATGATGGATATACATTTCAGCATCACATACGTGATGTGCCCCTGCCCCGAGGTTTCCCACGGGCTGACGTCCACGACTTTGCACCAGGCACAACCACACCTGCGGCTGTGGCTGACGTCTGTTCTATCAGTGCCCAGGTTGTACTGGCTCGTAAATATTTTGAATATAAGTCCTAGGTCTTCTAAGACTGTGTATTCTAGAGAACGAAAACAAAAAAAAACAAAACAAATGCACAACTATTTTGGTGAAAATTTTATACTTTCAGGAGTCTTGAAACCTGCAATTTTTTTTTCCCTAAATGTAGGATCTGTGATAAGTATTTTGAATTTAACTGTTGGAAGAAATCTGTGACTAGCTTCGTGACTTGTAACTAAGTCTTCTTGCTGTTACCATATGGTGTTTCCTTTAATAAAAACATTTTACAGAAATAATGATAAAAATTACTTTAAGCTTTTATAAAAGTTAGATGTTTCTGGCAATAAAAACACTCCCTATAATTATGTAGATGACTTTGTATCTGGTAAACAGGAAACACTGCTGTCCTTTTCACTTGACTTCTAAATAAAAACGGTGCACTGCATTGCAGCACGCATCCTTACTCATTTTCTGAATCCTTATGCATTGACCTCTCTTTAGATTGCAGAAATGTACATCCAAGGATCCGGTTTACTCATGTATTCTTCAGGATCCCATTTCCTTTCACTGTTTGCAACAGAACAACCTATTCTATGTCTTCAGGGCTCTGAGCCACACTGCGTGTCAGTTCTGGTGAGTACAGCTGCATGCAACAGAAAAAGCTGACCTGGCTCCAACGCATTAAGAAACTTCTGAAGGTGTGCGGACCAAAGCAGCTGCCTGTGATGGCACGAGAGGTCTGCACTCCTTCTTCTCTTGTCCCACAGTCCTTAGCAAGCAGGCTGCTATCTTCACATGCACTTCCTAATGGTTGCGAGATGGCTGCCCAAGCCATCATGAGGCTCTCCAAGCCTCATGTCAGCATTAGACATAGATGGAAGAAGGAATGCAGGGGAAAAGGCCAAAGGGGGTGCCAGGCAGAAAGCCTGCAGGAAACCTCATCCAGAAACTTCTGCTGCTTCTTTGGCCAGAACTGCGTCACATAGTTGTTTCTGAGCAAGGCATAAAAGAGCTGTGGAGGAGGTTTAGGTCAGCCAACCAATACCTCTGCTGTTCACACTGTACAGAAAGGGAGGAGCTGGTCTTCACATAGGGCCTTAGTCCATTTCTTGTTTCCCCCACTATCTCTTAGAGCTCCTGTGAGTGGTTCTCGGTGTGCACAGATGAGGCTTTGGTTGCTCAGTTTTACCTTTATAAGAATAAAGTGTGTGATCATTCTGTATGAGAGTGTTGCTAATCTATGCTACCCATGAAGTTTGACTCCATTTCCTTACAGTAATTGACAGGGCAAAGGAAAAGGAAAGTAAGTTTAAATCAATGTCTTCAACCAAAGTAATCCGGTTTAATGTGGAGGTAGGGAGGATACAGCCTCAGGTACTAATGGAAATTGTAGACACAGAAAAGAGATGAGGGAGATGGAATGAAAATGATTTTACGTTACAGATGCTGAAGCAGTAAATTGGTTTGCTATGTATTGAAGCACCACTCTTAGATAACTCTCCCCTCTGGATTGAAAAAGGACTGTTCTAGCACCTATGATGGTTTTAAATTTATAAGAGTTGAATTCATGCTGGTCTGCATTTAAGGTTCTGTAGCCATCTCTATAATAAATAGACAGGAATACGTACAGCAAAAGGAAGGATCCGTTGAGGTTAAATGAAAAATATGTTTCTTGCTCTTGCTTCAATACTGTCAGTTGGGCTTTTTGCATTTTAATATAATCTGCAAAATAACCAGGTAGCATGTCTTGGAATAAATGTGGATTTAATCTTCTGAAAGGCTGCTTATTTGATGGTGATGGTCATTTTAGAGGCAACAGTGTGAGGAGGAGAAGGAGAAGCCTTATCTATCTTTGGATAGATACAGTGTACGATACTGCAGATAGATATACTATTCTATCTATCCATCTGTCCTTTTTATTTATAGAGGAACTTTCCAGGCTCTAATTATTTGTACTAATTTTCTGTCAATTTCCCTAAATGTAAGGTGAGCACTATATAAATACCTATCTTAAAGGGTTACTCTGAAGATAAAATGAGACAATTTCTGTAAAGCATTTAAAATATTATTTGGCCACATTAAGTTCTGTGTAAGTGTTCACTGCTGCCGTCATCATCATCTTGCTCTCCCTCTACGGAGAGGGCTTCTGGTCTGATGGTCAGGTTCCAGGACACAGCCTGAGTGGACAAGACTGCAGTGTGTTACAATGGCCCCCAAAGAGGGCTCCCCCAGTGACCCCTGGCTTTGATCTCAGTGAAAAGACGATAAAAGGCCCAAGGCCTGCCTCCTCCTTCCAAGTACCTGGAGTCCTAAAGCAGATCAGCTCTTTTCCCGCTTCCTCCTGCCTCCTCATAGCTCCTTCTCCCGGAAGACCGTGTATTTGGGACCTTTGGTCTCGTCCTCCAGGGGTACGACTCTGAGATCTGGTTTGGGGGTAAGGTCTCTAACGCCCCTGGGACAGTACTCCTGCTCCAGCCCAGCTTTCTAGAATTCCAAGGAGAATGATGTCGGACTATGTTTTCCATTGCTCCTAATGTTTAAATCTGCCACTGGAACTTGCACACCAGGTTTTGGTAATCCCAAATCCACTGGCTATAATGCTAATGTAGCACTCTTGAATCCATGATTATTTCTAACAGTGGCAACCAATGATTATAAAAGCTGGTGTTTCTTGTGGACTTAACATGCACCAGACATTCATATATCAATTCACTGAATTCTTACAACATTAATGCAGAGGATATTACAATCCATAGTCTGTACATGTAGACAGAGAAGCTCAGAAAAGTTATGGATTTCACAGGGTTTCACGGCAGGCAAGTACCGTGTTTCCCCAAAAATAAGACCTAGCTGGACCTTCAGCTCTAAAGCGACTTTTGGAGCAAAAATTAATATAAGACCAGGTATGTTATATCATATCATATCATATCATATCATATCATATCATATCATATCATATCATACCCGGGGTCATGTTATGTTATGTTTCACCTGGTTTATATTATATTAAAATAAGACCGGGTCTTATATTAATATTTGCTCCAAGACGCATTAGAGCTGGTGGTTCGGCCAGGTCTTATTTTAGGGGACACACGATGAGCTGGGACCAGACCCCAGGCCTGATGCCAGTGTCTAGAGTCAGGGTCCTCCGTGCTGCAGAGCCATCAGTGTGGACCTACGGATGCTCTGGCTTGATTTCAGATAATGAGGAAAAACCAGATCGGCGAGTATGAGTGGACTCCACGGTTTTGCCTACAAGTCCAGCTCTGGGTTACTAATCTTTATATGTTCTTGGGCAAAGTTGGTGAGATTAAAGATGGGAAAATCGATTAACTACTACAATCAAGGTGTGGCAGTTGACAGGAGGGAAAATAAAATAGACTGTGACCCCACCTGGGCCCATAAAATGATTTTGGTATTTTAAAAAGGGTTAGGATGGAAAAAAACCCTCATCTTTTTAGGGTAAAATCTCCTTTTTTAAAGTCATGGTACTACAAAGGTTAAAGAAAATGTGCCATGAGATTCCCTGTTATAATTTGAAATGATTCAGGACACACTTCACTTCGACTGGAAAATGAAAACCATGTGACTGACAGAGCTTCAATTTCCTCTGTTGAAAACCAAATTCCATTTTCACTTGTGGGTATTTCATTCATCTTTGCTTTTTTTGGTTTTTTAATTACATAGCAGAAAGTGCTACTGTAATTTCCTCCCTGTGTAACGACAGCATTATTCATCAAGAAGCTTTTAATTCTATACAATGATTGCTTCTCTTCAAAAATCTGATTTCAATCTCTGCAGAGGCAGAAGGGTATGATTTTTTGACTCTAGGGTTAATTATCTGCAAATAAGTTACAATCACACAAAACCTCAGTCTGGGAAAAGGGGACCCGAGCACAACTGTCCTGGTACCTGTCTTCGCGTTAGTCTGCGGAAGGCAAGGTGGGCCCAGCACCGCACACCCTGCGGAGCTCCTTGGGAGCCTTGCGAGGGGGCAGGGCTGTCTCATCCCGGCTGCATTGTTAGAACCCCGTCCAGCATGTGGCACCCAGGAAGAACTTGATAAACGTGTACAGAGGTGATCTGAATTGAAGGAGAGTGAATGGAGGACTAGGCTTGGAAGTATTCCTGATTAAAAAACAAAAAAGTCATGTGTATGGAAAGGTCCTGTTTCTGAACCTAAAAAGAAAGGGGAACAAGGGGAGAATAAAAAGAAAGGGGAGCAAGGGGAGAGTCACTGCAGGCCATCGGCACTAGCGACGGGCTAGCGGGGCGGGCTGACCCTTGGGCGGAAAGGCTGACGTGCTGGGATCTAACCTCTCCTCAGACCGTTCCTGCCCATTGCACCAGCGTCAGCTCCTCTCTAGCTTCTCTCATTCTGTTCTGATGGGCTCAAGACTCACGTGTTCATTTGTTTTGTTTTCATTAGGAAGCATTTCTGAACCCCATATGCAAGGCCCGATACTGGAACTTGGGGGAATGGGCTGGAAGGGAGCGGAGCCACAAAGCTGAGAATGATGACAGCTGGGTGCTGTGTGCCAGGTACAACCAACCGCACGCATTTCCCAGGGAGAACGCGCCGCCACCTCACTGCTCTCCTAGCGTCTGAACACCGCATAGGCCCTGCCCTCCGAGGGGGGCTTGGGGCATTATCACCACAGCACCGAGACGCACCTCTCATTACACTGTGCCCTGTGACTAGAGCCATTTGTGGACACGTCTGTCATTTCCAAGGGCTGGTCATTCATTGCCCATCCCCAACACCTAGCACCATGGCCAGCGTATGATAGGTGCTGAGCAGTGTTTGCTGCATAATTTAAGTGCCTTCCGATCCAGCGAGAAAGGCTGCACATTAAGAAGCCATGCAAACCAAGTATAAGGAGCTCCAGAGGGGCAGAGTGCTAGCGGGGGGCGGAACCCCAAGGGTGGAGGGGCAGCCTGGAAATCCTGTCTCAAAGATGGGGTTGGGTTAGCAGGAGCGCAGAGGAGGAGAGCAGGGGCAGGGGAGGCAGAGGGTGTGGGGGACAGGCCTGAAGTCCATGCGGAGGTTCATCAGCCTGGGCTACATGAAGGTCTAATACCGCCTGGCCACAGTGCAGCCCGGATGACACATGACGTCACAATTCACATGAGGACATTGAAAAGGGAAAGATTCCCAGCCATGGCTAAACAATACTGGGGCCCAGAGAGGGACCCTATTGTTATAACGTCCCATTTTAACGGGAAAGGCTCTCTCGGAAAAGGCAGACATCAAATAGTGTGCCCCAAACTGAAAGCTCCGCAGGCTTCAGGGCCATTTCAGTGCAAATGGGGCTTTCAGCTCCAGGTAACCGTTCAGCCCAACTCTGTCCCCAGGACACAGCACCACCCACGGAATGTGCAGGAGAGCCAAGGGCAGGACAGAGTAGAACTGTTCATTTAACAACCACACTCCTATGTGTGGAAATGCTGTACATGCGGCTTCAAATTCAGGGGCAGGAGCCCATGGCACGAGTGCCACGGGGAGGGTGTGGGGGGGATGTGGGGAGCGGGAGTTGGAGGGTCTTGGGTCCCGCGGCCTATGGGAGCCAGGATACAGCTCAGCAGAGGAGGCGAGTTTTGAGGCTGTAGGGAGACAGGGGGAACCACAAAGAAAAAGGAAGGGAAAAGGGGAGGAGGGAGGAAAGAGGAGAAGGAGCAGGAAGAAGAAGGAAAGGAAAACAGGAAGGCAGGTATCTTCCTCTGGGTGCTGGTCCCCAGGGTCTGTCAAACCAACGCAGTCTCATTCCTCAGCTTATAAAGAACCCAATTTCTCGATTCTCTTAAATGCCCAAAGTTTGTCACCTTGAGAAGCATTTTACCATCTGGGTGGTGTGATGGTCACACTGACGCGCCCCAGGCCTCAGTGTTTTCTTCAGACCATGAGCCCATGTCCTGGGGCCTGTGCTTCCAGGGCCAGAGTCTTGGGTCCGCACCCAGCTCGGCCACCTCGGAGCTGTGTGACTTGGGACCCGTCATTTAACCTTGCTTGCATCAGTTTCCTCATCTTTAAACTATCTATGCGGAGCTCTTACAACATAATCACATAATAAAATTCACAATTTGTAGGGGAGGAAAAATTACTAACAAGAGAACCATTGAATAAGTATGATTAAGTAAAAACTTAGCTCATGACTTTTGAAAGATTGCCAACTCTTGTATAATCTGTCCTTCGTGAACAATATTTTTGTCACCTGTTACTCCACATTTACCCATCTAGACCTTGCTGGGCACGTCACAGTCAGTTCCATCTTCCCCTTTGGTGGTCCCTTCTCTCAGGCCCCCACTGCACTGCGCTTCTGGAAGTCTACACGAGCTTCTGACGGCTTCTTCCTGGGCTCTGAATCTGCTCTCCTCCCACCATCTCACCCTTCTGTTCTGACTCTCTGCACCAGGGTTTCCCCTGTTCCAACCCATCGTCTTTTCCACAAAGCCTGGTCTAATCCCAGTCCTGCTGTTTCTCATAGAGGGACACTGCTTTCTCTTCTACAGACGAGGAGCGTGTGGCTCAGGGCAGTTAAGTCTCAGGCCGCGCAGTCAGTCAGAGTAGAGCCAGCCTTACACTGAGTACGTCCAGCTCCGAAGGCACCGTTGTTCCCCCGATTGGATGGATGCAGTATTGGCTGCTTAGCTGGGTGAACAGATGGACGGATCAATGGGTAAATAGGTGAATAAATGAACAAATAACAAACAGTTTAATACTAAGAATGACCCATCCCACCATATGGACTGGCATATGTTTAACATGGGTGGGCAGCCTTAGCATGATTCCTCTAGAGCCGTGGTTAACTAGGAGAATTTTGCTCCTCGGGGGACACTTGACCATGTCTGGGCACATTTCTGATTGCCACAATGGGTGGGGGGAGTTGCACATAGCTCCTGGCACCTAGCGAGCAGAGGCCAGGGATGCTATAAATATCCTACAGAGCACAGGTCAGACCCCACAATAAGAATTATCCAGCCCAAAATGTCAATACTGCAGAGGTGGAGAAACTCTGCTTTAGAGTCATTTAAGTCAATCCCTTGGGAAACAGGCAGGTTTGTTTTTTGTTTATTTTTTTGAGGGTAAATGACGGGATATAGTGAGTAATTTTATACTTGCAAACCTGTGCTGCAAAAAAAGCAAACAGAAAACAAAAGCAAAGCAGGGAAGCCTTGTGCTTAAAGAATGAGGGCACAGGCCCCTGTGAATGACTGACTGATACGCTCATTTCTCAAGGGGGAAGTAAGAGAGAGAGCTGAGGACAGAAACAGAACTCAGTATTCAGAGGATTACAAAGGATTGTGATACACCAAAAACACTTACAAAGAGAAAAATAAAATGAGCACATATCTCACCTTTGAAAAATACATACAGTTGGGTTCTCTCTGCCTTTTCTGAACAACTTTCTCTGCTCTAAAACTGGGTGCCTAGTCCCTGCTTCCTTCCCCCATTTTCTTTGCTGATCCTGCTCAATCTGCTAAGGCCATGCCCGGCCCCCAGGTCCCAGGCAGGCTTGGAGACCCTGTGCCAGGCTGGAGCTTCCACCTGACTCGGGCTCAGGGTGCCTGGCCCACTCAACGAGCCCTAATGGGGCATCGCCAGAGACTGAGGGGGCTCTGGGTACACCTCATCGTTGGCACAAGCTATTCATTTCCGTTACCTTGAGAGGAAGTTGAGTCAACATACACTCAAAGCAACTCCAAACACCAGCTGCAGAGGGCCTGGCTCTTTCCTGCAGCAGGAAGATTGATTCTGCCTGGGACTAAATGCCTGCTTCGCTTAAGTGCCCTTTTCAGTTAAGCTGTGAAAAATGGAAATAATAGCCATCTGCGGTGTGAGCGAGCAGCGCAGATGCGAGAGCCAGCGCAATTCACTTCCAGCTTCCTGGGTAGCGCTGCGTTCTAACGGGCTGCAGGATGGGCCACTGTCATAAGTGTGGGGACATTTCCACACAAGGGACGTATCCCTCTTGCACTACCTTCAAAAGTCAATGAAAAAAGCACTGGTGGGCTCAGGCAGGGTTTCGGGTGGGACAGCTGAAACACAGCAGGCTCTCAGCAACCCACACGATGCAGCGTCCCCAGATGGAGGGCAGGGCAGCAGCAGAGAGTGGAAAATTTTACCAAAAAACACAGCTCACACTGGGCAAGTAACTGGTTATTTCCTGAGGAAACCCACCCTCTGGAGGCTCACGACTGGGCCTGACATTCCTACTGTAAACTGAGCCTCCATTTCATTCCTCCAGCTACGTTTTCTGGAAGTACAGTGAGCTGTGTATTCTGAGGTTTTCTTTATGATTTAAACCAATTTGTTGCCAGTTGTAAGCTATCCACAGTGCGGGATGTGTTTTTCCTGTCACTTACTACAGGGGGGAGAATCATATGAGTATGTTCTCCGCTGTGCCAATAGCAAAAATCATGTTGAAGAAGGCATTCTTTCTAGATGAGTCAAATTATGATTCCCTATGTCTCCTCGTCCCCTCCTGGTCATGAATAAACAATCATTTCAGCTTTAGAAAACTTCACTTCGAAAATAGGCAAAGCAAAAACAAAAAACCAATAAAGCTGTAATGCTCTAAAATCCATAATTCCCCTCGAAATGTCACAACGTGAAAGCACTCACGTCCCTTCTAAGCACATTAAGAAGCAATACTAGGCCATCCCCAGCTATTACACTATTTTGAAATAAACAAACTATTGGGTAGAATTGTCGGCAGGCATAATTCCTCTATTTAACTTTCTCATGAAGCTATGTCCCTGTGATTGGAAAGTCCTGTTACCATTCAAAATTAACAAAGGATGCAGACACTGTTGATGAAACATTAATGACCAATTTGCAAATGCTCTAGGACCCCCTTGATTCACCATGGGCTTGTCAATGCAGCACTCACCCATCTCTCACTTTATTCTTTCAATTATTTAGCATCCATTAAGCGCCCACAGTAAGCTATGCTCCAAGTAACCTTTCCCCCACATTACTTCCCCTCTGACAGTTTCATTCACCTGGTGGTCCTTCTAACTGCACTGGCCAATTGACCTTTGCCTTAAGGCAGGAAGCTCATTCAGAAATCATTCTCTATGGGCATCCCTTGCAATATATTTTCAAGTGCTAAGGATACATGGCAGTGACCATGATGTGATAGAAGCTCCAGGACCTTTACCGGCCTGTCTCAGTGCAATGGAAGGAAATGTACGTGACTATGAGAGCCTTGTGGTACGCCAGTCTGTGAATTCTTCAGACCCACTTTAACTGGACTTAATTAATTAATCCAGCCATTTCGTATTTACTAAATGTCTACAGTGTTCCCAGCACTGTCTCAGGGGGTGGCAGACATTAGCAGGTAAGAATAATGCAGTGTAGCCACAGCCACAGTGGAGGGCTGAGCAGGTTCTGATCACACCGTCACGTAAGTGGAGTAGGGACCACAGAGGAAGGAGCCCTGGGAGGTACAGAAAGGACCTCCTCGTTTCACACTCTGCTTCCTTCACTGCCTGGTATGGACTTCAATGCATCCTGAGTCACAAAGACTGACTCCAGAAGATCCCCCAAACATGCTTTCTTCACAAATATTTGAAACCCACTGAGGTAGCATTTCTGGTCTTTACTTAAACAGAAAGTCTCTGACCTGGCCTTTCCTTCATTCTGGTAACTCAGCACCTCTGCAAGTGATAACAATACAAATGACACCACTACCACAGAGAAAGTAGCAGATGCTATGAAATGTTCCAGGAGACCAGGGAGGAGAGATATATCTCTTGGCAGAGGAATGGGGTCTGATTCATGGAGGCAGTGGCATTTGAGCTGGCCATTGAATGATGGTTCTCTCCAGTAAAATTAACAATGATTAATAACAATCCCATAGCCCCACCATGACAGCAGCTACTACTGTTTCCTGAGCAATTTCCTGGGTGCCAAGTGCTGTTTTTCCTACTACTAACAGTCCACTGAAAAATGGTAAAAGTGAGGCTCCAGAAGGCTGTGTCTTACCCAAGGTCACACAATTTGCACATGATAGTGGCAATGCTGGAATGTGAATAGGGTTTGTTTAACTGAGACTACCACTGAGACAGCCTAAGGACACTGTATGTTCATCCCACATCCAGATGCCCAGGAAGATTACTCTGGAAGGGCCCCGAGCCCCTGGGGAGTGTTTTCTGGGCAGAAGGTAGGGGCCCTCTGTTCTGAGAGCTGATTCAGGAGCCATTGGCTAGGAATTTCCAATAGTACAGAGAACATATATTCCGGGGCAGTTAGAGGACAAAAAGGACCTCAGCTCTGGGGACTGTGAGCTAGTTCTTTAACTACTGATGACCTCCATGCCTCCGTAGCCTCTAAATTCTGCTGAAACAATGGCTGTTCTGCATTAGAGGTCTCTGAGGCACAGGGAGCCTCGTGCTCCCCCCTTTGTTTTTTCTACTTTTTACATATTGTTAAAAAACGATTGCAAGAGAGATCCAAGATGGAGGAGTACATAAACTCTGTGCCTACCTCCTTCTATGATCACATTAAAATTACAACTAAATTATAGAACAATCAACCAGGAGAACCATCTGAAGTCTGGCTGAACAGAAGTTTTATAACTAAGGATATAAAGAAGAAGCCACAATGAGACTGGTAGAAAGGGAAGATGCAAAACAGGCCGGTCCCACACCTCTGTATGGCATTTGAGAACCAGGAGGGATATCTTGGCCTTAGAGGTTCCCCTCAGAGGAGCAAGAGACCCCAGGCCTACACCAGCCTCCCCAGCCCAGAGTACTGGTGCTGGAAAGAGGAGCCCCCAAATATCTGGATGTAAAAAACTGGGGATTCTAACCATCCAGGAGGGACAGCAGGCTGCGGGAAATATAGACATCCTCTTAAAGGGCCCACGTACAAGTGCACTTGCAGGCACTCACCTTGCAGTCAGAGGAATGGTGACATGTAGGGCATTGGAGGCATACTGAGGTGTATGGCTTCAGAGTGAGGGAGGGAGGTCAGTTGCCATTTGCCCTGTGAGAAGGCCTCCTCCTCTGCAGTTGGCAGGCAGATGCCATCTTTCCTGTGTTGAGTCCACCCCCACAGGCCAAATCTGATTCTGATTGGCCTGGTGAGCTCCGGGGCTCCACCCTGCCGACTCACTGGGACCCCATCCCACCCAACCCACCAAACACCTGATGCACTTTCTCCATGATCAGCCAGGCACTCCCACATTACACTCTTTCTTGAAAAACTATCAGAATCTGAAGGACCCAGGCAGATGGCAGCTGGCCACGGTGTGCTCTGAGATTTCTGCTGAGTCACTCCAGGCTCAGCATTGGCACCAAACCAGAGTCCACATTAACCTGTTGACAACAATTCTTCCAACTCTAGTGACTCCCTGAGATCCTGCCTCACCCAAATCATGTGTACTCCATGAGGCTTTATCAGGGACTGACTCTTAAGGGAGTTGGCAGGTGGTAGCAGGCCTCGGAGTATCCTGGCTTTTTGTAGAGCTACCTCAGGCCCTGTACTGGTAGCAGCCATCCTCAGTTCATAGTGTGGCCTCTCCCATATGCTTCCAACTTTAGCACAGGAGGTGAACAACTGCGGATCACTTTGTAGCTCCAGCATGTAGTCCCCGGCTGGTCACAGGAAGTGGGTGCCATGGACCTGCACCAGAGCCCCTCCCAAGAGGCCCCAGACTCAACATACTTGGAGGTGGCTTCAAACCACAGCAGAGCACCACCCAATTAGCCCCACAAGCAGCACACAGAAAGGGTGGTCTCAACAGGCACCGGAGCCCACCGGGGCAAATCCCATTCAGTGGAGTAAGCCCCCCACACAACAGCCTATAAACTGTGGATGTGGCCAAACCCCATAGGCAATCATCCTGAGGGTCAATCCTACCCACTGATATGCTTATAGCAATCAAGTCTCAACTCTACTAGGAGGGCACATACAACCCACACAAGGGACACTCCTGGAGCAACTAGAGTAGGTGGCTAGGGAGACTGTGCCACTGGGCCCCACAGGGTACCTAGTACATAAGGCCACCTGGCCAAGACTGAGAGACATAGCAGCTCTACCTAACACATAGAAACAAACACAGAGGGGTAGCCAAAATGAGGAAACAAAGAAATACATCCCAAATGAAAGGACAAGAGAAAACTCTGGAAAAATAACTAAACAAAATTGGGGCAAGCAACCTACCAGAGACAGAGTTCAAAACAATTGTTACAAGGATGCTCAAGGAACTTAGTGAGAACTTCAACAAAGAGATAGCAAGCATAATAAAGAACATAGAAACCATAAAAAAGAACCAGTCAGAAGTGAAGACTACAATAAGTGAAATGAAGAATGCACTAGAAGGAATCACCAGCAGACTAGATGAAGCAGAGGATCAAATCAGCAATTTGGAAGATGAGGTAGCAGAAAATACCCAATCAGAACAGCAGAAAGAAAAAAATGCAAAAAGAAAAATGAGGATAGTTTAAAGGACCTCTTGGACAACATCAAGAGTAACAACATTAGCATCATAGGGGTACCAGAAGGAGAAGACAGAAAGCAAGGAATTGAGAGCCTATCTGAAGAAATAATGACTGAAAACTTTCCTAACCTGGCAAAGGAAATAGACATACAATTTCAGGAACTGCAGAGAATCCCAAACAGGATGAACTCAAACAGGCCCATATCTAAACATTATAATTAAAATGACAAAAGTTAAATAAAAAGAGAGAATCCTAAAAACAGCAAGAGAAAGGCAATTAGTAACTTATAAGGAAACTCCCATGAAATTGTCAGCTTATGTCTCAACAGAAACTTTGCAGGCCAGAAGTGATTGGCAGGAAATATTCAACATGATGAAAACCAAGGACCTACTCTACACAGCAAAGCTATCATTTAGACTTGAAGGACAAAGAGCTTCCCAGACAAGGAAAAGCTGAAGGAGTTCATCACCACCAAACCAGTAGTATAAGGAATGTTAGAGGGACTTCTTTAAGATGGGGGAAAAAATCAAAATCATAAATAATAAAATGGCAATACCTACATGTCTATCAATAACTGCTTTCAATGAAAATGGATTAAATGCTCCACTCAAGACATAGGAGGGATGAATGGATAAGAAAACAAAACCCTTACATATGCTGCGTACAAGAGAGTAACTTCAGATTGAAAGACAGAAAATAAAATAAAGAGATGGAGAAAGATATTTCATGAAAATGGAAATAAAAAAACAAAACAAAAAGAAAAGCTGGTATAACAATACTTACAGACAAAATAGATTTTAAACAGAGCCTATAACAAAAGACAAAGAAGGATCTAGTAATCCCAATTCAGGGTATTCATCTAAAGAAACCCATACGCTATTTCGAGGGGAAGTACGCATCCATATGTTTATTGCAATGTTCTTTACAATGGCCAAGATGTGGAGGTGGCCTGGGTGTCTTTTGATTAAAGAATGGATAAAGAGGAGGTGGTACATATATACAATGGGATATTGCTCGACCAGGGAACATAATGGGTTCTCGCCATTTGCAGCAACATGGATGGACCTGGAGGGTATTGTGCTGAGTGGAGTATGTCAGACAGAGAAAGACAGATGCAATGTGATTTCACTATATGTGGAATTTAAAGAACAAAATAAACAAACAAAACAGAAACAAACTCATAGATTCAGAGAAAATTTTGATGGATGCCAGATGGGAGAGGGTTGGCAGTGGGTGAAAAAGAAGGAATTAAGAAGCACAAGTTGATTGTTACACAGTAGTCATGGAGATGTAGGGTATAGCATAAGGAATATAATCAATAATATTATAATAACTATGTATGGTGTTGGATGGGTATTAGATTTGTTGGGGTGACAAATGGGAGGGATTGGGGGAAAGGGTGAAAAAAGTGAAGGGATTCAGAAGTACAAACTGGTAATTACAAAATAGTCATTGGGATGTAAAGTAAAGCACAGGGAATATAGTCTATAATATGGTAATAACTATGTATAGTGCCAGGTAAGTACTAGACTAGTCAGGGGGATCATTTTTAAAATTACATAAATATCTAATTACTATGCTGTACAACTGAAATTAATACAAAACAATATTGAATGTCAACTGAAATTGAAAAATTTTAAAAGGGGGTAAAAGGTGAAGGGGAATAAGAGGTTCAAATTTCCAGGTATAAAACAAATCAGTCACAGGATGTGATGTACAGCATGGGGAATATAGTCAATAATATTGTGATAGCGTGGTACAGAGTCAGATGGTTGCTGGACTTACCATGGTGATCACTTCTTTAGGTGTATAAACATTGAATAACTATGGTGTACACCTGACACTAACATAATATTGTATGTTAGGTATATTTTAATAAAAATCTTAAAATTAAAAAAAAGGATCATTAAAAAAAAAAAGAATCAGAGGTGCCCATTCTCCAGAGCTCTAAGTCAGGGCTGTTTCCCTCATATTTTTCCCCGTTTCCCTCATATTTTTAGGGAGTGTTCTAATAAAAGCAGAAAAGCATGTGTTACTTCGCAGAGGGGAGAACTGCCACAGGGCAATATAGGGCCCTGGGCCCTGGGCCCTGGAAGGCAGCAGAGAAGGACTGCCAAGAGTAAGACAGAGAGGAGCTCGGAAAGTTAAAGAAATGGGGCCAGAGAAAAGCAGAGGCGCAAAAGTGAGGACAAGATGTTCCTGCCACTCACAAACACGAAAGATGAGACCTGAGATGGGAAGACATGACACAAAACCTGGAGCTCCAACACAGGAGAAGGGAAGGGACTATTCTGGGTGAAGACGAAGGAAGGCCTCGGGCACCAGGCAGAGAAGCAAGCCTTCCACGTCGGAACAGTGGGACCTGAAGGGACTCACGTTGAGGACTGCTTTGTCTTTAGCCTGAAAAAATATACTGGAAGGTACACCCCAGCGAAACACAGGAGGAAACAAGAAAGGAGAAGATGTGAGAAACAGAAACTAGGAAAGGACCTCCAGAAAGGAAGTCTCTGAATAAGAGATGAGAATGGTAGACCTCCTGACAGGGCTGACCTTGTGAGGAATTGTGAGAGGGTATGGGAAGGTCGAGGAGAAGCAGTGACAGTTACAAAGCAAACTAAAATAATGGGAAATATGGCAAATAGTAGGAAGTAAGAAATGGAAATAGTCATAAAACACTACAATGCTCCACTGTGACTATTTGCATAGGTATAATAATATAAACACTGCCAATTTAACAACAACAAAACTATAATAGCACTCCATTGCGAGGGTGGAAGAGGGGAAGCGGAGGAGGAGGGACAGGGTTAGAAAACTAACTGCTCATCTACTGAGCCAATAGATAACAATCTGTACATTCTTTAGGAATGTGGAGACGTCAAGAGACTCTAAGAGAATGGAAAACGATTATCTCTGGGGGGAAGCTTTTTGGGGGACAGTGGAGAGTAGAAGTGTCCTGTGGCGGGAGACTTGCCAGGCTTTAGTACTACCTGTCTTTTTAAACTGTATTATTTCAGTCAAAATAAAATTTAAACAGTAGGAATAAAACAAGTACAGAAACATTAAAGGAGAAACCATTAATGCGCTCATAGTCTCCCATCGTAACACAAATGCTGTCATGTGTCTGCAGTTCTTTACATTCCGTGCTCACACGTAGCCGCCTTTCTTGTACAGTTACAATGATTACACATGCATCGCCAGGACAGGGGTCTGCTGGCTTGGGAGAGAGGCACTTGGAGTCCCTTCCCCAAATCTACACGTGGGAAGTGGAGCCCTGAGAGTGCACACATCCATTATATGCTCCAAGGAAGGGGTTCTGGAATGTGATTGAATCAGATGAGGATCAAAAAACGATTTCAAAAAGGAAAAAAGACCAAAGTTTCTACTACTATGTTTCAACTGCAGGGGTGAAGGAAGAGGAGAGAACTCAGAGCAGGTGCCATGCGGGGGGTGGGGGTGCGCACAGTCAGCCTTTTAAAGTCAGTCCTAGAAAGGCTGGTGCGCCCTACTGTGACAGTCACTTAACTGCTCAAGTTCACCCACCTTCCTTCCAATTAACGGTCCTAAATTAATGATGATGATTACACTATAAGACAACACTTTCATAGCACTTTTTCTCCTGCCAGACACTAGTCCACAAACTTCACATATACCGACTCATTCAATCTTGACAAGTACGCACTACTATTGTCCCCGTTTTACAGATGTGGAAACCGAGGCGCTTACTTTCCCACGCGAGCGGCTCTTCACCTGGGTAGCCAGGCTCCGACTAGTACTAGGACTAGGACTAGTACTAGTACTAGTACTAGGCAGCTCCTCCGCTCACGGAACCCAGAATCACTGGCAACTCTGGAACCTGGGGAGGAGGGGCGCTGCTGGCTGTCACCTCAGGTCTGTGAGGGCTGACAGCCCTGTGCCAGCCTCTCCCTTAGGAAAAAGACTCAGTGGTGGCAGCGGCCTAACTGGCAGGTTCCAAACCTCTGTAGGAGAGAGCTGAGCTCGTGCAGTGCGGGGAAGGCGCACTGGAATTTAACCCACCGGTGGCCCTTCCTGCCCCACTGAGTCTGCTCTTCCTCCGAAGGCCCCTGCACAGTGGGCAGCGCAGCGTGTGCTCTGCGGGCACTTTCGCCATCCTGGGGGGGACCTGCCAGTCACCAGCAGGGCCCCTCACAACTGAGACCGCCTGCTGTGGCTGCTTCGACAATTCATTTCAAGCGACATTTTGGCCCAAAGCCCTGAAGCCTCTTTTCAGGAAGAATGCAGGAAGCCTCCCCAATTTCTTTTCTTCTTTTTTTTTTTTAACTGCTTGTTCCAAGAACAATCATATAAGATAAAAATATCCTCGGGGAAAGAGAATTTAATTCAAACATTCCTAAGAATAGATTCAACAACATTTCTTTCACAAACAAAACAAAAAACAAATCTGCTTCATTCTTGATGTCCCCCAGTTAAGATAAGGAAAGAAACAAAGGAAGGAAACAGGGAGTGTTTTCAGGAAAGAGCATTTTCACCTGCCCTGAAAACGTGAATGAGAAACCTTGTAACAAGCACTTTCCAGGCATTATCCTATTGTCTTCTCAACAGCCCTGGGAGAGGGATTCTGCTGTTATCCCACATAACAGGTGAAGACACACAGACCTGCAGGAACGTATCCCAGGTTGCAGCTGGTACTGAGTGCACAGCCGAAGGCTTGGATCCAAGCAGTCTGAGCCCAGGACCCAGGTTCTTATCCATATGCTACAGCTGATATGTGCACAGCTATGGTCAGAATGAGCTGACACTGCCTTTTGGTTTGTGAAGAAACGAAAGAAGCATTAGATTTGTTCCTTCTCCACTCTTATTTTCTCTTTATATTAACCCCCAGGTGCACACACTTGGGTCGGTCCTGATCCATGGCTCTGACACCATCACCTTTCATTTCGGCTCAATCCTCTAGCTCCTCATTGAACTTAGAGTAAAATCCAGCTCCTGCTGGTTTTTAAGGCCCAGTCCTGTGTGGCCCTTGACTGTCTTCCTGACCTTCCCTCTCACCATGTCCCCTCACTCACTATGCTCAGCAACATGGTCCTCTTTCTGCTCTTGCAACATTCTTGCCTTGGAACCTAAGCTAGCTGTCCCACTCTACCTGCTCTATGGTTTCAGCTTAAAGGTTGTCTTCTCCGAGAGGTCTTCCATGACCATCTGTCACACTGCCCTGCTTTATTTTGGTTACATCATGCCCGGCACTTTGGTTTCTGATGTCTTTCTCCTCCAGCTGTGTACCTAGTGCAAACCACTGTGAACGAGCGACCATATAACCCAGAACCTCTGCTACAGCCACAGAGAGCTGTCCGTAGTGGCGAAGCCTGACAGAGTGTCCACTTACGAGGGTACTCCGCTTATCGACTGTACTCTCACACCTGCCTTGCCTGAGGGTTTCAAAACAGGGTCTTTGGCTCTCACCATCCTACATTAGCACCTAAGTCTTCTTGAGCCACAGGGAGCCTTTTTCTTCAGACAAGTACCACTGAAACAGTCGGTGAGGGGGGAGGCGGGAGACACATCTCAGACCCTAACTATGTGGTAAAGATGCATGCTGCACAAGTGGCAAGAGGTAAGGCTCCATTCTTGCGATCTTCCGTAGGAAGGTGAGGGAGACATATATTGGTTTAGAAGAACCAAAGAGTCAACGTGAAAAGGAAGATTCTAGATGAACTCTCCCTGTTCTTGCAACACACAGAACCTGGGTCTAATAAACCAGAATATAATGCAAATACAAACACTTTATTTTCAAATCCAACAAAGGGGCTGCATTGCTTTGGGCTGCGAGTCACGTTTCACAGGCTGAGCAGGCAAAGGCTCAGCCTGTGAAACGTGCTTCATGAACTATTCAGTTGGGAGGAGAACTGGGACACAAACTGGGGGTAGAAAAAGACAACATATTTTTTTTGGTTCAATTAGATAAAAGAGGTTTTGGTTAAAAAATAAAATGCAGCTTGCATTCTGAATGGCCACCCTTGAATTTGATACACTAAATGTGTCCCATTGGCAATCCATACACTACAGCCTGTGCGGCCTGATTCTCTGTTCAATAGCGGCATTATCTGAAAACAGGGACGTCATTAAAACCTGTCAGCATAACCGGGGCCAACACGGTGTCACAGGAAATCGTGAGAAGCGGGTGTAGAGTAATGAGCACATGGTATTCACTCACTCAGCAGCTACTTAGTAAGCTCCTCCCGGGGGCCAGGCTTGGGGTGGGCGGGCACTGGGGACCCAGCCGTAAATCAGACAGACCTAGTTCCTGCCCTCAGGAAGTTTTCAGTGTAGCACAAACGAGTTGAGTAAACTATTCCATAATTCATATAAAATAAAATATCCCCTTCTTACTGAAACCTCCTCATTTTCATGCTTTTCCAGCATAAGGGAAATAGGGTATGGAAGAAAGAGTACTGTTGCCACTTTTGGGGAGGCATTTGACTAGAGTGATTAGGAAAGTAAGTTCCCCTTGATGAATAATGGATCTAGGCAATGTTCACCAAAGGCTGAGAAAATCATTAGGTAAAGAGCAGATGGGGGGACCATATCATTGATATATTAAGCTGACAACCCCTGAATCTGCTGACTCATCTCAAGAGAACCAAGACAGAGGCATTTGAAAATACAGCACACCACCCATGAAGGAGTTCTGCCTCCTCCCCCTAAATCTCCCCTCAAATCTAAATCTGATCAAGCCTTTAGATTCAATGACCAGGTTACAGGAAATGCAGAGGACAGGAGAACATGTTAAATGACAACACAGGGATGCAACTGCAAAATTGTAGACTGTGGGAAACTGTACTGGACAAAACAACCCAATTTCTTCAACAACAAAAATTGCCCCCCAAAAAACCAAACAAAAAAACAAAACAAAACAAAAAAGATGGAGAGGAAACAGATAAAAGGGACCTAAAGACCTATCAGCCAAATGCAAGTGTGGGCCCAGTTTGGGTCTGGATTCAACCAACCATTGAAAAGAGAAAGCATGAAACAAATAAGGAAAATAGGAACATTTGAGCACTGACTGCATATTTGAATATTAAATACTTTTCTAGGTAGCGATAAAAGTATTGTGGTTATGTTTTGTGAAAAGTACTTTTCTTCAGTTATAGGTACATGAGTATTTAAGGATGAAATGGGATTCACTTCAAAAGAATAGATGAGATAACAAGTACATAAAAATATGTTTGACATTATTAGCGTTATTATTCCTCAGCAATAAAAAGACACGAAGTGCTGACACTTGGTGCAACATGGATGAACTTGAAGGCATTATGCTCAGTGAAAGAAGCCAGGCACAAGGGACCATGTATGCTGTGCTTCCGTGCACATGAAATGTCCAGAACAGGCTAATCTACAGAAATAAGAAGCAGACCAGTGGGTGCCCAGGGCTGGAGGAGGGGGAGAAAGACGATATTGGGGAGTGATGGCTAAGAGTTCCTGGGTTTCTTTATGGGGTCATGAAAATATTCTAAAATTGTGGTGACAGATGCACAACTCTGAATATGCTAAAAGCCATTGAACGGCACACTTAAAAACAGAATCAGTGCTGGGAAGGCGTGGGTAAGGATACAGGTGAAATATAATAGCCCAGGTGTTGTACAGTTTTTTAAATGTGTAAGGTCTATTGTCAGACCCTCTGGGGCAATTCCTGGGTCTGCCAATTCCTAGCTGTGTGACCTTGGGAAAGGCATTTAACTTCTTTGAACCTCAGTTTCCTTAAATGTAAGATGGGAGTAACAGAGGTTTGAACAAGTTAAACGAGGTTCTTGCATGTAAAGCACGTGCAACAGTGTCTGGAATGTATAAAATGCTCGATACGCAGCAACTATTATTATTCTCGGCCTTTTTTCTCGTATCAGCTCCTTCAGGGACATCCTGTCCCCAGCATGTCCCGCAGTAACCACAGTACCTGTGGACATCCAGCAGATGCTCGCAGATGTCTTCCTGATTTTTCCTGATGTTTTGTTAGCTTTATTCTTTTTAATTTTCATGACTCTCTTTAACAAGGTATTATCCATCAAAACAGTCCATTTTTTTGTGAGTGAGTTCCTTTTCTTTTAGTTTCAAGCTAAAGATGAGGATTTAGGGGCGGCACCAAGAGCTAGGAGACCCACTGGAGCCACATCAATCAACTCTGTGCCAGGCGTGCCCCTCTCCCCCCTCTCTCCCCACCCAATGGCTACAAAGGCTGGAATAGCCGAGGCCAAAGCCCACAGATGATCCTTCCAGACCCTCTTCCTTTGGTGCTGACTTTGGCATGAGACTCAGCCCCAGAGGTGGCCGCATTTCACTGCTGACATTAATGAACCTGCCAGCTTTCCTCTGGATTCTGCGCGGGTTCCACTCTTATACCCCAACAATGGCCTCCGAAATTAGCAAAGTGCTTTGGCTCCTTTTCAATAACAAAGGCTCTACATGAACTTGGATCAGTAAAACTACAATAAATATTTTATAAATGGCACTCTAAAAGCACCACTCAAACCGACACACACACACACACACACACACACACACACACAAATACACACACACTGGGATTTATGTGCTCACATATGCTCACCACATAGAACTGCAGCATTTTCTTCCATTCACGTTTGTTTCAGAACAGATTTAAAAAAACGTTTTTGCTGTACTGTACATATCAACTACACAAGGCAATCAGCCAAGGAGAGATTTAAATTTATGGACTAAATTTCATGGCTTTGAAAAACATGGTAGCAAGACAGCAATATGTTTGGAATTCCGCTCTGCTGCCTGGGACTGCCCCTTGGCTGGGCAGGCGCTATGCCACACTCAGACCAAATTCACCCTGGGGGCACCAGGTCACTGTGCCATTCCCATCTCTGCAATGACCTATTCTAACACGCAAAGGTTCTGGTGAAGCTGTGTCTCAGAGCAGCGCTACTTAGCATTCTCTCCACCTTGAAAAATGCTAATTCACATGCAAGACCATCCCCACAGACACACCCAGGATCACGAGACCATCAGCAGTGCTGACTGTGGGCGTGTGCATTTGAGGCTATGAGTATGTGAGACTATCATTACTTTGAAAAGCAAATGTAAAGTAATTATTTTCCTAAGCGTCGATTTTTCCAGACCTCTATTCCGTTTGTAAGGTGAGCAATACAAAAGAATGAAACAAAAATAAACTTTATTTTACTGTTACAGTATCTAGAATTTAGAAATCTTTAACGTTTGCTGAAATGAAGGGTGTTCTTCCAATTTACCTGAGTAAGCTCTGTACGTCCTCTGGTTTTCTAATTGAAACAGAAACGTGTATTGAGCTATTTACTTACTTAGATACAACATTGATATTGATGCTTTGTAACCAAAATGCTGCCACCTCTGGGAACACTGTGTGTCCTCACCTACAGTGTATATAACTTGCCTTCTTTGTCAACATGTGTCCATTCCCAGGTAAAGGGAAAGAATAAAAAATAAAAAACTGAAAAATCCCAACAGGCAGCTCTACTATAATGCCAAATTGCCACAAGCATTAAAGTTTTGTGGTCGCTCACTAAAGGCTAGGATAAAATAGGGAGCAGTTTATACGCTATAACTTGGCTTTGCTTTCCTTCTTGAAAGCTTATTGGAATGGAAGTATCACAACGGTGACAGTGAGAGCTCAGTAGGTACACTTTCTACACGCCCCAGTTTTGGGAGAGGTCCAGGAACGGTCTAGGCATGCAGGTCTACGGCATGCACTTCGGGACCAAGCGAGAGTAGTCACCTTCCTTCGTGCACACCTGGCAGTGCCTGTGTGACCACGGCAGCTGCAGAGCTGCCATTGAGGAGAACAGCTCTCCCCAGTCCTGTCAGCTGGTTCTGGATGACAAGGCACGGATGGGACTCACGGCAGGGAGCTGGGGGAGCCGCGGGCACTGCAGCAGAGAAGGGCCTCTATAGCAGAGATGCCTTAGTTTGGCCCGTGGCGCTGCCACTTTCTAGCTGTGTGATTGGGGGTGCGAATTCACTTCTCTGAGCCTCAAGTGTCTCGTGTGAGAAACAGGAATCATCCAGATTTCAGGGCTGTTGGGAGATGGAAAGTGAAGAGCAGGCACTCAGTAGGGGCAGCCATGGTCTGAAGAGGGGTGGCAGCGGGAGTCAGGGTGTTGCAGAGAGGGCCTGAGCAAGTTCTGAGGGGTAACTCAGCGGCCAGACACCCAGCCCCACTCTCCTCCTGGATACTGCCACCCCCACCCTGTCACCGGGGACGAGCGGCTTGCAAGCCAGAAGGGTCCCTGAGAGACTGTTTACCTCAAGGGACAACTCAAGCTGAAAGCACTGGTTGACCTGATTTGCTTTTATAAGTGATTCATGTTTTTAAACCTTAATTTTTTTATACTATTTGAACTCTGTGGAACCACTGACATCTCTTGCAATGTCAGGAATGGCTTTCACAGTGAGCATAGGAAAAAAGAGAAAAGGAGAGCTACGTTCACTGTACTGGACATTTTATTTTGATACCTTGTTAATATTCAAATCAACCATGTGAAGTGAATACTTAACTTTTTGTGAACATTTATTGCCTTTATTTTAAATGTTATTTAGTTGTAAGTTTATGTAATTATGTTCTCATAAACTTTTTTATTTTAGAAGTGTTGTAAATATACAGAAAAATTGCAAAGATAGTGCAGAGTTCCCATGTGTCCTGTATCCCCACCTCCCCTATTAACACCTTACACTCACCTGATATATTTGTCACAACTAATGGACCAATAATAATACACTGGTATGAAGGGAAGCCACACTTGATGTGAGTTGCCTCAGTTTTCACCTCTTCTCCTTTTGTTGTCCCAGGATCCCACCCAGCACACATTACATTTAGCCATCATCTCTCCTTAGGCTCCTCCCGGCTGGGCCTATTTCTTAGACTTTCCTTGTTTTTGATGACCTTGACTGTTTCGAGTGGTACTGGCCAAGTGTATTGCACAACGCCTGTTAGTTGGGATCTGTCTGATTTCTTTTCCCTCATGATGAGATGGGGGACACAGCTTTGGGGAGGAGGACCACGGAGGTTTGCAACACATTCTATCCCCAGGGTACATGCTATGACAGTACTGCCCATGTTGACCTTGATCTCCTAGCTGAGGCAGTGTTTGTCCGGCTTCTCCACGTAGTTCCGTCTGTCCCCTCCTTCCCACACTGTCCTCTTTGGAAGGAAGGCACTATGCACATTACACATGTAAGGGAGTGAGGGGTTCAGTTCCACCTCCTCGCGGGTGAAGTAGCTACATATATTATTTGGAATTCTGTTGTACGGGATTTTTATTTTTTTCCTCCGTTTTTGTATTTTTTTTAAATCCAATTACTTACTTATATTAACATAGACTCACTGATGTTTCTTTTATACTTTAGGTTATAATCCAACACTATTTATTTCGTTGTTCAGATTGTTCCAGCTCTGGCCTTGGGTGTTCTTTCGGTCGGCACCCCCCTCACCCTCCAATATTGTGGCTTTTTTAAGCACTTCCTTCTTTTCTGGCACTGTCAGAGCCTTCTTATGTATTTCCTGCCCTGTCCTAGAATCTGCCATTTCTCCGAGGATCCTTGCAGACTTGCGTCTAAGCTCTGCTGTTCGGGACGAGGGCAGCCTTTCACCCAGGGCTGCTTTTCCCCAGCACTGGGGCATCGCCCCTTTGACTGCGGTACCCAAGGCCCTGCTACTCGCCTAGCGGGACCAGGAACTACTGCTCGCCCTGGATGACGTCACATTGTCCTGCTTATTCCCTTCTGGCGCTTCTGTCTTCAGCCACCGGGGGCGTCCTCACACGGAGCGCTGTGACTCCTCCGCTGGTCCCCAGGGCCTGCTCTCCGGGCAACTCGGCCCGCTCGGTACTCGGCCTTGCGAATCCCAGTTGCCTCGGCCTCTCGAGTCCCCAACTTTGTCTCCTCAACGTAGAGACTCCTGGCTCTGCTCAGGTCCCCGGGGGCGGTGCGTGGCCTGGGAACCCCCTCTAGGCAGCGAGCAGGGAGAACAGCCGGGCTGGACCGGGTGGGTCCCCTCAGGGATGTCCGTCCTGTGCTACTGTGTGTCGATGTCTGAAAACCACTGTCTCATATCGTCTGTTTAGAGTTTCAGTTGTCCACGGTGGAAAGGTACATTCAGTCCCTCTTATTTATCTTGGCCTGAGTTGAAGATCTGAAATTCACTACACAAGGGCCTCATTTAGAAATGTGATCGATTTCCTGGGACATAAATAGTCTTGTCATAGCCAGTGATCTGCAGTGAATCATTTCCTAGACAAGTGAGGGACTCAGCTTTGGCCACACGGCATGATATAGCTCAAATAATGGAGCAGGGCTCCTTTGTCTATATGACATGTGAGGTTGCTGGAGGTGTAAAATATAAACGGATTAAACTAGGAGGCTATGAAAGTCAAACGCTTCCCTGTGTATGCCCAGGATGGTCAGAAAGCTGCGTGGGGGAGGGCGCCTCACCAGGGGCACCTGCCCTTCTCGGGAGACAGGGCCTGGGCTGGCCAGCAGCGACCAGGATTTTCAATGAGAACAGCCCACATGAGTGATGAGTGCACGCTGAAGCCACCTTAAAAACCCACAGGAGAAGGATAGGTTTCACAGGATATTCCCTCAGCTTGGGCAAGCTGAGAAGGGCTGCTTAATATGAGTGCTCCCCAAAAGCTAGAAAACTCACTCAGAAGGTGGAAAATCATGTCTGAAAGTGCCCCCCTGGGCTTCCTTACTCAGAGCCTTCCCTACATCTCAACTCCAACTCACACACACACACACACACACACACCCCACCCCCACCCACATACACCCACACACACCCACACACCGACACGCACTCACACCCACACCCACACGCACGCACTTACGCACACGCACGCACACACACACACACACACACACCCTTCTGGAACATAAACCAGGAACCATCATTTTCTTCTGGATCTCTCAATGTCATTGTCTTCTGGTCTTAGAAATCTTATTTCCAAAACAGTGATGCAGGCTTTAATGACCTGCACACATCTTTTTTTTTTTTTTTTTTTGTAGTCTAGGAACCTTACACCAAAGGAAAGAACGGTTTTGGATGTGAGTGCCTCAATCACTGTAACTCAGCAATACTGCAAAGGGAATTTTCTCATGTAGCTCATCGTGCATGTCAGTGTCCCCCAAATGGTAGATCTGTCTGCGACACAGGACCATGACGATGTCTCCAAGCCAGTGAATGTTAACGCATTTTCTGTCCTCCTTCAATCAGAGGCAGGGTCATTGCACCAGGGTGGAAAAAAGCCAAGGAGCAGCCACCTTCCCTGCTCTACCAGAACCAAACGCCTGGCCTCCGACATGTCCTGACATGGCGTCCGCTCACAGAGTCTCGGGCTTTATGTCCATCTTCTGTCCCACTCCATACCTCCCATCACCCACACTTTCCATCCCACCCAAAGCAAATAGGCACCCAGAGACATGAAGATGTGTATCCTCATAAAAGAGTAGGAGACTCCTCATTAGTGAAGGGACCATAAGTGACCATGGCATTCCCTGCTTCAGACATGGCGTTTCCTCAATATTTGTTTACTGTCACACACAGCAAGTTAGGAAGTGTCCCATTAAGATGGGGGTAGCACGCTGGTTTTAGAGTGAATTGATATGCTTGTCTTCAAAAGGGTAGGTCTGTACGGGATGAAGAAGGAAGTAAACGGGTTGTTATGAGCTTAGCTTTCACAGTTGTTCGCCTAGTTTTATATTTAGTGGGTACTCAACAGATCTCTGCTAAATTAAACCGAAGTCCTTCCAATGACTGACCCTCCCCGCCCACCCCACTTCATCCCATTCCCTTCAGGGTAACTACCTGGGGTCACAGCTGTGAATTCCCACATCCTAGGAGACCACAGGAGAAGCTGAAGCCAACTGACCGTGTACAGACCTACTGATGAATGACATAGCTGGCCAGTGACAGAGACCCTTTGATCTCACATCCTGATAGGGAGTGAAATTAGACATAAATAAATAAATAAGTAAATTCAGTCCACATATAGGTTTAGGCTCGAACCATAAGAAAATCCTATATATCTGGGGCAAATCTAAGGCATGGAAGTTTCTAACAGAAATGTGATATTATTTTCTACAATGACTGCTCGTTACTTAGAGGCCAATGTACAAAGCCTTTCTGCTCAGGCATTTTGCCACCACACCAGGCTGTTCACTGCTCTATAAACACACCATGAACTTCTGTCTGTTTTCATTCTACCCACAACATCCTCCCCACCTGCTCCACCTGAGATTCTTGCTCTTTCTTTAAGGTTCAATTCAAAGGTCGCCTTCCTGGCAAAGCATACCCCAATATCCTGTCAATGAGAAATTAATAACCAGTGCCTTCCTTCCCTGTGCTCCCACAGTGATGAACTGCACCCCTTAATTAGAGCAGGTACCCCTCTACACCCCAATCACCTGTTCAGTGTCTGTCTTTGGCTGTGGAATAGGAGGTGCCTGAGGGCTGGGGCTGTGCTTCCTTCACCTCTGGGCCCCCCGAGCTTAACAAAGTGTCCAGGACGTGGCGGGACTCTGTGAGGTGCGCACTGTGGGGGTGGACATAGATGGACATACGAAAGGAAGGCCAGGAAGCTGCTCGGACAGTAAGAGCTTCGGGATTCCCGAAGCAGATTTACATATGCACTCTTACTTGCCGTCCCCTACCTCAGGCGGCGGGAAAGGTCCTGGTATTCATGGTCTGCTCCTAAGGAAAAGACGGGTTTGGAAAGGTGGAATGAGCAGGCATCTGATACTGAGCCAAGTACCGGAATAGACCTAAAGAGACCTGGGCTCCGCTTATGGCTGTCCTGCAAAGTATTCTAGGAGACTCTGAGCAAGTCTGTGGGCCTGGCCCGGGAGAAATTATCTACATTGTCTCTAATCCAGTTGTGAGCCACTCCTAAGGTCATATGCCTGTAAGTGGGGAAGCTTGAACTAGCATCGGGTTTTCTGAGGCTGAGACGGTTGTTAGAGGTCCTGGTGCCATTTCAAAGCTCACTGCTGCATTCACTTCATTTTCAGGCACTGAATTTGCTTTTCAAATCCATGTACTACTGGAATAATGGCTGCTCCCCAATCGCCGTGAGATACTACTTTCATGAGTGAAACCTGCATTGCCAGCACTGCTTGGGGTAGGCCCGTGCTGCTAACTGCAGACAGGATCCGCAGGAGACCGCACGCACACATTTGTTTCTTTCAGCAAATATGGCAGTGAAGTGATGATATCAAGCAGGTCCCTAATAAAAGAAAGCGGAGAAAAGGACATACGAAGGAATCAAAGTAAGAACAAGCAAGCCCTTACAGGTTCTGGGCTGGTGTGCTTTTGCTAAAATGAAAACAAACCATTTCGGTTCATCAAGGCACTTTGGAGAAAGCTAAGCTATCTCTGCTCGGGCTTTATTACAGTGTTGCCGACTGTGAGATGGAAGCAACGGGAGCTGCGTACACAGACAAAGGCTGCAATTTCGCATACTGCGTTAGGATCTGACAAAAGCTTCATCGAGCTGCTATTCCGATGCCTTCATCTAGCAGCACTGGGCAGATCTCAAGGATGGAGAAATAGTAACAGAACCAACAGGAGAGGGTAATGGGAGGAGTACGCTGAGTGCATTTCTCTGTCATAAACAATGGGAAACAACAGAGAAAGGGAAAAGGTGGCTAGATAGAAGCAATGGGCTTGCTCAGTTCAGTAGCCAAAGCTCGTTCGAAGGCAAGCTGAATGGAGTCTTCGTTGCTGGAAATGCAACAGTTGATGTAGCCTTGGTTGTGAAAGAATCTCCTCTGGATACTCTCAGTGGTCAGAGCAGGTAAGCAGCATGGGTGGCCAGCCATGCCCAGTGACCCGCAAGTCTCTAAGAAGTCAGCACCGTCACTCTGGGGTAGGGTGACAATCTCAAATGGAGACAGCACCGGCCAAGATTAATTCAAAAAGGATTGATCCCTATATGCGAGGGATATGATGGCGACACAGCCCCTGCCTCCGAGAGCTTGCCATCTCATGGAGGGAGAACGATAAATACGTCACTGTTGAATAGAGAAGATTAAGATGACCGTCATCAACAAGGCATAATCTGCAAAGTGTGACGGAGGTTCAGAGGAGTGAGCAAACACAGAGAGTGGGAAATAAGCAGTGTCCTCAGGGATGGGCCACTGAAGATAAGCAAGAGGTCAAGAAGCAGAGAAGGGGGTGCAGAGGGACAAGCATGAGCAACGGCTCTGGTATGAAGCGTGGAGCTTAAGAAATGAAAGCATTCCAAATGGTTTGAGCAGAGACGACATAAGTAGGAAAACGTGTTGATGGTGTTAGGGACTGATGGTCTCTCTCCCAAATTCCTGTGTTGGAACCCTAATCTCCAATGTGATGGTATCTAAAGGTGGAATCTTTGGGAGATAATTAGATTTAGATGAGGCATGAGGGTGGAGCCCTCAGGATAGGATTAGTGCCCTTACCAGGTGATAAAGGGACTAGACCACTCACTCTCTATCATGTGAGGAAACCAGGGAGAGGGCTCTGATCAGAGCCTGACATGCTGGGCATCACATCTAAAGACTTCCAGACATAAATGTGTGTTGTTTAAGCCTCCATCTGTGGTTGTTACAGCAGCCCAAGGTGATTAAGATAGATGGGATCAGAAGGGTCTTACGCGTTAGACTCAGCCACATGGGATTTAGGAGGGAGAACGCACAGCCACTGTGCATTTTTCAGCAGGAAGATTTTTGGGCCGTCCGCTAGGAAGATTAGTAGGACAGCAACATTTAGGATGAATTAAGGTAAGGAGATAGGCAAAGGGAAAGTAATTGAGATTGAGGAAGTAACAGCTTAAACAGAAAGTAATCATAACTTGTCGTAGGTTGACAATCCAGGTGGAAGGAGAAACGGGTGAGGATGAAAGTGAGCAGGAAAGGATGGGAGACAGGAGGAGGGAGCTGGGAGGAGATGCTGAGGGCCCATGCCCCAGTGGTCTAGAGAAGGGCGAAGCCATTCAGAGAGATAAAAAGTCAGAAAGACAGAATGAGTCCCATTTTATCCGTACGTAATTCATGATGTAGGCAGGTTATCCAGGCCTATGTATCCAGAACGCAGCTGGGATGTGGGTCTGAGGTTCTAGAGAAAAGCTGGTTGTAGAAGCAGAGCCAGGAGCCATCAGACGAGGCTCTGATGCTATAGGAGTAGGAAACCAGGAGAGAGGGGAACCTCACATTTAGGGGATCGAGGAGTAAGAGAAACAGAAACTGGAAAGGCAGGGGACCAGCAGAGAGCTCTGGGAGTCTGGCCAGCACACCTAGCCAGGGAGGAGAGGCGCTACTGAAAGAAGTGCCCTAAAAGACAGGTCCACGCTCTCTTTCCACGTGATTCCTTTGGCCAATGTGCAGTGTGATTATGTAAAAATGGTGGTGGGGAGGGGAGGCAGCAAGTGGAGCAGAGGAGGGGTAAGGCATTTCCCAGTATTGCAAGACAGAGGCTCTTGGCAGTTCAATTTTAAGAGGAGGCAAATACCTCCCACTCTTACTGCTCGCCAGGCCTAGGTAAATCAATTCTAAACTTCTTAGGCCAGGCCAGTATTTCTTGGCATCCACGGACCATTTTAAGGATATAAGTCACATACATGGACTGATATTACTTGGAGATTTTTAAAAAGTTGAACAAACAATGAATAACAAAAATGAAACCATTTAAAAACTGAATATTACTTTTGGCCGCTATCAGCAAGAGCTCTTTCAGCAAGGTACGTGCGTGGTTCAGGGATGGTGAGCTCGTGCCTCGGTGGGGGTGGGGGTGGGACATGACACAGGTCCTAGAGTCCCTGAGGCCATGGACATCACGGCTGTCACCCTGGGCAGGGCAGGTTACTAAGCTCTCCTTGCCTCTATTCCCTCAACGTACACTGGAGACAGCAATGGGAGGTGACAGGAGTGATGCTTTGAGAAGGGTACTTGCGACAGAGTGAGCCTCCAAAACGTTAACTCTGATTACTACCCACACTGCTAGTGCTACTCTCCATTTCTACTAGAATAAAAATCTTAAAAGGCCATTACTGTCACCTGGCCCAAGGGCGAGCATTCACTGGCTTTGTTAGACAGTGGTAGGTGTGGGGATCAATCCACAACTCACTAGAAACTACCACTGGAATTAGTCAGATCGGAAGTCCATGAGCAGAAAACATTCACGAGCGAAAGGATAAATGTGTGTCATTTGGGAGGAAGACAGCGGTGAGTGAATTCCTAGTCTCCTCTCTGACTGTCTGTGTTTGCAGAGTATTTCTTCATATTCTCTACAGCATTTGGATGTAGTCAGGAGCTCCGACCTTTAGGACTTCCCAGTGTCCTTCCCAAATGAGGGAGGACAAACACGGGGAAAGATGCAAACTTCCAGAAAACAAGCCTTTTGCTACTGCAGTGCTGTGCTGTGCAGTTTTGTATGAAATTCTGTCATCCTACCCTCAGAGTTATAAAGTGTTAAAGTATATTTCAGTGACAGGTTCAGGAGATTCAAAATGCTGACTACATCTCCATGACTGGTTAAGGAAGTGCTTGAGATCAGGGAGAAGCTCTCTGCTGGCATGGTCACTACCACAGGGAAATACTTCCACCTCATTTCAACACCCATGGGAGCAAATAAATAAAATTCCATTTATATGAAGTACAAAAACGGGCAAAATTAATCTATGGAGACAAGTCAGAGAGTGGCCTCTGGGAGGGGGTAGAGAGTAGGACTGAGTGGAAACGGGTGTGAGGGAAGTTTCTGGGGTGATGTGAATGTCCTGTATCTCATTTTGGATGGTTGTTATATGGTACATACAATTGTTGATACCCATAGACGTTAACAGTTGAGACTGGTGCATTTTATAGGATATAAATTATTTCTTGATAAAAATTCTTTCTGTGCAAGCACCCTTTTCCTCAACAGCCAAGAGCCTCTGTACAGGACAGGGAAGCGGCGCCCCCCACGCCCCTGTGCTGAGCACAGGGAAGGCAGGTCCTGAGCGGGCCTGCTCCCCCTGCTGCCCTTTCTTCAGCTCTGGAGCAGGACAGGCAGCATCGTGGCCGACCCGCCTCTGGGACTGCCAGTGTGCAGGCTGGCATGTGGAGGCAGTCCCTCCTTCTCACAGAAGCCCCTTCCTTCTGGCCAGGTAGTGGTGCTGTCAGTAACGATACCAACGCACTCTTTCCAATTTACCGCATGTCGAGAATAATCATTGCGTAAACAACGGAAGTCCCTCCGTGGCTTGGGTTTGGGGGATAAATACAACAGAAAGTCACCCAGTCCTTCCGCTACGTACCCCAGCCAAGGGAAGAGGTCTGCTTGTGGCCTCAGCGGAACGCAAAGGGGAGTGTCTGCTAACACGCTCCTGCAGCGGAATTGCCCTTCACCGTGTACCCCACCCAGACTGTCACCTGTCAGAGGAACTTTCCCTGTAGCTCTCTCTGCGTTTTCTCTGATCATGTTCATGTGGAACATGGATTTCCTAACATTTAACACTTTGGACTTAAAAAGTGAAAACTTCCTGTTTTTAAAGTATTTGCTTTATGGTTTATTTGGTCAGACTGTAACTTGCACCGACTTTTGTGACTATGAGTGTGATAAAGCTGCAATTCTGGTCACTTCTCCACCTTTAATAAGGTAGTTTATCACTTCTGTACTGAGCATATTATTTTCACCTGTTCTGGAAAAATTCAGTAACTTTATAGAGATCACTCTGCTTTATGTTAATAATGTTAGTAGTAATAATTATAATGCCAATAACAAACAGCATGTAAGTGTGCACATAATTTTATATATATCAACTCATTTATTCCTCACAACAACTCTGAGGTAAGTTCTATTATTATTTCCATTTACAGGAGGAAAGTATTTGACAAGATTCCATAACCAACAATTACCAGGACTAGAGTTGAATGGCTCCCCAAATGAATTCAATTATTTAGATATTCATTATCATACTTCCCATTTGTATGTTTCTTTTTCGGCTGCTTTTGAAAAATTATCATGCTTATAGATTAACAATCCACAGCCACATTAGAAGCCTGTTAAGTATTATCATTTGCATGTTGATTTGAGTTCTAGGATTTCCGTATTATTTTCCCTTTTTTGGATTTCAGTGAGCCATTCTGAACCACTGATAACCACTGATGAAAAGCCAAATTTAGCATATGTAAACATTAACATGTAAATGAGAAAAAATACATTTGCAGATAATTACGCCCTTTGAATTGAATGTTAGCTAAGCAGTAACCAAGACATTCCTTGGAGCATATGTTCAATATTTAATACCCTTTCCCCCAGGCCTTATCAAGAAAAAAATCTGACCAGTGTTAACACATTTTCTTAAACTCTGATCATCCCCACCACCCACCCGCAGGAAGGAGAGCCCAGCACTGTGTTTCTAAAGCCCACTAAAGGGAGGTGACACAGGACTGACAGGGAAGGAAGAAGATGACTGGGGAGGGGCGGTGCTGACTTATGGCATATTAGGAAGCACAAACCCAGAAGGCACCAGGGGTCTGGTCTGGAGGAGCCCAAGAGAAGGGAAGCCTGCACAGCATCTCCTAGGGGTGGCAGGACCTCTCTGGGAGAGCGCAGAGCTATCGGCTGGTAAACATCAAGACTGAAGCTTCAGGAGCCCTGGTGAAAGACCCCTGTGCCCAGCTTTGCACAGAAGCAGAGGGCCGGTCTGCCTTTCAGGGACTCCCAGGCTTGGGCACAGAGCATATCCCAGATATGAGCCGTGCGATCAGGCTAAGAGTGCTCTTTCCCAAATTCTCAAGGTCTTCACCCAACCTGGTGTGTATCTGTGGTGGTGCTGGTGGGTAGGGGGTTGTGTGAGACAGATTCAATCACACTTAGACAATTAAGGAAGGTGCCATTTCTTATATCCAGAGTTGTGGGATAAAATGTACACCTGCTATAAACCTATTATTAAGAATAAAATAGGATATCTGCAAAAATCTCAATTGATCTCACATTTCCTCTAAAATTACCAACTGCCAATAGACTAGTTTTCCCACCAGAGACCACAAGGGGTGCATGAGCCTTATTTCATAGAATAATATGTTTAATCTTAAGCAACATGAGGGCAGGGATCTCTCAGCACCTATCAGATTGTAAGCAAACAACAAAAATGGGTCAAACTGAATTGATGTTGTTTGATTACAGTTAAGCGTATGCCTTCAGAATCACAACACACCATGAAAATCTTCCATCCCAGGGGATACCAGAGGTTCATCGTTCTTTGGACCCATGACATAATCCATAAGACTTGACAGTGATATGTATTTGCTCTTGACATGTGTGAATGACATGAAATGATAATTTAAATGAAAATAACTTGTATTTTAATTTGTACTATAACTTCTTTCTTTCTGCCTCCCACCCTCCCCTCCCCTCCCCCTTTGAAAAAAATTTTGCCTGTGGAAGTTTTCAAGCTTGAGAAGACCTCATTACACTTTGAAACAGAAGGATCTCATAAATATTGAAAAGCTGATATCCATAAAACTGAACCTGTACATGTACCAGGTTCTGCCAGAGTCCCTCCACGTGAAAGTTTCTGGTGTCCCCACGGCGTGACTGTGAAGACAGTGACATGCCAGAGGGCACAGCAGAAAGGAGCCTCCCGGCCCTTCCCTTATTGAACTGCCAGTCCATTGCCAGAAGCCTCCACAGGAGTCCCCTGGTTAGGCCTCCTGTCCTCGTTATTTTAGGCCCCGTGTCTGGGGGCATGGCAACGTGTAGAAAAGAAGGGAAAACCAAAACCAATTCACCAAAAATCTTAATGAACTAAAATCCAAGAAAGCAGAATACTCAAACTTCATTTTGCTATCTTATTTCACTTTTAGAAGATGTTAGACCAAGCATTTGTTGTAAAATAAATAAAATGAAAACTTCCTAGATATGGCTTAGGGGCAGTCTGACTTTAGCCTAGAACTCTTACACCTTCTAGAGTTTTACACTAAGAATTGACCTACACAAATTCATTAAATTGGTGAATGGCCTTTCCACCAAGTTCTAGAAAAGTTTGTCATCATCTCTCACTAGAAAAACATTTCAATTACCAAAGAGAGATTAAAGCTAAATTGTATCTACTCTACTTACTACGGCAGAAAGTACAAACCACTATAGAAAGATAAACAGTAGAAATAGAAACTAAAAGGGCTTCCTGATCATAAAAGCGCTGATCTAATCAGAACATACACCTCATAGAACATTTTAATTAATTGATGATGATCAAAATAGATGCCATTATTTCTATAGGCGATGCGCAACCCCCCAATTTTATTATTATTTTTCAATATTGAAGAAAAATGCTACTAGAAATCTGGTTGAGGGTATACTTTGCTAAAGGAACATTTAAAAATATTTCACTGGTATAACAAGTGGAAAGCATAAAACACAATTTCCAAAAGGGAGAAAACTATTAAAGTTTTTTTTTTCATGTTGTTCATTTACTTACTCTTAATGAAACATTTAAAAAGGATATATATATATTATATAATGTACGTATATATAATATGTATATTATATACACACACACATAATATATATATATATATATATATATATATATATATATATATATATATTCACACACACATACATATATGTGTATGTATTCATTGGTTTTCAAAAGTCCCAGATTATTGGATACACTTTATAAGTTATATGAAAACGAATTTTGGGGATGTCAAGAACAGCAAACAGTATAATAAAACAGAAATCAGTGAAAGGCTACACTAGATCAAAAACTAGTCAATATGATTGTGAAAATGGGGTGAAACCACACATATACACATGCGGCCATATTTTATATTTGCCTAGTCACCCATCTATTTTCCAGCCACATTACTGCTCCCAAGATCTATTTTAATATTTATCACATATGTCATTAAAAGTGAGCAATAAAGAGAACGGCACACAACCACAAGCCATGAGTAACCCATGAAAGCACAAAATAACTTACTAATAAAAAGTTCTTATTAGAACCCACTGAGAATTTCAATTAGTCTTTTTATTTACTAATATGATCTTAAAGTTGACAGAAAGCTAACTGTTCCCTACTTTCAGTCTATTTTACTTAATGATTATTTCTATTATTTTTTTTTTTAGGGATGAAGCCAGAGGAAGAGGAAAACAGAAGGCCGGCCAGCATGACAATGGCGAGTTCGTGGAGTGTCGCTCAGGACGGCTGTGACAGAGCACCGCCCACTGCGGGTCCCGACGCCGGGAGTCCTGCCATCCTATCTGCACCTGGCGAAGGGGCTGCTCTGTGAAGTCCCGGTCCCAGCAGGAGCCCAGTACAAAGGCCCGGCGCATGCGTCCCGATTCCGCCCTATTCATCTTCACACTGAAATCACACGAACTGTCACCTGCGTGCTTGCGCGACCGACACGGGCCCACACCTCCGGGCACGCAGAGCAGCCCCGACGACAGGTGACTTACGGTGGCTCGGGCAGACAGCACTAATCCCAGGTCTTTCCAGAGATGGCACACGCGGGGCTCCAACTCTCGCAGGGCTGCTGGCGGCAGAGCCCAGGTAATCCCCGGAATTACAGTAGCCCTCCTCCCACGGCCGCGCCCACAGCCACTGCGGACTCTCACCGACCCGCAGTCCATTTGTCTGCCACAGCCCGCCGACCCCACTGAGCCGCTGGGCCTCCCTCCCAGCAGGCTTTGCAGACCCTGAACCTTATTTACTGTTCACATGAAAAAGCAACTGCTGCTGGCTGGGCCCACACACGTCTTGTTGAAAACGAATACCCTGCTCAAATAAAAGCAGAAGGAAAAGTATTTATCCTCGTGTGAGGCCACGTGGGAAGGAAAACAATATACTCATCAGCAAGGTTCTGTGACAGACGCGGTGACCGGGGCCTGCTCCCCGGAAAGGCCGGGCTCGGTTCTGTGAGACAGCTGCCTGACAAGCAGAGCCCTTGTAGACGGCTGGCGGATATTCTCACTTCATTAGGAAAGGGATCGGGGACGTCAAGGATATTTATTTAATTCTGTCTCTAAAGCCACCAATATGCGCCACCAATCAAAAGTTAAGTGAGTTGACCAGTGATGTCATAGGAATGGCGGCAGCGGGATGCACTTTCTCAGTTCTCCTCCGGATCTTATTACAAACGGGCCATATAACCCATCAAAAAACTCTTTGCTCCTCACACAGAACAGCAAAGAGATTCGTGGAAGGATTATTTGCAGGTGTGCAAATTGTGCGAGCAGGGGAAGAGGGAAGGGAGAGGAGTGGAAATGCGAGGTCCCATGGTGGAGTCACGGCTGGTGGCGGCAAATGCAGTGGCAGTAACGCGGCAGGCAAGAAGCACGGGACCTCAGGGCGGAACAGAGAACACAAAAGCCAGAAGGTGGGCTCTTTCCCTGCATCCCACGGCTGATCTCTCCCGCAGGGGCGGGCAGCTTGGGGGCCCTAGGGCAGACAAAGAACACTGACTACATACCTGGGCCCCTGCCCGCGCTCTTCCAATCCTACCCCCACCCTTCCAGAGACTTAAAATGGCCCCTGAACTGAGAAGTAGTGTCAGATTACTGAGGGGCCGTAGTGCTCAGGCTCTGGGAAGACTGGCAGGCAGCTCTGACCCAGGGAAGAGGCTGGGAAGAGTGTGATTTTGGCTGGGCTAGGAGAGAAGAGACCCCTCCATCCCCAGCCCCCACCCTTTCTGGCCTGCCTAGAGCGGGGCAAGTGCAACATGGAGGCACTCCCAGGGATCAGCAGTAAGTGGAAGACGCAGCTCCAGGCTTTCAGCAGCTCAGAAATATCCCGCCCACCACACACACACACACACACACACACACACACACACACACAAGAAGTTCCCTAAGACTCAGGAGTATTGGACATAGTGCTGGTGTTGCTATTCTCAGTACACGTGTATGTGTAGGCAAAGGAAGAAACTGCACTGACTTTGTAAAAACTGTCATCCAGACCCCCAGCCCCACGCATTTAAATGCGTCCCAAAGTCATTCTGGGCACCAGGTGACCAGTTCTGCCTGCGTAAGAGGCAGGGGACTCTTTGGTACAGCAGAGGACAACCTGGAGATTATTTGGTGGACTTAAGCCAAGACTGGCACTGCTTTTTGTTTTGCTTTGTTTTGTTTTGTTTTGTCTTTATATCTTTGATATCTTTGCCTGTGTTGAGTGGGGGTTATCAGGTGTTTTTACATGTGAATGTATTTGATTTTTTTTCTTTGTTGTTGTTGTTGTACTTGGTGATTTGCTTTGTTCTGAAATTGCCCTACCACTGCCCAGCTTAAGAGGCACAAGATTCAACATATCCAGAGGCCAACTCCAGACCAAACCAGAGTACTACTGGGTTTGACCTACAAGTCACACACCAAGAGGGAATTCTCTGCAGGCACAAGAGCCCATAGAGGCCAAACCACATTTCAGTGGTCAATCCTCACTCAGCAGAACAACTTGCTGTGGGTAGAGCCAAGTCTCACAACTAGTCAGCCTGGGAGTTAACCCTATCTACTCACAAGCAAAAAGCAATTAAAGATCTTCTTTAACAGGACAATATACACAACACAAGAGTCACCTTTGGAGCACACACAGAGGAGAAGAACGAAGTAGTGCAAGTCAAATATAAAGGACACATACTATATAAGATAACCCAGCAAGAACTAAGAACTCTAGGGGATCTACCTAATACATCAAAGCAAACACAGAGTCAGCCAGAATGGTGAAACAAAGAAACATGTCCCAAATAAAAGAACAAAAGAAACCTCCACAACTGGAACCAAATGAAGCAGAGGTAACCAACCTATCAGAGACAGACTTCAGAACACTGGTGATAAGAATGTTTAAGGAGCTCAGAGAAGACATAAGAAGGATGTAGAAATGATAACGAATAACCAGTTAGAACTAAAGAACACAATTACCGAAATAAAGAACTCACTTGAAGGAATTACCAGCAGGTTAGATGAAGCAGAGGATCGAATCAGTGACTTAGAAGACAAGTTAGCAGAGATCACCCAAACAGAACAACAGAAAGAAAAAAGAATAAAAAGCAATGAAGATGGTTTAAGAGACCTCTGGGATAACATCAAGTGCAACAACATGCACATCATAGGAATACCAGAAGGTGAAGAGAGGAAGCAAGGGATTGAGAACATATTTGAAGTAATAATGTCCGAAAACTGCCCTATACTGATGAAGGAAACCGACACACAAGCCCAGGAAGTGCAGAGAGTTCCAACCAGGATTAACCCAAACAGGTCCACACCAAGACACATTATAGTTAAAATGGCAAAGCTTAAAGACAAAGAAGAATCCTAAAAGCAGCAAGAGAAAGACAGAGGGTTACATACAAGGGAACTCCCATAAGACTATCAAATGACTTTTCTACAGAAACATTAAAGGCCAGGAGGGAGTGGCAGGAGATACTCAAAGTGATGGAAAACAAAGGCCTACAACCTAGATTGCTTTATCCAGCAAGGCTATCATTTAAAGTTGATGGAGAGATAAAGAGCTTCCCAGAAAAGAATAAGCTAAAGGAAGTTATTACCACCAAGCCAGCATTGCAAGAAATACTAAAAGGACTTCTGTAAATAGAAGAAAGATGAAAACAATCTAACTACAAATTTAATAATGGCCATAACTATGTACCTATCTATAATCACTTTAAATGTAAACGGATTAAATGCTCCAATCAAGAGACATAGGGTGGCTGAGTGGATAAGAAATCAAGACCCTTGTATATGTTGTATACAAGAGACTCACCTCAGATCAAAAGACACACACAGGCTGAAAGTGAAGCGTTGGAGTAAGATATTTCATGCAAATGGAAATGAGAAGAAAGCTGGAGTTGCAATACTTATATCTGACAAAATAGACTTTAAAATGAAGAACATATTAAAAGATAAAGATGAGCATTATATAATAATAAAGGGATCGATCCAACAAGAGGACATAACCCTAGTAAACATCTATGCACTCAACACAGGAGCATCTAAATATATAAAACAGGTACTGACTGACATAAAGACAGAGATCAACAGTAACACTATCATAGTAGGGGACTTCAACACATCTTTAACAACAAGGGACAGGTCTTCCAGACAGAAAATCAATATGGAAACAACAGCCTTAAATGATACATTGGACCACTTGGATTTAATCGATATTTTCAGAGCATTTCACCCCAATGCTGAAAAATACACATTTTTCTCAAGTGCACATGGAACATTTTCCAAAACAGACCATCTGTTAGGCCACAAAACAAGTCTTGATAAATTTAAGAAAATTGAAATCATACCAACTGTCTTCTCTGATCACAGTGCTATGAAATTAGAGATGAACTACAGGAAATAAAACTGGAAGACACACCAATTCATGGAGGCTGAATAACTTATTACTAAATAATGAATGGGTCAAGCAGGAGATCAAGGAAGAAATCAAAAGATATCTTGAGACAAATGAAAATGAAAGCACGACGACCCAAAATCTATGGGATGCCGCGAAAGCAGTCCTAAGAGAGAAATGCACAGCATTGCAGGCCAACCTAAAGAAACAAGAAACATCACTAATCAACAGTTTATCTTCACACTTAAGGGATCTGGAAAAAACAGCAAAATAAGCCCAAAGGGAGCACAAGGAAGGAGATAATAAAGATCAGAGTGGAAATAAATGAAATAAAAACCAGAAAAACAATACAAAAGATCAATGAATCCAAGAGTTGGTTCTTAGAGAAGATAAACAAAATTGACAAACCTTTAGCCAGACTCATTAAAAAAAAAGAGAGAGAGGACCCAAATTAATAAAATCAGAAATGAAAGAGGAGAAGTGACAACAGACACCGCAGAAATACAAAGAATTTTAAGAAATTACTATGAGCAACTATATGCCAACAAATTTGACAATCTGGAAGAAATGGACAATTTTCTAGAGGCGTACAACATGCCAAGGCTAACTCAGGAAGAAACAGAGAACCTGAATAGACTGATTACCACCAGGGTAATTGAATCAGTAATCAACAATCTCCCAACAAACAAAAGCCCTGGACCAGATGGCTTTACAGGTGAATTTTACAAAACGTTCGAAAAAGAATTGTCACGTATTCTCCTCAAGCTCTTCCAAAAAATCCAGAAGGAGGGAAGACTTCCAAACACTTTTTATGAAGCCACTATCACCCTGATCCCAAAATCAGACAAAGACACCAAAAAAGAAAACTACAGGCCGATATCTCTAATGAACATAGATGCAAAAATCCTCAACAAAATATTAGTGAACAGAATTCAGCAATACATTAAAAAGACCATTCACCATGATCAAGTGGGATTCATCCTTGGTATGCAAGGGCGGTTCAACATCCTCAAATCAATTAATGTGATGCACCACATTAACAAAATGAAAAATAAATATCACATGATCATATCAATAGATGCAGAAAAAGCATTTGATAAAATCCAGCAGCCATTTATGATAAAAACCCTTAACAAAGTGGGAATAGAGGGATCATATCTCAATATAATAAAGGCCATATATGACAAACCCACAGCTAACATCATACTCAATGGGGAAAAGCTAAAACCATTCCCCTGAAGATCAGGAACAAGGCAAGGTTGCCCACTATCTCCACTTCTATTCAACATAGTGCTGGAAGTTCTAGCCACAGCAATAAGACAAGAAAAAGAAATAAAAGGCATCCAAATTGGTAAGGAGGAAGTAAAATTATCACTATATGCAGATGATATGATACTATATATAGAGAACCCTAAAGACTCCACCAAGAAACTATTAGAGCTGATAGATGAATTTAGTAAAGTAGCAGGATAAAAAATTAATATGCAGAAATCAGTTGCATTTGTATATACCATAATAAAACATCAGAAGGAGAAATTTAAAAAACCATCCCATTTACAATTGCTCCAAAGACTATAAAATACCTGGGAATAAATTTAACCAAAGAAGTAAAAGATCTGTACTCAAAAAATTATAAGACACTGAAGAAAGTAATGAAAGACGATATAAATAGATGGAAACACATATCATGTTCATGGATAGGAAGAATTAATATAGTTAAAATGTCCATACTGCCTAAGGCAATATACGTATTCAACGCAATTCCTATTAAACTACCAACGACATTTTTCACAGAAATAGAACATATAGTCCTAAAATTTATATGGGACCATAAAGGACTCCAGATAGCCTCAGCAATCTTGAGAAATAAGAACAAAGTGGGAGGTATAACGATACCTGACTTCAAATTACTACAAGGCTACAGTAATCAAAACAGCATGGTACTGGCATAAAAACAGACACATAGATCAATGGAACAGAATAGGGAGTCCAGAAATAAATCCATGCCTATATGGCCATTTAATCTACAACAATGGAAGCAAGAATGTACGATGGGGTAAAGACAGTCTATTCAATAAATGGTGCTGGGAAACCTGGACAGACACATGCAAAAAAATAAAGCTGGACCACCTCCTTACACCATATACAAAAATAAATTCAAAATAGCTTAAGACTTAAATGTAAGATCTGAAACCATAAAATACCTAGAAGAAAATATAGGAAGAAACTTCACAGACATTACCCAGAGTAGTATTTTTACTGATATATCCCCTCGAGCTAGGGAAGAGAAAAAATAAATATGTGGGATTACATCAAACTAAAAAGTTTTTTCACAGCAAAGGAAACCATCAATAAAACAAAAAAAGAGATCCTACTGAATGGGAAAAGATATTTGCCAATTATATATCTGATAAGGGGTTAATATCACAAATCTATAAAAAACTCACTCAACTCAACTCCAAAAAAACAAAGAAACCAATTGAAAAATGGGCAGAGGACTTGAAAAGACATTTTTCTATAAAGGACATACAGATGGCAAAGAGACATATGAAGAAATGCTCAACCTCACTAACCATCAGAGAAATGCAAATAAAAACCACAATGAGATACCACCTCAACCCAGTCAAAATGGCTATTATCAATAAATCAACAAACAACAAGTGCTGGCGCGGATGTGGAGAAAAGGGAACGCTTGTGCACTGTTGGTGGGATTGCAGATTGGTGCAGCCACTATGGAAAACAGTATGGAGGTATCTCAAAAATCTGAAAATGGAACTACCCTATGATCCAGTAATTCCACTCCTAGGTATCTATCCAGAGAAATCCAAAACTCCAATTCAAAAATCTTTATGCACACCTATGTTTATTGCAGCACTATACATAATAGCCAAGACATGGAAACAACCGAAATGCCCATCAGTAGATGACTGGATTAAGAAACTGTGGTACATTTATACAATGGAGTATTACGCAGCCATAAAGAGGTAGGAAATCTTACCATTTGCTATAACATGGGGGGACCTAGAGAACATTATGTTAAGTGAAATAAGTCAGACAGCGAAAGACAAGTACTATCTGATCTCTCTTATATGCGGAATCTAAAGAAAAGAATGAGTGAATAAACTAATCAGAAACATTTTTGGAGACAAAGAGGAAAAACTAAGGGTTGTTACATGGGCAGGAGGGTGGGGATAAGGGGGAAGGTGAGGGGATTAGAAAACAGTCGGTAACCACAAGATGGCCACAGGGTTTCCAAGTATAATTTATATATATATAAAAGTAGTTATGCGGATGTTGGGTATAGCATAAAGAACATAATCAATAATATTGTAATAAATATGTATGGTGTCAGAGGGATACTAGATTTGTTGGGGTAAAAGATGGGAGAGGGTCTAGGGGCAGGGTGAAAAAGGTGAAGGGATTAAGAAGTACAAATTGGTAGTTACAAAATAGTCATGGGGATGAAGGGTATAGCATAAGGAATATAGTCAGTAATATTGTAATAACTATATATGGTATCAGATGGGTACTAGATTTATTGGGGTGATCACTTCGTAAGTTATACAAACGTCTAATCACTGTTATACACCTAAAACTAATATACTATTGTATATCAACTGTAATTAAAAAATAAAACAATTATTTTTTAAATAAATAAATAAATTATAATCCAACAAAAAAAAAAGTTGAGTTGAACCAGGGAGAATAATGAAAAGCAGTTTACCACAGCTATTGCTATATACATGTATATATTTTAAAAGGCCTCTCGGTTTATAACGCTCAAAGTTAACAAAACGCAATCAAGCACATTCCCCCTGTTATCTACCACCTTTTTATCGTTCAATAAACAATAACACAAAATAAAAACCATGATAAGTTAGTAAGTTATCCTTATGCTGTCATCTGGAATGTTCAAGCTTTAAAATCTATTAGTCAGGTAAATAAGTGTACAATTTAGTAAATGAATGTGTTTGGATCTCCATAACTGGTGGTCGTAACATTAAAGAAAAAATTTAGATGTGGTGGTCCTAAGACCTCTCCAGTCATTCGAGGAGACATATACCGTCTGGTGATTTCTGGTAATAGACTAAAACTGCACTTTGTATAAAAGCATACAGTGTATTTGGGGATCAGGCTGACATGGTCAGAAAATGGCACTAGGAAGGTTTTGGTGGGGCTCACTGAAGGTAGTTGTGACTGTCACTTGGGTTCTTGCACAGCAGTGATTCTCAAACTGCTGCATGACAGAATCACCTGAGATCTTTAAATATCTTGGTGCAACGAATCACTCCAGACCTGGAAACTGGCTCTTAGCAATTTTTAAAAGCTATCCAGGTAATTCGAATATATGGCCAAATTTGAGAACCAGTGCTATGGATAAGTGCTTTTCAAAACATTGTTTTATTTTTCTATTATTTATTTGTTTATTAAATTTATTGGGGTGACATTGGTTAGTAAAATTATATAGGTTTCAAGTGTACATACAAATCTGATGATTTTTTGGTTCTATTTCTTTAAAAATTGCCATTGGGATTTTGATGAGAATTGCATTATATCTGTATATTGCTTTGGGCAACATGGCCATTTTAACTATGTTGATTCTTCTAATCCATGAGCATGGAATGTTTTTTCATTTCTTTGTGTCATCTTTAATTTCTTTCAATAATGTCTTGTAGTTTTCAGTGTAAATATTCCATTGACAGCTACGGATAGATTATCCAAACAGAAAATCAAAAAGGAAATATCAGCCTTAAATGACACATTAGACCAAATGGACATAATCGACATTTACAGAGCCTTTCTTCCCAGAACACCAGACTACATATTCTTTTCTAATGCATGTGGAACATTGTCAAGGGTAGACCACATATTGGGACAAAAAAACTAACCTCAACAAATTTAAGAAGATTAAAAATCATAGGAAGTGTATTCTTTGACCACAGTACTTTGAAATTGGAGACAAAATGCAAAAACAAAGCAAGAAAAATCACAAATATGAGATTAAACAACATGCTACTAAAGAATGACCAGGTCAAAGAATAAAAGGAGGGATCAAAAGATACATAGAAACAAATGAGAATGAAAATACAACATATCAAAATTATTGGGATGCTGCAAAGGCAGTAATAAGAGAGAAATTTATATGATTACAGGCCTATTTCAAGAAACAAGAAAAATCCTAAATAAACAACCTAACATTATGTCTTCAAGAACCGGGCGGGGGGGGGGGGGGGAAGAACAAGTGAAACCCAAAGTCAGCAGAAGGAAGGAAATAATAACAATTAGAGCAGAATTAAAATGAAATAGAGAATAAAAACTCAACAGAAAAAATTAATGCAACAAAGAGCTTGTTCTTTGAAAAGATTAATAAAATTGACAACCCCTTGCCTAGACTCACTAAGGAAAAAAGAGAAAAAACACAAATAAACAAGATCAGAAATGAAACAGAAGTTACAGTGGATACCGCAGAAATACAAAGGATCATATAAGAATACTATGAAAAACTATATGCCACCAAATTCAATAACCTAGAAGAAATGGACAAAGTCTTAGAAATATATAAACTTCCTAGACTGAATTACAAAGAACTAGAAAATCTAAATAGACCAATCAACAGTAAGGAAATTGAAACAATCATCCCAAACCTCTCCAAAGCAAAAGTCCAGGACCAGATGGCTTCACTAGTGAATTCTACCAAACATTCAAAGATGATTTGAAACCTGTCCTTCTCAAACTTTTCCAAAATATTGAAGAAGAAGAAGAGGTAATACTTCCTAGCTCATTTATGAGGCAAACATTATGCTGATACCAAAACCTGGTAAGGATACCACAAAAAAAAAAAAGAAAAAAGAAAAGAAAAACTACATACTAATATCTCTGATGAATACGGATGCAAAAATCCTAAATAAAATACTAGCAAATGGAACACAATAATACATTTAAAAGATTATACATCACGATCAAGTGAGTTTATCTCAGGGGCACAAGGATGGTTCAATGTACGCAAATCAATTGTCAGCATACACCACATAAAATAAAGGACAAAAATCATATGATTATATATATTGATGCAGAAAAAGCATTTGACAAGCTAAAACATCCATTTATGATTAAACACTTAATAAAATAGGTATAGAAGGAAAATACCTTCACATAATGAAGGCCACATATGACAAGCCCTCAGCTGATCTCATAATTAATGATGAAAAGCTGAAGCCCTTTGCTCTACGTTCAGGAACACGACAAGGTTGTCCCCTATCACCTCTGCTTTTCAACATAGTGTTGGAAGTCCTTGCCAGAGCAATCAGGCAAGAGAAAGAAATAAAAATCATCCAAAGTGGGAATGAAGTAGTCAAACTGTCCCTTTTTGCAGATGACATGATGCTATATATAGAAAACCCTAAAGACGCCACCAACAAGCTATTAGAAACAATAAACAAATACATTAAAATTGCAGGATACAAAACCAGTGTACAAAAATCCATTGCACTCCTATATACCAACATTAAAATTTCAGAAAAAGAAATGAAAAAATAAATCCCTTTGTAATTGCAACAAAAAGAATAAAATACCCAGGAATAAGCTTCTCAAATTTGAATGTGCACACGAATCCCCTGGATCTTGGTAAGATGCCGGGGCTGATGCAGGGGTTCTGGGGTGGTGCCAGGGGCTCCTTTAACAAGACTCCAGGTGACGTGTGGCTGCAGGCCCAGGGACTAGTTTAATAGCAAAACTACAGACAGTGGAAACCACCAGAAGCTTCTGTGTGGGGTGATGTAATCAAAGGTGAGCTTCCTACAGATGAATAAAGCATCCCTTAGCATAGCAGGTTTAAAGGGGAGGGAATGAAGGAGCAGAGGAGTAAGGAAGCTACTGAAGGAGATGGAGATGGGAAGTCTGATAGAGAACTTGGTAGCCGGATCACTAAGGACAAGCAACCCAATGATATCCAATGCTACCACACAAGGGGCTGTTGCAATGGAGTGGACTTGTAAAAAGCCCTACTAAGGTCTAAAAGATCATATAAAACTATAGTCCACTTCGGCATATGGTCCTGCCCCGGAGTCCTAACAGAACAGCAGAGACTGGGTAAGGACGCCAGTGCCTTTGTTTTCTTCTGGTGGAAGAGACTTTGTTACCCATGTCACTTCTCCTCTCCTTCCAGACACATGGGGGGACTGCCTGTGTGTGTGCTCTTACAGTAGGAAGTGCCCCATTACTGGTTCTGAGCAGGTGGTGTGTGCCCAGCCTGCACTCTCAGTGCTCAACCTTCCCTCCCTACCACCTGGCTGTCCCAGCAACAAGTGAGGGGCAGAGCCCAGCTCGCCATGGAACAATGACATGGACAGTGCCCACTGACAGGCAGACGGAATAAGAAATACACTTTGTTGGGATAAGTGGCAGCAATTTTCAGGTTATTTGTTACTGCAGCCTTAGCACGGTCAATCCCGACTGACACAAGTGCCTTCACTCCCCGGGGGCCAGTTCCAGGGACCTGGCAGAGGTGACCTGAGGCTCCCAATGGTAAGCCTGTGGCCCACATTCCATGGAGGATGGGAATGTTACTTAAAGACCATGGCCCCAATGACTCACAACGCATGGACCACTGGGGAAACGCCACAAGTCCCCACATCTCAGAAGGGCTTCTTTCCTAAGCTCCTGAAGCTTTCCTGGTAAGGAAGATATTTCTGAAATAAGTGTTCTTGGCCATGGGGTTTCATCTTTCTTCCCTTGTTACGTATATCATGGCTAGAGAGAATCAGACATTACTATTTGGCTTTCACTTCTGCTCTTTATTTCAATCTAGACTTCCTCAAAGCCAGTTTTCTACATTCAGAATTTTAACTAAAGAGCGGTACACAAATCTATTTTTAGGAAGATTCAAATAATATTGGATTTTTTAATTAAAAAAATAAGGGTGGCTTTTAAGTTGAAGATTTAGCTTGATATTCTTTTCAGACCTCACTTCACATCAAACCGAAGCCAGTTCAGAAGGCTCTAATGTCACTCAGCTAAACCTCACCCTGAAATTAGATATTTGAAGTCTGCAAATGAATATAAAACAGGTTCTGTGTAACACAGTATTAAAATAATGACCTGAAACTACTTCAAAGGCAAATTATCAATTTTAGTTGTAGCTGAAGATTTTGTTTATTGAAAGCAAGACCTATTTCCCAAGTGAATAAGAGCAATGTCCTAGGAAGATATTCTTTCGTATCACAGTATCAGAAAGTGGAAAGAGTATACTGATGAATCTTTTAAAAATTAAATTAGTGAATAGGCTGAACCCAAACCTCTCATTTGTAAAACAGAGTTAGATATCTGTTCACCCCCAAAATTTTATGCAGTGCTGGCTCAGGACTCCCATTAGGGAGCAACGCTAACCTAACTTGGCTGGAAATTTGAGTACTTCTCAAAGAATGCTTTTAGTTCTATTCTCAGACTCTTAAACACCCTCCAATTCTCCATCCACCAGTCTGTTTCCTTTACCTCTAATTTAACTCAATTAAAAAAAAATAAAATTCATCCTAATCAATCATCAGTTCAGCTATTAATTTGCTCTTTGCTTAGACATAATCTCGTAATTGTTACTGGTGTCTAAATGTACAACCATTAAAAATGAAGCCTATGCGAGACTAATTTTTTTCTTTGAGCTTATTGGTATTTTCCAAATCTGACAATGACTATATCTTTGGTAAATTGGAAAAAAAAGTATTAAAATACGTTGGAATTGAATAACGTCTCAGAAAGTATCCTTCCTCCCACCCATTTCTGGTAGGCTGAAAAACTCATTTAGCCAGAGAGATTCATTCCCAGGAGATTCTAGTTCATTTTGCTACAATTTTTATTACCTTTATTGTTTATTAAGTTGTTGATATCTGTTCTCTAGGGTTGGGTAAGTTCTATCGATATGGCACGATCCATTTACGTAAGTTGCTTCTTGCAAACAGGGGCCTAATTAATGAATGTATTCCACACTGAACTCTAAAAACTGTTTTATTAGAAAATGTATGCTCATAATAACATTTTAAATTGTACAGAATGGGGTATGAACTCAGGAGTAGAAGATATCCCCAATTTCAGTCCACTGTTATAGAGATAACAATTATTAACAATTTCCTCTATGTCTTTTTCAATATTTTCTATGCACAAAAGTCTACATGTTTATAAAAAAGGAAATGGGGTAATAATCTACAGAATGTTGCAGTTTGGTTCTTTCAATATATCTTGGTCATCTTTTCTTATTGGGGGTGTAATTCTTTATAATGACTGCTAGTATTCCATAGTATGAACATTCTATAATTCATGTAATTAGTCTTCTACTGAAACACAGCTTTTGGCATAATATGAAACACTTCAGTGAACATACTGGTACACACATCTTTGAACACCTGCACTGAGATATTTGTGGGATAAGTCAAATTTGGGTCAAAGAGTACGTGTATTTTAGATTTTGATATATATTGTGCAATGGTCTTCCTGAAGAATTGTACTGATTTGCAGGTCTAAAATAATGTAGATAGACAGCACCTGTTATCCCATACATTTGAGGATTAGCACTGAATATTAGCAACTTTTTAAATCTTGGCTAATCCAACAGTTGAAAAATATAACGTGCAGTTATTAATTTGTACTTCTCTAAAAATGAAAGGCTGAGCACCCTCTCTTCTGTTTACTAGCAGTCTACATTTCTCACTCTCACTGACTGACGAAATCTGTTGTACTAAGAAAATAGGTCTTTTATCATGGCATGGAAATTCTTCCTCCCCACTCCCTTAGAGTTTGTTAAATGTCCTTGATCCAATTTTTGTGTACATTTTGTTGAGCAGAAGCTTTAAATTTTTATGTGGATAAATTTATCACTCTCTCCTTTATGACTTCTGAGTATCCTATTAGGTTTATTTTTCCAAGAAAGGAGGAACTGCTTCCAATTTAATCTCTATAAATTGCTGAAAGTAGTCGGAGAGGCCGGCTGCATTACTTACATATTCTATGACCTTCTACAAGTTACTCATTATCCCAGAATTTCAATATCCTCATCTGTAAAATTGGGATAATAAAAGCTACCTCCAAGGATTATTGTGATGACAGATAAAATAATGCAGTTATGACTCAGTGCACAGCACATGGGAAGTGTTCAATAAATGGTAGCTTTGCTTCTCCTACAATTTAGACATCATCACCACTTATTAGCTCCAGCGAAGGAGTAGAACAGACCTGTGGTGAATTCACGTTCCCCGGGTACCAGAACCTGGACTGGGAATCACAGCCCCTGGGCCCAGGACCTGTCTAGCCGAGGTACTGCCACACGCACTTAGAGGCTCTTTAATGTCCCACGAAGCAGGATCAATTCTTAGCACTGTTCTTAGAATACTTTGGGATCTAAGAGACTTTTTATCCTTTTGGGATGAGAGCTCACCAAGAAGGCTCGGGGCAAGTGCCAGTGACAGATCCAAGGACACACAGCTTTTGGGTAAGGGCAATGTCTTTACCTTAATTCTGAGAAAATGAAAAGAAGCAATTGCTCCAGAGTAAACAACAGAATTGAAGCAAGAAATTAAAAGTGTAGAAACTTTGATGGCTTTTCACATAGTGCCCCTCTGCTCAATAAGAATTCAGGAGCGCTATACGTGTTGGTAATCTCCTTTATAATAAGAAGAGAAACGTCTGTGTCCATCTAATTGAAGGTATATGCTGCATAGTCACAGCAGTCTCTTATCTGGTTTTATTTATCATGGCTAGATAGATCAAGAAACTTAAAAATAAAAATTTCTTCAAAGAACTCATTTATTTAAAAAACATCTTAGGGAAACATAGAGCATGAAGTGAAATCTTAAGCAATTTTTAGATGAAGGAATCTATTTTTCCTATATGTTCTAATCACAGTAACATCACCATTACTCAAGAAAAGAGGCAGCCCAGGTCTCAGGTGTCACGATGTAATTGCTCAGAGTGGTAGAAGCTCTTTTGGTTATATTTTAAGTACCTAGAAAATACTCCTATTGGTTATCCACTGTCAAATTGGCACTTGAGTCTACCGTTCAGGTACCAGGCCTGGCATACACCGATCGATCGTAGTGCCTCAGGAAAAACAACAGCAGTCATCTTCCTATAAACACATTTTCAGATGTGTTTTAGCCAGAGGGCCCCACTCGTTCATTACCTACGGACTCCCCTCACGGAGCATGGCCCAATCGCTTTCTCAAATATGGCGGCGGTGATGTGTCACCCTATACGCTCTCCCTCTGATATGACCTTGACAGTTCTCTTTGAGAGGCACGGACTGTGTCCTCTCGCCTTGCAAACAGATCGGCTCTTAAGACTGTTCAAGGCCCAGCTGTGTCCCCTGGCAGACGCGGGAGTGAAGATGCCTCACTGAGCCCTGCAGTCACCCACTTCCCGGACAAGGACCCGACATGGCAGAACAGAGACAAGGGTGCCCGAGCGTAACAGTCAGGGCGTTAGGTCACAGAGTTTGGGAGCAGTTTGTTACACAGGAATAGATAACTAGATGTTTGCTCTAGGTTTATTTGAAAACAGGCTATGTTGCAACAGCTAAGGATAAATGGTTCCCCAAAGCACTGCAAAACTTTTGCAGGAACAATGTGAACAGATTAGCCACCCTGCCCATTAATATCCTGCTAAACAGCCACAGGGGGGGAGCAGTCATTCATCTTACTCCCTCGTGTAAAAGCCCAGCGATGGATTCCCCATAAATTATCAGGCTGCTCAAACATTAGCGGTGAGGGGGTAAATCTGCTGAGGGTTTTCCAAGAAGAAAATAAAATATTTACATCATCTTGCAAGTTGCTCTTCAGATGCCACATTTTTCTCTTTCATCGGTTCCAGCTGACAATGTTTGACAGTTGTCTCTGTGGCTGTTTAAGCTTAAAACCATTTATCCTAAGAACATGAAATTTAATGCCAGTCTGGGCTTGATATGTGTAAAAAAAGAAAACTCATAGGTGTTCCTGTGTCCAAATAGAACAACATTATTATCGTTAAACTTAATTTTGTAAAACAGGTGAAATACAAATGCTCTGATGTACGCTCTAACATACAACTCCAGATGGAAAACAGAAAATAGAGCATTAACTTGAATCTATAAGGATCCACATTTCTGTTGGCAAAGGGGGGGGGCGGATAGCAAGCTAGAAGATTACCCCGAAAGTGTGGGACAGCTGGCAGCAATTGGGGGTGTCTTTATGACCAACACACAAGGTATGGATGTAAAATAGCCACACATACCATGTCTCACATGTTCACACTGCACAATTTCAGTTTATCATTATAATATTTCCATGCCAGCATCAATTATAGTAGATTTTCTTGGGTACATTATAAAAATAATTTAGCATTCTCCTGCCTGATGTTGGTTAGCAGTAAATAAATTAAACTTTCTAAACATTAAGCATTCAATTATTTAAACCTGTTAGCTTCTGCATGTATATCTTACTTCCATCTAGGTTTTCAAAAATCTCATTAATAAAGTAAACTCTGACCATGACTTCCCGAAGCCGGCTCAAGGTACTGTGCTGCGTTAGTGCTCAGCCAATAACTTCTAACAGGTAGAAAAGAGGCCACAGGAGTTTACATGGCTTGCCAAAGGATACGCCAATGGCTCGTTATTATTTTAAAAGCTGGAGTCGAGATGAATTTTAAACAGTATAAAAGGCTCATGGAAAGAAAGACCGTTATCACTGATAATATCAAACGTGCGTGGCTCCTGCAGACACCCACTGAGCATGTGCTCGGGGCCTCAGGAGAAACAAATTCACCTCCTCAGCTGACACAGTCTTCCTTAGGTTTGCTTCCGGGTGCTATAAACTCAGCCCAGGGATCACTGTCACCATTTTACAAGGGAATCCTGGGGTAGTAAAAAGTGATCTGAATATCTACCAAGGGGCACGGTGAGAATTGTATTTTAAAGTTCTTCAATCTAAATATCCTTTTAAAATTACAGTCCTCATTCTTCTGGCTAGGTTAAGAAGGTTTTTTTCACTGGAATATACGGGAAAATTCTGGCAAGGCAACTAGACTTGAAGAGGAAGTAAGAGACCCATTGAGAGCCTCTTCCAGGAAGGCTCTGAAAGTGACCTCAGGCTGGTCTTAGGCACAGCTGTGGAGTCCAGTCCAAGGCAGGGTGAGGCACACTCCCCTTACCCTCACGTCCAGCCCCTGCGACCGACTTGACTCACTACAGGTGAATGGTAAGTGCCTTCTGCAGTCCAGGAGGTCTCTCCAGCTTAAATGCTCCCCCAGCAGAAGGCCGTCCCATTTTCTGCACAGCAATCAGAGAGTCTAGCAGAACTGTCATTCTTTACACAGCACTCACACATCAGGGTCAGTTACGTTTGGATTAAAGCTACTCCATTATTATAGTGACTTGCAGGATGTCACAGAAAGTCCCGTTTACCTCAATTGTTACAATTTGAGCTTGCTGGAAGGGTTGGGCAGCACAGTTTTGACGCCAGCCATTGGATCTATTAACCCAAACTGGTTCAATACTTCAGTCTGGGAAAAAGAGCGGGAGAGGGACACAGGAAGTCAAGGGGTAAATCTCATGGCTCATGAATAATGAATCTTTTTTGTGCAAAAGCAATTATATATATGAGGGAAAAAAATCTTTTCCTGAAATGGCAGAAATTACAAAACTATTGACTGATTTTGTCCCCACAGCACAGGCCCACGCCTTTTTGCTTTCAGCCTGCATTTTAGGGCTGGCTCCTGAGTGAGTGCCTCCTGAGCTAGCCTGGTCCCAACGTCTGTGTGACCAGGCCACGCTCCGGAAGCGCACACCCTGTCTTTGCGGGGGAAGAGGGGAGTTTCTTCTCCCTGTCACGAGCCCCTATGAATTCCGTAGTGTTTTCAGTGAAGGATTGTGAGTTTCTCCAAGAAATTATACAAGAAAACTGTTCTGTGGCTCCACTTAATTTTTTCCCCTTGCTGGTGAGCTGGCAATCTGAATGTCTTTAGAAGTTTAAATAGAATACTTACGAGTCAAAGAAACCTATCTTAATAGTCTTCTCACAGATATAATGGAATTAGGCTCCTGTTAGCAAGAAAATCATTTAATGGCTTAGATTAGCTCTTGAAATTGTCCTTTCAAAATTCCTTCTACCTCTCCATTCAATGTATAAGATGTCTGCTTTCGGTGATAGGTACTGGTACTTTTCTAGATGGCACTTAAGAGGGAGAAAGGAAAGAAGTTCTCTGACTGGACGGATTAGGTGGTGCTTGGAGGGGAGAGCTTAGCGTCTTGCTGTAGCTTCTCATTTTTATGGCTGACTTAATCTAGGGTAAGGCTGATGCAGATGTCCCCGGGAAACAAAGCACAGCACTTCCTAGCACAAGAGGGCAGTGATAATGAAAACCAACCAATCACCTCAATTGGCAAGAATCTTTAGAGAATGAAATTCAAATTCAATTTGCTGGATACTCAGGGAGTCATCAGAACATGCCTTTGTTTCCCTCTTGAAGCGGCTCTGGAGAAGCCATTTGTTTTGAGTGCTGGCGGACAGTGCTAGCTGGATACTGATGGGTATGCGGCAAGTGATGGGTGCCGGCTGGGGGTGAATCAGGGGGCTGATTAATAGAGCCAGCATATCCAGGGTGGTCCTCTGAGGACTTGGCCTTTCACGTATCCTCTAGGTCATGATTCTAAAAAGGAATGCTCGCTGTACAGGAGTGGAAGTAATAGTGATGACATCATATGTGTCTGGATTCAACTTTCAGTGGTTTACAAAGCTCTGAAAGGCAGGCTAGGCAGACACAGGAAACTGCGACACGGATGGCACGACGGCACAATGAGGTGCCCTAGATCAAACTGCTATTTTGCAGCAGACGTGGACTAGACTCAAGTTTCCCAGCTCGTTGGCTGGAGGTCTCTCCACTGTCCTGTGAAACCCCTTTCCTGCCGAAAGCTCCAATCACGAAATTCTGGGAATTAGCAGTGGTTTCCAGACTGAACTCACACACTCAGGTCATATCTAGGTGATTTTTTCACCAATAAATAATAAAATCTATTCCTTCTCCCTCCTGGAAAATGTCGTCCCCACTCACGTGGTGATTCAGCCCGAAACCTAGGAACTATCCTTGTTCCCTGACTCTCCCTCATGCCCCACGTGAGCCCATCCTATGTGCTCTGCTTTCAGTAGACCAAATCCATACCTCTGCCTACCTGTCCTGGCCAAGCCACCCTCACCTTTCATCTAGATGGTTGAACCTCTAGATGGTCCTTTTTCTCCTCCTCTCTGAATGTCCATTCTCTACCGATAACTAGGTAGTAAATATGCTCACACTTCTTAAAACTTGGCATCACACTTACAATTCTCCCCTTATTATGGCCCACATGCCCTCCATTCCGTGCCCCCCCACCTACTTCTCTCAGAACTCATTTTGTATCACAAACATTCCAAACTTGTACTTGTCTCAGTGCCTTTGCAAACGCTGTCCCATTACCTCCCCCAGACTTTGCATGGTTGCTCCTTCACTTTCCTGCTTTCCAACGGGGTCTTCCCTGACTCTCCTTAAAATAAGTTACTGCTTTCCACTTTACTCTCTATCTCTGTACTCGACTTTTCTTCACTGCAGTATCACTACTTGAAATCATACTGCCAATGAATTTGATAAGTGTCTGTCCTTCCCAATAGCCTGGAAACCCCATGAGGTCTCTGTGTAGTGCAGGCATGAAAGATTAACATGCCATGGAGGGGGAAATGCTACATCTGGTTCATTGAATAGGCATATTAGAGGATAGTAGTGTAAATTTTACATAGCTCTACTATAGAAAAAGATGGTATATTAAGGTTCCCTGTAGTCAACACTTCCAATGGTAACATATTTGAAGATGAATTCCAACATACCTAGTGTTTCAGTATATTATACAACTACGTTGAATGAATGAATGAATAGGTTTAACAGTGCCTGGCATATCCTAAATGTTCAATCAACATTTATTGCCGAGTTTAAAGAAATATTTCTATCATCTGCTATCAAATTAACAATTTTCATTTTTCTATGCTTCCTATTTCCTCTCAATACAAGCATATACTTTTACATTGTTGCAACCTTATATAAATATTAGTTTGTTTTGTTTTTCTTTTATAACACTTTTGATATTGCAATCTAGTCTTTGTAAGTTTTTAAGTTTACATATTTTTTCAGTTATAATTGACATTCAATATTATTTTATATCAGTTTAAGGTGTATAGCATAGTAGTTAGACATTTATATAATTTATGCAGTGATCCCCAAATAAGTCTAGTACCCGCCTGACACCATACACAGTTGTTGCGACATTATTATATTCTCTATGCTGTACTTTACATCCCCATGATTATTTTATAACTGCCAGTTTGTATTTCTTAATCCCTTCACCTTTTTCACCCAGCTCACCAACTCCCCTTTCCCTCTGATAACAGTCAGTTTTTTCTCTGTATCTGTGAGTTTGTTTCTGTTTTGTTTGTTCATTTATTTTGTTCTTTAGATTCCACATATAAGTGAGATCATATGGTACTTGTCTTTCTCTGTCTGACTTATCTCACTTAGCATAATACACTCTAGGTCCATCCATGTTGTAACAAATGGTAAGATTTCATTCGTTTTTATGGCCCAGTAATATTCCATTGTAAATATGTATCACATCTTCTTTATCCAATCGTCTATTGATGGGCACGTGAGTTGCTTCCATATTTTGGCAATTGTAAATAATACAGCAATGAACACAAGGGTGCATATATCTTTTCAAATTAGTGCTTTGGATTTCTTTGGAAAAATATCCAGAAGTGGAATTGTGGGGTCACAAGGTAGTTCTATTTTTTAATTTTTTTTGAGAAACCTACAAAACGTTTTCCATAATGACTGCACCAATCTGCAATCCCACCGACAGTGCACAGGGTGCCCTTTTCTCCACATCCTCGCCAGCACTTGTTGTTTGTTGATTTATTGATGATAGCCATTCTGACAGGTGTGAGGTGGTATCTCACTATAGTTTTAATTTGCATTTCTCTGATGGTTAGTGATGTTGAGCATCTTTTCATATGTCTATTGGCCATGAGTATGTCCTCTTTAGAGAAATATCTCTTCAGATCCTCTGCCCATTTTTAAATTGGATTGTTTGTGTTTTTTTGGTGTTGAGTTGTATGAGTTCTTCATAAATTTTGTATATTAAGCCCTTATTGGATGTATCATCGGTGAATATCTTCTCCAATTCAGTAGGTTTTCTTTTCATTTTGTCGATGGTTTTCTTTGCTGTATAAAAACTTTTTAATTTGATGTAGTCCCATTTGTTTATTTTTTTCTTTTGTTTCCCCTGCCTAAAGAGACAGATCAGGAAAAATATCACTAATGTCAATGTCTGAAAGTTTACTGCCTACGCTTTCATCCAGGAGTTTTATGGTTTCAGGTCTGACATTAAATCTTTAATCCATTTTGAGTTTATTCTTGTATATGGTGTAAGAAGGTGGTCCAGTTTCATTTTTTCTTTTGCACGTATCAGTCCAGTTTGTCCAAGACCATTTATTGAATAAAACGTCTTTACCCCATTGTATGTTTTTGCCTCCTTGGTCATAGATTAATTGATCATATAGGCATGGGTTTATTTCTCAGCACTCTATTCTGTCCCATTGATCTATGTGTTTGTTTTTATGCCAGTACCATGCTGTTTTGATTACTAGAGACTTGTAGTATAGTTTGATATCAGGTATGATGATACCTCCAATTTTGTTCTTCTTTCCTCAGATTGCTATGACTATTTGAGGTCTTTTGTGATTCCATATAAATTTTAAGATTTGTTTTAGTTCTGTGAAAAATGCCATTGGTATTTTAACAGGGATTGCACTGATCTGTAGATTTCTTCGGGTAGTATGGACATATTAACGATGTTAACTCTTCTTATCCGTGAGCACAATATATGCTTCCATTTATTTGTAACGTCTTCTGTTTCTTACTTCAGTGCCTTATAGCTTTCTGAGTGTAGGTCTTTTACCTCCTTGGTTAAATCTATTCCTAGGTATTTTACCTCTTTTTTTTGATGCAATCATAAATGGGATTGTTTTCTTAATTTCTCTTCCTGATAACTCATTATTGGTGTATAAAAATGCAACTGACTTCTGAATAGTAATTTTGTACTCTACTGAATTCATTTACCATTTCTAATGTCTTTTCAGTGGAATCTTTAGGACTCTTTTGATATAGTATCAGGTCATTGGCAAATAATGACAGCTTTACTTCTTCCATTCCAATTTGGATGCTTTTTATTCCTTTTTCTTGTCTGATTGCTGTGGCTATGATTTCCAGCACTATGTTGAATAAAAGTGGTGAAAGTGGATGTTCTTGTGTTGTTCCTGATCTTATGGGAACCACTTTTAGCTTCTCCTCACTGAGTATGATGTTAACTAGGGGTTTGTTGTTTATGGTCCTTATTATGTTGAGGTATATTCCCTCTATTACCTCTTTTCTGAGAGTTTTTTTTTAATCATAAATGGATGCTAGATTTTGTCAAATGCTTTTTGTGCATCTATTGTAATGATAACATGATTTTTAGTTTTCAGTTTATGTGATGAATTACATTAATTGATTTGCAGATATTGAACCAACCTTGCATTACAGGAATAAATCCCTGTTGATCATGGAGTATGACCTTTTTAATGTATTGCTGAATTGGTTTGCTAATATTTTGTTGAGGGTTTTTGCATCTATGTTCATTGGGGATATTGGCCTATAATTTTATTTTTAATATGTTTGTTTAGTTTTGAAATCAGAGTAAATGCTGAGCTCATAAAATGAGTTTGGGAGCTTTCCCTCCTCTTGAATTTTTTGAAATAGTTTGAGAAGGGTGTTAATTCTTCTTTGATCATCTGGTAAAATTCACCTGTGAAGCCACCCGTACAGGAGTTTTGTTTGTTGGAAGTTTTTTGATTACTGATTTGATTTCATTAGTAGTAATCAGTCTGTTCCGATTTTCTGTTTTTCTTGTTTCAGTCGTGGATTTCGATATTTCTAAGAATTTATCCATTTCTCCCAGATTGACCAATTTGTTGGCATATAATTGTTCATAACATTTTCTTATAATCCTTTGTATTTCTGTGATGTCTGCTGTCACTTCTCTTTCATTTCTGATTTTATTTATTTGGATTCTCTCTGTTTTTCTTGGTGAGTCTAGTTAAAGGTTTATCAATTTTATCTTTCCAAAGAACCAGCTCTTGATTTCATTGACCTTTTGTAATTTCTTTTCAGACTGTATTTCTTTTATTCCTTCTCTGATTTATTTTATTTCCTTCTTTGTACTAATTTTGGGCTTTCTTTCCTGTTCTTTTCCTAGTTCCTTTAAATGTAAGGTTAGATTGTTTATTTGATATTTTTTCTTGTTTCTTGAGGTAGTTCTATATTGCTATAAATTTCCCTCTTAGGACTGCTTTCACTGTGTCCTATAAATTTTGGGCCATTGTGTTTTCATTTTCATTTGTCTCTAGATAGCTTTTGATTTCTTCCTTGATCTTGTTGTTGACCCATTCATTATTTAGTAGCATGTTATTTAGCCTCTATGTGTTTGTATGTTTCTTCAGTTTTTTTTCTTGTAATTCATTTCTAATTTCATACCATTGTGGTCAGAGAAGACGCTTGATATGATTTCAATCTTCTTCAATTTATTGAGACTTGTTTTCTGGCTTAACATGTGGCCTATCTTGAAAATTGTTCCAGTGCATTTGAAAAGCATGTATCTTCTGCTGCGTGGTAATGAAATGCTCTAAAAAAATATCAATTAAACCCATCTGTTCTCATATGTCATTTAAGCCTGCTATTTCTTGTTGATTTTCTGTCTGGAAGATCTGTCCATTGGTGCCAATGGGGTGTTAAAGTCCCCTAATGTGACTGTATTATTGTCCTTCTCTCACTTTATGTCAGTCAACATTTGCTTTATATATTTAGTTGCTCCTATATTGGGTGCATAAATGTCTAAAAGGCTTATATCCTCTTGTTGGATTGGATCCCTTCATCATTATGTAATGTCCTTTTTCTCTTATTATTGCCTTTGTTTTAAGTCATTTTGTCTATTATAAGTATTGCTACCTCATCAGCATTTTTCTTTTCATTTCAATTCACATGAAGTATCTTTGTTCATTCCTTTACTTTCAGTCTGTGTGTGTCATTCGATCTAAAGTGGGTCTCTTGTAGACAGCATATGTATGGGTCTTGTTTTCTTATATCCATTCCGCTACCCTATGTCTTTTGATTGGAACATGTAATCCATTTACATTTAAAGTGGGTATTAAAATGGCACATAGTTAGTGCCATTTTATTGTTATATTTTTATCCTCCATCTCCCTTCCTCTTCTTGAAGAAGTCCCTTTAACATTTTTTGTAATGCTGATTTGGTGGTAATGAACTCTTTCAGCTTTTCCTTGTCTGGGAAGCTGTTTATCTGTCCTTCAATTTTAAATGATAGCTTTGCTGGGTAGAGTAATCTTGCTGGTAGGTCTTTGCTTTTCATTCTGTTGAATATTTTGTGCCAGTCCCTTCTTGCCTGCAATGTTACTGATGAGAAATCAGCTGACAATCTTATGGGAGTTCCCTTATAAGTAACTAGTTGCCTTTCTCTTGCTGCTTTTAGGATTCTCCCTTTATCTTTAACCTTTGCCACTTTAATTATAATGTGTCTAGGTGTGGGCCTGATTGGGTTCATCTTGTTTGGGACTCTCTGCACTTCCTGGACTTTTATATCTATTTCCTTCACCAGGTTAGAAAAATTTCCAGTCATTATTTCTTCAAATAGGCCCTCAGCCCCTTGCTTTCTCTCTTCTCCTTCTGGTACGCCTGTGATATGAATGTTGTTATGCTTGGTGTTGTTCCAGAGGTATCTTAAGCTATCCTCACTTTTTTTGGATTCTTTTATACTTTTAACTGTTATGATTGGTTTTTTCCTTCTACTTTGTCTTCCAAATCACTAATTCGATACTGTGCTTCATCTAGTGTGTTGGTTATTTCTCCTAGTGCATTCTTTATTTCAGTTATTGTATTCTTCATTTCTAACTAGTTCTTTTTTTATGCTGTCTCTGTCCTTTTTTTATGGTTAATATCTCTTTGCTGAAGTTCTCACTGAGTTTATCTATTATTCCCCTAAGAGACTGTCCTTTTCCCATTGCGTATTCTTGGCTCTTTTTTCATAAATTAATTAAACATATATGCATGGGTTTATTTTTGGGCTTTTAATTCTGTTCAATTGATCTATGTGTCTGTTTTGATGCCAAGATCATACTGTTTTAATTACTATATTTTTGTAATATAGTTTGAAATCAGGAAGCATGATGCCTCCAGCTTTGTTCTTTCTCAAGATTGCCTTGGCTATATGGATTTTTGCGGTCCTATACAAATTTTAGGTTTGTTTTATTTGTTTGAAAAATGACATTGGAATTTCAATAGAGATTACATTGTTTGTTCTATTTCTGTGAAAAATGCCATTGGATCTTTGCTAGGTATTGTGTTAAATCTACAGATTGCTTTGGGTAGTATGGACATTTTAAAAATAGTGATTCTTTTCATCCTAAGCATAGAATATCTTTTCATTTATTTGTGTCTTCTTCAATTTCGTTTATTAATGTCTTGTAGTCTTCAATATATAGGACTTTCACCTCCTTGGTTAAATTGATTCCTAGTTATTTTATTCTTCATGATGCAATTGTAAATGGGATTGTTTTTTAATTTCTTTTTCTGATAGTTCATTATCAGTCTATAGAAATGCAACTGATTTCTGTGTACTGATTTTGTACCTTGCAACTTTACTGAATTTGTTTATTAGTTCTAACAGTTTTTGGATGAAGTCTTTAGGTTTTTCGATATATAGTATCATGTAATCAGCAAATAGTGATAGTTTTCCTTCTTCCTTTCCAATTTGGGTGCCTTTTGTTTCTTTGTCTTGCCAATTGTGCAGGCTGGACTTCCAACACTGCATTGACTAGAAGTGGCAATTATTGGCATCCTTGTCTTGTTCCTGATTTTAGAGGAAAAGCTTTCAGTTTTTCACTGATGAGGATAATAGCTGTAGGAAATGTCATATATGACCTTTTTATGTTGAGGTGCATTCCCTTTACACCTACTGAGTGGACAGTTTTTTATCATAAATTATTGTTGAATTTTCTCAAATGCTTTTTCTGCATCTAATGAGATGATCATATGATTCCAATCTTTTGTAGGTCGTGGCATTGTTTAGGGTATGCTGGGGCACAAAAGGGGGTGAGGTGAGCAGTGCTGTGGAGAGATCAACAACCTGCAGAGTGTTGACAGATTGCAGGCGTGATGGAGGAAGTATCCCGAAACAGAAATTTACAACTAGAGGAAACAGCAGGATGTAAGTGCCCCCACAACATCTGTAAACAACGGGCATGCTGGTTAAGTAGGGATTAATATTTTTATTTGGATTTTACGGGAAAGGGTGAGAGAAGGCTCAGGACTTGAGAGTATATTTGGTAACAATTATATTCCAGAGGCAAGTGATAACTCGTTTTGAGGACCGAGTTTTAATGCTTTGCAGATATAGTCTCTAAGAATACAGAGGGTGTCACCCCTAAAAAAGCATAGCCTGAAGGAAATATTAAAAAGGAAAAGGCTTGCTTTGTCACCTCTTGTTTCTGGCTTTCAAGAGGTCAGTTGCAGCCTGTCATCTCTTCACCAGCAAAAAAATCTGTGAGACTATTTCCTAAAGCCTCTGGCAGGATGTAACTAGAGCTTAGCTTACTATTCTAACCACAAATCAGTGTGTTTCAGACATTCCTTCTAATCCAAGGGGCACCTCTTCTGGGTCAAGACAAGACTGCAGCTTAATCATAGGCATATCAGAAGACAACTGAAAAAACCTGACAAGAAAACACATGGCAGGTATCCTGTAATCTGTGACCTGATAGAACTTTTAGAGAAGTCCTTGAGAAATCAAGACAGTTCCAAAAATTTGAAGAACGAGGTGTTGAAAAGTGAAGATGAATTATCATATTCTCTTTATAATTCACAGACTTTAACGAGCACATATCAGGTTCTTTTCCTTGTAGCTTACATATCACTCAGCTAAACAGCTCTTTCTTTGGCATTTCTAAAGGATATAGGAATTAGAAGTGTTTGAAGCTCCAGAGGCCTAGGACAGGAAAAACCGTGTGCAAGCAGCCCTCATGTTACAAAGGGTGGCTGGGTGTGAAATGAGGTGAATCTCCTCCCTCAGAATTTATTAGATATTAAGATGTTATCTACACTAGTGGCTTAGGACACAGAATTTATAACATAGATTGGAAATAAAGGTGTATCTTTTCTGTTGTGAACTTAGTATCACTGAAAATGCCAAGGCCTGAAGGGTCGACCTTGCCGGCAATTACTCTTTGACAGGATGGGCCTCCATTGGGCTGGGAAAGCCTTCTCCTCAAGACACCAGTCTCAGGCTTTCTAGATCCTCCACCTTATTTCCTCCTACGTCTACAAAGGAGGTGGCCTTCAAGAATTGAGGGAAATGTTCTTTAAAATATGTGTATCTCCTAGGTCCATAAAACAGGGTTTTTTTTCCACTAGAAAGTAATTTACCTGAAAAAAGATCTCCAGGAAATTGGGTGGGGCATGGTAGGGGTGCAGATATCAAAGACAAGAAATGGAGGCACATTTTAGACTGTTTGAGAAAAAGATTTTTGACACACAGTTTCTCACCTTCGTTCAACTTGTCTAACAGTATATTTGTCAACTTCCTTCATGAAATTTCTCTTACCCAGCTCCCCATTTCTACCACTGCCACCCACATTCTCCCTTTTGCTCAGCTCAAAACCTTGGAGGCATCGACTCCTTGATACCTGTCCTACTTTTCTCTAGTTCTACCTCTGAATTTCACTTCCATCCATTTTTTGCAATTTTCAAAATCACCATTTGAATCCATACTCTCATTGTTGCTACCTGTATTCACTGATTGCCCGACAGACTGATTCATTCAGTCATTCATTCTATACCCACTTGCTGCGTGCCTCCTTGGTGCCAGGCATAAGATATAATTCCTGCCATCAAGAATTTTACAATCACGTGGATGAAACAGACGTAAACAAACACTTCAAATAAGTGCACGGCTGAACTAGACGTGTTAGGAGTGTACACACACTGTTGTACCAGCACATAGGAGAAGAACAGTAACTCTGGACCTCGGCAATAGCCCCTTACTTGTCTATCTGTCTGGGGTGGTTGCCTACTCCTCTCTGTCCTACTCCCTGAAGCCAGGTTAATTTCGAAAGCAGTGTTGCAAGGCCACTGTCACTAACAGAAATTTACCCAGCACCTGTAGGATGTCCTTTCACACAGGTGGGCTGATTATGGAAGGCAGCTGCCCGTGTCTTTGTGCCACGTTCCCATTATTAGAAAGTGTCTGGAACAGACCACTTAAATATTCGGTCATCAGAAGCCTGGCTAACAGAATTTTACTATGTTGGTCATTGCCATGCTCTTAACAGATATTATATTGGGAAGGGGCAGGGCAGAGTAACATGGGAAGAAAAGAGTTGTTGAAAGGGAGCTAGGAGGAGCGGGTGGAAGAAAGGAGAACACGAACATGAGCTACTTATGGTCAGTCCTTTCTAATTATAGAAGCTTTGATTCTCAGCATTTATATCACGCACATATAAAAAGAAAGCCAGACACTTGTTTTGATACAGAATTTGTTTTGATTCACAAATTTATATAAAACTTTTACAAAGATGTAGAAATTATTTTTGGTTATGCGTTTCAAATATTTTTAATTAAAAGAATAGCAGTTCTGGAAACTAACTGAGAACGATCTTAGATGTGTGGGCACTTTAAATATACATATGTCTCTGAATTTGAGATAGATTTTTAAAGAATTATTTTGGTCTCTCTTAAAGCAAAGCAGGGCAAAAGAATTCTTCCCAACAGTAACAACCATCTCTCGGTTGTTCCAGGAATGACTCTACTCAGTGGTTTTCTCAAATGGAATTTTCTTTGGACTAGGTAAATATTGAGACAACATTTAAGTTGGCTCAAGTCTGTCTATATTGACTTCTGGAAGCAGCAAATATCATGGGACAAAACAAGGTAAGGGAGGGAACTTGTAGTCATTACCACCAAGGCGGGTGAGGTGGGGCATGGATTTCAGATTGACTTTAGGATTTCCGCTTACTAACAGCATAAAAGCAAAGACTAAGCCCTCTTCAGTCTGGGAGCACTTAATAGATGATTAAACATAATGAGACTTTCACACTCAGAAAGATGGCTCCATATAGAATTTTTTTAAGTGCTTTGAGTCTTTTCTATATAAAATCTTATTTACAATCATTTAATATATCATTACAAGGCTCATGACACACGCTTTACCTTAATGTGGCACTGTGAATGTCCTATGGCCAGCTGCCATCTGCACTAGTTTTATTAGGATGCTATTGAGGATTTAAGTAGATCCTAAACTAGGACACCAGAGGCATGTGCAATAAAATATATTGTTAGTCTCATGATTTAAAAATGGAAGATTACATAAATGCATATTTCTAAATATGTATCCAGTCTAATATATGTGATATTATTTGCATTTAATGAATGCAAAATCCAATTGAAGGCATAAGAGCCTAATATGAGAATGGAAGAGAGAAAAAGAATCAAATACATGAAATCATCAATAATAGACAAATACAGAAACCCCTCATTTATCTAATGTTCCATTCAAGTGAGTTTCCTTGATAACCAAACCTGACATCGGTAAGTACTGTTAAGAAAATCTTCTTGCATACTTAAATGGAGTGCATTAAATTAAATTTTTCTGTAACAAACTTAGTCAGATTGTTTTGACTGCTATTTTATTATTTTTTTATATGAGCTGAACTACAACAATAGTTATCTTTATTTTAATTTGTACTTTAAGTGCCTCCTTCATTCAATAAAAAAGTGAAATTTCCCTTAGATGGGAGAAAAAGAATGATTTTCACCATAGTTTCAATGTAGCATATGCCACAATTATGACCAAGATGTTGTTCAATATGTGGAAAAGGTAATTAAGAAAACACATTCTGTAATATGGAAAGTGAAATTTAATGTCTTGCTGGACATGCTAACCAATGGAAAATATGATGACGGCAACGTACCCTCTGTAAGGTATTATGAATGAATTCAGGTTTATTTTATTTATCTCTGAATTTTTCACTGTGTTTTGGTGAAGATTAGCTCTTTGTTTAATGTTTTCTAAGTTACTCTTTTAAAATGAAATAATGAGAAACTTGGAAAGTAAAATCCAAAACAAAGATATATGGTATGATTACTGGGTAATGTTCTTACTGCATTTGTTCTATGATTTATCCTAATTTAACAGGTCTCCTTAACACTGTATTTGGTACATGTGGAATGGCAAGTGACATATGTCATGACTAAATGAAGAATTACTGCAGTATTATACACTATATTATAGTGATATCAAAACACAAACATACAGGCTTTCTCAGCCATTCTGCTAGGTTTTCTCTGAAAAGGAGTATATTTACTCCGTGTGCTACTATTCTGTGTCATTCCTCTCCAGAGCTTCTTCCTTTGAAGAGAGACGTGTAGACTGGGGATACATAATAACTAAATCCTTGTGCTGTGAGCACTCAGGCTATTGCCAGCCACATATACCCAGTACCTATCATCTAACTATCCATCAGTTGGTCCATCCATCACCTGCCTGCCTATTTACCTACCTACCTGCCTACCTACCTACCTACCTACCCACCTACCTACCGTATTTTGCCATGTATAATGCATACATTTTTTGCCCAAATTTGTGAGAGAAAAATAAAGATGTGCATTATACATGGGTAGTACTAATTCCTTTCTATATAAATGTTTCTAATTCTTTTATTTATGCTTATGAGTTAAAAGTATAATAAATAAATAAATAAATAAATGCTAAAATTCCTTAATAATACAAAAAGCAAGTACCTAAATGTAGACAAATAAAAATTTGAATTAAAATGTTAAAACAAAACATTTTTCCCCTGAAAGTTTGGGCTGAAAAACACGGGTATACATTATACACGGCAAAATACAGTACCTACCAAACAACCAATTTATGTGTGTGCATGCAAATATGCTACATACTTTTATTTACATAAGGAGAATATATGCAAGTTTATCAAATACCCTTGTGACCAAATATTTACTGACTACTTATGTTGTGCCAGGCACTATTTATTTTTTCTTCAATTTCTTTTCCCCCTAAAAAATGCAGATTAGAAAACATTGTTTTCTAATAATAGAAATTCCCCATAATAACTGAGAAATCTTAAGTAAAAGGTACAGAATGTTAAACAGTAAAAAGAGAATGGGGCTCTGGCCTCAGCCCTGCCTCTAACTACTTCTGGGGACTTCTGGGCATTTCCCTTTGACTGCATTCATCTCAACTGTTTAATTTAGATAATGAAGGAACTGGACCAGACAATCTCTTTTAAAAATCCCTTGCAGTACGAAAGGCCACAGCTCCAAATAAGGGAGTATTTTATAATGGCAAAAATAGTACTTCTCCCCGAAGAACTTAATGATATTGATGTCATTTAGGTAATAGGCATTCCGACGTGAGGAGGCAAACGTCATGCCCTCTAACCCCTGCTTAAGAATTTGAACCCAGGCAAAAAGAAATTAGGCATTCACAGAACTATTGTGAAGAAAACAAATTTGAATGACCATAAACAGTTTGCAAACGTAACATGCCATAAAATATAACTGTCAAATCATCACTCTTTGTCTACAGGTACTGGATAAATGGACAATGGGAAACCAAATTACCCAATTTCTAGTCTATTGCACAGGCAGGTTTCCATACCATCCAAGGATCAATTATCAGTGTCCTCTGCAGTTTGGACAATTAGAACTAACATCTGACCAATAAGTTTTTCTCTTAATATTCCTACCAAACATATCCTTAACAGGAAGTTAACTTTATGAGAATATCTACAAACGGAGAGCGTTTAGGCTGTTAATCCAATACTGGGTTTAGATGCAAAAAACAGTGTGGCTCTATCAATATGCAGCCATTTATCTGATTTTTGACATCTGCTTTCCTTTTTTTTTTTTTTTTGGAACAGTATGCACTGACTGAAAACAGTCATTTAAAACTGACCAAGAAAAAGGACATATACTCAGAACAAATGGTTTCTAAGTTAGTCTTGGAATATAATATATACATAAGTCTTTTCCTGGACCATCAGATCTTAGTAAGTCTTACTTCAACATTTTGGTTAGTATTTACTGGCTTAAAAATCACATTATTAATTGATATAAATGATTGTAAAATAAAAATCAGTAAAAAACATGAAAGGATAGCATAGTCCTACACTGCAGAGAGAAGCAGTTATCATCTTGGTGTATATGCTGCTAGTCCTGTGGGATGGATATACATTATACATGTATATAGCCACAGATAGGTGCTACTCGCCTTAAGTGGGCTATTGTGAGTTGGAAATATCCTAAGTTGAAAACGCATTTAGTACAGCAAACCTACCAAACAGCATTGCTTAGCCTAGCTGCTTTCTACTCAATGCGTGTCTTTTTCACCATGATAAAGTCAAAAAGTCATTCAGTCAAATCCCTGTAATGGGGGACCATCTGTATAAAACCCACCGCACACTGCAGAGATATCTAGATGTCCAAAGAGCTCAGGAGATCATTACGTCGGCACACCTTGTGTGTACATCTGTTTCCAGAGACACTCCATCTGAGATGCTCTGCTCCGCATTTCCCGGGAGCTCCAATTTATCGGAAACAAGCACCATTGGCATTGCAGCGAAGTAGCTTCACTTCTTGGAAAGGCCCTGTGTTTCTCCTATCTGCCCCTCACTGCCAAGGAGCCGGCACATGTCCAACTAGCACAATTTCTGCCAAATTCCACACAAATGCAGGGAGCACGGAATTCTTTACTGCCATGTCCCACTGCTAAAGTAAAACCACTGTAATTATACCCTTGCTGACACACATCTCCTCTCCCTGCACTGGACTCTTGCACCAGGATGGACAGGCCCAAGTGTGTACCCTCGGAAGGGAATGAAGAAATGGTACTGATCGCGTCCTCCGATTACAGAAGGAGGCCAGCAGGTGCTGCAGGCAATACCAGTTGATTTCTGTTCCAAATACATGACTGACGCCCCAAATATGTGCCAGGCATTATACACAAGATGTGGCTCTTGCCCTGCAGGCACAAGCTTGCTTGAAACAGATACGTATATGATGAGAATCAACATGGGCAGTACAGGCTGCTACTTCCATTGTTTGTGTTTGCCCAAGTTCCTTTAGCATGGGGACCGCACCTATCCAACCTCTTGCCTCTCCTTGGTGAGCAGCACAGGACTGTATGAGCCACACAGGAGGTGCAGAGTACTTGCTGGAAGACTGACTTGCTGTTAGGCTGTAGTGATAGAGGAGATAAATTTCTTTGGATATGCTAATTATACATACTTCCCCCTAATAAATGGCTACGTGTTCTGTGCACAATGGCAGGAGGGCCCAGAGGTACAATCATTGCAGTGGCCCATCTTATCCCATTACTACCACCATGCACAGCTGTTCCTACTCCAAAGGCAAAACATGGTGTCCCAGCTCCAGGGAAAGGACAGAAAGGAACACATGTTGTCAGTGGCAACCAAACTGAGCGTCCATCATGAATCACTGTGCTCATTCTGATAGTTCCAGTTGCAGCCTAGCCCTGGATTATACCAATCAGTTACTCAATGATTAGACTTCAGATGATATTTTTAAGGGGGGAGGTAGGGAGAGGAGGGAATTACAGAGAGGTTTTATTATTTTTTCCTGGACTTTACTAGCCTAAATTGAATCTTTACTTTGACACCAAAATTCTGGAAAAATGAACCTGCCTCTGAAATAATATAACCTGTACAGTTTACTTTTTATATTGCAGCTTGCCCATTAATGTCACAAACCATTCTCATGGCCAAAATGTGTTTGATCAAAATGGAAAAGGGTAGTTTTCAGAAGAGTCTGAGCCCAAGGAGAGCAACTATGGTGCAGTGGAAGGAACAGTAGTTTGAGAGTCAGAAAGCTTCGCCTTTGTAAGAAGTCACCTGGGACTGAATGGCCAGGATGTGCCCAGGGTGAGTGAGGCTGGGCCGTCTGGACTCCATGGGGTCTCAGGGTGGGCCTCTGGGCACAGGTGGGCCTGCCTACCCTGCTAGCTGTGCACTTGAACTTGGCAGAGGAAGCAGCACTGACCCTAGCGAACCAGAGTTAGATTCCACATACGCGTAGTTCAATGCCATCGTCTTATTCTTGTCTTCCCACTGAAGGAGCGCTGCTTTTTTCTCACTTTCAGAGTCACCTGCTGACTCCTATCTGCACTCACTCATCCTTCTCTGGACTTTTCCCAACTGCTAGCTTCTCTTCAGCTATTAGAACAGCACGTATATTTCCAAAGGACATACATGATATTTTTATGGAAAAGTAGGACACTGTTTTTCTCAAATCCTCATTCCTCATGATGATCAGATTTTTCCTTCCTCTCCACCCAAATTGGCCCTATGATTTTGACAGGAAAGGAGGTATGAAAGGAGGGAGCCAACAATTTATAGAGAAATCTCTTTCTCTCACTATGACTGGATATAAAGGTTCTTTCTGTAACTTCAGGAAGTTCTGAGTCGAAACAGAACCGAGCAGAACCCAACTTTAACGCAGAGATTTCCTCTTGCTACACCATGGTAATCCAATGCCCAGCTAGCTCGCTTTCAGCAACAATCATGTCCAACTCTGGGAACAGGAAGAACGAAGACCGAGTGGGAGCAGCTCTTCGTCATGTTCGGAAAGCTCGGTTGTGGAGCCTCACTTTCCTTTCTGAGGAACTCATAGGTGCTGGGACTTCCTCTTCCTCAGCTGTTAGCCAGCAACAGGCTCTAAATTAGTTACATTTAACTATAATAAACATGCTGCAAATGAATTATATTTAACTAGAACAGCCACCTCAGGGTTTGTCTTCAGACAGAATAATTTTAGCTTATGCTACCGTAAGTCCCCTAACTAAGGCAGACAGTAATTACCTCAGGATTTAGCACAATGAGTTCACTGACACTCATTATTTATTATACTGTGTGAACGTCCAAATCTTTTACACAATCAGGCATGAACTGCAGACTGCTGAATGTATAGTCTGGGGTGATCACAACAAGGACACTAAAAATGAAAACGTTTCAGTAAATATAAATATAAATTCAGTAAAGCCACCTGCTTTCAGTCTTCCTTAAGAATTAGTAGTAATTGTGAAGAGTCCCAGTTGTAACTTTACTCTGGCAGTAGGACAGGGCCTGCTAAGAAAATGAACAATGTAAATCAGATGATAAGGTTTTGGAGAGAATAAGCTGCATGGACACACTTAAAAAGTGTGTTTATTTAAAAATGTGTAATTGGGCTTCAGTGCTGTGCATGCTAATGAGAAATCATGTTTATCCATGCATTAAAGCAGGATCTTAGTAGCATTTGGTTAGGGGAACAGTTTGTTTTTCTGGAAGTACCTACAAGTAATAACAACTTGTCCAAAATGCCATTCGTTGGCAAATATTCTGATATTCTACATTTTATTTATTCTGAATAATTTCCCCGTTTAAAAAATTCTCACTTGTCCACTTATGTTTTATACATTTATCATACATCAGTTGCGGGCCATGTGCTCTAAGTACGAAGGACTCTGCTCTCCGGAAGCTAAAGGTTGAGTGGAAGACACAGCGCAGCCCATAATGATCTCCCGCAGCCCCGATGGCTGGCGAGCTGCGCTGCCGCGTATTAACTGGTCAGTACTGAGTTACGCGATTTGAGTGGAGGAACTGAACTATGACTTGACCAATGACCAGACTGTCTATGTTTGGCCCCGCCCACTGAATGCCCTGTGTTTACACGTGCATTTGGGGAATAATCACCCACGTTTAGGTGTATGTGTCATTAACAATCTACATTTAGTTTACATATGTATAATCTGCAAGCTTTGTGTTCTTACATCCTGTCTCGTTCTACAAAGGATTTAAAGGCTTACAAACAATATACAATAAAATAATGCTTGAATATGAATAAAAATTAAGAATCAATACGCGGGGTGGGATGTCACTGATAACGTTCTGAAGTCAGACTCGCTTCTGCCTACTTGTTCCCTGATCCCCTTCAAAGGCCAGGAGCCCTGCAAGTGGGCATAAAGGAATCATAAAGGGTGGGTTTAGAAGGAGGTGGAAGTGGGCTTCAGCCCACCCAGTCCTCTGCTCCTTCACCAGTGCTGGGCTGTGGTGCTGGCTGCTCCTGAAGCTCATGAAATGCTTCCCTGGGAACCTTCTGCTACATTGCATTCTCTGCTTCACACTTTCAGGAGCCCGTGATGGGCAGGAGTGGCTTGCAAGGCAGGATTTGGCACTTCTCTTGAGTTGTGGCTGAAATGCCACCAAACAGCATCAAAACCTCTCTCCTAAGAGAACAACATGGGGAGGGGCAGTATTAAGAGTAGAACCACTGAAATCAGGAAAAGGGCAGGGCAGGCAGCAGGCTGTGCAGGCTTCTGCATAAACCAGCTGAGCTTCCAGTTTGGCTCTGAGCCTCTGCCCAGCCAAAGTAAAAGGGAAAATGATGAGGTACACCATTCTTAAGATTAAATTCATGGGTACCTTGAGGCAAACTAAGTTTCTCTCGATAGTAAAATTTAAGCTATTTCTCACAAAAGGTTTTATAAAGGGGGCAATGACTAATATAATGAACAAGATCTTCAACGGTTCTTCTAGCATACATGCAGTAACTATTTCACGTGGTTGTTTCTTACAGGATCCATGAAGGGTGCTCATGTACCTATGACCAAAGGCGGTGGCATGGGAGGTCAGGACACCGTCTGTGCGATGCTGTGACATGACTCCCGTGCTTCTAATCCCGGTTATTCCTTCTTAGGAGGACAGGAATTAACATTCGCTTATTCTTTTTAGGTACTGCGCTAAGTACCTTATATTTATTACTAAAATGTAATGCTCTTGAAAACACTATGCAGTATTACCATCCCCATTTTTACAAGTGAAAACACTGAAGCCCAGAAACATTAAATAACTTGCTCAAGGTACTCAGCAACTAAGAGGTAAAACCAGATTCAAACTTAGATATGTCTGCAAAGCTGTATGTTTTTGCTTCGGCTGTTTATACATGAAGACTAACAGATTACTGTTTTGCATGCATCTGCAATAAACCATCTAAAAATCAATTCATTTAGTTAAGTTGTAGGGATGCTTTCCCTACTGGTTTCTTTGATTGTCCGAGTGAAATGACCGATGGGCCAGCTATTTCAGAACCATGTACATATTTGGAAAATCCGAACAGTGTGCTGGGTACCTGCCTAGCATCCTCAGAGGCGGTCAGCACCACGCTGGAATCCGTACCACCTCACTTACACTAGCTGTTGTTATCCACAGCACAAGAGTGAAAGTAAACTAAATATTTGCTTATGAGGCTGCATATAAAATACATGTAAAACAGGAAATAAAACTCACATTACATACAAGTCATCACCATTTATAAGTAAAATTCAACATAAGCTACTAAACCCTACATTATCCCTGGGGGAAAAAGTCAAATTTAAAAACCTCATCTGTTTTCAGACCTACTATTTATTGTAAGTGTGCAGACACTTCTGAAGAAGTCAAGCCAAGGAACCATAGAGGAAATTCACTGATGTTGGCCATTAAAGGAATGTATATCATGAAACAAGAAAGCAGAGGATTCTGAAAAAGCTCAGCAGCTCAGGAAATTCACACAGCACAGATGTAATTCATTACCAATGACAGAAAGTGCTTCTTCTGCTCTAAGAGTTGGTCACCAGCAGCCAAAATATTTTCAGAAGAGATGGCATCTGTCTTCATCCACCCACTAAAGTAAAGGTGTATTTACCCACTAAGTGCAGCCGGAAAGAAATGTAAAAGAAACGTGGCCAAAATCTTTACCTCTCCTTGCTGCGTTTCCATTTCCCCATCTGCAAAGTAACACATTGGGACAGATCATTCTAAGGGCTCACCTAGCTCCGACATTCTAGAATTCCATGGATTCACTGCTGGCTCTACAATTGGTATTGATTTTTTTTATAGGGCTATCTTTAATGTTGAATGACACCTCTTCTTTTCTCCCCAGATTTTGGTTTTGTTGGTGATGACTTTAATCACATTTTAATTGTCTATTTTTCATTCTCCAGGGTCTAGCACTGCATGTGCCTATTTTTGTCTCTCCTTTCACCTGCAAGTCTCCTGGAGCTCCCGGCATCACACAGGAGACTCAATACTGTTCTTACACAGTCAGGCCGGCTGCCCTCCCATCCTGAAGAGTCACTCATAGGGCATCTAGGTGGTACCTCTTCCAACTCAAAGCATGTTCTGGGATCTTCAGTGTCTACTGAGCACATTAATGTGCCTCACTCTGTATTAAAATAAAAAGGGTGGCTCTGAGCTGTGTTCCTTTTTGGTAAGAACTAAATTTCTAAGTTAGTTGAGGAAGTTCCTGGATTCTTCCTTGTATAGCACACCACTATTACAGGGTGTTGCACAAGGGAGGTACCCACCATTTTGGGGTAAATTGAGTTCAGTGAACCAATAAACACCATAGCCTTTTTGAGTACAGCACCCCAGACCTGTTTTGGCTGTGAAGCCCCCCTTTCTTTCGTCTGGATCCTACCAGATGCCCCTCACCTTTCTGGGTCCCTCCAATGCCAGTGCCTCTATAATTACAGCCACCTCTTTTCCAAATCCCTCATGGCACTTTGCCGCATCACCAACTTCCATTCCCAAGAGTGGAACTGCCACAGAAACAAAGCAGAAAGCTCTAATCTTCTGCCACCCAGTAGCATATGTCGCCCAGTAGCTGGCTGGTGACTAACGTTTCATTTACCCATTTGAGTTCCGCCAGGATCTGTTCTGTGAAAGAATTAAAAAGGGCAATACCATACAGTTAAACCTCACGGGAAATAGTTAAAAGAAAGAAAGAAGCACAATTTTCATTATCTTTCCAAATGTTAACTGTATTTCATCCCTTTGTTTCCAGAAAATGTATAATGTACTTTTGTGTATTCCAGGTCACTAAAATGCCTGCCAAGGGCTACCTGTTTTGCGCCCAGACATCCTATTGTGAGAGAAACATGAATACAATAGAAACGCGAAGCTTACAGCCTTATTATCAACAGATAGAAACCGCACACACCCACGTCTCTGTGTCTCCTTGACATTCTCATCTCAAATCCCCCAGGAGTGTGCAAGTACTAAATCTCCAAGAAATTATTTCTGCCTTGAAGACAAGGCACAGTACAGCCCCAGCGTGCCAGCCCAGGCAGCTTCTCTGTGCTTCCCGCAGAGCCCCATGGGTTCAAGGAACACGGTGAACTGCCAGCCTGTCCCCAGACACGGCCTATGGAACCATGACACCATATTCACGCGCTACATCTCCTCTGTTCCTGTTTGTCAGCGAAGGCTCCAGATTTGGGCTGAGAGGATCCCTCAGGCAAGCCACTGGTCAGTGCCTTGGCCAGCTGAGTCTCGGGCAGGCATGCTCAGGACAATAGCTTTACGGTGACCACCCAGCTTCTGCTTAAACACATACAGTGACAGGGACTTGCTCCTTCACAAACAGCCCCCGTAGGTAGAAAAAGCTCTTGGTGTGGAGCTGAAATCAACCTTTCATAATTTTCTCTTACTGGTCTTAATCCTGCACCTGAAACAACAAATAGTCTCCCTTTTCATCTTGAATTGTCTCTAAAACAACATAAATCAAACAAAAAGCCAGCATCATTGTATATGGAAGGATACTGAAAACTGGGTGAAAAGAACTGGTAGGCTCAAACTCATAAAGCGAAGTGTCCTTGTGATACCAGTTAAAAATTATTCATTTAAAGCAGAAGTGGAGGAACCCAGGAAAAGTCAATTTTGGGACCGGATGTACCAGGGAAATGCCTGGTGCGAAACCAAGGAGAAACATGCAGACTCCCTGGGTCATGAGTTCATGTCCAAGGCTTGGGGGTCAGCTTTTGGCGTGGGCGGTGAGGTCCGTGGCTCCCCTGACGTGGTCCTCAGCACAAGGCTGGCTGTCTTGAGGGCCAGGTCATTCCAGAATACATTTCCTAAGTGGGATTGTGTTGAGGGGGTTCATGTGGCTCTCAGCCACTCAGATAGTCTTTGATTTCCAGCCCTCTCTCTCTTCCAGTGCAGAAGAGTTCCCATATTTGGCATAAAATTAACATAGAGATGAAACCATTTCATGGACATACAGTGAATTGACACAGGAGACATTACGTTTTTCGTTTCTAAAAAAAGGTTTCTTTTTTCTTTAAAACCCCAAGACTGCCACTTATTTGTGTTCCAACTGCACATCCACTGCTGAGCTGTCCACAGAGGGGCAGTGCTGAAGGCTGCAGGGGGCAGAGGAAGACAGCAGTTACCGGCTATGAACAGACTATCGGCTGAGGCGACATCTACGTAGCACGGGGCGTGGCCTGGGCAGCATGCAGATAACTGGTCCTCTGCACCTCCAGTACACACTGTGACACAGCCCAGGACTGAACAACTATGCTACGTTAATCTTTCCTTTAGAATATCGGGCGGGATCTGGTCCCCTTCACTCCATGTCTGGCTCTAGCTTCCCTCATCTCATTTCGAAGACATCCTCATGTTCCTTAGGACAGCATTTCTCCTCATCTCTCTCCCGACTGGAAAAAAGATTCTGAGTAGCTGGGCTGGGATGAGTAACGAATCTGCCAGGGAGCTAGCCCTACCGCTTCCTCTGCCACAATTTTTGTCTTTTTTTAGGTTTTCTCACATTCCTCCTCTTCGCTCTTTTCAGCTCTCAAATTGTCTCCACTTTTTCTTTAGTGGCTTGCTTCTGATCTTTTCAGAAAACATTCTCTGAGTCATTGACAATACAAGATGCTAAAGAAAGCTGTCTGCTGGTGGCCCCAAAGGCAATCCCTTTTCACTATCAATGTCAGGGCTTTTCAATTAAGGGAACTGAAAGTGGCTCTGAAGAATACTGGACCTTTACAGCAACTAATGCCGTCCACACAGACTTAGGGAGAGTATGTTCTTGATTCTTCTGCTACATGGTTTAAAAGAGCTGGAAAAAAAGTTTTTATCTGTACTAAGCTAGCTGAAGATATTCCCTGTACTGAAAGTCATACAGTGCCCCCGGGCGGGATGGGGTGGGGTGGGGGAGGCTGTTCTTAATGCAAAGGGAATAAACATTGCGTATTACATACATGGGAGATGGTAAATAACATTCATAAAATATGAGAGGATACAATGTGATACATAGATGACGTATTACAGAATTGTGCATTTGAAACCTATGTAATTTTACTAACCATTGTCACACTAATACATTTAATTAAAAAAAAGGATTACTGTGGATCGTATTAACTTAGATTGTGAAAAATTAGACATACAATAACCTACTTTTACAGTTGTATGTGACGAAAGCTAAATGTTCTCTAAATGAAATCGCCAATAAGTGGAGGCAGTAGAAGATAACAAACTTCTGAAGCACCATTATAGTATCTAAAATAATAGAAAAGTAAGCGGGGTCACAAAGAAGCTATAACCTGCCCAAGGTTGCGTGTGGACAGCAATGGCGTGTCCGGCCGGCATCCCCACACACGCAGTCTGGCCCGGCATCCTGTCCTGTGCCCACTACACAAACCAGTCAGGTGTAGCTAGCTTCTCATGAAAGGACCTGAAAAATGATGACTTGGCATCACTTTCTCAGATAATTATACTTTTAATTAATAACCGAAAGTAGAATTCTGTGTCTTTACATTATTCTAGACACCTGTCCCTGAGGTAGCTGAAATGGTAAATGCCAGAAAGGGGCGTGGCCTGAGCAGGCAGCGCGTCCCTCCATGGCTGCATCCGGGAAGCATGGGGGAAGCCCGTCCTACCCACATGAGGCTCCAGGAAGCCCCTGGAGCTGGTGGTGGGGAGCTGCTACTGCCTCGCTGTTTGAGTGAGTTTAACACATAGCACAGGCTTTTACGGGAATGCCTGTCATCTGTCATCAGTGGCATGCTGCTAGCGTAGGGAGCCCTCTCACAACTACAGTGACAACATGCATACAGAACAGTGGTGACATCACTGTAAGCAATACGGTAAGGGTAGGGAAAATACAACATGAAAAGTACAGTCTAATGAAAGAGCTGACAAAGAAGAAAACAGATTGAAAACAAAAGTTATGAAATTTAAAAACGTGTTGAGGCAGAAAAAGCCATGTTAAGAAGTCAATAAAAAGTACAGTGGCCTAGATCCATGGCAAAGATGAGCCCAAGTAGGAAATCTAAGTAACACAACAAAAACTAGTTTTCCTGTTCTTTTTCATTCAGTGTAAAGTACCTTTTTGTCCAGTTGAACATACCAGCATCTCAAGAGAGAAGATGTATAAAAGGTTTCCCAAGGCAGGAAGAAGGCAGGCCAGGTGAGACACTCAGGAAGGAAACCACAGGTGGCCATTCTCGCCCTCATTCAGCAGCACCCCCTGCACACAGCTCACTGAGGGGGCTCAGTCTGACTGCTTTCTCTCCTCTTCCCTCCCCACCGCACACTCAACCTTGATTCGTGTCCAGCTGTTCTCAAAGCACCATGTTGATGACACTTATCCCAGTTGTCATTTTACATTTGTCTGTGTGATTATTGGACAAAAGTTAGTTTCTCCATCGAGTCTAGACGCCAAGCTCTTGGAGAACATTAGCTGCGTCTGTCTCCTTCCCATCCGATCTGCAGTGCTTTGCACACAAAGACATTCAGTGGAATAAGTAAAGGAGTGAGTGAACTAACGAAGGAAGGGAGTAACTAGACTGTGAACCAGAGTGCCGGATTGGCGAACAGCATCCTCTTTCTAGAATGGGGTAAAGATGGAAGGTGGCTGCTGCATTCTGGAGCACAGAGCTCGCTTGGACTGCCAACGGAACCCCTCAGAAATGACGCATTCTGGACACGTTTCCCAACCTAAGAGAAAGGAAAGGAAAAGAGGGAGAGGAGAGAAGATAGAAAAGCACGATTTCCAACCTACTTTAAAATGTAAATGCTCTTGAGAAGGAATATTTTAAAGTTCATTCCATGAACTAACAACACATGAGATATCTGTGAAAACCGTAAGAGGATTTAGCAGGACTGAAACTGTGTCTTCAATGCACCCCATCATATTTATATCACAGTTCCTTTATCACATCTTTGTGCCTCGTTCTTTATGTGCTTATCTTCTTCAACTAAACTATAAATTACTTGAAGGCAAGGACGTCATTTTGTTTCCCTGGTTTGCAGCATTAAGGTGGCTGGTGTCCAGCATAGCTCAGGCACTGAGGAGTGTTCCTGATGAATGACTCATAGAAAGAAAAATAAATGCTTGGATAAACGGAGAGCTAAGCATCAAAAACAAAGCTGCCTACTTTACAACTGTATAGATGGATGTAAGCAGTTTTCACCAGGTAATTCTATCACCCTGATCAGGGCGCAGGGGATGAGCAATGGGCTGGGAATCTGAAGAGAATTCTGTCATTACCTACTCACCTCACTGTCATCTCGCTCGCTGAACTGTGAGTTCCTCAAGGGATGGCAAGACATTTCATTTGTGCAGAGTAAATATGAGTTCTCTTCTCAACCCCCTTAATTTAGTTAATGAAAGAACTGAAGTCTCGTCCTAGCTCTCGAATTAACTAGCAGGGTTAGCCTTCGCTGGAAAAGTCTTGTCTCTGGGTTTAATAATCCCAACAGTAAAATGACATAGTAGGACCACACGATTGTCAAGATCTTCCTCTCAGCTCTGACACTTGTCAGAGGATTCCATAATTAACCATCTGCAAAAGCAGAGAAAACTTTGGGACAGTCTGGGCCTACGCATTGTAGTCATCACAGTAAGTCACATGTGACTTTAAAGAATCCTCCATATTGCTAATCACATCAGGCATTGCTAACGAGGATCATCCGCCAAGAAACAACTGCAGTCCAGGATGGGAACTCTGCACAGGAGTCTCCCAACATATTGCAAAACATTATAGAGGATAATTATAAAAATGGGTGAACGTCAGCGCTGAGTAACCTGGCGGCTCAGAAGGCACTAACTCAAATAAAAAGCAACCCAAATCTGAAATTGCATATGAGAATATATAATAAAATTTTTAAAATCAGCCTCTATGGAAAGGATGATCAAGCAATTTGACATGATTTTAAAATTATCTAATAACTTGGTTTTATCTTGGAGGAAAAATATTTAATTTCTCCTAAAATTCATCTCCTTGAAAATTTTTGACAAAAAGTCCAGTCATGTATTTTGCTAACAATATATCTATCTCATTCTGGAAAAATTTAATACTTTAATGGAAAGTTCTTGGCATTTTCCCTCCAGTTTATACAATGTAGACGCCACCATGGCTATGATAATAAAATGCTGTGCAATATATATTTCTTAAAGAAGCAAGTGTACAAGTAGATAACTATTATAATTAAATTATATATTATATAATAAAATAATTAAATGTAGTTAAATGACCATCTCAGGTCTCGGGAGATACATTTGCATAGCTTGATGTTCACTCCTTTGAAGCATCTAAATGATTTTTCAGCTTTAACTATTGGAGATGAAAATCTTTGAGAAATGTGTTAATGCTTCTAATCTCTGCAGAGTAAGAACTATAATAAGTTAGTACCAGTAATAACCACCGAAGTTTATCAAGTACTTCCTTTGTGCCAGGCACTGCCCTAAGTGCCTCTATGTGTTCACTTATATAATCTGCATTAACTCTGAGGAAGGTACTATTTACTATTATTCCCCATCTCACAGATGTGGAAACTGAGGCACAGAAAAGTTAGATAACTTGGCTGAAGCAACATGGATAGTAACTGGTGAAGCTAAGACTTGCAGCCAGGTGGCCTGCTTCCAAGCCCACACTGTCAGCCACGACGCAATACTGCACCTTTCTAAACTGCTGACCATAACATAAACTGTTATTAAAAACTGAGAGTTACAATTCTGAACATCAAGTTTTGAAAATGACTCTCTCTGTTCCCTTTCAGTTGTCTCTGCTTTTAAAAACCGTTAATGCTTCTAAAGACCTCAGTCTTCATGTAGCTAAATGCTTGTAAACCCCAGTGGAGCACTCATAAGCCAAAGCCCATCTGAAGCCAGAATCTCACTTACAAGGAGAGAAAACTCTAGAACAACACAACTCAGGACCAGTGTCCCACATCTTAATGGTGGAAACTGCTGGGTCCCATATTAAGTGCACTTCAGTGATCTTCTAACAGGAGGCCAAATATTTAAACGATTTCCCAATCTTATCTTCCATGCCATTTCCTGTTTTAAGCTTGACTGGGCAATCTGATCAGTGCAGTAAGGTGGAAAAGGTGTCTTCATGGCCCCAAGTGGTCCTTAATTTGTGTTCAGCTGGAGGATTTGAGCTCAGAGGCCCTCATTCAGATGACGGCTGCCACCTACAAAGATGCAGGGACCAGCCTAGGCTGAGGGGGAGCTGGTAACTGAACAATAACAGAGGGCACTTCCTACTATTATTTTTTAAAATTATATACCCTACAAAAAGAGGATTAGGGGATAACAAGTGAAAAGAATTTTCAATGACATATTATTATATATTTTACATATTATTATACTATATGCGTATGTACAAACATGTAAGTAATATGTATATACACATATACATACATAATGCACATAAAATACATAAACATAATATGTATGTATATATTACATAGTAATATGTAAAGTTTTAGTATCTGTTACATATCTTATAATCTTAAAGCATCTGTCAAAAGGCAATCAGGTGACATTTGCTGAATTACCAACATGTATACAATATGGTTGGTCACGCACAGGTTTCTCATCCTCATTGGGACATACCACATGGACACTTAAAACAGCTGTATCAGAGAACAAGGTTAAGGAGAGACGTGCTATTACTAGTCTAGGGTCTGTTTAAAAGTGTCACTGCTCTGGAAGGTGGGCAAGAATGAGGATGAAAGAAAACGTGGACTGTACACTTAAGATCAAGCCTGGTTTATTCACTGAGCTTAGTTCCTATTATCACAAACACCTCCCACGAGGTAGGCTACCTGGTCATAACTGTGTGGCAAGTGAGAAGCCTGGAAACAGGGAAGAGCAGTGAGGTCATTAACACGAATGAGAGCTCCAGACTGGGCAAAGCCAATGGCAAGAATCCACAGCAACGTGACAGCAACAACCAAGGGCCTGTCCTCTTCCTTCCTTCCACTCTTTTGGGAGATAAAAGGAGAGTTTCCAGAAAACTAGAGTGCCGTTTTGTCTAGAGTGTCAATGACTCCCTAGGATTATATCCAATATACCTGGCGTTCAAGCCAAGTTTTCAGAGTAACATCTCACAGTCACTGCAAGGATTACTTTTTTGCCTCTTAACTATTTTAAGGAACTAATAGAAATTACCTAAAATATCTTAATTTAGGATGGAAAGTAAGTTACACATTTTGAAAACCTGGTTCATAATATTTAGGGACAGAGAAGGGGGGGAAAATCAGCCAGGAGATTTAAAAGTTTTCTAAATTAGCTTCTGTGGAAGGCAAAATTACAGTCC